>NC_057847.1:8750000-10000000 GCF_910594005.1 Cervus elaphus
CTCACTTCACACACTGCTGCTTGCCTGTTCACAGGAGGCTCGAGGAAAAGAGAAACAGGAGATTGTAAAAGAATTCAGATTTTTGTTAGGCATATGTCCTTCTAGCCGTAGGAGTGAGGACACTTCCTACCTTAACCGGAGCTCTTTTGGAATCTGAGCGTGAGCCACGTGAGCTTTCTGCTGAGTTTGTTTTTCACTGTTTCAGTTCCCAGCACTCTGGACTTCCTGTCGCTTCCCCTCTGCTGGGTTTTCTTCGCGTTCAGCTTCCACTGTGGGAGCTTTCGCTGAGTTGGGCTTGTGCTGAGCTTGGCGTCTTCCTTGCGGGGACCATGCCGAGATTGTTTCAGCCAGGTAAAATCTGAGAAAGGACACCATAGATGTCCGGGGAGTTTGTAATTTCCTCAGTTCTGTCTTGTCACAACAAACATTTGAAGCGACTGACCAGCTTTACAGCCCTCAGACGGGCCAGTGTTACTACTCTCGGACAGACCAATGATACAACTCCATGTTATGACTCATATTTTTTAAGAAAATAAAGGAAAATACGTCCTCTAGGCGTGAGGGCATGCTGGCCCAACAGAGGTGAAGAGAAGAAACACAGAGATGCACGGCCCCTTGACTCCTCTTTTTATATGTTTTCTCTCCTCCCCATGAGCCTTAACTACCTAAATTGGATTAGCCAGTACTGTTTGTTCTACCTGAGGTTCTCATTCTCCTCCTCAGACCTCCTTTGTTCTATTTTCCCGGCTTTCCCTTCCTTGTCTTTAGTCACCATCATTCTGGACTCCTTTTCTCTATTATCACTACCTAACAGAAGAGACGGGAAGCCAGGTGTAAGGAGAGAGAGACAGAAAGAGACCAAGGATCACAGACAGACTCGGAGACGGCAAGAGGGAGATGCAGACACACAGACAGACAGGCACACACAACGCGCGCGCGCGTGTGCACACACACACACACACACACACACACACACACGGAGGCGGAGACAGACAGAGGGAGACAGACTGACTGACAGACGGCAAACGGGAGACAGACACGGGAGAGAGGATGGCATCCGATCCGAGACAGACACACTGGCACAACTGTGACCACCCCAGAGAGAGGCCGTGCGGAAGAAGCCGCTTCCCCAAGGGAGGGGGCGTTCCCTTGGGGCGGCCCAGGCTGGACGCGGTGCCCTGGGGCTGGCAGTCCCCCGTGGGGTCCCCAAGACTTCCTCGCAGCCGAGGTCTCAAAGGTCCCCTTCAGCTTGGCTACCTAAGGCAAGACCCAGGCCAAGCGCCCAGGCCAGAGGGTGAGAGTGTGAGAATGTGTGTGTGAGTGTGTTGGTGGGCGAGGGTGTGGTCAGGCCGACTGGGGGCCAGGTGGATACCCACGATGGAGGGGGGAGGGTGTGGAGCCGGGGGTTGGGAGCCTGTGTGGTCCTCTTGCTGTCTCTCTCTCCCTCTTTCTCAGTCTCCTTTACCTGTGGTTTCCGGTTCTTCACCTGTCGGGGGGCGGGGTGGGGGGGGGGGGGTCTGTGTGTGTGCACGGTCGCATAGGAGGCTGGGGCTGGGGGTTGGGTAGCCTCCAGGATTGCCTGAGGCGTGCCGAGGGAGCCCCAGACTGGTTTCCTGGAAGCTGAATGTGGAGGGGCTCGCAGGCCGCGCGGAGGCAACCCAGGTCTGCAGCAGAAGTTGGAACCCCAGCCACCCACCCCGGGAGGGGTTGGGGCTGCAGGGGCCCAAGAGTTGGGACGCCGCTGCCTGCGAGGGACGCCTGCTGACTGGCCAGCCGGCCGGCTGGCAGGCAGGCAACAGCTCTGAGCGCAGTGGGGTGCGAGGGGCCAAGGGCAGGTGGGGCTTGGGGCGCCAGCCGCGCCGGGGGGCCGGGGGCTAAAGGAGAGGGGCGGCAAGAAGCCTACAGCACCCGGTATTCCCAGGCGGTCTCCCATCCAAGTACTAACCAAGCCCGACCCTGCTTAGCTTCCGAGATCAGACGAGTTCCGGCGCGTTCAGGGTGGTATGGCCAGTAGAGGAGGCGGCTGCCGCTGGATGCCCTAATAGCCCTGCACTGTGCCTCCCTTTCGCTCTGACCTGCCGGTCGGGCCAGCCGGCCGCACCTCTCCACGGGCCTCGCGCTGTACTTAAGCCGCACGACCAGGGCCGGCAACCTGGCGGCCAACCAATGCAGCCCAGCCCCCGCACAAGGACACCCCAGGCCAGCACCTGCCTGGCCCAGCCCGGGGTCCTGAGGGTTGCCGGGACCCCGAGCGCCGGCCGGGCGTGCGTGCGGGGACTGGGGGCTGGGGTGAGGGGCGCGGAGGTCTCGGCGCCCTCCCACCCTGGGCCTCTCCAGGCCCGCCCCCGCTCGGCGCCCCCCCCCCCCCGCCCCCATCCCGTTCGCTGCTCAGGGCCACGTGGCCCCAGAGGTGTCTGGCTTCAGGGCCGCCGCTGCCCGCGGCCCGCGGTCCTCTGAGCCTCCTGGGGGCATAGGCGCAGCCCAGCCGGGGCCCTGAGCCCTCATCCTGCCGGAGGTTTCCCTTGCCCCCACGCCGTCTTGGAGTCTGTCTCTGAACCTTCGTCTCTTTCTGCCTCTGAGTCTCCTGACCCCCGGCCTCTCACAGGCGCTGTGGGTCTGGCTCTGGCTGAGGAGCTTGCGCCGGCCGGCTGTCTCCCTTGGCCTGGGTGCGTGCGAGTGTCTGTGTGTGTGTCCGTGTCCCTGCGCCTGCCTGTCGCTCGTCCGCTCTCTCAGGAAGGACCTGTGCTTGGCGGGCGGCGTGGGGACAAGGGGGGCCGCGGTCGGGCGAAGGGGCGGGGCTGAGGCGCTCGGGTGGACCGCGCTGGTGGCTCCCGGTGGGTTTGGGCCCCGGGCAGGTGCCGGGCAGGATGGGCGCTCAGGGCCCCGGCTGGTCTGCGCCTATGCCCGCAGAAGCCTCAGAGGACCGCGGGGTCCTGGGCCGCGGCGGGCCAGAAGCCAGACACTTCCGGGGCCTCGTCGCCCTGAGCAGCGAAGGGGTGGGGAGGGGTGGGGGCGCCGCCGAGCGGGGGCGGCCTGGAGAGGCCCAGGGTAGGAGGGCGCCGAGACCTCCGCGCCACTCTTTTGAGTCGTGTCCGACTCTTTGTAACCCCATGGACTGTAGTCCGCCAGGCTCCTCTGTCCATGGAATTCTCCAAGTAAGAACACTGGGGTGGATTGCCATTCCCTTCTCCAGGGGATCTTCCCGACTCAGGGATCAAACCTGGGTCTCCTGCATCGCAGGCAGATTCTTTACTGTCTGAGCCACCAGGAAAGCCCAGCTTATTTTTAAAGGAGTGTAAACAGCTGTGTTTTATGGGCACACAACGTATACAACGTATGTCTACATTGTCATGTTTCTTTAAGAACATTTTACTATCAGTTCTGCTATCAGTTCCGCCTACAATATTAATGCCTTTATGATTCAAGTACTTCTTTAATAAATGATAGGACTCACTTTATATTTTGAATGGCTTTTATTTTTAGGTCAAAATCACATAAAATGAATAATTGTGAGAATTATTGTGATTTTACAATGTATAGAAATATCAAATTGTTGTACAATTAAACTAATATGTGCCAATTATACCTCAAAATTTTTAATTAAAAAAAATTCCATGGCATTTAGCATATTCACAGTGTTGTACAACCACCACATCTACCCGGTTCCAACACATTTCCAACATCACAAAAGTTCACATTCGTTAAGCAGTCGCTCCCTTTTCCCCAACTCAAAACAACCTTGGCTACCACCAATCTGTTTCTATGAATTTACCTATCCTGGATATTTCATACAAGTTAAACATACAATATATGAATTTTTGCATCTGACTTCTTTCACTTAGCTTTTTTTTTTCTTCAAGGTTTATCCACACAGTAGCAGGTTTCAGCACTACATTGGAACATTCCTTTAGTGCTTAGCTGCTGCTGCTGCTGCCAAGTCACTTCAGTCCTGTCTGACTCTGTGCGACCCCATAGACGGCAGCCCACCAGGCTCCCCCATCCCTGGGATTCTCCAGGCAAGAACACTGGAGTGGGTTGCCATTTCCTTCTCCAATGCATGAAAGTGAAAAATGAAAGTGAAGTCGCTCAGTCGTGTTCATCTCTTAGGAACCCCATGGACTGCAGACTACCAGGCTCCTCCATCCACGGGATTTTCCAGGCAAGAGTACTGGAGTGGGGTGCCATTGCCTTCTCCGAGTGCTTAGCTAGATCATTTTAAAATCTGCTTAGCCTTCACTTCCTACTTGTGCTGAGCCCAGGGTTCAGCCAGCAGTGAACACTTAGGTCTTCTCAGGTCTTATCTAAGCATGCAGCAACTTGCCCTAAATATAGATTGGCTTTCTCAGTTCCCTAGTATACACTATTGTTTTTGAATAGCCTGATTTCCCTAGGAAATTCTCTCCCATTATTTCCTCTCAGGCTTTGGGCACACCTTTATTTACCTCAACTGTAATCTTTTGCGAAACGTGGCAGCAGGTTATTTGCCTTACAATATTTTCAAGAAATGCCTACCATCTTCCAACCTGACTTCAGAGTTAGCTGAACAAAGGAAAGTGCCTTGCTTCAGTCCTTCATGTTGGCCTAAACAGATTTCAACAACTTTTTGAGATTAAAACTGCCTCAGCTTCTTCAGGACCAGGGAACAAGGTCCCACTCTGAGAACCATGGGCTTCTGCCTGTCTTCAAGACTACCACAGAGCTGGAAAGGGGGATGGATCAAGGGCAAGTAAAACACCAAAAGGCTTTCCTAATTTTTAGGTGACTCTGTTCCTGATGCAACATTTGCTTGGTTCTATAAACTTCTGTTTTTCCAAGTCATGAAAAAATTATTTCTGAATGTTTTCATCTCTGAGGAGGAATGATGTGTCCTTGAAGCTACCTACTCTATTTTTGCGAGGGTTACTTTTTGAGTGCTTCACACTGCATATTAAAATGTACCAGGTTAATTTAAGGCTCTAGCTGTTAAAATTCTCCTGATTTCTTTTGACTTTTGTAGGCTGTTCAACCAGCTGCATTAGCATTCCTAGATAACCGTAGAACAGTTTGGGAATGAGATGACTTAAAGCTGGACTTCAGGCCCTGTGAGGGCCAATCTGTTTCTCCTTCATCTCACACTAAGGTGTAGCCCCGTGGAGTGCAACTGAAAGCTGGGATGTTTACCAAGGCCTTTCTTCCTTGCTAGTACCTGTGCAGAAGTTTATTTTAGGAGTTTTAATAGAACTTGCTTAACTCTGTAAACATACCCACTGCAAAGTAAGAAATAATGAGACAAGCAAGTTAATGTAGAGATCAAGCTTATTAATCATGGATTTACCAAGGGTAGCTTATTTTTATTAGATATTATTCATAGCTAGAGTGTTGACATCTGATTTTGCAAGAAATTATAAGATCATTTTTATTACGATAATTAATACTCTGCAAGGCAAATTGAGTTCCTTGAAGTAGCACGTTTTCTAATTCTTCAACAGGGTTTGGTTTTACTTAGTTATCAAAATCAAACTCTGAATTTCTACACTTAACTTGATGTGGGCACAAAATTTATTCTTTGCATATATTCTAAGTGCTCTGGTTCTTCATGCTGAAACATTCCGACTTCCAGAAATTTGGCTGCCAGATCAAAAAAATATCAGGGATCTTCAATTAAGGGTTAAGATTTCAGTAGAGAAAAATATATACACACATATTTTATTATATACAAAGAACAACAAAAAGTTTCACCAAGTAAACAAAAGAATATAAATTACACTCATAATCAATAGCTTCAAAAAGCCTTTAAATTGGTGTGACCTTTTGCACAAGATATAGGCCTCAAAATGGGGTCACACAGCCATTAATCAGAACTCAGGTTTTCCTCCCTTAATAGCAGTTATATTCTGGAGAGGGTGGCTTTCTGTGAACTCTGTAGGAGCTAATGTGTTAGGCTTCATAAAGGAATGAAATGCTTTTTCACATCTAGGGGAAACAAAAATATTGACGGGATATTTCCAGGGTTATGTTTACTGTTGACAGTGATTTTAGAGATAACCATAGAAAAGTGTCAAAGATTTCTAGATAAAACTCCAGCTATCTCATAACAATAATGGATAGATACCATTTTCTAGCTCTACAAATGGTTTAGTGACAAATAAAATGGGAGAAAGTGAGCTGAGCAGGCAGAATGAAAAGTCTAGGGAAGGAGGCAAGGAGAGATAAACATAATTCAATCATAGCAAGAAGAGAAAGGGTATGGCCTTCCTAAGACTAACTGCTGGTGACATTTACCCATATAAGTTCAAGCCTAAAAGAACACTGCAGCGTCTATCTATCTGCTGTTTAGTAATATACAGGAAAACATTTTTCATTTGTTCTAAAAGAGCTATTTTATATCAAAAGCTAGAAATACATATTTACTCCATGAAAATCCTAAATGAAATCCAACTTAATATGGAGGGAACTACAGCAATGACAGAAAAATAGGTAGACAGTAAATTCAACTACATTTACAGTACTGCCTTGATATTTTCTACTCGTTTTTAATCTACACACAAGGCTCAAGTTCTGGGGTTACAGGTTTTATTTTTCATTCTCCTTAAAAAGTGAAATTACCAATCCTCAAGTCAACTAAAAATTGTTCTGGGCTCGTAGAGGTGATCTGCTCTTCGTAACAGATCGCTCTGTGATTTCTTCTACTTGAGACTCTCCAGTGGGTTAGTGCCTCTAATTTCTTTGTCTTTTCCATGTGATTTTTTATGCTGTGGATTTAAGGGAGAAAATTAAATCAATATAAAGTAACACGTGACACATATTAATCATATTCTATTTTCAAAATTCTCTGGGATATAGGGAAGAAATTAGGTGTGGAAAACTTTAGAAATACTCAGCACAAATTTGAGCCAACACTGCCTAGAAAGTAGAAATGAATGCCTTCTTATTTTATCACCAAGTGGGGGGTGTATGTGAGAAGGAAATGTTAATTTTCTGTATGGTTTTCCAAAAAAAAAATAATTACAGATTTTACTGTAGGGCCATGGTTATCAACAGGGAGACTTGTGCCTCTCGGGACATTTGCTTCTGTCCGAAGACATTTTTGGTTGTTAAAGCTAGAGGGGTACTGCTGGCTTCCAGTGGAGAGAAGCTGGGGAAGCTGCTAATTAAACACCACATAATACACAGGCCAGGTCACCACAACAAAGAATTAGCCAGCTCAAAATGTCAATAGTGCTGCTGCTAGAAATCTTGCTCTAGGGAAACAAAGATGGGCTATTGTACAAAAATGGCAATTCTGGGACTTCCCTGGCAGTCCAGGGGTTAGGACTCTGTGCTTTCACTGCCAGGGCCAGGGTTCAATCCCTGGTCAGGGAACTAAGATCCCACGGGCTGCAAGATGCAGCCAAAAAAAAAAAAAAAAAGAGGTAATTCTATTTTAAGCATGGGTCTATAGGCTATCTCAAGATACTTTTTATTTAACCTATATTTTATTTTTTAAAAAACTTATTTCATGTTTCTTATTTGGAAATACTTCATTGGAATCCTTGTACTTGCCCTTAGAGAACTTTAGGTAACTGATGACTTTCCTTTCAGACCCACTCATCAATTCTTAGACAAATTGTAAAGCAACTTTAGAGTTTCTAACCTAGAAAACTTGACCAAATCAGACAGACATGAGAGAAAAAAATAATTTCTGGACTTTAGCTAAAGGTCTAAAATCCAATCCCAAGTCTTTTCTGGTACTGTAGGAACTTCCTTGCCATAACTGAACCACTAAGCCTGGCCTTCAGAACATCATATGCTGTAAGAATGAAAGAATTTTCAAATAGGGATTAAGCAGTCACTAAAGTTTTCTTAACTTTCCCTCTTTTCTTAATTTTATAAGATAGAAGAGAGAGTTGAAAAACAGACATATATCTAGTGTTTTCTAATAGTAAAGAATAAAGCAAAAGGTAGGAAGATTTGGGGGATAAAATTGCCTTGATGCAGAGAGAGAGGAATTTAATAGACTCTGAGCTAGAAGTTTTAATAGCTTAATCGGAATGGAGAATCTTTAGATCGTGGTGGAAGCATAGACACATCATAAGCAGCACTGCAACTATATAAAATGTAGACATCAACATCCTATGTAAGGAAATTCTTACTTCATACACTCTGTCTAGGCTTATGCCTTTAAATGAGTGGGAAATATTAGACAGTTTAGAGTGTCATACTCCCAAAAGTGGTGAAAAGGGGGAAGGAGAGGGCACAGGATGTAAATGCTCAAGATCAAGGCAGGTGAGAAGTGCAGGCTACCTGGGGGAATGGTTAATAGGAGAAAAGCCTCAGGCAGGAGACTCAGCCATTAAACTAGAGAGGCATTCAGTCTCAATTTGAATGTCTTAGCCTTCAAAGTCTGACTGTGGGCAGAGATAGGCTCCAGGACATCCACGTCAAAGGTGGAGGGAAGAGAGAAATGACTGCTTTTAGTATTATTCTGAGTATGGAGGCAGTGGAAAAGGGGTAAGGATAAAAACAGAAGATTACCAGCCAAGGATGGGAGTAAGTCAAGTTTTGCTTTTATTTATCCTA
This sequence comes from Cervus elaphus, assembly GCF_910594005.1. Lineage (NCBI taxonomy): Eukaryota > Metazoa > Chordata > Mammalia > Artiodactyla > Cervidae > Cervus > Cervus elaphus. Next base: position 8,758,539 of record NC_057847.1, read on the forward strand.
CCAAAAAAACCCTAATCAATTATCATACTTGTGTAAATTCTTTAAACCAGAAAAGTTAACAAGCCATCCCAATAGAATGACTGAAATAGTTTTCCTGTTCCATCCATCAAGAGCAATGCCTTTATGCTGAATAGCAAATGACAGATTTACATTAGATGTGGAAAGGTTATCTAACAAGATACAGTCAGGTACCTGGAAAAATGGAACCCCACCACTTGATGAACCATCCAAACTAGTATCTACAGATGGTTCCTGAGTTACAGGTTCTTCAACAGTGAGCACCAGAACCGCATTTTCTTCATCCAAGTCCTAAAATAAGAAGCTAGATGAAATGATAAATTCCCAGGGCTTAAAAATCTTCACATGGTGGGGGCGGGGTTAAAAAAAAAATCACACAAGGCAGTTTTATTCTTTGAAAAATAACACAATGTCCATTACTTAAAAGTTAAACCTCAACAAAATTAGCAGAAAGTCTACAAAATAATAAAAATAATTCCTGTTATGTTTTCACATAGAGAAGGACCTATAATAAAGTGTTAAATGTGATAATCTCAAAATAAAGAGATTATAGCTTACTTTTTACTTTCTTCTTTGTTACTTTCCAATTTCCCAACTTTTCTATAATTACTATAGTTAAATGTACAGATTGTGGAGATTCTCTAGGTTCTACTTCCAGCTCCATCCTTGTGATTTGGGACAATGTGATTTAGTTTGTGATTTAGTTTCCGCACCTGTTAAAATGGAGATAGCACTAGCATTCACCTTATGGAGTTACTGAGAGAATTAACTGAGTAAATATATATATGTAAAATGCTCAGAACAATGTCGAGCACATGAATAAACACAACATAAACATTGTCTAGCGCTTCCCTGGTGGTCCAGTGACTAGGAGTCCACCTTGCAATGCAGGGACACAGGGTGGATCCCTGGTTCAGGAAGATCCTGCATGCCAACGAGCAACTAAGCCCATGTGCGCCAGCTCTTGAAGACCATGCACCTAGAGCCTGGCTCTGCGACAAGAGAAGCCACCGCAACTAGAGGGCAGCCCCTGGCTGTCACAACTGGAGAGAGCCCTCATGTAGCAACGATGACCTAGCACAGCCAAAATGAGTAACACAATAAATAAATAAAGGTAAATTAAAAAAAAGTTTATGAGAGAATTCTAAAATTATGAGGCCTAAAATAAATCTTACCTGGCTAGTCTCTTTGTTGTTTTCTGAACAGTTTAGCGTCGTTAACAGCTCAGGCTGTTTCATTTTCAACTGATCAAGGAGCTGTTCACAGGGCTGGGTTCTCACCAGTGTTGATGGGTATGCATAATTTTTCCTCTGTGGGGTCATACCTTTAGTGGATATAAGTGGTAAACATCGAAATGTGGCATATGAGTAAAGGTTTTTTTTAATTGAAAAATAACTTTTGTAATATTGTATTGGTTTCTGCCATACATCAACATGAATCAGTCATAGTTATACATATGTCCCCTCCCTCTTGAACTACTCCCAGCATTTTTTTTTAATGCTAAAACTTATACTTCCCAGTAAGTCTTTGTCTTCCAAAAATATAACCACTGCCACATAAGAGAATCAATTTTGTTATCTGTCGGGTATAGATTGCTTAAAATGTTTCCTAAATTGACAACTCAACCAATTGCAAGATCCAACCTATGCCAAAACATGAAATTTTCCACCTACAAAAGATGTATTATAGGCTCTAAAAGGATTCAGATCATTCTGGAAAAAATGGCAATATTATTGGAATAAGACACAATTTTCTCAGCATGATCAGTTAGATAGGAATAATCATTTTACTGTAAGTTTGGCGGAAAGTAAACATTAACCAGTTACACTTCTTTACAATAATTCATGTTCTCATAATTTACATAGGCTCTGCCCTTTTCCCTTAACACTTATATTCCTAATTTCATTGAAAAATGGATAATAAACATCAAGAGTCTTGGGGGAAAAAATTAACTAGCATCCATTAGTGCCATCTCCTTTTATAAATGCTTAAAAAAAAAAAAAAAAAAAAAAAGAACAACTTTAAAGTATAATTTACATACTGCAGAAAAAACTCAATGATTTTTAGTAAATTTACAGAGTGTCACCACTACTGCAACCTAATGAATAACTCAATTACTCAGCCTGTGTTAAATACTTTGTTACACCTTCTTTCATGAAGGCTTCCCTAAATACATTATAGCTTATACTGCTCTGAGGTCCCAAAATGGTAATTCTTGAATGGCAATCTGAACGGTCCATGACAAAAGGAGAGGTACACATAAAAAATGCACAATGTGGTAAACCTTGCATTAAACTAGATTTATTGAATTACATTCCTCGATTTTTGGTATTAAAATGTCCTTTAAAAACAGTGCTAGATAGATGGTAGGCTTTCTTTTTGTGCTTTCTTTAGCACATTTCTAAAATATGCTCTCTTAATAAAGCCAGTTCCCTGAATGTTTGTAAACTTTTACTGAATTATGCTTGCCCAAGTTTCTGGGAGCATATGCCATGTATATCATCTAATGCTTGATTAAACCTAGTTTAGGATTCCAGTTTTTCCATATTTGAGTTAATCAGCGTGAGATGGTAAATCTGTGTCAGGGAATGGCAGGACCTAGTTTCCAGGAACAACTAGCACTGTATACAGTTGAATTCAACTTCAAAATTTTTTAAATTCAATTTCCCTTTAAAAGTACCTGTTGGGATATCCAGTTTCAGATCCTGTTGTAGAAAGCAGTTAAGTTTGGTCAAACCTATTTTTACAGTTTTATTAAGTTCTTGACTTCGTGTCATTAATTCTTCTTCATCAATAATTATCTGACGGAGGAAAAAGTTTTTCTGGTTCTCATCAGCTGCTTTATGCCCACTTAATTGTTGAGTAATCGCTAAACTTGAAGTGTCACATCCTTGGTTTATAACCTGTAAATGATGCAAATGAGATTTCATTACTAAGATCAAAGTTGCCAGTCCTTTATGCAACATGTTAACTTCTCCTTACCTTGAAGTTTTCCATAACAGAGGTTTTAGAAACACACGACAAAGTATAAATAGTAATACTAATAACCCCTTTATATTCACTACCCAGCCTCACCGTTTATTACTACATGGGATATAGATCAATTAAGACTGGCCAATTACTCCTGCTCTCCACCAAGACAGTTCTGAAGCAATTTCTGTACCATTTTGTCCTTTTACACTGCATACTTCTCTAAGAGTTAAGAACTTCTTAAGACCACTCTCACATCTAAATGGCATCACCAACTCAAGGGACATGAGTTTCGGTAAACTCCAGGAGTTGGTGACGGACAGGGACGCCTGGCATGCTGTGGTCCATGGGGTCACAAAGAGTCGGACATGACTGAGCGACTGAACTGAACTAAACTCACATCTAAAGAATTTAACATTCCTTTCTTTACATCAAATGTCTAGTCAGTGTTTAAATTTCACGAGTTCTCTCATGTTTTTCAGGCTTGTTTGAATCAGAATTCACCATTAGATTTGGTTGATATGTCTTATCAGATTGATTATATTCTTTGCAGCCAAAGATGGAGAAGCTCTATACAGTCAGCGAAAACAAGACTGGGAGCTGACTGTGGCTCAGATCATGAACTCCTTATTGCCAAATTCAGACTGAAATTGAAGAAAGTAGGGAAAACCACTAGACCATTCAGGTATGACCTAAATCAAATCCCTTATGATTATACAGTGGAAATGACAAATAGATTTAAGGGACTAGATCTGATAGAGTGCCTGATGAACTATGGACGGAGGTTCGTGACATTGTACAGGAGACAGGGATTAAGACCATCCCCATAGAAAAGAAATGCAGAAAGGCAAAATGGTTGTCTGAGGAGGCCTTACAAATAGCTGTGAAAAGAAGAGAAGCGAAAAGCAAAGGAGAAAAGGAAAGATATTCCCATCTGAATGCAGAGTTCCAAAGACTAGCAAGGAGAGATAAGAAAGCCTTCCTCGGCAATCAGTGCAAAGAAATAGAGGAAAACAACAGAATGGGAAAGACTAGAGATCTCCTCAAGAAAATTAGAGATACCAAGGGATCATTTCATGCAAAGATGGGCTCAATAAAGGACAGAAATGGTATGGACCTAACAGAAGCAGAAGATATTAAGAAGAGGTGGCAAGAATACACAGAAGAACTGTACAAACAAGATCTTCATGACCCAGATAATCATGATGGTGTGATCACTCACCTAGAGCCAGACATCCTGGAATGTGAAGTCAAGTGGACCTTAGAAAGCATCACTATAAACAAAGCTAGTGGAGGTGATGGAATTCCAGTTGAGCTATTTCAAATCCTGAAAGATGATGTTGTGAAAGTGCTGCACTCAATATGCCAGCCAATTTGGAAAACTCAGCAGTGGCCACAGGACTGGAAAAGGTCAGTTTTCATTCCAATCCCAAAGAAAGGCAATCCCAAAGAATGCTCAAACTACCGCACAATTGCACTCATCTCACACGCTAGTAAAGTAATGCTCAAAATTCTCCAAGCCAGGTTTCAGCAATACATGAACCGTGAACTTCCAGATGTTTAAGCTGGATTTAGAAAAGGCAGAGGAACCAGAGATCAAATTGCCAATATCTGCTGGATCATCAAAAAAGCAAGAGAGTTCCAGAAAAACATCTATTTCTGCTTTATTGACTATGCCAAAGCCTTTGACTGTGTGGATCACAATCAACTGTGGAAAATTCTGAAAGAGATAGGAATACCAAACCACCTGACCTGCCTCTTGAGAAACCTATATGCAAGTCAGGAAACAACAGTTAGAACTGGACATGGAACAACAGACTGGTTCCAAATAGGAAAAGGAGTACATCAAGGCTGTATATTGTCACCATGTTTATTTAACTTATATGCAGAGCACATCATGAGAAACCCTGGGGTGGAAGAAGCACAAGCTGGAATCAAGATTGCCAGGAGAAATATCAATAATCTCAGATATGCAGATGACACCACCCTTACGGCAGAAAGTGAAGAAGAACTAAAGAGACTCTTGATGAAAGTGAGAGAGGAGAGTGAAAAAGTTGGCTTAAAGCTCATCATTCAGAAAACTAAGATCATGGCATCTGTTCCCATCACTTCATGGGAAATAGATGGGGAAACAGTGGAAACAATGGCAGACTATTTTGGGGGGCTCCCAAATCACTGCAGATGGTGATTGCAGTCTTGAAATTAGAAGACGCTTACTCCTTGGAAGGAAAGTTATGACCGACCTAGATAACATATTTAAAAGCAGAGACATTACTTTGTCAGCAAAGGTTTGTCTAGTCAAGGCTATGGTTTTTCCAGTGGTCATGTATGGATGTGAGAGTTGGATGGTGAAGAAAGCTGAGCACCGAAGAAATGGTGCTTTTGAACTGTGGTGTTGGAGAAGACTCTTGAGAGTCCCTTGGACTGCAAGGATATCCAACCAGTCCATCCTAAAGGAGATCAGTCCTGGGTGTTCATTGGAAGGACTGATGTTGAAGCTGAAACTCCAATACTTTGGCCACCTGATGTGAAGAGTTGACTCATTGGAAAAGACCCTGATGCTGGGAAGGATTGGGGGCAGGAGGAGAAGGGGATGACAGAGGATGAGATGGTTGGATGGCATCACCGACTTGATGTACATGGCTTTGGGTAGACTCCAGGAGTTGGTGATGGACAGGGAGGCATGGTGTGCTGGGATTCATGGGTCACAAAGAGTCAGACACGACTGAGTGACTGAACTGAACTGACATGTCTTAACTTAGTGACTATATAATTTCTCATCAAAACAGATATTCTAAGAGTAAAAAGGGCCATTAATAATAATTACCCCAGTGCAATAAATATCAACAAGGACTATCCTAGGCAAACCAGGGCTTAGGGCCCTCTAGGTCTTAACTCCCTTTTGATATAGGTTATCCATACTTTCTGCTTTGAAAGAAAATTTCATTGAAGAAACCAGGTATTTGTGCTCTACTGAATATCTCAATTATTAAATATGTTCAATGCACCTCTGTTATTTTCACATGTTCATTTGTCCTCTGTATTTTCTACAAATTAGTTAGATCTAAAGGCTTGATCTAGACCAGGTTTTAACTTTTTGGCAAGAATATTCCATAGGTGGTACTGAAAGTGCATCACGCCTGGTTGTGTCTCTCACGTTAAGGTTAATCGGTGTGGGGATTCCCTGGTCGTTCAGTGGTTAGGATGCTGTGCTTTCACTGCCAAGGGCCGAGGTTCCGTCCCTGGTCAGGAGACTAAAATCTCACAAGCTGCATGGAAAAAAATCAACCAGTGTGTTTGAGTATGGTCACCTTCTTAGTTATAAAGATCTGTCATCAGCTTTTGCTCAAATGGTGTACAGACTCACTAATGTCCACAAAGATTATTTCACTAGGGGTTTTGCAAGATGGAGGTATCCTAATTCTATCATTTCTTCTGCATTTTACTAGCCAGAATTCTCCTTTGAAACACTTTTCTTCATCCATTACCCTGCTAAACCAAGACAGAGTTCTTTCAGGAAAGTCAGATGACCTTTCAATTGCTTCCCTTCATTTACCACTGCTTAAAATAATTTACTGCTTCCCTAGCATGATTCAAAGGAGACTAATGAAATTTTTATGAATTTATCAATTTTAACATATTTGATATATCTTAATCTATTGTAGCAATTATTCCTCATGATGCTCAAATTGTACCACCTCCAAATAAGGGAGTGTCTCAGGTTGGCTCCTAAGTCTTTTTGAGATAATTCCATTAATCTTTAACAGCATCTTTACTTTCTGGTATGACAAGATCTATAGGCTCATCTGGTATATTTCCTGCTCCAAACCTGAAATTACCTATTTCTCTACTAGTCATAGTTCCTTTTTGTGAAAATAGGTTATATAGCTTAAAACACTTAAGTTCTTTTACCTAATTTTTTAAGAACAGTAGTAAAATCCTTTCATTGCACAGAAGAAAAACCAACCCACAAAGGGCTCATGCAAATGTTAAGTTCAAGCAAACCCACAAACCTATCAGATATATTCTGAGTAACCAGAACAATATCCTAAATACTTAAAGCAATAACAGGTTTGAATGTACCCAGACAAAAGTAAAAATCATTTATAAGTGAAAAGTATTATACACCAAAAGACAGCATGCTCTAAACCAAAGTAAGTAACAAACCGGAAACCAAAGATAGATATAGGACAGATCAGACAAATGTTAAATCATCTGGAGATCTAGGAAACATATATGTGAAACAAGATCATGTATAAGCATGCCAACTATTATCCTTACAATTTTAAGTAATTCATTATACTTTAGCATGTGTTTTGAAGCCAATACTTAGCCAAGACTATAAAATTTTCTGATGATCACCTGTTCTCCCCAAGGGAGGTTCCAGTTACAAAGTAATTACCTTCAATAAATTCTGAAGTTCCTCTTGCCTTTTGCTTAACTAAGATGCCCACTGCTCAGAAAAACAAAGTGTGCTTGTGTTCAGAGCCTCGCATCTCTGTTCGGTCTCTTTAGAAATTATTTCAAGGTTGCTACTGAGTTTATCACAGTGTTTCTTAGACTCTTCAACCAATTTTCTACCTTCTTGGTTAAACTGTGAGTTCCTCTGACGAATCATCAAAATCAACACAAAATTTTTCACCGTGAGAAGTTGTTTTTGCTAATTATATCTTTAGATTTCCTTTAGGAAAAGAGAATAACGCTGTTAAAATGAAAAACTAAGACTCAAAGGATACATATCTTGCCCAAGATCACACGGCTCAAAAATGGTGTGTTCAAACCTAAGTAGTCTTATTCCTTGAACTTAGAGTTCAAGTTCTTGTGTTTTCACAGCAGACTGATATCACATCTGTGACCAAATGACTTTTGAAAATATCTCTTTTCTTATAAAACCCTTTTCAGCCCTTTTCCAGATGTGACACTTTACTTCATACCTCTTAGAATATTAACTATATGGTTATTAAAATGAACTCTGCCTAAGTGTTTTACTCCTTCTGGGTTGCTCAGTGGTTAAGAATCTACCTGCAGTGCAGGAGATGAGGGTTCAATTCCTGGGTTGGAAGGATCCCCTGGAGAAGGAGATCCACTCCAGTATTCTTACCTGGAAAATCCCATTGACAGAGAAGCCTGGCGGGCTACAGTCCCAGGGGTTGCAAAAAGGCTGGACACAACTTTAGCAACTAAACAACAGCAATTGAATTATGTTACTTAAGAACATCTCCTATTGCCTGTAGCCTTGAGATTATAGCCCCTAAACTGTCCATAATCAGTTAAGTCATTCTCTTCTTAAGCAGTTTTGCCTTGTCTATGACACAAAATAAATAATAAAAATTATAAATATTATAGAACAAAGTCAATTATAAAACTTTCTAATAATTAAAAGACAAGTATATTGAGGTGTGACAAATTATACATATAGCACATATAATGCAATGTAACATAATGCTGATATGAAACTAATATCCCAGTATATATTTAAAATTCATCAATGGCTTCCTTCTCTCCGTAAAGTTCCCTATACTATCAATAGCATTCAAAGTCATCTCACAGGAGCAGAGTTAAACTTTGGGGAATGAAGATTACCCTCTACTACCACTAGATGGTACACCATGTGAGTAAATCAAGTGGGGAAGCAAATGTGCCCCAAACCAAAGTTCAGCTACAGATAAAGTGGAAATAATTGAAAAAGGGAAAGAGAATTAAGTGGTAAGCTTGCAGACTATTGACACAAATCCATCCCCTCAAGGAATCACAACCCACTAGAAATAAAAAGTGGGGAAATGCTTCCTAGATTCAGAATCTAGAAAGAAGAGTTCAGAGTGGAACATGCTATAATGAACAGGACCAACAACAGAATTGAAAAACTGATGATAGGAGTTAGTAGTAGGATAGGTAACATCCAGAATTCTAGAGCTGTGTCATTCAATAGAAACATGAGTCATATACACAATTTAAAAATTTCTAGAAGCCATATTAAGAACAAAAAACAATAAAGCAGAGAAACAATGTACTGGCTAACTGTAGCATATGTGTAAGTAAAATACATGAACACAATGCGTATGAGGTAGGAAGGAGGAATTGGGAATACACTGCTAAGGTCCTTTCATTATACACGAAACAGCAAACTATTTGGAGGTGGATTAAAATTATTTTAAAATATATATTATTAATCTTAGGAAAAACAGTTTTAAAAAGTAATTTTAAAGGCATAAATGACAAGTCAATGGGAGATAAAATGAAAATATAAAGATGCTTGACTTAAATTAGGAAAGGAAAAAAAGAAAACAAAGCACAAATGATGCAACAAATAGAAAATGACAAAATGGTAGGTTTTAATACAACCATACCAATACTTAAATGAGAATGGTCTAATCACACCAGATAAAAGCCATACATAGTTAGATTTGATTTTAAAAAAAAAGTAAGACCCAATTATATGCTGTCTATAAGAAATCCACTTTAAAGACTTACTTCCAAAGCAAAGAGATGGAGAAAGCTATATTATGCAAATAGCAATCAATGGAAAACTGACATGTTTGTATTGAAAGAAAGTGAAAGTGAAGTTGCTCAGTCCTGTCTGACTCTCTGCAACCCCACAGACGGTAGCCTGCCAGGCTCCTCTGTCCATGGGACAGAGGCAAGAATACTGGAGTGGGTAGCCATTTCCTTCTCCAGGGAATCTTCCTGACCCAGGAATCGAACCCAGGTCTCCTGCACTGCAGGCAAACTCTTTACCATCTGAGCCAGAAGTTTTTGAATTAATTTCAGACAAAGTAGACTTCAAAACAATGAAAATTATCAAGGATAAAAAGGGATCCTATTAATACATAATGATAAAAGGTCAATTCTCCAAGATATATCACCCCTACTGTGAATGCATCTACAACAGAGCATCACTTATATGAGGCAAAAACCTGACAGAACTGAGAAGAGAAACAGACAAATCTACAATTAAAGTCAATTTCAATATCCCTTTATTAGTAGAACAAGTAAACAGAAATTCAGTAAGGATATAGATGACCTGAATGGCACTACCAATTGTCCTAAATGACATGTTTAGAACACTTCATTCATCAAACGCAGAATACAGATTTTTCTCATATAAGTAGCACAGGAGTGAAGCATGCCATAATAAAACCACTAGGGCTCTGAAAATTAAATTGTTATTGGAATCACAGCCCCAAAAGGTGGGCCAAGACCTTCCCATTTAAAAAAGATTTAAATAGGGTTCTGAATCACCTAACATAATCAACAAAATGTCAGGAAACAACTGAAAACCACTCTGGAAAATCACACCTTGAATGAGTGAAGACAACAGGTACCAGCATTGAGATAATTCAAATGTTGGAACAATTTCGTAAGGATTTTAATCAACCATCATAAAAATGTTTTTAATGAGCAATTAAAATACATCTAGAAAAAAGAGAAAGAGAATCTTAATTTTCAATGAGCAATTAAAATACATCTAGAAAAAATAGAAGGAGAATCTTAACAAAGAAATAGAAGAGATTTTTAAAAAGAAGTAAAAGGAAATTATAAAACTGAAAAAAGCAGTAATTGAAATAAAACATCTCATTGAATGGGTTCAACAGTAGATTAAACAGGACAAAAGAAGGGTCAGTGAGCATAAAGTCAGATTATAGAATTTACTCAATCTTATCAAAGAGAAAATAGACTTTATATCTATAGTCTCAGAGAACTATGGGGCCACCAAAAAAAAAAAAACCTCAACATTTGTGTCATCAAAGTTCTAGAATCAGAGGAGAAAAAATACAGTGCTGAAAAATGTTCAAAGACATAATGGAGGGAGTTCCCTGGTAGTCAAATGGTAAGTACTTGGTGCTGCCATGGCCTGGGGTTCAATCCCCAGTTGGAGAACTAAGATCCTGCAAGCCGTGTGCCAAGGCCAAAAAATCAATCGATCAATCTTGGTTTAAAAAAAAAAAAAAAGGAAAATTTCAAAGTCTGGTGAAATACATAAGTCTACAGATTCAAGAAGCTGCTGCTAAGTTGCTTCAGTTGTGTCTGACTTTTTGCAATCCCACTGACATAGCCCACCAGGCTCCTCTGTTGATGGGACTCTCCAGGCAAGAATACTGAAGTGGGTTGCCATGCCCTCTTCCAAGGGATGTTCCTAACCCAGGGATCAAACCCACATCTCTTACCAGGTCTTTACCACTAGTGCCACTTTCAAGAAGCCTAGCAAACCCAAAGATGATTAAATCAAAGAAATACATAAGCAAACACAATATAATCAAATGTTTAAAAACTAAGGACAAAGAAAATATCTTGAAAGCAGCTACAGAGAAACTGCCTATATATGACCAAGATTTGAATAACTATGGATTTCTCATCTCTTGGAGACCAAAAGGAAATGAAACAACATATTCCAGGTGCTGAAAGAAAAGACTTGTCAACCCTGAATTCTATAGCCAGTGAAAATATTGTTCAGGAATGAAAGGAAAATCAAGATATTGTCAGACAAAGCAAAACAGCATTTGTGGGCAGCAGACCTACCCTAAAGACTAAGGAAGTTCTCCAAACAGAAGAAAGCTTGAAACTTCAGGAAGGAACAACTTAATGGGCAAAAATAGGGGTAGATATCAGAATATCCTTATCCTTGTGAGTTTATAATATCTACAGGCAAAAATCTTGACAAACCCCATTTCTTATACAAAAAATTAAAAACCAGATCATGAGGAATTCCCTGGCAGTCCAATGGTTAGGACTTCGTACTTTCACTGCCAAGGACTCAGATTTGATCCCTGGTCAGGGAACTAAGTTACTGCAAGCCACGTGGTATGGCCAAAGTTTTTTTAAAAAAACTCATGGATTTAAATCTTACATAAAATTATAAAACTTCTAAAAGAAAACATAAGTTTGATTGAACTATATGAGAAGGATATGAGACTGGCACGCAATAAACTATAAAGTAACATTAAACATTAATGCAGGAAGCAGTAAACTTTTTCTTTAAAATCCAGATAGCAAATATTTTAGGCTTACAAGTAGTCTTTGATATACTCTTTTCAGTGTAAAAGCAGCTAAATACAGCCAAAGGCAACACATAAACAAACTGGCAGATGGAGTAAACAAACATGGTTATGTCCATAGAATTATCTGCAGTAGCAGGCATCCAGCCCAGAGTCATAGTTTGCCAAGCCCTGCTCTAATTAGTAAATATATATTTCATCATGAATATGAGTTAGAAATTGTTAAATTACTTCATGTGCATTCTAAAATTGAGCAAACACGTAAATATATTGTGGATGAAAGCCAAGTTTCTCACAGTCTGAAAAAGCAGCATGAATATGGACTGAAAAGATACTTATGTGCACATATAAGTACACATTCACACATATATTTCCAGCTATGTCCACCTGAGAAGCCTTAGAAGAAACGACATCCTAGTAGCAGTAAGAACATCTAGTGCCCCGATCTTGGTTTTGTTACTATGATTGTAGAGCTGGAGCTGAGAAAGTACAAGATGGAACACCATGCTACGTGTGTGTCTGTTAGTTGCTCAGTTCTTCTGATTCTTGGTGACCCCTCAAAACAGTCAGATCATGTCAAAAGGACACAGAAGACCACTTGAAGAGGCTCTCACCAGTCGAAACTGGGGCAGGGCGCTCCCTGGCTGCCCGGTGGTTAGGGCCCCAGGCTTCTACCGCAGGGGCACAGGTTCGATCCCTGTTCAGGGAACTGAGATCTGACATGCCACGCTGCACAGCCAAAAACAAACAAGCAAGCAAAAAAACCCGATAACAACAACAATCCAAAAACCTGGGATAATTTAAGCATCAAAATAAAAACAGTGGATGAAAACCCAGAGGATAGAAGAATCCATGAGTACGTGATAACATAAATGAATAAGAATAAATGGCAAGGGAAAGGGAAAGCTCTTCCTCTCAGTAGAATGCCAGCTAACACATGTAGAAGGAATGATGGGGTTAGAAAAAGATCTTTTGACAACCACTATCATAATTATTTCAGACATACATATCAATGGATTCTAAGAAGAACAGGATACTTATATGGTTTCAAAGTTTCTCTCCTTAAGTTCTTTATTAATTGCAAAGGAACTTTACAGGGGAGAAATCTAGAGGACAACACTATACCCAAATTATCAAAGTTATAGTAAACCCCTTAATATCTGAGATGCACTAAGAACACACTACTTTTGTGTTATTCTTGACAACTCCAACTAACCATGAAGGCCACCCCAAATGAGGGACACTCTACTAAATAAATATTCTATGCTCCTGGAAAAAGAAAAGGCCACAAAAGACAAAGACTAAGCAACTGCTCCAGATTAAAAGAGACTCAAAGAGACATGACAATTAATTGCAATGTGTGATTCTCAATTAAATCCTGGACCAGGAGGAAAATCTTTTTTTTTTTTTCTTATAAAAAACATTAGTGAGAGAATTGGCAAAATTTGAATTAGGTGTGATATTAGATAAGAGCAGTTCTCAATTTAAGATAATTGTTACAATAAATAACTAATAAGAACCTACTGTATACACAGGGAATTCTAGTTAATATTCTGTAATAACCTACACGGGAAAAGAATCTAAAAAGAAATGGGATATATGTATATGTGTTCACTTTGCTCTACACGTGAAACTAACACAACACTGTAAACCAGCTATATTCCAATAAAATTTTTAAGTAAAATAATTATTATATAAGACAGTATCTTTTGTTTTTAGGATATACACTGAAGTATTTGGGGGAAAGTGGAGATTACAAAGACCCTAACTTATTCAGAAAATTATATATATATATAGTATTATATATTATATAATATATAAATATCTGTATCCACTGTCACTCAAAAGATTGTTCATCTACAGGCAATGTTATATAATACAATATACTAACTATATGGGCTTCCCTGGTGGCTCAGACAGTAGAGAATCCACCTGCAATGTGGGAGACCTAGCTTCGATCCCTGGGTTGGGAAGTTCCCCTGGAGAAGGGAACAGCTACTCACTCCAGTATTCTGGCCTGGAGAATTCCATGGACAGAGAAGCCGGGTGGGCTACAGTCCATGGGGTCATAAAGAGTCAGACACGACTGAGCAACTTTCACTTCATGTCACTTCAACATACTATATAGTATTATATAATTATTTAATATAATATATAATATTACAGAGACGGGGGGAGAGAGGAAATGAGGATGATAAAATGAACATAATAAAATATATGAGAAAATGGGTTGATCGTATTTGTACTATTTAAACTTTTTATTCAGAAAGAATTTCAGGTAGAGAAAAGCTAAAGTGAATTTAAAAACAGCTTACTGCTCTGTATTTTCTTGAACACTGCTAACTGGTTTCTGGATGTTTTTACACTTTTCCTCCAAATCACAGAATCTCTCCTCCCAAAGACTGAATAACTGGTAAAGTTCCTGTAAGAAAGGTGTGGGGAGGGAAAAGATTGAAATTATAATGGTTAAACTTTTTACTCCATACTGATATAAAGTATTTTCCCATAGGTGAGAATGATGCACATTACTAATAAGAGATCTTTAACTCCACCTCTCTGAGGAAGGTAGTAGAAGTGATGTTAAAGGAATAATCATATTACAGGCATTTTTTTAAAGTAAATAATTAGCAAACTTTTAAATTAGCAAGCTACTTTAACTATAAGTAACAAGTTACTTTCAGTGTACCTCAGAACTAACCAAATTTACCAAAAAAAGAACCATTTTGACAGATACACATAGTTGCTTCCTAACTGATAACACTACTAGAAGGAAAAGTAATGCTGAAAATCCAATGAGTCAAGCAGTTCAGGGTTTCCCTGGTGGCTCAGAGGATAAAGCGTCTTCCTGCAGTTCGGGAGACCCGGGTTCGATCCCTGGGTTGGGAAGACCTCCTGGAGAAGGAAATGGCAACCCACTCCAGTATTCTTGCCTGGAGAATCCCATGGACAGAGAAGCCTGGCGATCTACAGTCCACAGGGTCCCAAAGAGTTGAGCATGACTGAGCGACTTCACTTTTCTTTCTAATATAGCTGAAACATTTTATAGAACCTAGTTGGATCATTTTAATGTCAAAAGAGCTTATCATTTTCTCATATGTGGCATCTTGAAACACATCTCTGAATAACACAGCAGCTGACAATACACATTTAACCCGTTGATTTTGAGTAAAATGTCAGTATTTCTGCTAATCTCAAAGTAGAGGGAAATGCAAGTATTAGATTTATCTACATGTAAACAGGTTTGTCAGTGCTAACCTCAAGTTCTAGAATATCTAAGAAACAGCTCAGTTAGTAAACCAGAGAAGTCAAGTCACTCATGCTAAAATACTTCTCACATCATAGGTGTTCGTCAGAATATATACCTAAAAAGATCTAGACAGGTTTAAGGCAAACACTCTATGAAGAGGTATAAGAAATTGCTGCAATTTCAAATTTCAAGAATATGTTCTAGAAACATACAGAAAAGTTCCTCCAAAAATGGATTCCTTTCAGGCAGTATAATCACTACCATAGCTAGAAGGGGATCTAAATATTATCAGATGTTCTCAAGGACTCAGTTTCCTCATTAGAAAACTGAGCTAGTAATAGAACCTGTATCTGTGCTGGTGGGAGGAATAAATACATAGTGAGTTGCTCAATAAATGTTAACTATTACTTGTACGAATTTCAATATTAACCTTTTGTGTGAAAAGTTTTATGCTTATCAGTTAGGAAAACAATCTTATCTTAAAGTTGCTTTAATTTTTTTTTTTTTTCATTCCATCCAAGAGGGGTGTTTTTGTTTTGGTTGGTTTGGTTCCTTTGGTTGCAGTAAGCAGCTCGTGGGATCTTAGTTCCCTGGCCAGGGATTGAACCCGGGCCACAACAGTAAAAGCGTGGCGGCCGAAGCACTATACCACCCCAGAATTCTCTCAAGAGGTTATTAAATGATTACACATGATAACACATGATTCACAAGCTTCACTCCCATCTATAACTTTACATGGCACCATAACTCAAGTTATGTATATTGCATAGGATGTGCCAACAATCATATTAGTAACCTAAAAACTCCATGACTTTGCTTGAGTGACCTTTTTAGCTGTGAACACCAGGTCATAACACAGTAACTGTTAGTTCAACTACACCAAGCTTCCTGAAGACAAGGGCTTCTCCACCCAAGCAGGCTGTGAATAAATTCGGAACCCAGCATCACCCTGAAGAAAATCTGACTTCACACTGTTGGGGTAGTTTACCAAAATGGCTTCAGAGCAGACTGTTTTTAAAAAGACACATTTATTCAGTGTCATGATCAGACTATTACATTTAGCAATCAACAGAATAGGTGCAAAAAAATAAAATCTACATTAAAACCTTCTGTTGGAACACTTTACACTTTCCACAGAACAGAAACTAAAATAAACTGTTACACAATCAGTTACAAATATAGTCCTCAAGTTTTTCTGCCCATACACTTAGGTATTGTCTAAAACGTGTCTTCTTTGAAGCAGCTAGGCTCTGCCAGCACTGTTCTTGGCTGAGTTCATAAATCTATTACAACCTATAGCTTTCCCTGTCACTTCTCTGGCTCTCGTCTCCTGTTAAGCTTTGCTTCCTTCTGCCACAACTACAGCTACTGCTGCTGCCGGAACCACGCGAGTCACCTGGGTTATAACGTAGATACAAGCTCACTTTAGATGTTATAATCATTTTCTTCTAATTGTACTCCCAATGGTATATTTCTGCAGCTTCATCTTTCTTCTTGATATGAAGAAAGGACTGTCTTGTCTCACTGCACTGCACTCTGAATGTAGAAATCATCAAATATTAACTGATCAAGAAAAGTACTCTTGATTATTTCACGTTAATTACTGTTATAAGCAAAAGTGCTGACAGTATTTTCAGGTTTCTAATTTAGTTATATAGCATTCAGTCTGTAACAGGGATCTAAAGATCATAAAGCTTTCTTTTTACACTCAAATCACCTATATACCTGTGAATGGATTTTCTTTGCTTTCTTCACGTCTTTAGTTTTCACACAGCTTCTGTGTTTCAGCCAAGGAAGAAACTGTTTTTTCTTTTAGTTCATGTAGATTGTTACACAGTGTACCAAGAAAGCCATCCATTTCCTTATTCTGATCTTCTATCTTTGAAGAGAAAAGAAACAATTTCTTTTCTTTCTTTTCTTAAATGTCCTAGGGGCTTCCCTGGTGGCTCAGTGGGAAAGAATCCACCTGCCAATGCAGGAAGACACAGATTCGATCCCTGATCCAGGAAGATTCCACAAGCTGCGGAGCAACTGAACCTACAAGTCACAACTATTGAGCCTGTGCTCTCGAGCCCAGAGGCCCAGCTACTGAGCCAGCATGCTTCCACAACTGAAGCCCAGGTGCCCTAGAGCCTGTGCTCCAAAGTAAGAAGGGCATCACGATGAGAAGTCTGCACACCACAACTGAAGAGCAGCCCCTGCTCACCGCAACTAGAGAAAAGAGCCCTTGCAGTAACAAAGACACAGCACAGCCAAAAAAATATATATTTTTTTCTTAGATGTTCTAAGTTTATTTTTTATTTTTACTTTTTTGAATACATATAAAATAGAAAAGGTAGAAAACAGTATTGCAGAGAAAAGTCCCTTCCTTTCCCCTCCAGCCCCTAGAACCCCAGTCCCACGGCCACCTCTGAGAGGGGATTGTTACCATTTTTAAACACATCTAGAGGTATTTTGGAGCTTCCCAGGTGGCCCTAGTCATAAAGAACCCATCTGACAATGCAGGAGATGTGGGTTTGATCCCTGGGTCAAGAAGATTGCCTGGAGGAGGGCATGGCAACCCACTCCAGTATTCTTGCCTGGAGAATCCCACTGACAGAGGAGCCTGGCAGGCTACTGTCCATAGGGTCGCCAAGAGTCAGACATGACTGAAGTGACTTAGCACGCACACAGAGGTATTTTATTCATATTTACGCAAGTATGCATACATATGTATGTTCTAAAAGAGCCTCCCTCGGGAAGAAGAGGCAGCCACCTGGCGTGTGTTTGGAAGCCTCTATTTGGAAGGAACAGTTTCGCTTACACAATGGGAGACCTCCAGATCTGCTCAGGGGACCGAAGTTCCAGAGGCTGGGCCGTAGGGAGTAGCCCCAAACTCACAGAGAAAGGCAGAGCCACCTCCACACATCCCCTCTGTCCCCTTTGCTCTGTAGGAGAGCTCTAGTGAGCCTAGGTATATCAGGAACATTCTTGGCTTTTAAGGGAACACACTCTGTGTATGAACTTGCATACCCGACCTAGGGGCCACAGAGCACCTGTTTCACTCCAGTGGGCCCTGAAGCGGTGCAGCCTAGCAAGAGCTTGAAAATCTGTCCAGTTGCTCTTTTCATACCTCTGACAGAGCTAGCTTTGCTCCACCCTTTGGCAGTGTGGAGGGAAGACGGCCCAACCCCCTCCCCAAGGGGACACGGGGCCTACTTTGAGAGGAAAGGCCCCTTGAGGACCTGAGCGCACGAAGGCACCCAGTCATGTCAAATACAGTCCTGCTGCTTGCTTCTTCATGGGCAGTACTGCTATCAGCTAGGAATGTCTTTGCAAGGATGGCAACGGGAAGGGGAGATACACAGCCCTGCCCCTGGAACTTCGGTCCTCTGAGCAGAACTGGAGGTCTCCTGTTGTATAAGCGAACCTGTTCCTTCCAAATACAGGCTTGCAAACACACACTGGGTGACTGCCTCTTCTTTCCTGAAGGAGGCGCGCTTTCCCCGCATCCTGCGAACTCCGCGTCCCAGCTTGCTGGAAAAGGGCTTCTTGGAGGTCCTTTCTCAGGGGCAGTTTCCTCTGAGACTGGGGCCGTAGGGAGGGGCCCCACACTCACAGGGAAAGGCAGAGCCACCTCCACACGTCTGTTCCATCCCCTTTGCTCTGAAAACAGCTCTAGTGAGTTTAGGACTGTCAGGAAAAGTCTTGGCTCCTACGGGGACACACCCTGTGTGTGAACCTGCATACCAGGCCTAGGGGCCACAGGGCGCCTGTTTCTCTCGGGGGCGCCTGAAGCGGTGTGGCCTAGCAACAGCTGGTGAGCCTAGGTCTGTCTGGAACATTCTTGGATCATGCGGGGATAACACCCTGTGCGCACCCCTGGATACTGGACCTAGGGGCCAAAATTTGCATGTCCCTCTGGGGAGCCCTAACACGGTGTGACCTACCAACTGCTTGAAAAATCCATCCCATTGCTGTTTTCCTCCTTCTGACAGAGCTAGCTTTGCTCCTCGCTTTGGGATATCTCCAGCAAGGGGCTGGTCCATAACTCCTCGCCTGGGGCCCATTGAATGTGCAAGGTGCCCTCGACCAGGTGACCCCATCATGGCCCCTGGCCCCCTCAGACACACTCCTGCAGCCTTCTTCCTCGTGGGCAGCACCGCTCTGACCCAGGAATGTGTTTGCAAGGCTCGGAATGTGCAGGGAGACACACGGCCCTGACTCTGGAATTGAGGCCCTTGGAGCAGGCCTGCAGGTCTGACGTCTGAGAAGCAAAACACTTGCTGCAAATAGAGGCCTGAAAACACACTCTCTGTGGATGCCTTTCCTTCCTCCAAGGAAAATAGCTTTCCCAGTCTCCTGCGTGCTGACTGTCACACAGCTGGAATGCGCTTGCATGGAGGTCATGATTCAGTGGCAATGACCCCTGAGGCCCTGTGTCCAGGTAGTGCTCCCACACTCAACAGGCAAATCAAAGCAACTTCCAAATGAGTATTGGAGTTTCAGGTTCAATATTAGTCTTTCCAATGTATATTCAGACCTGATTTCCTTTAGGATGGAGTGGTTGGGTCTCCTCATAGTCTAAGAAACCTTTGGGCATCTTCTTCAACACCACAGTTCAAAAGCATCAAATCTTTGGCTGTCAACTTTCTTTATAGTCCATCTTTCACATCCATACATGACATATGGAAAACCATAGCCTTGACTAGATGGATCTTTGTTGGCAAAGCAACATCTCAACTTTTTAATATGCTGTCTAGTTTGGTCAACACTTTCCTTCTAAGTCGTAAGCATCTTTTAATTTCATGGTTGCAGTCACCATCTGCAGTGATTTCCAAGCCCCCAAAATAAAGTCTGCCACTCTTTCCACTGTTTTCCCATCTATTTGCCATGAAGTGATGGGACTGGATGCAATGACCTTAGTTTTCTGAATGCTGAGCTTTAAGCTAACTTTTTCACTCTCTTCTTTCACTTGCATCAAGAGGCTCTTTAGTTCTTCACTTTCTGCCATAAGGGTGGTGTCATCTGCATATCTGAAGTTATTGATATTTCTCCCTGCAATCTTGATTCCAGCTTGTGCTTCATCCAGCCCAGCGTTTCTCACAATGTACTCTGCATATAAGTTAAATAAGCAGGGTGCCAATATACAGCCTTGACATATTCCTTTTCCTATTTGGAACCAGTCTGTTGTTCCAGGTCCAGTTCTAACTGTTCCTTCCTGACCTGCACACAGATTTCTCAAGAGGCAGGTCAGGTGGTCTGGTATTCCCATCTCTTTCAGAAGTTTCCCCAGTTTATTGTGATACACGCAGTCAAAGGCTGTGGCATAGTCAATAAAGCAGAAATAGATGTTTTTCTGGAACTCTCTTGCTTTTTCAATGATCCAGTGGATGTTGGCAATTTGATCTCTGATTCCTCTGCCTTTTCTAAATCCATCTTGAACATTTGGAAGTTCACGGTTGACGTATTGCTGAAGCCTGGTTTGGAGAATTTTGAGCATTACTTTACTAGAGTGTGAGATGAGTCCAATTGTGTGGCAGTTTGAACATTCTTTGTCATTGCCTTTCTTTGGGACTGGAATGAAAACTGACCTAACAACCTAGATGTCTTCAATTGCATATGCTAAAAGAACTTGCTTTGCAGTTTCCAAGGGAAAAAAGTTTCATTTTAACCAATTTTCTCTGAAGTCCAAGGAATATCATGGCCATCCTCCATCAAAAAGTCATCTTTCCTTTATGTAGTCATAGTTTCATGCCTAAATTATAGACCAACTCATGCTCAGATTGACTCTGCTATCAGGGGCAGATCAGCTGATAAACAGCTTGGATTGTCCCTCTGGAGGGAAGTGAGACCTTGGTCCCATGAGAAGAATCTGAGGTCTTAAGGCTTAAGGGAATTTGCAGGAGTGGGGAAAGCTTGGTCCATCCTACCTGTACCATAATCTTAAATAATGCTTATTTACTTTACCGAAGTAAAAAACAGATGATAAAAACAAATATAAATCACTGAAAGGTAAAGAAATTCATCATCTGTGATCAAAAGCTGCATTCTAAGAAAACTTTGTTCTCTTAACCTAGAGAGGAGACTAAATTCCAGTCTGGTACCAGCTTACCAGATAACAAACAAAAAATTGTTTACAGGTAAGCTTAGAAAAGTCTTTTCCACATATAATTTGAAATGGCAGTATTTTTGCAAAGGCACCAGTGTGAAACCATAGAAGGCATGTTTAAAACCTGATTAGATAGAAATTGACAAAGTAGTCTGGTCACTGCTGTGACTTGAAACACTTTAATATGATAACTAGAATTATAACTGACAGCATTTTACCAGGACATATCAGATTTTCATGGATGTCACATAATTTCTAGGATACCTATATTAGTAACTGAAGGAGTCTTTGGGCCTAGAAAAGAAAACAACAGTCTCAAAGGCCCTTGCTGAATCATCTAACTTCGGAGAAAACAAAACCGAAATTTAGGTCCTGCCCTGAGGCTCCAGGCCGGTTGTATCTATCTGGGACTCCTCACCCCATGCCCAACTACAAATGCCATCTCTCTCTCCTTCTTTTCTGCCTTGGCCCAAACTATACCTTACAGTAACATCCACCATATAATATAACTTGGGAAGATTCATCACTCTTTCTGACAGCACTTCCCATGTAGTTTAACTTGCCAAATGAACTCAGATTGTTTAATATCTCTCTTTGGGATGCTTTCAGAGGGGCCCTCTGAAGCATCCCAAAGTTAGCTAGAAGTCAATTATTTAGGAAGGTTTGTTCACAAATATCAAAAGGGTTTATAACAGTCAAGTAGGATCACATAAGTCACCGTGAAACAATACTGATCCACTTAGCCAAAGTTAACAAAAGATTTCAAAAGTAAACCTAGAACAGATCACATAAGAGGTATAAAGAAACTTAAAATCCATTAGCAAAGGCAGTTCAACATCTCAAGAAAACTTGTACTAGGCACAAGACTCTTTTCTGGGGGTCCACTTTCCTTCAAACCTCCTTACCCATTCTGTACCCATTCCTTTGCTTCTCCCATCCTGAAACTGCCACCTGTAAGTCAGAACTACTTCGTTTTCCTTCATCAAATGCAATTTCATTTCTCATACCTTGTTTAATAACAAGTCGTACATTTCCTTAAGCAACCAAGAACTGACTTTTATATTGGCATTCTATAGATTGGTGAACATACGTATCAGTGATAATATCTAAAAAAAAAAAAAAATTGCTTTCTTACACTGAACATCTCAGGATGGCACCAGACACTATTCATGGATAGTCAAAAATCTCTTTAGTTTCTGTGTAAGAGGAAGGTCCTGTCAAGTAGTGAACGTTTCAGAACCTTAATTTATTTGGAAATGACCTAGCTATTCAATACACTGTCATCACTTAGTTTAGCACAATGATAGAAACTCAGGTAACCAAAATCTAGAGAAACTATTGTAAGTTCAGTTCAGTTCAGTTGCTCAGTCGTGTCTGACTCTTTGTGACCATGTGGACTGCAGGACGCCAGGCTTCCCTGTACATCACCAACTCCAGGGGCTTGCTCAAACTCACGTCCATCGAGTCAGTGATGCAATCCAACCATCTTATCCTATGTCGTCCCCTTTTCCTCTGCCTTCAATCTAGACTATTACAGACAGGTATTTTAGAGTATAATTATTGTTAATAGTTTATCTAAAAGCTCATATCACATTTACATTTTTTAGAAGTTTTTTGTTGTTGTTTTTAGAGGTACTTTCTTTGTTGACAAGCTTGTGACAGATATAACAATATAGCAATTTTTTAACTTATAATAAACCTGCTGCTGCTGCTGCTGCTAAGTCGCTTCAGTCGTGTCCGACTCTTAGCGACCCCATGGACTGCAGCCCACCAGGCTCCTCCGTCCATGGGATTTTCCAGGCAAGAGTAGTGGAGTAGGTTGCCATTGCCTTCTCCGTATAATAAATCTAGGCACTATGAAAATTTTGTGCTTAATGTTAATGACTCCTAGACATGTCTATAGTAGAGTGGAGAGAAAAAAAAAATACTAGATATTTAATATTGACTATTTCCCAGTTCACGTGAATCTGAAATTCATTTAGGTCAATTTTTTCTTGTATATACAACTGTCTGATTTGTAAGGGCTTCCTTTTCTTTAGACCATTTAAATAAGAACTCACAGCTTCAGCAGTATTATCAAAAAGCAGAAGATTCACACTAGGACATACATAAATCCAGACAGACAGACAGAGATCTTCTAGTTTTCCACCTGAGATTTAAAGTATTTCTTTGAGTCCTCTTTTTTTGGGGGGGGGGGGGGAGGTGGGCAAGAATACTGGAGTGGGTTGCCATTCTCTTCTCCAGGAGATCTTCCCCATCTAGGGATCAAACCCTGGTCTCCCACACTGTAGGTAGACGCTTTACCATCTGAGCCACCAGGGAAGTCCTTCAAGGCCCTGGAAAGAGTTAACTTCAAGTTTTGCCTTAGGCAGGCCTTTGTAACAAGCTAATTGTTTTGAATTGCATATGCAAAAGAACCAGCTTTGTTGGACCAATTTTCTCTGGTTCTATAGAATATCACGGCCGTCCTAGGTCAGGTCATCTTTCCTTTCTGTCAGTCAGTTCAGTTCAGTCGCTCAGTCGTGTCCGACGCTTCCTTTTTGTAGTCATAGTTTTATCCCTAAATTGTAGACAGATCAGCTGATAAAAAGCTTGGATTGTCTCTGAGGGGTGGATTTGCTCGCCATCGTGTTTCACCTGGGCAGTAGCGAGGCCGGGGGGCCTCTCCTGGAAGTGGGCATGGGGGCGGGGCGCTCCCGGGTGCGCCTCCGGGCAGGAGGGCCAGGGAAACGGAGAGAACTGCTCTGCCACGTGGCTCACAGTTTCGGCTTTTATGGTCATTGGGTTCCTTTCTGGCTTGTCTCTTGCCAGTCTTTCTGAATTGGGATCCTTCCTGGGGGCACACGCATCACTCAGCCGAGATGGATTCCCGAGAAGGGGATCCTGGGAAGTTGGTAGGACCTCTGGATTGGAGTCTCCCATCTCTTTTTGACCTCTCCAGAATCCTGGTTGGTGGTAGCTTGTGAGTTCCTTGTTCGTTACCAGAACCTCCTGTTGTAAGATGACTCCTGCAAGTGTTTTCTCTTCTCTGTTGCCTGGCAAGGGTGGGTGTTCAGTGGTTCATTTAACAGTTTGTCTTGTGGTTCTCTTGAATAAGGTCCTTCACAGAGTAAATGTATAAAATTGTAAAAGTAAATGTTTTAAATAATTTATATTCACAATTTGGTAAGTTGGCTTTTTTGTTGTGTGTTAGAACTCATCACCAGACCAAAGGCCATGTAGATCTTTTGTTGTTTTATACAATTTTATAGTTTTTTAAATTGAATTACGGTGTTAGTTGCAAGGTTTGTGTTTCTGTTCATTTCATTCCGTTTTTTTTTTTTTAACACTTATTTTTAGTTGATTGATCATTGCTTTACAATATTGGTTTGATTGATTATACATCAACATGAGTTAACCATAGATGTATGTGTGTCCCCTCACTCTTGAATCTCCCTCCCACGTCCCGCCCATTCCCACCTCTCCAGGTTATTACAGAGCCCCAGTTTGAGTTCCCTGAGTCAGACAGCAAATGCCCACTGGTTGTCTAGTTACCAAGGTTGGTGTCCATGCATCCGTGCTGCTCTCCCCATTCATCTCACCCTCTCCCTCTTGTTCCCCACCCTTGTCTGTAAGTCTGTTCTCTATGTCTGCATCTCCACTGCTGCTGCGTGAACAGATTCGTCAGGACCATCCTTCCAGAGTTTTTCTCTTTCTGACTGACTTCCCTGTTTAATACGCTCTAGGTTCATCCACTTCATTGGAACTGACTCAAATGTGTTCCTTTTTATGGCTGCATTCCATACAGGCTCTGATTGTTCCTTAGCCATGTTTTGAGGAGGGTCATGGAGCTGTTCTGCTGCGTTTGGGTTTGGGCTTCCAGTCTGAGCGCTCGCCGCAGAGCTGCTTCTGGGTGAGCCCTCTGGGCTGTGTGAGCGCGGGGCTGCCCGCTCTTCTCCGGCGGCCCACAGGGGGCGCCAAAGCCCCCTGTGACCCGCGGGCGCAGGACGCTTTACCTTCAGACTGGGCTCGGTGACCAGCTGGTGGGAGCTTTCTCTCCTCAGGGCCGTCAGGGCTGTCAGGGCTCTGGCTTCTGGATAATGGGGCTGCGTCCAGGCTGAGAGGAGCGGGCTTGCCTCAGTGCCCGCCAGCAGGGAGGCGCTGCAAGAGGGAAAAATGAGGACGAAGTAGGCGTTTCCTGTGTCCAGCTGAGCACTGACCTGAGGTCCATCTCAGGACTCCAGGGGAAAGAGCTCCATGTGCAAAATGGCAGGTTTTCAGTTAGATTTCTGTTAGATGGTCTAGAGAATGGCCAGGGATGTTCTTCAGTGTAGGTGGCTGGTTTTCCTGTCACTGTTTCTTGAGAAGACTGTCCTTTCCTCTTCACTCCTTCACGGTTTGATTTTCATGAACTGACCACGTACAAGTGGGTTCATTCCTGGGCTCTCTATTCTTTCCTCGAGTCCTTGTGTCTGTGTTGGTGCCAGCTCCTCACTGTGGTGGTTACTACAGCTCCGTGAGTAGGAAGAGGAAGATGCCTTCAGCTGTGTTCTTCTTTCTCAGAGTCTTTTTGGTTGTTTAAGGTCCTGTTCAATATTAGCAGCCTAATATTAGGAATATTTCTATTTCTGTGAGAAATGCCATTGAATATTATTTTGTGATTGCAGTCAGTGTATTTGTTGATGGCTTTGGTTGGACTTAACAGAAGCAGAAGATATTAAGAAGAGTTGGCAAGAATACACAGAAGAACTATACAAAAAAGATCTTCATAACCCAGATAACCACAATGGTGTAATCACTCACCTAGAGTCAGACATCCTGGAATTCGAAGTCAAGTGGGCCTTAGGAAGCATCACTAGGAACAAAGCTAGTGGAGGTAATGGGATTCCAGCTGAGCTATTTCAAATCCTAAAAGATGGTGCTATGAAAGTGCTATACTCAATATGCCAGCAAATTTGGAAAACTCAAAAGTGGCCACAGGACCAGAAAAGGTTAGTTTCCATTCCAATCCCAAAGAAAGACAATGCTAAAGAGTGTTCAAACTACTGCACAATTACACTCATCTCACATACTAGCAAAGTAATGCTCAAATTTCTCCAAGCCAGGCTTCAACAGTATGTGAACTGTGAACTTCCGGATGTTCAAGCTCAGTTTAGAAAAGGCAGAGGAACCAGAGATCAAATTGCCAACATCTGCTGGATAATTGAAAAAGCAAGAGAGTCCCAGAAAAATATCTACTTCTGCTTCATTGACTATGCCAGAGTCTTTGATTGTGTGGATCACACCAAACTGTGGAAAATTCTTCAAGAGATGGGAATACCAGATGCCTTCTGAGAAACCTGTATGCAGGTCAGGAAACAACAGCTAGAACTGGACATGGAACAACAGACTGGTTCCAAATAGGGAAAGGAGTACATCAAGGCTGTATATTGTCACCCTGCTCATTTAACTTACATGCAGAGTACATCATGCAAAATGCTGGGCTGGATGAAGCACAAGTTGGAATCAGGATCACTGGGAGAAGTATCATTAACCTCAGATATGCAGACACCACCCTTATGGCAGAAAGCGAAGAACTAAAGAGCCTCTTGAAGAAAGTGAAAGAGGAAAGTGAAAAAATTGGCTTAAAGCTCAACATTCAGAAAACTAAGATCATGGCATCTGGTCCCATCACTTCATGGCAAACAGATGGGGACACCATGGAAACAGGGAGAGACTTTATTTTCTTGGGCTCCAAAATCACTGCAGATGATGACTACAGCCATTAAATTAAAAGACACTTCCTCCTTGGAGGAAAAGCTATGACCAACCTAGACAGCATATTAAAAAGCAGAGACATTACTTTGCCAACAAAAGTCCATCTAGTCAAAGCCATGGTTTTTCCAGTAGTCATGAATGGATGTGACAGTTGGACTATAAAGAAAGGTGAGCACCAAAGAACTGATGCTTTTGAACTGTGGTGTTGGGGAAGACTCTTGAGTCCTTTGGACTGCAGGGAGAACCAACCAGTAAATCCTAAAGGAAATCAGTCCTGAATATTCATTGGAAGGACTGATGTTGAAGCTGAAACTCCAATACTTTGGCCACCTGATGCGAAGGACTGACTCATTTGAAAAGACCTTGATGCTGGGAGAAATTGAGGGCGGGAGGAGAAGGGGACGACAGAGGATGAGATGGTTGGATGGCGTCACCAACTCGATGGGCATGAGTTTGAGTAAGCTCCAGGAGTTGGTGATGGACAGGGAAGCCTGGTGTGCTGCAGTCCATGGGGTCACAAAGAATCGGATACGACTGAGCAACTGAACTGAACTGAGTAGGCCGAAGTGATCAGGCAGTAACTGTGGTGCCTGAAGTGGTGGAAGATAAGGTTGGAAATGCAGATATTGACCAAACTCTGAAGTGCTTTAAATCAAGATGAGGGATGTTTACTTCTCTGGTTTCCTAGAAAGTTTTTTGAGCGTGGATGTGAAGTTAAATTTGATTTGGAATGCACTGCTGGTGGCATGCTGTGGGATGGGTTGCAGAGCAGAAGAGCTGAAAGTAGTGATACAGGTCAACTGAAACTGTAATGGAGAAGCAGAAAGTTGAGGAGAATTCGCAGGCACAAAACTGCCAGGAGTTGACTTGGTGGGTGATGAGCTGGCTAGAGTTGATGATACCAACCAGAATTTTAAACTTAAGTAACTGAGATGATGGTGTTACCCTTCACTAGAGTGGAGAGGAGTTGATGTGAAGTCATAGGTGAGTTTTTTCTTGAACATATTATATAGAAGGTGAATGAGGTAGTCCTGTAAATATCCTGGGTCTAGAGCTGGAATTTGAGCTAGAGACATTGATAGTTACCTCCCTAGAAAAGATTGTTGAATCATGAAATTAACAGAGTGAAAAATAAACCGAACAGGGAATTCCCTGGTGGTCCAGTCGTTAGGACTCAGTGCTTTCACTGCAGTGGCCTGGGTTCAGTCCCTGGTTGGGGAACTAAGATCTTGCAAGCAGCATAGTACAACAAAGCAAAACAAAAAAACCCACTAAATGCATTAAAAAATAAATTAAACTGAATGCTTTGAAAAGGGGTGTAGCCACCGAAGGCCAGTGAGGAGCTGTGATCCTACACATTGGAAGAGAACCTAGAGAAGGACACGGCTGCCCCGGAGGGCGCTGTGGTGGAGAGTAGACCTCAGAGGGGCTGTGCAGTGAGTGCTGGCAGTTACGCAGCACCCACGTCACAAAAGGAAAACAGGAAATGAGTTGGAGGGAGCACGTGTCATTTACTTGTGGATAGGTTTGCCAATAGTGGCCTCAGGGGGGAAATAAGAGTTGTGGGAAATTTTCTAGTCAGTTGATCTATTCACATATATGAAAGTTATAGAAGCTTGATATTTAAGAATAGAGCAAACCATACAAGGGAATAGAAACTGTTTAGAATCTTTTAGCCTTCTCTTCCACCCCCCACCCCAACATACACACATATCCAATCTCCATTTACCAGTGGAGATAGTTATCTAAAAGTTGAGTGATTCGAATCCCAGACACTGAATAGGCTTTACTTTTGAAGGATGGCAGTCTTACTTTAGTCTAGCATGGTAGTTCTCAAATTTGTATGTGAAAGTTACTGTATGTGACACCATTAAATGCTGGCAAGGATGCAGAAAAACTAGATCACTCATCCACTGCTGCAGGTAAAATGGTACAGCCACTCTGGAAAATGGTGTGGTGGTTTCTTATGAAGAAACACATACACAGAGATTAATGAGTGTGAGTAAAACTGGGGAAAATATAAATAAAAATTAATGGGTGACAGCAACATCAATATCCTGCTTGTGATAGTGTGCTGTAGTGCTTTGCATGTTGTTTTTTGAGAGAGACACTGGACCTCTCTGTATTAATTCTTAAAACTGCATGTGAATCTGTATCTCAAGTTTTTTTGTTTTGTTTTTTTAACAAAACAGGAAACAGACCAAAAATTACTGTATGAGTTGCATATGCACAACCATGTAAACCGCTTTATGGGCATACTCAGTTTGGGAGGTCATTTTGACTGCCTGACTTTTCATCTCACAAGTGAACGCAAGTGACTCCATTAGACCAGAGAAATTGAGATTCAGAGTCCTCATGGAGGAGCCAGCCTTAGAAAGGAGAGAGGCACGATTATATCTGAAGCTGAGAAGAGGGAATAAGGAATCCTGCAGAGGAAGTTGGCTTTGTGGGGAAAGTTGAGCAATTGATAGAGCGGTATGACTGATGATGAAGCCATCTAAGACGGCAGGACGTGGATGGGGTGACTTCGGTGAGGGCAGAGTAGGTTTGACACAGATGTCCAGATGAGTGGCATGGGCCCAGCTAAGTCTGGCTACATAAGCAACGTGCTCTTCTTCCCATTCTTAGGGCTCTCAGACCTGGAGATCCTGGATTCTGCACCCGGGCAGAGGTCCCCATGCCCTCGAACAAGGACTATGTTGTCAGGCCCAAGTGGAATGTGGAAATGGAATCATCCAGGGTAAGTAATCAGTCCAGGGACAGCAAGCTGGATCTGAAATGCAGATTACTGTCTGTCTTTTACTTCATGTTTGAGAACCCTTAAGCAGCTCTTAAGGTTTATCTGATTTGAAGAGAGCTATCTTCTCTTTTGGAGAAGACAATGTCACCCCACTCCAGTACTCTTGCCTGGACAAGCCCATGGACGGAGGAGCCTGGTAGGTTGCAGTCCATGGGGTCGCTAAGAGTCGGACATGACTGAGCGGCTTCACTTTCACTTTTCACTTCCAAGCATTGGAGAAGGAAATGGCAACCCACTCCAGTGTTCTTGCCTGGAGAACCCCAGGGATGGGGGAGCCTGGTCCAGTCAGATAAAGACCATTATTACTGGTGAGCATTAGTTCAGACTATAAGAAACATTATCAGTTGGGAAGTTTCTTCATATTAACTCCTTTTATTTCAACTGAACTTTGAAGGCTAGTGTTTTGGTATAGTCTTTTTTTTTCAGAACCCTGAGAAACAGGACTCACCTGCTTTTGCAGCCTACCCCTCCCTTCCTGTTTAGCTGTTTTTAAGTCAGTCTGTTATGAAGTGTTTAGGGTAGACACTGTCACCATCGCTGTAAATACTACTCGGTGATCCTCATTGCTGCTCAGTAATCTTTCTTTGTTCTCCATTCAAACTACTCTTTCTAGCCTGGTATTCTTAAAAAGGGCCTAAGCCGATTGGAAAAGCATAAGAGGAGGTTTGCAGAACAGAAACGACTCAGCAAAGTGCACCGTGCTGTCAAGTTCAGCATTGAAAGCAACAGGATGCCCCTGTAGGCCGGGCCCTGCCAGAGCGTTACCTGGGAGGTATCCCCAAGGAAGCATGCTCTGCATGGGCTTGAGCAGCTAGAGTGGAAACAAGTGTGTGCGTGCTTTCCTAACCAGAAAAGGCCAGGACCTCTTTATTCTGAAATAATGACCGTGCCAGGCACCCAGTGACATTCTAGTCGTCCTGAATATTTAGAAATTGATCTGAGGTTCCCTTCTTTTATCAGTACCCCAGTACATAATTACCTCACTGATAGATATTTTGGTCTTTCTGCCTGGTACCCTTTTTATTAAAAAGGTTTTTGTCAGGGCCCAGAATCAGAGTGGCTGGTCTGCCTTACAGGCATATAAGCTGGTTAGTAACATCCAGGTGGAAGGGAGGTGGCTTCCTGTTGTCAGTGGCTCAGTAACCTGCCTTTGAGGGCTCATTGCATAAATCCTGACACTGAATACTGAGGAGATAAATTTAACTGATATACAGTTGGTCCATGGCTGGAAATGAAGACGACCTTGGGACATTCACAAAGCCAGACCCGCTGACCTGCTGTGCTCCCGGGTTACCAGCAGCACTCTGCTGCAGTGAACAGTTGACAGTCTGCCCTCTGTGACCCCTGCTTGGGCAGCTGTTTCCACAGACACTCACTTTCCTGCAGGTTCACTTTGCTACTATCAAGACCAAGCACACAGTCTTATTTACTGAGAATAAATAAAGGGCAGAAGAGCACTGGTTCTGTGCTTAGAATTCCTTCATCTCTGCTTCCTTCCCTATTTTCTCCCCACTACCCCTCCTTTTGGTCACACCTTGTGGCTTGTGGGGTCTCAGTTCTCTGACCAGGAATTGAACCCGGGCAGTGAAAACCTGAAGTCCTAACCATAAGACCACCAGGGACGTCCCCTCCTTCCCTTTTCTCTTCTGTCTATTTCTGTTTCCCTTGATATCCCTCCTTCCCCTCCCCACCACCCCTGTTTTTCTTTACCTTTACTATTCTCACTGTCTCTTCCTTTCTTTTATTCTTCTCTTTCATACTATATTTTCTTCCCCAGCACACTTATTTTAGAAAATCAGGATCTACAATAGGGCAGAGAAAAATGTAATAAAAAATCGTAGTGGCCAGTCTTTTTTGGAAGGGCATGTGCCTGTCTGCTGGTGTTGATAGTTTAGATCCCACCCTCCCTGTAGGTGTTGGGGAGGTGGGAAGAGGTGGCCCGGCCTCCTGCTAGACTGAGACATGACCAGCATGAGGAGAGGGAAGTTCAGAGTTCTCCTTTGTCCAACATTCCCAAGATCAAAATGGACTGTTATTTATCTTGGCCTGTCTGGCTTATAGAGCTCTGTCTGAAAAATAATAATAAAGCATGTTTTGGGAGCTGGTCTCATAGCTCAGTTGTTAAAGGATCTGCCTGGAATGCAAGCGACCTGGGTTCGATTCCTGGGTTGGGAAGATCCCCTGGAGAAGGAAATGGCAATCCACTCCAGTATTCTTGCCTGGAGAATCTCGTGGATGGAAGAGCCTGGCAGGCTACTGTCCCTGGGGTTGCAAGAGTCGGACACAACTTAGCGACTAAACTACAAACCACCACATCCCATGTTACATTTCAGTAAATTGTCCTGACACTGTTTCCCTATTAAGATTCCTTACATATTCCCTCAAGACTCTCACACTGTACAGACACTAATGAATATTACTGGAAAACATGCTTCCTAAGAGAAAACTGGTGTGAATTAACGGCTTTCACATGAAATTCTTTTTAAGTGTAATTTTATTTTTGAAATTACATGAGTAAATATACTGTAGAATAACCCCCCTTCCCCAAAGTTCTATTCTTCCTCCATGTAAAGCACCACTGTTAACAATTTTGATGTATTACATGTATTTTCAGTAATATTTTAAACTTAGTTTTTCCTGCTTATAATTAAAAATTTGAGATTATAAAAAGAAAAATCACTCACCACTCAAAAGCAATTTGACAAAAATTTTGGCTTGTTTTCTATTGATATTTTAATATAATTAAAATTATATTTATATAATTTTGATCACTTCCTCTCAGTAAACCACCTTATATATTTATCATTTGTAATGGCTGCGTAAGTCTGTCTATAATGTAAAAATATATTAGTAATTTCTTAATTTGTCTATAGTTTCTGATTTTTCACTTCTAAATAATTTAATAACCTGCACTACATTGTATGTTTATATGCTAATTTATTCCATGGAATGCTTTTAAAATAACATTAAAATGACAAAGCAGTGCATGTTTTTATATAAATCTTTAAATACAAAAAGCACAAATAACCCAAAAAAACAAAGTAAATAGCAACGGGACCATACCTATCAATAATTACCTTAAATGTAAATGAATTAAATGCCCCAAACAAAAGACAAAGACTGGCTGAATGGATACAAAAACAAGACCCCTATATATGCTGTCTGCAAGAGACCCACCTCAAAACAAGGGACACATACAGACAGAAAGTGAAGGGATGGAAAAAAATATTTCATGCAAATGGAGACCAAAAGAAAGCAGGAGTCGCAATACTCATATCAGATAAAATAGACTTTCAAATAAAGGCTGTGAAAAGAGACAAAGAAGGACACTACATAATGATCAAAGGATCAATCCAAAAAGAAGATACAACAATTATAAATATATATGCACCCAACATAGGAAAGGAGCACCACATATGTAAGGCAAATGCTAATGAGTATGAAAGGGGAAATTAACAATAACACAGTAATAGTGGGAGACTTTAATACCCCACTCACACCTATGGATAGATCAACTAAACAGAAAATTAACAAGGAAACACAAACTTTAAATGACGCAATGGACCATCTAGACCTAATTGATATCTATAGGACATTTCACCCCAAAACAATCAATTTCACCTTTTTCTCAAGTGCACACGGAACCTTCTCCAGAATAGATCACATCCTGGGCCATAAATCTAGACTTGGTAAATTCAAAAAAATTGAAAGCATTCCAGTCATATTTTCTGACCACAATGCAGTAAGATTAGACCTCAATTACAGGAAAAAAAAAAAAACTATAAAAAATTCAAACATATGGAGGCTAAATAACACACTTCTGAATAACCAACAAATCATAGAAAAAACAAAATATGCATAAAAACAAATGAAAATGAAAACACAACAACCCAAAACCTATGGGACACTGTAAAAGCAGTGCTAAGGGGAAGGTTCATAGCATTACAAGCTTACCTCAAGAAACAAGAAAAAAGTCAAATAAATAACCTAACTCTACACCTAAAGCCACTAGAGAAGGAAGAAATGAAGAACCCCAGGGTTAGTAGAAGGAAAGAAATCTTAAAAATTAGGGCAGAAATAAATGCAAAAGAAACAAAAGAGACCATAGCAAAAATCAACAAAGCTAAAAGCTGGTTTTTTTAAAAGATAAACAAAATTGACAAACCATTAGCTGGACTCATTAAGAAACAAAGGGAGAAGAACCAAATCAACAAAATTAGAAATGAAAATGGAGAGATCACAACAGACAACAATGAAATACAAGGGATCATAAGAGACTACTACCAGCAGCTCTATGCCAATAAAATGGACAACTTGGAAGAAATGGACAAATTCCTAGAAAAGTATAACTTTCCAAAACTGAACCAGGAAGAAAGAGATCTTAACAGACCCATCACAAGCACAGAAATCAAAACTGTAATCAGAAATCTTCCAGCAAACAAAAGCCCAGGACCAGATGGCTACACAGCTGGATTCTACCAAAAGTTTAGAGAAGAGCTAACACCTATCTTACTCAAACTCTTCCAGAAAATTGCAGAAGAAGGTAAACTTCCAAACTCATTCTATGAGGCCACCATCACCCTAATTCCAAAACCAGACAAAGGTGCCACACAAAAAAAGAAAACTATAGGCCAATATCACTGATGAACATAGATGCAAAATTCCTTAACAAAATTCTAGCAAACAGAATCCAACAACATATTAAAAAGATCATACAACATGACCAAGTGGGCTTTATCCCAGGGATGCAAGGATTCTTTAATATCTGCAAATCAATCAATGTAGTACACCACATTAACAAATTGAAAGATAAAAACCATATGATTATCTCAATAGATGCAGAAAAAGCCTTTGACAAAATTCAACATCCATTTATGATTAAAACTCTCCAGAAAGCAGGAATAGAAGAAACATACCTCAACATAATAAAAGCTATATAT
The DNA here is from genome assembly GCF_910594005.1 of Cervus elaphus. Lineage (NCBI taxonomy): Eukaryota > Metazoa > Chordata > Mammalia > Artiodactyla > Cervidae > Cervus > Cervus elaphus. Next base: position 8,793,334 of record NC_057847.1, read on the forward strand.
GACAAATCCACAGTAAGCATTACCCTCAATGGTGAAAAATAGAAAGCATTTGCCCCAAAATCAGGAACAAGACAAGGGTGCCCACTTTCACCACTACTATCCAACATAGTTTTGGAAGTCTTGGCCACAGCAATCAGAGCAGAAAAAGAAATAAAAGGAATCCAGATAGGAAAAGAAGAAGTGAAACTCACATTGTTTGCAGATGACATGATCCTCTGCATAGAAAACCCTAAAGACTCTACCAGAAAATTACTAGAGCTAATCAATGAATATAGAAAAGTTGCAGGATAAAAAATTAACACACAGAAATCCCTTGCATTCCTATACACTAACAATGAGAAAACAGAAAGAGAAATTAAGGAAACAATACCATTCACCATTGCAACAAAAAGAATAAAATACTTAGAAGTATATCTACCTAAAGAAACAAAAGACCTATACATAGAAAACTATAAAACACTGATGAAAGAAATCAAAGATGACACAAATAGATGGAGAAATACACCGTGTTCATGGATTGGAAGAAGCAATATTGTCAAAATGGCTATTCTACCCAAAGCAATCTATAGATTCAATGCAATCCCTATCAAGCTACCAACGGTATTCTTCACAGAACTAGACCAAATAATTTCACAATTTGTATGGAGATACAAAAAACCTCGAATAGCCAAAGCAATCTTGAGAAAGAAGAATGGAACTGGAGGAATCAACCTGCCTGACTTCAGGCTCTACTACAAAGCCACAGTCATCAAGACAGTATGGTACTGGCATAAAGACAGAAATGTAGATCAATGGAACAAAATAGAAAGCCCAGAGATAAATCCACGTACCTATGGACACCTTATCTTCGAAAAAGGAGGCAAGAATATACAATGGAAAAAAGACAACCTCTTTAACAAGTGGTGCCGGGAAAATTGGTCAACCACTTGTAAAAGAATGAAACTAGAACACTTTCTCCCAGCCAAGTACTAACCAGGCCCGACCCTGCTTAGCTTCCAAGATCAGACAAGATTGGGTGCATTCAGGGTGGTATGGCCGTAGACTAGAACACTTTCTAACACCATACACAAAAATAAACTCAAAATGGATTAAAGATCTAAATGTAAGACCAGAAACTATAAAACTCCTAGAGGAGAACATAGGCAAAACACTCTCCAACATAAATCACAGCAAGATCCTCTATGACCCACCTCCCAGAATATTGGAAATAAAAGCAAAAATAAACAAATGGGACCTAATTAAACTTAAAAGTTTTTGCACAACAAAGGAAAGTATAAGCAAGGTGAAAAGACAGCCTTCAGAATGGGAGAAAATACTAGCAAATGAAGCAACAGACAAAGGATTAATCTCAAAAATATACAAGCAACTCCTGCAGCTCAATTCCAGAAAAATAAATGACCCAATCAAAATATGGGCCAAAGATCTAACACACATTTCTTCCAAAGAAGACATACAGATGGCTAACAAACACATGCTCAACATCACTCATTATCAGAGGAAAAAACCTCAGTGAAGTACCATTACACGCCAGACAGAATGGCTGCTATCCAAAAGTCTACAAGCAATAAATGCTGGAGAGGGTGTGGAGAAAAGGGAACACTCTTACACTGTTGGTAGGAATGCAAACTAGTACAGCCACTATGGAGAACAGTGTGGAGATTCCTTAAAAAACTGGAAATAGAACTGCCATATGACCCAGCAATCCCACTCCTGGACATACACACCGAGGAAACCAGATCTGAAAGAGACACATGTACCCCAATGTTCATCGCAGCACTGTTTATAATAGCCAGGACATGGAAGCAACCTAGATGCCCATTAGCAGACAAATGGATAAGGAAGCTGTGGTACATATACACCATGGAATATTACTCAGCCATTAAAACGAATGCATTTGAATCAGTTCTAATGAGATGGATAAAACTGGAGCCCATTATACAGAGTGAAGTAAGACAGAAAGATAAAGACCAATACAGTATATTAACGCATATATATGGAATTTAGAAAGATGGTAATGATAACCCTACATGCAAGACAGAAAAAGAGACACAGATGTATAGAACAGACTTTTGGACTCTATGGGAGAAGGCGAGGGTGGGATGATCTGAGAGAACAGCATCGAAACATGTATATTATCAAGTGTGAAACAGATCACCAGTCCAGGTTGGATGCATGAGACAATTGCTCGGGGCTGGTGCACTGGGATGACCCAGAGGGATGGGATGGGGAGGAGGTGGGAGGGGGGTTCAGGATGGGGAACACATGCAAATCCATGGCTGATTCATGTCAATGTATGGCAAAAACCACTACAATATTGTAAAGTAATTAGCCTCCAACTAATAAAAATAATTGAGGAAAAAAAAGCACAAATAAACTTAGTGTCACTTGTAATCCCACCACACCTTATATTAACATTCTGGGTTATTTCTTTAATCCTTTATATATGTGTGCATAAACATATTATTACTGGTTTGGAGTTTCTTTTGTTGTGGTGGTAGTGTTTTAACTTTTAAGCAAAATTGTGATCATTTTCTTTTATACCTTGTTAGGTTTGTGTTTTACTTAACATGGTAAAAATTCATTTGAGTAAACATTCTTCAGTGACTAAATATTGTATTATAATATGATTGTACCATATTTTTTAAAGCAAACCCATCTTGCTAATCTTTTAGGCTACTTTTGATTTTTCACTGATAAAGTGGTGCAGCAATTCAGTTTTACTGTCCTAGGGTGTAGGACTAAGAAATCAAGAGAGAAGTTATTGAATTTGACATGCTAGGTACTCAGTTTTGTGTATTTTCAGACTTGTGGTAACCAGGCATTTGCCAGCTACAGGTCTTATTATCTATAACAAGGAGTAAATCAGCGCAGCCTGGGCATGTCCCAGTTGCTGAGGTTAGAGGGCTCAAATTCTTACAGAATGTGCTGGGAGTGGACAAGAAGTCCAGGCTGATGTGTAGAGCTGCTGGGGGTTGGGCAGTGGGCAGAGATCTGAGCAGGTAAGGCTCCCAGTGTGCACTGACTGCATATACTGAAAATTGGGGCACATTGTCTGAAAGGAAGTCAGATACTTGGGACTGTCCAGAAATCTGGGGTATTGCATAGGGCGATAGTTCTTTCTCATCTGATAATGAATTTTTACACCCCCTCACAGGGCTAGTGCCAAATACTAAAATTGATGTTAATATAATATTTGTAATTGGGATGTACATAGAAAATCTAGGATGGATATCAATGTAGCTCTTATTCAAGAATGATTTATTAGAGATCCTTGCTTATATCTGATGTAGAAGCTGAATCTAAAGGTGAGATAAGCCTAGGAGGGGTTCCCCAACTCAAAAGAACTTCACCACACTAGTACCAGCCCTAAAGTATCTCCTAGTCTCTACCTTATTTTAGCATTCTTTGAATTAAGCTTCACAGGTGATTCAGTAGTAAATTTCTGGGGAAAAGAACTAAAAGACCTCATCTCTTTTTAACTACTCAGCATTCATGAAGATTGGGATTGCTGGCATTACTGTAGCAAACAAGAGGTGTTTGCCGTGATCCAACATAAATGGCAGACCTTTTCAGCATTTCCTAAAGGTGTCAACTTCTTGGAGACCACACTTTTTTGAGACATAACAATCTTTTCAAAATATAGAAAAAGTTACCTAACAACAAATCTTTAACCATAAAAGGGCAAGTAGAAAGAGAATGCAAGAAGTAGTAAGCCCCTTGGATCAAGAGACTTAATTTACTTTTCTTTTTGTGTCAAACTGATTGCAAAGTAATAGTAACAGTAGTAGTAGCTGATGTTTATTTTGAGCCCTGATTGTGTGCTTGTATTTTTTATTATTACCTGATTCACTTCTCCCAGCAGTCCCAAAAGTCCTTCAGACAAGGGGCATCATTTGCACAGGGTTATAGAACCCTGACTATTTCTAATCTGAAACTAGAGCTCCAGCAAGCACTTAGCAGTTCTGATCTCATTCGTTACACTTACGGTTTTTTGTCGATGACTTTCCTTGCCTTCGAAGATCATAATTTTTTATGCCAACACTGTTTGAACTTGTATATGTCAAATGGTCACCTCCATATGCAGTCTTTGAAAGGGAAAAGCATACAGTCAAAATGTAATCTGATGAATTAGTTTCATTCCTCCCCCGTTTCTCTCACCTAGCAAATTTCTGTGGACTTGAGGTGAAATTTAAAAATACGGCACAGATAACAACAAAATTATTCTTCTCTGAGAGAGCTTAATATGCATTTCTGACACTGCTGTGTATACTTGCTCTGTTGTTCCTGAGGTCACCAAAGCTTATTCTGGTTATTCCAGAGCTGGGAACACTTCAGTCTGATGACTTTCAGATAAAAGAAGATTAAAGACAAAACTAAATGTATGTATGTATCAGTAATTTGCTGTTTAACTTTTACCCCACTCTTAGTTTCAGGGGACCTCCAAGAAGGGTATCAGTAGACTGGATAAACAGATGAGAAAGTTCACAGACATCAGGAAAAAAAGCAGATCTGCACACGCAGTAAAAATCAGCATCGAGGGCAATAAAATGCCCTTGTGACTGCCTGGGAGGTTCCCCATCGCTACTCTTAGGAAATGCGCAATGGACTCTTTGGAGAAAGATGGTATTTTAAAAACTTTTTTAGTGTACCTGTAAATGATTCAGCTTGTATCAAGTGTCATAGGATTCGCATTTCTCTCAGTTATATTTAAAACCATTTGTTGTGCACTTTGTACAGAAGAATAGCAGTCATACTTCTATAAACTTTACACAATAAAATTCCATTCTGGTTTTGGGGGGCTGTCTCTTCATTGTCTTCAAGGGTGCATTCTCTACCGGGGTGAAAATTGGTTCTTGGTGAGTGAAGAAAAATTGCAGCTGTTACAGAGGTTTGACCCTTCAAAGCTCAACCTTCCAACTCCGGTATGGTGTGGCCTCCGTCCTTGTTCCTCACCGTGCGCTTCTTAAGACCCTTGGGACTTCCTGGGTACTAGGAATGTCTTTGTGTCGCTAATGAGGCGAGTCATGGTAGACCCCTGGATAACTAGGATGGGGGCTGGTCACCAGAAAGGACCTACCACAGAGGGTTGGAATTTGGGGCAGGCCCCATGGTGGGTGGGTGGGGACCCTGGAGATTGACCTGACCTCGTTGTAATGCCCCATGTTGTAATCAGTCGTGCCCAAATAATGAAGCCTCAGTTAAAAACTCGAGACACAGGCTCAGTGGAGCTTCCTGACTAGTGAACACTGATGTGCTGCCATGGCGATGTGCCTTGATTCCACAAAGAAAGGGTGCAGAAGCTCTGCATTTCCTCCCAGACCTTACCGCATCTTCCATGTGTCTTCATTTGGTTGATCCTCATTTGAATCCTTTATATTAAAACTCATTATAAGGACTTCCCTGGTGGCTCAGACGGTGAAAGCGTCTGCCTACAATGCAGGAGACCCGGGTTTGATCCCTGGGTCGGGAAGATCGCCTGGAGAAGGAAATGGCAACCCACTCCAGTCCCCATGCCTGGAAAATCCCATGGACGGAGGAGCCTGGTGGGCTACAGTCCATGGGGTCGCAAAGATTCGGACATGACTGAGCGACTTCACGTTCACTTCCAATTATAAGGGCAGTGCTTTCCAGAGTTCTGAAACCATTTTGGCAAATTCTTGAAAGTGCAGGAATTATGGGAACCCCCAGATTTGTAAGTAGTCAGAAGTTGGGAGGGACTCCACTTTCAGACATCGTCTCAAATGGGGGTAGCGTGTGGAGGACAGACCCTAAACCTGTGGAGTCCGATTCTGACTCCAGGTGGTCAGTGTCAGAATCAAATGGCAATGTCTTAGTGGGGATTGAAACAAAATACTGACAAAGTCATCTTAGTATTTCTCTTGTTAAGGAAATTTTTAATGACTTGATTTCAGTTAGTTTAAATTTGTTTGCTCCTTGGGAGGGCAGGGGTGGGGGTGGGTCCTAACAATTTGAAAAAAGGTTAAGAAGTACTCTCTGAGAGGAGACATGGACACAGTGGAACTCGCTGTAATTGCTGATGAGCAGCCAGGCCATTGAGACGGGGAACAGTATAGCTTACAGCCGTGTGGCTCCATTTTTGTGAACTTTAAGGGCATTTTTATAGTCTCTGCAGACTTATTTGTGAGAAATCTCATTAATCAAGATGACTAAGTCCAAGAATAAATAATTGATTTTAATTATAGAAATCTTATGTTACAAATTGGGGAAGGGTTATCTGACTGTTGATATTCAGAAACACATGAGATTGTAGATAAAAGTCTTTGAACAACCAAAATACGAAGTTTGTGCACTTATAAAAGAATCTCTCAGGATCTCTTTACCCTTACTTTCAATAAATTTAAAAGTACAAATGTGATCGTTGTAAAAAGAAGGTAGGTAAAATAGAGGTAATAACTAACCACTAGGTGGAGGTAGAAGAACAGCTATTATCTGCAGCGTCATTTTTGTATCATACTCTGAAACACTTGTGAGAACAAGCACAGCCATCTACTGAAGCAGATGTTGATGACCTTGATCATTAAAAATTCTAAACAAGAAAAGTAAAGTAGCACTTTAAAAAGACTTCAAAGCTATTGATGCACCATTCTAGCATTTAAAGTGTTAAGTCCCAGTCATCTAGAAATTTCACCTATTTAGGGTTAAAATTCGTGTGGTGCCAGGTGTTAATGTGATAATCATACCTGAGAAATTTTAAATGTCAAAAAAATACTATTTTCTGTATAAAATGGCCATTGCTGCATGGTTTATTTTAGTCTCAAAACTGGCCAAGAATAGCCTTGTTTTCTAAATTGGAAATAGTTCCAATTTACAATAATGTTGCAAGAATGGTAAGATAAACCCCATATGCATTTCACCTCTGTACAGCAAGTGCTAACGTTCTGCCACGTTTGCTTTATCACAGAAGTGTAACTTGCTTACAGCTTGCCTCTTGATCCCCAAATACTTAAGCAGATTTCTTTCCAAAACAAGGACCTTTAGTTTGTCCCGGTGTTGGTGGTGGTAACTTTGACCACATGGATGCAGTGATGCAGAATCACATTTATTTTTTCAGTTAACAAGTTTTAATTGTTGATTAGTTTTAACATGGGGAAGTTGTGTGTGAATATGTAAAATACCCATGAAATTTGCCATCATAGAGGACAGTTTTTAAGTATGCAGTTGGTGGCAATGCAGTATTCACTTCGTTGTGCAGTAATCACTACTTTCCATCTCCAGAAATCTCAGCTTGCAAAACTGAAACTACCCTTTGGACAGTCACTCCTTTCTCCCCTCTCCCCTTAGCCTGGCAAGCGCCATTCCACTTTGTCTCCAGTTTTGGCTGCTCTGGGTATCTCATGTAAGTGGAATCATACATTACCTTTTTTGACTTGATCACTTAGCATACTGTTCTCAAGGATCATCCATGTTGTACCATTCATTTTAAGGTTGAAGAATAATCTATGGTCTGTATATACCACCTTTTGTCAATTCATTTTGTTGACAGACACTTGGGTTGCTTCCACCTTTTGGCCATTGTGAATAATACTGCCATGAACATGAGTATACAAATACTTCTTTTGAGACCCTACTTTCAGTTTTTTCAAGTGTATACACAGAAGTGGAAATGGTGGATCATATGGTAATTCTATGTTTAATTTTTTGAAGAACTGCCATACTGTTTTCCATAATGGCTATATCGTTTTACATTCTCACCAACAGGACCAATTTGTCCACATCCTCACCAACACTTATTTTCTGTTTTTTGATAGTAGCCATCCTAATAGATGTGAGATTGTATTATATTGTAGTTTTGATTTGTATTTCCCTAATAATTAGTAGTACTGAACATTTGTATTCTTTTGGGGGCTTTGGATATCTTCTTTGAAGAAATGTCTTTTCAGATCCTTTGCCCATTTTAAAAGTAAGTTTTTCCTTGTTGAGTTGTCAGAGTTCTCTATGTAGTCTGGATAACTTTATTAGATTTTCAATTTTTTCCCCATTTCTTGGGTTGCAGTTTCACTGTTATACCCTCTGACACATAATTGATTTTAATTTTGATGTAGTTCAGTTTATTTGTGTCCTCTTTAATTGCCGGTTCTTCTGTGGTGTCCGAGAAATAATTGTCAGATCCGATGTCATGAAGCTTTCCTTACATTTTTTTATAAGAGTTTTATCTCTTGTATTTAGGTCTTTGATCCATTTTGAGTTAACTTGCATTTGATTTAAGGTAAGCATACACCTTTTTTTTTTTTCCCCCACATGTGAATATCTAGTTTTTAAAACACCATTTGTTGGGAATATTGTCCATTCCCATTGAATGATCTTGGCACCCTTGTCAACAGTTATTTGACCATATGTGTCTGTTAGGTCTTTTTCTGGACTCTTATCAGTATGCCTGTCTTTGTGGCAGTACACCAGTTTGACTACTGTAGCTTTGTATTAAAATTTTAAATCAGAAAATGTGGGTCCTTATACTTAATTCTTTTTTTTAGACTGTTTTGGCTATTTGGGGGTCATTTGAAATTTTGTTTGAATTTTAGAATGAACTATATTTTTCTGTAATCAACATCATTGGGGTTTTGATAGGGATTGTATTGGTTTGGTAGATCACTTTGGGTAGTGCTGACATCTTAAGAATCTTCCAATTTATGGACGGACACATAACGTCTTTATGTTGTCTTCTGTAACTTCTTTCATCAACTTTGTGTAGTTTCCAGTGCACAAGTCTTTCTTTCACCTCCTTGGTTAACTGTAGTCCTAAGTATTTTATTCTTTTTGACACAGTTGTAAATGGAATTGTTTTCTTAATTCCCTTTTAGGATTTTTCATTGTTAACATGTAGAAATACAACAGATTTTTACATATTAATTTTATATCATTCAACTTTGCTAAATTTGTTAATTCTAATGTGTGGGTGTGGGATGTAGAGTCTTTTGGCACATCTACGTATAAGATTATGTCTACCAATAGATTTTGTTTATTTCCAATTTGGTTAACTTTTTTTTCTCTTAGGTAATTGCCCCGGCTAGGACTTCTAGTACTGTTTGATTAGAAGTCTCAAAAACGGGCATCCTGGGACTTCCCTGGTGGTCCAGTGGTTAAGAATCCGCCTGCAATGCAGGGGATGTGGGGTTGATTGCTGGTCGGGGAGCTAAGACCTCACATGCCACAGAGCAACAAAGCCTGGGCACCACAAATAGCCTGTGCACTACAGCGAAAGATCCTGCCTGCTGCCACTAAGACCGGAAGCAGCCACATCAGTCAATCCAATAAATATTTTTTAAGTGGGCATCCTTAATTTTTCCTGATCTTAGAGGAAGAGCTTTTGGTTTTCCACCACAGAGTATGATGTTATCTGTGGGCTTGTCATGTATGGCCTTTATTATCTTGTTATAGTTTCCTTCTGTTCAGTTTGTTGAATGTTTTTTTATCATGAAAAGATGTTGAATTTTGTCAAACACTTTTTCTGCATCAATAAGATGGTCATGTGGTTTTTACCCATTCTGTTAACGTTGTGATGTATTACACTAATTGATACTTGTGTTTTGAACCACAAAGTACATAATTCTTTTATGTACTGTTGAATTTTGTTGGCTAAGATTTTGTTGAGGATTTTTTTTTTTTAAATTTACTATGGAAAACACCATGATTTTGTTGCTGTCATTAACATTAGTTAAATTTTTGTTTACCTCTATATTAATGAGAGTCGGACTGTGAAGAAAGCTGAGTGCCGAAAAATTGATGCTTTTGAACTGTGGTGTTGGAGAAGACTCTTGAGAATCCCTTGGACTTCAAGGAGACCCAACCAGTCCATCCTAAAGGAGATCAGTCCTGGGTGTTCATTGGAAGGACTGATGCTGAAGCTGAAACTCCAATACTTTGGCCACCTCATGCGAAGAGTTGACTCATTGGAAAAGATCCTGATGCTTGGAGGGATTGGGGGCAGGAGGAGGAGGGGACGACAGAGGATGAGCTGGCTGGATGGCATCACCAACTCGATGGGCATGAGTTTGAGTAAACTGGGAGTTGGTGATGGACAGGGAGGCTTGGTGTGCTGTGATTCACGGGGTCGCAGAGAGTTGGAGACGACTGAGCGACTGAACTGAACTGAACTGAAATTAATCGAATACTCTCTTGTTTTAACTGTTGGAAGCATTGAATACCTGTGATACCTAATGAACGTACACTCTTGTTTATATTGTATGCTGTAGTCATATGATTCCTAGACGATGGCCTTGCTCTTACTGCTCATTGATAGTTCTTACCTAACAAAAAGCAACTTGTATTTTAACTTTAAAGTTAACATTACTTTTCTAGCTATTCTGGCAGTGTGGCCTAATTCAACTGCTTAAGTTAGTGCAATACACAATGGTACTGTATGTGGCAAGAGAATTATTATAACATGTTGACTGTTACCCTCCTCTACTGGTAAGAATAAAGGGTTAATTAACGAAATACCAGTAATGGAGGCAATTCAGAATTTTAAGGGCAATCTCTAATTACTCTGTTTTAACATTCAATTTGATACAAGTTCTTTATTTTTGAAAATGTGGTAATATATAGTTTATCCATATATAAAGTTCTCTCTTAACTAAAGTGAACGTTGAGATAATTGTTTAGTATCTATGTAACTTTTTTATTGCTAAGAGCTTTTTTTTGTAGTCATAATACATTTTCGAAAATAATTCAAAGACACTATCTTTTTAGCTTAATAAATTTTATTTTCTTAGAGTGAAAATAAAAGGCTATCAACTTATGCAGAAATTGAATTTAACCAACATTTATGTTTAGATCATGATACTTAACGATATAGGGAATCTCAAAGGGTGGAAGGTATGAACCCAACTTCAGGAAGTTTATAACCTTGGAAATAATTAGAAATGATAATTTCACTCTAATGATAATCAGTAATAATTATCACTCTAAAGAAGTGATATATTTCCTTAAACTGAATTGTGACAATGCAGGGGGCGGTGCAGAGGGGTGACTGACTACAATTAAAGGTTATTTTCAAATAGATCTTTTAATATTACAGTCCGAAGCAGTGTTTTTTTGTTTTCATTGAGATATAATTGACATGCAACATTCTATTAGTTTCACATGTACAACATGATTCAGTCTTTATTTTGTAAAATCACTGCAATAAGTCTAGTTAATATCCATCACCATACATAGTTCAGATTTTTTTCTTGTGATGAGAACTTATTAAAATTTACTCCCTTAGCAACTTTAAAATATGCAATACAGTATTATTAACTACAGTTGGTGTGTTTGCTGTACATTACATCCCTATGACTTAACTATCCTGGGAATTTGTACCTTTTGATCCCCTTCAATCCATTCTGGTTTTGGGGGGCTGTCTCTTCATTGTCTTCAAGGGTGCATTCTCTACCGGGGTGAAAATTGGTTCTTGGTGAGTGAAGAAAAATTGCAGCTGTTACAGAGGTTTGACCCTTCAAAGTTCAACCTTCCAGCTCCAGTATGGTGTGGCCTCCATCCTTGTTCCTCACCGAGCGCTTCTTAAGACCCTTGGGACTTCCTGGGTACTAGGAATGTCTTTGTGTCGCTAATGAGGCGAGTCATGGTAGACCCCTGGATAACTAGGATGGGGGCTGGTCACCAGGAAGGACCTACCACAGAGGGTTGGAATTTGGGGCAGGCCCCATGGTGGGTGGGTGGGGACCCTGGAGATTGACCTGACCTCGTTGTAATGCCCCATGTTGTAATCAGTCGTGCCCAAATAATGAAGCCTCAGTTAAAAACTCGAGACACAGGCTCAGTGGAGCTTCCTGACTAGTGAACACTGATGTGCTGCAGTGGCGAGGTGCCTTGATTCCACAAAGAAAGGGTGCAGAAGCTCTGCGTTTCCTCCCAGACCTTACCGCATCTTCCATGTGTCTTCATTTGGTCGATCCTCATTTGAATACTTTATATTAAAACTCATTATAAGGACTTCCCTGGTGGCTCAGACGGTAAAAGCATCTACCTACAATGTGGGAGACCCGGGTTCAATCCCTGGGTCGGGAAGATCGCCTGGAGAAGGAAATGGCAACCCACTCCAGTCCCCATGCCTGGAAAATCCCATGGACGGAGGAGCCTGGTGGGCTACAGTCCATGGGGTCCCAAAGAGTTGGACATGACTGAGCGACTTCACCTTCACTTCACCCATAGCCCACCCCTTGTTTGTTGAGAATTTTTGAATCTGTATACTTTAAGCATATTGGTCTGTAGTTTTTCTTGTCCTGTACAATCTTTCTCTGTTTTTGGCATCAAGATAATGCTGGCCTGAGAATCTGGAGTTTGGAAGTGTTCCCTCCTCTTCAGTTTACATTGGAATCATTTGAGGAAGATTCATGTTAATTGTTTTCATGTTTGATAGAATCCACTGCTGAAGCCATCTTGTCATGGGCTTTTCTTTGTTGGGTGTTTTTTCAAAATTACCATTTCAATCTCTTTACTAATTACAGGTCTATTCATATTTCTGTTTTTTCATATTTCTATTTTGGCCCATTGTGTTTCTAGGAATTTGTCCATTTTTATCTAGGTTATCCTGTTTTGACATACAGTTCATAGTACTCCCTCATAATTCTTTTTATTTCTGTAAAGTTAATAGTAATACCCCTTCCTTGATTCTGATTTTACTTATTTAGAGTCTTTTTTTTTTAGTCAGTCTAACTAAAGTTCATTTTGTTGATCTTTTCAATGAACCAACTCTTTGTTTTGCTGTTTTTTTCTTTTTTTTTTTTTTATTCTAAGTTTTATCTCTGCTCTAGTCTTCATCATTGCTTTTGCTCTAGGTTTAGTTTGTCATTCTTTTTCTAGTTTTTTAAGGTGTAAAGTTAGGTTACTGACTTAATGTTTTTTAATTAAAAATTTACAACTATAAATTTATCTCAGCATTACTTTTGCTGAGTCTCATAAGTTTCCGTATGTTGTGTTTTCATTTTCATTTATCTCAAGGTATTTTCTAACTTTGCATGTGATTTCTTTGACCCATTGGTTGTTTAAGGATGTACTGTGTAAATTCCTCATACTTGTGGAGCTTCCAGTTTTCTTCTTGCTATTGATTTCTTTAGTTTTATCCATTATGATTAGAATAGATGCTTTGTATGGGTTCAGTCTTAAAAGTTTATTAGGACTTGTTTGTGGCAGCCTTACCTATCATCTACCCCAGAGAATATTCCATATGCACTTGAGAGCTACTGTTTGGTAACACATTTCTGTATATGTCTGCTAGGTCTAATTGGACTCTAGTGTTAGTCAAGGCCTCCATTCCCTTATTGATCTTCTATCTTGCTGTTCTATCCATTATTGAAAGGGGGTTTTGAAGTTTTCTTCTATATTTATAAATGTATTTCTCCCTTTAATTTTGCCAATAAGAAATTATTGCTTCACACATTAGGAGCTCTGATGTTTGGTACATATATGTTTATAAATGTTTTATCTTCTTGGTGAATTAACCTTTTTATCATTATATAATGTCCTTCTCTGTCTCTTACGACAGATTTTGACTTAAAAGTCTACTTTGTGTATGAAGTGTGTGAAGGTTCCCTTTTCTCTATATCCTTGCCAACACTTGTTATTTGTTGTGTTTTTGATAATAGCTTTTCAGGTGTGAGGTGGTGATATCTCACTGCGGTTTTGATTTGCATGTACCTGATGATTAGTGGCACTGAGGATCTTTTTGTGTGACTGTTGGCCAGCATGGTGTTTTCTTGGCAAAAGTGTCTATTCAGGTCTTCTGCTTGTTTTTTAATCACACTGGTTTTTTTTTTTTTTTTTTTTTGTTTAAAAAAAATCAATAAATTGAACTTCTTCAAAACAACTTTTGATTTTTAAAAAACATCATTAGTTTTCAACCTGGCATGTAAGGAGTTTGAAAGTCATCATTGCTGACCTCAAGAAAAAAATGTGAACAAACTGAAAATCAACAACTGTTCTCAGATCCAGCAGTTTCGAGATCACGACCTCTGCCCACAAAATTAAAGTGACAGGCACATACAGAGAATCGTAACTTATAGGAGCTGAATCTCTAAGGAATTAACACCAGGGCAGGAAAAGCTAAACTGTAATTGGTTTGCTGGAGGCTAAGTGAAAACAGTTTGAGAATTACCGCCCACCTGCCCCTTCAACGCCACCCCACCAGTTTTCTGAGGCTCATCTCCAGAAACCTTACCAAGCCCTCAGAGAAAAAAAAAAAACCCCTCATGCTTCTGGCAGGCAGAGGGAAAATGACCACTTTGCACTTGATATTGGTCGAAAGGACGAGAAGCAATGAAAATGGCCATTTTGAAGTATGCAGAGAGCCCTCTGTCCTAAGAAGGCCTGCCCTCCAGAGAAAGTGGTTTAGCAGAGCTCAGCTGACCTGGAGGAAGGGAAATACCTAATTACAGCCTCCTCTAAGCTTCTGTCTGGGTGAGGAAGAATACCCAACTTCAGCCCCCTCCAGCCTTCCTGTCTCTCCTAACAGAGAAAAAAGCGACTGGAAAGCACTTGTGAAGATCACAGTCCAGGATCACAAGCCCATTAAGAGGCTGACACGTAATCACAGTCCTATAGGACACTCCCCTCTTTCCACACTGTACAACCACATCAATAGAGATCCTGTTTAATGACAGGGAATACAACTAAAAGAAGTGGGTCTCAGATGTAACCTAAGACGGCTCCCAGGAAACCCAAAGGCAACCGGGGAGACAAAGACTCCAGAGGGAGTTTTATCCTCTGACACCTGCGTCTGTGTGTGTGTGTGCCCAGTTGCATCTGACTCTTTGTGACCCTGTGGACTACAGCCTGCCAGGCTTCTCTGTCCATGGGATTTCCCAGGCAAGAGTCCTGGAGGGGGTTGCCATTTCCTTCTCCAGGGGATCTTCCCCACCCAGGGATCAAACCTGAGTCTTTTGCTTCTCCTGCATTAGCAGGCAGATTTTTTTACCACTGTGCCATACAGCCTAACCCATAAGTAGATAAACAAAGCCTCACATAAAAGCCCATTTACTTCATTTTTACCCAGTACCTTACACTGACCTTCAACAAAAAATTACAAATCATACTAAAAGACAGGAAACACATTTTGAAGAGACAGAGTAAGCATCAGAATAAAATTTGGATATGACAGAGATGTTGAAATTACCAGGCTGGAAAGTTTTTTTCAAAATTTGATTCATATGCTAAGGATTCCAATGAGAAAAGGGCACATGCAAGAACAGATATGCAATATAAGCAGAAAAATGGAAACTAAGAAAGAATCAAGTGGAAATACTTGGAATCCAAAAATCTGTAACAGAAGTGAAGAATGCTTTTGACGAACTTATCAACAAACTGTACTAGCCCAGGAAGGAACCCAGAGCTTAAAGATTTGTCACTAGAAATTTCCAAAACTGAAAAGCAAGGAGAAAAAAATAATGGAACAGAATATCCAAGAAAGATGAAACAGTTTCAAAAGGTGTAGCATGTGTAATTGGAATACCAGAAGAAGAAAGAAAGAGAAGAAATATTGGAATTAACAATGACTGAGAATTTTCAAAATTAATTTCAGACAACAAATCACAGATACAGGAAGCCTAGAAAACACCAAGTATGATAAATACTGGAAAAAAAACCAAACAAAAACAACCCTACATCTATGTATAGTATATTCAAACTACAGAAATCAAAGGCAAAGAGAAAAGTTGAAAATCCAAAGGGGGAAAACACATTACCAATAGAGGAACAAGGATGAAAAATTACATCAAAATTCTCTTCAGATACCATGTGGGCAAGAAGAGAGTGATGTAAAATATTTAAAGTATTGAAAGAAAAGCCTAGAAAAACCACCAACCTAGAATTCTGTATCCAGAAAATTATCATTGAAAAGTGAAGGGGAAAAAAAGACTTTCTCAGGGAAAAAGAGAGAGAGAGGGCTTCCCTGGAGGCTCAGTGGTAAAGAATCTGCCTGCCAATGCAGGAGACACGGTTTCGATCCTGGTTGGGAAAATCCCGCGTGCTGTGGAGGAACTCACCAGGCGCCACAGCCATCAAGCCTGTGCCCTGGAGCCTGGGAGCAGCAACCACAGCCCACGTGCCACAGCTGCTGAAGCCTGTGCTCCAAGCCAGAGAGGCCACGCAACGAGAAGCCCATGCGTTGCAACAGGGAGCAGTTCCCACTTGCCACAACTAGAGCAGTGAAGGCCCAGCACAGCCATAATTAATTAATAAATTTGAGGGAAACTGTTGCCAGGAGATCGGCCTTGTAGGAAATGTGAGAAACAAATTTTTCAAAGACAAGCAAATGTATATACAGGTCAAAAACTCGTATCTGGGACTTCCCTGGGGGGTCCAGCGGCTAAGACTCCATGCTCCTAATGCAGGAGGCCAGGTTCGATCCCTGGTCAGGGAACTAGAACCCACATGCCATAACTAAGAGTTCATATGCTGCAACTAAGACCTGGCACAGCCAAGTAAATAAACAAATACAAATATTTTAAAAACTTATATCTGCAAAAGGAAGAGAAGAAATAAAGGTAAATTAAAATATTTGAGTTTTCTTTTTTAATTGATCTAACATTTTGTTCCAAATAGTAATGGTGATTATTGATTATGGATAAGTGAAGTGAATGACTGCAGTGTTATAAAAGATGGAGAGAGAAATCAGGAACACCCTATTATATTTACTTGCACTATCGATGAACTGGTATAGTGTTAACTTGAAAGAAGACTTAGATTGGATGTAAATGTATATTGCAAACTCAAGGGAAACAAAAATTCTAATTTGTTTCAAAAGCATAGTTGATATGCTAAGTGGGGAGAAGAAGAAGAATATAACAGTTAAGACCAGAGAAGTAAGAAAATGTTGGAAGGAAATAAATAACAAGGACAATGAATAGAAAACAGGAGTCTGCATAAAACATTAAGATACAGATAGATTAAAGGAATGGAGAAAAATACACCATACTAACACTAATCAAAAGAAAGTTGGAATAGTTATATGAATTTTAGACAATACAGACTTCAGACCAAGAAAAAATATCATGCTTATTGTGAATGAAAACTAGTATCGCTACTTTGGGAAGACAGCTTTGCAGTTTCTTACAAACTAAACATAATCATACCATACAATCCAGCAGTCATGTTCTTTGGTATTTTTCCAAATGTTAATTTATGTTACCATAATTTGAAAACTTACATTCCTACAAAAACCTGCACACAGATGTTTACAGCAACTTTATTCATAATTGCCAAAACCTACAAGCAATCAAGAGGTCATTCAATACAGAAATAGATAAATCATGGAACATCCAGACAATGACATATTATTCAGCAATAAAAAGAAATGATCTCTCAAGACGTGAAAAGACGGGAAGGAAACTTAAATGTATGTTGTCTAGTGAAAGAAGAAAATCACAAAAGGTTCCATACTGTATGACATTCTGGAAAAAAAGCAAAACTATGGAGATAGTCAAAAGATCAGTGGTTGCTAGGAGCTTGGAGGAAGGGAGAGGAAGATGAGTATGTGGACCATGGGATTTTTAAAACAATGAAAATATTTTGTATGATGTTGTAACGTTGGATACATTTCATTATATGTTTGTCAGAACCCATACAAAGCAAAACACAAAGATTGAGCCCTAATGTGAGTTATAGACTTCAGTTAATAATGGGCTGCCCTGGCGGCTCAGATGGTAAAGAATCTGCCTGCAATGCGGGAGACCTGGGTTAATTAATAATAATGTGTCAGTGTCAACTCATTAGTTATAACAAACATATCACACCAAAGCAAGTTGTTAACAATAGGGGAAACTGGTGGTGGTGGGGGTATGGGGGAAATACGTGGGAACTCTGTACCTTCCATTCAATTTTTCTGCAAAACTAAAACTGTTCCTTAAAACAGCTATTAAAATTGCAAGTGTAGCAGCCATTCTGCCCCTACCCCAGCTCCCACCCCAATGAATTTGCTGATTAAAGAGACTAGATCTGTTCTGTTACTCAGTCGTGTCCAACTCTTTGTGACCTCATGGACTGCAGACGCCAGGCTTCCCTGTCCATCACCAACTCCCAGAGCCTGCTCAAACTTATGTCCATCGAGTCGGTGATGCCATCCAACCATCTCATCCTCTGTCGTCCCCTTCTCCTCCCACCTTCAATCTGTCCCAGCATCAGGGTCTTTTCCAATTAGTCAGTTCTTTGATCAGGTGGCCAAAGCTTCAGCTTCAGCATCAGTCCTTCCAATGAGTATTCAGGACTGATTTCCTTTAGGATTGATTGATCTCCTTGCAATTCAAGGGACTGTCAAGAGTTTTCTCCAACCCCATAGTTCAAAAGCGTTGATTCTTTGGTGTTCAGCTTTCGTTATAGTCCAACTCTCACATCAATATATGACTACTGGAAAAGCCATAGCTTTGACTATATGGATCTTTGTTGGCAAAGTAATGTCTCTGCTTTTTAAAGATTAAAGAGACTAGTGGGGTTCTAAATAGTGGAGCATAGACTCCGTTAGTCTTAGGTATCTAGGAGACAAACTTCTAACCAGAAAAAGCACCTGCCTCTAACAAGCTTCCAGTCTTCTTCTCAAGATTTTTGCTAAATTTGAAAGGAACATTGGTGGGAGTAGCAGTGGGGAGAGGACTGAAGAGAAGTTTAAAATTGCCAAAGGGAACAATAACCTCCTGCATCTTTGGGGTGGACAAGACAGACCTGTCAGGCTCTCAGTCCAAAGCTGAGAGTGTCTCCCTAGGAAGTATTTGAAATCTGATGGGCTCTGATTTTAACTAAAGTTGCTGTCCACCTTCATCACAGCTTAGTTCTTCCTGCTCCTCTTCTTTATTTTATTGAAGTATAGTTGATTTACAATGTGTTAATTTTTGCTTTTTAGCAAAGTGATTCAGCTAGATAGATACATTCTTTTTCATATTATATTCCATTATGGTTTATCACAGGATATTGAATATAATTCCCTGTGCTATAGAACAAGTAGGACCTTGCTGTTTATCCATCCTATAATAATAGTTTGCATCTTCAGCTTAGTTATTGATTGACTAGAAACGGAAAAGATTTTCTGATAGGAAAAAATAAATTCTTCAGTTGCTTGTTCCTTTACAAACAGTTTTCAGCATAATATTAAAAATTATGAGACAGGCAAAGAAACAGGAAATTGTAACCAATAATCAAGAGGAAAAAAGCCAATATATGTAGACTCATCAATGACCCAATGTTGGAATAGATGACAATGATTTAATGTGATTATAATAATCTAAGAAAAAAATTAGTGAAAAGAAGGAAAATTTTTTCAGAGAGATGTAATATACAAAGAAAATTATACAGATGTTCTAGAATGGAAAACTTTGATATCTGACATTAATAGCTCATTGAATAGTTTTCACAATGATTGGACACAGGAGAAGACAGAATTAATGACCATGAAGAAAGAATAATAAAATCTACTCAAATCAGCACAGAGGGGGAAAAAGGAGTAAATGAGGAATTGGATGGCAGACAATGACGGCTCACGCTAAGCCTGTGGTACTACTTGCTTGTTTAATCATGTGCATGTATGATTTTGTTTTTTTTTTTTAGCATGTGTGACAGCATGTGCAACATGCTCCTGCCTGAGGAAAGGTCCTGTGGGACCTCAGTGCCCACATAATGTCTTTGCAAGGATGGCAAAGGGAAGGGGAGATACACAGCCCTGCCTCTGGCACTTTGGTCCTCGGAGCAGAACTGGAGGTCTCCTGTTGTATAAGGGAACCCGTTCCTTCCAAATAGAGGCTTGCAAACACACACCAGGTGGCTGCCTCTTCTTTCCTGAAGGAGGCGCGCTTTCCCCGCATCCTGCGAACTCCGCGTCCCAGCTTGCTGGAAAAGGGCTTCTTGGAGGTCCTTTCTCAGGGGCAGTTTCCTCTGAGACTGGGGCCGTAGGGAGGGGCCCCACACTCACAGGGAAAGGCAGAGCCACCTCCACACGTCTGTTCCATCCCCTTTGCTCTGAAAACAGCTCTAGTGAGTTTAGGACTGTCAGGAAAAGTCTTGGCTCCTACGGGGACACACCCTGTGTGTGAACCTGCATACCAGGCCTAGGGGCCACAGGGCGCCTGTTTCTCTAGGAGGCGCCTGAAGTGGTGTGGCCTAGGAACAGCTAGTGAGCCTAGGTCTGTCTGGAACATTCTTGGATCATGCGGGGATAACACCCTGTGCACACCCCTGGATACTGGACCTAGGGGCCAAAATTTGCATATCCCTCTGGGGAGCCCTAACACGGTGTGACCTACCAACTGCTTGAAAATCCATCCCATTGCTGTTTTCCTCCTTCTGACAGAGCTAGCTTTGCTCCTCGCTTTGGGATATCTCCAGCAAGGGTCTGGTCCGTATCTCCTTGCCTGGGAACCATTTGATGTGCAAGGTGCCCTCGACCAGGCGACCCCATCATGGCACCCGGCCCCCTCAGACACACTCCTGCAGCCTCCTTCCTCATGGGCAGCACCGCTCTGACCCAGGAATGTGTTTGCAAGGCTCGGAATGTGCAGGGAGACACACGGCCCTGACTCTGGAATTGAGGCCCTTGGAGCAGGCCTGCAGGTCTGACGTCTGAGAAGCAAAACACTTGCTACAAATAGAGGCCTGAAAACACACTCTCTGTGGATGCCTTTCCTTCCTCCAAGGAAGATAGCTTTCCCAGTCTCCTGCGTGCTGAGTGTCACAAAGCTGGAATGCGCTTGTGTGGAGGTCATGATTCAGTGGCAATGACCCCTGAGGCCCTGTGTCCAGGTAGGGCTCCCACACTCACAGGCAAATCAAAGCAACTTCCAAATGAGTATTGGAGTTTCAGGTTCAATATTAGTCTTTCCAATGTATATTCAGACCTGATTTCCTTTAGGATGGAGTGGTTGGGTCTCCTGGTAGTCTAAGCAACCTTCGAGCATCTTCTTCAACACCACAGTTCAAAAGCATCAAATCTTCGGCTGTCAACTTTCTTTATAGTCCATCTTTCACATCCATACATGACATACGGAAAACCATAGCCTTGACTAGATGGATCTTTGTTGGCAAAGCAACGTCTCAACTTTTTAATATGCTGTCTAGTTTGCTCATCACTTTCCTTCCAAGTCACAAGCATCTTTTAATTTCATGGCTGCAGTCACCATCTGCAGTGATTTCCGAGCCCCCAAAATAAAGTCTGCCACTGTTTCCACTGTTTTCCCATCTATTTGCCATGAAGTGATGAGACTGGAAGCAATGATCCTAGTTTTCTGAATGCTGAGCTTTAAGCTAACTTTTTCACTCTCCTCTTTCACTTTCATCAAGAGGCTCTTTAGTTCTTCTTCACTTTCTGCCATAAGGGTGGTGTCATCTGCATATCTGAAGTTATTGATATTTCTCCTGGCAATCTTGATTCCAGCCTGTGCTTCTTCCAGCCCAGCGTTTCTCACAATGTACTCTGTATATAAGTTAAATAAGCAGGGTACCAATATACAGCCTTGACATAGTCCTTTTCCTATTTGGAACCAGTCTGTTGTTCCAGGTTCAGTTCTAACTGTTTCTTCCTGACCTGTATACAGGTTTCTCAAGAGGCAGGTCAGGTGGTCTGGTATTCCCATCTCTTTCAGAATTTTCCCCAGTTTATTGTGCTACACACAGTCAAAGGCTTTGGCATAGTCAATAAAGCAGAAATTAAGTGTTTTTCTGGAACTCTCTTGCTTTTTCGATGATCCAGCGGATGTTGGCAATTTGATCTCTGATTCCTCTGCCTTTTCTAAATCTATCTTGAACATTTGGAAGTTCACGGTTGATGTATTGCTGAAGCCTGGCTTGGAGAATTTTGAGCATTACTTTACTAGCGTGTGAGATGAGTCCAATTGTGTGGCAGTTTGAACATTCTTTGTCATTGACTTTCTTTGGGACTGGAATGAAAACTGACCTAACAACCTAGATGTTTTCAATTGCATATTCTAAAAGAACTGGCTTTGCAGTTTCCAAGGAAAAAAAGTTTTAACCAATTTTCTCTGAAGTCTGGGGCACCTGACCCAGCAACACGGAGGCAGCATCGCCAGAGACACATAGATATTAAACATAAAACACATGCGACCTAGTCACATTTAAAAGCTTTCACACAGCAAAGGAAGACATAAAAATTAAAAAAAAAAAAAAAATGAAAAGGCTACCTGCAGAAGGAGAGAAAATATCTTCAAATAATGCAGCCAACAGGGTGCTATCATGGAACATATAAAAAGAGCTCATACAACTCAGTATTAAAGAAAGAAACAACCCAGCCAAGAAGTAGGCAGAAAACCTAAACAGACGTTTCTCCAAAGAAGACGTACAGGTGGACAACAGCACATGAAAAATGCTCAGTGTGGCTAATTTTTAGAGAGACATCAATCAAAACTACAGTGAAGTATCCCCTCACACCTGTCAAAATGGCCAGTTTCAAAAAGTCGCCAAATAATAAATGCTGGTGAAAGTATAGAGAAAAGAGAACCTTCCTACACTGTTGGTGGGAATGTAAACTGGTCAGCTTCTATGGGAAACATTCTGGTGGTTCCTTGGAAAACTAAAAATAGGGTTACTGTATGATTTCAAATCCTAAAAGAAAATGCTGTACTGAACTCAATATGAAAGAAAAAACTCAGCAGTGGCCACAGGACTGGAAAAGGTCAGTTTTCACTCCAGTCCCAAAGAAGGGCAATGCCAAAGAATGTTCCAACTACTGCACTCATTTCACATGCTAGCAAGGTTATGCTCAAAGTCCTTCAAGCTAAGCTTCAACAGTGTGTGAACCGAACACTTCCAGATGTTCAAGATGGATTTTAAAAAGGCAGAGGAACCAGAGATCACATTGCCAACATCCATTGGATCATAGAGAAAGCAAGAGGATTCCAGAAAAACATCTACTTCTGCTTCATTCACTATGCTAAAGTCTTTGACTGTGAGGATCACAACAAACTGTGGAAAATTCTTAAAGGGATGGGGTTACCAGAACAACTTACCTGTCTCCTGAGTAACCTGTATGCAAGTCAAGAAGCAGTAGTTAGAACTAGACATGGAACAACAAACTGATTAAAAATTGGGAAAGGGGTATGTCAAAGCTATCTTTGCCACCCTGCTTATCTAACTTTTATGCAGAACACATCATGCAAAATCGCAGGCTGGATGAAGATCAAGCTGGAACTAAGGTTGCCGGGAGAGATGTCAATAACCGCAGATGTGCGGATGACACCACCCATGGCAGAGAGTGAGGAGGAACTCAAGAGCCTCTTGATGAGGGTGAAAGATGAGAATGAAAAAGCTGACTTCAAACTCAACATTCAAAAAACTAGGATCATGGCATCCGGTCCCATCACCTCATGGCAAATGTTGTTGTTCAGCTTGCTCAAACTCATGTCCATGGAGTCGGTGATGCCATCCAACTATCCCATCCTTTGTCATCCCCTTCCCCTCCTGCCTTCAATCTTCCCCAGCATCAGGGTCTTTTCTAATGAGTCATCTCTTCGCCCCAGGCGGCCAAGATATTGGAGCTTCAGTTTCAACCTCAGTTCTTCCAGTGAATGTACAGGTTTGGTTTCCTTTAGGATTGACTGGTTTGATCTCCTTACAGTACAAGGGACTCTCAAGAGTCTCCTCCAACAGGACAGTTCAAAAGCATCAGGTTGTTGGCACTGAGTCTTCTTTATGGTCCAACTCTCACATCCGTACATGATCACTGGAAAAACCATAACTTTGACTGTACAGACCTTTGTCAGCAAAGTAATGTCTCAGCTTTTTAATACACGGTCTATGTTTGTCACCAGTAAAGAATCTGCCTGCAATGCTGGAGACCCCGGGGTTCAATCCCTAGGTCAGGAAGATCCCCTGGAGAAGGACATGACAGCTCCCTCCAGTATTCTTGCCTGGAGAATTCCATGGACAGAGAGGCCTGGTGGGCTACAGTCCATGGAGTCGCAAAGAGTTGGGCACCACTGAGCGATTATCACAACAGGTTTGTCAAAGCTTTCCTTCCAAGGAGCAAGCATCTTTTAATTTCATGGCTGCAGTCACCATCTTGCAGTGATTTTGGAGCCCAAGAAAATAAAGTCTGTCACTGTTTCCATTGTTTCCACATCTATTTGCAATGAAGTGATGGGACTGCATGCCATGATCTTAGTTTTCTGAATGCTGAGTTTTAAGCCAGCTTTTTCATTCTCCTCTTTCACCTTCATTAAGAGGCTCTGAGTTCCTCTTCGCTCTCTGCCATAAGGGTGTTGTCATCTGCATATCTGAGGTTATTGATATTTCTCCTGGCAGTCTTGATTGCAGCTTGTGCTTGATCCAGCCCATTATTTAGCCTGACAGATGGGGGTAAAGTGGAAACAGTAGCAAATAGATGGGAAAATGGTGGAAAGTGGAAACAGTGACAAACTTTATCTTTGGGTTCCAAAATCTCTGCGGATGGTGACTGCAGCCATGAAATTAAAGGACGCTTGCTCCTTGAAAGAAAAGATGTGACAAACCTAGATACCATATTTAAAAGCAGAGACATCACTTTGCTGACAAAGGTCTGTACAGCCAAAATTATGGATTTTCCAGTAATCATTGGAAGTATGGATATGAGAGTTGGACCATAAAGAAGACTGAGTGCCAAAGTATTAATGCTTTTGAACTGTGGTGCTGGAGAAGATGCTTAAGAGTGCCTTGGACAGCAGGGACATCAAACGAGTCAATCCTAAGGGAAACCAATCTTGAATATTCATTGGAACAACTAATGCTGAAGCTGAAACTCCAGTATTTCGGCTCCTTGATTTTAAGAGCCAATTCACTGGAAAAGACGCTGATGCTGGGAAAGTTTGAAGGTTGGAGGAGAAGGGGGTGACAGAGGATGAGACAGTTGGTTGGCATCATCGATTCAATGGACATGAATTTGAGGAAACTCCAGGAGATGGTGAATAACAGGAGCCTGGCATGCTGCAGTCCATGTCTCAAGGAGCTAGACATGACTAGAGAATATTGCTGCTACTGCTAAGTCACTTCAGTCGTGTCCAACTCTGTGCGACCCCACAGACAGCTGTCCACCAGGCTCCCCTGTCCCTGGGATTCTCCAGGCAAGAATACTGGAGTGGGCTGCCATTTCCTTCTCCAGTGCATGAAAGTGAAAAATGAAAGTGAAATCGCTCAGTCGTGTCTGACTCTTAGTGACCACAGGGACTGCAGCCTAGCAGGCTCCTCTGTCCCTGGGATTTTCCAGGCAAGAGTACTGGAGTAGGGTGCCATTGCCTTCTCCAGAGAATATTACACCTGTTGAAATCAGTCAGGCAGAGTAAGGCAAATACTATTATGATCTTACGTACATGTAATGTAAGTAGTTAGAAGTTTTGGATTAGCAGATACAACCACTGTGCATAAAACAGATTAGCAACAAGGACCTACCTCATAGTCAGTATTTTAGAAATTACAGTCAGTATTTTGTAATAACCTCTAGTGGAAAAGAATCTGAAAAAATAACTGGGTCACTATGATGTATACCTGAAATTAGCACAGTACTATACTTCAATTAAATGTATATACGTTTGTGCGTCTGTCTGTCTGTGTCTCTTAGGATCAGCAGGCCAGCACCACACTGGGGTGACCACCCTTACCTGGCCTCCCTACTCATCTGTACAGATTCACTCACTTTACTCAGAAGATAGTTACCAACTGGAGCCCCTTATACAGAGTGAAGTAAGCCAGGAAGATAAAGAACATTACAGCATACTAACACATATATATGGAATTTAGAAAGATGGTAATGATAACCCTATATGCAAAACAGAAAAAGAGACACAGAAATACAGAACAGACTTTTGAACTCTGTGGGAGAAGGTGAGGGTGGGATATTTCAAAAGAACAGCATGTATACTATCTATGGTGAAACAGATCACCAGCCCAGGTGGGATGCATGAGACAAGTGCTCCGACCTGGTGCACTGGGAAGACCCAGAGGAATCGGGTGGAGAGGGAGGTGGGAGGGGGGATCGGGATGGGGAATACGTGTAAATCTATGGCTGATTCATATCAATGTATGACAAAACCCACTGAAATGTTGTGAAGTAATTAGCCTCCAACTAATAAAAAAAAAAAAAAAAAAAAAAAGAAGATAGTTACCAATGGCTCCTAACAAGAGACTCCTCCTATTTTCAATGCTATCTCTTAGTGGTTGTGTGATATGTTAATATTAGAGAAGCTGAATGGAGGCTATATTGGAATTCTCTATATTATCTTTTCAACTTTTTTTTTTTAATCTAAAGTTAATACAAAGTTGGGCCATGAAATAGGTGACCATTATGTCAACTGTCTCCTGTAAACTCCTGAGACTTTTGTAAGGGGAAAATGGAATTTATTTAGTTCAGTTTGCATCAGTTTAACCTAAGGGAGCAAAAGAAAGCTGTTAATAATTTCTCACTTTCATGTTCAAGTAAACAAGACAGTAATGATTCCATTATTTTAGGTCATGAGAAGGAAAACTGCTAAAAATTACAGGTTTAGACCAGAGACTTTTGAGAGAAAAGTAGTGGAGTGGTGGTCTATGAAGCCAGATTTTAAAATGAGTGAGGACATGCGAACATTGAATACAAATAACATTTGTATCTAAATAATGGTGTCTTTCAGTGAGTCTGCATGGCTGAGAGAACACTATTTATAGATGCAGAAATCTGCATATGCCCTTAGGATCTGGAGGAAAATCCAATAATAAGACATCTGGGATGCCAGAAATAGAAGACAATGCTATCTGATACTTTGCTAAAGGAAGCAGGGGTAGGTAAATTAAACACCATGCAGGTGAAGAGCTTAACTGTGACTCAGAGGCAGGAAACAGAATGCACAGTGATCATCATGCATTCATCACAGATTCAGCAGTTCCTGAATTGGTTTCATCTATGCCCCTGCCCGCTTGCGCCCTCCCACACTGTTTCTGAAGCGAGTCTTCAACAGGTATAATGTCATTCATGTATGCTTTAGTATGTATCTCTAAAAGATCCCCTTTAAAAAATAACCACCAGCAGTTTCATCCCCAACAATAGTGATAATCTTTAATCTCATCAAATACCCAGTTTCTTTTCAAAACTCCAATTAGTTCATATATGTAATAAATGATTTTATTTTCTTCCAGTTTGTTTGGAGCAAGATATAAAGAAATTCAAACCATTATAATTAGACAGTGTCTTTTAAGTGTTTATAATAGACTTTGCCCCTTGAAATTTATGTATTTAAAAATCTAGATCATTTGCCTTAGTTCTGAGTGTTATCACAAAATACCTTACTGGATGGCTTAAACAGTGAACACTTCTGGATTCTGGGAGGTCCACATCAAGAGGCAGCATAAATCTACGATTTACTAGTTGTGTGCTGCCTGTCAACCCTTTGAAACTCTTCTGAGCATCGGGCACGTGTAACATGAGGCGGCCTTGACGGCAGCTTCTGGAGATGGGCGCTGCTGCCCCTGTCAGGACGCTGGCCGCCCTGCTCACACCCTCTCAGCTGTGTTACCGTGATCTTCAGGGGGAGCCTCTGTCAGTGTCTCCCAGGGCTGTTGATTTTTCCCCATCAGCAACATAGGAAGTCAAATAGTATAGAAGCAGTACAATACACGTATTATATAACATGTACCCGTGTTAAACTAACATGTACAGTGTACATACATGCTAGTTTAGGGGCAGAGGGCTGATATTTCATTTGTTTAGAGTCTAGAAAAAAGGTATAGACCCACAACTTCCCTTATGTTCCAACTTGATTACAGGTTCATTTCTGAAATAGGTCAGACACATAGTGATTAATTTTGAAAATGGATGGACCAGGGATAGTTAGCAATATATGGAGGACTCTTATCTACTGCTAACATCTGTGTCCAAAAACTCCAACATGAAACCTGAAGAGAACTCCTGTTGGTGCCTGAGGACTTGAGTCCTCTTGTTAATAGTAACTGCCTGAATGAAATCAGCCTTTGGACGGAGAAAGAATACCCCATATTGGAAAGTAATTATAGCGTTTATAAGTGTGTGTGTGTGTGTGTGTGCGCGCGTACGCTTTCACAGCTTTTTGGAGACTACTGCCTATTTCTCCATGAGACCAAAAATTGGAGAGAAGGAAGTGTCCCCAAACGTTTTCTTCGGTATCTGACATGAATTCAGCTCTCACTTTAAAGACTTTTGGAAGCAAGAGAACAAACTTATTCCACAAGGAAGGTGGTTGTTTTTCATTTACAGTGGCATTTAAAACTGGTGTTTTCTCAGGCATGACCTGTTAGGGGCTGCTAGGTCCTCGCTCTGGGGTTTCCAGTCTAAGAGAGTGCCGAGGTTGGGCAGTACTTGGGGTTCAAGTAAGAAGAGTCAGCACAATGGCTGTGATGCTGCAAAGAGCAGCTGGGGTGATGGTTTGCCAGGACCGCTGTCTGGTAGACCAGATGATGTGGTGAGGAAGCCCCACAGAAGCAGACAGGTAAGAAGAGGAGTAAAAGAACCCTGCTGAGATGACAGGCCCACTCATTTCCAAAAAAACTTAAGAAGGTAAGATGAATCAGTTTGGCTTAACTTTTGCTCAGTTCATGGGATATTGTCTAAAATTTCACCATTCATAGCAAAATTTCTCCCAGGTGTCACCGAGAAAAAAATGATAAATATTTTTAAGAGAGATTTTCAAGACTCTTCTCAGATAGTATCTCATTTCCTTTAAGTATATCTTCAGAAATGAAGGGAAATTTCCCTTCTTAAGTACATGGAATAGAGTCTCTGTCCCTTGATTCTGAAGCTTACACAAGTGCATTGTTACCAAGTTGGGAAGCATGTCCCCAAATTGTGGGGTCTGAAGGGAGAATAAAAGGGAAACCAAACCCTAATCCTGAGCCTACTAGTGCGTTCCCACACCCTGACCCTAACAAGGGCTTTGCTTCAGAAAACGTACCTCTTAAGGGACTTTATTCATCATAGTACAAAGTTTCACAATTTTTTTTCTTATCATCTTCATTTTGGTTTTGCTTATATACAAAACCAAGCTGGCTCACCTAGTTTTCACTTGTAAGTAGGTTTTGATCAGTCTTTAAACCAGGTGAGATTAATTGCTGACACTTGCTGAGCATGTGGACTGTTCTTGCTAATAGAATTACCTACCTAGAGCCCGCGACTCCATCAGAGCAGGAAGTCTGCCTCAGTGACCAGTGGATGGAAAGAGAGCAGTCTGAAAGGAAGGGAAACACTGTGAACATCTACTTGTAGATAGTGAACTGGTTCTACCTCAAGATGCATCACCCAGGTTAATGTAAAGGACATTTGCCAGGAGTCCAGGTCGGTGAGGCAGGAGAGAGAACTGAGTGAACATGGGCCTGTCTGGACCACTGTTCAGACGTGATGTTTCCAGCTTTTCACCGAGCAAGGCGTGCTGGGTTTGGAAAATGGGGAGGAGGAAACTGTTTTGAACTTTGGCATGTCGCAGACAGCCTCCCTTCCTGGTGCTCCCTGCTTCCACGCATGCCTCCGTTCAGCTCTGCCCTAAGCCTGGGAAGGGCCTGGGGCTCAGGCACACTGGGAAGCAATATGGAAAGACCAGTGTTTCACTTTGCACAGCAGCAGGGACGATGCTGATCTCGGAGGGGGAGATCCTGGGTCCCTGCCCGGGAATTGAACCTGGGGAGCCTGGGTGAAAACCAAGAGTCCTAGCCGCTAGACCACCAGGGACTAGAGGTGAGATGCAGAAGTGGCCCGGGCTCTTGGCCCTGTTTGTAAGCAGGACTGTGTCAAGGAGGCAACAGCTGTAAAAGCAGGTCCAGCATCGATGATTAGATGCCTAGCACAACGCATGGGAGAGCACACAGGACGCAGTTTGCTCACCCTGCTCAGAAGGAGGGCAGAGACACATGCCTGGAGAGGGGTGCGGATGTCCTGCATGAGGAGGAGCACAGTCTGGACGTGTGTGAATCACTCACACAGGGCAGCCCTGCTAGGTTTTGTTTACCTTTGGCCAATTGTCTCGTTCCTTTCTTCACACCTGACTGGTCCACGCACCTTCCTAAAGGTGTGTGTGTGACTTTCTCCTAAGATGTATCCCTCCATAGAGGCCTATGGGTGCATGTCCACACTTCTTATGCGGCGGGGTCCCTTCCCTTTTCAACCCCAGAGAGGACTTCCTGAACATGTGCAGACAGGGAAGTCTTCCTTGACCTCAGGAGTGGGCACCTTTTCTCTTGGCTTTAGCAGAATTCAGCTTTTACCACCAGCTTTGTCCTTGGAGCGTCTGGGTGAGAACAAAGCTTGAATTTTACTCCACTTGACAAATACCAGGTGTCTGGCCCAGAGGCCCGCTATCTCCTACCTCAGTACTGACAGAGTGGAAATGGCGAGAGGTAGGCCCGGACAGAGCAGGAGCAGCGAGGCCTGAGGACACATAAGTGAGCGAGGGATTCTTAGCTAAGGGCCTGGCCTGAGATCGCAGGGGGTCTCTCTTCCAAGCTGTCTTCACCACGTGGCCTGTCCAGAAGTGCTGAGCGGCTCCCATGGAGATGATGTTGGCCCGAGCAAGTCATTCACTGTCAGGAATGGTGAAGGCCTTGTCCCTGAGATAGAGCCGGGTTTCCAGGCAACACTGTTGACAACAGTTCACTCTTTGTGAGACCTTAGGCACTGGACTTGCTCGCTGACTATCTCATACAATCAACCCGGTCCTTTTCTTATACTTCCTCCTGTGCTCTAAGAAACCCAGTGGGCTTTCTGACTCCCTGGAGGTGACTGCATTTCATCTCGGTGGTGATGTTCACAGGCAGGTGCCAGGGAATGTCCAGTGCATGCTCCTTGTTTGCTCTTAAGAGAGGACTGAGGAGGAGCAGGGGCAGGGGAGAGAGCTCCTTAGCCCTCCAGAGGACAGGACGGAAGGTGTCTGTGGATGCCTCACTGCAGAAATGCCAACCGCAGCCTGGGGTTGGGTGGGGGCGTTGGTCACGTGTGTCCGTACCTGCCACCCTCCACCTGTCTTTTCAGTGTCCTCTCCTCCTCCCGTCCTCCCTCTTCTCCTCTCTTTCTCTCTCTCATCTGCACTCTCACCTCTCGCCTTTCAACTCACTCCCTCCAATCGCTCTGTGCTTTAGCACAATTTCCAGGCCAGGCTGTTTCTTTAAGGGTGGCCCCCTGGCCAGAGACTCCTTTAGTATGCCTAAAAATACAAATGTGCTTCTGTCCTACTCCATTCAGCCTTCTTTGAGTCCAAGTTAAGAGCCACTGGATGAATCCACCTCGAGCTCTATTAGGTTTCTAAATCAATATCAGGTGACATTCCTGTGTGTGTGGTATTATCTTCCTCTAATAAATCAAATCCTTCATGATACTTGCTCACCTCGTATAGATGGACTGTAGTGATCTTTGTAAGTCTTTGTTTATATCATGTGTTTTCTCCCCACTAGAGTAAAAGAAGTTGAAGAGATGTGCAGGCAGAAAAAGGGAAAGTCACTTATAAAATAAAATCAAGACATGACTGGAACTGTAAGTATTTATTCTGTTTTTTGATTTGTGGTTTTCTCTGGCTTTTAAACACTCTTTTCTCAGAATATAGAAATCCACCTAATAATATTTTAATCATCTTCCTCTTAAGTTTGAACAAATAGTGAACTTCCGACTTAGAGAATCTCCTTTTCCTTCTGCCTGTAATCAGGTAGCAGAGGCTAAAAGAATCTCGGTGTTCAGCATTCAACGCCTAACCATCAAGATAGATCCACTGAGGGGGTGCATATATGTGGGGGGCTGCTGGTGGAGTTTGGGGCCAATTTCACTCTCCTCATCATACACGGGTCACAGCACAGCTGTTGTAATCCCATGAGCACCCTTGGGGCCTAACACAGGGAGTGCCAGGCGCAGCATTGTTCTTTGCTCAGACCAGAGGCTCAGGCTGCACGGGGGCTACCAGCAGCTGTCAGCCCACAGCCAAGTGTAACAAGCCAAGCTGTTTCTTTGCTCGTTTCTCCCTTCAAAATACAACACCAGGTTTTGCACCAGGAAGGGAAGGGCTTGGTGGATGTGATGAGTCCATGTGATACTATCTTATGTTTTGTTGAATGTTTGAGGGATTATCACTTGGCACTACAGAGTAAGTAAATGCTATTTTAACTGAAAAGGTGGGTTAGACCTTAAAATAGCATTTTGAATTGAGTTAGTCTCAGTTCAGTTCAGATCAGTCACTCAGTCGTATCCGACTGTTTGCGACCCCATGAATCACAGCAGGCCAGGCCTCCCTGTCCATCACAGACTCCCGGAGTTTACTCAAACCCATGTCCATCAAGTCAGTGATGCCATCCAGCCATCTCATCCTCTGTCATCCCCTTCTCCTCCTGCCCCAAATCCCTCCCAGCATCAGTGTCTTTTCCAATGAGTCAACTCTTCGCATCAGGTGGCCCAAGTACTGGAGTTTCAGCTTCAGCGTCAGTCCTTCCAATGAACACCCAGGACTGATCTCCTTTAGGATGGACTGGTTGGATCGCCTTGCAGTCCAAGGGACTCTCAAGAGTCCTCTCCAACACCACAGTTCAAAAGCATCAATTTTTTTGTGCTCAGCTTTCTTCACAGTCCAACTCTCACATCCATACATGACCACTGGAAAAACCAGAGCCTTGACCAGACGGACCTTTGTTGGCAAAGTAATGTCTCTGCTTTTTAATATGCTGTCTTGGTGGGTCATAACTTTCCTTCCAAGGAGTAAGCATCTTTTAATTTCATGGCTGCAATCATCATCTGCAGTGATTTTGGAGCCCAAGAAAATAAAGTCTGCCACTGTCTCCCCATCTATTTCCCATGAAGTGATGGGACCAGATGCCATGATCTTCGTTTTCCGAATGTTAAGCTTTAAGCCAACTTTTTCACTCTCCTCTTTCACTTTCATCAAGAGGCTTTTTAGTTCTTCTTCACTTCTGCCATAAGGGTGGTGTCATCTGCATATCTAAGGTTATTGATATTTCTCCTGGCAATCTTGATTCCAGCTTGTGCTTCTTCCAGCCCAGCGTTTCTCATGATATACTCTGCATATAAGTTAAATGAGCAAGGTGACAATATACAGCCTTGACGTACTCATTTTCCTATTTGGAACCAGTCTGCTGTTCCATGTCCAGTTCTAACTTTTGCTTCCTGACCTGCATATAGGTTTCTCAAGAGGCAGGTCAGGTGGTCTGGTATCCCTATCTCTTTCAGAATTTTCCACAGTTTATTGTGATCCACACAGTCGAAGGCTTTGGCATAGTCTAATATGGTGTAAATGGAAGATATTCAAATAACCCAAATTGGGTCACAATTAAACAGCTTTATTCAGAAAAAGTTAGAAATTATATCTGCATTTAAAAGATATTTCCCCTTCTGTTTCTCTGTATCAAAATCCTATTGAACAACAAATATTCTATTATGGTTTGGTTTACATTCTGTCTTTTTGATGAAAATGAATCTTCAAGTACATGTATAGAATGAGAAGAAATAGTTATTTACGAACCACAATTATGCTGTTATAAGGATAGAAGAGAATTAAATCACATTACCAATGAGATGAAAGTGTGTTAGTCCCTCAGTTGTGTCTGACTCTTTGCCACCCCGTGGACTGTAGGCTGCCAAGCTGCTCTGTCCATGGAATTCCCCGGGCAAGAGTACCAGAGCAGGTCACCATTCGACTCTCCAGGGGATCTTCCCGACCCAGGGATCGAAGTCAGGTCTCCCGAACTGTGGGTAGATTCTTTACCATCTGAGTCACAGACGAGAATGAAATCACATTAACAGTGAGATGAAGCCTCGGTTCAATTTTCATATTTATGTGTTGGTACATAAGACTGAAAATGAGAAAGGTGAGCTGATACTCTTTCACATCGATTAGAAGCTAAGTGTTTAAACCTTCTTTTCCCTCAAAAACATTAGTGAACATTCTAAGAGATAAATCGATTTTACTTATATCTTTTTTATTTTATGAGCTTGTGGCTTTTTAACCTTTTCTCAAAGAAGTTGATCCAAATGAAAATGCTATTCTAAACTCCATACATTCTTTACAGTTATTCCTTCTACCTACTTCTCTCACCTGGTGCATTTATTTCAGAAAGCAAAAATACGCAGGAAAACCTGACCAGTGAAAAGCAGAACAAAAATGAGTCGCTGCAGCTGCTGCCACAGAATTCAGCTGGCCTGAGGGCAGGAAGGAAACTCATCATTTTGATCACCTTTCTTCTTGGCTTCTTGCATAGTCTTTATGTTTTCCAGTTTCCTGATTGTTGAACTCTACACTGTATTCATATAAAAATGCAAAAGCAGTAGGCCAGTGGAGAATGTGACACCTTTTCTTTTTGTAAAAGTGTATGGCATTTTCCCAATAGACCAAAACAGCATGTGTAAGAGGCAGTATCTGCGTTAATTCTGAACATGCTAAACAGTAACCTCCAACTTACTGTTGTGAGAATATTCCCTGTCACAGCAAAACCCTCTATCTCCTGACGACCAGCACTCCACGTCACTGCATTTAGATTGATGGTTAACATGATATTGCTAGTGACTTGTTTGTATCAGTTTCACACGTATGCATAAATTTTCTATTTTAAAATTGAGGTACCATTTATATATGTCATAGATAAGGCTTTCCCAGCTCTTGGGTTGGTCTCTATAACTATATGTTTGTGAAAGAAGATTATCATTTTTGTTTTAACTCATCACACAATGAATAGAAAAAAACTATAGCAAAAGGAATACCCTTTCTACACATCATTTAATATAGGCAGGAATCATAATTTTAAGTTAACTGAGGGCCTTTATCACCCATGTCGTTTAGGACCTATAAAGCCAGTTTGCAGCAAAGGTCACTTAAAGCAAAGCTGTGCCTCTCTGTAACTTTTACCATTGCCCTTTTCAAAGAAAATGACACAGTGCTTTAAATGATCCTCATAATTTCCATATATATGCGTTAGTATACTGTATGGGTGTTTATCTTTCTGGCTTACTTCACTCTGTATAATGGGCTCCAGTTTCATCCATGTCACGAGAACTGATTCAAATGTATTCTTTTTAATGGCTGAGTAATATTCCATAGTGTATATGTACCACAGCTTTCTTATCCATTCGTCTGCTGATGGGCATCTAGGTTGCTTCCATGTCCTGGCTATTATAAACAGTGCTGCGATGAACATTGGGGTGCACGTGTCTCTTTCAGATCTGGTTTCCTCGGTGTGTATGCCCAGGAGTGGGATTGCTGGGTCATATGGCAGTTCTATTTCCAGTTTTTTAAGAAATCTCCACACTGTTCTCCATCGAGGCTGTACTAGTTTGCATTCCCACCAACAGTGTAAGAGGGTTCCCTTTTCTCCACACCCTCTCCAGCATTTATTGCTTGCAGCCTTTTGGATAGGAGCCATTCTGACAGGTGTAATGGTACCTCATTGTGGTTTTGATTTGCATTTCTCTGCGAATGAGTGATGCTGAGCATCTTTTCATGTGTTTCTTAGCCATCTGTATGTCTTCTTTGGAGAAATGTCTGTTTAGTTCTTTGGCCCATTTTTTGATTGGGTCATTTATTTTTCTGGAATTGAGCTGCAGGAGTTGCTTTTATATTTTTGAGATTAATTCTTTGTCTGTTGCTTCATTTGATATTATTTTCTCCCATTCTGAAGGCTGTCTTTTCACCTTGCTTGCAGTTTCCTTTGTTGTGCAAATGCTTTTAAATGATAATGATATCCCTATATGCGAGAAAGAAAGACACAGATGTATAGAACAGACTGTTGGACTCTGTGGGAGAAGGTGAGGGTGGGATGATCTGAGAGAATAGCATTGAAACATGTATATTATCAAGTGTGAAACAGATCGCCAGCCCAGGTTGGATGCATGAGACAAGTGCTCAGGGCTGGTGCACTGGGAAGACCCAGAGGTGGGATGGGGAGGGAGGTAGGAGGGGGGTTCAGGATGGGGAACACATGTAAATCCAGGGCTGATTCATGCCAATATATGGCCAAAACCACTACAATACTGTAAAGTAATTACCTTCAAACTGATAAAAATAAATGAAAAAAAAAAACTATTAAAATAAACTGATCCTCATAAAATTGCCAAAGATGACTGTTAGCAAAAAAAAAAAAAAAAAAAGAGTAACTTTTAGATAGATTGATATCTACCTAGGACTTGTTAATTAAACCCACCTGCCTGAGTATTGTGACTTGACTGGAGTTTTCTTTAAGTCACTCCTGAAGCATTGTGATGGTTTTGTCTGACATTAATAGATATTTAAAAATGATATATGTTGGGGTATGGCTATGAAAAAAGGGGAGAATCTGTTGCTATTGCAAACCAATTATGGAGGCAACTTAAAAAGGAAATCTGAATTGTAACTGTGTTTCTATTTATGTAAAATACTGTCCTTACCTTGCAGTCTGTAGTTGATGTGCACAGACACAGCAGTGGCTCGCGGGTTGCTCTTCTGCCATCTTCCCGTCTCCTTCAGTCCTTCCATGTGTATATGAACTTCAAATATACAACGGGGCATTTAACAGAGATTGCTCTGTGCAACACTGTATTTAGTGTTTCTATTTTAAATTTTCTAGGATGTTAATTTATATGCAAATGAAGTACATAGTAAAAGAGTTCTGTGCCTATTGTGTATATATAACCTAAAAGTAAATGCAAAATATTTATCCCAGAGGGAAATTAAGTTTGAGCGTCTGTGTTCAAAGATTTTTGAAAGTTCTTATTTCAGGCTGAACCATTGTTGGTTAACGTGAAACTCGCTCAGTCATGTCTGACTCTGCGAACGCATGGACTATACAGTCCATGGACTTCTCCAGGCCCGAATACTAGAGTGGGTAGCCGTTCCCTTCTCCAGGGGGTCTCTGCAACCCAGGGATCGAACCCAGGTCTCCTGCATGCCAGGTGGATTCTTCACCAGCTGAGCCACCAGGGAAGCATGAACAGTTATTAGCAGTTAAGGATTTCACAAATGCTGGATTATAAAGGTAAAATAATAATTCTGCTACATTAAAACATATTTTCTTAAGTTCAAATTTTCTCAATGCAGTTTTAGGGAAGAAGTATTTCCCCCTTATGGAAATATCAGTATGTTAATACCTAAGAAGTCCTTTTTCTAAAAGTTACAAATTAGTTGCAAAAATTCATATGGTGTAGATGAAATGGTGATAAAAATTGAGTTGATCTCAGTGAGGCAGCAGTGAGTGGTGGCGTGAAGTGAGATCTAATTCCCTGCCCAGGAACTGAACCTGGGTAGCCTGAACGAAAACCAGGAATCCTAGCCACCAGACCAGCAAGGGCTAGAGGCTAGAAGCGAATTTTCCCTGGATCTCTGACCAGTGAAAAATGCATTTATCATGGAGGCAGAATCGGTAAATGCAGGTACAACGTTGATTATTAGAGACACAGCACAGCAACCCGTGGGAAAGAACAGGGAGAAACAGTCGGTCTAGTTAAGACAGAGGCAAAGCAGAGCTGGCTACACACCCGGAGAGAAAGGCCATGGGCGCCCCCTCGTGAGAAGGAGCACAGTAACCACAAGGCGCTTAAGTCCTTTATATGGGCCAGTTCTTCTGGGTCTTTCGTCTTCCTTCCTGCCAAGTTTCTGGTTTCTTTCTTCACATCTGACCTATCCGGGGACTCTCCCCTGGTGTGCACACACCCCTCAGCTAAGATGGATCTCCAAGTGGAGGCTTCTGGGAGAAGCAAGGCTCATTATGGTCTGGCATTTTCACGGGACTTTTCACACACAAGGAGCCTTTCTGCACATGTGTTGTTTCCCTTGTCCCAAAAGGGGGGTGGGGGGAGGGGAGATCTCTTAATCCTTGACTCAAGCAGGATTTTGTCCCTCTTTGCCCTTGCCATGACTATTAAAGTGTTCACAAGAGACAGACACTGGCTATTTACCCTCTTTCTGTTGTTACCTTCCATTTCAGAGGGCAAGCAGGACACTGATTGGAAAGGCTCAACTGGAGCCCAACCATCTCTTGCCTCAGGAAATGTAACAGGCTAGATGTAAATGCCTAACCTGGAGTCCATCTGTCTCCTACAGCAGCATTACGGGAAGACAAAAGGCGGAAAATTATGCCAATAAGGCACCACATTATGGTGCAAAAAGATGGATACAGACAAGGAAAGAAGGAATAAAAACTAAGCATTATGCTAATAGAAACCATTATGCAAGTTAATTCGGGGGGGGGGGAGGGGGAACCTAATGGAAAACCCTTGCTTCTAGGCCATAAACCATCTTTGAATTCAGGTTTCATTGAATTTTTCACGAGAAACGTTTCATCACCTATACGTTGGCTTGTCGTCTACTTTGCGCAAAAGCCTGGAGCTCCTAACTACTAGGGGGTCCTCCCATCCAAGTACTAACTAACCCTGCTTAGTTTCCCAGATCAGAAGACATCTGGCCTGTTCAGGGTGGTATGATCTTATCAGAGGGAGGCGGCTGCAGCCAGGCGCCTTCAAAGCCCTGCGCTGCGCCTCCCTTTCGCTCTGACCTGCTGGTCGAGCCAGCCCGGGCCGCACCTTTCCACGGGGCGCGCGCTGCACTTGAGCCGCACGACTGGCGACCGAACTCAGGCCGGCCAGGCCCGGCAGCCCGGCCGACGCCGCCCCGTCCCCGCACACCGCCGCCCTGGCAAGCAAGCCTGGCCCGGCCCGGGGGCCCGGAGGGTTGCCGGGACCACGAGCGGCCGGTCGGGCGTGCAGGCCTGGGCTGGGGGTTGGGGTGAGGGGCGCGGAGGTCTCGGCGCCCACCCACCCTGGGCCTCTCCAGGCCCGCCCCCCGCTCGGACCCCCACCCACCCCTCCGGATCGCTGCTCAGGCCCAAGTGGCCCCAGAGGTGTCTGGCTTGCGGGCGGGCCGCCGCCGGCGACTGGAGCACGGCAGCCCCGCCCCTTCGCCCGACCGCGGCCCCCCCTTGTCCCCACGCCGCCCGCCAAGCACAGGACCTTCCTGAGAGAGCGGACGAGCTACAGGCAGGGGCACGGACACGGACACACACACAGACACTCGCACGCACCCAGGCCCAGGGAGACAGCCGGCCGGCGCAAGCTCCTCAGCCAGAGCCAGACCCACAGAGCCTGTGAGAGGCCGGGGGTCAGGAGACTCAGAGGCAGAAAGAGACGAAGGTTCAGAGACAGACTCCCAGACGGCCAGAGGGAGATGAAGACAGACACGCGCGTGGACACACACACGCACACGCACACACACACACACGCACACACACACACACAGGTGGAGACACACAGAGGGAGACAGACACGGGAGAGAGGATGGCATCCGATCCGAGACAGACACACTGGCACAACCGTGACCACCCCAGAGAGAGGCCCTGCGGAAGAAGCCGCTTCCCCAAGGGAGGGGGCGTTCCCTTGGGGCGGCCCAGGCTGGACGCGGTGCCCTGGGGCTGGCAGTCCCCCGTGGGGTCCCCAAGACTTCCTCGCAGCTGAAGTCTCAAAGGTCCCCTTCAGCTTGGCTCCCTAAGGCAAGACCCAGCCCCCGCCCCCAGACCAGAGGGTGAGTGTGTGAGAGTGTGTGTGTGAGTGTGTCGGTGGGCGAGGCTGTGGTCAGGCCGACCGGGGGCCCGGGTGCATACCCACGATGGACGGGGGAGGGTGTGGAGGCATGGGGGTGGGGCTGGGGGTGGGGAATCTGTGTGGTCCTCTTGCTGTCTCTCTCTCCCTCTTTCTTCTTCTTTTTTTTAAAGGTAAGATGTTTTTATTGAAATACTGGGACTATTCTCTGTACAGCAGCAGTCTCACTGAGAGGCAGTTTTGCCTCCCAAGTAACATTTGACAATGTTTGAAGACATTCTTGATTGTTAAATCTTGGGGAGGGGTGTTATGAGTATCTCATGGGTAAAAGACACAAATGAAAAATACTTCGGTTCAATTCTAAACACAGAGAATGTGCCAAATTCTCAAGAAACATTGTTCATATACTTAATTGACTTAATTTCCAAGGTCCTTATGCCTAGAGTAAGTAATCCAGAAACCACACCGTTTCTCGCCTAGCTTTACGCGGGACATGTGGGAGAACAAAAAGTAAGGTTTCACTCCATTAAATGACCTTAGTTTTCTCAGATGCAGTTTTCATAAGCTCACAAACTCCCGACCCACTCACCCTCCCCTGGGGTTGCAAATCTCTCCTTGGAGAAGCCAAAACAAAGAAAGCCCAATCCCGCTCGGTGATCAGCGAAGTGCTGAGGAAACCGTCCCTCGGGGTTTCAAGGCGCTGCTCCCGCAGAGGGCCTGCCCACCTAATCACTGCCGGGCAAATGAAGGAGTCCAACCTGCTCGAGAAACGCTCACTCAAGGGAGGCTTTGACGCCAGAGCCCCGGGCCCAGACCCCACAGAGAGCAATCCCTCCTCAGAGCCTCAAGGGCCAGGCCTCGGGCCCGCTCCCTCAGGGCAGAAGGTGCGCGCTAGGGCGCGAGACTGGGGCGCCGAGAGGGCCTGGGACGCCCCGCGCACCCGCCCACCCGCCCTCCCAGAGTGGAGGAGGAGCCCGCCGGTCTCCGGCCTCCACCACCCCGGCCCCCGACTTACCGCGGTGCGCTGGGGGAGGGGAAGTGTCAGGAGTGAGGGGCTAGGCCGCACCACCACCCGCCGCTCAGAGAGCAGCGCGCGGCCGCCACGAAACCGTCGCCGCCGCCGTCTCCAGCACCGATACCGACCGCCGCTCCGGGCGCAGCGCGTAGGGGGCCCGACTGCGTCGCACGCCGCCCGCCCGCCTTCAGAGGCTCGCTGCGCGCGCTCCGCCCTCGCTGTCTGTGCATTGGCAGACGCCGCCGCCACTCTACCTACATCCGCCCTGTTCTTCACTGGACCACGGGGCTTTTGAAACCGAACGTGAGGGTTGTGAGGGTTATCTCTGCCAGACTAGGACTCTCTCCCCTCTTTCTGAGTCTCCCTTCCCTGTGCTTTGCAGCTCTTCACCTGTCCTGGGCGGGGTGTGTCTCTGTGTGTGTCATTGTGTGTCTGTGTGTTTCTGTGTGTGTCTTTGTGTGTGTGTCTTTGTGTGTCTCTGTCTCTGTGTGTGTGTGTGTGTGTGTGCCCGCGGTCGCCTGGGAGTACTGGGCTGGGGCTCGGGCTGGGGCAGCCCCCGGGATTGCCTGAGGCATGCCAAGGGAGCCCCAGATGGAGACCCGACTGGCATCTGGTTTCCTGGAAGCCAAATCCGGAGGCAACCCAGGCCTGCGGCTGGAGTCAGGGCCCCAGCCACCCACCAGGGGAGGGGCTGGGCCTGTGGGGACCCAAGAGTTTGGCCGCCGCTATATTCGACGGCCGCCGGCAGGCCGGCTGGCCAGCTGGCCGGCCGGCTGGAAGGCAGGCGACGGCTCTGAGCGCGCCGGGTGCGAGGGGCCAGGGGCAGGTGGGGCTCAGGATGGCCAACCGTGCCGGGGGGGGGGGGGGGGGGGCAGGGCTAAAGGACAGGGGAGGCAGGAAGCCTACAGCACCCGGTATTCCCAGGCGATCTCCCACCCAAGTACTAACCAGGCCAGACCGTGCTTCGCTTCCCAGATCAGACAAGATCCGGCGGGTTCAGGGTGGTATGGCCCTAGTCGGAGCTGGCTCCAGCCTGGCGCCTTAAGAACCCTGCGTTGCGCCTCCCTTTCGGTCTGACTTGCCTGCGGGTCAGGCCAGCCGGCCACACCTGTCCAAGGGCCGCGGGTTGCACTTGAGCCGCACGACCTTCGACTGGACTCCGGTCGGCCAGGGCCGGCAGCCCGG
This sequence comes from Cervus elaphus, assembly GCF_910594005.1. Classification (NCBI taxonomy): domain Eukaryota; kingdom Metazoa; phylum Chordata; class Mammalia; order Artiodactyla; family Cervidae; genus Cervus; species Cervus elaphus. The sequence goes on from NC_057847.1 coordinate 8,834,994, forward strand.
CGGCTGTCCGACGCCGCCCCGCCTCCGCACACCGCCAACCCCGGCCACAACCCGCCTGGCCAGGCCAGGGTTTGCTCAAATCCAGCAAAACTCTACACATTTTCATATCTCTTAGCATCTGTCTGAGGTAAAGCTTGACCTAATACATGAGGTATTTTAAAGTGTATCTGTGAAGTGCTAACCAGAGCATCTCCAAATCTCCCAAATAGTATTGCCTGTCAAAAGTGCAAGTGAAATTCTCAGTCGTGTCTGACTCCTTGTGACCCCATGTCCTATACAGTCTGTGGAATTCTCCAGGCCAGAACACTGCCGTGGGTAGCCTTTCCCTTCTCCAGGGGATCTTCCCAACCCAGGGATCAAACCCAAGTCTCCTGCAATGCAGGCGAATTCTTCACCAGCTGAGCCAGAAGGGAAGCCCACGAATATTGGAGTGGGTAGCCTATCCCTTCTCCAGGGAATCTTCCTGACCCAGGAATCGAACCGGGGTCTCCTGCATTGTAGGCAGATTCTTTACCAATTGAGCTATCAGGGAAACCATTATTGGCTATTGGTGATGTGCAAAATAGTTATTCCAGCATGGTTTAAATCAATATGATTTCCCGTTCTTGCTTTTGAGCTGCGTATAATACCCTCTAGAGGGACTTCTCTGGCAATCCAGTGGCTAGGATTCTGAGCTTCCATTGTAGTGGGGCAGAGGTTAATTCCTGCTCAGGGAACTCAGATCCCACATGCCAGATAAACTATAAGACTCTCTGAAATGCAGTAATTTTACTTAAAAATGGTAGTTCTTATTCAGAAATTAATCAAATTAAATCTGGAAGGAATTTGATCTGAACACTGTTATAAGATTTTTAAAACAAAAAGTGCCTATTTACCTATTGCAATCATTGTCTATGCCTATCTGCTTTGGGAGAAAGAAAAGTACAGTTGAATTATTAAGTCATGCAACAAAAATAAAAGATTTTGATTCTCCTGAATTTTCTTTTTCATTCAAAAATAGCTCCAGGCTTCTTTTCCTCCCAAGTGTCTTCTTTTATCCTTGAAACTCTCAAGCTAAAACTTAGTAATTCTAAATTTGTGTATTTCTGGGAGAGGATTCTCTACATTTTAACAGAAGGTTCAGAGAACTTTATAGGCTGACCAAAACACAAACTTATGCTTTATGGAGAATCTGGATGATTTTGATTTTAATGTCTCTATCATTCACAGAGATGTTTCGAAACAGCCTAAATACTTCATTGCCTAAGTGTATGAAGAAATTTGAGTAGATCACCCTATCTTGGATTTGAGTCTAGTCCTCAGAAGGGAAAATCCCTTCAAGATTATTTGTTGTTTACACAGAAAAGCAGCCCAGCCAAAAACTGCTGGACATGACAGAACCTGATCAACTTTTAAGTGAAGGGATGGTTCTGTTTTGAACTCACGGATTATTCTGAAAGGCAGGCATTTCTCTTGATGGGATTAACTAGCAAAGACTAGTTCCTCCAAGAAAACTTCTTTTAGCAGGGAAAGTTGATTTGATGACAGACTGGCCAATCTTGACGGTTTGATAAATTTTGCTTTTGGAATATGATATGACAGAAGAATACTGACAAGTAAAGCTACACCATCTGCTGCAAAGCCTGCCTCGCCCACCTCAACCCCTACTATAACCAGGCTCTCTCCAGAACAACACAGGACCTTGTATTTGCTCTGGATTGTGCCACACATACCACCATGACTTACTGGTGATGCGCAGACATGCTGACAACTTCTGCAAGAGAAGGGCCACGCCCTGTGTATCTCTGTGGTCCTGGTGACCAGTCTGACTCATGATGTGCTCAGGCGTCTGCATCCTGGGCTCCGAATTCAAGGATTCAACCAAATGCAGATCCAAACTATTTGGGGGAAAGTTCCATAAAGTTCCCAAAGGTAAACTAGAATTCCCTCACTCCAGCAGTCACTGACACAGCACGTCTGTCACATGAGGCGTTATAAGTCCCTGAGGTGATTAAAAGTGCACAGGAGGGCAGGGTGGGGTGTTCTATGCAAGAACTGTGTCATTTTATTTAAGGGACTTCAACACCTTTTTTGCATCAATGCTCCCTCGTGCCCCCCTCCCTGCAGATATCCAGGGATGACTACATAGCTGTTGCTCAGTTGCTAAACCGTCCCCGCCTCTCTGCGACCCATGGACTGCAGTATGTCAGGCTTCCTTCACTATCACCCTGAGTTTGCTTACACTCATGTCCACTGAGTCAGTGATACCATCCACCCATCTCATCCTATGTCGCCCTCTTCTCCTCTTGCCCTCACTTTTTCCTACCATCAGGGTCTTTTCCAAAGAGTCAGCTCTTCACATCAAGGGGTCAAAGTACTGGAGCTTCAGCTTCAGCATCAGTCCTTCCAATGAATATTCAGGGTTGATTTCCCTTATGATTGACTGGTTTGATCTCCTTGCATTTCAAGGGATTTTCAAGAGTCTTCTCTAGCACTACAATTCAAAAGCTTCAATTCTTTAGCATTCAGCTTTCTTTACGGTCCATCTCTCACATCCATACAGGACTACTGGAAAAACCATTGCTTTGACTAGATGGACCTTTGTTGGCAAAGTCATGTCTCTGCTTTTTAATATGCTGTCAAGGTTTGTCACAGCTTTACTCCCAAGGAGCAAGCATCTTTTAGTTCCCTGGCTACAGTCACTGTCTACAGTGATTTTGGAGCCCAAGACAGAATATCTGTCACAGTTCCCACTTTTCCCCCATCAATTTGCCATGAAGTGATGGGACCAGATGCCACGATATTTGTTTTTTTAAATGTTGACCGTTAAGCCAGCTTTTCCACTCTCCTCTTTCACCTTGATCAAGAGGTTCTTTAGTTCCTCTTTGCTTTCTGCCATTAAAGTGCTATCATCTGCAGATTTGAGATGGTTGAATTTCTCCTGGCAATCTTGATTCCAGCTTGTGATTCAGCCAGCCCAGCATTTCGCATGATATACTCTGCATAAAGTGCTTCCCAGATGGCACTAGTGGTAAAGAACATGCCTGCCAATGCAGGTAATATGTAAGAGATATGGGTTTGATCCCTGGGAAGGGAAGATCCCCTGGAGGAGGGCATAGCATCCCACTCCAGTATTCTTGCCGGAGGAGAATCCATGGACAGAGGAGCCTGGCAAGCTGCAGTCCACAGGATCACACAGAGCTGGACACGACTGAAGTGACTTAGCATGCATGCGTGCACTCTGCATATAAGTTAAATAAGCAGGGTGACAATATGCAGCCTTGACATACTACTTAGCAGGTAGGAAATTCTTAAAATGCTGAAAAGTTAAATCAGTAATCCAACAGGAAGACAGAAGGCCTCCAAGTCCAGAGAGAAGACAGAGGTCAAAGGAGGAAAGATAATGACAGGACACTGGAAACAAGAAATAATGAGGACGCAATGACATGCAGAACACGCCAGCTGTCTACCATCACCTGAAGAGCACAGTGAGAGTCCATGTGAGGTAATGATAATCAAAAGAGACACCTAAGCATGCATGAGGCAGAGCTAGTTATTTCACGTGTTAGGACACAAACAAGTAGATGAAGAAGTAAGACAGTTACACTCAGCAAAAGCACCTGTGAATTCACTCATCTGTGTATTCATTCAACATCACTCTCTCATGTAGGAATCATCAATGTGTTACTCAGGAGTATGAGTATAAAGGTGTAAGAAGCAGGACTAAAAGGGATGCCCAGGTGGCACAGTGGTAAAGAATCTGCTTGCTAATGCAGGTGATGCAAGAGATGTGGGTTCAATCTCTGAGTTGGGAAGATCCCCTGAAGTAAGAAATGGCAACCGACTCCAGTATTCTTGCCTGGAAAATTCCACAGAAACAGAAGCCTGGCAGACTACAAGTCCACAGTGCAGCAAAGAATCAGACATGACTGAGCGCGAGCGTGTGCGCACACACACACACAGAGGACTAAAACACCATAGATCTTTAAGCAGTATTCACCAAATCTACACATTTTACTATTCATCAGTACACTAAGACCAACTGCTTCTTCTAGCCCATAATGTCAGTTTTCTCCTTGCGAACTTGTGCAAATCTTGTAAAACAAGAGTCAGTTATTTTCTACCTTAAGGCCCCAAATTCTTTTTCTTATCGGCAACCATCAACTATGTCAGACTAGTGACTACCAATCTGTACAGGAACCTAAAGTTCATCCGGATAATTCTGACTCTGTTTGGCCCACAAAGTGAAGTTAGTCTCAAGGGTTCTTCGCTGGTCCATCAGTTTAAAGTCAGGTTTTAAAAAGGATGAGTATTAGGGATTTATTCATCCACCCTTTCAATCAAAGGCCGACTGATTACTATATACCAGATACTGGAGATGAAAATATACATACTGGGCTTCACGTTCAAGGAAAATCCCACCACACAACATTCCATGCTGCTCATAACACCATTCTTATTTGCTCAACCCTGCTACAGCGATCTTCCACTGCTTTTAAAACTGTATGTAACTCTTTCTATATATGAAGGAGGTGCTAGTGAGCTCACTATCACTCCACAGTTCCTGCCAAAATAGGTTCTTTTCACCAAACATATGGACAATGCAATCACACATTCACATATCAGTTAACCACATAAAAGAATTTCCAAGTTTCAAACATTCGAATAACAAGCCCTCCCTCTCCCAGCCTCACAAGACCAAATTGTTTCCGTCTCCAGCACAGGGACTGCGTACCCCTTCCCACTCCCACCCCAATTATCTTCAGGTTTCTACCCGAATTTCCTTTTCCCATGATTCCCCGTCTGCCTAAAAATGAAATAGACCTATTGCTGCTCAGTTAGAGGCTTCACTCATCACTCACGAGTGTCACTAATGTTCACTCCGTTACTCCCTAAGACTCACAGCATCTAACACCCCAGACACAGCTCTCACCCACCCGCTGGCCAGAGCAGAGGGCATTCCTGGCTGCCACGAATCACCAAGTATTTTGACCTCCATGGGCCGAAACCAACATACCCTGCAACTGATGGCTGCTCCTCCAGCTCCTGAGAGAAACTGTAGCTCCCAGAGAGGAGAGGCTTGGGAGCAGGCGACGCAGAGGGAGGGGAGGCTGTCGAGAGAGACCGTGGACTTTTCTGTGGCCAAGTCTGTTGACAGTGCTCAACCAGTGTTTCTCAAGTGGGGTTCCAGGGAACACTGGGGTTCCAGGGTCCTGAGATTCATTAAGAATTGCTGGGTGGTACATACTATAGTAATAAGGGGGGTTCCCAGGTAGCTCAGTGGGAAAGAATCCGCCTGTAATGCAGGAGATATGGGTTCAATCCCTGGGTTGGGAGGATCCCCTGGAGAAGAAAATGGCAACTCGCCCTAGTATCCTAGCCTGGTGAATCCCACGGACAGAGGAGCCTGGCAGGTGGGGTAGCAAGAGAGTCAGACACGACTTAGTGACTAGACAACTAGTGAACATTCATGAACAGGAATAGCATTTGATGGTTTTAACATTCTTCTTGACAGATGCATCATCCACCCTCTTCCTCCTTGTCTCCCTTGATTGCAACAACTCATCTTTAGCTGGACAATTAGTCAATTAAAGGAAGAGTCAAATGTCTTTATGAGGATATAAAATTCCTGTATTTTCCTTCACTGAACGTTGGACAAAAAAGTGTTGCCTGGCATTTTAGTAAACAAAGAATGTTGCTTGCCATTAAGCTCTTGGTCACTGCAGCTGCCCCTGATGGTGTACCTGAAGGGATTGGGGTGGAGAGAAGCAGGATGCAGGCCCCAGACAGACCCCTTTAACATGCACATCAAAGGAATGATTTCAGTGAGCCCAGACTCTTATATCTGCCCATTCACAGAAAGGCAACTATAATCATTAATTTGAGATGTCGGCTTATTTGTGATTAGCAGTAATCTCGATCTTTGACGACATGATTTTTGTTTTGTTTTGCCACAAAGACTTCTTCTATACATCCTGGCTCCTCCCTTCCCTCTTTGAGCTCTCTCCCTCATAGCTCTCTGAGATGCTGTCTCCCAGGCTATAGTTCTCAGTAAGGTCCCCAAATGAAACATAGTTCTCAACTTTTAGGTTGTGCTTTTTTTTTTTTTCCTAGTCAATAACTTATTTAGGAAATTGAATGATTCTAGATCTGTACTTGGTTCTGAACTTTTGTTTACTCACCAATATACAAAGTATTGCCAACATGTGGTTGTGATATTTTCAGGGACCCTGAGTAGCCATTCAGTTTGAGATTGCTGTGTGTCAGTGTCCACCATCACTATGGGTCTGTCCGCTATTGCTGTGTGCATGTGTCCACCACAGCTATTGTCTGTGTCTCCATTGCTGTGTGTCTGTGTTCACCATTGATGTGTGTACATGACTACCATTTTGCAAATTCCCCTCAGCCCTTGGCATTTAACAACATTCCAGTTGTTCATTTTACCTGGGGAGGAAAGATTTGTGGGACTGTGGTATCTTTGTCTGTGGACTGTGAAGAATACATGTCTTGAAAAGCTAGTTTTCAAGTTTAGAGGAAATACAGGCCTACAAGTAATATAGAGACCACCCATAAACTCTGAGATGTATGATGTATTAAAGGTCTATTTAAGTAGTCATTTAATAATACAGAAGGATTTTTCCTTGAAATTGCTGAGACATCCTCAGTTCAACGCAGAAAATGCTGTTCCATTCCTAATGTACTTAACATGCATAGTTTTTAAATTTTTTTATTATTTTTTATATTTTGGCTGTTCTGAGTCTTTGTTGCTTTGCGTGGGCTTTTTCTAATGCCAGCAGGCAGGGGCTACCCTCTAGTTTCAGTGCTCGGGCTCCATTGCAGTGGCTTCTCTTGCTGTGGAGTACAGGCTCCAGGGTGCATGGGCTTCAGTAGTTGTGGCTCGTGCATTTAGTTGCCCCACGGCATGTGCAGTCGTCCCAGACCAGGGACCCACCCTCTATCTCCTGCATTGGCAGATGGATTCTTAACCCCTAGACCATCAGGAAGGCCAACATGCATATTCTCTCTTCAAGTAAGATGAGAGAAACTAACCACCAGACGGATGATTGTCAAATTAGGAGGTGGGTTTCAAACACACAACTAAATAATTACAGGTTAAGGTGACAAGTGCTAGGATAGAATTCTGTGGGAAGAACAGGGTAGTTGCTGAAGAGGTGACAATTACTTGATCTTGGGGGACCTGGAGTAATCTTCATCATGAGGCAAGATTTGAGGTCATTTGTAAAAGTTTGTATAAGCTTGAGAGAGGATATGAGGACTTTCCCAGCAGGTGGGAGAAAGTTTGCTGAAAGGCACAGATGTGGAAAACATTACAATATTTGGGGTAAGGAATTCTGTGTTGGTGAAATTGACCCACAGGAAAGTTGAAATTGGATTTGGGTGAAGCCGAGACTGACAGGGATGGATATGGTCAGATGGCTCTGGGGTGGCAGTGATAAGAGAGGGGGAAATCTGCTCCTGAGATTTTTATCAGGGCTGACTGCGCTAGGAAGTGGTACCTAACTGGATGCGGGCAGGGAGAGACTGAAGTCAGCTTCTTTCCTGGGTGTCTGGAGCAGATGGCCATATGCCAATGTTGGGTATTCAAAGGAGGTACATGTGTGGGGAAATTAAGGAACAGATGACCAATGGGCCCTGTAGATTTGTTTTTTCTTCTAAGTTTTTATTTTGAAATGATTCCAGATTCACAAGAAACAGCATCCATAGTACCCAAAGGTCCTGTGTAGCCTTTCCCCAGTTTTCCCCAATGATGACATCTCACAGAAGTATAGCACAATGTTAAAACCTGAAAACTGACATGGGTATTTTTTATGGACCTTTTTTCAGGTTTGCCAGTTTCACATCCACTTGTGTGTGTATGTGAATGAGTGTATGTGCATGCATGATTGTGTGTGTAGTTCTATACAGCTGTATCACATGTGCTGATTTGTCTAACCGTCACTACAATCAAGAGACAGAATTGTTGGAAATTCCCTGGTGGTCCAGTGGTTAGGACTCAGAGCTTTCAGTTCTGGGGCCCAGGTTCAATCCCTGATAGGGACCGATCCTGCAAGTCATGCAGCCAACTGACAAAAAAGATACACAATTGTTCCACCTCTGCAAAGATCCCTTTCCTCTTTACTAATCCCTGACAGTTTCTATTCTGATTTCCATCTCTTAGTTTTGTCATTGTGAAAGTGTTATATAAATGGAATCATGTAGTATGTAACCCATAGCCTTTTGATACTGGCTATTTTCACTCAGTATTAATTCTGTTGCAATCCAGCCAAGTGTTGAGTGTATCTAAAGCTCATTTCTTTGCACTGCTGAATAATATTCCATGGTATGAATGCTCTAACATTTGTTTATACATTGAGGGACCTTTGGGTTGCTTTCAGGATTGAGCTATTTACTGCCACTTCTGTAATATGATTATGGAACTTCCACAGGACTTCCTCCAACAGACTCTTAGAGGGCACAGACAAAACCTTGTGAGCACGAGGCGCCAGGAAATAGGAGCAGCGTCCCCACGAGACTGAGCCGTGCCTGCCTGTGAGTGTCCAGGAGTCTGGCGGAGGCGTGGGCCGACAGTGGCCTGCTGGGGGCAGAGGCCCTGAATACAACAGTGCGGGCACAAGGCCTGTTGAAGGAGGTTGCCATTACTACAATTACCCCTAGCAGAACATTAAGTTTCTTTTTTTAATGAAGAATAATTGCTTTACAGAATTTTGCTGTTTTCTGTCAAACCTCAGCATGAATCAGCCATAGGTATGTGCATATTTTTTGTGCTGATATAAGTTTTCTCCTACTGTTCGGGGGTTTCTCAAGGCAAGAATACTGAAGTGGTTTACCACTCCCTTCTCCTGTGGACCACGTTTTGTCAGAACTCTCCACCGTGATCCGTCCCTCTTGGGTGGGCCTACATGGCATGGCTCATAGTTTCATTGAGTTAGACAAGGCTGTGATCCATGTGATCAGTTTGGCTAGTTCTCTGTGACTGTGGTTTTCACTCTGTCTGCCCTCTGGTGGATAAGAATAAGAGGCTTGTGGAAGCTTCCTCATGGGAGAGACTGACTGTGGGGGAAACTAGGTCTTATTCTGGTGGGCGGAGCCATGCTCAGTAAATCTTGAATCTGACTCTCTGTTGATGGGCGGGCCTGTGTTCTCTCCCCGTTGTTTGCCCTGAGGCAAACTGTGGTCCGGGTAATTGTGGTAATGGTGACCTTCAAAAGGAAGTGTGCACACACTGTTGTGTTCAGCGCCTGGACCCCGCAGCAGGCCACTGTCGACCCGTGCCTCCACCAGAGACTCCTGGACACTCAGAGGAAAGTCCGGCTCAGTCTCTTGTGGGGACACTGCTCCTCTCTCTTGGCTCCTGGTGTGCACAAAGTCTTGTACTGTGTTTGCACAAACAAACATGTACTCCAAATCTGTGTCCCTGGTCCTGTGGAAGTTCTGTAACCAAATCTCACTGGCCTCCAAAGAGAATTCCCTGGGGGTTCTAAGCCGCCCTTCTGGATCCCCAGGTTGGGAAATCTGTTGTGGGTCCTAGAACTTTCTTAACAGGGTGAGAATTTCTTTGGTATAATTGTACGGTTTGTGGGTCATCTGCTCGGCGGCTCTGTGGTGGTGCAAACGGTGACCTCCTCCACGAGGGCTTATGCCACACGCTGCATGACCCACGTCTGCTGCAGCCAGAGCCCATGACCCCATGGCTGGCCACTGCTGACCCAGGCCTCTGCAGGAGACACTCAGACACTCAAAGGCAGGCCTGGCTCAGTCTCTGTGGGGTCTCTGGGTCCTGGTGAGCACAAGGCTTTGTTTGAGCCATCTGAGCATCTCTGGTGGGTATGGGGTTTGATTCTAAACATGATTTCGCCCTTCCTATCCTCTTGTTGGGGCTTCTCCTTTGTCCTTGGACATGGGGCATTCACACCATGGATTACTATACAGCAATGGAAAGAAATGAGCTTTCAATACACTCAACACTTGGCAGTATTGCAACACAATTATACTGAGTGAAAATAAGTCAGTATCAAAAGGCTATGGGTTACATTCTATATGATTCCATTTATATAACACTTTCAAAAATGACAAAATTAAAGAGATGGAAAATAGAATAGTAATAGGCCTTGGAGTACGAAATGAAGCAGGGCAAAGGCTAACAGAGTTTTGCCAAGAGAACGCACTGGTCATAGGGAACAGCCTCTTCCAACAACACAAGGGATGCCTGTATACATGGACATCACCAGATGCTCAATACTGAATCAGATTGGTTATATCATTTGCAGTCAAAGATGGAGAGGCTCTATACAGTCAGCAAAAAAAGACCAGGAGCTCACTGTGGCTCAGATCATGAGCTCCTTATGGCCAAGTTCAGACTTAACTTGAAGAAAGTAGGGAAAACCCCTGAATCTGCCTACAATTCAGGAGACCTGGGTTCGATGCCTAGGTCAGGAAGATGCCCTGGAGAGGGGAATGGCAACCCACTGCAGTATTCTTGCCTGGAGAATCCCATGGACAGAGGATCCTGGCAGATGACCGTCCGTGGTGTCACAAACAGTTGGAGACCATTCAGGTATGACCTAAATCAAATCCCTTATGATTATTCAGTGGAAGTGACAAACAGATTCAAGGGAGTAGATCTGATAGACAGAGTTCCTGAAGAACTATGGACGTAGGTTCATGATATTGTCCAGGAGGCAGTGATCAAGACCATCCCCAAGAAAAAGAAATGCAAAAAGCAAAATGGCCATCTAAGGAGGCCTTACAAATAGCTGAAAAAGAAGCGAAGCTAAAGGCAAAGGAGAAAAGCAAAGATATACCCATCTGAATGCAGAGTTCCAAAGAAGAGCAAGGAGAGTTAAGAAAACCTTCCTCAGTGAACAATGCAAAGAAATAGACAAAAACAACAGAATGTGAAAGACTAGAGATCTCTTCAAGAAAATCAGAAATACCAGGGGAACATTTCATGCAAAGATGAGCACAATAAAGGCCAGAAACGGTTTGGACGTAATAGAAGCAGAAGATATTAAGAAGAGGTGGCAAAAATGCACAGACGAACTATGCAAAAAAAGATCTCCATGAGCCAGATAACCATGATGGTGTGATCCCTCATCTAGAATCAGACATCCTAGAGTGTGAAGTCAAATGGGCCTTAGGAAGCATCACTACAGACAAAGCTAGTGGAGGTGATGGAATTCCAGCTGAGCCATTTCAAATCCTAAAAGATGATGCTGTGAAAGTGTTGCACTCAATGTGCCAGGAAATTTGGAAAACTCAGCAGTGGCCACAGGACTGGAAAAGTTCGGTTTTCATTCCAATCCCAAAGAAAGGCAATGCTAAAGAATATTCAAACTACTGGACGATTGCACTCTTCTCACATGCTAGCAAAATAATGCTCCAAAGTCTCCAAGGCAGGCTTCAACAATATTTGAACCATGAACTTGCAGATGTTCAAGCTGTATTTAGAAAAGGCACAGGAACAAGAGATCAAATTGCCTCCATCCATTGAATCATGGTAAAATCAAGAGAGTTCCAGAAAAACATCTACTTTCTTGACTGTGCCAAAGCCTTTGACTGTATGGATCACAACGAACTGTGGAAAGTTCTTAAAGAGGTGGAAATACCAGACCACCTTACCTGCCTCCTGAGAAATCTGTATACAGGTCAAGAAGCAACACTTAGAACTGAACATGGAGCAATGGACTCCTTTCCAAATTGGGAAAGGAGTATGTCAAGGCTGTATATTGTCACCCTGCTTATTTAACTTACATGCAGGGTGCAAAATGCTGGGCTGGATGAAGCACAGCTGGAATCAAGGTTGCCTGAAGAAATATCAGTAACCTCAGATATGCAGATGATACCACCCTTATGGCAGAAAGTGAAGAGGGATTAAAGTGCCTTTTGATGGAAGTGCTAGAGGAGAGTGAAAAAGCTGGCTTAAAATTCATCATTGAAAAAACTAAAATCATGACATCCGGTCCCATCACTTCAAGGCAAATCGATGGGGATACAATGGAAACAGTGACAGACTTTATTTTCCTTGGCTCCAAAATCACTGCATATGGTGACTGCAGCCATGATATTAAAAGACCCTTGCTCCTCGAAGAAAATCTATGACAAACCTAGAGAGCATATTAAAAAGCAGAGACATTACCTTGCTGAGAAAGTTCTGTCTAGTCAGAGCTATGGGTTTTCTGGTAGTCGTGTATAGATGTGAGAGTTGGACCATAGAGAAAGCAGAGCATTGGAGAGTTGATGTGAACTGTGGTGTTAGAGAAGATTCTTGAGAGTCCCTTGGATTGCAAGGAGATCCAACCTGTGAATCCTAAAGGATATCAGTCCAGAATTTTCATTGGAAAGACTGACGCTTAAACTGAAGCTCCACTACTTTGGCCACCTTGTGTGAAAAACTGACTCATTGGAAAAGACCCTGATGCTGGGAAAGATTGAAGACATGGGGACAAAGGGATAGCAGAGGATGAGCTGGTTGGATGGCATCACTACTCGATGGACATGGGTCTGAGCAAGCTCCGGTGTCGGTGTTGGACAGGGAAGCCTGGCATGCTGCAGTCCATGGGGTCATCAAAAGGCAGGCATGACTGAGCGACTGAAGTGAACTAAACTGACCAGTTTCCTCCTTTTGAGAGAAATGCCCAGCATATGTTAAATGTATGTTTAGAATGTATTTTTAAGAAGGTGCCAGACTATTTTCCAGAATTGCTGTTCAGTTCAGTTCAGTTGGTGATATCAGCACCAGGACCCAGGAGAAAGAAACAGTGACCCCACAGGTGAGTTGCCTGGGATGTCCAGGAGTCTCCGGCAAAGGCGTGGGTTGGTGGTGGCCTCCTGCAGTGCTGGGGGCACGGACTGTAGCAGTACATGCATGGGATCTTTTGAGGGAGGTCACCGTTCTCTTCATTCAGTTCAGTTCTGTTCACTCACTCAGTCCTGTCCGACTCTTTGTGACCCCATGGACTGCAGCATGCCAGGCCTCCCTGTCCATCACCAACTCCGAGAGTTTATTCATACTCATGTCCATTGAGTCAGTGATGCGATCCATCCATTCATTAACTCCACCATAGTTTGGTTCCAGGTAAATAGCTGGAGTAACAGGCAAATTTGGCCTTGGAGTACGGAAGGAAGCAGGGCAAAGGCTAACAGAGTTTTGCGAAGAGAACGCACTGGTCCTGGGAAACACCCTCTTCCAACAACACAAGAGAAGACTCTACACACAGACATCACCAGATGGTCAACACCGAAATCAGATTGATTATAATCTTTGCGGCCAAAGATGGAGAAGCACTCTACAGTCAGTAAAAACAAGACTGGGAGCTGACTGTGGCTCAGATCATGAACTCCTCATTGCCAAACTCAGACTTAAATTGAAGAAAGCAGGGAAAACCAGTAGACCATTCAGGTATGGCGTAGATCAAATGCCTTATGACTGTACAGTGGAAGTGAGAAATAGATTTAAGGAACTAGATCTGATAGACAGAGTGCCTGAGGAACTATGAACGGAGGTTTGCAGCATTGCACATGAGACAGGGATCAAGACCATCCCCATGGAAAAGAAATGCAAAAAGGCAAAATGGTTGTCTGAGGAGGCCTTACAAATAGCTGTGAAAAGAAGAGAAGGGAAAAGCAAAGGAGAAAAGGAAAGATATTCCCATTTGAACGCAGAGTTCCAAAGACTAGCAAGGAGAGATAAGAAAGCCTTCCTCAGCAATCAGTATGAAGAAATAGAGGGAAACAACAGAAAGGGAAAGACTAGAGATCTCTTGAAGAAAATGAGAGATACCAAGGGAACATTTCTTGCAAAGATGGGTTTGATAAAGGACAGAAATGGTATGGACCCAACAGAAGCAGAAGATATTAAGAGGTGGCAAGAATACACAGAAGAACTGTACAAAAAAGATCTTCACGACCCAGATAATCATGATGGTGTGATCACTGACCTAGAGCCAGACATCCTGGAATGTGAAGTCAAGGGGGCCTTAGAAAGCATCACTATGAACAAAGCTAGTGGAGGTGATGAAATTCCAGTTGAGCTGTTTCAAATCCTAAAAGATGATGCTGTGAAAGTTCTACACTCAATATGCCACCCAATTTGGAAAACTCAGCAGTGGCCACAGGACTGGAAAAGGTCGGTTTTCATTCCAATCCCAAAGAAAGGCAATCCCAACAAATGCTCAAACTACTGCACAATTGCTCTCATCTGACATGCTAGTAAAGGAATGCTCAAAATTCTCCAAGCCAGGCTTCAGCAATACATGAACCGTGAACTTCCAGATGTTCAAGCTGGTCTTTAGAAAAGGCAGAGGAACCAGAGATCTAATTGCCAACATCCACTGGATCATCGAAAAAGCAAGAGAGTTCCAGAAAAACATCTATTTCTGCTTTATTGACTATGCCAAAGCGTTTGACTGTGTGGATCAAAATTAACTGCAGAAAATTCTGAAAGAGATGGGAGTACCAGACCATCTGACGTGCCTCTTGAGAAACCTATATGCGGGTCAGGAAGCAAAAGTTAGAACTAGACATGGAACAGCAGACTGGTTCCAAATAAGAAAAAGAGTAGGTCAAGGCTGTATATTGTCACCCTGCTTATTTAACTTATATACAGAGTGCATCATGAGAAACGCTGGGTTGCATGAAGCCCAAGCTGGAATCAAGATTACTGGGAGAAATATCAATAAACTCAGATATGCAGATGACACCACCCTTATGGAAGAAAGCGAAGAGGAACTAAAAAGCTTCTTGATGAAAGTGAAAGAGGAGGGTGAAAATGTTGGCTTAAAGCTCAGCATTCAGAAAACTAAGGGCATGGCATCTGGTCCCATCACTTCGTGGGAAATAGATGGGGAAACAATGGAAACAGTGTCAGACTTGATTTTGGGGGGCTCCAAAATCACTGCAGATGGTGATTTCAGCCATGAAATTGAAAGATGCTTATGGCTTGGAAGGAAAGTTATGCCCAACCTAGATAGCATATTAAAAAGCAGAGACATTACTTTGGCAACAAACGTCCATCTACTCAAGACTCTGGTTTTTCCAGTGGTCATGTATGGACGTGAGAGTTGGACTGTGAAAAAAGCTGAGCGCCAAAAAATTGATGCTTTTGAACTGTGGTGTTAAAGGAGACTCTGGAGAGTCCCTTGGACTGCAAGGAGATCCAACCAGTCCATCCTAAAGGAGATCGGTCCTGGGTGTTGATTGGAAGGTCTGATGCTGAAGCTGAAACTCCAGTACTTTGGCCACCTCGTGCGACGAGTTGACTTATTGGGAAAGGCCCTGATGCTGGGAGGGACTGGGGGCAGGAGGAGAAAGGGACGACAGAGGATGAGATGGTTGGATGGCATCAGCGACTCAATGGACATGTGTTTGAGTAAGCTCCGGGAGTCTGTGATGGGCAGGGAGGCCTTGAGTGCTGTGATTCATGGGGTTGCAAAGAGTGGGACAGGACTGAGCGACTGAACTGAAATAGCAAGGAGGAAGCACAACTCCACCTATCAACAGAAAGTTGGATTAAAGATTTACTGAACATGGCCCTGCCCATCAGAACATGACCCAGTATCCCCCACAGTCAGTCTATCCCATCAGGAAGCCTTCATAAGCCTCTTATCCTTGTCCATCAAAGGGCAAACAGACTGAAAGCCACAGAATGGCTGTACCGTTTTAATATTCTCAGAGGCAATACATGAGAGATCTAAGTTTGCTACATCCTTGCTACTGTCACCATTTAAAAATTTTTAGCTGTTGTAATAGATGGATGTATGGCAATATCTCTTCATCATTGTAATGGGCAATTTTCTAATGGTAAATGACCATCTTCAGTTCAGTTCAGTTGCTCAGTCATGTCCGAATCTTTGCGACCCCATGAACTGCAGCACGCCTGGCCTCTCTGTCCATCACCAACTCCCAGAGTCCACCCAAACCCATGTCCATTGAGTCGGTGATGCCATCCAACCATCTCATCCTCTGTCGTCCCCTTCTCCTCCTGCCCCCAGTCTTTCACAGCATCAGCGTCTTTTCCAATGAGTCAGCTCTTCACATCAGGTGGCCAAACTATTGGAGTTTCAGCTTCAGCATCAGTCCTTCCAATGAACACCCAGGACTGATCTCCTTTAAGATGGACTGGTTGGATCTCCTCACAGTCCAAGGGACTCTCAAGAATCTTCTCCAACACCACAGTTCAAAAGCATCAATTCTTCTGCGCTCGGCTTTCTTTCTAGTCCAAGTCTCACATCCATGCATGACCACTGGAGAAAATGACCATCTTAGCATGTGTTTATCTTCTGTGTGTTCTCTCAGTGAAGTCTCTCTCTTTTGCCCATTTTCTTGTTAGATAGTAGGCTCACTGTCACTCCTCTGCGCCACCTCATTCTGCCTTGTTGCTGCTGGGGTGGGGGTTAGGAGTGCCATCTGCCCCCTGCTCAGACACCAGGGAGAAGGTTGGGGCAGTGGGTTTCTGGGCAGCACATCCTCCTGCCAACCAGCTTTAGCACATCCCTGCAGGTCGGGGGGAATGTTCGGTTCTCCACTTGGCCACACTGACTCCAAGAGGGGTCAGTTTTCTTTTCATTTTTGGTTGGTCAACAAGTATTAAAAATGAGGTGTTTTCCTACCAGACATCCTTTCCCCAGTCCTCTGTGTAGAGCTGGTCCTGGGCCCAGGCCTCTCTAGCACCCCATCAGGGATGAAGAAAGAAAGAAAACCCAGGAGCTTACATCAGTCCTCAGGTTGTGACGTTCCTGCCTGGTCCCCTTCCCTGCATTTTTCATAGTTTTCCTGTATGTGCTGGTGTCTAAGGCCCCAGACCCCTTTGTTAGTTAGCCTGGGGCTCAGTAGAGCTCCTGTGGAGAGACATTGGTGTTGGCCCTTGACGTCAGGAGGTGATGGGTGAGGGCCTGGACCTCACTGGACGAGGCCCGAGATCTGCGTTTTCTTCATACACTGGGGGTGAGCCTCTTGGTGATGACGCCTGTCTGTCAGGGCTCCGTGACACGGTACACACGGGACACCTTGCAGGCGCCTGCCTGTTCCTAAGGGCGCAACAGACAGCAGCTCTTGTTCTCCTATAGGTGAGACTCTTGGCTCCAGAAGGTCATTTCTGAGCTTAGTGGGAGAACAAAAGCCAGATGATGGGGATTCCAACACCAAGCACTTGGTGAGGGAAGTCAGTTTGCCTCTGAGATTCTGAGCTGGAGAAGGAGAGAGAGGCCTGTGAAGGAGGGAGAAGGAAGCCTGGAGCTCAGGCAGGACAGGAGGAGGAGCTGAGGGGAGCGGAGAGAGGGGAGGCGTGCAGGTAAATCACAGGGAGAGGGCCGTGCCGCTGGTGCTGTCAGGGGAGCACAGGGGCAGAGACGGGAACGCTGCCCCGGAGGCCAGGGCAGGCTCCCTCAGCCCGCATCCAGCGCAGGGCTGCGTTCCTGACTGACGTCTCCGCGGCCTGTGACCTGTGCTTCCCCAGAATCAGACAGCCACTGCCTCCACTCCTGGTGGTCACTGTTTCCACTGCGTAAAGAAGAGAAAAGAGACTGAACAAGGAGACAGGAGGTTAGAAAGAAAAGAGTGAGTTCACAGTGATTTACATGTATAGTAAGCGCCACTCTTTTATTACTACTACATCTCGTGTTTAGTAACCATCTGCTTTATTTCAGTGAGGAGAAAATTGACGTTATCCATGTGCTTACGTCGGTTTCTTTCTGCTCGGTACTGGGCCTCGTGTATCTGTTCACGGCTGTGACGTGTGCTTGAAGGAAACGTGCATTCCTCCAGTGCTGCTGTGATACAGGGGGATGCGGCTGGTGGAGGGTGAAGGAGGCCTCCCCAGAGCAGAGAGGCTGGAGCTGAAGCCAGGTGGCTGTAGGTGTGGCCAGGGTGAGAGGTGTGGGGGATGTTCTAGATAAAGGATGCGGCGTTTGTGGATGAGGAACCAAAGGGAAGCTGGTGAGGGCAGACTTGCTCAGCGGGAGCGGGCAGGACACAGACAAGGGGTCAGGGAAGGGGGCCAGGCCCTGGGAGCTTAGCAGGTGCCCAGGGTCTCTGTGTGGGTCCAAGAGTGAGGATAGTGATATCGTCCACAGGATACTGTGACACAGGTATGAGTGGGGACGATGGGAGCACAGGCGCAGATCCACACCTTTACAGTCGAGCGGCCCACCATTTAGGACAGGTATCCGAGCCTTGGATATGATGGGGACCAGGCGGACCCCCGCGTCGTGGACAGACGGAAGCTCCACACGTGGGGATGGAGAGGGCAGAGCAGTGGGGGTGGAGGATGGTGAGCAGTTCCGAGACTCGGCCGGCCATCAGCTCCCAGCTGGGTGACTCGTTCCTGCTTTACTGTCATCAGGACCACTGAAGAAGACATGAGCAAGATGTATCTTTAGAGTGTTTTGGTCCAAGATGCTTCTGCAGTGTCCAGATGAAAATGTCTAGGGAGTAGTTGCCTGTGTGGATGTGGAGGGAAAACCAGAGCTGATCACAGAAACACAGGCTGAAGACATTTGTCCCGGGTGGTTGGGTGGGTGCGGGTCAGGTGAGGGGGGCTGGAGGCGGTCACTGGGGGTGAGGGGAAGTCCAGGGACAGAGGGTGTGATGCTGTGATGACAGGAAGCAATGCCATGCGGCAGACACGAGGGCGAGAGTTGATGCCCTTTGAGGATCAAGGCAAAGGTCTGCAGATGAGATTGAGTATAAAATACTGCGGGGACGGTCGAGGCTGAGTGAGGGAGCTGGTGAAAGTCTGGCTCGCACAGTGTTTCCACCTGCGTCCCTGGGAACCCTGGCTCTTCAGGAGCGTTTGTATCACATCCGCTCTGTCTCTTTCTGACACGCACACTTGTTTTATAGTCTGTTGATTATGAGAATTGCTGTCAAAATGACATAGCTCTTTCAACAGCATAACTTCTGGAAGTATTTATTTAGCGTGGCGTTGTCTAGTCACTAAGTCGTGTCTGACTCTCTTGCTACCCCACCTGCCAGGCTCCTCTGTCCGTGGGATTCACCAGGCTAGGATACTAGGGCGAGTTGCCATTTTCTTCTCCAGGGGATCCTCCCAACCCAGGGATTGAACCCATGTCTCCTGCATTACAGGCGATTCTTTCCCACTGAGCTATGTTGGAACCCCCTTATTACTATAGTATGTACCACCCAGCAATTCTTAATGAATCTCAGGACCCTGGAACCCCACTTGAGAAACACTGGTTGAGCACTGTCAACAGACTTGGCCACAGAAAAGCCCACGGTCTCTCTCGACAGCCTCCCCTCCCTCTGCGTCACCTGCTCCCAAGCCTCTCCTCTCTGGGAGCTACAGTTTCTCTCAGGAGCTGGAGGAGCAGCCATCAGTTGCAGGGTATGTTGGTTTCGGCCCATGGAGGTCAAAATACGTGGTGACCCGTGGCAGCCAGGAATGCCCTCTGCTCTGGCCAGCGGGTGGGTGAGAGCTCTGTCTGGGGTGTTAGGTGCCGTGAGTCTCAGGGAGGAGCGAGGCGAACACTAGTGACACTCGAGAGCGGTGAGTGAGAGCCTCTAACTGAGCAGCACTGGGTCTACTTCATTTTTAGGCAGACGGGGAATCATGGGAAAAGGAAATTCTGGTAGAAACCTGTAGATAATTGGGGTGGGAGTGGGAAGGGGTACGCAGTCCCTGTGCTGGAGACGGAAACAATTTGGTCTTGTGAGGCTGGGAGAGGAAGGGCTTGTTATTCGAATGTTTGAAACTTGGAAATTCTTTTATGTGGTTAACTGATATGTGAATGTGTGATTGCATTGTCCATATGTTTGGTGAAAAGAACCTATTTTGGCAGGAACTGTGGAGTGATAGTGAGCTCACTAGCACCTCCTTCATATATAGAAAGAGTTACATACAGTTTTAAAAGCAGTGGAAGATCGCTGTAGCAGGTTTGAGCAAATAAGAATGGTGTTATGAGCAGCATGGAATGTTGTGTGGTGGGATTTTCCTTGAATGTGAAGCCCAGTATATATATTTTCATCTCCAGTATCTGGTGTACAGTAATCAGTCGGCCTTTGATTGAAAGTGTGGATGAATAAATCCCTAATACTCGTCCTTTTGAAAGCCTGACTTTAAACTGATGGACCAGCGAAGAACCCTTGAGACTAACTTCACTTTGTTTGCCAAACAGAGTCAGAATTATCCAGATGACCTTTAGGTTCTTGTACAGATTGGTAGTCACTAGTCTGACATAGTTGATGGTTGCCGATGAGAAAAAGAATTTGGGGCCTTAACAGGTAGAAAATAACTGACTCTTGTTTTACAAGATTTGCACAAGTTTGCAAGGAGAAAACTGACATTATGGGCTAGAAGAAGCAGTTGGTCTTAGTGTACTGATGAATAGTAAACTGTCCTTGGAAGTAAAGCTGTGACAAACCTTGACAGCATATTAAAAAGCAGAGACATGACTTTGCCAACAAAGGTCCATCTAGTCAAAGCAATGGTTTTTCTAGTAGTCCTGTATGGATGTGAGAGATGGACCGTAAAGAAAGCTGAATGCTAAAGAATTGAAGCTTTTGAATTGTAGTGCTAGAGAAGACTCTTGAAAATCCCTTGAAATGCAAGGAGATCAAACCAGTCAATCATAAGGGAAATCAACCCTGAATGTTCATTGGAAGGACTGATGCTGAAGCTGAAGCTCCAGTACTTTGACCCCTTGATGTGAAGAGCTGACTCTTTGGAAAAGACCCTGATGGTAGGAAAAACTGAGGGCAAGAGGAGAAGAGGGCGACATAGGATGAGATGGTTGGATGGTATCACTGACTCAGTGGACATGAGTGTAAGCAAACTCAGGGTGATAGTGAAGGAAGCCTGACATACTGCAGTCCATGGGTCGCAGAGAGGCGGGGACGGTTTAGCAACTGAGCAACAGCTATGTAGTCATCCCTGGATATCTGCAGGGAGGGGGGCACGAGGGAGCATTGATGCAAAAAAGGTGTCGAAGTCCCTTAAATAAAATGACACAGTTCTTGCATAGAACACCCCACCCTGCCCTCCTGTGCACTTTTAATCACCTCAGGGACTTATAACGCCTCATGTGACAGACGTGCTGTGTCAGTGACTGCTGGAGTGAGGGAATTCTAGTTTACCTTTGGGAACTTTATGGAACTTTCCCCCAAACAGTTTGGATCTGCATTTGGTTGAATCCTTGAATTCGGAGCCCAGGATGCAGACGCCTGAGCACATCATGAGTCAGACTGGTCACCAGGACCACAGAGATGCACAGGGCGTGGCCCGTCTCTTGCAGAAGTTGTCAACATGTCTGCGCATCACCAGTAAGTCATGGTGGTATGTGTGGCACAATCCAGAGCAAATACAAGGTCCTGTGTTGTTCTGGAGAGAGCCTGGTTATAGTAGGGGTTGAGGTGGGCGAGGCAGGCTTTGCAGCAGATGGTGTAGCTTTACTTGTCAGTATTCTTCTGTCACATCATATTCCAAAAGCAAAATTTATCAAACCGTCAAGATTGGCCAGTCTGTCATCAAATCAACTTTCCCTGCTAAAAGAAGTTTTCTTGGAGGAACTAGTCTTTGCTAGTTAATCCCATCAAGAGAAATGCCTGCCTTTCAGAATAATCCGTGAGTTCAAAACAGAACCATCCCTTCACTTAAAAGTTGATCAGGTTCTGTCATGTCCAGCAGTTTTTGGCTGGGCTGCTTTTCTGTGTAAACAACAAATAATCTTGAAGGGATTTTCCCTTCTGAGGACTAGACTCAAATCCAAGATAGGGTGATCTACTCAAATTTCTTCATACACTTAGGCAATGAAGTATTTAGGCTGTTTTGAAACATCTCTGTGAATGATAGAGACATTAAAATCAAAATCATCCAGATTCTCCATAAAGCATAAGTTTGTGTTTTGGTCAGCCTATAAAGTTCTCTACCTTCTGTTAAAATGTAGAGAATCCTCTCCCATAAACACACAAATTTAGAATTACTAAGTTTTAGCTTGAGAGTTTCAAGGATAAAAGAAGACACTTGGGAAGAAAAGAAGCCTGGAGCTATTTTTGAATGAAAAAGAAAATTCAGGAGAATCAAAATCTTTTATTTTTGTTGCATGACTTAATAATTCAACTGTACTTTTCTTTCTCCCAAAGCAGATAGGCATAGACAATGATTGCAATAGGTAAATAGGCACTTTTTGTTTTAAAAATCTTATAACAGTTTTCGGATCAAATTCCTTCCAGATTTAATTTGATTAATTTCTGAATAAGAACTACCATTTTTAAGTAAAATTACTGCATTTCAGAGAGTCTTATAGTTTATCTGGCATGTGGGATCTGAGTTCCCTGAGCAGGAATTAACCTCTGCCCCACTACAATGGAAGCTCAGAATCCTAGCCACTGGATTGCCAGAGAAGTCCCTCTAGAGGGTATTACACGTAGCTCAAAAGCAAGAACGGGAAATCATATTGATTTAAACCATGCTGGAATAACTATTTTGCACATCACCAATAGCCAATAATGGTTTCCCTGATAGCTCAGTTGGTAAAGAATCTGCCTACAATGCAGTAGACCCCGGTTCGATTCCTGGGTCAGGAAGATCCCCTGGAGAAGGGATAGGCTACCCACTCCAGTATTCTTGGGCTTCCCTTGTGGCTCAGCTGTTAAAGAATCCGCCTGCAACGCAGGAGACCTGGGTTTGATCCCTGGGTTGGGAAGATCCCCTGGAGAAGGGAAGGGCTACCCACGGCAGTGTTCTGGCCTGGAGAATTCCATGTCCTCTATAGGACATGGGGGTCACAAGGAGTCAGACACTACTGAGAGAGATTCGCTTTCACTTTTGATAGGCAATACTATTCGGAAGATTTGGAGATGCTCTGGTTTGCATTTCACAGATACACTTTAAAATACCTCATGTATTAGGCCAAGCTTTACCTCAGACAGATCCTAAGAGATATGAAAATGTGTAGAGTTTTGCTGTATTTAAGCAAACCCTGGCTGGGCCAGGCGGGTTGTGGCCGGGGTTGGCGGTGTGCGGAGGCGGGGCGGCCTCGGACGGCCGTCGGGCTGCCGGCCCTGGCCGACCGGAGTCCGGTCGCAGGTCGTGCGGCTCAAGTGCAGCCCGCGGCCCTTGGAGAGGTGTGGCCGGCTGGCCTGACCGGCAGGCAAGTCAGACCGAAAGGGAGGCGCAACGCAGGGTTCTTAAGGTTCTAAACGCGCCAGGCTGCAGCCAGCCCCAACTAGGGCCATATCACCCTGAACACGCCGGATCTTGTCTGATCTGGGAAGCGAAGCAGGGTCTGGCCTGGTTAGTACTTGGGTGGGAGACCGCCTGGGAATACCGGGTGCTGTAGGCTTCTTGCCTCCCCTCTCCTTTAGCCCTGCCCCCCCCCAGGCGCGGTTGGCCGCCCCGAGCCCCACCTGCCCCTGGCCCCTCAGAGCCGTCGCCTGCCTTCCAGCCGGCCGGCCAGCCGGCCTGCCGGCGGCCCTCGAAGACAGCAGCAGCCCAACTCTTGGGTCCCCGCAGCCCCAGCCCCTCCGCCGGTGGGTGGCCGGGGCCCCGACTCCCGCCGCAGGCCTGGGTTGCCTCCGGATTTGGCTTCCAGGAAACCAGATGACAGTCGGGTCTCCATCTGGGGCTCCCTTGGCATGCCTCAGGCAATCCCGGGGGCTGCCCCAGCCCGAGCCCCAGCCCAGTACTCCCAGGCGACCGTTCGCGCGCGTGCACACACACACACACACACACACACACACACACACACACTCACACACACACACACAGAGACAGAGACACACAAAGACACACACAGAAACACACAGACACACCCCGCCCCGGACAGGTGAAGAGCTGCAAAGCACAGGGAAGGGAGACTCAGAAAGAGGGGAGAGAGTCCTAGTCTGGCAGAGACAACCCTCACAACCCTCACGTTCGGTTTCAAAAGCCCCGTGGTCCAGTGAAGAACAGGGCGGATGTAGATAGAGTGGTGGCGGAGTCAGCCAATGCACAGACAGCGAGGGCGGAGCGCGCGCAGCGAGCCTCTGACGGCGGGCGGGCGGCGTGCGACGCAGTCGGGCCCCCTACGCGCTGCGCCCGGAGCGGCGGCGGTCGGTATCGGTGCTGGAGACGGCGGCGGCGACGGTTTCGTGGCGGGCGCGCGCTGCTCTCTGAGCGGCGGGTGGTGGTGCGGCCTAGCCCCTCACTCCTGACACTTCCCCTCCCCCAGCGCACCGCGGTAAGTCGGGGGCCGGGGTGGTGGAGGCCGGAGACCGGCGGGCTCCTCCTCCACTCTGGGAGGGCGGGTGGGCGGGTGCGCGGGGCGTCCCAGGCCCTCTCGGCGCCCCAGTCTCGCGCCCTAGCGCGCACCTTCTGCCCTGGGGGAGCGGGCCCCGAGGCCTGGCCCTTGAGGCTCTGAGGAGGGATTGCTCTCTGTGGGGTCTGGGCCCGGGGCTCTGGCGGTCAAAGCCTCCCTTGAGTGAGCGTTTCTCGAGCAGGTTGGACTCCTTCATTTGCCCGGCAGTGGTTAGGTGGGCAGGCCCTCTGCGGGAGCAGCGCCTTGAAATCCCGAGGGAGGGTTTCCTCAGCACTTCGCTGATCACCGTGCGGGATTGGGCTTTCTTTGTTTTGGCTTCTCCAAGGAGAGATTTGCAACCCCAGGGGAGGGTGAGTGGGTCGGGAGTTTGTGAGCTTATGAAAACTGCATCTGAGAAAACTAAGGTCATTGAATGGAGTGAAACCTTACTTTTTGTTCTCCCACGTGTCCCGCGTAAAGCTAGGCGAGAAATGGTGTGGTTTCTGGATTACTTACTCTAGGCATAAGGACCTTGGAAATTAAGTCAATTAAGTGTATGAACAATGTTTCTTGAGAATTTGGCACATTCTCTGTGTTTAGAATTGAACCGAAGTATTTTTCATTTGTGTCTTTTACCCAGGAGATACTCATACCACCCCTCCCCAAGATTTAACAATCAAGAATGTCTTCAAACATTGTCAAATGTTACTTGGGAGGCAAAACTGCCTCTCAGTGAGACTGCTGCTGTACAGAGAATAGTCCCAATATTTCAATAAAAACATCTTACCTTTAAAAAAAAGAAGAAGAAGAAAGAGGGAGAGAGAGACAGCAAGAGGACCACACAGATTCCCCACCCCCAGCCCCACCCCCACGCCTCCACACCCTCCCCCGTCCATCGTGGGTATGCACCCAGCCCCCGGTCGGCCTGACCACAGCCTCGCCCACCGACACCCTCACACACACACTCTCACACACTCACCCTCTGGTCTGGGGGCGGGGGCTGGGTCTTGCCTTAGGGAGCCAAGCTGAAGGGGACCTTTGAGACTTCGGCTGCGAGGAAGTCTTGGGGACCCCACGGGGGACTGCCAGCCCCGGGGCACCGCGTCCAGCCTGGGCCGCCCCAAGGGAACGCCCCCTCCCTTGGGGAAGCGGCTTCTTCCGCAGGGCCTCTCTCTGGGGTGGTCACGGTTGTGCCAGTGTGTCTGTCTCGGATCGGATGCCATCCTCTCTCCCGTGTCTGTCTCCCTCTGTCTGTCTCCACCTGTGTGTGTGTGTGTGTGTGTGTGTGTGTGTGTGTGTCCGCGCGCGTGTCTGTCTTCATCTCCCTCTGGCCGTCTGGGAGTCTGTCTCTGAACCTTCATCTCTTTCTGCCTCTGAGTCTCCTGACCCCCGGCCTCTCACAGGCGCTGTGGGTCTGGCTCTGGCTGAGGAGCTTGCGCCGGCCGGCTGTCTCCCTTGGCCTGGGTGCGTGCGAGTGTGTGTGTGTGTGTCCGTGTCCGTGCCCCTGCCTGTCGCTCGTCCGCTCTCTCAGGAAGGTCCTGTGCTTGGCGGGCGGCGTGGGGACAAGGGGGGGCCGCGGTCGGGCGAAGGGGCGGGGCTGCCGCGCTCCAGTCGCCGGCGGCGGCCGGCCCGCCCGCAAGCCAGACACCTCTGGGGCCACTTGGGCCTGAGCAGCGATCCGGAGGGGTGGGTGGGGGACCCGAGCGGGGGGCGGGCCTGGAGAGGCCCAGGGTGGGTGGGCGCCCAGGCCTGCACGCCTAACCGGCCGCTCGTGGTCCCGGCAACCCTCCGGGCCCCCGGGCCGGGCCAGGCTTGCTTGCCAGGGCGGCGGTGTGCGGGGACGGGGCGGCGTCGGCCGGGCTGCCGGGCCTGGCCGGCCCGAGTTCGGTCGCTGGTCGTGCGGCTCAAGTGCAGCGCGCGCCCCGTGGAAAGGTGCGGCCCGGGCCGGCTCGACCGGCCCGTCAGAGTGAGAGGGAGGCGCAGCGCAGGGCTTTGAAGGCGCCTGGCGCCAGCCGCCTCCCTCTGATGAGATCATACCACCCTGAACGGGCCAGATGTCTTCTGATCTGGGAAACTAAGCAGGGTTAGTTAGTACTTGGATGGGAGACCCCCTAGTAGTTAGGAGCTCCAGGCTTTTGCACAAAGTAGACGACAAGCCAACGTATAGGTGATGAAACGTTTATCGTGAAAAATCCAATGAAACCTGAATTCGAAGATGGTTTATGGCATAGAAGCAAGTGTTTTCCATTAGGTTCCCCCCCCCCCCCCGAATTAACTTGCATGATGGTTTCCCATTAGCATAATGCTTAGTTTTTATTCCTTCTTTCCTTGTCTGTATCCATCTTTTTGCATCATCATGTGGTGCCTTATTGGCATAATTTTCCGCCTTTTTTCTTTTTTGTAACTTTTCGAAAAAGGACTTCTTAGGCATTAACATACTGATATGTCCATAAGGGGGAAAGACTTCTTCCCTACAACTGCATTGAAAAAATTTGAACTTAAGAAAATCTGTTTTAAGGTAGCAGAATTATTATTTTATCTTTCCAATCTAGCATTTGTGAAATCCTTAACTGCTGATAAGTGTTCAGGCTTCCCTGGTGGCTCAGCTGGTGAAGAATCCACCTGGCATGCAGGAGACCTGGGTTCCATCCCTGGGTTGCAGAGACCCCCTGGAGAAGGAAACGGCTACCCACTCTAGTATTCGGGCCTGGAGAATTCCATGGACTGTATAGTCCCTGCGTTCGCAGAGTCAGACATGACTGAGCGACTTTCACGGGTCACCAACAACGGTTCAGCCTGAAATAAGAACTTTCAAACATCTTTGAACACAGACGCTCTTAACTTATTTTCCCTCTGGGATCAATATCCTGCATTTCCTTTCAGGCTACGTATACACAATAGGCACAGAACTCTCTTATTGTGTCTTTTATTTGCATATAAATTAACAGCCTAGCAAATTTAAAATAGAAACACTAAAGACAGTGTTGCGCAGAGCAATCTCTGTTAAATGCCCCATTATCTCACTGAAGTTCCTATACACATGCAGGGACTGAAGGAGGACAGGAAGATGGCAGAAGAGCAACCCGCGAGCCACTGCTGTGTCTGTGCGCATCAACTACAGACTGCAAGGTAAGGACCGTATTTTACATAAATAGAAACACAGTTACAATTCAGATTTCCTTTTTAAGTTGCCTCCATAATTGGTTTGCAATAGCAACAGATTCTCCCCTTTCTTCATAGCCATACGCCAACACGTATCATTTTTAAAAATCTATTAATGTCAGACAAAACCATCACAATGCTTCAGGAGTGACTTCAAGAAAACTCCAGTCAAGTCACAGTACTCAGGCAGGTGGGTTTAATAAACAAGTCCTAGGTAGATATCAGTCCACCTCAAAGTGGGCAGTAATGTTGGAACACATCTAGGATTTCCTTTTTAAACACATGCTCCAAGGAAAACAGTACTGAATTTACCAGAGGAACGGTAAAAAGAGGACATCACTGGAAGGGAGTTTACACAGCCAGTCTGGCCCTGCGGTCTGACGCTGGGGTGGCATCTATCTGCTCGCTTGGCCCCTGTGTCCCTCGGGGAGGACACGGGCTCGAGAGTGCAGAACAGTATCATCACTAGGACTGCCCGGAGCTGCTGCGAACATCCAGAAAGTTGCACTTGAAGAGTTCTTTAGAGGGCTTCCCTGGGCATCCAGTGGCTGCTCCCAATGCAGGGGCCTGGGTTCCATCTCTGGCCAGTGAACTAGATCCCATACACTGCAAGTAAGAGTTTGCACGCCACAATTAAAGATCCCATGTGTGGCAACCAAGACCTAGTGCAGCTTACAACAGAGAAAAAGGCACCACACGTTCTTTAGAAAGTGCTATAAAAGGCTATGAACGATTGCTTCTTCGAAGCAAATAGTAAAAAATACGTGTATTAGTTGCTCAGTTGTGTCCGAGTCTTTGTGACTCCATGGACTATGTAGCCTTCCAAGTTCCCCTGTCCGTGGAATTCTCTAGGCGAGAATACTGGAAGAGGTCGCCATTCCCTTCTCCAGGCGATCGTCTCAACCCAGCCGTGGAACCCAGGGCTCCTGCATTGCAGACAGATTCTTCACCACCTGAGCCACCAGGGAAGCCCAGGAAATACGTAGACCGGACTCCTATGAATAAAGACAGGTGCCATTAGAGAGAAAATAACCTACTAGGTTCATTTAGTTCTATTATTGCGCTTCTCCTTGGGAGTTAAAAATAAGAGTACTTCTGGAGAACCTGACAAAGCTGTGATTTATCTTAA
This sequence comes from Cervus elaphus, assembly GCF_910594005.1. NCBI lineage: Eukaryota > Metazoa > Chordata > Mammalia > Artiodactyla > Cervidae > Cervus > Cervus elaphus. The sequence goes on from NC_057847.1 coordinate 8,863,512, forward strand.
TAAAAGACTTCTGATGGAGATCTTGAAACCTGTTTCCTGAAAGAAATGAGTTATAAATATATTTCTTAAGCCTGGTGGCAACGTTTCTAATGACAGAATTCATCTCCCATGCAGCTCAATGAGTCCCTGTTTTGAAACAAGAGAATGAATGAAAGCGTTGAGTTCAGCAGCCATGAGGTTCCCTACCGTCACAGCTCACAGTAAGGCAAGAAGGATCAAAGTAACTGTTGTCTGTCTGTTTTAGCAGTTGGTTACCATCCAGTAGATCCTGTCTTCAATTCACGTAGAACTCTTTACGGAAGATTCTGAAGGCCCTCAGGAAGGTCCCGTGCTTGGCGGGCGGCGTGGGGACAAGGGGGGCCGCGGTGGGGCGAAGGGGCGGGGCTGAGGCGCTCGGGTGGACGGCGCCGGGGGCTCGCGGTGGGTTTGGGCCCCGGGCAGGTGCCGGGCAGGATGGGCGCTCAGGGCCCCGGCTGCGCTATGCCTACGCCGCGGGAGGCTCAGAGGACCGAGGGCCGCGGTCCGCGGCGGGCCCGAATCAGACACCTCCGGGGCCACGTGGCCCTGAGCCTGGATGGCCAGTGGGGCGGGGGGTGGGCGCGGGCGCCGACAGGGGGCGGGCCTGGAGAGGCCCAGGGCGGGAGGGCGCCGAGACCTCCGCGCCCCTCACCCCAACCCCAGGCCCAGGCATGCACGGCCAGCCGGCCACTCGGGGTCCAGGAAGCCCTCCGGGGCCCCGGGCCGGGCCAGGCGGGTTCTGGCCGGGCTTGGCGGTGTGCGGAGGCTGGGCGGCGTCGGGCGGCCGCCGGGCTGCCGGCCCTGGCCGACCGGAGTCCGGTCGCAGGTCGTGCGGCTCAAGTGCAGCCCGCGGCCCTTGGAGAGGTGTGGCCGGCTGGCCTGACCGGCAGGCAAGTCAGACCGAAAGGGAGGCGCAACGCAGGGTTCTTAAGGTTCTAAACGCGCCAGGCTGCAGCCAGCCCCGACTAGGGCCATATCACCCTGAACACGCCGGATCTTGTCTGATCTGGGAAGCGAAGCAGGGTCTGGCCTGGTTAGTACTTGGGTGGGAGACCGCCTGGGAATACCGGGTGCTGTAGGCTTCCTGCCTCCCCTGTCCTTTAGCCCTGGCTCCCCCGGCGCGGTTGGCCGCCCCGAGCCCCACCTGCCCCTGGCCCCTCAGAGCCGTCGCCTGCCTTCCAGCCGGCCGGCCAGCCGGCCTGCCGGCGGCCCTCGAAGACAGCAGCAGCCCAACTCTTGGGTCCCCGCAGCCCCAGCCCCTCCGCCGGTGGGTGGCCGGGGCCCCGACTCCCGCCGCAGGCCTGGGTTGCCTCCGGATTTGGCTTCCAGGAAACCAGATGACAGTCGGGTCTCCATCTGGGGCTCCCTTGGCATGCCTCAGGCAATCCCGGGGGCTGCCCCAGCCCCAGCCCCAGCCCAGTACTCCCAGGCGACCGTTCGCGCGCGTGGACACACACACACACACACACACACACACACACACAGACACACAGAGACAGAGACACACAAAGACAGACACAGAAACACACAGACACACCCCGCCCCGGACAGGTAAAGAGCTGCAAAGCACAGGGAAGGGAGACTCAGAAAGAGGGGAGAGAGTCCTAGTCTGGCAGAGACAACCCTCACAACCCTCACGTTCGGTTTCAAAAGCCCCGTGGTCCAGTGAAGAACAGGGCGGATGTAGATAGAGTGGCGGCGGAGTCAGCCAATGCACAGACAGCGAGGGCGGAGCGCGCGCAGCGAGCCTCTGAAGGCGGGCGGGCGGCGTGCGACGCAGTCGGGCCCCCTACGCGCTGCGCCCGGAGCGGCGGCGGTCGGTATCGGTGCTGGAGACGGCGGCGGCGACGGTTTCGTGGCGGGCGCGCGCTGCTCTCTGAGCGGCGGGTGGTGGTGCGGCCTAGCCCCTCACTCCTGACACTTCCCCTCCCCCAGCGCACCGCGGTAAGTCGGGGGCCGGGGTGGTGGAGGCCGGAGACCGGCGGGCTCCTCCTCCACTCTGGGAGGGCGGGTGGGCGGGTGCGCGGGGCGTCCCAGGCCCTCTCGGCGCCCCAGTCTCGCGCCCTAGCTCGCGCCTTCTGCCCTGGGGGAGCGGGCCCCGAGGCCTGGCCCTTGAGGCTCTGAGGAGGGATTGCTCTCTGTGGGGTCTGGGCCCGGGGCTCTGGCGGTCAAAGCCTCCCTTGAGTGAGCGTTTCTCGAGCAGGTTGGACTCCTTCATTTGCCCGGCAGTGATTAGGTGGGCAGGCCCTCTGCGGGAGCAGCGCCTTGAAATCCCGAGGGACGGTTTCCTCAGCACTTCGCTGATCACCGAGCGGGATTGGGCTTTCTTTGTTTTGGCTTCTCCAAGGAGAGATTTGCAACCCCAGGGGAGGGTGAGTGGGTCGGGAGTTTGTGAGCTTATGAAAACTTCATCTGAGAAAACCAAGGTCATTGAATGGAGTGAAACCTTCCTTTTTGTTCTCCCACGTGTCCCGCGTAAAGCTAGGCGAGAAACGGTGTGGTTTCTGGATTACTTACTCTAGGCATAAGGACCTTGGAAATTAAGTCAATTAAGTGTATGAACAATGTTTCTTGAGAATTTGGCACATTCTCTGTGTTTAGAATTGAACCGAAGTATTTTTCATTTGTGTCTTTTACCCAGGAGATACTCATACCACCCCTCCCCAAGATTTAACAATCAAGAATGTCTTCAAACATTGTCAAATGTTACTTGGGAGGCAAAACTGCCTCTCAGTGAGACTGCTGCTGTACAGAGAATATTCCCAATATTTCAATAAAAACATCTTACCTTTAAAAAAAAGAAGAAGAAGAAAGAGGGAGAGAGAGACAGCAAGAGGACCACACAGATTCCCCACCCCCAGCCCCACCCCCACGCCTCCACACCCTCCCCCGTCCATCGTGGGTATGCACCCGGCCCCCAGTCGGCCTGACCACAGCCTCGCCCACCGACACACTCACACACACACTTTCACACACTCACCCTCTGGTCTGGGGTCGGGGGCTGGGTCTTGCCTTAGGGAGCCAAGCTGAAGGGGACCTTTGAGACTTCAGCTGCGAGGAAGTCTTGGGGACCCCACGGGGGACTGCCAGCCCCAGGGCACCGCGTCCAGCCTGGGCCGCCCCAAGGGAACGCCCCCTCCCTTGGGGAAGCGGCTTCTTCCGCAGGGCCTCTCTCTGGGGTGGTCACGGTTGTGCCAGTGTGTCTGTCTCGGATCGGATGCCATCCTCTCTCCCGTGTCTGTCTCCCGTTTGCCTTCTGTCAGTCGGTCTGTCTCCCTCTGTCTGTCTCCACCTGTGTGTGTGTGTGTGTGTGTGTGTGTGTGTGTGTGTGTCCGCGCGCGTGTCTGTCTTCATCTCCCTCTCGCCGTCTGGGAGTCTGTCTCTGAACCTTCATCTCTTTCTGCCTCTGAGTCTCCTGACCCCCGGCCTCTCACAGGCGCTGTGGGTCTGGCTCTGGCTGAGGAGCTTGCGCCGGCCGGCTGTCTCCCTTGGCCTGGGTGCGTGCGAGTGTGTGTGTGTGTGTCCGTGTCCGTGCCCCTGCCTGTCGCTCGTCCGCTCTCTCAGGAAGGTCCTGTGCTTGGCGGGCGGCGTGGGGACAAGGGGGGGCCGCGGTCGGGCGAAGGGGCGGGGCTGCCGCGCTCCAGTCGCCGGCGGCGGCCGGCCCGCCCGCAAGCCAGACACCTCTGGGGCCACTTGGGCCTGAGCAGCGATCCGGAGGGGTGGGTGGGGGACCCGAGCGGGGGGCGGGCCTGGAGAGGCCCAGGGTGGGTGGGCGCCCAGGCCTGCACGCCTAACCGGCCGCTCGTGGTCCCAGCAACCCTCCGGGCCCCCGGGCCGGGCCAGGCTTGCTTGCCAGGGCGGCGGTGTGCGGGGACGGGGCGGCGTCGGCCGGGCTGCCGGGCCTGGCCGGCCCGAGTTCGGTCGCTGGTCGTGCGGCTCAAGTGCAGCGCGCGCCCCGTGGAAAGGTGCGGCCCGGGCCGGCTCGACCGGCCCGTCAGAGTGAGAGGGAGGCGCAGCGCAGGGCTTTGAAGGCGCCTGGCGCCAGCCGCCTCCCTCTGATGAGATCATACCACCCTGAACGGGCCAGATGTCTTCTGATCTGGGAAACTAAGCAGGGTTAGTTAGTACTTGGATGGGAGACCCCCTAGTAGTTAGGAGCTCCAGGCTTTTGCACAAAGTAGACGACAAGCCAACGTATAGGTGATGAAACGTTTATCGTGAAAAATCCAATGAAACCTGAATTCGAAGATGGTTTATGGCATAGAAGCAAGTGTTTTCCATTAGGTTCCCCCCTCCCCCCGAATTAACTTGCATGATGGTTTCCCATTAGCATAATGCTTAGTTTTTATTCCTTCTTTCCTTGTCTGTATCCATCTTTTTGCATCATCATGTGGTGCCTTATTGGCATAATTTTCCGCCTTTTTTCTTTTTTGTAACTTTTCGAAAAAGGACTTCTTAGGCATTAACATACTGATATGTCCATAAGGGGGAAAGACTTCTTCCCTACAACTGCATTGAAAAAATTTGAACTTAGGAAAATCTGTTTTAAGGTAGCAGAATTATTATTTTATCTTTCCAATCTAGCATTTGTGAAATCCTTAACTGCTGATAAGTGTTCAGGCTTCCCTGGTGGCTCAGCTGGTGAAGAATCCACCTGGCATGCAGGAGACCTGGGTTCCATCCCTGGGTTGCAGAGACCCCCTGGAGAAGGAAACGGCTACCCACTCTAGTATTCGGGCCTGGAGAATTCCATGGACTGTATAGTCCCTGCGTTCGCAGAGTCAGACATGACTGAGCGACTTTCACGGGTCACCAACAACGGTTCAGCCTGAAATAAGAACTTTCAAACATCTTTGAACACAGACGCTCTTAACTTATTTTCCCTCTGGGATCAATATCCTGCATTTCCTTTCAGGTTACGTATACACAATAGGCACAGAACTCTCTTATTGTGTCTTTTATTTGCATATAAATTAACAGCCTAGCAAATTTAAAATAGAAACACTAAAGACAGTGTTGCGCAGAGCAATCTCTGTTAAATGCCCCATTATCTCACTGAAGTTCCTATACACATGCAGGGACTGAAGGAGGACAGGAAGATGGCAGAAGAGCAACCCGCGAGCCACTGCTGTGTCTGTGCGCATCAACTACAGACTGCAAGGTAAGGACCGTATTTTACATAAATAGAAACACAGTTACAATTCAGATTTCCTTTTTAAGTTGCCTCCATAATTGGTTTGCAATAGCAACAGATTCTCCCCTTTCTTCATAGCCATACGCCAACACGTATCATTTTTAAAAATCTATTAATGTCAGACAAAACCATCACAATGCTTCAGGAGTGACTTCAAGAAAACTCCAGTCAAGTCACAGTACTCAGGCAGGTGGGTTTAATAAACAAGTCCTAGGTAGATATCAGTCCACCTCAAAGTGGGCAGTAATGTTGGAACACATCTAGGATTTCCTTTTTAAACACATGCTCCAAGGAAAACAGTACTGAATTTACCAGAGGAACGGTAAAAAGAGGACATCACTGGAAGGGAGTTTACACAGCCAGTCTGGCCCTGCGGTCTGACGCTGGGGCGGCATCTATCTGCTCGCTTGGCCCCTGTGTCCCTCGGGGAGGACACGGGCTCGAGAGTGCAGAACAGTATCATCACTAGGACTGCCCAGAGCTGCTGCGAACATCCAGAAAGTTGCACTTGAAGAGTTCTTTAGAGGGCTTCCCTGGGCATCCAGTGGCTGCTCCCAATGCAGGGGCCTGGGTTCCATCTCTGGCCAGTGAACTAGATCCCATACACTGCAAGTAAGAGTTTGCACGCCACAATTAAAGATCCCATGTGTGGCAACCAAGACCTAGTGCAGCTTACAGCAAAGAAAAAGGCACCACACGTTCTTTAGAAAGTGCTATAAAAGGCTATGAACGATTGCTTCTTCGAAGCAAATAGTAAAAAATACGTGTATTAGTTGCTCAGTTGTGTCCGAGTCTTTGTGACTCCATGGACTATGTAGCCTTCCAAGTTCCCCTGTCCGTGGAATTCTCTAGGCGAGAATACTGGAAGAGGTCGCCATTCCCTTCTCCAGGCGATCGTCTCAACCCAGCCGTGGAACCCAGGGCTCCTGCATTGCAGACAGATTCTTCACCACCTGAGCCACCAGGGAAGCCCAGGAAATACGTAGACCGGACTCCTATGAATAAAGACAGGTGCCATTAGAGAGAAAATAACCTACTAGGTTCATTTAGTTCTATTATTGCGCTTCTCCTTGGGAGTTAAAAATAAGAGTACTTCTGGAGAACCTGACAAAGCTGTGATTTATCTTAATAAAAGACTTCTGATGGAGATCTTGAAACCTGTTTCCTGAAAGAAATGAGTTATAAATATATTTCTTAAGCCTGGTGGCAACGTTTCTAATGACAGAATTCATCTCCCATGCAGCTCAATGAGTCCCTGTTTTGAAACAAGAGAATGAATGAAAGCGTTGAGTTCAGCAGCCATGAGGTTCCCTACCGTCACAGCTCACAGTAAGGCAAGAAGGATCAAAGTAACTGTTGTCTGTCTGTTTTAGCAGTTGGTGACAATCCAGTAGATCCTGTCTTCAATTCACGTAGAACTCTTTAAGGAAGAGTCTGAAGGCCCTCAGGAAGGTCCCGTGCTTGGCGGGCGGCGTGGGGACAAGGGGGGCCGCGGTGGGGCGAAGGGGCGGGGCTGAGGCGCTCGGGTGGACGGCGCCGGGGGCTCGCGGTGGGTTTGGGCCCCGGGCAGGTGCCGGGCAGGATGGGCGCTCAGGGCCCCGGCTGCGCTATGCCTACGCCGCGGGAGGCTCAGAGGACCGAGGGCCGCGGTCCGCGGCGGGCCCGAATCAGACACCTCCGGGGCCACGTGGCCCTGAGCCTGGATGGCCAGTGGGGCGGGGGGTGGGCGCGGGCGCCGACAGGGGGCGGGCCTGGAGAGGCCCAGGGCGGGAGGGCGCCGAGACCTCCGCGCCCCTCACCCCAACCCCAGGCCCAGGCATGCACGGCCAGCCGGCCACTCGGGGTCCAGGAAGCCCTCCGGGGCCCCGGGCCGGGCCAGGCGGGTTCTGGCCGGGCTTGGCGGTGTGCGGAGGCCGGGCGGCGTCGGGCGGCCGCCGGGCTGCCGGCCCTGGCCGACCGGAGTCCGGTCGCAGGTCGTGCGGCTCAAGTGCAGCCCGCGGCCCTTGGAGAGGTGTGGCCGGCTGGCCTGACCGGCAGGCAAGTCAGACCGAAAGGGAGGCGCAACGCAGGGTTCTTAAGGTTCTTAAGGCGCCTGGCTGCAGCCACCTCCGTCTAGGGCCATACCACCCTGAACGCGCCAGATCTTGTCTGATCTGGGAAGCGAAGCAGGGTCTGGCCTGGTTAGTACTTGGGTGGGAGACCGCCTGGGAATACCGGGTGCTGTAGGCTTCCTGCCTCCCCTGTCCTTTAGCCCTGGCTCCCCCGGCGCGGTTGGCCGCCCCGAGCCCCACCTGCCCCTGGCCCCTCGCACCCGGCGCGCTCAGAGCCGTCGCCTGCCTTCCAGCCGGCCGGCCAGCCGGCCTGCCGGCGGCCCTCGAAGACAGCAGCGGCCCAACTCTTGGGTCCCCGCAGCCCCAGCCCCTCCCCTGGTGGGGGGCCGGGGCCCCGACTCCGGCCGCAGGCCTGGGTTGCCTCCGGATTTGGCTTCCAGGAAACCAGATGACAGTCGGGTCTCCATCTGGGGCTCCCTTGGCATGCCTCAGGCAATCCCGGGGGCTGCCCCAGCCCGAGCCCCAGCCTGGTACTCCCAGGCGACCGTTCCCACGCACACACACACACACACAGACACACAAAGACACACACAGAGACACACCCCGCCCAGGACAGGTGAAGAGCTGCAAAGCACAGGGAAGGGAGACTCAGAAAGAGGGGAGAGAGTCCTAGTCTGGCAGAGACCACCCTCACAACCCTCACGTTCGGTTTCAAAAGCCCCGTGGTCCAGTGAAGAACAGGGCGGATGTAGATAGAGTGGCGGCGGAGTCAGCCAATGCACAGACAGCGAGGGCGGAGCGCGCGCAGCGAGCCTCTGAAGGCGGGCGGGCGGCGTGCGACGCAGTCGGGCCCCCTACGCGCTGCGCCCGGAGCGGCGGCGGTCGGTATCGGTGCTGGAGACGGCGGCGGCGACGGTTTCGTGGCGGCCGCGCGCTGCTGTCTGAGCGGCGGGTGGTGGTGCGGCCTAGCCCCTCACTCCTGACACTTCCCCTCCCCCAGCGCACCGCGGTAAGTCGGGGGCCGGGGTGGTGGAGGCCGGAGACCGGCGGGCTCCTCCTCCACTCTGGGAGGGCGGGTGCGCGGGGCGTCCCAGGCCCTCTCGGCGCCCCAGTCTCGCGCCCTAGCTCGCGCCTTCTGCCCTGGGGGAGCGGGCCCCGAGGCCTGGCCCTTGAGGCTCTGAGGAGGGATTGCTCTCTGTGGGGTCTGGGCCCGGGGCTCTGGCGGTCAAAGCCTCCCTTGAGTGAGCGTTTCTCGAGCAGGTTGGACTCCTTCATTTGCCCGGCAGTGATTAGGTGGGCAGGCCCTCTGCGGGAGCAGCGCCTTGAAACCCCGAGGGACGGTTTCCTCAGCACTTCGCTGATCACCGTGCGGGATTGGGCTTTCTTTGTTTTGGCTTCTCCAAGGAGAGATTTGCAACCCCAGGGGAGGGTGAGTGGGTTGGGAGTTTGTGAGCTTATGAAAACTGCATCTGAGAAAACTAAGGTCATTGAATGGAGTGAAACCTTCCTTTTTGTTCTCCCACGTGTCCCGCGTAAAGCTAGGCGAGAAACGGTGTGGTTTCTGGATTACTTACTCTAGGCATAAGGACCTTGGAAATTAAGTCAATTAAGTGTATGAACAATGTTTCTTGAGAATTTGGCACATTCTCTGTGTTTAGAATTGAACCGAAGTATTTTTCATTTGTGTCTTTTACCCATGAGATACTCATAACACCCCTCCCCAAGATTTAACAATCAAGAATGTCTTCAACCATTGTCAAATGTTACTTGGGAGGTAAAACTGCCTCTCAGTGAGACTGCTGCTGTACAGAGAATATTCCCAATATTTCAATAAAAGCATCTTACCTTTTAAAAAAAAAAGAAGAAGAAGAAAGAGGGAGAGAGAGACAGCAAGAGGACCACACAGATTCCCCACCCCCAGCCCCACCCCCACGCCTCCACACCCTCCCCCGTCCATCGTGGGTATGCACCCGGCCCCCAGTCGGCCTGACCACAGCCTCGCCCACCGACACACTCACACACACACTCTCCAACACTCACCCTCTGGTCTGGGGGCGGGGGCTGGGTCTTGCCTTAGGGAGCCAAGCTGAAGGGGACCTTTGAGACTTCAGCTGCGAGGAAGTCTTGGGGACCCCACGGGGGCTGCCAGCCCCAGGGCACCGCGTCCAGCCTGGGCCGCCCCAAGGGAACGCCCCCTCCCTTGGGGAAGCGGCTTCTTCCGCAGGGCCTCTCTCTGGGGTGGTCACGGTTGTGCCAGTGTGTCTGTCTCGGATCGGATGCCATCCTCTCTCCCGTGTCTGTCTCCCGTTTGCCTTCTGTCAGTCGGTCTGTCTCCCTCTGTCTGTCTCCACCTGTGTGTGTGTGTGTGTGTGTGTGTGTGTGTGTGTGTGTCCGCGCGCGTGTCTGTCTTCATCTCCCTCTCGCCGTCTGGGAGTCTGTCTCTGAACCTTCATCTCTTTCTGCCTCTGAGTCTCCTGACCCCCGGCCTCTCACAGGCGCTGTGGGTCTGGCTCTGGCTGAGGAGCTTGCGCCGGCCGGCTGTCTCCCTTGGCCTGGGTGCGTGCGAGTGTGTGTGTGTGTGTCCGTGTCCGTGCCCCTGCCTGTCGCTCGTCCGCTCTCTCAGGAAGGTCCTGTGCTTGGCGGGCGGCGTGGGGACAAGGGGGGGCCGCGGTCGGGCGAAGGGGCGGGGCTGCCGCGCTCCAGTCGCCGGCGGCGGCCGGCCCGCCCGCAGGCCAGACACCTCTGGGGCCACTTGGGCCTGAGCAGCGATCCGGAGGGGTGGGTGGGGGACCCGAGCGGGGGGCGGGCCTGGAGAGGCCCAGGGTGGGTGGGCGCCCAGACCTCCGCGCCCCTCACGCCAACCCGCAGCCCAGGCCTGCACGCCTAACCGGCCGCTCGTGGTCCCGGCAACCCTCCGGGCCCCCGGGCCGGGCCAGGCTTGCTTGCCAGGGCGGCGGTGTGCGGGGACGGGGCGGCGTCGGCCGGGCTGCCGGGCCTGGCCGGCCCGAGTTCGGTCGCCGGTCGTGCGGCTCAAGTGCAGCGCGCGCCCCGTGGAAAGGTGCGGCCCGGGCCGGCTCGACCGGCACGTCAGAGCGAGAGGGAGGCGCAGCGCAGGGCTTTGAAGGCGCCTGGCGCCAGCCGCCTCCCTCTGATGAGATCATACCACCCTGAACGGGCCAGATGTCTTCTGATCTGGGAAACTAAGCAGGGTTAGTTAGTACTTGGATGCGAGACCCCCTAGTAGTTAGGAGCTCCAGGCTTTTGCACAAAGTAGACGACAAGCCAACGTATAGGTGATGAAACGTTTATCGTGAAAAATCCAATGAAACCTGAATTCGAAGATGGTTTATGGCATAGAAGCAAGTGTTTTCCATTAGGTTCCCCCCTCCCCCCGAATTAACTTGCATGATGGTTTCCCATTAGCATAATGCTTAGTTTTTATTCCTTCTTTCCTTGTCTGTATCCATCTTTTTGCATCATCATGTGGTGCCTTATTGGCATAATTTTCCGCCTTTTTTCTTTTTTGTAACTTTTCGAAAAAGGACTTCTTAGGCATTAACATACTGATATGTCCATAAGGGGGAAAGACTTCTTCCCTACAACTGCATTGAAAAAATTTGAACTTAGGAAAATCTGTTTTAAGGTAGCAGAATTATTATTTTATCTTTCCAATCTAGCATTTGTGAAATCCTTAACTGCTGATAAGTGTTCAGGCTTCCCTGGTGGCTCAGCTGGTGAAGAATCCACCTGGCATGCAGGAGACCTGGGTTCCATCCCTGGGTTGCAGAGACCCCCTGGAGAAGGAAACGGCTACCCACTCTAGTATTCGGGCCTGGAGAATTCCATGGACTGTATAGTCCCTGCGTTCGCAGAGTCAGACATGACTGAGCGACTTTCACGGGTCACCAACAACGGTTCAGCCTGAAATAAGAACTTTCAAACATCTTTGAACACAGACGCTCTTAACTTATTTTCCCTCTGGGATCAATATCCTGCATTTCCTTTCAGGTTACGTATACACAATAGGCACAGAACTCTCTTATTGTGTCTTTTATTTGCATATAAATTAACAGCCTAGCAAATTTAAAATAGAAACACTAAAGACAGTGTTGCGCAGAGCAATCTCTGTTAAATGCCCCATTATCTCACTGAAGTTCCTATACACATGCAGGGACTGAAGGAGGACAGGAAGATGGCAGAAGAGCAACCCGCGAGCCACTGCTGTGTCTGTGCGCATCAACTACAGACTGCAAGGTAAGGACCGTATTTTACATAAATAGAAACACAGTTACAATTCAGATTTCCTTTTTAAGTTGCCTCCATAATTGGTTTGCAATAGCAACAGATTCTCCCCTTTCTTCATAGCCATACGCCAACACGTATCATTTTTAAAAATCTATTAATGTCAGACAAAACCATCACAATGCTTCAGGAGTGACTTCAAGAAAACTCCAGTCAAGTCACAGTACTCAGGCAGGTGGGTTTAATAAACAAGTCCTAGGTAGATATCAGTCCACCTCAAAGTGGGCAGTAATGTTGGAACACATCTAGGATTTCCTTTTTAAACACATGCTCCAAGGAAAACAGTACTGAATTTACCAGAGGAACGGTAAAAAGAGGACATCACTGGAAGGGAGTTTACACAGCCAGTCTGGCCCTGCGGTCTGACGCTGGGGCGGCATCTATCTGCTCGCTTGGCCCCTGTGTCCCTCGGGGAGGACACGGGCTCGAGAGTGCAGAACAGTATCATCACTAGGACTGCCCAGAGCTGCTGCGAACATCCAGAAAGTTGCACTTGAAGAGTTCTTTAGAGGGCTTCCCTGGGCATCCAGTGGCTGCTCCCAATGCAGGGGCCTGGGTTCCATCTCTGGCCAGTGAACTAGATCCCATACACTGCAAGTAAGAGTTTGCACGCCACAATTAAAGATCCCATGTGTGGCAACCAAGACCTAGTGCAGCTTACAGCAAAGAAAAAGGCACCACACGTTCTTTAGAAAGTGCTATAAAAGGCTATGAACGATTGCTTCTTCGAAGCAAATAGTAAAAAATACGTGTATTAGTTGCTCAGTTGTGTCCGAGTCTTTGTGACTCCATGGACTATGTAGCCTTCCAAGTTCCCCTGTCCGTGGAATTCTCTAGGCGAGAATACTGGAAGAGGTCGCCATTCCCTTCTCCAGGCGATCGTCTCAACCCAGCCGTGGAACCCAGGGCTCCTGCATTGCAGACAGATTCTTCACCACCTGAGCCACCAGGGAAGCCCAGGAAATACGTAGACCGGACTCCTATGAATAAAGACAGGTGCCATTAGAGAGAAAATAACCTACTAGGTTCATTTAGTTCTATTATTGCGCTTCTCCTTGGGAGTTAAAAATAAGAGTACTTCTGGAGAACCTGACAAAGCTGTGATTTATCTTAATAAAAGACTTCTGATGGAGATCTTGAAACCTGTTTCCTGAAAGAAATGAGTTATAAATATATTTCTTAAGCCTGGTGGCAACGTTTCTAATGACAGAATTCATCTCCCATGCAGCTCAATGAGTCCCTGTTTTGAAACAAGAGAATGAATGAAAGCGTTGAGTTCAGCAGCCATGAGGTTCCCTACCGTCACAGCTCACAGTAAGGCAAGAAGGATCAAAGTAACTGTTGTCTGTCTGTTTTAGCAGTTGGTGACAATCCAGTAGATCCTGTCTTCAATTCACGTAGAACTCTTTAAGGAAGAGTCTGAAGGCCCTCAGGAAGGTCCCGTGCTTGGCGGGCGGCGTGGGGACAAGGGGGGCCGCGGTGGGGCGAAGGGGCGGGGCTGAGGCGCTCGGGTGGACGGCGCCGGGGGCTCGCGGTGGGTTTGGGCCCCGGGCAGGTGCCGGGCAGGATGGGCGCTCAGGGCCCCGGCTGCGCTATGCCTACGCCGCGGGAGGCTCAGAGGACCGAGGGCCGCGGTCCGCGGCGGGCCCGAATCAGACACCTCCGGGGCCACGTGGCCCTGAGCCTGGATGGCCAGTGGGGCGGGGGGTGGGCGCGGGCGCCGACAGGGGGCGGGCCTGGAGAGGCCCAGGGCGGGAGGGCGCCGAGACCTCCGCGCCCCTCACCCCAACCCCAGGCCCAGGCATGCACGGCCAGCCGGCCACTCGGGGTCCAGGAAGCCCTCCGGGGCCCCGGGCCGGGCCAGGCGGGTTCTGGCCGGGCTTGGCGGTGTGCGGAGGCCGGGCGGCGTCGGACGGCCGCCGGGCTGCCGGCCCTGGCCGACCGGAGTCCGGTCGCAGGTCGTGCGGCTCAAGTGCAGCCCGCGGCCCTTGGAGAGGTGTGGCCGGCTGGCCTGACCGGCAGGCAAGTCAGACCGAAAGGGAGGCGCAACGCAGGGTTCTTAAGGTTCTTAAGGCGCCTGGCTGCAGCCACCTCCGTCTAGGGCCATACCACCCTGAACGCGCCAGATCTTGTCTGATCTGGGAAGCGAAGCAGGGTCTGGCCTGGTTAGTACTTGGGTGGGAGACCGCCTGGGAATACCGGGTGCTGTAGGCTTCCTGCCTCCCCTGTCCTTTAGCCCTGGCTCCCCCGGCGCGGTTGGCCGCCCCGAGCCCCACCTGCCCCTGGCCCCTCGCACCCGGCGCGCTCAGAGCCGTCGCCTGCCTTCCAGCCGGCCGGCCAGCCGGCCTGCCGGCGGCCCTCGAAGACAGCAGCGGCCCAACTCTTGGGTCCCCGCAGCCCCAGCCCCTCCCCTGGTGGGGGGCCGGGGCCCCGACTCCGGCCGCAGGCCTGGGTTGCCTCCGGATTTGGCTTCCAGGAAACCAGATGACAGTCGGGTCTCCATCTGGGGCTCCCTTGGCATGCCTCAGGCAATCCCGGGGGCTGCCCCAGCCCGAGCCCCAGCCTGGTACTCCCAGGCGACCGTTCCCACGCACACACACACACACACAGACACACAAAGACACACACAGAGACACACCCCGCCCAGGACAGGTGAAGAGCTGCAAAGCACAGGGAAGGGAGACTCAGAAAGAGGGGAGAGAGTCCTAGTCTGGCAGAGACCACCCTCACAACCCTCACGTTCGGTTTCAAAAGCCCCGTGGTCCAGTGAAGAACAGGGCGGATGTAGGTAGAGTGGCGGCGGCGTCTGCCAATGCACAGACAGCGAGGGCGGAGCGCGCGCAGCGAGCCTCTGAAGGCGGGCGGGCGGCGTGCGACGCAGTCGGGCCCCCTACGCGCTGCGCCCGGAGCGGCGGCGGTCGGTATCGGTGCTGGAGACGGCGGCGGCGACGGTTTCGTGGCGGCCGCGCGCTGCTGTCTGAGCGGCGGGTGGTGGTGCGGCCTAGCCCCTCACTCCTGACACTTCCCCTCCCCCAGCGCACCGCGGTAAGTCGGGGGCCGGGGTGGTGGAGGCCGGAGACCGGCGGGCTCCTCCTCCACTCTGGGAGGGCGGGTGCGCGGGGCGTCCCAGGCCCTCTCGGCGCCCCAGTCTCGCGCCCTAGCTCGCGCCTTCTGCCCTGGGGGAGCGGGCCCCGAGGCCTGGCCCTTGAGGCTCTGAGGAGGGATTGCTCTCTGTGGGGTCTGGGCCCGGGGCTCTGGCGGTCAAAGCCTCCCTTGAGTGAGCGTTTCTCGAGCAGGTTGGACTCCTTCATTTGCCCGGCAGTGATTAGGTGGGCAGGCCCTCTGCGGGAGCAGCGCCTTGAAACCCCGAGGGACGGTTTCCTCAGCACTTCGCTGATCACCGTGCGGGATTGGGCTTTCTTTGTTTTGGCTTCTCCAAGGAGAGATTTGCAACCCCAGGGGAGGGTGAGTGGGTTGGGAGTTTGTGAGCTTATGAAAACTGCATCTGAGAAAACTAAGGTCATTGAATGGAGTGAAACCTTCCTTTTTGTTCTCCCACGTGTCCCGCGTAAAGCTAGGCGAGAAACGGTGTGGTTTCTGGATTACTTACTCTAGGCATAAGGACCTTGGAAATTAAGTCAATTAAGTGTATGAACAATGTTTCTTGAGAATTTGGCACATTCTCTGTGTTTAGAATTGAACCGAAGTATTTTTCATTTGTGTCTTTTACCCATGAGATACTCATAACACCCCTCCCCAAGATTTAACAATCAAGAATGTCTTCAACCATTGTCAAATGTTACTTGGGAGGTAAAACTGCCTCTCAGTGAGACTGCTGCTGTACAGAGAATATTCCCAATATTTCAATAAAAGCATCTTACCTTTTAAAAAAAAAAGAAGAAGAAGAAAGAGGGAGAGAGAGACAGCAAGAGGACCACACAGATTCCCCACCCCCAGCCCCACCCCCACGCCTCCACACCCTCCCCCGTCCATCGTGGGTATGCACCCGGCCCCCAGTCGGCCTGACCACAGCCTCGCCCACCGACACACTCACACACACACTCTCCAACACTCACCCTCTGGTCTGGGGGCGGGGGCTGGGTCTTGCCTTAGGGAGCCAAGCTGAAGGGGACCTTTGAGACTTCAGCTGCGAGGAAGTCTTGGGGACCCCACGGGGGCTGCCAGCCCCAGGGCACCGCGTCCAGCCTGGGCCGCCCCAAGGGAACGCCCCCTCCCTTGGGGAAGCGGCTTCTTCCGCAGGGCCTCTCTCTGGGGTGGTCACGGTTGTGCCAGTGTGTCTGTCTCGGATCGGATGCCATCCTCTCTCCCGTGTCTGTCTCCCGTTTGCCTTCTGTCAGTCGGTCTGTCTCCCTCTGTCTGTCTCCACCTGTGTGTGTGTGTGTGTGTGTGTGTGTGTGTGTGTGTCCGCGCGCGTGTCTGTCTTCATCTCCCTCTCGCCGTCTGGGAGTCTGTCTCTGAACCTTCATCTCTTTCTGCCTCTGAGTCTCCTGACCCCCGGCCTCTCACAGGCGCTGTGGGTCTGGCTCTGGCTGAGGAGCTTGCGCCGGCCGGCTGTCTCCCTTGGCCTGGGTGCGTGCGAGTGTGTGTGTGTGTGTCCGTGTCCGTGCCCCTGCCTGTCGCTCGTCCGCTCTCTCAGGAAGGTCCTGTGCTTGGCGGGCGGCGTGGGGACAAGGGGGGGCCGCGGTCGGGCGAAGGGGCGGGGCTGCCGCGCTCCAGTCGCCGGCGGCGGCCGGCCCGCCCGCAGGCCAGACACCTCTGGGGCCACTTGGGCCTGAGCAGCGATCCGGAGGGGTGGGTGGGGGACCCGAGCGGGGGGCGGGCCTGGAGAGGCCCAGGGTGGGTGGGCGCCCAGGCCTGCACGCCTAACCGGCCGCTCGTGGTCCCGGCAACCCTCCGGGCCCCCGGGCCGGGCCAGGCTTGCTTGCCAGGGCGGCGGTGTGCGGGGACGGGGCGGCGTCGGCCGGGCTGCCGGGCCTGGCCGGCCCGAGTTCGGTCGCTGGTCGTGCGGCTCAAGTGCAGCGCGCGCCCCGTGGAAAGGTGCGGCCCGGGCCGGCTCGACCGGCCCGTCAGAGTGAGAGGGAGGCGCAGCGCAGGGCTTTGAAGGCGCCTGGCGCCAGCCGCCTCCCTCTGATGAGATCATACCACCCTGAACGGGCCAGATGTCTTCTGATCTGGGAAACTAAGCAGGGTTAGTTAGTACTTGGATGGGAGACCCCCTAGTAGTTAGGAGCTCCAGGCTTTTGCACAAAGTAGACGACAAGCCAACGTATAGGTGATGAAACGTTTATCGTGAAAAATCCAATGAAACCTGAATTCAAAGATGGTTTATGGCATAGAAGCAAGTGTTTTCCATTAGGTTCCCCCCCCCCCCCCGATTAACTTGCATGATGGTTTCCCATTAGCATAATGCTTAGTTTTTATTCCTTCTTTCCTTGTCTGTATCCATCTTTTTGCATCATCATGTGGTGCCTTATTGGCATAATTTTCCGCCTTTTTTCTTTTTTGTAACTTTTCGAAAAAGGACTTCTTAGGCATTAACATACTGATATGTCCATAAGGGGGAAAGACTTCTTCCCTACAACTGCATTGAAAAAATTTGAACTTAGGAAAATCTGTTTTAAGGTAGCAGAATTATTATTTTATCTTTCCAATCTAGCATTTGTGAAATCCTTAACTGCTGATAAGTGTTCAGGCTTCCCTGGTGGCTCAGCTGGTGAAGAATCCACCTGGCATGCAGGAGACCTGGGTTCCATCCCTGGGTTGCAGAGACCCCCTGGAGAAGGAAACGGCTACCCACTCTAGTATTCGGGCCTGGAGAATTCCATGGACTGTATAGTCCCTGCGTTCGCAGAGTCAGACATGACTGAGCGACTTTCACGGGTCACCAACAACGGTTCAGCCTGAAATAAGAACTTTCAAACATCTTTGAACACAGACGCTCTTAACTTATTTTCCCTCTGGGATCAATATCCTGCATTTCCTTTCAGGCTACGTATACACAATAGGCACAGAACTCTCTTATTGTGTCTTTTATTTGCATATAAATTAACAGCCTAGCAAATTTAAAATAGAAACACTAAAGACAGTGTTGCGCAGAGCAATCTCTGTTAAATGCCCCATTATCTCACTGAAGTTCCTATACACATGCAGGGACTGAAGGAGGACAGGAAGATGGCAGAAGAGCAACCCGCGAGCCACTGCTGTGTCTGTGCGCATCAACTACAGACTGCAAGGTAAGGACCGTATTTTACATAAATAGAAACACAGTTACAATTCAGATTTCCTTTTTAAGTTGCCTCCATAATTGGTTTGCAATAGCAACAGATTCTCCCCTTTCTTCATAGCCATACGCCAACACGTATCATTTTTAAAAATCTATTAATGTCAGACAAAACCATCACAATGCTTCAGGAGTGACTTCAAGAAAACTCCAGTCAAGTCACAGTACTCAGGCAGGTGGGTTTAATAAACAAGTCCTAGGTAGATATCAGTCCACCTCAAAGTGGGCAGTAATGTTGGAACACATCTAGGATTTCCTTTTTAAACACATGCTCCAAGGAAAACAGTACTGAATTTACCAGAGGAACGGTAAAAAGAGGACATCACTGGAAGGGAGTTTACACAGCCAGTCTGGCCCTGCGGTCTGACGCCGGGGCGGCATCTGTCTGCTCGCTTGGCCCCTGTGTCCCTCGGGGAGGACACGGGCTCGAGAGTGCAGAACAGTATCATCACTAGGACTGCCCGGAGCTGCTGCGAACATCCAGAAAGTTGCACTTGAAGAGTTCTTTAGAGGGCTTCCCTGGGCATCCAGTGGCTGCTCCCAATGCAGGGGCCTGGGTTCCATCTCTGGCCAGTGAACTAGATCCCATACACTGCAAGTAAGAGTTTGCACGCCACAATTAAAGATCCCATGTGTGGCAACCAAGACCTAGTGCAGCTTACAACAGAGAAAAAGGCACCACACGTTCTTTAGAAAGTGCTATAAAAGGCTATGAACGATTGCTTCTTCGAAGCAAATAGTAAAAAATACGTGTATTAGTTGCTCAGTTGTGTCCGAGTCTTTGTGACTCCATGGACTATGTAGCCTTCCAAGTTCCCCTGTCCGTGGAATTCTCTAGGCAAGAATACTGGAAGAGGTCGCCATTCCCTTCTCCAGGCGATCGTCTCAACCCAGCCGTGGAACCCAGGGCTCCTGCATTGCAGACAGATTCTTCACCACCTGAGCCACCAGGGAAGCCCAGGAAATACGTAGACCGGACTCCTATGAATAAAGACAGGTGCCATTAGAGAGAAAATAACCTACTAGGTTCATTTAGTTCTATTATTGCGCTTCTCCTTGGGAGTTAAAAATAAGAGTACTTCTGGAGAACCTGACAAAGCTGTGATTTATCTTAATAAAAGACTTCTGATGGAGATCTTGAAACCTGTTTCCTGAAAGAAATGAGTTATAAATATATTTCTTAAGCCTGGTGGCAACGTTTCTAATGACAGAATTCATCTCCCATGCAGCTCAATGAGTCCCTGTTTTGAAACAAGAGAATGAATGAAAGCGTTGAGTTCAGCAGCCATGAGGTTCCCTACCGTCACAGCTCACAGTAAGGCAAGAAGGATCAAAGTAACTGTTGTCTGTCTGTTTTAGCAGTTGGTTACCATCCAGTAGATCCTGTCTTCAATTCACGTAGAACTCTTTAAGGAAGAGTCTGAAGGCCCTCAGGAAGGTCCCGTGCTTGGCGGGCGGCGTGGGGACAAGGGGGGCCGCGGTGGGGCGAAGGGGCGGGGCTGAGGCGCTCGGGTGGACGGCGCCGGGGGCTCGCGGTGGGTTTGGGCCCCGGGCAGGTGCCGGGCAGGATGGGCGCTCAGGGCCCCGGCTGCGCTATGCCTACGCCGCGGGAGGCTCAGAGGACCGAGGGCCGCGGTCCGCGGCGGGCCCGAATCAGACACCTCCGGGGCCACGTGGCCCTGAGCCTGGATGGCCAGTGGGGCGGGGGGTGGGCGCGGGCGCCGACAGGGGGCGGGCCTGGAGAGGCCCGGGGCGGGAGGGCGCCGAGACCTCCGCGCCCCTCACCCCAACCCCAGGCCCAGGCATGCACGGCCAGCCGGCCACTCGGGGTCCAGGAAGCCCTCCGGGGCCCCGGGCCGGGCCAGGCGGGTTCTGGCCGGGCTTGGCGGTGTGCGGAGGCTGGGCGGCGTCGGGCGGCCGCCGGGCTGCCGGCCCTGGCCGACCGGAGTCCGGTCGCAGGTCGTGCGGCTCAAGTGCAGCCCGCGGCCCTTGGAGAGGTGTGGCCGGCTGGCCTGACCGGCAGGCAAGTCAGACCGAAAGGGAGGCGCAACGCAGGGTTCTTAAGGTTCTAAACGCGCCAGGCTGCAGCCAGCCCCGACTAGGGCCATATCACCCTGAACACGCCGGATCTTGTCTGATCTGGGAAGCGAAGCAGGGTCTGGCCTGGTTAGTACTTGGGTGGGAGACCGCCTGGGAATACCGGGTGCTGTAGGCTTCCTGCCTCCCCTGTCCTTTAGCCCTGGCTCCCCCGGCGCGGTTGGCCGCCCCGAGCCCCACCTGCCCCTGGCCCCTCAGAGCCGTCGCCTGCCTTCCAGCCGGCCGGCCAGCCGGCCTGCCGGCGGCCCTCGAAGACAGCAGCAGCCCAACTCTTGGGTCCCCGCAGCCCCAGCCCCTCCGCCGGTGGGTGGCCGGGGCCCCGACTCCCGCCGCAGGCCTGGGTTGCCTCCGGATTTGGCTTCCAGGAAACCAGATGACAGTCGGGTCTCCATCTGGGGCTCCCTTGGCATGCCTCAGGCAATCCCGGGGGCTGCCCCAGCCCGAGCCCCAGCCCAGTACTCCCAGGCGACCGTTCGCGCGCGTGGACACACACACACACACACACACACACACACACACACACACACAGAGACAGAGACACACAAAGACAGACACAGAAACACACAGACACACCCCGCCCCGGACAGGTAAAGAGCTGCAAAGCACAGGGAAGGGAGACTCAGAAAGAGGGGAGAGAGTCCTAGTCTGGCAGAGACCACCCTCACAACCCTCACGTTCGGTTTCAAAAGCCCCGTGGTCCAGTGAAGAACAGGGCGGATGTAGATAGAGTGGCGGCGGAGTCAGCCAATGCACAGACAGCGAGGGCGGAGCGCGCGCAGCGAGCCTCTGAAGGCGGGCGGGCGGCGTGCGACGCAGTCGGGCCCCCTACGCGCTGCGCCCGGAGCGGCGGCGGTCGGTATCGGTGCTGGAGACGGCGGCGGCGACGGTTTCGTGGCGGCCGCGCGCTGCTCTCTGAGCGGCGGGTGGTGGTGCGGCCTAGCCCCTCACTCCTGACACTTCCCCTCCCCCAGCGCACCGCGGTAAGTCGGGGGCCGGGGTGGTGGAGGCCGGAGACCGGCGGGCTCCTCCTCCACTCTGGGAGGGCGGGTGGGCGGGTGCGCGGGGCGTCCCAGGCCCTCTCGGCGCCCCAGTCTCGCGCCCTAGCTCGCGCCTTCTGCCCTGGGGGAGCGGGCCCCGAGGCCTGGCCCTTGAGGCTCTGAGGAGGGATTGCTCTCTGTGGGGTCTGGGCCCGGGGCTCTGGCGGTCAAAGCCTCCCTTGAGTGAGCGTTTCTCGAGCAGGTTGGACTCCTTCATTTGCCCGGCAGTGATTAGGTGGGCAGGCCCTCTGCGGGAGCAGCGCCTTGAAATCCCGAGGGACGGTTTCCTCAGCACTTCGCTGATCACCGAGCGGGATTGGGCTTTCTTTGTTTTGGCTTCTCCAAGGAGAGATTTGCAACCCCAGGGGAGGGTGAGTGGGTCGGGAGTTTGTGAGCTTATGAAAACTTCATCTGAGAAAACCAAGGTCATTGAATGGAGTGAAACCTTCCTTTTTGTTCTCCCACGT
Organism: Cervus elaphus; assembly: GCF_910594005.1. Lineage (NCBI taxonomy): Eukaryota > Metazoa > Chordata > Mammalia > Artiodactyla > Cervidae > Cervus > Cervus elaphus. The sequence continues at coordinate 8,884,979 of NC_057847.1, forward strand.
GTCCCGCGTAAAGCTAGGCGAGAAACGGTGTGGTTTCTGGATTACTTACTCTAGGCATAAGGACCTTGGAAATTAAGTCAATTAAGTGTATGAACAATGTTTCTTGAGAATTTGGCACATTCTCTGTGTTTAGAATTGAACCGAAGTATTTTTCATTTGTGTCTTTTACCCAGGAGATACTCATACCACCCCTCCCCAAGATTTAACAATCAAGAATGTCTTCAAACATTGTCAAATGTTACTTGGGAGGCAAAACTGCCTCTCAGTGAGACTGCTGCTGTACAGAGAATATTCCCAATATTTCAATAAAAACATCTTACCTTTAAAAAAAAGAAGAAGAAGAAAGAGGGAGAGAGAGACAGCAAGAGGACCACACAGATTCCCCACCCCCAGCCCCACCCCCACGCCTCCACACCCTCCCCCGTCCATCGTGGGTATGCACCCGGCCCCCAGTCGGCCTGACCACAGCCTCGCCCACCGACACACTCACACACACACTCTCACACACTCACCCTCTGGTCTGGGGGCGGGGGCTGGGTCTTGCCTTAGGGAGCCAAGCTGAAGGGGACCTTTGAGACTTCAGCTGCGAGGAAGTCTTGGGGACCCCACGGGGGACTGCCAGCCCCAGGGCACCGCGTCCAGCCTGGGCCGCCCCAAGGGAACGCCCCCTCCCTTGGGGAAGCGGCTTCTTCCGCAGGGCCTCTCTCTGGGGTGGTCACGGTTGTGCCAGTGTGTCTGTCTCGGATCGGATGCCATCCTCTCTCCCGTGTCTGTCTCCCGTTTGCCTTCTGTCAGTCGGTCTGTCTCCCTCTGTCTGTCTCCACCTGTGTGTGTGTGTGTGTGTGTGTGTGTGTGTGTGTGTGTCCGCGCGCGTGTCTGTCTTCATCTCCCTCTCGCCGTCTGGGAGTCTGTCTCTGAACCTTCATCTCTTTCTGCCTCTGAGTCTCCTGACCCCCGGCCTCTCACAGGCGCTGTGGGTCTGGCTCTGGCTGAGGAGCTTGCGCCGGCCGGCTGTCTCCCTTGGCCTGGGTGCGTGCGAGTGTCTGTGTGTGTGTCCGTGTCCGTGCCCCTGCCTGTCGCTCGTCCGCTCTCTCAGGAAGGTCCTGTGCTTGGCGGGCGGCGTGGGGACAAGGGGGGGCCGCGGTCGGGCGAAGGGGCGGGGCTGCCGCGCTCCAGTCGCCGGCGGCGGCCGGCCCGCCCGCAGGCCAGACACCTCTGGGGCCACTTGGGCCTGAGCAGCGATCCGGAGGGGTGGGTGGGGGACCCGAGCGGGGGGCGGGCCTGGAGAGGCCCAGGGTGGGTGGGCGCCCAGGCCTGCACGCCTAACCGGCCGCTCGTGGTCCCAGCAACCCTCCGGGCCCCCGGGCCGGGCCAGGCTTGCTTGCCAGGGCGGCGGTGTGCGGGGACGGGGCGGCGTCGGCCGGGCTGCCGGGCCTGGCCGGCCCGAGTTCGGTCGCTGGTCGTGCGGCTCAAGTGCAGCGCGCGCCCCGTGGAAAGGTGCGGCCCGGGCCGGCTCGACCGGCCCGTCAGAGCGAGAGGGAGGCGCAGCGCAGGGCTTTGAAGGCGCCTGGCGCCAGCCGCCTCCCTCTGATGAGATCATACCACCCTGAACGGGCCAGATGTCTTCTGATCTGGGAAACTAAGCAGGGTTAGTTAGTACTTGGATGGGAGACCCCCTAGTAGTTAGGAGCTCCAGGCTTTTGCACAAAGTAGACGACAAGCCAACGTATAGGTGATGAAACGTTTATCGTGAAAAATCCAATGAAACCTGAATTCGAAGATGGTTTATGGCATAGAAGCAAGTGTTTTCCATTAGGTTCCCCCCTCCCCCCGAATTAACTTGCATGATGGTTTCCCATTAGCATAATGCTTAGTTTTTATTCCTTCTTTCCTTGTCTGTATCCATCTTTTTGCATCATCATGTGGTGCCTTATTGGCATAATTTTCCGCCTTTTTTCTTTTTTGTAACTTTTCGAAAAAGGACTTCTTAGGCATTAACATACTGATATGTCCATAAGGGGGAAAGACTTCTTCCCTACAACTGCATTGAAAAAATTTGAACTTAGGAAAATCTGTTTTAAGGTAGCAGAATTATTATTTTATCTTTCCAATCTAGCATTTGTGAAATCCTTAACTGCTGATAAGTGTTCAGGCTTCCCTGGTGGCTCAGCTGGTGAAGAATCCACCTGGCATGCAGGAGACCTGGGTTCCATCCCTGGGTTGCAGAGACCCCCTGGAGAAGGAAACGGCTACCCACTCTAGTATTCGGGCCTGGAGAATTCCATGGACTGTATAGTCCCTGCGTTCGCAGAGTCAGACATGACTGAGCGACTTTCACGGGTCACCAACAACGGTTCAGCCTGAAATAAGAACTTTCAAACATCTTTGAACACAGACGCTCTTAACTTATTTTCCCTCTGGGATCAATATCCTGCATTTCCTTTCAGGTTACGTATACACAATAGGCACAGAACTCTCTTATTGTGTCTTTTATTTGCATATAAATTAACAGCCTAGCAAATTTAAAATAGAAACACTAAAGACAGTGTTGCGCAGAGCAATCTCTGTTAAATGCCCCATTATCTCACTGAAGTTCCTATACACATGCAGGGACTGAAGGAGGACAGGAAGATGGCAGAAGAGCAACCCGCGAGCCACTGCTGTGTCTGTGCGCATCAACTACAGACTGCAAGGTAAGGACCGTATTTTACATAAATAGAAACACAGTTACAATTCAGATTTCCTTTTTAAGTTGCCTCCATAATTGGTTTGCAATAGCAACAGATTCTCCCCTTTCTTCATAGCCATACGCCAACACGTATCATTTTTAAAAATCTATTAATGTCAGACAAAACCATCACAATGCTTCAGGAGTGACTTCAAGAAAACTCCAGTCAAGTCACAGTACTCAGGCAGGTGGGTTTAATAAACAAGTCCTAGGTAGATATCAGTCCACCTCAAAGTGGGCAGTAATGTTGGAACACATCTAGGATTTCCTTTTTAAACACATGCTCCAAGGAAAACAGTACTGAATTTACCAGAGGAACGGTAAAAAGAGGACATCACTGGAAGGGAGTTTACACAGCCAGTCTGGCCCTGCGGTCTGACGCTGGGGCGGCATCTATCTGCTCGCTTGGCCCCTGTGTCCCTCGGGGAGGACACGGGCTCGAGAGTGCAGAACAGTATCATCACTAGGACTGCCCAGAGCTGCTGCGAACATCCAGAAAGTTGCACTTGAAGAGTTCTTTAGAGGGCTTCCCTGGGCATCCAGTGGCTGCTCCCAATGCAGGGGCCTGGGTTCCATCTCTGGCCAGTGAACTAGATCCCATACACTGCAAGTAAGAGTTTGCACGCCACAATTAAAGATCCCATGTGTGGCAACCAAGACCTAGTGCAGCTTACAGCAAAGAAAAAGGCACCACACGTTCTTTAGAAAGTGCTATAAAAGGCTATGAACGATTGCTTCTTCGAAGCAAATAGTAAAAAATACGTGTATTAGTTGCTCAGTTGTGTCCGAGTCTTTGTGACTCCATGGACTATGTAGCCTTCCAAGTTCCCCTGTCCGTGGAATTCTCTAGGCGAGAATACTGGAAGAGGTCGCCATTCCCTTCTCCAGGCGATCGTCTCAACCCAGCCGTGGAACCCAGGGCTCCTGCATTGCAGACAGATTCTTCACCACCTGAGCCACCAGGGAAGCCCAGGAAATACGTAGACCGGACTCCTATGAATAAAGACAGGTGCCATTAGAGAGAAAATAACCTACTAGGTTCATTTAGTTCTATTATTGCGCTTCTCCTTGGGAGTTAAAAATAAGAGTACTTCTGGAGAACCTGACAAAGCTGTGATTTATCTTAATAAAAGACTTCTGATGGAGATCTTGAAACCTGTTTCCTGAAAGAAATGAGTTATAAATATATTTCTTAAGCCTGGTGGCAACGTTTCTAATGACAGAATTCATCTCCCATGCAGCTCAATGAGTCCCTGTTTTGAAACAAGAGAATGAATGAAAGCGTTGAGTTCAGCAGCCATGAGGTTCCCTACCGTCACAGCTCACAGTAAGGCAAGAAGGATCAAAGTAACTGTTGTCTGTCTGTTTTAGCAGTTGGTGACAATCCAGTAGATCCTGTCTTCAATTCACGTAGAACTCTTTAAGGAAGAGTCTGAAGGCCCTCAGGAAGGTCCCGTGCTTGGCGGGCGGCGTGGGGACAAGGGGGGCCGCGGTGGGGCGAAGGGGCGGGGCTGAGGCGCTCGGGTGGACGGCGCCGGGGGCTCGCGGTGGGTTTGGGCCCCGGGCAGGTGCCGGGCAGGATGGGCGCTCAGGGCCCCGGCTGCGCTATGCCTACGCCGCGGGAGGCTCAGAGGACCGAGGGCCGCGGTCCGCGGCGGGCCCGAATCAGACACCTCCGGGGCCACGTGGCCCTGAGCCTGGATGGCCAGTGGGGCGGGGGGTGGGCGCGGGCGCCGACAGGGGGCGGGCCTGGAGAGGCCCAGGGCGGGAGGGCGCCGAGACCTCCGCGCCCCTCACCCCAACCCCAGGCCCAGGCATGCACGGCCAGCCGGCCACTCGGGGTCCAGGAAGCCCTCCGGGGCCCCGGGCCGGGCCAGGCGGGTTCTGGCCGGGCTTGGCGGTGTGCGGAGGCCGGGCGGCGTCGGGCGGCCGCCGGGCTGCCGGCCCTGGCCGACCGGAGTCCGGTCGCAGGTCGTGCGGCTCAAGTGCAGCCCGCGGCCCTTGGAGAGGTGTGGCCGGCTGGCCTGACCGGCAGGCAAGTCAGACCGAAAGGGAGGCGCAACGCAGGGTTCTTAAGGTTCTTAAGGCGCCTGGCTGCAGCCACCTCCGTCTAGGGCCATACCACCCTGAACGCGCCAGATCTTGTCTGATCTGGGAAGCGAAGCAGGGTCTGGCCTGGTTAGTACTTGGGTGGGAGACCGCCTGGGAATACCGGGTGCTGTAGGCTTCCTGCCTCCCCTGTCCTTTAGCCCTGGCTCCCCCGGCGCGGTTGGCCGCCCCAAGCCCCACCTGCCCCTGGCCCCTCGCACCCGGCGCGCTCAGAGCCGTCGCCTGCCTTCCAGCCGGCCGGCCAGCCGGCCTGCCGGCGGCCCTCGAAGACAGCAGCGGCCCAACTCTTGGGTCCCCGCAGCCCCAGCCCCTCCCCTGGTGGGGGGCCGGGGCCCCGACTCCGGCCGCAGGCCTGGGTTGCCTCCGGATTTGGCTTCCAGGAAACCAGATGACAGTCGGGTCTCCATCTGGGGCTCCCTTGGCATGCCTCAGGCAATCCCGGGGGCTGCCCCAGCCCGAGCCCCAGCCTGGTACTCCCAGGCGACCGTTCCCACGCACACACACACACACACACACACAGACACACACACACACAGACACACACACAGACACACAAAGACACACACAGAGACACACCCCGCCCAGGACAGGTGAAGAGCTGCAAAGCACAGGGAAGGGAGACTCAGAAAGAGGGGAGAGAGTCCTAGTCTGGCAGAGACCACCCTCACAACCCTCACGTTCGGTTTCAAAAGCCCCGTGGTCCAGTGAAGAACAGGGCGGATGTAGGTAGAGTGGCGGCGGCGTCTGCCAATGCACAGACAGCGAGGGCGGAGCGCGCGCAGCGAGCCTCTGAAGGCGGGCGGGCGGCGTGCGACGCAGTCGGGCCCCCTACGCGCTGCGCCCGGAGCGGCGGCGGTCGGTATCGGTGCTGGAGACGGCGGCGGCGACGGTTTCGTGGCGGCCGCGCGCTGCTGTCTGAGCGGCGGGTGGTGGTGCGGCCTAGCCCCTCACTCCTGACACTTCCCCTCCCCCAGCGCACCGCGGTAAGTCGGGGGCCGGGGTGGTGGAGGCCGGAGACCGGCGGGCTCCTCCTCCACTCTGGGAGGGCGGGTGCGCGGGGCGTCCCAGGCCCTCTCGGCGCCCCAGTCTCGCGCCCTAGCGCGCACCTTCTGCCCTGGGGGAGCGGGCCCCGAGGCCTGGCCCTTGAGGCTCTGAGGAGGGATTGCTCTCTGTGGGGTCTGGGCCCGGGGCTCTGGCGGTCAAAGCCTCCCTTGAGTGAGCGTTTCTCGAGCAGGTTGGACTCCTTCATTTGCCCGGCAGTGATTAGGTGGGCAGGCCCTCTGCGGGAGCAGCGCCTTGAAACCCCGAGGGACGGTTTCCTCAGCACTTCGCTGATCACCGTGCGGGATTGGGCTTTCTTTGTTTTGGCTTCTCCAAGGAGAGATTTGCAACCCCAGGGGAGGGTGAGTGGGTTGGGAGTTTGTGAGCTTATGAAAACTGCATCTGAGAAAACTAAGGTCATTGAATGGAGTGAAACCTTCCTTTTTGTTCTCCCACGTGTCCCGCGTAAAGCTAGGCGAGAAACGGTGTGGTTTCTGGATTACTTACTCTAGGCATAAGGACCTTGGAAATTAAGTCAATTAAGTGTATGAACAATGTTTCTTGAGAATTTGGCACATTCTCTGTGTTTAGAATTGAACCGAAGTATTTTTCATTTGTGTCTTTTACCCATGAGATACTCATAACACCCCTCCCCAAGATTTAACAATCAAGAATGTCTTCAACCATTGTCAAATGTTACTTGGGAGGCAAAACTGCCTCTCAGTGAGACTGCTGCTGTACAGAGAATATTCCCAATATTTCAATAAAAGCATCTTACCTTTTAAAAAAAAAAGAAGAAGAAGAAAGAGGGAGAGAGAGACAGCAAGAGGACCACACAGATTCCCCACCCCCAGCCCCACCCCCACGCCTCCACACCCTCCCCCGTCCATCGTGGGTATGCACCCGGCCCCCAGTCGGCCTGACCACAGCCTCGCCCACCGACACACTCACACACACACTCTCCAACACTCACCCTCTGGTCTGGGGGCGGGGGCTGGGTCTTGCCTTAGGGAGCCAAGCTGAAGGGGACCTTTGAGACTTCAGCTGCGAGGAAGTCTTGGGGACCCCACGGGGGCTGCCAGCCCCAGGGCACCGCGTCCAGCCTGGGCCGCCCCAAGGGAACGCCCCCTCCCTTGGGGAAGCGGCTTCTTCCGCAGGGCCTCTCTCTGGGGTGGTCACGGTTGTGCCAGTGTGTCTGTCTCGGATCGGATGGCATCCTCTCTCCCGTGTCTGTCTCCCGTTTGCCTTCTGTCAGTCGGTCTGTCTCCCTCTGTCTGTCTCCACCTGTGTGTGTGTGTGTGTGTGTGTGTGTGTGTGTGTGTGTCCGCGCGCGTGTCTGTCTTCATCTCCCTCTCGCCGTCTGGGAGTCTGTCTCTGAACCTTCATCTCTTTCTGCCTCTGAGTCTCCTGACCCCCGGCCTCTCACAGGCGCTGTGGGTCTGGCTCTGGCTGAGGAGCTTGCGCCGGCCGGCTGTCTCCCTTGGCCTGGGTGCGTGCGAGTGTCTGTGTGTGTGTCCGTGTCCGTGCCCCTGCCTGTCGCTCGTCCGCTCTCTCAGGAAGGTCCTGTGCTTGGCGGGCGGCGTGGGGACAAGGGGGGGCCGCGGTCGGGCGAAGGGGCGGGGCTGCCGCGCTCCAGTCGCCGGCGGCGGCCGGCCCGCCCGCAGGCCAGACACCTCTGGGGCCACTTGGGCCTGAGCAGCGATCCGGAGGGGTGGGTGGGGGACCCGAGCGGGGGGCGGGCCTGGAGAGGCCCAGGGTGGGTGGGCGCCCAGACCTCCGCGCCCCTCACGCCAACCCGCAGCCCAGGCCTGCACGCCTAACCGGCCGCTCGTGGTCCCGGCAACCCTCCGGGCCCCCGGGCCGGGCCAGGCTTGCTTGCCAGGGCGGCGGTGTGCGGGGACGGGGCGGCGTCGGCCGGGCTGCCGGGCCTGGCCGGCCCGAGTTCGGTCGCCGGTCGTGCGGCTCAAGTGCAGCGCGCGCCCCGTGGAAAGGTGCGGCCCGGGCCGGCTCGACCGGCACGTCAGAGCGAGAGGGAGGCGCAGCGCAGGGCTTTGAAGGCGCCTGGCGCCAGCCGCCTCCCTCTGATGAGATCATACCACCCTGAACGGGCCAGATGTCTTCTGATCTGGGAAACTAAGCAGGGTTAGTTAGTACTTGGATGCGAGACCCCCTAGTAGTTAGGAGCTCCAGGCTTTTGCACAAAGTAGACGACAAGCCAACGTATAGGTGATGAAACGTTTATCGTGAAAAATCCAATGAAACCTGAATTCGAAGATGGTTTATGGCATAGAAGCAAGTGTTTTCCATTAGGTTCCCCCCTCCCCCCGAATTAACTTGCATGATGGTTTCCCATTAGCATAATGCTTAGTTTTTATTCCTTCTTTCCTTGTCTGTATCCATCTTTTTGCATCATCATGTGGTGCCTTATTGGCATAATTTTCCGCCTTTTTTCTTTTTTGTAACTTTTCGAAAAAGGACTTCTTAGGCATTAACATACTGATATGTCCATAAGGGGGAAAGACTTCTTCCCTACAACTGCATTGAAAAAATTTGAACTTAGGAAAATCTGTTTTAAGGTAGCAGAATTATTATTTTATCTTTCCAATCTAGCATTTGTGAAATCCTTAACTGCTGATAAGTGTTCAGGCTTCCCTGGTGGCTCAGCTGGTGAAGAATCCACCTGGCATGCAGGAGACCTGGGTTCCATCCCTGGGTTGCAGAGACCCCCTGGAGAAGGAAACGGCTACCCACTCTAGTATTCGGGCCTGGAGAATTCCATGGACTGTATAGTCCCTGCGTTCGCAGAGTCAGACATGACTGAGCGACTTTCACGGGTCACCAACAACGGTTCAGCCTGAAATAAGAACTTTCAAACATCTTTGAACACAGACGCTCTAACTTATTTTCCCTCTGGGATCAATATCCTGCATTTACTTTCAGGTTACGTATACACAATAGGCACAGAACTCTCTTATTGTGTCTTTTATTTGCATATAAATTAACAGCCTAGCAAATTTAAAATAGAAACACTAAAGACAGTGTTGCGCAGAGCAATCTCTGTTAAATGCCCCATTATCTCACTGAAGTTCCTATACACATGCAGGGACTGAAGGAGGACAGGAAGATGGCAGAAGAGCAACCCGCGAGCCACTGCTGTGTCTGTGCGCATCAACTACAGACTGCAAGGTAAGGACCGTATTTTACATAAATAGAAACACAGTTACAATTCAGATTTCCTTTTTAAGTTGCCTCCATAATTGGTTTGCAATAGCAACAGATTCTCCCCTTTCTTCATAGCCATACGCCAACACGTATCATTTTTAAAAATCTATTAATGTCAGACAAAACCATCACAATGCTTCAGGAGTGACTTCAAGAAAACTCCAGTCAAGTCACAGTACTCAGGCAGGTGGGTTTAATAAACAAGTCCTAGGTAGATATCAGTCCACCTCAAAGTGGGCAGTAATGTTGGAACACATCTAGGATTTCCTTTTTAAACACATGCTCCAAGGAAAACAGTACTGAATTTACCAGAGGAACGGTAAAAAGAGGACATCACTGGAAGGGAGTTTACACAGCCAGTCTGGCCCTGCGGTCTGACGCTGGGGCGGCATCTATCTGCTCGCTTGGCCCCTGTGTCCCTCGGGGAGGACACGGGCTCGAGAGTGCAGAACAGTATCATCACTAGGACTGCCCAGAGCTGCTGCGAACATCCAGAAAGTTGCACTTGAAGAGTTCTTTAGAGGGCTTCCCTGGGCATCCAGTGGCTGCTCCCAATGCAGGGGCCTGGGTTCCATCTCTGGCCAGTGAACTAGATCCCATACACTGCAAGTAAGAGTTTGCACGCCACAATTAAAGATCCCATGTGTGGCAACCAAGACCTAGTGCAGCTTACAGCAAAGAAAAAGGCACCACACGTTCTTTAGAAAGTGCTATAAAAGGCTATGAACGATTGCTTCTTCGAAGCAAATAGTAAAAAATACGTGTATTAGTTGCTCAGTTGTGTCCGAGTCTTTGTGACTCCATGGACTATGTAGCCTTCCAAGTTCCCCTGTCCGTGGAATTCTCTAGGCGAGAATACTGGAAGAGGTCGCCATTCCCTTCTCCAGGCGATCGTCTCAACCCAGCCGTGGAACCCAGGTCTCCTGCATTGCAGACAGATTCTTCACCACCTGAGCCACCAGGGAAGCCCAGGAAATACGTAGACCGGACTCCTATGAATAAAGACAGGTGCCATTAGAGAGAAAATAACCTACTAGGTTCATTTAGTTCTATTATTGCGCTTCTCCTTGGGAGTTAAAAATAAGAGTACTTCTGGAGAAACTGACAAAGCTGTGATTTATCTTAATAAAAGACTTCTGATGGAGATCTTGAAACCTGTTTCCTGAAAGAAATGAGTTATAAATATATTTCTTAAGCCTGGTGGCAACGTTTCTAATGACAGAATTCATCTCCCATGCAGCTCAATGAGTCCCTGTTTTTAAACAAGAGAATGAATGAAAGCGTTGAGTGCAGCAGCCATGAGATTCCCTACCGTCACAGCTCACAGTAAGGCAAGAAGGATCAAAGTAACTGTTGTCTGTCTGTTTTAGCAGTTGGTGAAAATCCAGTAGATCCTGTCTTCAATTCACGTAGAACTCTTTAAGGAAGAGTCTGAAGGCCCTCAGGAAGGTCCCGTGCTTGGCGGGCGGCGTGGGGACAAGGGGGGCCGCGGTGTGGCGAAGGGGCGGGGCTGAGGCGCTCGGGTGGACGGCGCCGGTGGCTCGCGGTGGGTTTGGGCCCCGGGCAGGTGCCGGGCAGGATGGGCGCTCAGGGCCCCGGCTGCGCTATGCCTACGCCGCGGGAGGCTCAGAGGACCGAGGGCCGCGGTCCGCGGCGGGCCCGAATCAGACACCTCCGGGGCCACGTGGCCCTGAGCCTGGATGGCCAGTGGGGCGGGGGGTGGGGGCGGGCGCCGACAGGGGGCGGGCCTGGAGAGGCCCAGGGCGGGAGGGCGCCGAGACCTCCGCGCCCCTCACCCCAACCCCAGGCCCAGGCATGCACGGCCAGCCGGCCACTCGGGGTCCAGGAAGCCCTCCGGGGCCCCGGGCCGGGCCAGGCGGGTTCTGGCCGGGCTTGGCGGTGTGCGGAGGCCGGGCGGCGTCGGGCGGCCGCCGGGCTGCCGGCCCTGGCCGACCGGAGTCCGGTCGCAGGTCGTGCGGCTCAAGTGCAGCCCGCGGCCCTTGGAGAGGTGTGGCCGGCTGGCCTGACCGGCAGGCAAGTCAGACCGAAAGGGAGGCGCAACGCAGGGTTCTTAAGGTTCTTAAGGCGCCTGGCTGCAGCCACCTCCGTCTAGGGCCATACCACCCTGAACGCGCCAGATCTTGTCTGATCTGGGAAGCGAAGCAGGGTCTGGCCTGGTTAGTACTTGGGTGGGAGACCGCCTGGGAATACCGGGTGCTGTAGGCTTCCTGCCTCCCCTGTCCTTTAGCCCTGGCTCCCCCGGCGCGGTTGGCCGCCCCGAGCCCCACCTGCCCCTGGCCCCTCGCACCCGGCGCGCTCAGAGCCGTCGCCTGCCTTCCAGCCGGCCGGCCAGCCGGCCTGCCGGCGGCCCTCGAAGACAGCAGCGGCCCAACTCTTGGGTCCCCGCAGCCCCAGCCCCTCCCCTGGTGGGGGGCCGGGGCCCCGACTCCGGCCGCAGGCCTGGGTTGCCTCCGGATTTGGCTTCCAGGAAACCAGATGACAGTCGGGTCTCCATCTGGGGCTCCCTTGGCATGCCTCAGGCAATCCCGGGGGCTGCCCCAGCCCGAGCCCCAGCCTGGTACTCCCAGGCGACCGTTCCCACGCACACACACACACACACACACACACACACACACACACACAGACACACACACAGACACACAAAGACACACACAGAGACACACCCCGCCCAGGACAGGTGAAGAGCTGCAAAGCACAGGGAAGGGAGACTCAGAAAGAGGGGAGAGAGTCCTAGTCTGGCAGAGACCACCCTCACAACCCTCACGTTCGGTTTCAAAAGCCCCGTGGTCCAGTGAAGAACAGGGCGGATGTAGATAGAGTGGCGGCGGAGTCAGCCAATGCACAGACAGCGAGGGCGGAGCGCGCGCAGCGAGCCTCTGAAGGCGGGCGGGCGGCGTGCGACGCAGTCGGGCCCCCTACGCGCTGCGCCCGGAGCGGCGGCGGTCGGTATCGGTGCTGGAGACGGCGGCGGCGACGGTTTCGTGGCGGCCGCGCGCTGCTCTCTGAGCGGCGGGTGGTGGTGCGGCCTAGCCCCTCACTCCTGACACTTCCCCTCCCCCAGCGCACCGCGGTAAGTCGGGGGCCGGGGTGGTGGAGGCCGGAGACCGGCGGGCTCCTCCTCCACTCTGGGAGGGCGGGTGCGCGGGGCGTCCCAGGCCCTCTCGGCGCCCCAGTCTCGCGCCCTAGCTCGCACCTTCTGCCCTGGGGGAGCGGGCCCCGAGGCCTGGCCCTTGAGGCTCTGAGGAGGGATTGCTCTCTGTGGGGTCTGGGCCCGGGGCTCTGGCGGTCAAAGCCTCCCTTGAGTGAGCGTTTCTCGAGCAGGTTGGACTCCTTCATTTGCCCGGCAGTGATTAGGTGGGCAGGCCCTCTGCGGGAGCAGCGCCTTGAAACCCCGAGGGACGGTTTCCTCAGCACTTCGCTGATCACCGTGCGGGATTGGGCTTTCTTTGTTTTGGCTTCTCCAAGGAGAGATTTGCAACCCCAGGGGAGGGTGAGTGGGTTGGGAGTTTGTGAGCTTATGAAAACTGCATCTGAGAAAACTAAGGTCATTGAATGGAGTGAAACCTTCCTTTTTGTTCTCCCACGTGTCCCGCGTAAAGCTAGGCGAGAAACGGTGTGGTTTCTGGATTACTTACTCTAGGCATAAGGACCTTGGAAATTAAGTCAATTAAGTGTATGAACAATGTTTCTTGAGAATTTGGCACATTCTCTGTGTTTAGAATTGAACCGAAGTATTTTTCATTTGTGTCTTTTACCCATGAGATACTCATAACACCCCTCCCCAAGATTTAACAATCAAGAATGTCTTCAACCATTGTCAAATGTTACTTGGGAGGCAAAACTGCCTCTCAGTGAGACTGCTGCTGTACAGAGAATATTCCCAATATTTCAATAAAAGCATCTTACCTTTTAAAAAAAAAAGAAGAAGAAGAAAGAGGGAGAGAGAGACAGCAAGAGGACCACACAGATTCCCCACCCCCAGCCCCACCCCCACGCCTCCACACCCTCCCCCGTCCATCGTGGGTATGCACCCGGCCCCCAGTCGGCCTGACCACAGCCTCGCCCACCGACACACTCACACACACACTCTCCAACACTCACCCTCTGGTCTGGGGGCGGGGGCTGGGTCTTGCCTTAGGGAGCCAAGCTGAAGGGGACCTTTGAGACTTCAGCTGCGAGGAAGTCTTGGGGACCCCACGGGGGCTGCCAGCCCCAGGGCACCGCGTCCAGCCTGGGCCGCCCCAAGGGAACGCCCCCTCCCTTGGGGAAGCGGCTTCTTCCGCAGGGCCTCTCTCTGGGGTGGTCACGGTTGTGCCAGTGTGTCTGTCTCGGATCGGATGCCATCCTCTCTCCCGTGTCTGTCTCCCGTTTGCCTTCTGTCAGTCGGTCTGTCTCCCTCTGTCTGTCTCCACCTGTGTGTGTGTGTGTGTGTGTGTGTGTGTGTGTGTGTCCGCGCGCGTGTCTGTCTTCATCTCCCTCTCGCCGTCTGGGAGTCTGTCTCTGAACCTTCATCTCTTTCTGCCTCTGAGTCTCCTGACCCCCGGCCTCTCACAGGCGCTGTGGGTCTGGCTCTGGCTGAGGAGCTTGCGCCGGCCGGCTGTCTCCCTTGGCCTGGGTGCGTGCGAGTGTCTGTGTGTGTGTCCGTGTCCGTGCCCCTGCCTGTCGCTCGTCCGCTCTCTCAGGAAGGTCCTGTGCTTGGCGGGCGGCGTGGGGACAAGGGGGGGCCGCGGTCGGGCGAAGGGGCGGGGCTGCCGCGCTCCAGTCGCCGGCGGCGGCCGGCCCGCCCGCAGGCCAGACACCTCTGGGGCCACTTGGGCCTGAGCAGCGATCCGGAGGGGTGGGTGGGGGACCCGAGCGGGGGGCGGGCCTGGAGAGGCCCAGGGTGGGTGGGCGCCCAGACCTCCGCGCCCCTCACGCCAACCCGCAGCCCAGGCCTGCACGCCTAACCGGCCGCTCGTGGTCCCGGCAACCCTCCGGGCCCCCGGGCCGGGCCAGGCTTGCTTGCCAGGGCGGCGGTGTGCGGGGACGGGGCGGCGTCGGCCGGGCTGCCGGGCCTGGCCGGCCCGAGTTCGGTCGCTGGTCGTGCGGCTCAAGTGCAGCGCGCGCCCCGTGGAAAGGTGCGGCCCGGGCCGGCTCGACCGGCACGTCAGAGCGAGAGGGAGGCGCAGCGCAGGGCTTTGAAGGCGCCTGGCGCCAGCCGCCTCCCTCTGATGAGATCATACCACCCTGAACGGGCCAGATGTCTTCTGATCTGGGAAACTAAGCAGGGTTAGTTAGTACTTGGATGCGAGACCCCCTAGTAGTTAGGAGCTCCAGGCTTTTGCACAAAGTAGACGACAAGCCAACGTATAGGTGATGAAACGTTTATCGTGAAAAATCCAATGAAACCTGAATTCGAAGATGGTTTATGGCATAGAAGCAAGTGTTTTCCATTAGGTTCCCCCCTCCCCCCGAATTAACTTGCATGATGGTTTCCCATTAGCATAATGCTTAGTTTTTATTCCTTCTTTCCTTGTCTGTATCCATCTTTTTGCATCATCATGTGGTGCCTTATTGGCATAATTTTCCGCCTTTTTTCTTTTTTGTAACTTTTCGAAAAAGGACTTCTTAGGCATTAACATACTGATATGTCCATAAGGGGGAAAGACTTCTTCCCTACAACTGCATTGAAAAAATTTGAACTTAAGAAAATCTGTTTTAATGTAGCAGAATTATTATTTTATCTTTCCAATCTAGCATTTGTGAAATCCTTAACTGCTGATAAGTGTTCAGGCTTCCCTGGTGGCTCAGCTGGTGAAGAATCCACCTGGCATGCAGGAGACCTGGGTTCCATCCCTGGGTTGCAGAGACCCCCTGGAGAAGGGAACGGCTACCCACTCTAGTATTCGGGCCTGGAGAATTCCATGGACTGTATAGTCCCTGCGTTCGCAGAGTCAGACATGACTGAGCGACTTTCACGGGTCACCAACAACGGTTCAGCCTGAAATAAGAACTTTCAAACATCTTTGAACACAGACGCTCTTAACTTATTTTCCCTCTGGGATCAATATCCTGCATTTCCTTTCAGGTTACGTATACACAATAGGCACAGAACTCTCTTATTGTGTCTTTTATTTGCATATAAATTAACAGCCTAGCAAATTTAAAATAGAAACACTAAAGACAGTGTTGCGCAGAGCAATCTCTGTTAAATGCCCCATTATCTCACTGAAGTTCCTATACACATGCAGGGACTGAAGGAGGACAGGAAGATGGCAGAAGAGCAACCCGCGAGCCACTGCTGTGTCTGTGCACATCAACTACAGACTGCAAGGTAAGGACCGTATTTTACATAAATAGAAACACAGTTACAATTCAGATTTCCTTTTTAAGTTGCCTCCATAATTGGTTTGCAATAGCAACAGATTCTCCCCTTTCTTCACAGCCATACGCCAACACGTATCATTTTTAAAAATCTATTAATGTCAGACAAAACCATCACAATGCTTCAGGAGTGACGTCAAGAAAACTCCAGTCAAGTCACAGTACTCAGGCAGGTGGGTTTAATAAACAAGTCCTAGGTAGATATCAGTCCACCTCAAAGTGGGCAGTAATGTTGGAACACATCTAGGATTTCCTTTTTAAACACACGCTCCAAGGAAAGCAGTACTGAATTTACCAGAGGAACGGTAAAAAGAGGACATCACTGGAAGGGAGTTTACACAGCCAGTCTGGCCCTGCGGTCTGACGCTGGGGTAGCATCTATCTGCTCGCTTGGCCCCTGTGTCCCTCGGGGAGGACACGGGCTCGAGAGTGCAGAACAGTATCATCACTAGGACTGCCCGGAGCTGCTGCGAACATCCAGAAAGTTGCACTTGAAGAGTTCTTTAGAGGGCTTCCCTGGGCATCCAGTGGCTGCTCCCAATGCAGGGGCCTGGGTTCCATCTCTGGCCAGTGAACTAGATCCCATACACTGCAAGTAAGAGTTTGCACGCCACAATTAAAGATCCCATGTGTGGCAACCAAGACCTAGTGCAGCTTACAACAAAGAAAAAGGCACCACACGTTCTTTAGAAAGTGCTATAAAAGGCTATGAACGATTGCTTCTACGAAGCAAATAGTAAAAAATACGTGTATTAGTTGCTCAGTTGTGTCCGAGTCTTTGTGACTCCATGGACTATGTAGCCTTCCAAGTTCCCCTGTCCGTGGAATTCTCTAGGCAAGAATACTGGAAGAGGTCGCCATTCCCTTCTCCAGGCGATCGTCTCAACCCAGCCGTGGAACCCAGGGCTCCTGCATTGCAGACAGATTCTTCACCACCTGAGCCACCAGGGAAGCCCAGGAAATACGTAGACCGGACTCCTATGAATAAAGACAGGTGCCATTAGAGAGAAAATAACCTACTAGGTTCATTTAGTTCTATTAGTGCGCTTCTCCTTGGGAGTGAAAAATAAGAGTACTTCTGGAGAAACTGACAAAGCTGTGATTTATCTTAATAAAAGACTTCTGATGGAGATCTTGAAACCTGTTTCCTGAAAGAAATGAGTTATAAATATATTTCTTAAGCCTGGTGGCAACGTTTCTAATGACAGAATTCATCTCCCATGCAGCTCAATGAATCCCTGTTTTGAAACAAGAGAATGAATGAAAGCGTTGAGTGCAGCAGCCATGAGGTTCCCTACCGTCACAGCTCACAGTAAGGCAAGAAGGATCAAAGTAACTGTTGTCTGTCTGTTTTAGCAGTTGGTGACAATCCAGTAGATCCTGTCTTCAATTCACGTAGAACTCTTTAAGGAAGAGTCTGAAGGCCCTCAGGAAGGTCCCGTGCTTGGCGGGCGGCGTGGGGACAAGGGGGGCCGCGGTGGGGCGAAGGGGCGGGGATGAGGCGCTGGGGTGGACCGCGCAGGTGGCTCGCGGTGGGTTTGGGCCCTGGGCAGGTGCCGGGCAGGATGGGCGCTCAGGGCCCCGGCTGTGCTACGCCTACGCCCGCGGGAGGCTCAGAGGACCGAGGTCCGCGGCGGGCCCGAATCAGACACCTCCGGGGCCACGTGGCCCTGAGCCTGGAAGGCGAGTGGGGCGGGGGGTGGGGGTGGGCGTGGGCGCGGGCGCCGACGGGCGGGCCTGGAGAGGCCCAGGGCGGGAGGGCGCCGAGACCTCCGCGCCCCTCACCCCAACCCCAGGCCCAGGCATGCACGGCCAGCCGGCCACTCGGGGTCCAGGAAGCCCTCCGGGGCCCCGGGCCGGGCCAGGCGGGTTCTGGCCGCGCTTGGCGGTGTGCGGAGGCTGGGCGGCGTCGGGCGGCCGCCGGGCTGCCGGCCCTGGCCGACCGGAGTCCGGTCGCAGGTCGTGCGGCTCAAGTGCAGCCCGCGGCCCTTGGAGAGGTGTGGCCGGCTGGCCTGACCGGCAGGCAAGTCAGACCGAAAGGGAGGCGCAACGCAGGGTTCTTAAGGTTCTTAAGGCGCCTGGCTGCAGCCACCTCCGTCTAGGGCCATACCACCCTGAACGCGCCAGATGTTGTCTGATCTGGGAAGCGAAGCAGGGTCTGGCCTGGTTAGTACTTGGGTGGGAGACCGCCTGGGAATACCGGGTGCTGTAGGCTTCCTGCCTCCCCTGTCCTTTAGCCCTGGCTCCCCCGGCGCGGTTGGCCGCCCCGAGCCCCACCTGCCCCTGGCCCCTCGCACCCGGCGCGCTCAGAGCCGTCGCCTGCCTTCCAACCGGCCGGCCAGCCGGCCTGCCGGCGGCCCTCGAAGACAGCAGCGGCCCAACTCTTGGGTCCCCGCAGCCCCAGCCCCTCCCCCGGTGGGTGGCCGGGGCCCCGACTCCTGCCGCAGGCCTGGGTTGCCTCCGGATTTGCCTTCCAGGAAACCAGATGACAGTCGGTCTCCATCTGGGGCTCCCTTGGCATGCCTCAGGCAATCCCAGGGGCTGCCCCAGCCCGCGCCCCAGCCCAGTACTCCCAGTCGACCGCGGGCACACACACACACACACACACACACACACACAGACACACAGACACACAAAGACACACACAGAGACACACAGACTCACCCCGCACCCCGCCCCGGACAGGTGAAGAGCTGCAAAGCACAGGGAAGGGAGACTCAGAAAGAGGGGCGAGAGTCCTAGTCTCGCAAAGACCACCCTCACAACCCTCACGTTCGGTTTCAAAAGACCCGTGGTCCAGTGAAGAACAGGGCGGATGTAGGTAGAGTGGCGGCGGCGTATGCCAATGCAGACCGGACCGGAGTCCGGTCGCAGGTCGTGCGGCTCAAGTTTAACCCACGGCCCTTGGAGAGGTGTGGCCGGCTGGCGTGACCGGCAGGCAAGTCGAAGCGAAAGGGAGGTGCGATGCACGGTTCTTAAGGTTCTTAATGCGCCTGGCTGCAGCCACCTCTGTCTTCACCCCCCATCTCACTCCTACCCAAAGACTCAGTGTCTGTGCCATGAGCCTCCCCTACATTGAGGTGTCATGGGCCATTGTGTAGTCCCAAAGCTATTCATATCTCTCTTCCGATTTCCACCATCAGACTTTCATTTCTTTGGCTGGGAAGTTTTTATGTCTCTTGAGTCTTAAGTGCTGAGGCTTTTATACACCCCACCTGTCTTCCTTTGGGCCTCTCTAGGTTTTGTGGACGCGTACTTGTTATAAACTGGAGAAGGAAATGGCAAAGGTGTGAAGTGAATTCTGGACATGTTTTAAGAGTCTTGTCTTGAAAGTTCCCCAAGAAAATGGCAACCCACTCCAGTGTTCTTGCCTGGAGAATCCCAGGGATGGGGTCGCACAGAGTCGGACACGACTGAAGTGACTTAGCAGTAGCAGCAGCAGCATCTCTACTCAGAGTCAGCAATTTGACCTTCTTGTACTTCTTTTCCTTGTTGGTTTTAGTATCAAGGTTATGCTAGTCTTATGAAACAAGGAGGAGAGTGTTCCTGGTTTACCGCAAGAGTTCCTGTGAGATTGCTGTTTACTTCCCTGGCTTTTTGGAAGAATTGATTGACAAAACAATTAGGTTTCATTGTGGGGAGGCTTTTCACTTCAGATTTAATTTTTTTCATGCAAATAAAAATTTCTGATTTTGTATGTCTTCTTGGGTCTATTTAGGTAAATCATTTCCCAGTGCTAAGAATTTAGTGAGGCCAGCAGACTCTGCAATTGGTAAGTGACGTAAATAGTACGTTCATAATATCTTTGTTGTCTGCAAGATGGGTTGTCTCCCCTTTTAAAAATCCTTGATATTGGTGATTTGTGCCCTGCCTCTTTTTCTTAATCAGTTTCTCTAGGGGTTTATCATTTTTATCAATCCTTTCAAAGAGCCAACTTTTGGCATTGTTTTTTAAAAATATTCATATGTGCTTACTGTTTCCTTATTTTCTGCTCCTTTTTCTTCCATCTGCCTTGTGTTTCGTTTGCTATGCTTCTTTTCTGGTTTCTTGGGATAGAGGCTTAATTGATTTTTAGCCTTCCTTCTTTTCCAGGATATGTGTTTAAGGCTTTAAGACCCTGTAAACATAGTTCGCTGGGTCCCACAAGTTTGAATAAGCCAGACTTTCATTATCTTTCATGGAAAAGTATTTCTAATTTTCGTTGTGTTTTTTAAAATTATTATTCATGAAGTTCTTCAAGAAGTATGTCATTTAATTTCCCAATGTTTGGGAAGGTTTTTCTAGTGACCCTTTTTGGATTCCTAGCTTAATTCCATGAAGAGCCCTGTCTTAGGCTTTTTGGGCTACTGTTACCAATACTGTAGACTAGCTGCTAGACAAGAGAAAGTTGTTTCTTAGAGTACTGGAGGCTGGGCAGTCCCAAGATCACCAGCAGGTGCCACGTCTGGTGAGGCCTGGTTCCTGGTTCCTAGACTGCCTGCTGCTTCTCCCTGTTCTCGCATCACGGGAGCCCATTCCCTCCTGACCTGACCCCTCCCAGAGTCCCTGCCTCCGAGTATCATCTCCACGTGCGGGGTGAAGTTTGAGGGCACATAGACCGTCAGCCCATTGCAATCCCTAAGCATACCCTGCATTATTTCAGTCCTTTGAAATAATTCGAGCTTTCCTGGTGGCCCAATATATATTCCTTTTGTTATATGTTCCTTGGGTCCCTGAAAATCATGCGTATTAGGGGGAATGCAGTGTTCCGTGCGTATCACTTAGATCAGGTTTGTCAATCATATAATTCAGATTTCGGTAGCCACGTTGAGTAAAGCAGAAGTAGGTGAAATCATCTGTAATACGTTTTATTTTAACACACCCAAAGCGGTACCCTTTCCGTGTGTGATCAGCCTGATGGAACCCAATGAATCAGTTTCTGTTCTCTTCTTCACGCTGCGTCTTTAAACTCCAGTGCGTGTCTCACGTGTGCAGCACACCTCAGCGCAGCGCCGGCCGCACTTCAGGTCCTTCATGGCTGCAGGTGACCACGCACCAGGGAGCCCAGTTCCGTGAGAGATGTGTCTTTAACGTCTGCCATTGCAATTGTGAACCTGGCTGTTACTCCTTTTCTGTTTCTGTCAGTTTTTATGTATTGATATTTTGAGGTTATGTTATTAGGTACATTCAAATTTAGAATCCTCATCTTTTTGGTAGACGGAACTTGTATCAGTATGAGATGCTTCCTTTTATCGCTAGGAATGCTTCTTACTCTAGGCAGTGTTTGACAGTGATATTGCCACATCAGTTTTCTGTCCTTGTTTGCCTGCGTATCTTTCCGTATCACCTGTCTGTGGTCTTCCATCTTCACATGTACCCCTGTGAATAGTGTAGAGTTTTGATGTTAATCAGTTTGACACTTTTTATCTTTCCGTGAGAACCTTTGCTCTGTTTACAGTTTGATGTTCCCGTGTGCAGACAGCATGTTGCTGTTTGTTTTCTGTCTGTGCCGCCTCTTCTGTGTCCATGTCTCTGGCCTTCTGTTAGAAGGGTGAGGTGCTTTTCTAGTTCTTCCTCCTCTGCCAGGTGGTTGGGTGAGCGTGCGCAGATACGGCGTGTGGTTTACATTTAAGTCTAATTTAGTGCTGTTACTGCCTCCCTGAAACGGCTGTTTCCTCCTTGTCACTGTTATCCTTTAAAACTGTAGATATATTTTTGGTGTTGTCATGATTGTAGAGTTAATGTGTACTGTCAGAATTACCTCATGGTTGGTCTTTACTTGTTCTTTATATTTCAGTCAGAGACTACTTTTCTTTTTCCCAAAGCACGGCCTTAATATCTTTTTAGTTCATGTCTGTGGGTGATGAGTTGTCTCATTTCCATTTGCCCTAAAAGTCTTTATTTTCTTTCCCTTTGGAAGCGTGTTTTTGTTGGGTGTAGAACTCCAGGTTGGCGGTGTTTGTTTTCAGCATTTTACAGGCGCCCGTCAATGATCTCCTGACTTCGTTGTTCTTGAAAAGTCAGCTCTCGGCGTTGCTGTGCCATTAAAAGCCACACCTTTTTACCTCTGAGCGCTGGAACATTTTCTTCTCGCCTCAGGCACCCGCAGAGCTGCTGAAACCAATGTGTGGTTTTCACTTTTGAGTCAATAGTCTGATTCTTGAGCCAACTCTTGCCCCCGTCCGTGCCAGTCAGTTCCGTCACTCAGCGTCTGACCCGTTGCGACCCCATGGACTGCAGCACGCCAGGCTTCTCTGTCCATCACCAGCCCCCGGAGCCTGCTCAAGCTCATGTCCATCGAGTCGGTGATGCCATCCAACCGCCTGGTCTTCTGTCGTCCCCTTCTCCTCCCACCTTAAGTCTTCTCCAGCATCAGGTTCTTTTCCAGTGAGTCAGTTTCTCGCATCAGGTGGCCAAAGTATTGGAGCTTCAGCATCAGTCTTTCCAGTGAATATTGAGGACTGATTTGCTTTAGGATGGACTGGTTGGATCTCCTTGCAGTCCACGGGGCTCTCAAGAGTCTTCTCCAACATCACAGTCCAGAAGCATTGATTCTTCGGCATTCAGCTGTCTTCATGGGCCAATTCTCACATCCATGCATGACTACTGGAAAAAACATAGCTTTGACTAAATGAACCTTTGTCGGCAAAGTAATGTCTCTGTTTTTTAACATGCTGCCTAGGTTCGTCATAGCTTTCCTTCCAAGGAGCAAGTGTCCTTTAATTTCACCATCTGCAGTAAGTTTGGAGCCCAAGAAAATAAAATCTGTCACTGTTTCCATTGTTTCCCCATTTATTTGCCATGAAGCGATGGAGCCGGATGCCATGATCTTCATTTTTTGAATGCTGAGTTTTATGCCAGCTTTTTCACTCTCCTCTTCCACTTTCATCAAGAGGCTCTTTAGTTCCAACCCCTGGAGGCATTTCTTATTCCCCTTTCTGTCTTTTCGCCCTCATAAGGGGACCCATTTATAGCTTTTAACAACATAGTTTCACAACGGGCTCTTTCTATACTTTTTTCCCTTTTATATATATATTTTTAACTGATCCATCCTTCAGTTCACTGATCCTCTCTTCAGCTACGTCCAGTTTGATGTTAAGCCCAGAGACTGAGTTCTTAAATTCAGTCCCTGTTATTTTAACGTTGTAGCATTGGTTTTGATTCTCAGAAATTTCTCCTTTGGTCAAGTATATTTTTTGAACTGGTGACGTTTGCATCTGATACCTCTAGCATACCTCTGATATTCTGATAGACATCTGCTACCTCTGGATGTGTTTCAGTTCTTTTTCTCTTGGTCCTGTTTGTTGTTACACCCTTTTTTGCTTTGTTGGTTGCATGTTGGACACTATGTTTGGAAAACCCTAGAGGTCCTGAGTGATGCTGTCTTCTCCAGACTTTCCTCTGACGTAGACCTCTAGTGGGGACAGAGCTCTCTGTTCACTCAGGGCCTGAGTGACTTGAGGCTGGGGGGTCCTTGTAAGCTGAGTCTCAGCAGCCTTCACCCACCTTCCCCGCCTCCCCCCACCCGACCCCAGGGAGGAGCCCTCCAGCGTCTCCGTCTGGAAGCCTGGGGGCCCTCCCAGGGCCCCTCCTTCTCGGCAGGTCCTGAATCCCACCGTCCGCCTCCTGAAGACCACGAGGTGATTGATACTCAGCGCTCAGCCAGTTTGGGCAGAGTGTTGGGTACGTTTTCTGTGCCCAACTTTTCTTGGGGAGATTGGTCTCTACCATCCGGACTGACTTGTCAGGCCTGTGCTCATATGTTTCTCTTCCCAGCCCGAGGAACCGTCCAGAGCTGTGTTACCCAGTCCCCTCTGCTGGACTTTCCCCTGCCTTTTGTTCGCAGAGTCAGGTTTGTTCAGATGCCCCGGGGGAAGGAGCGGCCCTCTCAGTCTCCAGCTCCCTCACTGGGCTTCCCTGGTGCTTGAAATCTTGGATTGTGGCTGCCTGAGGACCTCTTTTAAAATGTATTTAGCTTTTCTAGCTCTGGGTAGGCTGACCTACAAGCTGCTTGCGTCTGTAACTGGAAGTGGGGAAGCCCTGGGTGTCTTCTCTCATCTGAGGCCACATGTAAGCATCACAGTAATTATACTGATCATCTTTATTTGATCCCGGGAAAACAAGAGGCAGGGGTCCTTGCTTAGTACCCAGGGTTGTGTTTCGGATCAGAATCCCCAGCTTGCCCATGCTCTTTCAGTGCCACTTGAATTTGGGAAGAAGGTGGAGCAAGCGGCCCACGCAGCCTGGGGACGGAGGAGCCGGTGTGCCCGCTTCCCCTGCGCCTGCCAGCCCAGGGCAGGCCTTGCGATGACAGGATGCTGGTGGTGGACGAGAAGCTGAGGAGGGCGGGGCTGCGTGACCTGTGTTCTGTGATGGGGTCACATGTGGGTTTTCTTTTTCAGTTTGAAAAGTGACTGCTTTTACCACCTTTTGTATTTTTTGGACCAAGGCAGATATATAAATAGGTAAATAAACGCTCTTTCGTCGATTAAAAAAAAAAAAGAAAAGTGACTGCTTTTAATCTTCCCTCCAGTTTCACTTTAGGTTGAAAATGAAGATTTTATTCTTCAAGTTGAGCACAGTGATTTTACAGTCTTTTTGAAAGCCAGAGTTGACGTTTTCAAAAGACGTCTCAGAGAACTCCAGTAGATAAAGCGAAAAAAAGAGAACGTGTTCAGGGTGCACTGAGGGCGGGACCCCAATCTGTACCCTGTCTCCCCAGAGTCTGTCATTGCTGAGACGGGTGGACATAGGACCCCAAGCACCCCGGGGACTGAGTCCTCAAGTGAACGCAGAGGTCCGGGCTGAGCCAGGAGCAGTGTGGGCTATGCCCTGGTGCGTGGAGAGCCGCGAGGCTGGGGGTGGGGCCAGGAGAGGGGGTGGGAGACTCTGGCGGGGAGGGAGGGCAGGGCAGCCCCTGGCGGGATCTGGGAGGCGCTGGCTGTCACGGCTGGAGGCAGGGCCACCCCTGAACCTCCACCATGCAGCCCCCATGGGGCCGAGTCTTCTGGCGGCCCAGGGTCGAAGTTAAGGGGGTGAGCTCGCAGCAGGTTGAATGAACCCCGGTCCCCACTGTGGGTTCACTGTAAGCGCCCGGAGCGAGGTTGGTCAAGCCCTTGCTGAGCTCGAGTGAGGGAGCCAGTCAGGGAGGACCAAGCTCAGGGTGAGAGTGAGGGGCAGCCAGCGTGGTGAGTGCTCCTCAGCCGGGTGGGTTCTGGGCACACCCTAGAGTTCAGGGGTGCCCTTTCAGTAGCCTCACTGCAGGCTTGTTTCAGGGGTGGAGGAAGCAGAAGCCCACTTAGAAGACGTGCTCATCCCTAGCGGTTGTGGTTTCTGAAGCAGTTTATACTGTTCGGTTTGACTGTGACCCAGTGACCTTGCAGGGTCACGTTTGACGGTGGGCCTGAGCTGTGGGCCCGGCCTTCCTTCTCCCGCACCCAACACACACCTGCCATCTTTTTGGCAGCCCCTCCCCGCTCTCTGCACCCTTGATGGTGGGCCTGAGCTCAGCCCCCCTGTTACCATGGAGCCCCTTGTGACAGAGTGGTTTCCATGTCCTGGGCTCCTGGGAGATGTGCTGGAGGCAGAGCCTTCGTGCCATTTCTTCTTGAGACAGCAGAGCTGGTGGTCATAGTGTGAGAGCAGTGTGTGAGAGCAGTGTGTGAGAGTGGTGTGTGTGAGAGCGGTGTGTGTGAGAGCAGTGTGTGTGAGAGCGGTGTGTGCGTGAGAACGGTGGTCATAGTGTGAGATCGGTGGTGATACCTCAGGTGCTGAGGTATCTGCCTGAGAAACAGCAGGTGGCCCCGAGTGGGGGGCTGCCCCCATCCACGAGGATGGGTCGCAGAAGGGCCAGCCTATGGGCGCTTTTCCCATGCTGCAACCCCAAGAAAAAGGCCAAGACAAGAAATAAGTTGGCCTCATCCCAAGTCCTGGAAGCAGAGTGCCCGGAGGTGAGAGCAGCCGGGGGCTGGGCCCGTCGGGTTGGCCCTCACCTGGTGAAGCGTTGGGGTTGTGTTTCACTGTGTTCGCATGGGTGTGGGCCCTGCCGGCCAGGGCGTTCTGGCCTCCTGGGCAGGATCGACCCCAGCAGGTTGACCTTGTAAGAGGCTGTGCAGGTGGTGCATGGACGATGGGCGGGGGCCCCACAGGAAGGGAAACAGTGGCTGGAGGAGTCACTGGGGCACGTGGACTGAGCCATAGAGTCAGTCCTTGGAGCAGAAAGGCTAAGCCCGTTAAGGTCTCTCTTCTTCCAAACAAGGGATCCCCTGGCTGGAGGAGTCTCTGGGGCATGTGGATCGAGCTAGAGATTCAGTCCTTGAAGCAGAAAGGCTAAGCCCCTTAACGTCTGCCATTTTACAAAGCACAGACCAGTGCATCCAGTGTTCTCATGACGGGTACCTAGTGCTCATGTGTATAACATACACCCTCATAGCTTCACATGTCTACTGCATGCCTCTTAGAAAGTGTTGGGCAGTGCTCTAGGTGCTGAATACTTAGTATGTAGTAGGGGATACATGGCCCAGGATTTTTGTATTTGTGCAAAGAACAATCGAAGAATGAAAGAGTCCGTGTGGTTTGGTCTGAGCAAGTTCACCACGTGGACGGCCCCGCGTACATACGTATTGTGATAAAATACATATAACATGAATTTACCATTTTAAGCAGTTCATGGAATGACTGGGTGACTTCAGTGGAGTCAGGCTAACAGACGGCCTTGGGGTGCCATCAGCCTCTTTCCCAGAGGAACACTCCAAAGCCTGGTGGCCTTGTAGACCTTACCTTTCTTCTTCACTCTCCCCAGGGGCTCTAGGTCACTTGTCTGTGTGTCGTTTAAGAATCTCTTTATCCACTTTGTTGTTAGGTGTATGTTTAGGAAAGTTTCTCAGACTTCCCTGGGTCTTGAGAAGGCTGGCTGGATTCCGGGTTCTGCCCTGCCGCGTGCCTGCCAGGTCGAGGTGGAGGCTGCAGGCCAGTCTGAGTTGTAGGGGTCTGTGTGGTCTTGGGGTCAGCAGACCCCCTCTTCTCCGGAGGGGCAGGGAGATCCTTTGAGTGGAGCCTGGAGAGAACGGACAGTGTCAGTCTTCAGAGTCTCGCTCTCTTTAACATTTGTGTTTGCATTTAGTTACTCCCTCATTTACCTGTTTTCTAGGAGTTGGCCACATCTCAACAACTAAAGGCATGCAGGGAGCAGCTTCTTACAAGAGAAGCGGAAATCGCGGAGCTGAAAGCCGAAAGGAACACCACCAGGGTCAGTAGGCGGAGTCTCACGTGTTGACCTGTGCCCCGTGGGGGTCACCGCTGGGCTCCGTGTTGCTGTCTTTAAAGTCTGTCTGGTTTTCAAGTCATTTTTCACATCTTCCCACTGAGCAGACTGAGGTGGATCAGTTTGGGGTTCTCATACCTTGCTTCAAATTTATGATGAGAGCTAATGTAATTTTAGTACATTTGAGGGGAGAGTTCTCTTAGCTTCCATTTTTGTCCATGCTGCAGTTTGTGTGGCATCTTAGATCCCCGACCAGGGATTAAAACCCATGAGCCCTGCAGAAGGGTGGAGTCTTAACTCCTGGGACACTGGGGAAGTCCACTCTAACTTCAGACTGAACTGGCGGGATTCCGACGTGCCTTAGCATGGTTTTGGCCTTAGCGTGAAGCTGAGAGGCGTTCTCGGCCCTGAATTCAAGTGTGAGGTTGAAGGTGCTCCTTTGGCCCCGCCTTGCAGCTGCTGCTGGAACACCTGGAGGTCCTGGTTTCCCGGTATGTGCCGTCCCTCGGGATGACGGCGGGCCCGCAGCAGGCGCAGTCCCCAGCCAGCATGACCAGCGAGGTGGAGCTGCTCAGGGCGCTGAGATTGCTCTTTGAGCACCACAAGGCCCTGGACGAGAAGGTACCAGCCCCGCGGCCGTCCTGGATTTGTACATTTGCTGCCTGGTTAGGTGGACGATGCGTGTATTTATGGAACTAGTTGACTTTTGAGCTTCTTGAATTCTTGTAAATACAGGCTTTTCTGTAAGAACTCAGAGTTTTATATTGTTAAAGAGCGTTGCCTGAGTACATGCTCAGACATGTCCGAGTCTTTGCGACCCTGTGGACCGTAGCCCACCACGCTCCTCTCTTCATGGGGCTTCCCAGGCAAGAATACTGGAGTGGGTGGCCATCTCCTACTCCAGGGGATCTTCCCGACCCAGGGATCGAACCTGCCCTCTCACATTGGCAGGCAGATTCTTTACCACTGAGACACCTGGGAAGCGCCCAGTTAAAAAGTATTAGTTGGCATAAATGCCTCAAGGTTTTTTTTATTCTGTATATCAATTTGCAATTAAAAACTGGGTAATACAGTTCTTTTAGGATAACAGTTTTTTCCTCGGAAACTGAGAATTTAAAGCTGTTACTAAGCAGATTTTCTTCACCTTAAGGTCAATGAGAGACATTAAAGGTATTCTGTTACAGTAGCCATGGAATCAGGTGAGGGTAGAATAAGAAGTGCACTAACGTATGTACACACATCAACACACAGTGATTCGGCCCCTTTTATTTCAGTTGAGAGAGCAACTGCGACACGCTCTTGAAAGGTGTAGTTCCTTAGAAGAGGAATTAAGGACCGCACACAAACAGGTGAGTTTGGACAGTCATCGTGTAATTTCAGTCAAGGGTTCGTCATTTGTGTACTTTCATTTTCAAAAAGTATGAAGGCTGTAGTGTTGGACATCAGATGTTATTTATCTTTGAAATGGGGCGCAAGGGCCTGAGGAATAACCCCAGGGAGGGTGGGACCTGGAGCCAGGGAGAGACATGTAGGAGGGCGGCGGGGTGGGCAAGGAGGAGAGGAGGCTTGGTGACATGGGTTCCTCCAGCCCCCGGGAGCTGCCCGGCAGGGCGGGGCACAGCGCCTGCTTGCAGAGAGCTGGAGACCAGGCAGGAGGGGGACAGCAGAGGCCGCTCCCAGGGAGCCTTCAGAGACCCCGAGTGGGCGCTGCAGGGTGCCCTGGAAGAGGAGTCTGCTGGCTCCCATTGTGCCATCTGAAGTTGAGAGTAGCGAGAGGATGTGCTGACCGGGCTGATGGGGGTGAACCCATAGGCAGCCGGTTTGCTGGAGCGGAACCGGGATGATGGCAGGTGGTCCTGCAGCCAGCGAAGGGGGAGGACAGGCCCTGGGGAGGGGTCGTGATGAAGACAGGGGGCGTGGGCTGTGACCACGCGGCCACGGAGCCGGCAGCCAGCACCTCGAGGCTGCCTCTCGGATGCTTTGAAGTCATGTCTGGGAGAGAAGGCAGGACCTGGGTTGAGAGTCGGACAGTGGGGAGACTTGCAGAGAACAGGGTGTGGGTGTGAGAGTGGGAGGGCGGCACGGGCCCCAGCAGGCACTCTCCCGTGCGTCTCTGATGGCAGAGCCGACCTTGTGCTGCGAGGGGCTATCCCCCAGAACAGCCCGAGTGCCTGTGCCCTGAGAGGAGAGCCGCAGGGGGCTGGCCCTCCAGTCCCCTGGCTGCCCTGTTCGCTCCTGTCTGTACATGTTCAGACCAGCCTGGGACACGGAGGCCTGGGAACCTGTGAGGTCTGCACACCTCGGGGAACTACTAGTACAAGTGATGACCGCTGAGGTGGACCCAGAGGCTGCGGAGCTGAAGGATTTTTTCCTTCTTATTTTCCTTCATCCTGCCTGATGGACACAAGGATGTATGTTTTCAATTTTGGGTTTTTGTCTCTGACTCGGTGAGCCCACCCATGTAAATAACCTCATAGGATTGCCTTCCGTCCACGCTAAGACCTGAGTGTCACCAGGCCATCTAGGAACTGGATTCTCCTCCTGCCCGTTTCTTCAGTACTGCTCGCTTAAGAGATGGCAGTGTCTCATAAGCATGGCTGTTTATCCAATGTCAGGGTTTCCATATCAAATTGTGCTCGGTTCCTGCCAGACGAGACCTGTCCTGAATGTCGCTGACGAGCTGTGGTCCTCTCGTGCCC
This sequence comes from Cervus elaphus, assembly GCF_910594005.1. Lineage (NCBI taxonomy): Eukaryota > Metazoa > Chordata > Mammalia > Artiodactyla > Cervidae > Cervus > Cervus elaphus. The sequence continues at coordinate 8,914,404 of NC_057847.1, forward strand.
AGGTGCAGAGCCAGAGGGAGCAGGACTGGGAGTCCGCACAGCAGGCCCGCGTGGTGGACACCGTGGCCCAGGCCTTCGAGAGTGACGAGGATGTGTCTGCCGGCGAGGGCGACGGGGTCACCCTCCTCAGCTCGGCCGGTCAGCTGCCGCCCAGTGTGCAGGCCGATGCCGACACTCTGCCTGTGATGTGTCAGGAGCCGCTGGACGCCATCAGTGAAGAGATCCGGTGGGTGCGCCCAAACTCAGCTCCCCAGAACCTGGGCTTCTCTGAGGAGCTCTCTTCTCCTACGAGAAGTCTGAGTGTTCCACAGTGAGAGAACTGACTTCAGGCCTGCTTCAAGGATTTTCAGTTGTGAGAATGCCCTTGATGAGAGAGCTCAGTCAGGCAGGGCGTTCTGTCCACAGCTGGTTTCAGCACTCTGTTGGGGGGCGTTGTAGGGTGTCCCCCCCAGCTCTGAGCCCCAAGGTGGGTGAGGTGCCAAGGCGGTGTCCTCTGCGGCCCGTGTGCCCCCCAGCCCTGTGGGTTCACCCACCTGTGTCCATCGGAGACTCCCACGTTCTGGTGCAAAGCCACCTGGAACAGAAAAGCAGGGGTTTGGGGGTTGGCAAATTCCCACTCAGATCTGCATTGTCCTTTTTAACTTAATACAGTGTGAAGATTGGCTTGTTGTAAGACAGTGGTCCAAAGACACGGGTTTGAGTTATTCTCATCTCATCAGTATATTTAAGATGTTTTCTTCCCACACCGTCTTGGCAGTTGTTAACAGTTTACAAAATGGGATAGCACGCAAAGGCGCTCCTCGTGGTGAGCCGCAGGCCTTGGGTCTGGGTGCAGCCGGGTGTCCGGGGGCCGGAGGCCTGCCTGGGCCACACCGGCACAGCTAAGCCCCTGTCCCGGGTCCACGTCCAGTGTGGCCTCAGGCCGGTGACCGTGCGCAGGACCAGGCAGAGCTGCTGCTCAGATTGTTCTCGTCACGTCAGCCCAGGTCGAGGTGCTCGTGCCTGTGTGCCGAGCACGCGGGGCTCGCGGGGAAGGCAGGGGTGAACGGCACAGCCAGCAAACGCAGGTGGTGCCGCCTGCACTTTTGATGCCGAGACAGACTGCTTCCTGCGCCCTGTTTGAGCTCAGAAGAGCTCAGAAAGATGGGCTTTCCCCATCCCTGCAGGAAATGTGGAACGGTTTTTTCCATATAAATATTTTTATTTTTACAGCAAGTTGTCAGGTAAAGTGAATTTTCCTTAGGCAGTAAGTTGACTTGTTTTATAAATGATAAATTCTGTCCATCAGCTTGCTATCACAAGTGAGAAACTTTCAGGACTTATAGGTAGAATGAAGCTGAAGAGGTTATGACCTGCAAGAATCCTGTAGTTTATTTTCAAAATCATTTTATAGGCATCATCGAGTATTTAAACTGCTATATAAAATCATCCACTACACATTAGGGGAGAAGAGCAGTAAGCGTGAATTCTAGGTGAATGCGGCACATTGACATGAATCCAGAAACTCGCACAAAGCTGGTGGACAACTTCATCGAGTGATGTTTTGTACATATTCAACCATTAAAAAAGAAAAATCCCCTCAGCACTTCATCTGGTCTGGGGACTTTTGTTTAGAATCTCCAGCTTGTTCGTGAATCGCTGTGTTGGTTATAGAGAGTTCCCGATTCCCAGTGGAAAAGACTTGAGGCACTGACGTGCACCTCTGCCCTGAGAGCAGGGAAGGTGAAGGTGGTCAACTTCAGGTATCTCCTCACAGGGAGAGAGTCGCCACCCAGGCCCCGTCAGAATGTTAGCGTAAATAAGTCAAATCAAACGTGAATGACCAGGGGCCAGTTTGTAAGTCTCAGTGCGAAGTTATTCCAAGTTTGAGAATATTCAAAAGAGGGAAAGTCGAACCTTTTAGCCGAGATGAGAAATGAGCAGATGTTCCCAGAATTTGCTCATCGTGACACAGAATGCCAGCCCAAATTTGTTGTCCAGAAACGTTCCTGTGCTGACGAGGGCAGCTGACGAGTTTTGCTCTCTTTTAGGTGGATCCGGGAGGAGAAGAAGATTTCGAAGCAGCGGGCCGAGGAGCCTGAGAGCAGGGCGGGCGGGGCGCGCTTAGGCAGCCTTCGGCGTTTTAAGTCACTGAGCTCCCTCAGCCTGTGTCCTGCCTCCTCACTTGCCGGCTCCTGCCCGCCCAGCAGGGAGCGCTCCCCGCCCCGAAGGAGGCGGCAAAGCCTGGCGTGTGAGGCAGACCGGCTGGGCGTGATGACTCCGGTAAGTGTCTGCCTCCTCCCTGCCGCATCCCTCCCCAAGCACACTGTTTTTCTTCCTTTGTTTTTTCTGTTTTTCCCCAGAGGAAAATCGGGTACATTTGCTCCGCTCAGAGGTTTAAGACTTTTAAAACTGCCTGGCCTTTAATCATTCCATAATGGCACAGGGACCAATTAGGCTTCATATTTGGACCACCGGCTTAGCAAGCCATCGTGAACTCAGCCAGAGCCTGCCTCTGGAGCGGTGGGCCTGGCCTGTGCTGGGCACGGCAGCGGCAGGGAAGTTTCTGTGGTCAGGGAGCAGACAGCCTCGTGAAAGTAACCATAGGCCGCCCTCATGGCGAGTGAAAGCCGGGCAGCACATGTTCCATCGGGGACACCTGGCTGCAGGGTGCAGGGCACGCGGTGGCAACAGGACCAAGACTCTAAACTGGTCCGCTTGCTGATGGGCCTGGCCGCATGCTCAGGCCAGCTGTGCACGTGAAACCAGTTAAAGACCCAGTGCCCCAGGGCCCCAGGGAAGAAGTCGGGCTACCTCACTCTTCCGCGTCTCAACATGGGATGACGCCCTAGGGCTTATGGAGACAGAGCGTGCGGCTCTAAGGCACACGTGCTGGCTTTCTTGCCTGTGTAGCCTCGGTTTCTGAGTGCACGGCTGTTTACCCCGTGAATCACGTGTACAACACTCTGCCTTGAAACTGCACTTGCATTATCCCTTTTTTCTGTTACCACCCATTTCCTGTGAGCTGCGTTGTTAGCATAGAGTTCAATTAACTGTGGGTCATTTTAGATGCATGTGAAGTGGTAACTGGTCCATTTTGTGGTCTTTTGACACACTGCTTTTATAATTTGTATCATTGTCTAAGTAGTTGATATTTAAAAGTCTTGGACGATTTCTCTGTGGTTTCATGCTTCATTTCTTTCCGAGTATTTGTAAAAGAACAGTTCCGAATATCTTCTCCTTGTGGAGTTTTCGGACGGTGTGTCTGCCGTCATCATTGGCTTTGATTTCCTGACTCATCCTGTTGCCTGTTTAGCCATCATCAATCCAGACCGCAGCCTCCCATCCCCCCCACCAGAGGCTGTAGTTCACACATCCATCTCCCCTCCGCCATCCTCCCCCTTGCTCTGGTCACATCAGTGCTGTGTTCCATTCGTCTGGTTTGTGCTTTGTCTTCGTGTCTCATTAAATGGTGATTTTCCCGCAGAGCAGTAAGTTAGAGTTAGTGTATCACTATGCAGTTACAGGCATAATGTAGATGGATCATACACTATATGGACAGCAGATGCCTCTCCCAAGCAGCATTCAGAGACCCCCAGTGGGCGCTGCAGGGTGCCCTGGAGGAGGAGTCTGCTGGTTCCCTTGTGCCATTTGAAGGCGAGAGAACCGAGAGGATGTGCTGAACGTGCTGATAGGGGTGAACCCACAGGCAGCTGGTTCGCTGGAGCGGAGCCGGGATGATGGCACGTGGTCCTGCAGCCAGCGAAGGGGGTGGCCAGGCCCTGGGGAGGGGTCGTGAGGAAGACAGGGGCAAGGGCTTTGGCCACAGGGGCCAGGTAGTCGGCAGCCAGCATCTCGAGGCTGCCCCGCGGTTGCTTTCCGGTCATGTCTGGGAAAGAAGGCAGGACCTGGGTTGAGAGTCGGACAGGGGGGAGACTTGCAGAGGACAGGGTGTGAGGTGTGAGAGTGGGAGGGCGGCACGGGCCCCAGCAGGCACTCTCCCGTGCGTCTCTGATGGCAGAGCCGCCATTGTGGTGCAAGGGGCTATCCCCCAGAACAGCCCGAGTGCCTGTGCCCCGAGACGAGAGCCGCAGGGGGCTGGCCCTCCAGTCCCCTGGCTGCCCTGCTCGCTCCTGTCTGTGCGTGTTCAGACCAGCCTGGAACACGGAGGCCTGGGAACCTGTGAGGACGGCACTCCTCGGGGAACTAGTACAAGTGATGACCGCTGAGGTGGACCCAGAGGCTGCGGAGCTGAAGGATTTTTTCCTTCTTATTTTCCTTCATCCTGCCTGATGGAGGCATGGACTGTTTCTAATTTTGGGTTTTTGTCTCTGACTCCATCAGCCCACCCTTGTGAATAACCTCATAGGATTGCCTTCCGTGCACGCTAAGACCTGAGTGTCACCAGGCCATCTAGGAACTGGATTCTCCTCCTGCCCGTTTCTTCAGTACTGCTCGCTTAAGAGATGGCAGTGTCTCATAAGCATGGCTGTTTATCCAATGTCAGGGCTTCCATATCAAATTGTGCTCGGTTCCTGACAGACGAGAGCTGTCCTGAGTGTCGCTGACGAGCCGTGGTCCTCTCGTGCCCAGGTGCAGAGCCAGAGGGAGCAGGACTGGGAGTCCGTGCAGCAGGCCCGCGTGGTGGACACCGTGGCCCAGGCGTTCGAGAGTGACGAAGATGTGTCTGCCGGCGAGGGCGATGGGGTCACCCTCCTCAGCTCGGCCGGTCAGCTGCCGCCCAGTGTGCAGGCCGATGCCGACACTCTGCCTGTGATGTGTCAGGAGCCGCTGGACGCCATCAGTGAAGAGATCCGGTGGGTGCGCCCAAACTCAGCTCCCCAGAACCTGGGCTTCTCTGAGGAGCTCTCTTCTCCTACGAGAAGTCTGAGTGTTCCACAGTGAGAGAACTGACTTCAGGCCTGCTTCAAGGATTTTCAGTTGTGAGAATGCCCTTGATGAGAGAGCTCAGTCAGGCAGGGCGTTCTGTCCACAGCTGGTTTCAGCACTCTGTTGGGGGGCGTTGTAGGGTGTCCCCCCCAGCTCTGAGCCCCAAGGTGGGTGAGGTGCCAAGGCGGTGTCCTCTGCGGCCCGTGTGCCCCCCAGCCCTGTGGGTTCACCCACCTGTGTCCATCGGAGACTCCCACGTTCTGGTGCAAAGCCACCTGGAACAGAAAAGCAGGGGTTTGGGGGTTGGCAAATTCCCACTCAGATCTGCATTGTCCTTTTTAACTTAATACAGTGTGAAGATTGGCTTGTTGTAAGACAGTGGTCCAAAGACACGGGTTTGAGTTATTCTCATCTCATCAGTATATTTAAGATGTTTTCTTCCCACACCGTCTTGGCAGTTGTTAACAGTTTACAAAATGGGATAGCACGCAAAGGCGCTCCTCGTGGTGAGCCGCAGGCCTTGGGTCTGGGTGCAGCCGGGTGTCCGGGGGCCGGAGGCCTGCCTGGGCCACACCGGCACAGCTAAGCCCCTGTCCCGGGTCCACGTCCAGTGTGGCCTCAGGCCGGTGACCGTGCGCAGGACCAGGCAGAGCTGCTGCTCAGATTGTTCTCGTCACGTCGGCCCAGGCTGAGGTGCTCGTGCCTGTGTGCCGAGCACGCGGGGCTCGCGGGGAAGGCAGGGGTGAACGGCACAGCCAGCAAACGCAGGTGGTGCCGCCTGCACTTTTGATGCCGAGACAGACTGCTTCCTGCGCCCTGTTTGAGCTCAGAAGAGCTCAGAAAGATGGGCTTTCCCCATCCCTGCAGGAAATGTGGAACGGTTTTTTCCATATGAATATTTTTATTTTTACAGCAAGTTGTCAGGTAAAGTGAATTTTCCTTAGGCAGTAAGTTGACTTGTTTTATAAATGGTAAATTCTGTCCATCAGCTTGCTATCACAAGTGAGAAACTTTCAGGACTTATAGGTAGAATGAAGCTGAAGAGGTTATGACCTGCAAGAATCCTGTAGTTTATTTTCAAAATCATTTTATAGGCATCATCGAGTATTTAAACTGCTATATAAAATCATCCACTACACATTAGGGGAGAAGAGCAGGAAGCGTGAATTCTAGGTGAATGCGGCACATTGACATGAATCCAGAAACTCGCACAAAGCTGGTGGACAACTTCATCAAGTGATGTGTTTGTACATATTCAACCATTAAAAAAGAAAAATCCCCTCAGCACTTCATCTGGTCTGGGGACTTTTGTTTAGGAACTCCAGCTTGTTCGTGAATCGCTGTGTTGGTTATAGAGAGTTCCCGATTCCCAGTGGAAAAGACTTGAGGCACTGACGTGCACCTCTGCCCTGAGAGCAGGGAAGGTGAAGGTGGTCAACTTCAGGTATCTCCTCACAGGGAGAGAGTCGCCACCCAGGCCCCGTCAGAATGTTAGCGTAAATAAGTCAAATCAAACGTGAATGACCAGGGGCCAGTTTGTAAGTCTCAGTGCGAAGTTATTCCAAGTTTGAGAATATTCAAAAGAGGGAAAGTCGAACCTTTTAGCCGAGATGAGAAATGAGCAGATGTTCCCAGAATTTGCTCATCGTGACACAGAATGCCAGCCCAAATTTGTTGTCCAGAAACGTTCCTGTGCTGACGAGGGCAGCTGACGAGTTTTGCTCTCTTTTAGGTGGATCCGGGAGGAGAAGAAGATTTCGAAGCAGCGGGCCGAGGAGCCTGAGAGCAGGGCGGGCGGGGCGCGCTTAGGCAGCCTTCGGCGTTTTAAGTCACTGAGCTCCCTCAGCCTGTGTCCTGCCTCCTCACTTGCCGGCTCCTGCCCGCCCAGCAGGGAGCGCTCCCCGCCCCGAAGGAGGCGGCAAAGCCTTATGCGCGAGGGAGACCGGCTGGGCGTGATGACCCCGGTAAGTGTCTGCCTCCTCCCTGCCGCATCCCTCCCCAAGCACACTGTTTTTCTTCCTTTGTTTTTTCTGTTTTTCCCCAGAGGAAAATCGGGTACATTTGCTCCGCTCAGAGGTTTAAGACTTTTAAAACTGCCTGGCCTTTAATCATTCCATAATGGCACAGGGACCAATTAGGCTTCATATTTGGACCACCGGCTTAGCAAGCCATCGTGAACTCAGCCAGAGCCTGCCTCTGGAGCGGTGGGCCTGGCCTGTGCTGGGCACGGCAGCGGCAGGGAAGTTTCTGTGGTCAGGGAGCAGACAGCCTCGTGAAAGTAAGCATAGGCCGCCCTCATGGCGAGTGAAAGCCGGGCAGCACATGTTCCATCGGGGACACCTGGCTGCAGGGTGCAGGGCACGCGGTGGCAACAGGACCAAGACTCTAAACTGGTCCGCTTGCTGATGGGCCTGGCCGCATGCTCAGGCCAGCTGTGCACGTGAAACCAGTTAAAGACCCAGTGCCCCAGGGCCCCAGGGAAGAAGTCGGGCTACCTCACTCTTCCGCGTCTCAACACGGGATGACGCCCTAGGGCTTATGGAGACAGAGCGTGCGGCTCTAAGGCACATGTGCTGGCTTTCTTGCCTGTGTAGCCTCGGTTTCTGAGTGCACGGCTGTTTACCCCGTGAATCACGTGTACAACACTCTGCCTTGAAACTGCACTTGCATTATCCCTTTTTTCTGTTACCACCCGTTTCCTGTGAGCTGCGTTGTTAGCATAGAGTTCAATTAACTGTGGGTCATTTTAGATGCATGTGAAGTGGTAACTGGTCCATTTTGTGGTCTTTTGACACACTGCTTTTATAATTTGTATCATTGTCTAAGTAGTTGATATTTAAAATTCTTGGACGATTTCTCTGTGGTTTCATGCTTCATTTCTTTCCGCGTATTTGTAAAAGAACAGTTCCGAATATCTTCTCCTTGTGGAGTTTTCGGACGGTGTGTCTGCCGTCATCATTGGCTTTGATTTCCTGACTCATCCTGTTGCCTGTTTAGCCATCATCAATCCAGACCGCAGCCTCCCATCCCCCCCACCAGAGGCTGTAGTTCACACATCCATCTCCCCTCCGCCATCCTCCCACTTGCTCTGGTCACATCAGTGCTGTGTTCCATTCGTCTGGTTTGTGCTTTGTCTTCGTGTCTCATTAAATGGTGATTTTCCCGCAGAGCAGTAAGTTAGAGTTAGTGTATCACTATGCAGTTACAGGCATAATGTAGATGGATCATACACTATATGGACAGCAGATGCCTCTCCCAAGCAGCATTCAGAGACCCCCAGTGGGCGCTGCAGGGTGCCCTGGAGGAGGAGTCTTCTGGTTCCCTTGTGCCATTTGAAGGCGAGAGAACCGAGAGGATGTGCTGAACGTGCTGATAGGGGTGAACCCACAGGCAGCTGGTTCGCTGGAGCGGAGCCGGGATGATGGCACGTGGTCCTGCAGCCAGCGAAGGGGGTGGCCAGGCCCTGGGGAGGGGTCGTGAGGAAGACAGGGGCAAGGGCTTTGGCCACAGGGGCCAGGTAGTCGGCAGCCAGCATCTCGAGGCTGCCCCGCGGTTGCTTTCCGGTCATGTCTGGGAAAGAAGGCAGGACCTGGGTTGAGAGTCGGACAGGGGGGAGACTTGCAGAGAACAGGGTGTGAGGTGTGAGAGCGGGAGGGCGGCACGGGCCCCAGCAGGCACTCTCCCGTGCGTCTCTGATGGCAGAGCCGCCATTGTGGTGCAAGGGGCTATCCCCCAGAACAGCCCGAGTGCCTGTGCCCCGAGACGAGAGCCGCAGGGGGCTGGCCCTCCAGTCCCCTGGCTGCCCTGCTCGCTCCTGTCTGTGCGTGTTCAGACCAGCCTGGAACACGGAGGCCTGGGAACCTGTGAGGACGGCACTCCTCGGGGAACTAGTACAAGTGATGACCGCTGAGGTGGACCCAGAGGCTGCGGAGCTGAAGGATTTTTTCCTTCTTATTTTCCTTCATCCTGCCTGATGGAGGCATGGACTGTTTCTAATTTTGGGTTTTTGTCTCTGACTCCATCAGCCCACCCTTGTGAATAACCTCATAGGATTGCCTTCCGTCCATGCTAAGACCTGAGTGTCACCAGGCCATCTAGGAACTGGATTCTCCTCCTGCCCGTTTCTTCAGTACTGCTCGCTTAAGAGATGGCAGTGTCTCATAAGCATGGCTGTTTATCCAATGTCAGGGCTTCCATATCAAATTGTGCTCGGTTCCTGACAGACGAGAGCTGTCCTGAGTGTCGCTGACGAGCCGTGGTCCTCTCGTGCCCAGGTGCAGAGCCAGAGGGAGCAGGACTGGGAGTCCGTGCAGCAGGCCCGCGTGGTGGACACCGTGGCCCAGGCGTTCGAGAGTGACGAGGATGTGTCTGCCGGCGAGGGCGACGGGGTCACCCTCCTCAGCTCGGCCGGTCAGCTGCCGCCCAGTGTGCAGGCCGATGCCGACACTCTGCCTGTGATGTGTCAGGAGCCGCTGGACGCCATCAGTGAAGAGATCCGGTGGGTGCGCCCAAACTCAGCTCCCCAGAACCTGGGCTTCTCTGAGGAGCTCTCTTCTCCTACGAGAAGTCTGAGTGTTCCACAGTGAGAGAACTGACTTCAGGCCTGCTTCAAGGATTTTCAGTTGTGAGAATGCCCTTGATGAGAGAGCTCAGTCAGGCAGGGCGTTCTGTCCACAGCTGGTTTCAGCACTCTGTTGGGGGGCATTGTAGGGTGTCCCCCCCAGCTCTGAGCCCCAAGGTGGGTGAGGTGCCAAGGCGGTGTCCTCTGCGGCCCGTGTGCCCCCCAGCCCTGTGGGTTCACCCACCTGTGTCCATCGGAGACTCCCACGTTCTGGTGCAAAGCCACCTGGAACAGAAAAGCAGGGGTTTGGGGGTTGGCAAATTCCCACTCAGATCTGCATTGTCCTTTTTAACTTAATACAGTGTGAAGATTGGCTTGTTGTAAGACAGTGGTCCAAAGACACGGGTTTGAGTTATTCTCATCTCATCAGTATATTTAAGATGTTTTCTTCCCACACCGTCTTGGCAGTTGTTAACAGTTTACAAAATGGGATAGCACGCAAAGGCGCTCCTCGTGGTGAGCCGCAGGTCTTGGGTCTGGGTGCAGCCGGGTGTCCGGGGGCCGGAGGCCTGCCTGGGCCACACCGGCACAGCTAAGCCCCTGTCCCGGGTCCACGTCCAGTGTGGCCTCAGGCCGGTGACCGTGCGCAGGACCAGGCAGAGCTGCTGCTCAGATTGTTCTCGTCACGTCGGCCCAGGCTGAGGTGCTCGTGCCTGTGTGCCGAGCACGCGGGGCTCGGGGGGAAGGCAGGGGTGAACGGCACAGCCAGCAAACGCAGGTGGTGCCGCCTGCACTTTTGATGCCGAGACAGACTGCTTCCTGCGCCCTGTTTGAGCTCAGAAGAGCTCAGAAAGATGGGCTTTCCCCATCCCTGCAGGAAATGTGGAACGGTTTTTTCCATATGAATATTTTTATTTTTACAGCAAGTTGTCAGGTAAAGTGAATTTTCCTTAGGCAGTAAGTTGACTTGTTTTATAAATGGTAAATTCTGTCCATCAGCTTGCTATCACAAGTGAGAAACTTTCAGGACTTATAGGTAGAATGAAGCTGAAGAGGTTATGACCTGCAAGAATCCTGTAGTTTATTTTCAAAATCATTTTATAGGCATCATCGAGTATTTAAACTGCTATATAAAATCATCCACTACACATTAGGGGAGAAGAGCAGGAAGCGTGAATTCTAGGTGAATGCGGCACATTGACATGAATCCAGAAACTCGCACAAAGCTGGTGGACAACTTCATCAAGTGATGTGTTTGTACATATTCAACCATTAAAAAAGAAAAATCCCCTCAGCACTTCATCTGGTCTGGGGACTTTTGTTTAGGAACTCCAGCTTGTTCGTGAATCGCTGTGTTGGTTATAGAGAGTTCCCGATTCCCAGTGGAAAAGACTTGAGGCACTGACGTGCTCCTCTGCCCTGAGAGCAGGGAAGGTGAAGGTGGTCAACTTCAGGTATCTCCTCACAGGGAGAGAGTCGCCACCCAGGCCCCGTCAGAATGTTAGCGTAAATAAGTCAAATCAAACGTGAATGACCAGGGGCCAGTTTGTAAGTCTCAGTGCGAAGTTATTCCAAGTTTGAGAATATTCAAAAGAGGGAAAGTCGAACCTTTTAGCCGAGATGAGAAATGAGCAGATGTTCCCAGAATTTGCTCATCGTGACACAGAATGCCAGCCCAAATTTGTTGTCCAGAAACGTTCCTGTGCTGACGAGGGCAGCTGACGAGTTTTGCTCTCTTTTAGGTGGATCCGGGAGGAGAAGAAGATTTCGAAGCAGCGGGCCGAGGAGCCTGAGAGCAGGGCGGGCGGGGCGCGCTTAGGCAGCCTTCGGCGTTTTAAGTCACTGAGCTCCCTCAGCCTGTGTCCTGCCTCCTCACTTGCCGGCTCCTGCCCGCCCAGCAGGGGGCGCTCCCCACCCCGAGGGAGGCGGCAAAGCCTGGCGTGCGAGGGAGACCGGCTGGGCGTGATGACTCCGGTAAGTGTCTGCCTCCTCCCTGCCGCATCCCTCCCCAAGCACACTGTTTTTCTTCCTTTGTTTTTTCTGTTTTTCCCCAGAGGAAAATCGGGTACATTTGCTCCGCTCAGAGGTTTAAGACTTTTAAAACTGCCTGGCCTTTAATCATTCCATAATGGCACAGGGACCAATTAGGCTTCATATTTGGACCACCGGCTTAGCAAGCCATCGTGAACTCAGCCAGAGCCTGCCTCTGGAGCGGTGGGCCTGGCCTGTGCTGGGCACGGCAGCGGCAGGGAAGTTTCTGTGGTCAGGGAGCAGACAGCCTCGTGAAAGTAAGCATAGGCCGCCCTCATGGCGAGTGAAAGCCGGGCAGCACATGTTCCATCGGGGACACCTGGCTGCAGGGTGCAGGGCACGCGGTGGCAACAGGACCAAGACTCTAAACTGGTCCGCTTGCTGATGGGCCTGGCCGCATGCTCAGGCCAGCTGTGCACGTGAAACCAGTTAAAGACCCAGTGCCCCAGGGCCCCAGGGAAGAAGTCGGGCTACCTCACTCTTCCGCGTCTCAACACGGGATGACGCCCTAGGGCTTATGGAGACAGAGCGTGCGGCTCTAAGGCACACGTGCTGGCTTTCTTGCCTGTGTAGCCTCGGTTTCTGAGTGCACGGCTGTTTACCCCCGTGAATCACGTGTACAACACTCTGCCTTGAAACTGCACTTGCATTATCCCTTTTTTCTGTTACCACCCGTTTCCTGTGAGCTGCGTTGTTAGCATAGAGTTCAATTAACTGTGGGTCATTTTAGATGCATGTGAAGTGGTAACTGGTCCATTTTGTGGTCTTTTGACACACTGCTTTTATAATTTGTATCATTGTCTAAGTAGTTGATATTTAAAATTCTTGGACGATTTCTCTGTGGTTTCATGCTTCATTTCTTTCCGCGTATTTGTAAAAGAACAGTTCCGAATATCTTCTCCTTGTGGAGTTTTCGGACGGTGTGTCTGCCGTCATCATTGGCTTTGATTTCCTGACTCATCCTGTTGCCTGTTTAGCCATCATCAATCCAGACCGCAGCCTCCCATCCCCCCCACCAGAGGCTGTAGTTCACACATCCATCTCCCCTCCGCCATCCTCCCACTTGCTCTGGTCACATCAGTGCTGTGTTCCATTCGTCTGGTTTGTGCTTTGTCTTCGTGTCTCATTAAATGGTGATTTTCCCGCAGAGCAGTAAGTTAGAGTTAGTGTATCACTATGCAGTTACAGGCATAATGTAGATGGATCATACACTATATGGACAGCAGATGCCTCTCCCAAGCAGCATTCAGAGACCCCCAGTGGGCGCTGCAGGGTGCCCTGGAGGAGGAGTCTTCTGGTTCCCTTGTGCCATTTGAAGGCGAGAGAACCGAGAGGATGTGCTGAACGTGCTGATAGGGGTGAACCCACAGGCAGCTGGTTCGCTGGAGCGGAGCCGGGATGATGGCACGTGGTCCTGCAGCCAGCGAAGGGGGTGGCCAGGCCCTGGGGAGGGGTCGTGAGGAAGACAGGGGCAAGGGCTTTGGCCACAGGGGCCAGGTAGTCGGCAGCCAGCACCTCGAGGCTGCCCCGCGGTTGCTTTCCGGTCATGTCTGGGAAAGAAGGCAGGACCTGGGTTGAGAGTCGGACAGGGGGGAGACTTGCAGAGAACAGGGTGTGAGGTGTGAGAGTGGGAGGGCGGCACGGGCCCCAGCAGGCACTCTCCCGTGCGTCTCTGATGGCAGAGCCGCCATTGTGGTGCAAGGGGCTATCCCCCAGAACAGCCCGAGTGCCTGTGCCCCGAGACGAGAGCCGCAGGGGGCTGGCCCTCCAGTCCCCTGGCTGCCCTGCTCGCTCCTGTCTGTGCGTGTTCAGACCAGCCTGGAACACGGAGGCCTGGGAACCTGTGAGGACGGCACTCCTCGGGGAACTAGTACAAGTGATGACCGCTGAGGTGGACCCAGAGGCTGCGGAGCTGAAGGATTTTTTCCTTCTTATTTTCCTTCATCCTGCCTGATGGAGGCATGGACTGTTTCTAATTTTGGGTTTTTGTCTCTGACTCCATCAGCCCACCCTTGTGAATAACCTCATAGGATTGCCTTCCGTCCATGCTAAGACCTGAGTGTCACCAGGCCATCTAGGAACTGGATTCTCCTCCTGCCCGTTTCTTCAGTACTGCTCGCTTAAGAGATGGCAGTGTCTCATAAGCATGGCTGTTTATCCAATGTCAGGGCTTCCATATCAAATTGTGCTCGGTTCCTGACAGACGAGAGCTGTCCTGAGTGTCGCTGACGAGCCGTGGTCCTCTCGTGCCCAGGTGCAGAGCCAGAGGGAGCAGGACTGGGAGTCCGTGCAGCAGGCCCGCGTGGTGGACACCGTGGCCCAGGCGTTCGAGAGTGACGAGGATGTGTCTGCCGGCGAGGGCGACGGGGTCACCCTCCTCAGCTCGGCCGGTCAGCTGCCGCCCAGTGTGCAGGCCGATGCCGACACTCTGCCTGTGATGTGTCAGGAGCCGCTGGACGCCATCAGTGAAGAGATCCGGTGGGTGCGCCCAAACTCAGCTCCCCAGAACCTGGGCTTCTCTGAGGAGCTCTCTTCTCCTACGAGAAGTCTGAGTGTTCCACAGTGAGAGAACTGACTTCAGGCCTGCTTCAAGGATTTTCAGTTGTGAGAATGCCCTTGATGAGAGAGCTCAGTCAGGCAGGGCGTTCTGTCCACAGCTGGTTTCAGCACTCTGTTGGGGGGCATTGTAGGGTGTCCCCCCCAGCTCTGAGCCCCAAGGTGGGTGAGGTGCCAAGGCGGTGTCCTCTGTGGCCCGTGTGCCCCCCAGCCCTGTGGGTTCACCCACCTGTGTCCATCGGAGACTCCCACGTTCTGGTGCAAAGCCACCTGGAACAGAAAAGCAGGGGTTTGGGGGTTGGCAAATTCCCACTCAGATCTGCATTGTCCTTTTTAACTTAATACAGTGTGAAGATTGGCTTGTTGTAAGACAGTGGTCCAAAGACACGGGTTTGAGTTATTCTCATCTCATCAGTATATTTAAGATGTTTTCTTCCCACACCGTCTTGGCAGTTGTTAACAGTTTACAAAATGGGATAGCACGCAAAGGCGCTCCTCGTGGTGAGCCGCAGGTCTTGGGTCTGGGTGCAGCCGGGTGTCCGGGGGCCGGAGGCCTGCCTGGGCCACACCGGCACAGCTAAGCCCCTGTCCCGGGTCCACGTCCAGTGTGGCCTCAGGCCGGTGACCGTGCGCAGGACCAGGCAGAGCTGCTGCTCAGATTGTTCTCGTCACGTCGGCCCAGGCTGAGGTGCTCGTGCCTGTGTGCCGAGCACGCGGGGCTCGCGGGGAAGGCAGGGGTGAACGGCACAGCCAGCAAACGCAGGTGGTGCCGCCTGCACTTTTGATGCCGAGACAGACTGCTTCCTGCGCCCTGTTTGAGCTCAGAAGAGCTCAGAAAGATGGGCTTTCCCCATCCCTGCAGGAAATGTGGAACGGTTTTTTCCATATGAATATTTTTATTTTTACAGCAAGTTGTCAGGTAAAGTGAATTTTCCTTAGGCAGTAAGTTGACTTGTTTTATAAATGATAAATTCTGTCCATCAGCTTGCTATCACAAGTGAGAAACTTTCAGGACTTATAGGTAGAATGAAGCTGAAGAGGTTATGACCTGCAAGAATCCTGTAGTTTATTTTCAAAATCATTTTATAGGCATCATCGAGTATTTAAACTGCTATATAAAATCATCCACTACACATTAGGGGAGAAGAGCAGTAAGCGTGAATTCTAGGTGAATGCGGCACATTGACATGAATCCAGAAACTCGCACAAAGCTGGTGGACAACTTCATCAAGTGATGTGTTTGTACATATTCAACCATTAAAAAAGAAAAATCCCCTCAGCACTTCATCTGGTCTGGGGACTTTTGTTTAGAAACTCCAGCTTGTTCGTGAATCGCTGTGTTGGTTATAGAGAGTTCCCGATTCCCAGTGGAAAAGACTTGAGGCACTGACGTGCTCCTCTGCCCTGAGAGCAGGGAAGGTGAAGGTGGTCAACTTCAGGTATCTCCTCACAGGGAGAGAGTCGCCACCCAGGCCCCGTCAGAATGTTAGCGTAAATAAGTCAAATCAAACGTGAATGACCAGGGGCCAGTTTGTAAGTCTCAGTGCGAAGTTATTCCAAGTTTGAGAATATTCAAAAGAGGGAAAGTCGAACCTTTTAGCCGAGATGAGAAATGAGCAGATGTTCCCAGAATTTGCTCATCGTGACACAGAATGCCAGCCCAAATTTGTTGTCCAGAAACGTTCCTGTGCTGACGAGGGCAGCTGACGAGTTTTGCTCTCTTTTAGGTGGATCCGGGAGGAGAAGAAGATTTCGAAGCAGCGGGCCGAGGAGCCTGAGAGCAGGGCGGGCGGGGCGCGCTTAGGCAGCCTTCGGCGTTTTAAGTCACTGAGCTCCCTCAGCCTGTGTCCTGCCTCCTCACTTGCCGGCTCCTGCCCGCCCAGCAGGGAGCGCTCCCCACCCCGAGGGAGGCGGCAAAGCCTGGCGTGCGAGGGAGACCGGCTGGGCGTGATGACTCCGGTAAGTGTCTGCCTCCTCCCTGCCGCATCCCTCCCCAAGCACACTGTTTTTCTTCCTTTGTTTTTTCTGTTTTTCCCCAGAGGAAAATCGGGTACATTTGCTCCGCTCAGAGGTTTAAGACTTTTAAAACTGCCTGGCCTTTAATCATTCCATAATGGCACAGGGACCAATTAGGCTTCATATTTGGACCACCGGCTTAGCAAGCCATCGTGAACTCAGCCAGAGCCTGCCTCTGGAGCGGTGGGCCTGGCCTGTGCTGGGCACGGCAGCGGCAGGGAAGTTTCTGTGGTCAGGGAGCAGACAGCCTCGTGAAAGTAAGCATAGGCCGCCCTCATGGCGAGTGAAAGCCGGGCAGCACATGTTCCATCGGGGACACCTGGCTGCAGGGTGCAGGGCACGCGGTGGCAACAGGACCAAGACTCTAAACTGGTCCGCTTGCTGATGGGCCTGGCCGCATGCTCAGGCCAGCTGTGCACGTGAAACCAGTTAAAGACCCAGTGCCCCAGGGCCCCAGGGAAGAAGTCGGGCTACCTCACTCTTCCGCGTCTCAACACGGGATGACGCCCTAGGGCTTATGGAGACAGAGCGTGCGGCTCTAAGGCACACGTGCTGGCTTTCTTGCCTGTGTAGCCTCGGTTTCTGAGTGCACGGCTGTTTACCCCGTGAATCACGTGTACAACACTCTGCCTTGAAACTGCACTTGCATTATCCCTTTTTTCTGTTACCACCCGTTTCCTGTGAGCTGCGTTGTTAGCATAGAGTTCAATTAACTGTGGGTCATTTTAGATGCATGTGAAGTGGTAACTGGTCCATTTTGTGGTCTTTTGACACACTGCTTTTATAATTTGTATCATTGTCTAAGTAGTTGATATTTAAAATTCTTGGACGATTTCTCTGTGGTTTCATGCTTCATTTCTTTCCGAGTATTTGTAAAAGAACAGTTCCGAATATCTTCTCCTTGTGGAGTTTTCGGACGGTGTGTCTGCCGTCATCATTGGCTTTGATTTCCTGACTCATCCTGTTGCCTGTTTAGCCATCATCAATCCAGACCGCAGCCTCCCATCCCCCCCACCAGAGGCTGTAGTTCACACATCCATCTCCCCTCCGCCATCCTCCCCCTTGCTCTGGTCATATCAGTGCTGTGTTCCATTCGTCTGGTTTGTGCTTTGTCTTCGTGTCTCATTAAATGGTGATTTTCCCGCAGAGCAGTAAGTTAGAGTTAGTGTATCACTATGCAGTTACAGGCATAATGTAGATGGATCATACACTATATGGACAGCAGATGCCTCTCCCAAGCAGCATTCAGAGACCCCCAGTGGGCGCTGCAGGGTGCCCTGGAGGAGGAGTCTTCTGGTTCCCTTGTGCCATTTGAAGGCGAGAGAACCGAGAGGATGTGCTGAACGTGCTGATAGGGGTGAACCCACAGGCAGCTGGTTCGCTGGAGCGGAGCCGGGATGATGGCACGTGGTCCTGCAGCCAGCGAAGGGGGTGGCCAGGCCCTGGGGAGGGGTCGTGAGGAAGACAGGGGCAAGGGCTTTGGCCACAGGGGCCAGGTAGTCGGCAGCCAGCATCTCGAGGCTGCCCCGCGGTTGCTTTCCGGTCATGTCTGGGAAAGAAGGCAGGACCTGGGTTGAGAGTCGGACAGGGGGGAGACTTGCAGAGGACAGGGTGTGAGGTGTGAGAGTGGGAGGGCGGCACGGGCCCCAGCAGGCATTCTCCCGTGCGTCTCTGATGGCAGAGCCGCCATTGTGGTGCGAGGGGCTATCCCCCAGAACAGCCCGAGTGCCTGTGCCCCGAGACGAGAGCCGCAGGGGGCTGGCCCTCCAGTCCCCTGGCTGCCCTGCTCGCTCCTGTCTGTGCGTGTTCAGACCAGCCTGGAACACGGAGGCCTGGGAACCTGTGAGGACGGCACTCCTCGGGGAACTAGTACAAGTGATGACCGCTGAGGTGGACCCAGAGGCTGCGGAGCTGAAGGATTTTTTCCTTCTTATTTTCCTTCATCCTGCCTGATGGAGGCATGGACTGTTTCTAATTTTGGGTTTTTGTCTCTGACTCCATCAGCCCACCCTTGTGAATAACCTCATAGGATTGCCTTCCGTCCACGCTAAGACCTGAGTGTCACCAGGCCATCTAGGAACTGGATTCTCCTCCTGCCCGTTTCTTCAGTACTGCTCGCTTAAGAGATGGCAGTGTCTCATAAGCATGGCTGTTTATCCAATGTCAGGGCTTCCATATCAAATTGTGCTCGGTTCCTGACAGACGAGAGCTGTCCTGAGTGTCGCTGACGAGCCGTGGTCCTCTCGTGCCCAGGTGCAGAGCCAGAGGGAGCAGGACTGGGAGTCCGTGCAGCAGGCCCGCGTGGTGGACACCGTGGCCCAGGCGTTCGAGAGTGACGAGGATGTGTCTGCCGGCGAGGGCGACGGGGTCACCCTCCTCAGCTCGGCCGGTCAGCTGCCGCCCAGTGTGCAGGCCGATGCCGACACTCTGCCTGTGATGTGTCAGGAGCCGCTGGACGCCATCAGTGAAGAGATCCGGTGGGTGCGCCCAAACTCAGCTCCCCAGAACCTGGGCTTCTCTGAGGAGCTCTCTTCTCCTACGAGAAGTCTGAGTGTTCCACAGTGAGAGAACTGACTTCAGGCCTGCTTCAAGGATTTTCAGTTGTGAGAATGCCCTTGATGAGAGAGCTCAGTCAGGCAGGGCGTTCTGTCCACAGCTGGTTTCAGCACTCTGTTGGGGGGCATTGTAGGGTGTCCCCCCCAGCTCTGAGCCCCAAGGTGGGTGAGGTGCCAAGGCGGTGTCCTCTGTGGCCCGTGTGCCCCCCAGCCCTGTGGGTTCACCCACCTGTGTCCATCGGAGACTCCCACGTTCTGGTGCAAAGCCACCTGGAACAGAAAAGCAGGGGTTTGGGGGTTGGCAAATTCCCACTCAGATCTGCATTGTCCTTTTTAACTTAATACAGTGTGAAGATTGGCTTGTTGTAAGACAGTGGTCCAAAGACACGGGTTTGAGTTATTCTCATCTCATCAGTATATTTAAGATGTTTTCTTCCCACACCGTCTTGGCAGTTGTTAACAGTTTACAAAATGGGATAGCACGCAAAGGCGCTCCTCGTGGTGAGCCGCAGGTCTTGGGTCTGGGTGCAGCCGGGTGTCCGGGGGCCGGAGGCCTGCCTGGGCCACACCGGCACAGCTAAGCCCCTGTCCCGGGTCCACGTCCAGTGTGGCCTCAGGCCGGTGACCGTGCGCAGGACCAGGCAGAGCTGCTGCTCAGATTGTTCTCGTCACGTCGGCCCAGGCTGAGGTGCTCGTGCCTGTGTGCCGAGCACGCGGGGCTCGCGGGGAAGGCAGGGGTGAACGGCACAGCCAGCAAACGCAGGTGGTGCCGCCTGCACTTTTGATGCCGAGACAGACTGCTTCCTGCGCCCTGTTTGAGCTCAGAAGAGCTCAGAAAGATGGGCTTTCCCCATCCCTGCAGGAAATGTGGAACGGTTTTTTCCATATGAATATTTTTATTTTTACAGCAAGTTGTCAGGTAAAGTGAATTTTCCTTAGGCAGTAAGTTGACTTGTTTTATAAATGATAAATTCTGTCCATCAGCTTGCTATCACAAGTGAGAAACTTTCAGGACTTATAGGTAGAATGAAGCTGAAGAGGTTATGACCTGCAAGAATCCTGTAGTTTATTTTCAAAATCATTTTATAGGCATCATCGAGTATTTAAACTGCTATATAAAATCATCCACTACACATTAGGGGAGAAGAGCAGTAAGCGTGAATTCTAGGTGAATGCGGCACATTGACATGAATCCAGAAACTCGCACAAAGCTGGTGGACAACTTCATCAAGTGATGTGTTTGTACATATTCAACCATTAAAAAAGAAAAATCCCCTCAGCACTTCATCTGGTCTGGGGACTTTTGTTTAGAAACTCCAGCTTGTTCGTGAATCGCTGTGTTGGTTATAGAGAGTTCCCGATTCCCAGTGGAAAAGACTTGAGGCACTGACGTGCTCCTCTGCCCTGAGAGCAGGGAAGGTGAAGGTGGTCAACTTCAGGTATCTCCTCACAGGGAGAGAGTCGCCACCCAGGCCCCGTCAGAATGTTAGCGTAAATAAGTCAAATCAAACGTGAATGACCAGGGGCCAGTTTGTAAGTCTCAGTGCGAAGTTATTCCAAGTTTGAGAATATTCAAAAGAGGGAAAGTCGAACCTTTTAGCCGAGATGAGAAATGAGCAGATGTTCCCAGAATTTGCTCATCGTGACACAGAATGCCAGCCCAAATTTGTTGTCCAGAAACGTTCCTGTGCTGACGAGGGCAGCTGACGAGTTTTGCTCTCTTTTAGGTGGATCCGGGAGGAGAAGAAGATTTCGAAGCAGCGGGCCGAGGAGCCTGAGAGCAGGGCGGGCGGGGCGCGCTTAGGCAGCCTTCGGCGTTTTAAGTCACTGAGCTCCCTCAGCCTGTGTCCTGCCTCCTCACTTGCCGGCTCCTGCCCGCCCAGCAGGGAGCGCTCCCCGCCCCGAAGGAGGCGGCAAAGCCTGGCGTGCGAGGCAGACCGGCTGGGCGTGATGACTCCGGTAAGTGTCTGCCTCCTCCCTGCCGCATCCCTCCCCAAGCACACTGTTTTTCTTCCTTTGTTTTTTCTGTTTTTCCCCAGAGGAAAATCGGGTACATTTGCTCCGCTCAGAGGTTTAAGACTTTTAAAACTGCCTGGCCTTTAATCATTCCATAATGGCACAGGGACCAATTAGGCTTCATATTTGGACCACCGGCTTAGCAAGCCATCGTGAACTCAGCCAGAGCCTGCCTCTGGAGCGGTGGGCCTGGCCTGTGCTGGGCACGGCAGCGGCAGGGAAGTTTCTGTGGTCAGGGAGCAGACAGCCTCGTGAAAGTAAGCATAGGCCGCCCTCATGGCGAGTGAAAGCCGGGCAGCACATGTTCCATCGGGGACACCTGGCTGCAGGGTGCAGGGCACGCGGTGGCAACAGGACCAAGACTCTAAACTGGTCCGCTTGCTGATGGGCCTGGCCGCATGCTCAGGCCAGCTGTGCACGTGAAACCAGTTAAAGACCCAGTGCCCCAGGGCCCCAGGGAAGAAGTCGGGCTACCTCACTCTTCCGCGTCTCAACACGGGATGACGCCCTAGGGCTTATGGAGACAGAGCGTGCGGCTCTAAGGCACACGTGCTGGCTTTCTTGCCTGTGTAGCCTCGGTTTCTGAGTGCACGGCTGTTTACCCCGTGAATCACGTGTACAACACTCTGCCTTGAAACTGCACTTGCATTATCCCTTTTTTCTGTTACCACCCGTTTCCTGTGAGCTGCGTTGTTAGCATAGAGTTCAATTAACTGTGGGTCATTTTAGATGCATGTGAAGTGGTAACTGGTCCATTTTGTGGTCTTTTGACACACTGCTTTTATAATTTGTATCATTGTCTAAGTAGTTGATATTTAAAATTCTTGGACGATTTCTCTGTGGTTTCATGCTTCATTTCTTTCCGAGTATTTGTAAAAGAACAGTTCCGAATATCTTCTCCTTGTGGAGTTTTCGGACGGTGTGTCTGCCGTCATCATTGGCTTTGATTTCCTGACTCATCCTGTTGCCTGTTTAGCCATCATCAATCCAGACCGCAGCCTCCCATCCCCCCCACCAGAGGCTGTAGTTCACACATCCATCTCCCCTCCGCCATCCTCCCCCTTGCTCTGGTCATATCAGTGCTGTGTTCCATTCGTCTGGTTTGTGCTTTGTCTTCGTGTCTCATTAAATGGTGATTTTCCCGCAGAGCAGTAAGTTAGAGTTAGTGTATCACTATGCAGTTACAGGCATAATGTAGATGGATCATACACTATATGGACAGCAGATGCCTCTCCCAAGCAGCATTCAGAGACCCCCAGTGGGCGCTGCAGGGTGCCCTGGAGGAGGAGTCTTCTGGTTCCCTTGTGCCATTTGAAGGCGAGAGAACCGAGAGGATGTGCTGAACGTGCTGATAGGGGTGAACCCACAGGCAGCTGGTTCGCTGGAGCGGAGCCGGGATGATGGCACGTGGTCCTGCAGCCAGCGAAGGGGGTGGCCAGGCCCTGGGGAGGGGTCGTGAGGAAGACAGGGGCAAGGGCTTTGGCCACAGGGGCCAGGTAGTCGGCAGCCAGCATCTCGAGGCTGCCCCGCGGTTGCTTTCCGGTCATGTCTGGGAAAGAAGGCAGGACCTGGGTTGAGAGTCGGACAGGGGGGAGACTTGCAGAGGACAGGGTGTGAGGTGTGAGAGTGGGAGGGCGGCACGGGCCCCAGCAGGCACTCTCCCGTGCGTCTCTGATGGCAGAGCCGCCATTGTGGTGCGAGGGGCTATCCCCCAGAACAGCCCGAGTGCCTGTGCCCCGAGACGAGAGCCGCAGGGGGCTGGCCCTCCAGTCCCCTGGCTGCCCTGCTCGCTCCTGTCTGTGCGTGTTCAGACCAGCCTGG
Organism: Cervus elaphus; assembly: GCF_910594005.1. NCBI lineage: Eukaryota > Metazoa > Chordata > Mammalia > Artiodactyla > Cervidae > Cervus > Cervus elaphus. The sequence continues at coordinate 8,936,829 of NC_057847.1, forward strand.
AACACGGAGGCCTGGGAACCTGTGAGGACGGCACTCCTCGGGGAACTAGTACAAGTGATGACCGCTGAGGTGGACCCAGAGGCTGCGGAGCTGAAGGATTTTTTCCTTCTTATTTTCCTTCATCCTGCCTGATGGAGGCATGGACTGTTTCTAATTTTGGGTTTTTGTCTCTGACTCCATCAGCCCACCCTTGTGAATAACCTCATAGGATTGCCTTCCGTCCACGCTAAGACCTGAGTGTCACCAGGCCATCTAGGAACTGGATTCTCCTCCTGCCCGTTTCTTCAGTACTGCTCGCTTAAGAGATGGCAGTGTCTCATAAGCATGGCTGTTTATCCAATGTCAGGGCTTCCATATCAAATTGTGCTCGGTTCCTGACAGACGAGAGCTGTCCTGAGTGTCGCTGACGAGCCGTGGTCCTCTCGTGCCCAGGTGCAGAGCCAGAGGGAGCAGGACTGGGAGTCCGTGCAGCAGGCCCGCGTGGTGGACACTGTGGCCCAGGCGTTCGAGAGTGACGAGGATGTGTCTGCCGGCGAGGGCGACGGGGTCACCCTCCTCAGCTCGGCCGGTCAGCTGCCGCCCAGTGTGCAGGCCGATGCCGACACTCTGCCTGTGATGTGTCAGGAGCCGCTGGACGCCATCAGTGAAGAGATCCGGTGGGTGCGCCCAAACTCAGCTCCCCAGAACCTGGGCTTCTCTGAGGAGCTCTCTTCTCCTACGAGAAGTCTGAGTGTTCCACAGTGAGAGAACTGACTTCAGGCCTGCTTCAAGGATTTTCAGTTGTGAGAATGCCCTTGATGAGAGAGCTCAGTCAGGCAGGGCGTTCTGTCCACAGCTGGTTTCAGCACTCTGTTGGGGGGCATTGTAGGGTGTCCCCCCCAGCTCTGAGCCCCAAGGTGGGTGAGGTGCCAAGGCGGTGTCCTCTGCGGCCCGTGTGCCCCCCAGCCCTGTGGGTTCACCCACCTGTGTCCATCGGAGACTCCCACGTTCTGGTGCAAAGCCACCTGGAACAGAAAAGCAGGGGTTTGGGGGTTGGCAAATTCCCACTCAGATCTGCATTGTCCTTTTTAACTTAATACAGTGTGAAGATTGGCTTGTTGTAAGACAGTGGTCCAAAGACACGGGTTTGAGTTATTCTCATCTCATCAGTATATTTAAGATGTTTTCTTCCCACACCGTCTTGGCAGTTGTTAACAGTTTACAAAATGGGATAGCACGCAAAGGCGCTCCTCGTGGTGAGCCGCAGGTCTTGGGTCTGGGTGCAGCCGGGTGTCCGGGGGCCGGAGGCCTGCCTGGGCCACACCGGCACAGCTAAGCCCCTGTCCCGGGTCCACGTCCAGTGTGGCCTCAGGCCGGTGACCGTGCGCAGGACCAGGCAGAGCTGCTGCTCAGATTGTTCTCGTCACGTCGGCCCAGGCTGAGGTGCTCGTGCCTGTGTGCCGAGCACGCGGGGCTCGCGGGGAAGGCAGGGGTGAACGGCACAGCCAGCAAACGCAGGTGGTGCCGCCTGCACTTTTGATGCCGAGACAGACTGCTTCCTGCGCCCTGTTTGAGCTCAGAAGAGCTCAGAAAGATGGGCTTTCCCCATCCCTGCAGGAAATGTGGAACGGTTTTTTCCATATGAATATTTTTATTTTTACAGCAAGTTGTCAGGTAAAGTGAATTTTCCTTAGGCAGTAAGTTGACTTGTTTTATAAATGGTAAATTCTGTCCATCAGCTTGCTATCACAAGTGAGAAACTTTCAGGACTTATAGGTAGAATGAAGCTGAAGAGGTTATGACCTGCAAGAATCCTGTAGTTTATTTTCAAAATCATTTTATAGGCATCATCGAGTATTTAAACTGCTATATAAAATCATCCACTACACATTAGGGGAGAAGAGCAGGAAGCGTGAATTCTAGGTGAATGCGGCACATTGACATGAAGCCAGAAACTCGCACAAAGCTGGTGGAGAACTTCATCACGTGATGTGTTTGTACATATTCAACCATTAAAAAAGAAAAATCCCCTCAGCACTTCATCTGGTCTGGGGACTTTTGTTTAGAATCTCCAGCTTGTTCGTGAATCGCTGTGTTGGTTATAGAGAGTTCCCGATTCCCAGTGGAAAAGACTTGAGGCACTGACGTGCTCCTCTGCCCTGAGAGCAGGGAAGGTGAAGGTGGTCAACTTCAGGTATCTCCTCACAGGGAGAGAGTCGCCACCCAGGCCCCGTCAGAATGTTAGCGTAAATAAGTCAAATCAAACGTGAATGACCAGGGGCCAGTTTGTAAGTCTCAGTGCGAAGTTATTCCAAGTTTGAGAATATTCAAAAGAGGGAAAGTCGAACCTTTTAGCCGAGATGAGAAATGAGCAGATGTTCCCAGAATTTGCTCATCGTGACACAGAATGCCAGCCCAAATTTGTTGTCCAGAAACGTTCCTGTGCTGACGAGGGCAGCTGACGAGTTTTGCTCTCTTTTAGGTGGATCCGGGAGGAGAAGAAGATTTCGAAGCAGCGGGCCGAGGAGCCTGAGAGCAGGGCGGGCGGGGCGCGCTTAGGCAGCCTTCGGCGTTTTAAGTCACTGAGCTCCCTCAGCCTGTGTCCTGCCTCCTCACTTGCCGGCTCCTGCCCGCCCAGCAGGGAGCGCTCCCCGCCCCGAAGGAGGCGGCAAAGCCTGGCGTGCGAGGCAGACCGGCTGGGCGTGATGACTCCGGTAAGTGTCTGCCTCCTCCCTGCCGCATCCCTCCCCAAGCACACTGTTTTTCTTCCTTTGTTTTTTCTGTTTTTCCCCAGAGGAAAATCGGGTACATTTGCTCCGCTCAGAGGTTTAAGACTTTTAAAACTGCCTGGCCTTTAATCATTCCATAATGGCACAGGGACCAATTAGGCTTCATATTTGGACCACCGGCTTAGCAAGCCATCGTGAACTCAGCCAGAGCCTGCCTCTGGAGCGGTGGGCCTGGCCTGTGCTGGGCACGGCAGCGGCAGGGAAGTTTCTGTGGTCAGGGAGCAGACAGCCTCGTGAAAGTAAGCATAGGCCGCCCTCATGGCGAGTGAAAGCCGGGCAGCACATGTTCCATCGGGGACACCTGGCTGCAGGGTGCAGGGCACGCGGTGGCAACAGGACCAAGACTCTAAACTGGTCCGCTTGCTGATGGGCCTGGCCGCATGCTCAGGCCAGCTGTGCACGTGAAACCAGTTAAAGACCCAGTGCCCCAGGGCCCCAGGGAAGAAGTCGGGCTACCTCACTCTTCCGCGTCTCAACACGGGATGACGCCCTAGGGCTTATGGAGACAGAGCGTGCGGCTCTAAGGCACACGTGCTGGCTTTCTTGCCTGTGTAGCCTCGGTTTCTGAGTGCACGGCTGTTTACCCCGTGAATCACGTGTACAACACTCTGCCTTGAAACTGCACTTGCATTATCCCTTTTTTCTGTTACCACCCGTTTCCTGTGAGCTGCGTTGTTAGCATAGAGTTCAATTAACTGTGGGTCATTTTAGATGCATGTGAAGTGGTAACTGGTCCATTTTGTGGTCTTTTGACACACTGCTTTTATAATTTGTATCATTGTCTAAGTAGTTGATATTTAAAATTCTTGGACGATTTCTCTGTGGTTTCATGCTTCATTTCTTTCCGCGTATTTGTAAAAGAACAGTTCCGAATATCTTCTCCTTGTGGAGTTTTCGGACGGTGTGTCTGCCGTCATCATTGGCTTTGATTTCCTGACTCATCCTGTTGCCTGTTTAGCCATCATCAATCCAGACCGCAGCCTCCCATCCCCCCCACCAGAGGCTGTAGTTCACACATCCATCTCCCCTCCGCCATCCTCCCACTTGCTCTGGTCACATCAGTGCTGTGTTCCATTCGTCTGGTTTGTGCTTTGTCTTCGTGTCTCATTAAATGGTGATTTTCCCGCAGAGCAGTAAGTTAGAGTTAGTGTATCACTATGCAGTTACAGGCATAATGTAGATGGATCGTACACTATATGGACAGCAGATGCCTCTCCCAAGCAGCATTCAGAGACCCCCAGTGGGCGCTGCAGGGTGCCCTGGAGGAGGAGTCTGCTGGTTCCCTTGTGCCATTTGAAGGCGAGAGAACCGAGAGGATGTGCTGAACGTGCTGATAGGGGTGAACCCACAGGCAGCTGGTTCGCTGGAGCGGAGCCGGGATGATGGCACGTGGTCCTGCAGCCAGCGAAGGGGGTGGCCAGGCCCTGGGGAGGGGTCGTGAGGAAGACAGGGGCAAGGGCTTTGGCCACAGGGGCCAGGTAGTCGGCAGCCAGCATCTCGAGGCTGCCCCGCGGTTGCTTTCCGGTCATGTCTGGGAAAGAAGGCAGGACCTGGGTTGAGAGTCGGACAGGGGGGAGACTTGCAGAGGACAGGGTGTGAGGTGTGAGAGTGGGAGGGCGGCACGGGCCCCAGCAGGCACTCTCCGGTGCGTCTCTGATGGCAGAGCCGCCATTGTGGTGCAAGGGGCTATCCCCCAGAACAGCCCGAGTGCCTGTGCCCCGAGACGAGAGCCGCAGGGGGCTGGCCCTCCAGTCCCCTGGCTGCCCTGCTCGCTCCTGTCTGTGCGTGTTCAGACCAGCCTGGAACACGGAGGCCTGGGAACCTGTGAGGACGGCACTCCTCGGGGAACTAGTACAAGTGATGACCGCTGAGGTGGACCCAGAGGCTGCGGAGCTGAAGGATTTTTTCCTTCTTATTTTCCTTCATCCTGCCTGATGGAGGCATGGACTGTTTCTAATTTTGGGTTTTTGTCTCTGACTCCATCAGCCCACCCTTGTGAATAACCTCATAGGATTGCCTTCCGTCCATGCTAAGACCTGAGTGTCACCAGGCCATCTAGGAACTGGATTCTCCTCCTGCCCGTTTCTTCAGTACTGCTCGCTTAAGAGATGGCAGTGTCTCATAAGCATGGCTGTTTATCCAATGTCAGGGCTTCCATATCAAATTGTGCTCGGTTCCTGACAGACGAGAGCTGTCCTGAGTGTCGCTGACGAGCCGTGGTCCTCTCGTGCCCAGGTGCAGAGCCAGAGGGAGCAGGACTGGGAGTCCGTGCAGCAGGCCCGCGTGGTGGACACCGTGGCCCAGGCGTTCGAGAGTGACGAGGATGTGTCTGCCGGCGAGGGCGACGGGGTCACCCTCCTCAGCTCGGCCGGTCAGCTGCCGCCCAGTGTGCAGGCCGATGCCGACACTCTGCCTGTGATGTGTCAGGAGCCGCTGGACGCCATCAGTGAAGAGATCCGGTGGGTGCGCCCAAACTCAGCTCCCCAGAACCTGGGCTTCTCTGAGGAGCTCTCTTCTCCTACGAGAAGTCTGAGTGTTCCACAGTGAGAGAACTGACTTCAGGCCTGCTTCAAGGATTTTCAGTTGTGAGAATGCCCTTGATGAGAGAGCTCAGTCAGGCAGGGCGTTCTGTCCACAGCTGGTTTCAGCACTCTGTTGGGGGGCGTTGTAGGGTGTCCCCCCCAGCTCTGAGCCCCAAGGTGGGTGAGGTGCCAAGGCGGTGTCCTCTGCGGCCCGTGTGCCCCCCAGCCCTGTGGGTTCACCTACCTGTGTCCATCGGAGACTCCCACGTTCTGGTGCAAAGCCACCTGGAACAGAAAAGCAGGGGTTTGGGGGTTGGCAAATTCCCACTCAGATCTGCATTGTCCTTTTTAACTTAATACAGTGTGAAGATTGGCTTGTTGTAAGACAGTGGTCCAAAGACACGGGTTTGAGTTATTCTCATCTCATCAGTATATTTAAGATGTTTTCTTCCCACACCGTCTTGGCAGTTGTTAACAGTTTACAAAATGGGATAGCACGCAAAGGCGCTCCTCGTGGTGAGCCGCAGGTCTTGGGTCTGGGTGCAGCCGGGTGTCCGGGGGCCGGAGGCCTGCCTGGGCCACACCGGCACAGCTAAGCCCCTGTCCCGGGTCCACGTCCAGTGTGGCCTCAGGCCGGTGACCGTGCGCAGGACCAGGCAGAGCTGCTGCTCAGATTGTTCTCGTCACGTCGGCCCAGGCTGAGGTGCTCGTGCCTGTGTGCCGAGCACGCGGGGCTCGCGGGGAAGGCAGGGGTGAACGGCACAGCCAGCAAACGCAGGTGGTGCCGCCTGCACTTTTGATGCCGAGACAGACTGCTTCCTGCGCCCTGTTTGAGCTCAGAAGAGCTCAGAAAGATGGGCTTTCCCCATCCCTGCAGGAAATGTGGAACGGTTTTTTCCATATGAATATTTTTATTTTTACAGCAAGTTGTCAGGTAAAGTGAATTTTCCTTAGGCAGTAAGTTGACTTGTTTTATAAATGGTAAATTCTGTCCATCAGCTTGCTATCACAAGTGAGAAACTTTCAGGACTTATAGGTAGAATGAAGCTGAAGAGGTTATGACCTGCAAGAATCCTGTAGTTTATTTTCAAAATCATTTTATAGGCATCATCGAGTATTTAAACTGCTATATAAAATCATCCACTACACATTAGGGGAGAAGAGCAGTAAGCGTGAATTCTAGGTGAATGCGGCACATTGACATGAATCCAGAAACTCGCACAAAGCTGGTGGACAACTTCATCAAGTGATGTGTTTGTACATATTCAACCATTAAAAAAGAAAAATCCCCTCAGCACTTCATCTGGTCTGGGGACTTTTGTTTAGAAACTCCAGCTTGTTCGTGAATCGCTGTGTTGGTTATAGAGAGTTCCCGATTCCCAGTGGAAAAGACTTGAGGCACTGACGTGCTCCTCTGCCCTGAGAGCAGGGAAGGTGAAGGTGGTCAACTTCAGGTATCTCCTCACAGGGAGAGAGTCGCCACCCAGGCCCCGTCAGAATGTTAGCGTAAATAAGTCAAATCAAACGTGAATGACCAGGGGCCAGTTTGTAAGTCTCAGTGCGAAGTTATTCCAAGTTTGAGAATATTCAAAAGAGGGAAAGTCGAACCTTTTAGCCGAGATGAGAAATGAGCAGATGTTCCCAGAATTTGCTCATCGTGACACAGAATGCCAGCCCAAATTTGTTGTCCAGAAACGTTCCTGTGCTGACGAGGGCAGCTGACGAGTTTTGCTCTCTTTTAGGTGGATCCGGGAGGAGAAGAAGATTTCGAAGCAGCAGGCCGAGGAGACTGAGAGCAGGGCGGGCGGGGCGCGCTTAGGCAGCCTTCGGCGTTTTAAGTCACTGAGCTCCCTCAGCCTGTGTCCTGCCTCCTCACTTGCCGGCTCCTGCCCGCCCAGCAGGGGGCGCTCCCCACCCCGAGGGAGGCGGCAAAGCCTGGCGTGCGAGGGAGACCGGCTGGGCGTGATGACTCCGGTAAGTGTCTGCCTCCTCCCTGCCGCATCCCTCCCCAAGCACACTGTTTTTCTTCCTTTGTTTTTTCTGTTTTTCCCCAGAGGAAAATCGGGTACATTTGCTCCGCTCAGAGGTTTAAGACTTTTAAAACTGCCTGGCCTTTAATCATTCCATAATGGCACAGGGACCAATTAGGCTTCATATTTGGACCACCGGCTTAGCAAGCCATCGTGAACTCAGCCAGAGCCTGCCTCTGGAGCGGTGGGCCTGGCCTGTGCTGGGCACGGCAGCGGCAGGGAAGTTTCTGTGGTCAGGGAGCAGACAGCCTCGTGAAAGTAAGCATAGGCCGCCCTCATGGCGAGTGAAAGCCGGGCAGCACATGTTCCATCGGGGACACCTGGCTGCAGGGTGCAGGGCACGCGGTGGCAACAGGACCAAGACTCTAAACTGGTCCGCTTGCTGATGGGCCTGGCCGCATGCTCAGGCCAGCTGTGCACGTGAAACCAGTTAAAGACCCAGTGCCCCAGGGCCCCAGGGAAGAAGTCGGGCTACCTCACTCTTCCGCGTCTCAACACGGGATGACGCCCTAGGGCTTATGGAGACAGAGCGTGCGGCTCTAAGGCACACGTGCTGGCTTTCTTGCCTGTGTAGCCTCGGTTTCTGAGTGCACGGCTGTTTACCCCGTGAATCACGTGTACAACACTCTGCCTTGAAACTGCACTTGCATTATCCCTTTTTTCTGTTACCACCCGTTTCCTGTGAGCTGCGTTGTTAGCATAGAGTTCAATTAACTGTGGGTCATTTTAGATGCATGTGAAGTGGTAACTGGTCCATTTTGTGGTCTTTTGACACACTGCTTTTATAATTTGTATCATTGTCTAAGTAGTTGATATTTAAAATTCTTGGACGATTTCTCTGTGGTTTCATGCTTCATTTCTTTCCGCGTATTTGTAAAAGAACAGTTCCGAATATCTTCTCCTTGTGGAGTTTTCGGACGGTGTGTCTGCCGTCATCATTGGCTTTGATTTCCTGACTCATCCTGTTGCCTGTTTAGCCATCATCAATCCAGACCGCAGCCTCCCATCCCCCCCACCAGAGGCTGTAGTTCACACATCCATCTCCCCTCCGCCATCCTCCCCCTTGCTCTGGTCACATCAGTGCTGTGTTCCATTCGTCTGGTTTGTGCTTTGTCTTCGTGTCTCATTAAATGGTGATTTTCCCGCAGAGCAGTAAGTTAGAGTTAGTGTATCACTATGCAGTTACAGGCATAATGTAGATGGATCATACACTATATGGACAGCAGATGCCTCTCCCAAGCAGCATTCAGAGACCCCCAGTGGGCGCTGCAGGGTGCCCTGGAGGAGGAGTCTGCTGGTTCCCTTGTGCCATTTGAAGGCGAGAGAACCGAGAGGATGTGCTGAACGTGCTGATAGGGGTGAACCCACAGGCAGCTGGTTCGCTGGAGCGGAGCCGGGATGATGGCACGTGGTCCTGCAGCCAGCGAAGGGGGTGGCCAGGCCCTGGGGAGGGGTCGTGAGGAAGACAGGGGCAAGGGCTTTGGCCACAGGGGCCAGGTAGTCGGCAGCCAGCATCTCGAGGCTGCCCCGCGGTTGCTTTCCGGTCATGTCTGGGAAAGAAGGCAGGACCTGGGTTGAGAGTCGGACAGGTGGGAGACTTGCAGAGGACAGGGTGTGAGGTGTGAGAGTGGGAGGGCGGCACGGGCCCCAGCAGGCACTCTCCGGTGCGTCTCTGATGGCAGAGCCGCCATTGTGGTGCAAGGGGCTATCCCCCAGAACAGCCCGAGTGCCTGTGCCCCGAGACGAGAGCCGCAGGGGGCTGGCCCTCCAGTCCCCTGGCTGCCCTGCTCGCTCCTGTCTGTGCGTGTTCAGACCAGCCTGGAACACGGAGGCCTGGGAACCTGTGAGGACGGCACTCCTCGGGGAACTAGTACAAGTGATGACCGCTGAGGTGGACCCAGAGGCTGCGGAGCTGAAGGATTTTTTCCTTCTTATTTTCCTTCATCCTGCCTGATGGAGGCATGGACTGTTTCTAATTTTGGGTTTTTGTCTCTGACTCCATCAGCCCACCCTTGTGAATAACCTCATAGGATTGCCTTCCGTCCATGCTAAGACCTGAGTGTCACCAGGCCATCTAGGAACTGGATTCTCCTCCTGCCCGTTTCTTCAGTACTGCTCGCTTAAGAGATGGCAGTGTCTCATAAGCATGGCTGTTTATCCAATGTCAGGGCTTCCATATCAAATTGTGCTCGGTTCCTGACAGACGAGAGCTGTCCTGAGTGTCGCTGACGAGCCGTGGTCCTCTCGTGCCCAGGTGCAGAGCCAGAGGGAGCAGGACTGGGAGTCCGTGCAGCAGGCCCGCGTGGTGGACACCGTGGCCCAGGCGTTCGAGAGTGACGAGGATGTGTCTGCCGGCGAGGGCGACGGGGTCACCCTCCTCAGCTCGGCCGGTCAGCTGCCGCCCAGTGTGCAGGCCGATGCCGACACTCTGCCTGTGATGTGTCAGGAGCCGCTGGACGCCATCAGTGAAGAGATCCGGTGGGTGCGCCCAAACTCAGCTCCCCAGAACCTGGGCTTCTCTGAGGAGCTCTCTTCTCCTACGAGAAGTCTGAGTGTTCCACAGTGAGAGAACTGACTTCAGGCCTGCTTCAAGGATTTTCAGTTGTGAGAATGCCCTTGATGAGAGAGCTCAGTCAGGCAGGGCGTTCTGTCCACAGCTGGTTTCAGCACTCTGTTGGGGGGCGTTGTAGGGTGTCCCCCCCAGCTCTGAGCCCCAAGGTGGGTGAGGTGCCAAGGCGGTGTCCTCTGCGGCCCGTGTGCCCCCCAGCCCTGTGGGTTCACCCACCTGTGTCCATCGGAGACTCCCACGTTCTGGTGCAAAGCCACCTGGAACAGAAAAGCAGGGGTTTGGGGGTTGGCAAATTCCCACTCAGATCTGCATTGTCCTTTTTAACTTAATACAGTGTGAAGATTGGCTTGTTGTAAGACAGTGGTCCAAAGACACGGGTTTGAGTTATTCTCATCTCATCAGTATATTTAAGATGTTTTCTTCCCACACCGTCTTGGCAGTTGTTAACAGTTTACAAAATGGGATAGCACGCAAAGGCGCTCCTCGTGGTGAGCCGCAGGTCTTGGGTCTGGGTGCAGCCGGGTGTCCGGGGGCCGGAGGCCTGCCTGGGCCACACCGGCACAGCTAAGCCCCTGTCCCGGGTCCACGTCCAGTGTGGCCTCAGGCCGGTGACCGTGCGCAGGACCAGGCAGAGCTGCTGCTCAGATTGTTCTCGTCACGTCGGCCCAGGCTGAGGTGCTCGTGCCTGTGTGCCGAGCACGCGGGGCTCGCGGGGAAGGCAGGGGTGAACGGCACAGCCAGCAAACGCAGGTGGTGCCGCCTGCACTTTTGATGCCGAGACAGACTGCTTCCTGCGCCCTGTTTGAGCTCAGAAGAGCTCAGAAAGATGGGCTTTCCCCATCCCTGCAGGAAATGTGGAACGGTTTTTTCCATATGAATATTTTTATTTTTACAGCAAGTTGTCAGGTAAAGTGAATTTTCCTTAGGCAGTAAGTTGACTTGTTTTATAAATGGTAAATTCTGTCCATCAGCTTGCTATCACAAGTGAGAAACTTTCAGGACTTATAGGTAGAATGAAGCTGAAGAGGTTATGACCTGCAAGAATCCTGTAGTTTATTTTCAAAATCATTTTATAGGCATCATCGAGTATTTAAACTGCTATATAAAATCATCCACTACACATTAGGGGAGAAGAGCAGGAAGCGTGAATTCTAGGTGAATGCGGCACATTGACATGAATCCAGAAACTCGCACAAAGCTGGTGGAGAACTTCATCAAGTGATGTGTTTGTACATATTCAACCATTAAAAAAGAAAAATCCCCTCAGCACTTCATCTGGTCTGGGGACTTTTGTTTAGAATCTCCAGCTTGTTCGTGAATCGCTGTGTTGGTTATAGAGAGTTCCCGATTCCCAGTGGAAAAGACTTGAGGCACTGACGTGCTCCTCTGCCCTGAGAGCAGGGAAGGTGAAGGTGGTCAACTTCAGGTATCTCCTCACAGGGAGAGAGTCGCCACCCAGGCCCCGTCAGAATGTTAGCGTAAATAAGTCAAATCAAACGTGAATGACCAGGGGCCAGTTTGTAAGTCTCAGTGCGAAGTTATTCCAAGTTTGAGAATATTCAAAAGAGGGAAAGTCGAACCTTTTAGCCGAGATGAGAAATGAGCAGATGTTCCCAGAATTTGCTCATCGTGACACAGAATGCCAGCCCAAATTTGTTGTCCAGAAACGTTCCTGTGCTGACGAGGGCAGCTGACGAGTTTTGCTCTCTTTTAGGTGGATCCGGGAGGAGAAGAAGATTTCGAAGCAGCGGGCCGAGGAGCCTGAGAGCAGGGCGGGCGGGGCGCGCTTAGGCAGCCTTCGGCGTTTTAAGTCACTGAGCTCCCTCAGCCTGTGTCCTGCCTCCTCACTTGCCGGCTCCTGCCCGCCCAGCAGGGAGCGCTCCCCGCCCCGAAGGAGGCGGCAAAGCCTGGCGTGCGAGGCAGACCGGCTGGGCGTGATGACTCCGGTAAGTGTCTGCCTCCTCCCTGCCGCATCCCTCCCCAAGCACACTGTTTTTCTTCCTTTGTTTTTTCTGTTTTTCCCCAGAGGAAAATCGGGTACATTTGCTCCGCTCAGAGGTTTAAGACTTTTAAAACTGCCTGGCCTTTAATCATTCCATAATGGCACAGGGACCAATTAGGCTTCATATTTGGACCACCGGCTTAGCAAGCCATCGTGAACTCAGCCAGAGCCTGCCTCTGGAGCGGTGGGCCTGGCCTGTGCTGGGCACGGCAGCGGCAGGGAAGTTTCTGTGGTCAGGGAGCAGACAGCCTCGTGAAAGTAAGCATAGGCCGCCCTCATGGCGAGTGAAAGCCGGGCAGCACATGTTCCATCGGGGACATCTGGCTGCAGGGTGCAGGGCACGCGGTGGCAACAGGACCAAGACTCTAAACTGGTCCGCTTGCTGATGGGCCTGGCCGCATGCTCAGGCCAGCTGTGCACGTGAAACCAGTTAAAGACCCAGTGCCCCAGGGCCCCAGGGAAGAAGTCGGGCTACCTCACTCTTCCGCGTCTCAACACGGGATGACGCCCTAGGGCTTATGGAGACAGAGCGTGCGGCTCTAAGGCACACGTGCTGGCTTTCTTGCCTGTGTAGCCTCGGTTTCTGAGTGCACGGCTGTTTACCCCGTGAATCACGTGTACAACACTCTGCCTTGAAACTGCACTTGCATTATCCCTTTTTTCTGTTACCACCCGTTTCCTGTGAGCTGCGTTGTTAGCATAGAGTTCAATTAACTGTGGGTCATTTTAGATGCATGTGAAGTGGTAACTGGTCCATTTTGTGGTCTTTTGACACACTGCTTTTATAATTTGTATCATTGTCTAAGTAGTTGATATTTAAAATTCTTGGACGATTTCTCTGTGGTTTCATGCTTCATTTCTTTCCGCGTATTTGTAAAAGAACAGTTCCGAATATCTTCTCCTTGTGGAGTTTTCGGACGGTGTGTCTGCCGTCATCATTGGCTTTGATTTCCTGACTCATCCTGTTGCCTGTTTAGCCATCATCAATCCAGACCGCAGCCTCCCATCCCCCCCACCAGAGGCTGTAGTTCACACATCCATCTCCCCTCCGCCATCCTCCCACTTGCTCTGGTCACATCAGTGCTGTGTTCCATTCGTCTGGTTTGTGCTTTGTCTTCGTGTCTCATTAAATGGTGATTTTCCCGCAGAGCAGTAAGTTAGAGTTAGTGTATCACTATGCAGTTACAGGCATAATGTAGATGGATCATACACTATATGGACAGCAGATGCCTCTCCCAAGCAGCATTCAGAGACCCCCAGTGGGCGCTGCAGGGTGCCCTGGAGGAGGAGTCTGCTGGTTCCCTTGTGCCATTTGAAGGCGAGAGAACCGAGAGGATGTGCTGAACGTGCTGATAGGGGTGAACCCACAGGCAGCTGGTTCGCTGGAGCGGAGCCGGGATGATGGCACGTGGTCCTGCAGCCAGCGAAGGGGGTGGCCAGGCCCTGGGGAGGGGTCGTGAGGAAGACAGGGGCAAGGGCTTTGGCCACAGGGGCCAGGTAGTCGGCAGCCAGCATCTCGAGGCTGCCCCGCGGTTGCTTTCCGGTCATGTCTGGGAAAGAAGGCAGGACCTGGGTTGAGAGTCGGACAGGTGGGAGACTTGCAGAGGACAGGGTGTGAGGTGTGAGAGTGGGAGGGCGGCACGGGCCCCAGCAGGCACTCTCCGGTGCGTCTCTGATGGCAGAGCCGCCATTGTGGTGCAAGGGGCTATCCCCCAGAACAGCCCGAGTGCCTGTGCCCCGAGACGAGAGCCGCAGGGGGCTGGCCCTCCAGTCCCCTGGCTGCCCTGCTCGCTCCTGTCTGTGCGTGTTCAGACCAGCCTGGAACACGGAGGCCTGGGAACCTGTGAGGACGGCACTCCTCGGGGAACTAGTACAAGTGATGACCGCTGAGGTGGACCCAGAGGCTGCGGAGCTGAAGGATTTTTTCCTTCTTATTTTCCTTCATCCTGCCTGATGGAGGCATGGACTGTTTCTAATTTTGGGTTTTTGTCTCTGACTCCATCAGCCCACCCTTGTGAATAACCTCATAGGATTGCCTTCCGTCCATGCTAAGACCTGAGTGTCACCAGGCCATCTAGGAACTGGATTCTCCTCCTGCCCGTTTCTTCAGTACTGCTCGCTTAAGAGATGGCAGTGTCTCATAAGCATGGCTGTTTATCCAATGTCAGGGCTTCCATATCAAATTGTGCTCGGTTCCTGACAGACGAGAGCTGTCCTGAGTGTCGCTGACGAGCCGTGGTCCTCTCGTGCCCAGGTGCAGAGCCAGAGGGAGCAGGACTGGGAGTCCGTGCAGCAGGCCCGCGTGGTGGACACCGTGGCCCAGGCGTTCGAGAGTGACGAGGATGTGTCTGCCGGCGAGGGCGACGGGGTCACCCTCCTCAGCTCGGCCGGTCAGCTGCCGCCCAGTGTGCAGGCCGATGCCGACACTCTGCCTGTGATGTGTCAGGAGCCGCTGGACGCCATCAGTGAAGAGATCCGGTGGGTGCGCCCAAACTCAGCTCCCCAGAACCTGGGCTTCTCTGAGGAGCTCTCTTCTCCTACGAGAAGTCTGAGTGTTCCACAGTGAGAGAACTGACTTCAGGCCTGCTTCAAGGATTTTCAGTTGTGAGAATGCCCTTGATGAGAGAGCTCAGTCAGGCAGGGCGTTCTGTCCACAGCTGGTTTCAGCACTCTGTTGGGGGGCGTTGTAGGGTGTCCCCCCCAGCTCTGAGCCCCAAGGTGGGTGAGGTGCCAAGGCGGTGTCCTCTGCGGCCCGTGTGCCCCCCAGCCCTGTGGGTTCACCCACCTGTGTCCATCGGAGACTCCCACGTTCTGGTGCAAAGCCACCTGGAACAGAAAAGCAGGGGTTTGGGGGTTGGCAAATTCCCACTCAGATCTGCATTGTCCTTTTTAACTTAATACAGTGTGAAGATTGGCTTGTTGTAAGACAGTGGTCCAAAGACACGGGTTTGAGTTATTCTCATCTCATCAGTATATTTAAGATGTTTTCTTCCCACACCGTCTTGGCAGTTGTTAACAGTTTACAAAATGGGATAGCACGCAAAGGCGCTCCTCGTGGTGAGCCGCAGGTCTTGGGTCTGGGTGCAGCCGGGTGTCCGGGGGCCGGAGGCCTGCCTGGGCCACACCGGCACAGCTAAGCCCCTGTCCCGGGTCCACGTCCAGTGTGGCCTCAGGCCGGTGACCGTGCGCAGGACCAGGCAGAGCTGCTGCTCAGATTGTTCTCGTCACGTCGGCCCAGGCTGAGGTGCTCGTGCCTGTGTGCCGAGCACGCGGGGCTCGCGGGGAAGGCAGGGGTGAACGGCACAGCCAGCAAACGCAGGTGGTGCCGCCTGCACTTTTGATGCCGAGACAGACTGCTTCCTGCGCCCTGTTTGAGCTCAGAAGAGCTCAGAAAGATGGGCTTTCCCCATCCCTGCAGGAAATGTGGAACGGTTTTTTCCATATGAATATTTTTATTTTTACAGCAAGTTGTCAGGTAAAGTGAATTTTCCTTAGGCAGTAAGTTGACTTGTTTTATAAATGGTAAATTCTGTCCATCAGCTTGCTATCACAAGTGAGAAACTTTCAGGACTTATAGGTAGAATGAAGCTGAAGAGGTTATGACCTGCAAGAATCCTGTAGTTTATTTTCAAAATCATTTTATAGGCATCATCGAGTATTTAAACTGCTATATAAAATCA
Source organism: Cervus elaphus (assembly GCF_910594005.1). Taxonomy (NCBI): domain Eukaryota; kingdom Metazoa; phylum Chordata; class Mammalia; order Artiodactyla; family Cervidae; genus Cervus; species Cervus elaphus. The sequence continues at coordinate 8,952,400 of NC_057847.1, forward strand.
TCCACTACACATTAGGGGAGAAGAGCAGTAAGCGTGAATTCTAGGTGAATGCGGCACATTGACATGAATCCAGAAACTCGCACAAAGCTGGTGGACAACTTCATCAAGTGATGTGTTTGTACATATTCAACCATTAAAAAAGAAAAATCCCCTCAGCACTTCATCTGGTCTGGGGACTTTTGTTTAGAAACTCCAGCTTGTTCGTGAATCGCTGTGTTGGTTATAGAGAGTTCCCGATTCCCAGTGGAAAAGACTTGAGGCACTGACGTGCTCCTCTGCCCTGAGAGCAGGGAAGGTGAAGGTGGTCAACTTCAGGTATCTCCTCACAGGGAGAGAGTCGCCACCCAGGCCCCGTCAGAATGTTAGCGTAAATAAGTCAAATCAAACGTGAATGACCAGGGGCCAGTTTGTAAGTCTCAGTGCGAAGTTATTCCAAGTTTGAGAATATTCAAAAGAGGGAAAGTCGAACCTTTTAGCCGAGATGAGAAATGAGCAGATGTTCCCAGAATTTGCTCATCGTGACACAGAATGCCAGCCCAAATTTGTTGTCCAGAAACGTTCCTGTGCTGACGAGGGCAGCTGACGAGTTTTGCTCTCTTTTAGGTGGATCCGGGAGGAGAAGAAGATTTCGAAGCAGCGGGCCGAGGAGCCTGAGAGCAGGGCGGGCGGGGCGCGCTTAGGCAGCCTTCGGCGTTTTAAGTCACTGAGCTCCCTCAGCCTGTGTCCTGCCTCCTCACTTGCCGGCTCCTGCCCGCCCAGCAGGGAGCGCTCCCCGCCCCGAAGGAGGCGGCAAAGCCTGGCGTGCGAGGGAGACCGGCTGGGCGTGATGACTCCGGTAAGTGTCTGCCTCCTCCCTGCCGCATCCCTCCCCAAGCACACTGTTTTTCTTCCTTTGTTTTTTCTGTTTTTCCCCAGAGGAAAATCGGGTACATTTGCTCCGCTCAGAGGTTTAAGACTTTTAAAACTGCCTGGCCTTTAATCATTCCATAATGGCACAGGGACCAATTAGGCTTCATATTTGGACCACCGGCTTAGCAAGCCATCGTGAACTCAGCCAGAGCCTGCCTCTGGAGCGGTGGGCCTGGCCTGTGCTGGGCACGGCAGCGGCAGGGAAGTTTCTGTGGTCAGGGAGCAGACAGCCTCGTGAAAGTAAGCATAGGCCGCCCTCATGGCGAGTGAAAGCCGGGCAGCACATGTTCCATCGGGGACACCTGGCTGCAGGGTGCAGGGCACGCGGTGGCAACAGGACCAAGACTCTAAACTGGTCCGCTTGCTGATGGGCCTGGCCGCATGCTCAGGCCAGCTGTGCACGTGAAACCAGTTAAAGACCCAGTGCCCCAGGGCCCCAGGGAAGAAGTCGGGCTACCTCACTCTTCCGCGTCTCAACACGGGATGACGCCCTAGGGCTTATGGAGACAGAGCGTGCGGCTCTAAGGCACACGTGCTGGCTTTCTTGCCTGTGTAGCCTCGGTTTCTGAGTGCACGGCTGTTTACCCCGTGAATCACGTGTACAACACTCTGCCTTGAAACTGCACTTGCATTATCCCTTTTTTCTGTTACCACCCGTTTCCTGTGAGCTGCGTTGTTAGCATAGAGTTCAATTAACTGTGGGTCATTTTAGATGCATGTGAAGTGGTAACTGGTCCATTTTGTGGTCTTTTGACACACTGCTTTTATAATTTGTATCATTGTCTAAGTAGTTGATATTTAAAAGTCTTGGACGATTTCTCTGTGGTTTCATGCTTCATTTCTTTCCGAGTATTTGTAAAAGAACAGTTCCGAATATCTTCTCCTTGTGGAGTTTTCGGACGGTGTGTCTGCCGTCATCATTGGCTTTGATTTCCTGACTCATCCTGTTGCCTGTTTAGCCATCATCAATCCAGACCGCAGCCTCCCATCCCCCCCACCAGAGGCTGTAGTTCACACATCCATCTCCCCTCCGCCATCCTCCCCCTTGCTCTGGTCATATCAGTGCTGTGTTCCATTCGTCTGGTTTGTGCTTTGTCTTCGTGTCTCATTAAATGGTGATTTTCCCGCAGAGCAGTAAGTTAGAGTTAGTGTATCACTATGCAGTTACAGGCATAATGTAGATGGATCATACACTATATGGACAGCAGATGCCTCTCCCAAGCAGCATTCAGAGACCCCCAGTGGGCGCTGCAGGGTGCCCTGGAGGAGGAGTCTGCTGGTTCCCTTGTGCCATTTGAAGGCGAGAGAACCGAGAGGATGTGCTGAACGTGCTGATAGGGGTGAACCCACAGGCAGCTGGTTCGCTGGAGCGGAGCCGGGATGATGGCACGTGGTCCTGCAGCCAGCGAAGGGGGTGGCCAGGCCCTGGGGAGGGGTCGTGAGGAAGACAGGGGCAAGGGCTTTGGCCACAGGGGCCAGGTAGTCGGCAGCCAGCATCTCGAGGCTGCCCCGCGGTTGCTTTCCGGTCATGTCTGGGAAAGAAGGCAGGACCTGGGTTGAGAGTCGGACAGGTGGGAGACTTGCAGAGGACAGGGTGTGAGGTGTGAGAGTGGGAGGGCGGCACGGGCCCCAGCAGGCACTCTCCGGTGCGTCTCTGATGGCAGAGCCGCCATTGTGGTGCAAGGGGCTATCCCCCAGAACAGCCCGAGTGCCTGTGCCCCGAGACGAGAGCCGCAGGGGGCTGGCCCTCCAGTCCCCTGGCTGCCCTGCTCGCTCCTGTCTGTGCGTGTTCAGACCAGCCTGGAACACGGAGGCCTGGGAACCTGTGAGGACGGCACTCCTCGGGGAACTAGTACAAGTGATGACCGCTGAGGTGGACCCAGAGGCTGCGGAGCTGAAGGATTTTTTCCTTCTTATTTTCCTTCATCCTGCCTGATGGAGGCATGGACTGTTTCTAATTTTGGGTTTTTGTCTCTGACTCCATCAGCCCACCCTTGTGAATAACCTCATAGGATTGCCTTCCGTCCATGCTAAGACCTGAGTGTCACCAGGCCATCTAGGAACTGGATTCTCCTCCTGCCCGTTTCTTCAGTACTGCTCGCTTAAGAGATGGCAGTGTCTCATAAGCATGGCTGTTTATCCAATGTCAGGGCTTCCATATCAAATTGTGCTCGGTTCCTGACAGACGAGAGCTGTCCTGAGTGTCGCTGACGAGCCGTGGTCCTCTCGTGCCCAGGTGCAGAGCCAGAGGGAGCAGGACTGGGAGTCCGTGCAGCAGGCCCGCGTGGTGGACACCGTGGCCCAGGCGTTCGAGAGTGACGAGGATGTGTCTGCCGGCGAGGGCGACGGGGTCACCCTCCTCAGCTCGGCCGGTCAGCTGCCGCCCAGTGTGCAGGCCGATGCCGACACTCTGCCTGTGATGTGTCAGGAGCCGCTGGACGCCATCAGTGAAGAGATCCGGTGGGTGCGCCCAAACTCAGCTCCCCAGAACCTGGGCTTCTCTGAGGAGCTCTCTTCTCCTACGAGAAGTCTGAGTGTTCCACAGTGAGAGAACTGACTTCAGGCCTGCTTCAAGGATTTTCAGTTGTGAGAATGCCCTTGATGAGAGAGCTCAGTCAGGCAGGGCGTTCTGTCCACAGCTGGTTTCAGCACTCTGTTGGGGGGCGTTGTAGGGTGTCCCCCCCAGCTCTGAGCCCCAAGGTGGGTGAGGTGCCAAGGCGGTGTCCTCTGCGGCCCGTGTGCCCCCCAGCCCTGTGGGTTCACCCACCTGTGTCCATCGGAGACTCCCACGTTCTGGTGCAAAGCCACCTGGAACAGAAAAGCAGGGGTTTGGGGGTTGGCAAATTCCCACTCAGATCTGCATTGTCCTTTTTAACTTAATACAGTGTGAAGATTGGCTTGTTGTAAGACAGTGGTCCAAAGACACGGGTTTGAGTTATTCTCATCTCATCAGTATATTTAAGATGTTTTCTTCCCACACCGTCTTGGCAGTTGTTAACAGTTTACAAAATGGGATAGCACGCAAAGGCGCTCCTCGTGGTGAGCAGCAGGCCTTGGGTCTGGGTGCAGCCGGGTGTCCGGGGGCCGGAGGCCTGCCTGGGCCACACCGGCACAGCTAAGCCCCTGTCCCGGGTCCACGTCCAGTGTGGCCTCAGGCCGGTGACCGTGCGCAGGACCAGGCAGAGCTGCTGCTCAGATTGTTCTCGTCACGTCGGCCCAGGCTGAGGTGCTCGTGCCTGTGTGCCGAGCACGCGGGGCTCGCGGGGAAGGCAGGGGTGAACGGCACAGCCAGCAAACGCAGGTGGTGCCGCCTGCACTTTTGATGCCGAGACAGACTGCTTCCTGGGCCCTGTTTGAGCTCAGAAGAGCTCAGAAAGATGGGCTTTCCCCATCCCTGCAGGAAATGTGGAACGGTTTTTTCCATATGAATATTTTTATTTTTACAGCAAGTTGTCAGGTAAAGTGAATTTTCCTTAGGCAGTAAGTTGACTTGTTTTATAAATGATAAATTCTGTCCATCAGCTTGCTATCACAAGTGAGAAACTTTCAGGACTTATAGGTAGAATGAAGCTGAAGAGGTTATGACCTGCAAGAATCCTGTAGTTTATTTTCAAAATCATTTTATAGGCATCATCGAGTATTTAAACTGCTATATAAAATCATCCACTACACATTAGGGGAGAAGAGCAGTAAGCGTGAATTCTAGGTGAATGCGGCACATTGACATGAATCCAGAAACTCGCACAAAGCTGGTGGACAACTTCATCAAGTGATGTGTTTGTACATATTCAACCATTAAAAAAGAAAAATCCCCTCAGCACTTCATCTGGTCTGGGGACTTTTGTTTAGAAACTCCAGCTTGTTCGTGAATCGCTGTGTTGGTTATAGAGAGTTCCCGATTCCCAGTGGAAAAGACTTGAGGCACTGACGTGCTCCTCTGCCCTGAGAGCAGGGAAGGTGAAGGTGGTCAACTTCAGGTATCTCCTCACAGGGAGAGAGTCGCCACCCAGGCCCCGTCAGAATGTTAGCGTAAATAAGTCAAATCAAACGTGAATGACCAGGGGCCAGTTTGTAAGTCTCAGTGCGAAGTTATTCCAAGTTTGAGAATATTCAAAAGAGGGAAAGTCGAACCTTTTAGCCGAGATGAGAAATGAGCAGATGTTCCCAGAATTTGCTCATCGTGACACAGAATGCCAGCCCAAATTTGTTGTCCAGAAACGTTCCTGTGCTGACGAGGGCAGCTGACGAGTTTTGCTCTCTTTTAGGTGGATCCGGGAGGAGAAGAAGATTTCGAAGCAGCGGGCCGAGGAGCCTGAGAGCAGGGCGGGCGGGGCGCGCTTAGGCAGCCTTCGGCGTTTTAAGTCACTGAGCTCCCTCAGCCTGTGTCCTGCCTCCTCACTTGCCGGCTCCTGCCCGCCCAGCAGGGGGCGCTCCCCACCCCGAGGGAGGCGGCAAAGCCTGGCGTGCGAGGGAGACCGGCTGGGCGTGATGACTCCGGTAAGTGTCTGCCTCCTCCCTGCCGCATCCCTCCCCAAGCACACTGTTTTTCTTCCTTTGTTTTTTCTGTTTTTCCCCAGAGGAAAATCGGGTACATTTCCTCCGCTCAGAGGTTTAAGACTTTTAAAACTGCCTGGCCTTTAATCATTCCATAATGGCACAGGGACCAATTAGGCTTCATATTTGGACCACCGGCTTAGCAAGCCATCGTGAACTCAGCCAGAGCCTGCCTCTGGAGCGGTGGGCCTGGCCTGTGCTGGGCACGGCAGCGGCAGGGAAGTTTCTGTGGTCAGGGAGCAGACAGCCTCGTGAAAGTAAGCATAGGCCGCCCTCATGGCGAGTGAAAGCCGGGCAGCACATGTTCCATCTGGGACACCTGGCTGCAGGGTGCAGGGCATGCGGTGGCAACAGGACCAAGACTCTAAACTGGTCCGCTTGCTGATGGGCCTGGCCGCATGCTCAGGCCAGCTGTGCACGTGAAACCAGTTAAAGACCCAGTGCCCCAGGGCCCCAGGGAAGAAGTCGGGCTACCTCACTCTTCCGCGTCTCCACACGGGATGACGCCCTAGGGCTTATGGAGACAGAGCGTGCGGCTCTAAGGCACACGTGCTGGCTTTCTTGCCTGTGTAGCCTCGGTTTCTGAGTGCACGGCTGTTTACCCCGTGAATCACGTGTACAACACTCTGCCTTGAAACTGCACTTGCATTATCCCTTTTTTCTGTTACCACCCGTTTCCTGTGAGCTGCGTTGTTAGCATAGAGTTCAATTAACTGTGGGTCATTTTAGATGCATGTGAAGTGGTAACTGGTCCATTTTGTGGTCTTTTGACACACTGCTTTTATAATTTGTATCATTGTCTAAGTAGTTGATATTTAAAATTCTTGGACGATTTCTCTGTGGTTTCATGCTTCATTTCTTTCCGCGTATTTGTAAAAGAACAGTTCCGAATATCTTCTCCTTGTGGAGTTTTCGGACGGTGTGTCTGCCGTCATCATTGGCTTTGATTTCCTGACTCATCCTGTTGCCTGTTTAGCCATCATCAATCCAGACCGCAGCCTCCCATCCCCCCCACCAGAGGCTGTAGTTCACACATCCATCTCCCCTCCGCCATCCTCCCCCTTGCTCTGGTCACATCAGTGCTGTGTTCCATTCGTCTGGTTTGTGCTTTGTCTTCGTGTCTCATTAAATGGTGATTTTCCCGCAGAGCAGTAAGTTAGAGTTAGTGTATCACTATGTAGTTACAGGCATAATGTAGATGGATCGTACACTATATGGACAGCAGATGCCTCTCCCAAGCAGCATTCAGAGACCCCCAGTGGGCGCTGCAGGGTGCCCTGGAGGAGGAGTCTGCTGGTTCCCTTGTGCCATTTGAAGGCGAGAGAACCGAGAGGATGTGCTGAACGTGCTGATAGGGGTGAACCCACAGGCAGCTGGTTCGCTGGAGCGGAGCCGGGATGATGGCACGTGGTCCTGCAGCCAGCGAAGGGGGTGGCCAGGCCCTGGGGAGGGGTCGTGAGGAAGACAGGGGCAAGGGCTTTGGCCACAGGGGCCAGGTAGTCGGCAGCCAGCATCTCGAGGCTGCCCCGCGGTTGCTTTCCGGTCATGTCTGGGAAAGAAGGCAGGACCTGGGTTGAGAGTCGGACAGGGGGGAGACTTGCAGAGGACAGGGTGTGAGGTGTGAGAGTGGGAGGGCGGCACGGGCCCCAGCAGGCACTCTCCGGTGCGTCTCTGATGGCAGAGCCGCCATTGTGGTGCAAGGGGCTATCCCCCAGAACAGCCCGAGTGCCTGTGCCCCGAGACGAGAGCCGCAGGGGGCTGGCCCTCCAGTCCCCTGGCTGCCCTGCTCGCTCCTGTCTGTGCGTGTTCAGACCAGCCTGGAACACGGAGGCCTGGGAACCTGTGAGGACGGCACTCCTCGGGGAACTAGTACAAGTGATGACCGCTGAGGTGGACCCAGAGGCTGCGGAGCTGAAGGATTTTTTCCTTCTTATTTTCCTTCATCCTGCCTGATGGAGGCATGGACTGTTTCTAATTTTGGGTTTTTGTCTCTGACTCCATCAGCCCACCCTTGTGAATAACCTCATAGGATTGCCTTCCGTCCATGCTAAGACCTGAGTGTCACCAGGCCATCTAGGAACTGGATTCTCCTCCTGCCCGTGTCTTCAGTACTGCTCGCTTAAGAGATGGCAGTGTCTCATAAGCATGGCTGTTTATCCAATGTCAGGGCTTCCATATCAAATTGTGCTCGGTTCCTGACAGACGAGAGCTGTCCTGAATGTCGCTGACGAGCCGTGGTCCTCTCGTGCCCAGGTGCAGAGCCAGAGGGAGCAGGACTGGGAGTCCGCGCAGCAGGCCCGCGTGGTGGACACCGTGGCCCAGGCGTTCGAGAGTGACGAGGATGTGTCTGCCGGCGAGGGCGACGGGGTCACCCTCCTCAGCTCGGCCGGTCAGCTGCCGCCCAGTGTGCAGGCCGATGCCGACACTCTGCCTGTGATGTGTCAGGAGCCGCTGGACGCCATCAGTGAAGAGATCCGGTGGGTGCGCCCAAACTCAGCTCCCCAGAACCTGGGCTTCTCTGAGGAGCTCTCTTCTCCTACGAGAAGTCTGAGTGTTCCACAGTGAGAGAACTGACTTCAGGCCTGCTTCAAGGATTTTCAGTTGTGAGAATGCCCTTGATGAGAGAGCTCAGTCAGGCAGGGCGTTCTGTCCACAGCTGGTTTCAGCACTCTGTTGGGGGGCGTTGTAGGGTGTCCCCCCCAGCTCTGAGCCCCAAGGTGGGTGAGGTGCCAAGGCGGTGTCCTCTGCGGCCCGTGTGCCCCCCAGCCCTGTGGGTTCACCCACCTGTGTCCATCGGAGACTCCCACGTTCTGGTGCAAAGCCACCTGGAAGAGAAAAGCAGGGGTTTGGGGGTTGGCAAATTCCCACTCAGATCTGCATTGTCCTTTTTAACTTAATACAGTGTGAAGATTGGCTTGTTGTAAGACAGTGGTCCAAAGACACGGGTTTGAGTTATTCTCATCTCATCAGTATATTTAAGATGTTTTCTTCCCACACCGTCTTGGCAGTTGTTAACAGTTTACAAAATGGGATAGCACGCAAAGGCGCTCCTCGTGGTGAGCAGCAGGCCTTGGGTCTGGGTGCAGCCGGGTGTCCGGGGGCCGGAGGCCTGCCTGGGCCACACCGGCACAGCTAAGCCCCTGTCCCGGGTCCACGTCCAGTGTGGCCTCAGGCCGGTGACCGTGCGCAGGACCAGGCAGAGCTGCTGCTCAGATTGTTCTCGTCACGTCGGCCCAGGTCGAGGTGCTCGTGCCTGTGTGCCGAGCACGCGGGGCTCGCGGGGAAGGCAGGGGTGAACGGCACAGCCAGCAAACGCAGGTGGTGCCGCCTGCACTTTTGATGCCGAGACAGACTGCTTCCTGGGCCCTGTTTGAGCTCAGAAGAGCTCAGAAAGATGGGCTTTCCCCATCCCTGCAGGAAATGTGGAACGGTTTTTTCCATATGAATATTTTTATTTTTACAGCAAGTTGTCAGGTAAAGTGAATTTTCCTTAGGCAGTAAGTTGACTTGTTTTATAAATGATAAATTCTGTCCATCAGCTTGCTATCACAAGTGAGAAACTTTCAGGACTTATAGGTAGAATGAAGCTGAAGAGGTTATGACCTGCAAGAATCCTGTAGTTTATTTTCAAAATCATTTTATAGGCATCATCGAGTATTTAAACTGCTATATAAAATCATCCACTACACATTAGGGGAGAAGAGCAGGAAGCGTGAATTCTAGGTGAATGCGGCACTTTGACATGAATCCAGAAACTCGCACAAAGCTGGTGGAGAACTTCATCAAGTGATGCGTTGTTACACATACAACCTTAAAAAAAGAAAAATCCCCTCAGCACTTCTTCTCGTCTGCAGACTTTTGTTTAGAAAGTCCAGCTTGTTCGTGAATCGCTGTGTTGGTTATAGAGAGTTCACGATTCCCAGTGGCAAAGACTTGGGGCACTGACGTGCACCTCTGCCCTGAGAGCAGGGAAGGTGAAGGTTGTCAACTTCAGGTATCTCCTCACAGGGAGAGAGTCGCCACCCAGGCCCCATCAGAATGTTAGCGTAAATAAGTCAAATCAAACGTGAATGACCAGGGGCCAGTTTGTAAGACTCAGTGCTAAGTTATTCCAAGTTTGAGAGTATTCAAAAGAGGGAAAGTCGAACCCTTTAGCCGAGATGTGAAATGAGCAGATGTTCCCGGAATTTGCTCATCGTGACACAGAATGCCAGCCCAAATTTGTTGTCCAGACACGATCCTGTGCTGACAAAGGCAGCTGACGAGTTTTGCTCTCTTTTAGGTGGATCCAGGAGGAGAAGGAGAGCGCGGAGCAGCGGGCTGAGGAGACTGAGAGCAGGGCGGGCTGGGCGCGCTTAGGCAGCCTTCGGCATTTTTTTTTGTTTGTTTGGTTTTTTAATTTTTTTGTCAGTGCTTTTTATTTAATCAGCACATTACAAAAATAAATAAAAATAAAGGCAGGGGAATTAAATTACAGCCAAACTGAGCTTCATGACCTTTTCTGATTATAAACTACACATTCTTACAAACACTCTATGCATACATACAAAAATGAGACAAATATAAATTAACAAAACATACAGTTAGGTCAAAGAATAGCTACAAAAGAAATAGCACTGAAAAATGAACACACATCGCACGTGTGTAATCAGCAGTTTCAAATATACAGCTAAGAATATTTCCAAGTGGAAAAAAAATGGCACATTTCCTTTTCATTGCAAGTTTAACAACTGCTTGAACATAACTAATTTCTAATAACTGCATGGAAAGTATACATCAACCCTTCAGGTTTTAGAAGAAAAAAGAGAAAAACCAAATCCTGAACTATTTTTCCTGTGACTTGTTCTGTGCACGGGTGTAATTTTCACTTCCATCTGTTCTAAGATTATTTTTCTTAAGACACAAAATGCTCCTGGTTTGCATGCACAATATCACTGGAAAACCAACAATTAAAGAATAAAGGGTGGGGTTTTTTTTTGTAGGTTAGTTTTTTCCTTTTTTTTAAAAATTGTTCTAACAGTCTTCATAGCAGCGTGTCAAATGGGTTCATTGCTTGCACACTCAAGTATATCAGTTTCTTTACACAATGCTGATGACCAGTGCAGAGGAGGAGACTTCGCCAAGCTTCACATGGATGGAACTAGAGAGTTCTTTCTTTAGTCCCCAACCATTCCTGAAATTTGCACCGCCTCCATAAATTAAAAAAATAAATATGGAGAGAGAGAAGGAAACACACAAAACTGGAATCCCGCGGGTGCGCCTTCCCGCAGTTTCAGGCCCGGCAAGGCCCACGAAGGAGCAACTCCAGACCCCGGGTCCCGGCTCTTGACACTCGGCCCCCCGACACCACCCCGCCAAACCTCGCGTGCCGCCGGGGCCCCGACGCCCCCACCAGCTGCCTAGCTTGGGTCACACACGGCAGCAGGATCTGCACAGACAGGCTGTGTGACAACTCCCGCGGAGAAGAGGCGCTGCACGCGAGGTCCCCGCTGGCAGCCGCGGGTTCCTTCCAGCCCTGTGGCAGGTAAATCTGGCCGGCGGTGCTGGGAGCAACTCAGCGTGAGCCTCAGGGCACAACTGAGGCCCATGCTCCCAGCTTGGGGCAGGCCCTCGTTCTCGTGAGCACCACGGGGCCCGCAGGCTCGACGCTGGGCCTATTAAATCGGGACCTCAGTTTCACAGCTTTCTCTTTTTTATGTGAATTTCAGTAGTGCTTCGCAGCCACCTGGAAGCTAATTCTATGTAAAACGGCCCCCTGCCTTCCCCACCCCCAGCCTCCCCTTCCAGCCCCCCTTGGGGGGATTGAGACTGGAAGAGAGAATTCTCTGTGGGTCTTCACATCAGTCTTTGTTCCCCAAAGCCAGAGGGATCGCAGGCGGCTAGCTCCCTTCTCTGGGTCCTCTCCCAAGCCCCCAGCCCCTGATCTGGGAGAATCAGAAAGAAAATTAAGGGACACATCATGGGTTTTTACAGCCACTGGGGTTGAATGTGGAGACCCAAACAAGCAGCTGCAAATGATCAGTGGCAGACTCAGCAGGCAGTCAGGAGTTCGGCTCCCGGCTGGTAATTGTCTCCAAGATCCAGCTGTCTCACTGGGCCTTTCGGGACAAGGCTTCGTCTTCAGCAGAGACTCAACTGTTTGGAAACAGCTTTAAATCAACAGGGGGTGAGGGGAGGGGTACATCATTACCACATCACCCTGACCCCTGACATCACCCAGCCCCAACCCCTGCAGCTCCGCAGGGCAAATGTCATGGGCATCGGCAGGAGCCTGAGCCTTTAGGTGGGCACCGGCTCAGTCCCAGGCATGGCAGCCCCACCTTCCCCAGGAGGCAGGCTGTTGACAATGGGCACCTGCAGCTGTCCTGGCCTTCGCCACGGGATGAGTAAGCTGCATGATTCAATTGAAAAATTCACCCAAGAAAGGAGTTGTCCCTGTCATCACCCACCGCTTGGGAGCGGGGACCCAAAATGAAAGAACTTAGTCAACCAGCTCCTTAACCAACACTACAAACAGGGCTGGAGGTGGGGGACGAAGGATGGGAGATTTGGAGGAGGGGATGTGGGGGCGGTTCCATGTCTCCACAAAGGAAAGCCCTTCTCCCTAAAAAAGAAAAAAGAGCAAACCAGGGTCGTGCATGGCCAAATTAAGAGGACATGATCTTTGCACCAGGCCGGCTTCTCCTCGATTGAAGAGGCTGTCCCAGGGCCACAGGCGTTTGGCCATCTAAGCCCACGTGAGGCGCAGTCCAGGTGGCCGGCTCCAGGAGCCTCTGGGAGAACAGACGACCCAAAACAGGAGCCAGCAAATGGCCTCCATTTTCTGGCCTCCAACCAGAAACTCCCGGCGTTTCAAGTCACTGAGCTCCGTCAACCTGTGTCCTGCCTCCTCACTTGCCGGCTCCTGCCCACCCAGCAGGGAGCGCTCCGTGCCCCGAAGGAGGCGGCACAGCCCGGCGCTCCAGGGAGACCGGCTGGGCGTCCTGACTCCGGTATGTGCCTGCCTCCTCCCTGCCGCATGCCTCCCCGAGCACACTGTTTTTCTTTCTTTGTTTTTCCTCTTTTTCCCCAGAAGAAAATCAGGTACAATTGCTATGCTCAGAGGTCCAAGACTTTTAAAATTGCCTAGTCTTTAATCATTTCATAATGGCACAGGGACCAATCCGTCTTGATATTTGGACCACCAGCTTAGCACGCCATCATGAACTCAGCCAGAGCCTGCCTCTGGAGCGGTGGGCCTGGCCTGTGCTGGGCACGGCAGCGGCAGGTCAGTTTCTGTGGTCAGGGAGCAGACAGCCTCGTGAAAGTAACCATAGGCAGCCCTCATGGCGAGTGAAAAGCGGGCAGCACATTTTCCATCGGGGAAGCGTGGCTGCAGAGTGCAGGGCATGCAGTGGCAACAGGACCAAGAATCTAAACTGGTCTGCTTGCTGATGGGCCTGGCCGCGCGCTCTGGCCGGCTGTGTGTGTGAAACCAGTGAAAGGCCAGTTGCCCCAGGGCCCCAGGGAAGAAGTCGGGCAGCCTCACTCTCCCAAGTCTCAGAACGGGATGACAACCTAGGGCTTCTGGTGACAGAGTGTGCGGCTCTAAAGCACATGTGGCGGCTTTCTTGCGTGTGTAGCCTCGGTTTCTGAGTGCACGGCTGTTTACCCCGTGAATCACGTGTACAACACTCTGCCTTGAGACTGCACTTGTATTATCCTTTTTCTCTGTCACCACTCATTTCATGTCAGCTGCGTTGTTAGCATAGAGTTAAATTAACTGTGGGTCACTTTAGATGCAAGTGAAGTGGTAACTGGTCCATTTTCTGGTCTTTTGACACACTGCTTTTATAACTTGTATCATTGCCAAAGCAGTTGATATTTAAAATTCTTTGACGATTTCTCTGGGTTTCATGCTTGGTTTCTTTCCGAGTATTTGTAAAAGAACAGTTCTGAATATCTTCTCCTTGTGGAGTTTTCGGAAGGTGTGTCTGCTGTCATCATTGGATTTGATTTCCTGACTCATCCTGTTGTCTGTTTAGCCTTCGTCAATCCAGACCCCAGCCTCCCAACCCCCCCACTGGAGGCTGTAGTTCACACATCCATCTCCCCTCCCCCATCCTCCCCCTTGCTCTGGTCATATCAGTGCTGTGTTCCGTTAGTCTGGTTTGTGCTTTGTCTTCGTGTCTCATTAAATGGTGTTTTTCCTGCATAGCAGTAAGTTAGAGTTAGTGTATCACTATAGAGTTAGAAGCATTGTGTAGGTCGATCAAGCACTACATAACCTGTGTAATCATAAATGAGATTATGCTTACATGAAGAAATGCTCCTCTAAACGTAGAGTTAATGGTCTTTTGACCCAATATCCTTTCGGTGTTGATGCTTGGAGTTTAGACGGTAAATCTCTCATCAGCTTTTGCATGGTTAATGTCTCTACTAGACTCTTTTACAAAGTATCTTTTATGGTTCATAAGATGTGAAGACTCCACTTGCTATTATGCTAGCTTTCCTTACAAATTTTCATGGGATACCTGCTTTAATGGATTTATTCTGAGAAGTTTTATATCAAATTCTAGGTAAGGATTTTACATTAATGTCCAATAGGTGGTTAGATTTGTTCAGGTTTAAAATAGGTATTATGGTAACTTCCTAATCAGTGAAATTACTACTTTAAAGTATAACGTGTTTTCTATTAAGAGAAACTAACTTATAGCGAATTTTGGCTGAGAATAGCCAACTCTTAAGGCCCTTTGTTGACCAGAATGCTCTGCTTTAATAAATCATGATATTGTAATAGAATGGTATCTCCTGAGTAATAATTTATAGTGTTTCTCTAGTAAACCTTGAATAACTTATTTCACTTCTGTGGTTAAAAAATAAGTCTGTTTCCAGTTACATGTTCTCACTTCTATGTTTGCCGTCATGTTTGCTTTACTGTATTTGCCTGTGACGCTTCTTGAATTTTTAGCATCAGAGTTGCAATCAATCTGGTTTCTGTTCATTTCTTTGCATGCACCTTTCAGCCTGGTGAGTTAAGGAAGCATCGTCGAAAGGTTAACTATTTAATGATATAGCATGCGTTTGTTTCTCTGTGAAGTATTAAAGAGTCCTTATCGTGTTACATGAATGAACACTATGTGGTTATGTACTGGTGAATAATTGACATTTTAATGGAAGTTTTGAAACTCATCCACCAGTTGAAATATGCTGATGGTTCTCTTGGTAATAGGTCATTCCGGGACTCTTGTAACAGTTTGCCTTTCTCCCACTTGTTTACCTTCTAATCAACTCATGCTTATTTATAATAGACATAGGATTATTTTTAAAATTTTCTTCAGTTCTTTTTTGGCCATGCTGCACAGCTTATGGGATCTTAGTTCCCCAACCAGGGACCAGGCCGGTGTCCCAGCAGTGAGAGTGCCAAGTCCTAACGTCTGGACCACGGTGGAATTTCCGCTCAGCGTGTTATTCAAAGAAACGGCTGAATCCGAGCCATAGGTGGTAGCTTTGGGGGAAGCCAGTCTAATGACGGGGGTAGCAGTGTGCAGGAGCCTCTGTGTGCCAGGCAGCGTGGCGAGTGCTTTCCGAGCCTGTCATCTCATCTGGCAGACACCCAGGTGAGGGCCAGGCGGCTGTCATCCCCAGTCAGCAGACGTGGACACTGAGGCTCAGAGAGGCCGGGCCCCGTGCCCAGGCTCGCACACCCAGCAGTGCGGTGCGGACTGGTCTGATGAGAGCCTGGACACTTAACCCTGCTGCCGTCCCGCCCCCTTTCCTCCAGAGGCCCTCGTGTCCCTCACAGCATCCCTGATGGAGGGAGCATCAGGAGGGAGCTCGCTGCCCCTCCCTTCGGGTCCCTTGGATGAGCCCCTGTTGTTGAGTCCAGTGCCCCGAGGGCTGGCCATCCTTGTTCCTCTCCCGCTGCCAGCCCGCTGACCGACCACTCCTGGGACCTTCCCGCAGGACTCGGGCAGCCGCGCTCCAGTTCACGCAGCTCAGTGCCCGGGAGCCCTTCTGCTGGGCCCCGCGGAGCAGCACTGTGCCCTGGGGCTGGTGACCTGGGTGTGCCGCTCACCAGCTCTGTGGCCTGCTGTGCCCTCCTGTTACGTCAGGACACGGTCCTGCCCATCCTAATCACGTGGGCACCAGGGGGGCGGGCTTCCCTCCTGGGGGTGGGCGGCCAGGCTGGGGACCCAGAGGCCTTCCTCAGGAGGAGGCCCGGGGAAGGGGCTGGCCGCGGTCCCTGACTTTGAGGCAGGCACATACCGGAGTCAGGACGCCCAGCCGGTCTCCCTGGAGCGCCGGGCTGTGCCGCCTCCTTCGGGCCGGGGAGCGCCCCCTGCTGGGCGGGCAGCAGCCGGCAAGTGAGGAGGCAGGACACAGGTTGTCGGAGCTCAGGGACTTAAAACGCCGAAGGCTGCCTAAGCGCGCCCCGCCCGCCCTGCTCTCAGGCTCCTCGGCCCGCTGCTCCGCGCTCTCCTTCTCCTCCTGCATCCACCTAAAAGAGAGCAAAACTCGTCAGCTGCCCTCGTCAGCACAGGATCGTGTCTGGACAACAAATTTGGGCTGGCCTTCTGTGTCACGATGAGCAAATTCTGGGAACATCTGCTCATTTCTCATCTCGGCTAAAAGGTTCGACTTTCTCTCTTTTGAATATTCTCAAACTTGGAATAACTTCGCACTGAGACTTACAAACTGGCCCCTGGTCATTCACGTTTGATTTGACTTATTTACGCTAACATTCTGACGGGGCCTGGGTGGCGACTCTCTCCCTGTGAGGAGATAGCTGAAGTTGACAACCTTCACCTTCCCTGCTCTCAGGGCAGAGGTGCACGTCAGTGCCCCAAGTCTTTTCCACTGGGAATCGGGAACTCTCTATAACCAACACAGCGATTCACGAACAAGCTGGACTTTCTAAACAAAAGTCTGCAGACCAGATGAAGTGCTGAGGGGATTTTTCTTTTTTAATGGTTGAATATGTACAAACACATCACTTGATGAAGTTGTCCACCAGCTTTGTGCGAGTTTCTGGCTTCATGTCAATGTGCCGCATTCACCTAGAATTCACGCTTCCTGCTCTTCTCCCCTAATGTGTAGTGGGTGATTTTATATAGCAGTTTAAATACTCGATGATGCCTATAAAATGATTTCGAAAATAAACTACAGGATTCTTGCAGGTCATAACCTCTCCAGCTTCACTTCTACCTATAAGTCCTGAAAGTTTTTCACTGGTGATAGCAAGCTGATGGACAGAATTTACCATTAATAACAGGTCAACTTACTGCCTAAGGAAAATTCACTTTACCTGACAACTTGCTGTAAAAATAAAAATATTCATATGGAACCGTTCCATATTTCATGTGGGGACGGGGAAAGCCCTTCTTTCTGAGCTGGTCTGAGCTGACACAAGGCCAAGGAAGCAGTCTGTCTCGGCGTCAAAAGTGCAGGCGGCACCACCTGCGTTTGCTGGCTGTGCCGTTCACCCCTGCCTTCCCCCCGAGCCCCGCGTGCTCGGCACACAGGCACGGGCACCTCGGCCTGCGCTGACGTGACGAGAACAATCTGAGCAGCAGCTCTGCCTGGCCCTGCGCACGGTCACCGGCCTGCGGCCGCTCTGGACACGGGCTGGGACAGGGGCGTAGCTGTGCGCGTGTGGCCCAGGCAGGCCTCGGGGCCCCCGGACACCCGGCTGCACCCAGACCCAAGGCCCGCTGCTCACCACGAGGTGGGCCTTTGTGTTCTATCCCGTTCTGTTAACTGTTACAACTGCCAAGACGGTGTCTAAAGAAAACATCTTAAATATACTGATGACATGAGAAAAACTCAAACACATGTCCTTGAACCACTGTCTTACAACAAGCCAATCTTCACACTGTATTAAGTTCAAAAGGACAATGCAGATCTGAGTGGGAATTTGCCAACCCCCAAACCCCTGCTTTTCTCTTCCAGGTGGCTTTTCACCACAACGTGGGAGTCTCCGATGGACACGGGAAGGTGAACCCTCAGGGCCGCAGAGGACACCACCTCGGCACCTCACCCACCTTGGGGCTCAGAGCTGGGGGGGAAACCCCACAACGCCCCCTCCACAGAGGGCTGACACCAGCTGTGGACAGAACGCCCTGCCTGACTGAGCTCTCTCATCAAGGGCGATCTCAGAACTGAAAATCCTTGAAGCAGGCCTGAAGTCAGTTCTCTCACTATGGAACACTCAGACTTCCCATAGGAGAAGACAGCTCCTCAGAGTAGCCCAGTTTCTGGGGAGCTGAGTTCATGTGCACCCACCAGATCTCTTTTTTGATGGCATCCAGCTGCTCTTGAAGCATTACAGGCAGAGATCCCAAAATGTAGTTTCGACCCACTAAATTCATTTCATTCTTCACTAATTATCTGTGACACAGAGTCTGAAAATCACTGAGCTACTGGACAAAAAATGAAAAATTCAAAGAAAAAAACACCCTGGAGCTAGGGAAAGAAGTTATGTTTTCATAATCGTTTCCTTTGGGGGCACACTTTCAGCCACTTGGAAGAATTAAAAGACAGAAAGGAGCAGGCCAAAATGATTCTAAATATTGGAACTGGGTGTGAAATCAAACCTGTGGCCACTTGGGAAATGTCAGTGACTATCACAACTTAAACAGTTGCCAGCTTGGGCTGCCGTTCCACAACCTCAAGACTGTTTGTTTGCAGGTCTGCATGTGTCTGCAAAGCCACCGTGGAGTGTCATGCAGGCCCTCTGCGGGCCTGCCTGAATTTAACAGTAATCCTGGGAGATGGTAGCAAAGGTATGTTTCCCCTTTCCCTTCTTGTTTTTCAGAATGCTTCCATAAACCTACAGGTCAATCATTAGCCATATTAAGAAACAGGATACCTGTTCCATGACTTCACTTTGAAAAGTCTCCAGTGTTAACCTATTTACTGATAAAATCTGCTTTGGGTTGCTGTGTGAAAATGGTTTGTTTCCAGAAGTAATTCCAGAATCACAGAAAAGTTTATGAGGAAACAACAAATCAACACAACACATAACACTCTCAGGAAGGACGGTCTTCCAACTGCCCTGCGTCATTAGTTTCTTTTGTAAAACACAGAATTTAAGACTGAGAAAGGAAGACATTTTTTGGACTCTTCTAGATGCACCGAGTAAATGATTTGTGAAATTTAAAGCACCCTAGAATGAGATTCCAGTGACGTGTATTCTATTCTGATTTTGCCTCTGAAATCAGCTTTGTAATCTCAGGCTTCCCTGGTGGCTCAGACGGTAAAGAGTCTCCTTGCAATGCAGGAGAAAGAAAGTGAAAGGTGCTCAGTCGTGTCTGACTCTCTGCGACCCCATGGACTATGCGGTCCATGGGATTCTCCAGTCAGAATACTGGAGTGAGTAGCCGTTCCCTTCTCTAGGGGATCTTCCAAACCCAGGGTTCCAACCCAGATCTCCCACATTGCAGGTGGATTCTTTACCTGCTGAGCACCCGGGGGAGCCCCGGGTTCAATCCCTGGGTCGAGAAGATCCCCTGGAGAAGGAGATGGCAACCCACTCCAGTATTCTGGCCTGGAAAATCCCAGGGACAGAGGAGCCTGGTGGGCTACAGTCCAAGGGGTCTCAAAGAGTCGGACATGGCTGAGTGACTAACGCACACAGAATCTTAAGCAAATAGATTAATCTGTTAACATATACAAAACATTTAGCATGGTGCCCCAATAATTTGGAGAAGGCAATGGCAACCCACTCCAGTACTCTCGCCTGGAAAATCCCATGGACAGAGGAGCCTGGTAGGCTGCAGGCCATGGCGTCGCCAGGAGTCAGACATGACTGAGCGACTTCATTTTCAGTTTCACTTTCATGCACTGGAGAGGGGAATGGCAACCCACTCCAGTGTTCTTGCCTGGAGAATCCCAGGGAGCAGGGGGAGCCTGGTGGGCTGCCGTCTTTGGGGTCGCACAGAGTCAGACACCACTGAAGCGACTTAGCAGCAGCAGCAGCCCCCGATAATTAGTAGGAACCACATAACTATTCTTTGAAAATGTTGGATTTCAAGCTCTTGAAATCCTAAAGTGATATAGTACATAATATTTAACTGAAGACACCAACTGCTATTGTATCATGCTTCAACATTATATGCAGATAAAGAAAACAGATACTTAATAGCTTTTTACATAATATAAGCCCCGAACTAGTTGTGAGTGGAAGGAAGTGAGTTTCAGATATCCATAATGATTCCTTGTGATGTATACGAAAACAGCTTTGGCTTCATTGTATGAGCAAGTTTTACTGAATAAACACTTCAGTTCAATGTGGCAGAAGAATGATTCTTACTAAAGGAATAAAACAAAAATAGGCTCTCTGTCCAAACCTAATAGCCATATTACAACCATAAAACCAAATTGGGATAGCAGGAAATACTTTAAATTACTCTGTTTTCCATTTTTTTAAAACATGATTTTGAAGCTAAAAGGAGTTGTTTTCTCAACTGTAATCAGCTTTGATAAAGTCCTATGAGAGATGACTCTCTTGTGTAGGGCAATCTTAGAAATAAAAAACTTGGGACTTCCTTGTTGGTCCAGTGGTTAAGAATCCACCCTGCAGTGAAGGGACATGGGTTCAACCCTTGGTCAGGGAACTAAGATCTCACAGCCCACAACTAAGATCCAAAGCAGCCAAAAAAAAAAAAAAAAAGAAATAAAAATTTTTCTGGAAACTTGGGGTGCAATTAGGATTTCTGGAGACACTGTGCTACCATTGCTCAACACACTGCTTGGAGAACAACACCATCAACTTTTTGTTATCACAATCTTTTAAGCACACTTATGATGACAACTTGGGCTTCCCAAGTGATATGAGTGGTAAAGAACCTGCTTGCCAATGCAGGACACGTAAGAGACACGGGTTCGGTCCCTAGAGGAGGGCATGGTAACTCAGTCCAGTATTCTTGCCTGGATAACCCCACGGAGAGAGGAGCCTGATGGGCTATAGTCCATAGGGTCACAAAGAGTCTAACATGACTGAAGTGACTTAGCATGCACATACAAGATGCTAACTTAGTGACAAATGCTGGATGTGTTTCTTTAGTTTACTAGGATGAAACCAACCAAACTAAAATAAAATGTTACTAAGATAGTAAAAATTAAGGTGTTTTTTAGATAACTGCTGTTCATTTAGGGAGCACTCAAATTAGTTACACACAGTGGCCAAAATCTTAGACCAACTGTGTTTTTCCTTAGGTTGCTGCTGCTGCTCCTAAGTCGCTTCAGTTGTGTCCGACTCTGTGCAACCCCCATGGACGGCAGCCCACCAGGCTCCTCTGTCCCTGGGATTCTCCAGGCAAGAATAATGGAGTGGGTTGCCATTTCCTTCCCCAATGCATGCATGCATGCTAAGTCGCTTCAGTTGTGTCCGATCCTGTGAGACCCTATGGACAGCAGCCCACCAGGCTCCTCTGTCCACAGGATTCTCTAGGCAAGAATGCTGGAGTGGATAATTGCAGTTTCAAACCATAAATTTTAAATGATTAGAACTAGGCTCAAATACATCTTTATTCATCAAAATAGGAACCATTACAATCAATGCATTGTTGCCAACGAGAAATAAGTTTGCTTATTCCTAAGGCACAAAAATCTGTGCTTTGGGATTTGATGAACTCTTGGAGAGCATTTTCTCAATCCTGCTGGTTGTGGAAGCATATTCCCTGCAAAAAGTTGTCAAGATGCCTGAAGAAGTGAAAGTTGGTTGGTGAGATGTCAGGTGAATACGGCAGGTGAGGCAGAACTTCATAGCTCAATTTATTCAAATTTTGAAGCATTGGTTGTATAACATGTGGTCAGGAATTGTCATGGAGAAGAATTAGGCCCATTCTGTGGACCAATGCAAGCTGTGGGCATTGCAGTTTTTGGAGCATCTCATTGAATTGCTGAGCATACTTCTCAGATGTAATGGTTTTGCCAGGATTCAAAAAGCTGTAGTGGATCAGACTGGTTCAGTTCAGTCCAGTCACTCGGTTGTGTCTGACTCTTTGCGACCCCATGGACTGCAGCATGCCAGGCCTCCCTTTCCATCACCAACTCCCGGAGTTTACTCAAACTCATGTCCATCGAGGCAGTGAGGCCATCCAGCCACCTCATCCTCTGTCTTCCCCTTCTCTTCTTGCCTTCAAGCTTTCCCAGCATCAGGGCTTTTCCAATGAGTCATGTCCATCTCTTTGTGACTCTGTGGACTGCAGCATGCCAGGCTCTTCTGTCTTTCACTAGCTCCTGGAGTTTGCTCACATTCGTGTCCATTGAGTTGGTGATGCTAGATAACTAATTTATCCTCTGCCACCCCCTTCTCCTCATGCCCTCAATCTCTCCCAGCATCAGTGTCTTCTCCAATGAGTTGGCTCTTCACATCAGGTGGCCAAAGCATTGGAGCTTCAGTTGCAACAACAGTCCTTCCAATGAATATTCAGGACTGATTTCCTTTAGGATTGACTCATTTGATCTCTTTACAGTCCAATGGACTCTCAAAAGTCTTCCGTAGCACCACAATTCAAAAGCATCAATTCTTTGACACACAGCCTTCTTAATGGTCCAAATATCACATTGGTACATGACTACTGGAAAATTCATAGCTTGGACTATCCAGACCATCCTTTGTCGGCAGAGGATGTCTTTCTTTTTTAATATGCTGTCTAGATTTGTCATCACTTTCCTTCCAAGAAGCAAGCATCTTTTAAATTTCATGGCTGCAGTCACCATCGGCAGTGATCTTTCATTATTAGCTTACAGGAATGCAAGAGATGTCTGTGTGTTAATTTTGTAATTTGCAACTTTATCAAGTTCATTGATGAGTTCTGGTTTTCTGGAAGCATCATTAGGATTTTCTATGTATAGTATCATATCTTGGAGTCCATGAAAATAAACTCTGTCACTGTTTCCATTTTTTCCTCTTCTATCTGCCATGAAGTGATGGGACCAAATGTCATGATCCTGGTTTTCTGAATGTTGAGTTTCAAGCCAGCTTTTTCACTTTTCTCTTTCACCTTCATCAAGAGGCTCTGTAGTTCCTCTTCACTTTCTGCCATTTGAGTGGTACTGTACTGTATATCCGAGGCTGTTGATATTTCTCCCAGCAATTTTGACTCCAGCTTGTGATTCATCGAGCCCAGTATTGCACATGTATACACGCTTACCCTTATTTATGTTATACATACATAACCTTTCAAAGGTGATCCACGTCATTCATGGATTCTGTATTTGTGAAGTTGCTAACTCATTCAAGTGGATTTTAATTCCACAATAAATAACTGCAGTGCTTTTGGAGTTACTCACAGATGTATTCAGAACATTGAAAAGTCTGAGTCACCAGGCGCATGTTCCTGGTTAAGGCTGAATACAGTGTGGTTCTGCTTCGTTCCAAGCCTCACACTGTACAAGTGTCCTTTTCTCAGTCTTCTGGGACATAGTTTGGCATCTTTTGACTGCCTTCTTTTCTCGTAATCTCTCTTTTTAAATAGTCCACAAGCATGGAGGTGCAGAGCTATCTAGAGCCCTAAACCTGAGGAGGCTATGGTGTGCCTTATGGAGAAAATACATGTGTTGGGTAAGCTTCACTCAGGGGCAGTCAGGCTTGGCTGTGAGTTTGATATTAATGAATTAGCAGTAGAGTAAAGAAGGTGTATTCCAACATGAACACACATAAAGCAAGATTGTACTTTGGCTGGTTGATGCAATGAGACCAAAATGTGACCAGAGGCTTGAAGAACTGTCTTTACTGCTAGGAACAGTGGTCCAGTACTCAATAATTCAGTGTTTGTGGCAACCTTGTAAAACATAATTATGGTAAATCATGAGAATATACTTATCTTGTGTTATAAATGAAATGAATATAAAATATGCAAAATTATATGTATGTGTGCATACAGACGTACGTAAATATGCTATGTTCCTATTATACATAAAATAAGTTGTATGTAACAGAATACAAAATATCTAAAACTACATATAGTAATATTTTTAAATTTCATAATAAAAATGAAAAAGGAAAAGAAGTAAAATGTCACTGTTTGCAGATGACATGATACTATATGTAGAAAATGCTAATGATGTTGCCAGAAAACCAGAGCTCATCAATGAATTTGGTAAAGTTGCAAGCTACAAAAGTAAAACACAGAAATCTCTTGCATTCCTATACACTAATAGTGAAAGATCAGAAAGAGAAATTAAGGAAACAATCTAATTTACCATCACATCAAAAAGAATAAAATATCTAGAAACAAACGTACCCAAGGATGCAGAAGATCTGTACAAAAACTATAAGATACTGATGAAAGAAATCAAAGATGACACAAACAGATGGAGACATATACCATGCTCTTGGACTGGAAGAATCAATGCTATCAAAATGACCATACCATCCAAAGGAATCTGCAGATTCAATACAATCCCTATGAAACTATAGCATTTTTCACAGAATTAGAAGAAAAGAATTTATGATTTGTATGGAAACATGAAGGACTCTGGACAGCCAGAGCAATCTTGAGAAAGAAAAACAGAGCTAGAGAAATCAGACTCCCTGACATCAGACTATACTATAAAGCTACAGTCATCAAAACTGGGTGGTATTGGCACAAAAACAGAAATATAGATCAATGGAACAGGATAGAAAGTCAAGATAAACCCACACAACTATGGTCACCTAGTCCATGACAAAAGAAGCAAGAACACACAACGGAAAAAAGACAGTCTCTTCTATAGGTGGTGCTGGGAAAGCTGGACAGCTACTTGTGAGATGATGCCAGCAGAACACTCTCTGACACCATACACAAAAGTCTACTCAGAGCGGGTCAGAGACCCAGACGTAAGGCTGGACACTAGGAGACTCTGAAAGGTAAACACAGGCACAACCGCTCTGACAGGAATCACAGTAAGAGCTTTTCTGATCCACCTCCTAGAGCAAAGAAAATAAAAACAAAAACAAACAAACGGAAGCTAATTAAACTTCAGAGCTTTTGCACAGCAAAGGAAACCATAAACAAAACAAAAAAGCAGTCCGCAGAATGGGAGAAAATACTGCAGATGAAGTGACTGACAAGGGATTAATCTCCAAAATATACAAGCAGCTCACACAGCTCAATGTAAAAGAAAACAAACAACCCAGCTCCAAAATGGCAAAAGATCTAAATAGATGGTTCTTAAAAAAAGACACACAGATGGTCAAGAGGCACATGAAGAGTGCTCATTATTTAAAAAGTGCAAACCTAAACCACAATAAGGTACCACCTCACACCAGTCAGAACAGCCAGCATCTAAAAGTCTACAAACAGTAAATGCTAGTGAAGGTGTGGAGAAAAGGGGACCTTCCCACACTGTTAGGGGAATGCAAACTGGTGCAGCCACTTGGAGAACAGTGTGGAGGTTCCTTTCAAAACTAAAAGCAGGGCTACCATATGATTGCAAATATATCTGAAAAAAGAAACATATTCAAAAAGATGCATGTACCCCAATGTTCACTGCAGCACTATTTACAAAAGCCAGGACATGAAAGCAACCTAAATGTCCATCAATAGGCAGATGGATTAAGGAGGTGTGGGGTGTAAGTGTATATATATACCACATTGTGTGTGTATATATGTATACACAATGGAACACTACTCAGCCATAAAAAGAATGAAATAATGCCACTTGCGGTGAAGCAAATCTGACAAAGACAAATATCATATATTACCACTTACATGTGGACTCTAAAATAAATGGTACAAATGAACCTAGTTACAAAATAGAAACAGAATCACAGATATCGAAAACAACAAAAAAAATTCATGGTTACCAGGAGGAATGGGAAGTGTTCAACTGCTCAGTCAGATCTCATTCTTTGCGACCCCATGGACTGTAGCCCGCCGTGCTCCTCTGTCCATGGAATTCTCCAGGCAAGAATATTGGAGTGCGTTGACATTCCCTTCTCTAGGGGATCTTCCTGACCCAGGGATCGAACCCTGGGTCGAAAAATCTGCAGGCAGATTTTTCACCATCTGAGCCACCAGGAAAGTCCAGAAGAATGGGGAGGAGGGATAAATTGGGAGATTGGGATTGACATATGCGTGCTATGATAGACAGCCAACACATAGGTAACCAACAAATAGAAACCAACAAATAGATAACCAAAAAGACATTCTGTACAGCACAGATTTCCCTATCAGGAAAGAAATCTAAAAAAGAGTAGACATATGTGCAACTGATTCCCTTCACTGTATAGCAGAAACGAACATAACATCAGAAATCAACTGTACTTAAAGCTGCATAAATAAAGTTAAAATAAATAAATACATGATGCATAAGGATCTGGAGATTACCAAGTAGTTTTCTAACAATGCACGACAATAAAATTATCACATATGTTAGTATATATCAGAGAAAGCTAATTGCAGTGATTTCAATTAAACAGTAAGTCAAATGCTCATGTATCACTTATACTTGTCCAACAATAACTTTTAAAGTCACTGCAGAGTTGCACTCTACTTTCTCACTTCCCTCCAATGTAAAAACCTCCGAGGACTGGTTTCTGCCTATACCAATCCAAGAGAAGGTTTCATTCAGGAGCATGCACCACTATTATCATTCCCCACTTCTGAACTATCCCCCACTCTGGCTTCCCTTCCAACAGCGTCTCTCATGTTCTTTCCACCTGTCTGACTACCAACACCTGTTGGGGATTCTCCTGTTCATCCTGTAACTGTATTCTCCTCCAGAATTCTACCCTAGAATCTGTTTTCTTATCTTCCTAGGTGATCACATGCACTAAATAATCACCTGGCCTGTGATGTGCAATCCTCCATCTCAGCTCCTCTCCCACAACTACTGCATACAGACACCTGCTTAGTGGGAATATTCACCTGTGTGTCCACCTAAGATGATTATACTACTCATTCAGAACTTTCCCAGGATTTCTTTTCTCTATCTCAGTGACTCACCCAGCCATTGAAACCTGAAATCTGAACACCATCCATCGCCTTTATGTTCATTTGGTCAGCAAGTGATTTCTGTTCTATGTTATTAATATCCCTCAAATATATCCTGTCTCCAGCACTGTGACTATTCCCCCACAACCTGTTACAGGCCCCCTTGCTGCCCAAGGGACTCTTAAAAGTCTTCTCCACCACTGCAATTTGAAGACATCAATTCTTAGGCGCTCAGCCTTCTTTCAGAGAAGGCGATGGCACCCCACTCCAGTACTCTTGCCTGGAAAACCCCATGGACAGAGGAGCCTGCTAGGCTGCAGTCCATGGGGTCGCTCAGAGTCGGACACGACTGAAGCGACTTAGCAGCAGCAGCCTTCTTTATGGTCGAACTCTCACGTCTGTACATGATCACTGGAAAGACCATAGCTTTGACTATACGGACCTTTGCCATCATTAAGTTGTACACCTGAAACGAGTAATAATGTTATAGCCAGCTGTACCTCATTTATAAAGGTAGGACAGATGAAAGGATTTTTATTTACAAAAAATAAAAAACTGTAAACTATCTGCTTTTCTGCATTACTTTAAATTTACCATTTTGAAGAATTTCAAAGTCTCTTCAAAATGATCTAAGGCTTCTCAACTGACAATTGAGAAGACTCGTAAGAGCACGTTGGACACCAAGGTGATTAAACCAGTCAGTTTAAAGGAAGTCACTCCTGAAAGGTCACTGGAAGGACTGAGGCTGAGGCTGAAGCTCCAGTACTTTGGGCACCTGATGTGAAGAGCCGACTCACTGGAAAAGACCCTGATGCTGGGAAAGACTGAGGGCGGTGAGAGAAGGGGTGACAGAGGTGGGAGGGCTGGATGGCATCACCCAGTCCGTGGGATGCGAGCCCGTGTGCCGAGCGCCGCCAGTGGCGGCTGACTCTCTGAGGCCCTGTGGGCTGCATCCAGCCAGTCTCCTGTGCCCATGGGGGCTCTCCAGGCAAGAACACTGGAGTGGACTGCCATGCTCCTCTCCAGGGGATCTTCCCAACCCAGGGATGGAACCTGCATCTGTTCTGTCTCCCGCATTGTCACCAGGGTTCTTCACCACTAGGGGCACGTGGGAAGCCCCAGTGGACATGCGCGTGGGCAAACTCTGAGAGACAGTAAAGCACAGGAAAGCCTGGTGTGCTGCAGTCCATGGCGTCACACAGAGGCAGACGTGACTCAGCAACTGAACAATGACAATAAACCAGTACACATGCTTTTTCTTTTTTTTTTTACCAAATACATGAAAAAATGTTTTCCTCCCAGGAAGGTTCACATGCCACAAAATCTTAGGCAAGTGTACCAAGGGCAGGTGGGGAGGAGATATGTGTCTTTTACAAGATATGATAAATGTACAAATATTCTTGAACCTAAAGTGAAAGTAAGGCAATAAAATTTGTCTCTGGTGAAAGAGGCTGCTATTCAAATAACCAAGATGTGTTTAAATAACTAGATTTCTAATACACATAACTTTTTAAACAATGAAAGAATAAGATTATTTGTAAAATTTTTCTTTTGCCACATATGAAAATGTTTCTTTACATTGATGTTTACTTTCTTTAGAAACACTGAAAAATCTGTTCTCTCCTTCAGTCAGCTCAGTTCAGTCCTTCAGTCATGTCCGACTCTTTGCGACCCCATGAATCGCAGCACGCCAGACCTCCCGGTCCATCACCAACTCCTGCAGTTTACTCAAACTCATGTCCATCGAGGCGGTGATGCCATCCAGCCATATCATCCTCTGTTGTCCCCTTCTCCTCCTGCCCCCAGTCCCTCCCAGCATCAGGGTCTTTTCCAATGAGTCAACTCTTCGCATCAGGTGGCCAAAGTATTGGACTTTCAGCTTCAGCATCAGTCCTTCCAATGAACACCCAGGACTCATCTCCCTCAGGATGGACTGGCTGGATCTCCTTGCAGTTCAAGGGACTCTCAAGAGCCTTCTCCAACACCACAGTTTAAAAGCATCAATTCTTCAGTGCTCAGCTTTCTTCACAGTCCAGCTCTCATATCCATACATGACCACAGGAAAAACCATAGCCTTGACTAGACGGACCTTTGTTGGCAAAGTAATGTCTCTGCTTTCTCATATGCTGTCCTGGTTGGTCATAACTTTCCTTCCAGGCCGTAAGTGTCTTTTAAGTTCATGGCTGAAATCACCATCTGCAGTGATTTTGGTGCCCCAAAAATAAAGTCTGACACTTTCCCCACTGTTTCCCCATCTATTTCCCATGAAAGGATGGGACCAGATGCCATGATCTTAGTTTTCTGAATGTTGACCTTGAAGCCAACTTTTTCACTCTCTTCTTTCACTTTCATCAAGAGCCTTTTCAGTTCCTCTTCACTTTCTGCCATAAGCGGGTGTCATCTGCATATTTGAGGTTATTGATATTTCTCCCGGCAATCTTGATTCCAGCTTGTGCTTCTTCCAGCCCACCGTTTCTCATGATGTACTCTGCACATAAGTTAAGCATAAATAACAACTGAGTTTCTGTAACATTGTAAGTTACCTCTCAGGTCTTTCTTGAGTTGTCTGATGTCTTTTTGAAAATCTTCAAACTTCATCTGCGAGGCCTGAAAGAGGTCCTGGGGCTTGGGCAGTGGAAACACACACCGTTCTTCCCCAGCATCCTGGTCAGCACGAAGCACAGAATGTTTCAATACACGAGGGCAGAACAGCAGCAGCAATGACAGAGAACATCAAACACGACCACATCGCTCAGCAACAAGGAATAACAGAATGTGACTCCGTGATCACCATCTCCCCTCATCAACACGGCGAAGATGACATGACAGGATAGATGACAGCAGGCTTCTGCTATTGTCCTAGGCAGAGAGACCAAAGTGAGTAGAAATACATTTTTGAAAATGACTAAAGATACAGCATTAAATAAAACTCATCCCAGTAAATCCACACATGTAGATGAGACTACTTGGGATGAAAGGAGACGTTCTCTGTTTCATGTTCCTATCGTTTAATGGCCCAGATGGTCTTGTGCACCCCGTCTCTGTTCCCACCCGAGCCCCAAGAGGAAGCACAACTGTTTCAAGGGTTGTCTCAGTTGGACACACCTTCCTGCTTTCACCTTCCTCAACCAGAAAATTAATCCATTAATTTTATTTCTTATTATTAACAGGTATAACCACTATCTAAACAGAAATGACAAAATAGCACCAGCATTTCTGTATGGCTGAACCAATAGGGACCACTCAAACAGGAAGCTTGACTGAGGTTTATTACTAAGTAGATTAAGAAAATTTTAAAGTTAAGTATTATCTCAAGGAAGCTGGAGCTTTAAAAATGCAAATTCATGTTATAAACTATGTCAGCAACTGAGATTCAAGAATTAGTATCTATGCAGCTATAAAAATGCAATGTATGTAGTTCTAAAGAAGAAAAAAGTGCTTCATATCTAACAATCTTCAAAGAAGAGCATTCCTTCTTTTCTGGCACACTTAGAGGCATTAATATAGGTTTTTTTTTTAATTCTCAAAATGAATACTAGATAAACAGGATGTATGAAACCAAATACATGTTTTTTAAAACATACCCTATGGAAAAACTTTGTTTTCTGGAATATCCAATCTAACCATGACTTTCCCCTCATTGATAAAAAGAGCCACATTCCTTTATAAACAAGTCAGAAAAGGGATGTGATAATATATCTATTAGACTCCCTGATGGGCTTCCCTGGTGGCTCAGATGGTAAAGAACCTGCCTGCCAAGGCAGGAGATGCGGGTTCAAGCCCTGGGTCTGGAAGATCCCCTGGAGGAGGGAATGGCAACCCAATCCAGTGTTCTTGTCTAGAAAATCACATGGAAAGAGGAGCCTGGTGGGCTGCAGTCCATGGGGTCACAGAGAGTCGGACACGATTGAGCGACTAACACAACACAGTCTCCCTGAACATAAGAGGGGCTTCCCCGGTGGCTCAGCAATAGAGGATCCACCTGCCAATGCAGGAGACAGGGGTTCAGTCCCTGGGTGGGGAAAATCCCCTGGAGAAGGAAATGGCAGCCCACTCCAGGATTCTTGCCTGGGAAATCCCGTGGACAGAGAGCCTGGTGGGCTCCTGTTCACGGGGTTGCAAAGAGTCGGACACGACTTAACAGCTAAGCAGCAACAGCAACAACATGTTTTACTACACACATGGATTACACAGAAATGCACAGCTATCGTAACAAAAGTAGTACATTTATTAGAAGCAGGATTTAAGCAACTAACTTCCTGTGTCTTTCCTAACTTGTAAATCAGTGAAATGATCAGCAATACCTCAGGCAATTAACAAAACCCTTACTAAATGCCTAGGTAATTCTGAGTGACCTGAGTAACAATTCCACACATGCAAGTCTATGCAACTATACAGACAGAGTTATCTTTATTTTATAGAGAAACAACCAAATAGACTTTGCTGAGCCCTTGTGAGAATGCAAGTTAAATTATTAAAAAAGTTTTAGAAAGATGGTAATGACAACCCTATATGCAAAACAGAAAAAGAGACACAGAAGTACAGAACAGACTTTTGAACTCTGTGGGAGAAGGTGAGGGTGGGATGTTTCGAAAGAACAGCATGTATATTATCCATGGTGAAACAGATCACCAGCCCAGGTGGGATGCATGAGACAAGTGCTCCGGCCTGGTGCACTGGGAAAACCCAGAGGGATCAGGTGGAGAGGGAGGTGGGAGGGGGGATCGGGATGGGGAATATGTGTAAATCTATGGCTGATTCATATCAATGTATGACAAAACCCACTGAAAAAATAAATAATTAAATAAAGGGAAAAAAATTTTACCTCTTGATTATTTTTATCCATCTCATTTCTTAATTGTTTCAATTAATGAAATTTAACTTATAGGAGGATTGAATAAGATATATTAACCAATACAAAAAACAAATAATCCCTTATACATATATAAATATAACCATAACAATCTACTTCAGATTCATTTTTTATGAATAACAGCTTATTGATTATATTTATATTCTAATGTTATTTGCAAACATTACTTGTTTCAATCCAACAATCAGTTGTTAAGAACTAGTCAGCATTTCCCTGGTGGTCCAGTGGTTGAGAATCCACCAGCCAGTGCTGGGGGCACAAGCTGGATTCCCAACCCGGGAAGGTTCCACAGGCTGTGGGGCTAAGCCGGTGTGACCCAACTAGTGAGCTCATGTTCCAGGGCCTGAGAGCTGCAACTCCTGAAGCCTGCAGGCTGGGAGCCCACACTCCAGAACAAGAGAAACCACTGCAATGAGAAGCCCGTGCACTGCGACTGGAGAGGAGTCCCCGCTCACGGGAGTTAGAGCCTGCACGTGCAGCAGTGAAGACCCAGCACAGAAATGTAAAATAAACAAATAAACCTTTTAAAAAAGAACTATTCAAAACCTACCATGTGATTAGAAAAATAAATAAATTTTGAATAAATGTGATTTATCAGGTTGACATATTGAAGGTTCCTGAGAAAATGTATATCATACAAATAAAAAGGCACTTGGACAAATAGAACCATAAAAATCACAAAAGTTATATGCTGTTGGTGTTCCAAGAAAGGACTACGCTTCTCCTGATTTCGGAAAAGTACATTGCCTGGCATTTCATAGAAGCTGGATAAAAGAATGTCAAATGAACATATGAGTGGATGAATAAATAAACCAGTGAGTTGCTGACCGCAGAAACGACCAAATAAGTATCTCCCTTCTGTCAGAGAGATTATTTCCTTATTATTTCCATATCTAGGAGGACACTTCTCTGTATTTTCATTTTTATAGGCCAATCGTTCACTTAACCTTGCGGTGTGCAAGCTAAGTTGCTTCAGTCATGTCCGACTCTGCAACCCAGTGGACTGTAGCCTGCCTGGTTTCTCTCTCCATGGGATTCTTCAGCAAGAATATTTGAATGGGTTGCCATGCCCTCCTCCAGGAGATCTTCCCGACCTAGGAATCGAACCTGACTCAGGATCTCTTACGTCTCCTTCACTGGCAGGCTCATTCTTTATCACTAGTGCCACCTGGGCATTCCCTCACTTGAACTTAATATTTTAAAAACATTTCCTACATCATAGAGATCTTTGTGAAGCTTCTATCATCTCTATCCTTTAGAAATAAATTCTATTATTTTCAAAGTTTACAGTGTCAGACTTTAACCACTCTGGTGGTTTCCCTGATCTTATATTTCTACCGACACTCTCATAATCTCTTAGATGTTAATTTTAAACAAACACAACAAGAGAAGTAGAATTAAAAAAAAAATAATTATGCTTGCCAAAGGGTTCAGATGTTCCCATGCCTGCCAATATCAAGAAGATCATATGGAGAAAAAATATTTAAAAGACAATTCTCTTTGTCTCCATGTAATCCTCTCCTTGATATTGGTAGGCATGAGAACATCCTTTAGGAAGCCTAATTATTTTTTAAAAATTCGACTTCTCTAGTTGTCTTTGCTTAAAATTAACGTCTAAGAGATTATGAGAGTGTTGGTAGAAATCTAAGATCAGGGAAACCACCAGAGTGGTTAAAGTCTGACATTGTAAACTTGAAACATGATAGAATGCATTTAGAAAGAAGAGAGCTTACAGAAGTTTGACAAAGAGGGCGCAGATGTCCCACACACACCAAGATCAAAGGGAGGATTCTACGCAGAAAGAGAATCACCTTTTAAATTTGGGGTTTTTCTGAGAGCTCAGTTGGGAAAGAATCCACCTACAATGCAGGAGATCCCAGTTCAATTCCTAGGTTGAGAAGATCCCCTGGAGAAGGGAAAGACTACCCACTCTAGTATTCTTGGGCTTCCCTTGCGGCTCAGCTAGTAAAGAATCCACCCATAATGCGGGAGACCTGAGTTTGATCCCTGGGTTTGGAAGATCCCCTGGAGAAGGGAAAGGCTACCCACTCCAGTATTGCCTGGACAATTCCACAGACTGTATAGGCCATGGGCTCACAAAGAGTCAGACACAACTGAGTGATTTTCACTCATCTTTGTTTTGTTTTTAAAATCTGGGCCTGTTGGGAGTCACTTGCTTAACATGGAGAGAAGAAGAAAGGGATGGATATACTGTCTGATTCATAAAAATTAACTAGTCCTAGTTCCAAATAGATAAATATTAGCAGATATGGTAAAGAAAGTACAAATTAATTATTTTTATTTTAAAATACTGTCTATTCAATTATTTGTTAGATATAGGATTCAAAATTACTCACTTTAGGAAAATCATTCTTCTCTCGATCACAAATATATGGTGACCATTACCTTGATCTGGCTCAGAACAGAACAGACCTTTTGACCTTGCAGCATAAACATTTATCGCTCTGGTTTACAGTTCAACGTATTACGAAACAGACACCCACTCCTCAGTTTGCTATCTTCACTCACTCAAAATACTTACATTGCTTTAAACATCTTTCAGCTTCGGGAGAATATCTAATTCAAAACCGTCTGCCTGTCCCCAAGTTTTATTTCCACCATTCACGTAGTTGCCAAAGGCCAGAACCAAGCCCCAAACCTGCATAACCCCTGAGCCATGTTTTAATGTCTGTAAAACAGAATAAAGAATTTCTCACTCGCTATTTCAATTTTCTCAAGTCAGTGGCAGATATTCAGATCATATTAATAATTATGGGTCATATCCAAATTTCATCAATGCTCATTTTAGGTATATTTAAGAACAGCGTCTCCAAAGATAACTTTGAAAAAGCTGCACCACTCACAGCATGCCGGTTGTGCTCCTCCAGCTGAGAGGTTCCAGCCTAGGATGCTTCTGTGGTGTAATTGCAAGGACACCAAATAGACCTGCAACGTGAGAACCACCACAGTACAACGTCCAACTGCGCCTGTCTCTGGGTGACATTTTTAGCATAAGGTGTGGGGAACCAAAACACAGGGATAAAGTCTAATTTCCAAATTTAGGTTTATCCCTGGAAGGTTCACGCTCACTTCTTCCAAAACACACAGTTTAACCTGAATTTGTGCGTCACTTCCTCTGAAAATCTCTTTTATGACATAATGCTACTTTTCAAAATATTTACCACAACCAGAATGAATGGTACTATTAAATTCTGACAAACGGTTTTAGAGGTTAATATTGGTCATTTCTGCCAAGCATTTGTTTTTTATTTTCAGAAGAATATTTCTCTTCTGTCGAGTCGTATAGCTATCCCTGAAGCATTTGGTTGGAATCACTAACAATTTGTTGAGGGGCTCTCTGCAAAATGGAGCAAAATAAAGAAAATGCATTCAAATGGCACTCGGTTGGCAGTATTTACTGTAAATAAAAGACAACTTGTTTGAAATATGAACATGACTGAGCACTATAAGGCATCAGAACCGAAGCACCTACCTCACACAACTTGTGTAGCAGCTCCAGTTTGCACCGAATTGAGCAAATGCATTCTGAAAATATGGACTGAAACAGGATGCAAAAGACTTGCTCTGAAAAGTTGGAGATTAGTGACAGTTCATAAAGGAACCTGAGGAAATAAAGCCAAGTTAAGAGGAAAAGCTGGACTCAAGACTGCCAGGACAAGTATCAATAATCTCAGATATGCAGATGACACCACCCTTATGGCAGAGAGTGAAGAACTAAAGAGCCTCTTGATGAAAGTGAAAGAGGAGAGTGAAAAAGTTGGCTTAAAGCTCAACATTCGGAAAACTAAAATCATGGCATCCGGTCCCATCACTTCACGGCAAATTGATGGGGAAACAGTGCAGATAGCGGCTGACTATTTTTCTGGGCTCCAAAATCACTGCAGATGGTGATTGCAGCCATGAAATTAAAAGACGCTTACTGCTTGGAAGGAGAGTTATGACTAACCTAGACAGCATATTAAAAAGCAGAGACGTTACTTTGTCAACAAAGGTCCATCTAGTCAAGGCTATGGTTTTTCCAGTGGTAATGTAGAGATGTGAGAGTTGGACTATAAACAAAGCTGAGCACAGAAGCATTGATGCTTTTGAACTGGGTGTCGGAGATGACTCTTGAGAGCCCCTTGGACTGCAAGGAGATCCAACCAGTTCATCCTAGAGGAGATCACTCCTGGGTGTTCACTGGAAGGACTGATGTTGAAGCTGAAACTCCAGTACTTTGGCCACCTGATGTGAAGAGCTGACTCATTGGAAAAGACCCTGATGCTGGGAATGATGGAGGGAAGGAGGAGAAGGGGATGACGGAGTATGAGATGGTAGGATGGCATCACCGACACAATGTACGTGGGTTTGGGTGGACTCTGGGAGTTGGTGATCGACAGGGAGGCCCGGCGTGCTGCGGTTCACGGGGTCGCAAAGAGCTGGACACGACTGAGCAAGTGAGCAGAACTGAACTGGACTGAGGAAAAAGATGGTGCCCATAAACACGCTCATCCTCACAGCATTCATGACGCTGATGCACAGAAGATACAGCATTCCCCCAATGGAAAGAGCCCCCCATGGCCTGCATGCTGCCCATGGGGCCAACGGAGTGCTTACCGCTCAGGTTTGTCCAGAGACTGGACGCATTCCTTGTCTTTGGAGGACTGAATATGCTTTTCAGTTTTTTCCCGTTCAACTCACTCTGCTCTCCGGACAAACAAAAACCAGGCAGTTTTTAGATAATGATCTTCAATACAGCAAAACTCTACACATTTTCATATCTCTTAGCATCTGTCTGAGGTAAAGCTTGACCTAATACATGAGGTATTTTAAAGTGTATCTGTGAAATGCAAACCAGACCATCTCCAAATCTTCCAAATAGTATTGCCTATCAAAAGTGCAAGTGAAACTCTCTCAGTCCTGTCTGACTCCTTGTGACCCCATGGCCTATACAGTCTGTGGAATTCTCCAGGCCAGAACACTGCCGTGGGTAGCCTTTCCCTTCTCTAGGGGATCTTCCCAACCCAGGGATCAAACCCAGGTCTCCTGCAATGCAGGCGGATTCTTCACCAGCTGAGCCACAAGGGAAGCCCAAGAATACTGGAGTGGGTAGCCTATCCCTTCTCCAGGGGATCTTCCTGACCCAGGAATCGAACTGGGGTCTCCTGCATTGTAGGCAGATTCTTTACCAACTGAGCTATCAGGGAAACCATTATTGGCTATTGGTGATGTGCAAAATAGTTATTCCAGCATGGTTTAAATCAATATGATTTCCCTTTCTTGCTTTGGAGCTGCTTATAATACCCTCTAGAGGGACTTCTCTGGCAATCCAGTGGCTAGGATTCTGAGCTTCCACTGTAGCGGGGCACAGGTTCAATTCCTGCTCAGGGAACTCAGATCCCACATGCCAGATAAACTATAAGACTCTCTGGAATGCAGGAATTTTACTTAAAAATGGTAGTTCTTATTCAGAAGTTAATCAAATTCAATTTGGAAGGAATTTGATCTGAACACTGTTATAAGATTTTTTAAAACAAAGTACCTATTTACCTATTGCAATCATTGTCTATGCCTATCTGCTTTGGGAGAAAGAAAAGTACAGTTGAATTATTAAGTCATGCAACAAAAATAAAAGATTTTGATTCTCCTGAATTTTCTTTTTCATTCAAAAATAGCTCCAGGCTTCTTTTCCTCCCAAGTATCTTCCTTTATCCTTGAAACTCTCAAGCTAAAACTTAGTAATTCTAAATTTGTGTGTTTATGGGAGAGGATTCTCTACATTTTAACAGAAGGTAGAGAACTTTATAGGCTGACCAAAACACAAACTTATCCTATATGGAGAATCTGGATGATTTTGATTTTAATGTCTCTATCATTCACAGAGATGTTTCAAAACAGCCTAAATACTTCATTGCCTAAGTGTATGAAGAAGTTTGAGTAGATCACCCTATCTTGGATTTGAGTCTAGTCCTCAGAAGGGAAAATCCCTTCAAGATTATTTGTTGTTTACACAGAAAAGCAGCCCAGCCAAAAACTGCTGGACATGACAGAACCTGATCAACTTTTAAGTGAAGGGATGGTTCTGTTTTGAACTCACGGATTATTCTGAAAGGCAGGCATTTCTCTTGATGGGATTAACTAGCAAAGACTAGTTCCTCCAAGAAAACTTCTTTTAGCAGGGAAAGTTGATTTGATGACAGACTGGTCAATCTTGAAGGTTTGATAAATTTTGCTTTTGGAATATGATGTGACAGAAGAATACTGACAAGTAAAGCTACACCATCTGCTGCAAAGCCTGCCTCGCCCACCTCAACCCCTACTATAACCAGGCTCTCTCCAGAACAACACAGAACCTTGTATTTGCTCTGGATTGTGCCACACATACCACCATGTCTTACTGGTGATGCGCAGACATGTTGACAACTTCTGCAAGAGAAGGGCCACGCCCTGTGCATCTCTGTGGTCCTGGTGACCAGTCTGACTCATGATGTGCTCAGGCGTCTGCATCCTGGGCTCCGAATTCAAGGATTCAACCAAATGCAGATCCAAACTGTTTGGGGGAAAGTTCCATAAAGTTCCCAAAGGTAAACTAGAATTCCCTCACTCCAGCAGTCACTGACACAGCACGTCTGTCACATGAGGCGTTTTAAGTCCCTGAGGTGATTAAAAGTGCACAGGAGGGCAGGGTGGGGTGTTCTATGCAAGAACTGTGTCATTTTATTTAAGGGACTTCGACACCTTTTTTGCATCAATGCTCCCTCGTGCCCCCCTCCCTGCAGATATCCAGGGATGACTACATAGCTGTTGCTCAGTTACTAAACCGTCCCCACCTCTCTGCGACCCATGGACTGCAGTATGTCAGGCTTCCTTCACTATCACCCTGAGTTTGCTTACACTCATGTCCACTGAGTCAGTGATACCATCCACCCATCTCATCCTATGTCGCCCTCTTCTCCTCTTGCCCTCAGTTTTTCCTACCATCAGGGTCTTTTCCAAAGAGTCAGCTCTTCACATCAAGGGGTCAAAGTACTGGAGCTTCAGCTTCAGCATCAGTCCTTCCAATGAACATTCAGGGTTGATTTCCCTTATGATTGACTGGTTTGATCTCCTTGCATTTCAAGGGATTTTCAAGAGTCTTCTCTAGCACCACAATTCAAAAGCTTCAATTCTTTAGCACTCACCTTTCTTTACAGTCCATCTCTCACATCCATACAGGACTACTGGAAAAACCATTGCTTTGACTAGATGGACCTTTGTTGGCAAAGTCATGTCTCTGCTTTTTAATATGCTGTCAAGGTTTGTCACAGCTTTTCTTCCAAGGCGCAAGCATCTTTTAGTTCCGTGGCTACAGTCACTGTCTACAGTGATTTTGGAGCCCAAGACAGAATATCTGTCACAGTTCCCACTTTTCCCCCATCAATTTGCCATGAAGTGATGGGACCAGATGCCATGATATTTGTTTTTTTAAATGTTGAGCTTTAAGCCAGCTTTTTCACCCTCCTCTTTCACCTTCATCAAGAGGTTCTTTAGTTCCTCTTTGCTTTCTGCCATTAAAGTGCTATCATCTGCAGATTTGAGATGGTTGAATTTCTCCTGGCAATCTTGATTCCAGCTTGTGATTCAGCCAGCCCAGCATTTTGCATGATATACTCTGCATAAAGTGCTTCCCAGATGGCACTAGTGGTAAAGAACATGCCTGCCAATGCAGGTAATATGTAAGAGATATGGGTTTGATCCCTGGGAAGGGAAGATCACCTGGAGGAGGGCATAGCATCCCACTCCAGTATTCTTGCCGGAGGAGAATCCATGGACAGAGGAACCTGGCAAGCTGCAGTCCACAGGATCACACAGAGTTGGACACGACTGAAGTGACTTAGCATGCATGTGTGCAATCTGCATATAAGCTAAATAAGCAGGGTGACAATATGCAGCCTTGACATACTACTTAGCAGGTAGGAAATTCTTAAAATGCTGAAGAGTTAAATCAGTAATTCAACAGGAAGACAGAAGGCCTCCAAGTCCAGAGAGAAGACAGAGGTCAAAGGAGGAAAGATAATGACAGGACACTGGAAACAAGAAATAA
This sequence comes from Cervus elaphus, assembly GCF_910594005.1. Taxonomy (NCBI): domain Eukaryota; kingdom Metazoa; phylum Chordata; class Mammalia; order Artiodactyla; family Cervidae; genus Cervus; species Cervus elaphus. Next base: position 8,991,725 of record NC_057847.1, read on the forward strand.
TGAGGACGCAATGACATGCAGAACACGCCAGCTGTCTACCATCACCTGAAGAGCACAGTGAGAGTCCATGTGAGGTAATGACAATCAAAAGAGACACCTAAGCATGCATGAGGCAGAGCTAGTTATTTCACGTGTTAGGACGCGAACAAGTAGATGAAGAAGTAAGACAGTTACACTCAGCAAAAGCACCTGTGAATTCACTCATCTGTGTATTCATTCAACATCACTCTCTCATGTAGGAATCATCAATGTGTTACTCAGGAGTATGAGTATAAAGGTGTAAGAAGCAGGACTAAAAGGGATGCCCAGGTGGCACAGTGGTAAAGAATCTGCTTGCTAATGCAGGTGATGCAAGAGATGTGGGTTCAATCTCTGAGTTGGGAAGATCCCCTGAAGTAAGAAATGGCAACTGACTCCAGTATTCTTGCCTGGAAAATTCCACAGAAACAGAAGCCTGGCAGACTACAAGTCCACAGTGCAGCAAAGAATCAGACATGACTGAGCGCGAGCGTGTGCGCACACACACACACAGAGGACTAAAACACCATAGATCTTTAAGCAGTATTCACCAAATCTACACATTTTACTATTCATCAGTACACTAAGACCAACTGCTTCTTCTAGCCCATAATGTCAGTTTTCTCCTTGCGAACTTGTGCAAATCTTGTAAAACAAGAGTCAGTTATTTTCTACCTTAAGGCCCCAAATTCTTTTTCTTATCGGCAACCATCAACTATGTCAGACTAGTGACTACCAATCTGTACAGGAACCTAAAGTTCATCCGGATAATTCTGACTCTGTTTGGCCCACAAAGTGAAGTTAGTCTCAAGGGTTCTTCGCTGGTCCATCAGTTTAAAGTCAGGTTTTAAAAAGGATGAGTATTAGGGATTTATTCATCCACCCTTTCAATCAAAGGCCGACTGATTACTATACACCAGATACTGGAGATGAAAATATACATACTGGGCTTCACGTTCAAGGAAAATCCCACCACACAACATTCCATGCTGCTCATAACACCATTCTTATTTGCTCAACCCTGCTACAGCGATCTTCCACTGCTTTTAAAACTGTATGTCACTCTTTCTATATACGAAGGAGGTGCTAGTGAGCTCACTATCATTCCACAGTTTCTGCCGAAATAGGTTCTTTTCACCAAACATATGGACAATGCAATCACACATTCACATATCAGTTAACCACATAAAAGAATTTCCAAGTTTCAAACATTCGAATAACAAGCCCTCCCTCTCCCAGCCTCACAAGACCAAATTGTTTCCGTCTCCAGCACAGGGACTGCGTACCCCTTCCCACTCCCACCCCAATTATCTGCAGGTTTCTACCAGAATTTCCTTTTCCCATGATTCCCCGTCTGCCTAAAAATGAAATAGACCCAGTGCTGCTCAGTTAGAGGCTCTCACTCACCACTCACGAGTGTCACTAGTGTTCGCCTCGCTCCTCCCTGAGACTCACGGCACCTAACACCCCAGACACAGCTCTCACCCACCCGCTGGCCAGAGCAGAGGGCATTCCTGGCTGCCACGGGTCACCACGTATTTTGACCTCCATGGGCCGAAACCAACATACCCTGCAACTGATGGCTGCTCCTCCAGCTCCTGAGAGAAACTGTAGCTCCCAGAGAGGAGAGGCTTGGGAGCAGGCGACGCAGAGGGAGGGGAGGCTGTCGAGAGAGACCGTGGACTTTTCTGTGGCCAAGTCTGTTGACAGTGCTCAACCAGTGTTTCTCAAGTGGGGTTCCAGGGAACACTGGGGTTCCAGGGTCCTGAGATTCATTAAGAATTGCTGGGTGGTACATACTATAGTAATAAGGGGGGTTCCCAGGTAGCTCAGTGGGAAAGAATCCGCCTGTAATGCAGGAGATATGGGTTCAATCCCTGGGTTGGGAGGATCCCCTGGAGAAGAAAATGGCAACTCGCCCTAGTATCCTAGCCTGGTGAATCCCACGGACAGAGGAGCCTGGCAGGTGGGGTAGCAAGAGAGTCAGACACGACTTAGTGACTAGACAACTAGTGAACATTCATGAACAGGAATAGCATTTGATGGTTTTAACATTCTTCTTGACAGATGCATCATCCACCCTTCCCCTCCTTGTCTCCCTTGATTGCAACAACTCATCTTTAGCTGGACAATTAGTCAATTAAAGGAATAGTCAAATGTCTTTATGAGGATATAAAATTCCTGTATTTTCCTTCACTGAACGTTGGACAAAAAAGTGTTGCCTGGCATTTTAGTAAACAAAGAATGTTGCTTGCCATTAAGCTCTTGGTCACTGCAGCTGCCCCTGATGGTGTACCTGAAGGGATTGGGGTGGAGAGAAGCAGGATGCAGGCCCCAGACAGACCCCTTTAACATGCACATCAAAGGAATGATTTCAGTGAGCCCAGACTCTTATATCTGCCCATTCACAGAAAGGCAACTATAATCATTAATTTGAGATGTCGGCTTATTTGTGATTAGCAGTAATCTCGATCTTTGACGACATGATTTTTGTTTTGTTTTGCCACAAAGACTTCTTCTATACATCCTGGCTCCTCCCTTCCCTCTTTGAGCTCTCTCCCTCATAGCTCTCTGAGATGCTGTCTCCCAGGCTATAGTTCTCAGTAAGGTCCCCAAATGAAACATAATTCTCAACTTTTAGGTTGTGCTTTTTTTTTTTCCTAGTCAATAACTTATTTAGGAAATTGAATGATTCTAGATCTGTACTTGGTTCTGAACTTTTGTTTACTCACCAATATACAAAGTATTGCCAACATGTGGTTGTGATATTTTCAGGGGCCCTGAATAGCCATTCAGTTTGAGATTGCTGTGTGTCAGTGTCCACCATCACTATGGGTCTGTCCGCTATTGCTGTGTGCATGTGTCCACCATAGCTATTGTCTGTGTCTCCATTGCTGTGTGTCTGTGTTCACCATTGCTGTGTGTACATGACTACCATTTTGCAAATTCCCCTCAGCCCTTGGCATTTAACAACATTCCAGTTGTTCGTTTTACCTGGGGAGGAAAGATTTGTGGGACTGTGGTATCTTTGTCTGTGGACTGTGAAGAATACATGTCTTGAAAAGCTAGTTTTCAAGTTTAGAGGAAATACAGGCCTACAAGTAATATAGAGACCACCCATAAACTCTGAGATGTATGATGTATTAAAGGTCTATTTAAGTAGTCATTTAATAATACAGAAGGATTTTTCCTTGAAATTGCTGAGACATCCTCAGTTCAACCCAGAAAATGCTGTTCCACTCCTAATGTACTTAACATGCATAGTTTTAAATTTTTTTATTATTTTTTATATTTTGGCTGTTCTGAGTCTTTGTTGCTTTGCGTGGGCTTTTTCTAATGACAGCAGGCAGGGGCTACCCTCTAGTTTCAGTGCTCGGGCTCCATTGCACTAGCTTCTCTTGCTGTGGAGTACAGGCTCCAGGGTGCATGGGCTTCAGTAGTTGTGGCTCGTGCATTTAGTTGCCCCACGGCATGTGCAGTCGTCCCAGACCAGGGACCCACCCTCTGTCTCCTGCATTGGCAGATGGATTCTTAACCCCTAGACCATCAGGAAGGCCAACATGCATATTCTCTCTTCAAGTAAGATGAGAGAAACTAACCACCAGACGGATGATTGTCAAATTAGGAGGTGGGTTTCAAACACACAACTAAATAATTACAGGTTAAGGTGACAAGTGCTAGGATAGAATTCTGTGGGAAGAACAGGGTAGTTGCTGAAGAGGTGACAATTACTTGGTCTTGGGGGACCTGGAGTAATCTTCATCATGAGGCAAGATTTGAGGTCATTTGTAAAAGTTTGTATAAGCTTGAGAGAGGATATGAGGACTTTCCCAGCAGGTGGGAGAAAGTTTGCTGAAAGGCACAGATGTGGAAAACATGACAATATTTGGGGTGAGGAATTCTGTGTTGGTGAAATTGACCCACAGGAAAGTTGAAATTGGATTTGGGTGAAGCCGAGACTGACAGGGATGGATATGGTCAGATGGCTCTGGGGTGGCAGTGATAAGAGAGGGGGAAATCTGCTCCTGAGATTTTTATCAGGGCTGACTGTGCTAGGAAGTGGTACCTAACTGGATGCGGGCAGGGAGAGACTGAAGTCAGCTTCTCTCCTGGGTGTCTGGAGCAGATGGCCATATGCCAATGTTGGGTATTCAAAGGAGGTACATGTGTGGGGAAATTAAGGAACAGATGACCAATGGGCCCTGTAGATTTGTTTTTTCTTCTAAGTTTTTATTTTGAAATGATTCCAGATTCACAAGAAACAGCATCCATAGTACCCAAAGGTCCTGTGTAGCCTTTCCCCAGTTTTCCCCAATGATGACATCTCACAGAAGTATAGCACAATGTTAAAACCTGAAAACTGACATGGGTATTTTTTATGGACCTTTTTTCAGTTTTGCCAGTTTCACATCCACTTGTGTGTGTATGTGAATGAGTGTATGTGCATGCATGATTGTGTGTGTAGTTCTATACAGCTGTATCACATGTGCTGATTTGTCTAACCGTCACTACAATCAAGAGACAGAATTGTTGGAAATTCCCTGGTGGTCCAGTGGTTAGGACTCAGAGCTTTCAGTTCTGGGGCCCAGGTTCAATCCCTGATAGGGACCGATCCTGCAAGTCATGCAGCCAACTGACAAAAAAGATACACAATTGTTCCACCTCTGCAAAGATCCCTTTCCTCTTTACTAATCCCTGACAGTTTCTATTCTGATTTCCATCTCTTAGTTTTGTCATTGTGAAAGTGTTATATAAATGGAATCATGTAGTATGTAACCCATAGCCTTTTGATACTGGCTATTTTCACTCAGTATTAATTCTGTTGCAATCCAGCCAAGTGTTGAGTGTATCTAAAGCTCATTTCTTTGCACTGCTGAATAATATTCCATGGTATGAATGCTCTAACATTTGTTTATACATTGAGGGACCTTTGGGTTGCTTTCAGGATTGAGCTATTTGCTGCCCAATTCTGTAATTTGATTATGGAACTTCCACAGGACTTCCTCCAACAGACTCTTAGAGGGCACAGACAAAACCTTGTGAGCACGAGGCGCCAGGAAATAGGAGCAGTGTCCCCACACGGGACTGAGCCGTGCCTGCCTGTGAGTGTCCAGGAGTCTGGCGGAGGCGTGGGCCGACAGTGGCCTGCTGGGGGGCAGAGGCCCTGAATACAACAGTGCGGGCACAAGGCCTGTTGAAGGAGGTTGCCATTACTACAATTACCCCTAGCAGAACATTAAGTTTCTTTTTTTAATGAAGAATAATTGCTTTACAGAATTTTGCTGTTTTCTGTCAAACCTCAGCATGAATCAGCCATAGGTATGCGCATATTTTTTGTGCTGATATAAGTTTTCTCCTACTGTTCGGGGGTTTCTCAAGGCAAGAATACTGAAGTGGTTTACCACTCCCTTCTCCTGTGGACCACGTTTTGTCAGAACTCTCCACCGTGATCCGTCCCTCTTGGGTGGGCCTACATGGCATGGCTCATAGTTTCATTGAGTTAGACAAGGCTGTGATCCATGTGATCAGTTTGGCTAGTTCTCTGTGACTGTGGTTTTCACTCTGTCTGCCCTCTGGTGGATAAGAATAAGAGGCTTGTGGAAGCTTCCTCATGGGAGAGACTGACTGTGGGGGAAACTAGGTCTTATTCTGGTGGGCGGAGCCATGCTCAGTAAATCTTGAATCTGACTCTCTGTTGATGGGCGGGGCTGTGTTCTCTCCCCGTTGTTTGCCCTGAGGCAAACTGTGGTCCGGGTAATTGTGGTAATGGTGACCTTCAAAAGGAAGTGTGCACACACTGTTGTGTTCAGCGCCTGGACCCCGCAGCAGGCCACTGTCGACCCGTGCCTCCACCAGAGACTCCTGGACACTCAGAGGAAAGTCCGGCTCAGTCTCTTGTGGGGACACTGCTCCTCTCTCTTGGCTCCTGGTGTGCACAAAGTCTTGTACTGTGTTTGCACAAACAAACATGTACTCCAAATCTGTGTCCCTGGTCCTGTGGAAGTTCTGTAACCAAATCTCACTGGCCTCCAAAGAGAATTCCCTGGGGGTTCTAAGCCGCCCTTCTGGATCCCCAGGTTGGGAAATCTGTTGTGGGTCCTAGAACTTTCTTAACAGGGTGAGAATTTCTTTGGTATAATTGTACGGTTTGTGGGTCATCTGCTCGGCGGCTCTGTGGTGGTGCAAACGGTGACCTCCTCCACGAGGGCTTATGCCACACGCTGCATGACCCAGGTCTGCTGCAGCCAGAGCCCATGACCCCATGGCTGGCCACTGCTGACCCAGGCCTCTGCAGGAGACACTCAGACACTCAAAGGCAGGCCTGGCTCAGTCTCTGTGGGGTCTCTGGGTCCTGGTGAGCACAAGGCTTTGTTTGAGCCATCTGAGCATCTCTGGTGGGTATGGGGTTTGATTCTAAACATGATTTCGCCCTTCCTATCCTCTTGTTGGGGCTTCTCCTTTGTCCTTGGACATGGGGCATTCACACCATGGATTACTATACAGCAATGGAAAGAAATGAGCTTTCAATACACTCAACACTTGGCAGTATTGCAACACAATTATACTGAGTGAAAATAAGTCAGTATCAAAAGGCTATGGGTTACATTCTATATGATTCCATTTATATAACACTTTCAAAAATGACAAAATTAAAGAGATGGAAAATAGAATAGTAATAGGCCTTGGAGTACGAAATGAAGCAGGGCAAAGGCTAACAGAGTTTTGCCAAGAGAACGCACTGGTCATAGGGAACAGCCTCTTCCGACAACACAAGGGATGCCTGTATACATGGACATCACCAGATGCTCAATACTGAATCAGATTGGTTATATCATTTGCAGTCAAAGATGGAGAGGCTCTATACAGTCAGCAAAAAAAGACCAGGAGCTCACTGTGGCTCAGATCATGAGCTCCTTATGGCCAAGTTCAGACTTAACTTGAAGAAAGTAGGGAAAACCCCTGAATCTGCCTACAATTCAGGAGACCTGGGTTCGATGCCTAGGTCAGGAAGATGCCCTGGAGAGGGGAATGGCAACCCACTGCAGTATTCTTGCCTGGAGAATCCCATGGACAGAGGAGCCTGGCAGATGACCGTCCGTGGTGTCACAAACAGTTGGAGACCATTCAGGTATGACCTAAATCAAATCCCTTATGATTATTCAGTGGAAGTGACAAACAGATTCAAGGGAGTAGATCTGATAGACAGAGTGCCTGAAGAACTATGGACGTAGGTTCATGATATTGTCCAGGAGGCAGTGATCAAGACCATCCCCAAGAAAAAGAAATGCAAAAAGCAAAATGGCCATCTAAGGAGGCCTTACAAATAGCTGAAAAAGAAGCGAAGCTAAAGGCAAAGGAGAAAAGCAAAGATATACCCATCTGAATGCAGAGTTCCAAAGAAAAGCAAGGAGAGTTAAGAAAACCTTCCTCAGTGAACAATGCAAAGAAATAGACAAAAACAACAGAATGTGAAAGACTAGAGATCTCTTCAAGAAAATCAGAAATACCAGGGGAACATTTCATGCAAAGATGAGCACAATAAAGGCCAGAAACGGTTTGGACGTAATAGAAGCAGAAGATATTAAGAAGAGGTGGCAAAAATGCACAGACGAACTATGCAAAAAAAGATCTCCATGAGCCAGATAACCATGATGGTGTGATCCCTCATCTAGAATCAGACATCCTAGAGTGTGAAGTCAAATGGGCCTTAGGAAGCATCACTACAGACAAAGCTAGTGGAGGTGATGGAATTCCAGCTGAGCCATTTCAAATCCTAAAAGATGATGCTGTGAAAGTGTTGCACTCAATGTGCCAGGAAATTTGGAAAACTCAGCAGTGGCCACAGGACTGGAAAAGGTCGGTTTTCATTCCAATCCCAAAGAAAGGCAATGCTAAAGAATATTCAAACTACTGGACGATTGCACTCTTCTCACATGCTAGCAAAATAATGCTCCAAAGTCTCCAAGGCAGGCTTCAACAATATTTGAACCATGAACTTGCAGATGGTCAAGCTGTATTTAGAAAAGGCAGAGGAACAAGAGATCAAATTGCCTCCATCCATTGAATCATGGTAAAATCAAGAGAGTTCCAGAAAAACATCTACTTTCTTGACTGTGCCAAAGCCTTTGACTGTATGGATCACAACGAACTGTGGAAAGTTCTTAAAGAGGTGGAAATACCAGACCACCTTACCTGCCTCCTGAGAAATCTGTATACAGGTCAAGAAGCAACACTTAGAACTGAACATGGAGCAATGGACTCCTTTCCAAATTGGGAAAGGAGTATGTCAAGGCTGTATATTGTCACCCTGCTTATTTAACTTACATGCAGGGTGCAAAATGCTGGGCTGGATGAAGCACAGCTGGAATCAAGGTTGCCTGAAGAAATATCAGTAACCTCAGATATGCAGATGATACCACCCTTATGGCAGAAAGTGAAGAGGGACTAAAGTGCCTTTTGATGGAAGTGCTAGAGGAGAGTGAAAAAGCTGGCTTAAAATTCATCATTGAAAAAACTAAAATCATGACATCCGGTCCCATCACTTCAAGGCAAATCGATGGGGATACAATGGAAACAGTGACAGACTTTATTTTCCTTGGCTCCAAAATCACTGCATATGGTGACTGCAGCCATGATATTAAAAGACCCTTGCTCCTCGAAGAAAATCTATGACAAACCTAGAGAGCATATTAAAAAGCAGAGACATTACCTTGCTGAGAAAGTTCTGTCTAGTCAGAGCTATGGGTTTTCTGGTAGTCATGTATAGATGTGAGAGTTGGACCATAAAGAAAGCAGAGCATTGGAGAGTTGATGTGAACTGTGGTGTTAGAGAAGATTCTTGAGAGTCCCTTGGATTGCAAGGAGATCCAACCTGTGAATCCTAAAGGATATCAGTCCAGAATTTTCATTGGAAAGACTGACGCTTAAACTGAAGCTCCACTACTTTGGCCACCTGGTGTGAAAAACTGACTCATTGGAAAAGACCCTGATGCTGGGAAAGATTGAAGACATGGGGACAAAGGGATAGCAGAGGATGAGCTGGTTGGATGGCATCACTACTCGATGGACATGGGTCTGAGCAAGCTCCGGTGTCGGTGTTGGACAGGGAAGCCTGGCGTGCTGCAGTCCATGGGGTCATCAAAAGGCAGGCATGACTGAGCGACTGAAGTGAACTAAACTGACCAGTTTCCTCCTTTTGAGAGAAATGCCCAGCATATGTTAAATGTATGTTTAGAATGTATTTTTAAGAAGGTGCCAGACTATTTTCCAGAATTGCTGTTCAGTTCAGTTCAGTTGGTGATATCAGCACCAGGACCCAGGAGAAAGAAACAGTGACCCCACAGGTGAGTTGCCTGGGATGTCCAGGAGTCTCCGGCAAAGGCGTGGGTTGGTGGTGGCCTCCTGCAGTGCTGGGGGCACGGACTGTAGCAGTACATGCATGGGATCTTTTGAGGGAGGTCACCGTTCTCTTCATTCAGTTCAGTTCTGTTCACTCACTCAGTCCTGTCCGACTCTTTGTGACCCCATGGACTGCAGCATGCCAGGCCTCCCTGTCCATCACCAACTCCGAGAGTTTATTCATACTCATGTCCATTGAGTCAGTGATGCGATCCATCCATTCATTAACTCCACCATAGTTTGGTTCCAGGTAAATAGCTGGAGTAACAGGCAAATTTGGCCTTGGAGTACGGAAGGAAGCAGGGCAAAGGCTAACAGAGTTTTGCCAAGAGAACGCACTGGTCCTGGGAAACACCCTCTTCCAACAACACAAGAGAAGACTCTACACACAGACATCACCAGATGGTCAACACCGAAATCAGATTGATTATAATCTTTGCGGCCAAAGATGGAGAAGCACTCTACAGTCAGTAAAAACAAGACTGGGAGCTGACTGTGGCTCAGATCATGAACTCCTCATTGCCAAACTCAGACTTAAATTGAAGAAAGCAGGGAAAACCAGTAGACCATTCAGGTATGGCGTAGATCAAATGCCTTATGACTGTACAGTGGAAGTGAGAAATAGATTTAAGGAACTAGATCTGATAGACAGAGTGCCTGAGGAACTATGAACGGAGGTTTGCAGCATTGCACATGAGACAGGGATCAAGACCATCCCCATGGAAAAGAAATGCAAAAAGGCAAAATGGTTGTCTGAGGAGGCCTTACAAATAGCTGTGAAAAGAAGAGAAGGGAAAAGCAAAGGAGAAAAGGAAAGATATTCCCATTTGAACGCAGAGTTCCAAAGACTAGCAAGGAGAGATAAGAAAGCCTTCCTCAGCAATCAGTATGAAGAAATAGAGGGAAACAACAGAAAGGGAAAGACTAGAGATCTCTTGAAGAAAATGAGAGATACCAAGGGAACATTTCTTGCAAAGATGGGTTTGATAAAGGACAGAAATGGTATGGACCCAACAGAAGCAGAAGATATTAAGAGGTGGCAAGAATACACAGAAGAACTGTACAAAAAAGATCTTCACGACCCAGATAATCATGATGGTGTGATCACTGACCTAGAGCCAGACATCCTGGAATGTGAAGTCAAGGGGGCCTTAGAAAGCATCACTATGAACAAAGCTAGTGGAGGTGATGAAATTCCAGTTGAGCTGTTTCAAATCCTAAAAGATGATGCTGTGAAAGTTCTACACTCAATATGCCAGCCAATTTGGAAAACTCAGCAGTGGCCACAGGACTGGAAAAGGTCGGTTTTCATTCCAATCCCAAAGAAAGGCAATCCCAACAAATGCTCAAACTACTGCACAATTGCTCTCATCTGACATGCTAGTAAAGGAATGCTCAAAATTCTCCAAGCCAGGCTTCAGCAATACATGAACCGTGAACTTCCAGATGTTCAAGCTGGTCTTTAGAAAAGGCAGAGGAACCAGAGATCTAATTGCCAACATCCACTGGATCATCGAAAAAGCAAGAGAGTTCCAGAAAAACATCTATTTCTGCTTTATTGACTATGCCAAAGCCTTTGACTGTGTGGATCAAAATTAACTGCAGAAAATTCTGAAAGAGATGGGAGTTCCAGACCATCTGACGTGCCTCTTGAGAAACCTATATGCGGGTCAGGAAGCAAAAGTTAGAACTAGACATGGAACAGCAGACTGGTTCCAAATAAGAAAAAGAGTAGGTCAAGGCTGTATATTGTCACCCTGCTTATTTAACTTATATACAGAGTGCATCATGAGAAACGCTGGGTTGCATGAAGCCCAAGCTGGAATCAAGATTGCTGGGAGAAATATCAATAAACTCAGATATGCAGATGACACCACCCTTATGGAAGAAAGCGAAGAGGAACTAAAAAGCTTCTTGATGAAAGTGAAAGAGGAGGGTGAAAATGTTGGCTTAAAGCTCAGCATTCAGAAAACTAAGGGCATGGCATCTGGTCCCATCACTTCGTGGGAAATAGATGGGGAAACAATGGAAACAGTGTCAGACTTGATTTTGGGGGGCTCCAAAATCACTGCAGATGGTTATTTCAGCCATGAAATTGAAAGATGCTTATGGCTTGGAAGGAAAGTTATGCCCAACCTAGATAGCATATTAAAAAGCAGAGACATTACTTTGGCAACAAACGTCCATCTACTCAAGACTCTGGTTTTTCCAGTGGTCATGTATGGACGTGAGAGTTGGACTGTGAAAAAAGCTGAGCGCCAAAAAATTGATGCTTTTGAACTGTGGTGTTAAAGGAGACTCTGGAGAGTCCCTTGGACTGCAAGGAGATCCAACCAGTCCATCCTAAAGGAGATCGGTCCTGGGTGTTGATTGGAAGGTCTGATGCTGAAGCTGAAACTCCAGTACTTTGGCCACCTCGTGCGACGAGTTGACTTATTGGGAAAGGCCCTGATGCTGGGAGGGACTGGGGGCAGGAGGAGAAAGGGACGACAGAGGATGAGATGGCTGGATGGCATCAGCGACTCAATGGACATGTGTTTGAGTAAGCTCCGGGCGTCTGTGATGGGCAGGGAGGCCTTGAGTGCTGTGATTCATGGGGTTGCAAAGAGTGGGACAGGACTGAGCGACTGAACTGAAATAGCAAGGAGGAAGCACAACTCCACCCATCAACAGAAAGTTGGATTAAAGATTTACTGAACATGGCCCTGCCCATCAGAACATGACCCAGTATCCCCCACAGTCAGTCTATCCCATCAGGAAGCCTTCATAAGCCTCTTATCCTTGTCCATCAAAGGGCAAACAGACTGAAAGCCACAGAATGGCTGTACCGTTTTAATATTCTCAGAGGCAATACGTGAGAGATCTAAGTTTGCTACATCCTTGCTACTGTCACCATTTAAAAATTTTTAGCTGTTGTAATAGATGGATGTATGGCAATATCTCTTCATCATTGTAATGGGCAATTTTCTAATGGTAAATGACCATCTTCAGTTCAGTTCAGTTGCTCAGTCATGTCCGAATCTTTGCGACCCCATGAACTGCAGCACGCCTGGCCTCTCTGTCCATCACCAACTCCCAGAGTCCACCCAAACCCATGTCCATTGAGTCGGTGATGCCATCCAACCATCTCATCCTCTGTCGTCCCCTTCTCCTCCTGCCCCCAGTCTTTCACAGCATCAGCGTCTTTTCCAATGAGTCAGCTCTTCACATCAGGTGGCCAAGCTATTGGAGTTTCAGCTTCAGCATCAGTCCTTCCAATGAACACCCAGGACTGATCTCCTTTAAGATGGACTGGTTGGATCTCCTCACAGTCCAAGGGACTCTCAAGAATCTTCTCCAACACCACAGTTCAAAAGCATCAATTCTTCTGCGCTCGGCTTTCTTTCTAGTCCAAGTCTCACATCCATGCATGACCACTGGAGAAAATGACCATCTTAGCATGTGTTTATCTTCTGTGTGTTCTCTCAGTGAAGTCTCTCTCTTTTGCCCATTTTCTTGTTAGATAGTAGGCTCACTGTCACTCCTCTGCGCCACCTCATTCTGCCTTGTTGCTGCTGGGGTGGGGGTTAGGAGTGCCATCTGCCCCCTGCTCAGACACCAGGGAGGAGGTTGGGGCAGTGGGTTTCTGGGCAGCACATCCTCCTGCCAACCAGCTTTAGCACATCCCTGCAGGTCGGGGGGAATGTTCGGTTCTCCACTTGGCCACACTGACTCCAAGAGGGGTCAGTTTTCTTTTCATTTTTGGTTGGTCAACAAGTATTAAAAATGAGGTGTTTTCCTACCAGACATCCTTTCCCCAGTCCTTTGTGTAGAGCTGGTCCTGGGCCCAGGCCTCTCTAGCACCCCATCAGGGATGAAGAAAGAAAGAAAACCCAGGAGCTTACATCATTCCTCAGGTTGTGACGTTCCTGCCTGGTCCCCTTCCCTGCATTTTTCATAGTTTTCCTGTATGTGCTGGTGTCTAAGGCCCCAGACCCCTTTGTTAGTTAGCCTGGGGCTCAGTAGAGCTCCTGTGGAGAGACATTGGTGTTGGCCCTTGACGTCAGGAGGTGATGGGTGAGGGCCTGGACCTCATTGGACGAGGCCCGAGATCTGCGTTTTCTTCATACACTGGGGGTGAGCCTCTTGGTGATGACGCCTGTCTGTCAGGGCTCCGTGACACTGTACACACAGGACACCTTGCAGGCGCCTGCCTGTTCCTAAGGGCGCAACAGACAGCAGCTCTTGTTCTCCTATAGGTGAGACTCTTGGCTCCAGAAGGTCATTTCTGAGCTTAGTGGGAGAACAAAAGCCAGATGATGGGGATTCCAACACCAAGCACTCGGTGAGGGAAGTCAGTTTGCCTCTGAGATTCTGAGCTGGAGAAGGAGAGAGAGGCCTGTGAAGGAGGGAGAAGGAAGTCTGGAGCTCAGGCAGGACAGGAGGAGGAGCTGAGGGGAGCGGAGAGAGGGGAGGCGTGCAGGTAAATCACAGGGAGAGGGCCGTGCCGCTGGTGCTGTCAGGGGAGCACAGGGGCAGAGACGGGAACGCTGCCCCGGAGGCCAGGGCAGGCTCCCTCAGCCCGCATCCAGCGCAGGACTGCGTTCCTGACCGACGTCTCCGCGGCCTGTGACCTGTGCTTCCCCAGAATCAGACAGCCACTGCCTCCACTCCTGGTGGTCACTGTTTCCATTGTGTAAAGAAGAGAAAAGACACTGAACGAGGAGACAGGAGGTTAGAAAGAAAAGAGTGAGTTCACAGTGATTTACATGTATAGTAAGCGCCACTCTTTTATTACTACTACATCTCGTGTTTAGTAACCATCTGCTTTATTTCAGTGAGGAGAAAATTGACGTTATCCATGTGCTTACGTCGGTTTCTTTCTGCTCGGTACTGGGCCTCGTGTATCTGTTCACGGCTGTGACGTGTGCTTGAAGGAAACGTGCATTCCTCCAGTGCTGCTGTGATACAGGGGGATGCGGCTGGTGGAGGGTGAAGGAGGCCTCCCCAGAGCAGAGAGGCTGGAGCTGAAACCAGGTGGCTGTAGGTGTGGCCAGGGTGAGAGGTGTGGGGGATGTTCTAGATAAAGGATGCGGCGTTTGTGGATGAGGAACCAAAGGGAAGCTGGTGAGGGCAGACTTGCTCAGCGGGAGCGGGCAGGACACAGACAAGGGGTCAGGGAAGGGGGCCAGGCCCTGGGAGCTTAGCAGGTGCCCAGGGTCTCTGTGTGGGTCCAAGAGTGAGGATAGTGATATCGTCCACAGGATACTGTGACACAGGTATGAGTGGGGACGATGGGAGCACAGGCGCAGATCCACACCTTTACAGTCGAGCGGCCCACCATTTAGGACAGGTATCCGAGCCTTGGATATGATGGGGACCAGGCGGACCCCCGCGTCGTGGACAGACGGAAGCTCCACACGTGGGGATGGAGAGGGCAGAGCAGTGGGGGTGGAGGATGGTGAGCAGTTCCGAGACTCGGCCGGCCATCAGCTCCCAGCTGGGTGACTCGTTCCTGCTTTACTGTCATCAGGACCACTGAAGAAGACATGAGCAAGATGTATCTTTAGAGTGTTTTGGTCCAAGATGCTTCTGCAGTGTCCAGATGAAAATGTCTAGGGAGTAGTTGCCTGTGTGGATGTGGAGGGAAAACCAGAGCTGATCACAGAAACACAGGCTGAAGACATTTGTCCCGGGTGGTTGGGTGGGTGCGGGTCAGGTGAGGGGGGCTGGAGGCGGTCACTGGGGGTGAGGGGAAGTCCAGGGACAGAGGGTGTGATGCTGTGATGACAGGAAGCAATGCCATGCGGCAGACACGAGGGCGAGAGTTGATGCCCTTTGAGGATCAAGGCAAAGGTCTGCAGATGAGATTGAGTATAAAATACTGCGGGGACGGTCGAGGCTGAGTGAGGGAGCTGGTGAAAGTCTGGCTCGCACAGTGTTTCCACCTGCGTCCCTGGGAACCCTGGCTCTTCAGGAGCGTTTGTATCACATCCGCTCTGTCTCTTTCTGACACGCACACTTGTTTTATAGTCAGTTGATTATGAGAATTGCTGTCAAAATGACATAGCTCTTTCAACAGCATAACTTCTGGAAGTATTTATTTAGCGTGGCGTTGTCTAGTCACTAAGTCGTGTCTGACTCTCTTGCTACCCCACCTGCCAGGCTCCTCTGTCCGTGGGATTCACCAGGCTAGGATACTAGGGCGAGTTGCCATTTTCTTCTCCAGGGGATCCTCCCAACCCAGGGATTGAACCCATGTCTCCTGCATTACAGGCGATTCTTTCCCACTGAGCTATGTTGGAACCCCCTTATTACTATAGTATGTACCACCCAGCAATTCTTAATGAATCTCAGGACCCTGGAACCCCACTTGAGAAACACTGGTTGAGCACTGTCAACAGACTTGGCCACAGAAAAGCCCACGGTCTCTCTCGACAGCCTCCCCTCCCTCTGCGTCACCTGCTCCCAAGCCTCTCCTCTCTGGGAGCTACAGTTTCTCTCAGGAGCTGGAGGAGCAGCCATCAGTTGCAGGGTATGTTGGTTTCGGCCCATGGAGGTCAAAATACGTGGTGACCCGTGGCAGCCAGGAATGCCCTCTGCTCTGGCCAGCGGGTGGGTGAGAGCTCTGTCTGGGGTGTTAGGTGCCGTGAGTCTCAGGGAGGAGCGAGGCGAACACTAGTGACACTCTTGAGCGGTGAGTGAGAGCCTCTAACTGAGCAGCACTGGGTCTACTTCATTTTTAGGCAGACGGGGAATCATGGGAAAAGGAAATTCTGGTAGAAACCTGTAGATAATTGGGGTGGGAGTGGGAAGGGGTACGCAGTCCCTGTGCTGGAGACGGAAACAATTTGGTCTTGTGAGGCTGGGAGAGGAAGGGCTTGTTATTCGAATGTTTGAAACTTGGAAATTCTTTTATGTGGTTAACTGATATGTGAATGTGTGATTGCATTGTCCATATGTTTGGTGAAAAGAACCTATTTTGGCAGGAACTGTGGAGTGATAGTGAGCTCACTAGCACCTCCTTCATATATAGAAAGAGTTACATACAGTTTTAAAAGCAGTGGAAGATCGCTGTAGCAGGGTTGAGCAAATAAGAATGGTGTTATGAGCAGCATGGAATGTTGTGTGGTGGGATTTTCCTTGAATGTGAAGCCCAGTATATATATTTTCATCTCCAGTATCTGGTGTACAGTAATCAGTCGGCCTTTGATTGAAAGTGTGGATGAATAAATCCCTAATACTCGTCCTTTTGAAAGCCTGACTTTAAACTGATGGACCAGCGAAGAACCCTTGAGACTAACTTCACTTTGTGGGCCAAACAGAGTCAGAATTATCCAGATGACCTTTAGGTTCTTGTACAGATTGGTAGTCACTAGTCTGACATAGTTGATGGTGCCGATGAGAAAAAGAATTTGGGGCCTTAACAGGTAGAAAATAACTGACTCTTGTTTTACAAGATTTGCACAAGTTTGCAAGGAGAAAACTGACATTATGGGCTAGAAGAAGCAGTTGGTCTTAGTGTACTGATGAATAGTAAACTGTCCTTGGAAGTAAAGCTGTGACGAACCTTGACAGCATATTAAAAAGCAGAGACATGACTTTGCCAACAAAGGTCCATCTAGTCAAAGCAATGGTTTTTCCAGTAGTCCTGTATGGATGTGAGAGATGGACCGTAAAGAAAGCTGAATGCTAAAGAATTGAAGCTTTTGAATTGTAGTGCTAGAGAAGACTCTTGAAAATCCCTTGAAATGCAAGGAGATCAAACCAGTCAATCATAAGGGAAATCAACCCTGAATGTTCATTGGAAGGACTGATGCTGAAGCTGAAGCTCCAGTACTTTGACCCCTTGATGTGAAGAGCTGACTCTTTGGAAAAGACCCTGATGGTAGGAAAAACTGAGGGCAAGAGGAGAAGAGGGCGACATAGGATGAGATGGTTGGATGGTATCACTGACTCAGTGGACATGAGTGTAAGCAAACTCAGGGTGATAGTGAAGGAAGCCTGACATACTGCAGTCCATGGGTCGCAGAGAGGCGGGGACGGTTTAGCAACTGAGCAACAGCTATGTAGTCATCCCTGGATATCTGCAGGGAGGGGGGCACGAGGGAGCATTGATGCAAAAAAGGTGTCGAAGTCCCTTAAATAAAATGACACAGTTCTTGCATAGAACACCCCACCCTGCCCTCCTGTGCACTTTTAATCACCTCAGGGACTTAAAACGCCTCATGTGACAGACGTGCTGTGTCAGTGACTGCTGGAGTGAGGGAATTCTAGTTTACCTTTGGGAACTTTATGGAACTTTCCCCCAAACAGTTTGGATCTGCATTTGGTTGAATCCTTGAATTCGGAGCCCAGGATGCAGACGCCTGAGCACATCATGAGTCAGACTGGTCACCAGGACCACAGAGATGCACAGGGCGTGGCCCGTCTCTTGCAGAAGTTGTCAACATGTCTGCGCATCACCAGTAAGTCATGGTGGTATGTGTGGCACAATCCAGAGCAAATACAAGGTTCTGTGTTGTTCTGGAGAGAGCCTGGTTATAGTAGGGGTTGAGGTGGGCGAGGCAGGCTTTGCAGCAGATGGTGTAGCTTTACTTGTCAGTATTCTTCTGTCACATCATATTCCAAAAGCAAAATTTATCAAACCTTCAAGATTGACCAGTCTGTCATCAAATCAACTTTCCCTGCTAAAAGAAGTTTTCTTGGAGGAACTAGTCTTTGCTAGTTAATCCCATCAAGAGAAATGCGTGCCTTTCAGAATAATCCGTGAGTTCAAAACAGAACCATCCCTTCACTTAAAAGTTGATCAGGTTCTGTCATGTCCAGCAGTTTTTGGCTGGGCTGCTTTTCTGTGTAAACAACAAATAATCTTGAAGGGATTTTCCCTTCTGAGGACTAGACTCAAATCCAAGATACGGTGATCTACTCAAACTTCTTCATACACTTAGGCAATGAAGTATTTAGGCTGTCTCGAAACATCTCTGTGAATGATAGAGACATTAAAATCAAAATCATCCAGATTCTCCATAAAGCATAAGTTTGTGTTTTGGTCAGCCTATAAAGTTCTCTACCTTCTGTTAAAATGTAGAGAATCCTCTCCCATAAACACACAAATTTAGAATTACTAAGTTTTAGCTTGAGAGTTTCAAGGATAAAAGAAGACACTTGGGAAGAAAAGAAGCCTGGAGCTATTTTTGAATGAAAAAGAAAATTCAGGAGAATCAAAATCTTTTATTTTTGTTGCATGACTTAATAATTCAACTGTACTTTTCTTTCTCCCAAAGCAGATAGGCATAGACAATGATTGCAATAGGTAAATAGGCACTTTTTGTTTTAAAAATCTTATAACAGTTTTCAGATCAAATTCCTTCCAGATTTAATTTGATTAATTTCTGAATAAGAACTACCATTTTTAAGTAAAATTACTGCATTTCAGAGAGTCTTATAGTTTATCTGGCATGTGGGATCTGAGTTCCCTGAGCAGGAATTAACCTCTGCCCCACTACAATGGAAGCTCAGAATCCTAGCCACTGGATTGCCAGAGAAGTCCCTCTAGAGGGTATTACACGTAGCTCAAAAGCAAGAACGGGAAATCATATTGATTTAAACCATGCTGGAATAACTATTTTGCACATCACCAATAGCCAATAATGGTTTCCCTGATAGCTCAGTTGGTAAAGAATCTGCCTACAATGCAGTAGACCCCGGTTCGATTCCTGGGTCAGGAAGATCCCCTGGAGAAGGGATAGGCTACCCACTCCAGTATTCTTGGGCTTCCCTTGTGGCTCAGCTGGTAAAGAATCCGCCTGCAACGCAGGAGACCTGGGTTTGATCCCTGGGTTGGGAAGATCCCCTGGAGAAGGGAAGGGCTACCCACGGCAGTGTTCTGGCCTGGAGAATTCCATGTCCTCTATAGGACATGGGGGTCACAAGGAGTCAGACACTACTGAGAGAGATTCGCTTTCACTTTTGATAGGCAATACTATTCGGAAGATTTGGAGATGCTCTGGTTTGCATTTCACAGATACACTTTAAAATACCTCATGTATTAGGCCAAGCTTTACCTCAGACAGATCCTAAGAGATATGAAAATGTGTAGAGTTTTGCTGTATTTAAGCAAACCCTGGCTGGGCCAGGCGGGTTGTGGCCGGGGTTGGCGGTGTGCGGAGGCGGGGCGGCCTCGGACAGCCGTCGGGCTGCCGGCCCTGGCCGACCGGAGTCCGGTCGCAGGTCGTGCGGCTCAAGTGCAGCCCGCGGCCCTTGGAGAGGTGTGGCCGGCTGGCCTGACCGGCAGGCAAGTCAGACCGAAAGGGAGGCGCAACGCAGGGTTCTTAAGGTTCTAAACGCGCCAGGCTGCAGCCAGCCCCGACTAGGGCCATACCACCCTGAACACGCCGGATCTTGTCTGATCTGGGAAGCGAAGCAGGGTCTGGCCTGGTTAGTACTTGGGTGGGAGACCGCCTGGGAATACCGGGTGCTGTAGGCTTCTTGCCTCCCCTCTCCTTTAGCCCTGCCCCCCCCCAGGTGCGGTTGGCCGCCCCGAGCCCCACCTGCCCCTGGCCCCTCGCACACGGCGCGCTCAGAGCCGTCGCCTGCCGGCCGGCCAGCCAGCCTTCCGGCGGCCCTGGAAGACAGCGGCGGCCCAACTCTTGGGTCCCCGCAGCCCCAGCCCCTCCCCCGGTGGGTGGCCGGGGCCCCGACTCCCGCCGCAGGCCTGGGTTGCCTCCGGATTTGGCTTCCAGGAAACCAGATGACAGTCGGGTCTCCATCTGGGGCTCCCTTGGCATGCCTCAGGCAATCCCGGGGGCTGCCCCAGCCCGAGCCCCAGCCCAGTACTCCCAGGCGACCATGGGCACACACACACACACACACACACACACACTCACACACACACACAGAGACAGAGACACACAAAGACACACACAGAAACACACAGACACACCCCGCCCCGGACAGGTGAAGAGCTGCAAAGCACAGGGAAGGGAGACTCAGAAAGAGGGGAGAGAGTCCTAGTCTGGCAGAGACAACCCTCACAACCCTCACGTTCGGTTTCAAAAGACCCGTGGTCCAATGAATAACAGGGCGGATGTAGATAGAGTGGTGGCGGAGTCAGCCAATGCACAGACAGCGAGGGCGGAGCGCGCGCAGCGAGCCTCTGACGGCGGGCGGGCGGCGTGCGACGCAGTCGGGCCCCCTACGCGCTGCGCCCGGAGCGGCGGTCGGTATCGGTGCTGGAGACGGCGGCGGCGACGGTTTCGTGGCGGCCGCGCGCTGCTGTCTGAGCGGCGGGTGGTGGTCCGGCCTAGCCCCTCACTCCTGACACTTCCCCTCCCCCAGCGCACCGCGGTAAGTCGGGGGCCGGGGTGGTGGAGGCCGGAGACCAGCGGGCTCCTCCTCCACTCTGGGAGGGCGGGTGGGCGGGTGCGCGGGGCGTCCCAGGCCCTCTCGGCGCCCCAGTCTCGCGCCCTAGCGCGCGCCTTCTGCCCTGGGGGAGCGGGCCCCGAGGCCTGGCCCTTGAGGCTCTGAGGAGGGATTGCTCTCTGTGGGGTCTGGGCCCGGGGCTCTGGCGTCAGAGCCTCCCTTGAGTGAGCGTTTCTCGAGCAGGTTGGACTCCTTCATTTGCCCGGCAGTGATTAGGTGGGCAGGCCCTCTGCGGGAGCAGCGCCTTGAAACCCCGAGGGACGGTTTCCTCAGCACTTCGCTGATCACCGAGCGGGATTGGGCTTTCTTTGTTTTGGCTTCTCCAAGGAGAGATTTGCAACCCCAGGGGAGGGTGAGTGGGTCGGGAGTTTGTGAGCTTATGAAAACTGCATCTGAGAAAACTAAGGTCATTGAATGGAGTGAAACCTTACTTTTTGTTCTCCCACGTGTCCCGCGTAAAGCCAGGCGAGAAACGGTGTGGTTTCTGGATTACTTACTCTAGGCATAAGGACCTTGGAAATTAAGTCAATTGAGTATATGAACAATGTTTCTTGAGAATTTGGCACATTCTCTGTGTTTAGAATTGAACCGAAGTATTTTTCATTTGTGTCTTTTACCCATGAGATACTCATACCACCCCTCCCCAAGATTTAACAATCAAGAATGTCTTCAAACATTGTCAAATGTTACTTGGGAGGCAAAACTGCCTCTCAGTGAGACTGCTGCTGTACAGAGAATAGTCCCAATATTTCAATAAAAACATCTTACCTTTAAAAAAAAGAAGAAGAAGAAAGAGGGAGAGAGAGACAGCAAGAGGACCACACAGGTTCCCCACCCCCACGCCTCCACACCCTCCCCCGTCCATCGTGGGTATGCACCTGGCCCCCAGTCGGCCTGACCACAGCCTCGCCCACCGACACACTCACACACACACTTTCACACACTCACCCTCTGGTCTGGGGGCGGGGGCTGGGTCTTGCCTTAGGGAGCCAAGCTGAAGGGGACCTTTGAGACTTCGGCTGCGAGGAAGTCTTGGGGACCCCACGGGGGACTGCCAGCCCCGGGGCACCGCGTCCAGCCTGGGCCGCCCCAAGGGAACGCCCCCTCCCTTGGGGAAGCGGCTTCTTCCGCAGGGCCTCTCTCTGGGGTGGTCACGGTTGTGCCAGTGTGCCTGTCTCGGATCGGATGCCATCCTCTCTCCCGTGTCTGTCTCCCGTTTGCCTTCTGTCAGTCGGTCTGTCTCCCTCTGTCTGTCTCCACCTGTGTGTGTGTGTGTGTGTGTGTGTGTGTGTGTGCGCGTGCGTGTGTGTGTCCGCGCGCGTGTCTGTCTTCATCTCCCTCTGGCCGTCTGGGAGTCTTGTCTCTGAACCTTCGTCTCTTTCTGCCTCTGAGTCTCCTGACCCCCGGCCTCTCACAGGCGCTGTGGGTCTGGCTCTGGCTGAGGAGCTTGCGCCGGCCGGCTGTCTCCCTTGGCCTGGGTGCGTGCGAGTGTGTGTGTGTGTGTCCGTGTCCGTGCCCCTGCCTGTCGCTCGTCCGCTCTCTCAGGAAGGTCCTGTGCTTGGCGGGCGGCGTGGGGACAAGGGGGGGCCGCGGTCGGGCGAAGGGGCGGGGCTGCCGCGCTCCAGTCGCCGGCGGCGGCCCGCCCGCAAGCCAGACACCTCCGGGGCCACTTGGGCCTGAGCAGCGATCCGGAGGGGTGGGTGGGGGACCTGAGCGGGGGGCGGGCCTGGAGAGGCCCAGGGTGTGTGGGCGCCGAGACCTCCGCGCCCCTCACCCCAACCCCCAGCCCAGGCCTGCACGCCCGACCGGCCGGCCGCTCGTGGTCCCGGCAACCCTCCGGGCCCCCGGGCCGGGCCAGGCTTGCTTGCCAGGGTGGCGGTGTGCGGGCACGGGGCGGCGTCGGCCGGGCTGCCGGGCCTGGCCGGCCCGAGTTCGGTCGCCGGTCGTGCGGCTCAAGTGCAGCGCGCGCCCCGTGGAAAGGTGCGGCCCGGGCTGGCTCGACCGGCACGTCAGAGCGAGAGGGAGGCGCAGCGCAGGGCTTTGAAGGCGCCTGGCGGCAGCCGCCTCCCTCTGATGAGATCATACCACCCTGAACGGGCCAGATGTCTTCTGATCTGGGAAACTAAGCAGGGTTAGTTAGTACTTGGATGGGAGACCCCCTAGTAGTTAGGAGCTCCGGGCTTTTGCGCAAAGTAGACGACAAGCCAACGTATAGGTGATGAAACGTTTATCGTGAAAAATACAATGAAACCTGAATTCAAAGATGGTTTATGGCATAGAAGCAAGTGTTTTCCATTAGGTTCCTCCTCCCCCACCCCCCCGGAATTAACTTGCCTGATGGTTTCCCATTAGCATAATGCTTAGTTTTTATTCCTTCTTTCCTTGTCTGTATCCATCTTTTTGCATCATCATGTGGTGCCTTATTGGCATAATTTTCCGCCTTTTGTCTTTTTTGTAACTTTTCGAAAAAGGACTTCTTAGGCATTAACATACTGATATTTCCGTAAGGGGGAACTACTTCTTCCCTACAACTGCATTGAAAAAATTTGAAGTTAAGAAAATCTGTTTTAATGTAGCAGGATTGTTATTTTATCTTTCCAATCTAGCATTTGTGAAATCCTTAACTGCTGATAAGTGTTCAGGCTTCCCTGGTGGCTCAGCTGGTGAAGAATCCACCTGGCATGCAGGAGACCTGGGTTCGATCCCTGGGTTGCAGAGACCCCCTGGAGAAGGGAACGGCTACCCACTCTAGTATTCGGGCCTGGAGAATTCCATGGACTGTATAGTCCATGCGTTCGCAGAGTCAGCCATGACTGAGCGACTTTCACGGGTCACCAACAACGGTTCAGCCTGAAATAAGAACTTTCAAAAATCTTTGAACACAGACGCTCTAACTTATTTTCCCTCTGGGATCAATATCCTGCATTTCCTTTTAGGTTAGGTATACACAATAGGCACAGAACTCTCTTTTTATGTATTTTATGTGCATATAAATTAACATCCTAGCAAATTTAAAAGAGAAACACTAAAGACAGTATTGCACAGAGCAATCTCTGTTAAATGCCCCATTATCTCACTGAAGTTCCTATACACATGCAGGGACTGAAGGAGGACAGGAAGATGGCAGAAGAGCAACCCGCGAGCCACTGCTGTGTCTGTGCACATCAACTACAGACTGCAAGGTAAGGACCGTATTTTACATAAATAGAAACATAGTTACAATTCAGATTTCCTTTTTAAGTTGCCTCCATAATTGGTTTGCAATAGCAACAGATTCTCCCCTTTCTTCATAGCCATACGCCAACACGTATCATTTTTAAAAATCTATTAATGTCAGACAAAACCATCACAATGCTTCAGGAGTGACTTCAAGAAAACTCCAGTCAAGTCACAGTACTCAGGCAGGTGGGTTTAATAAACAAGTCCTAGGTAGATATCAATCCACCTCAAAGTGGGCAGTAATGTTGGAACACATCTAGGATTTCCTTTTTAAACACACGCTCCAAGGAAAGCAGTACTGAATTTACCAGAGGAACGGTAAAACGAGGACATCACTGGACGGGAGTTTACACAGCCGGTCTGGCCCTGCGGTCTGACGCTGGGGTCGCATCTATCTGCTCGCTTGGCCCCTGTGTCCCTCGGGGAGGACACGGGCTCGAGAGTGCAGAACAGTATCATCACTAGGACTGCCCGGAGCTGCTGCGAACATCCAGAAAGTTGCACTTGAAGAGTTCTTTAGAGGGCTTCCCTGGTCATCCAGTGGCTGCTCCCAATGCAGGGGCCTGGGTTCCATCTCTGGCCAGTGAACTAGATCCCATACACTGCAAGTAAGAGTTTGCACGCCACAATTAAAGATCCCATGTGTGGCAACCAAGACCTAGTGCAGCTTACAACAAAGAAAAAGGCACCACACGTTCTTCAGAAAGTGCTATAAAAGGCTATGAACGATTGCTTCTACGAAGCAAATAGTAAGAAATACGTGTATTAGTTGCTCAGTTGTGTCCGAGTCTTTGTGACTCCATGGACTATGTAGCCTTCCAAGTTCCCCTGTCCGTGGAATTCTCTAGGCGAGAATACTGGAAGAGGTCGCCATTCCCTTCTCCAGGCGATCTTCTCAACCCAGCCGTGGAACCCAGGGCTCCTGCATTGCAGACAGATTCTTCACCACCTGAGCCACCAGGGAAGCCCAGGAAATACGTAGACCGGACTCCTATGAATAAAGACAGGTGCCATTAGAGAGAAAATAACCTACTAGGTTCATTTAGTTCTATTATTGCGCTTCTCCTTGGGAGTGAAAAATAAGAGTACTTCTGGAGAAACTGACAAAGCTGTGATTTATCTTAATAAAAGACTTCTGATGGAGATCTTGAAACCTGTTTCCTGAAAGAAATGAGTTATAAATATATTCCTTCAGCCTGGTGGCAACGTTTCTAATGACAGAATTCATCTCCCATGCAGCTCAATGAATCCCTGTTTTGAAACAAGAGAATGAATGAAAGCGTTGAGTGCAGCAGCCATGAGGTTCCCTACCGTCACAGCTCACAGTAAGGCAAGAAGGATCAAAGTAACTGTTGTCTGTCTGTTTTAGCAGTTGGTGACAATCCAGTAGATCCTGTCTTCAATTCACGTAGAACTCTTTAAGGAAGAGTCTGAAGGCCCTCAGGAAGGTCCCGTGCTTGGCGGGCGGCGTGGGGACAAGGGGGGCCGCGGTGGGGCGAAGGGGCGGGGCTGAGGCGCTCGGGTGGATGGCGCCGGGGGCTCGCGGTGGGTTTGGGCCCCGGGCAGGTGCCCGGCAGGATGGGCGCTCAGGGCCCCGGCTGTGCTACGCCTACGCCCTCGGGAGGCTCAGAGGACCGAGGGCCGAGGGCCGAGGGCCGCGGTCCGCGGCGGGCCCGAATCAGACACCTCCGGGGCCACGTGGCCCTGAGCCTGGAAGGCGAGTGGGGCGGGGGGTGGGGGTGGGCGCGGGCGCCGACAGGGGGCGGGCCTGGAGAGGCCCAGGGCGGGAGGGTGCCGAGACCTCCGCGCCCCTCACCCCAACCCCAGGCCCAGGCATGCACGGCCAGCCGGCCACTCGGGGTCCAGGAAGCCCTCCGGGGCCCCGGGCCGGGCCAGGCGGGTTCTGGCCGGGCTTGGCGGTGTGCGGAGGCCGGGCGGCGTCGGACGGCCGCCGGGCTGCCGGCCCTGGCCGACCGGAGTCCGGTCGCAGGTCGTGCGGCTCAAGTGCAGCCCGCGGCCCTTGGAGAAGAGTGGCCGGCTGGCCTGACCGGCAGGCAAGTCAGACCGAAAGGGAGGCACAACGCAGGGTTCTTAAGGTTCTTAAGGCGCCTGGCTGCAGCCACCTCCGTCTAGGGCCATACCACCCTGAACGCGCCAGATCTTGTCTGATCTGGGAAGCGAAGCAGGGTCTGGCCTGGTTAGTACTTGGGTGGGAGACCGCCTGGGAATACCGGGTGCTGTAGGCTTCCTGCCTCCCCTGTCCTTTAGCCCTGGCCCCCCCGCCCCAGGCGCGGTTGGCCGCCCCGAGCCCCACCTGCCCCTGGCCCCTCGCACCCGGCGCGCTCAGAGCCGTCGCCTGCCTTCCAGCCGGCCGGCCAGCCAGCCGGCCGGCCTGCCGGCAGCCCTGGAAGACAGCGGCAGCCCAACTCTTGGGTCCCCGCAGCCCCAGCCCCTCCCCCGGTGGGTGGCCGGGGCCCCGACTCCCGCCGCAGGCCTGGGTTGCCTCCGGATTTGGCTTCCAGGAAACCAGATGACAGTCGGGTCTCCATCTGGGGCTCCCTTGGCATGCCTCAGGCAATCCCAGGGGCTGCCCCAGCCCGAGCCCCAGCCCAGTACTCCCAGGCGACCGCGGGCACACACACACACACACACACAGACACACAAACACACAAAGACACACACAGAGACACACAGACTCACCCCGCACCCCGCCCCGGACAGGTGAAGAGCTGCAAAGCACACGGAAGGGAGACTCAGAAAGAGGGGCGAGAGTCCTAGTCTCGCAAAGACCACCCTCACAACCCTCACGTTCGGTTTCAAAAGACCCGTGGTCCAGTGAAGAACAGGGCGGATGTAGGTAGAGTGGCGGCGGCGTATGCCAATGCAGACCGGACCGGAGTCCCGTCACAGGTCGTGCGGCTCAAGTTTAGCCCACGGCCCTTGGAGAGGTGTGGCCGGCTGGCCTGACCGGCAGGCAAGTCAAAGCGAAAGGGAGGTGCAATGCACGGTTCTTAAGGTTCTTAATGCGCCTGGCTGCAGCCACCTCTGTCTTCACCCCCCATCTCACTCCTACCCAAAGACTCAGTGTCTGTGCCATGAGTCTCCCCTACATTGAGGTGTCAGGGGCAATTGTGTAGTCCCAAAGCTATTCATATCTCTCTTCCGATTTCCACCATCAGACTTTCATTTCTTTGGCTGGGAAGTTTTTATGTGTCTTGAGTCTTAAGTGCTGAGGCTTTTATACACCCCACCTGTCTTCCTTTGGGCCTCTCTAGGTTTTGTGGACGCGTACTTGTTATAAACTGGAGAAGGAAATGGCAAAGGTATGAAGTGAATTCTGGACATGTTTAAAGAGTCTTGTCTTGAAAGTTCCCCAAGAAAATGGCAACCCACTCCAGTGTTCTTGCCTGGAGAATCCCAGGGATGGGGTCGCACAGAGTCGGACACGACTGAAGTGACTTAGCAGTAGCAGCAGCAGCATCTCTACTCAGAGTCAGCAATTTGACCTTCTTGTACTTCTTTTCCTTGTTGGTTTTAGTATCAAGGTTATGCTAGTCTTATGAAACAAGGAGGAGAGTGTTCCTGGTTTACCGCAAGAGTTCCTGTGAGATTGCTGTTTACTTCCCTGGCTTTTTGGAAGAATTGATTGACAAAACAATTAGGTTTCATTGTGGGGAGGCTTTTCACTTCAGATTTAATTTTTTTCATGCAAATAAAAATTTCTGATTTTGTATGTCTTCTTGGGTCTATTTAGGTAAATCATTTCCCAGTGCTAAGAATTTAGTGAGGCCAGCAGACTCTGCAATTGGTAAGTGACGTAAATAGTAAGTTCATAATATCTTTGTTGTCTGCAAGATGGGTTGTCTCCACTTTTAAAAATCCTTGATATTGGTGATTTGTGCCCTGCCTCTTTTTCTTAATCAGTTTCTCTAGGGGTTTATCATTTTTATCAATCCTTTCAAAGAGCCAACTTTTGGCATTGTTTTTTAAAAATATTCATATGTGCTTACTGTTTCCTTATTTTCTGCTCCTTTTTCTTCCATCTGCCTTGTGTGTCGTTTGCTATGCTTCTTTTCTGGTTTCTTGGGATAGAGGCTTAATTGATTTTTAGCCTTCCTTCTTTTCCAGGATATGTGTTTAAGGCTTTAAGACCCTGTAAACATAGTTCGCTGGGTCCCACAAGTTTGAATAAGCCAGACTTTCATTATCTTTCATGGAAAAGTATTTCTAATTTTCGTTGTGTTTTTTAAAATTATTATTCATGAAGTTCTTCAAGAAGTATGTCATTTAACTTCCCAATGTTTGGGAAGGTTTTTCTAGTGACCCTTTTTGGATTCCTAGCTTAATTCCATGAAGAGCCCTGTCTTGGGCTTTTTGGGCTACTGTTACCAATACTGTAGACTAGCTGCTAGACAAGAGAAAGTTGTTTCTTAGAGTACTGGAGGCTGGGCAGTCCCAAGATCACCAGCAGGTGCCACGTCTGGTGAGGCCTGGTTCCTGGTTTCTAGACTGCCTGCTGCTTCTCCCTGTTCTCGCATCACGGGAGCCCATTCCCTCCTGACCTGACCCCTCCCAGAGTCCCTGCCGCTGAGTATCATCTCCACGTGCGGGGTGAAGTTTGAGGGCACATAGACCGTCAGCCCATTGCAATCCCTAAGCATACCCTGCATTATTTCAGTCCTTTGAAATAATTCGAGCTTTCCTAGTGGCCCAATATATATTCCTTTTGTTATATGTTCCTTGGGCCCCTGAAAATCATGCGTATCAGGGGGAATGCAGTGTTCCGTGCGTATCACTTAGATCAGGTTTGTCAATCATATAATTCAGATTTCGGTAGCCACGTTGAGTAAAACAGAAGTAGGTGAAATCATCTGTAATACGTTTTATTTTAACACACCCAAAGCGGTACCCTTTCCGTGTGTGATCAGCATGATGGAACCCAATGAATCAGTTTCTGTTCTCTTCTTCACGCTGCGTCTTTAAACTCCAGTGCGTGTCTCACGTGTGCAGCACGCCTCAGCGCAGCGCCGGCCGCACTTCAGGTCCTTCATGGCTGCAGGTGACCACGCACCAGGGAGCCCAGTTCCGTGAGAGATGTGTCTTTAACGTCTGCCATTGCGATTGTGAACCTGGCTGTTACTCCTTTTCTGTTTCTGTCAGTTTTTATGTATTGATATTTTGAGGTTATGTTATTAGGTACATTCAAATTTAGAATCCTCATCTTTTTGGTAGACAGAACTTGTATCAGTATGAGATGCTTCCTTTTATCGCTAGGAATGCTTCTTACTCTAGGCACTGTTTGACAGTGATATTGCCACATCAGTTTTCTGTCCTTGTTTGCCTGCGTATCTTTCCGTATCACCTGTCTGTGGTCTTCCATCTTCACATGCACCTCTGTGAATAGTGTAGAGTTTTGATGTTAATCAGTTTGACACTTTTTATCTTTCCGTGAGAACCTTTGCTCTGTTTACAGTTTGATGTTCCCGTGTGCAGACAGCGTGTTGCTGTTTGCTTTCTGTCTGTCCCGCCTCTTCTGTGTCCTTGTCTCGGGCCTTCTGTTAGAAGGATGAGGTGCTTTTCTAGTTCTTCCTCCTCTGCCAGGTGGTTGGGTGAGCGTGCGCAGATACGGAGTTTGGTTTACATTTAAGTCTAATTTAGTGCTGTTACTGCCTCCCTGACACGGCTGTTTCCTCCTTGTCACTGTTATCCTTTAAAACTGTAGATATATTTTTGGTGTTGTCATGATTGTAGAGTTAATGTGTACTGTCAGAATTACCTCATGGTTGGTCTTTACTTGTTTTTTATATTTCAGTCAGAGACTACTTTTCTTTTTCCCAAAGCCCGGCCTTAATATCTTTTTAGTTCATGTCTGTGGGTGATGAGTTGTCTCATTTCCATTTGCCCTAAAAGTCTTTATTTTCTTTCCCTTTGGAAGCGTGTTTTTGTTGGGTGTAGAACTCCAGGTTGGCGGTGTTTGTTTTCAGCATTTTACAGGCGCCCGTCAATGATCTCCTGACTTCGTTGTTCTTGAAAAGTCAGCTCTCGGCGTTGCTGTGCCATTAAAAGCCACACCTTTTTTCCTCTGAGCGCTGGAACATTTTCTTCTCGCCTCAGGCACCCGCAGAGCTGCTGAAACCAATGTGTGGTTTTCACTTTTGAGTCAATAGTCTGATTCTTGAGCCAACTCTTGCCCCCGTCAGTGCCAGTCAGTTCCGTCACTCAGCGTCTGACCCGTTGCGACCCCATGGACTGCAG
Source organism: Cervus elaphus (assembly GCF_910594005.1). Taxonomy (NCBI): domain Eukaryota; kingdom Metazoa; phylum Chordata; class Mammalia; order Artiodactyla; family Cervidae; genus Cervus; species Cervus elaphus. Next base: position 9,022,019 of record NC_057847.1, read on the forward strand.
CACGCCAGGCTTCTCTGTCCATCACCAGCCCCCGGAGCCTGCTCAAGCTCATGTCCATCGAGTCGGTGATGCCATCCAACCGCCTGGTCTTCTGTCGTCCCCTTCTCCTCTGCCTTCAGTCTTCTCCAGCATCAGGTTCTTTTCCAGTGAGTCAGTTTCTCGCATCAGGTGGCCAAAGTATTGGAGCTTCAGCATCAGTCTTTCCAGTGAATATTGAGGACTGATTTGCTTTAGGATGGACTGGTTGGATCTCCTTGCAGTCCACGGGGCTCTCAAGAGTCTTCTCCAACATCACAGTCCAGAAGCATTGATTCTTCGGCATTCAGCTGTCTTCATGGGCCAATTCTCACATCCATGCATGACTACTGGAAAAAACATAGCTTTGACTAAATGAACCTTTGTCGGCAAAGTAATGTCTCTGTTTTTTAACATGCTGCCTAGGTTCGTCATAGCTTTCCTTCCAAGGAGCAAGTGTCCTTTAATTTCACCATCTGCAGTAAGTTTGGAGCCCAAGAAAATAAAATCTGTCACTGTTTCCATTGTTTCCCCATTTATTTGCCATGAAGCGATGGAGCCGGATGCCATGATCTTCATTTTTTGAATGCTGAGTTTTATGCCAGCTTTTTCACTCTCCTCTTCCACTTTCATCAAGAGGCTCTTTAGTTCCAACCCCTGGAGGCATTTCTTATTCCCCTTTCTGTCTTTTCGCCCTCATAAGGGGACCCATTTATAGCTTTTAACAACATAGTTTCACAACGGGCTCTTTCTATACTTTTTTCCCTTTTATATATATATTTTTAACTGATCCATCCTTCAGTTCACTGATCCTCTCTTCAGCTACGTCCAGTTTGATGTTAAGCCCAGAGACTGAGTTCTTAAATTCAGTCCCTGTTATTTTAACGTTGTAGCATTGGTTTTGATTCTCAGAAATTTCTCCTTTGGTCAAGTATATTTTTTGAACTGGTGACGTTTGCATCTGATACCTCTAGCATACCTCTGATATTCTGATAGACATCTGCTACCTCTGGATGTGTTTCAGTTCTTTTTCTCTTGGTCCTGTTTGTTGTTACACCCTTTTTTGCTTTGTTGGTTGCATGTTGGACACTATGTTTGGAAAACCCTAGAGGTCCTGAGTGATGCTGTCTTCTCCAGACTTTCCTCTGACGTAGACCTCTAGTGGGGACAGAGCTCTCTGTTCACTCAGGGCCTGAGTGACTTGAGGCTGGGGGGTCCTTGTAAGCTGAGTCTCAGCAGCCTTCACCCACCTTCCCCGCCTCCCCCCACCCGACCCCAGGGAGGAGCCCTCCAGCGTCTCCGTCTGGAAGCCTGGGGGCCCTCCCAGGGCCCCTCCTTCTCGGCAGGTCCTGAATCCCACCGTCCGCCTCCTGAAGACCACGAGGTGATTGATACTCAGCGCTCAGCCAGTTTGGGCAGAGTGTTGGGTACGTTTTCTGTGCCCAACTTTTCTTGGGGAGATTGGTCTCTACCATCCGGACTGACTTGTCAGGCCTGTGCTCATATGTTTGTCTTCCCAGCCCGAGGAACCGTCCAGAGCTGTGTTACCCAGTCCCCTCTGCTGGACTTTGCCCTGCCTTTTGTTCGCAGAGTCAGGTTTGTTCAGATGCCCCGGGGGAAGGAGCGGCCCTCTCAGTCTCCAGCTCCCTCACTGGGCTTCCCTGGTGCTTGAAATCTTGGATTGTGGCTGCCTGAGGACCTCTTTTAAAATGTATTTAGCTTTTCTAGCTCTGGGTAGGCTGACCTACAAGCTGCTTGCGTCTGTAACTGGAAGTGGGGAAGCCCTGGGTGTCTTCTCTCATCTGAGGCCACATGTAAGCATCACAGTAATTATACTGATCATCTTTATTTGATCCCGGGAAAACAAGAGGCAGGGGTCCTTGCTTAGTACCCACGGTTGTGTTTCGGATCAGAATCCCCAGCTTGCCCATGCTCTTTCAGTGCCACTTGAATTTGGGAAGAAGGTGGAGCAAGCGGCCCACGCAGCCTGGGGACGGAGGAGCCGGTGTGCCTGCTTCCCCTGCGCGTGCCAGCCCAGGGCAGGCCTTGCGATGACAGGATGCTGGTGGTGGACGAGAAGCTGAGGAGGGCGGGGCTGCGTGACCTGTGTTCTGTGATGGGGTCACATGTGGGTTTTCTTTTTCAGTTTGAAAAGTGACTGCTTTTACCACCTTTAGTATTTTTTGGACCAAGGCAGATATATAAATAGGTAAATAAACGCTCTTTCGTCGATTAAAAAAAAAAAAGAAAAGTGACTGCTTTTAATCTTCCCTCCAGTTTCACTTTAGGTTGAAAATGAAGATTTTATTCTTCAAGTTGAGCACAGTGATTTTACAGTCTTTTTGAAAGCCACAGTTGAGGTTTTCAAAAGACGTCTCAGAGAACTCCAGTAGATAAAGCGAAAAAAAGAGAACGTGTTCAGGGTGCACTGAGGGCGGGACCCCAATCTGTACCCTGTCTCCCCAGAGTCTGTCATTGCTGAGACGGGCGGACATAGGACCCCAAGCACCCAGGGGACTGAGTCCTCAAGTGACCGCAGAGGTCCGGGCTGAGCCAGGAGCAGTGTGGGCTATGCCCTGGTGCGTGGAGAGCCGCGAGGCTGGGAGTGGGGCCAGGAGAGGGGGTGGGAGACTCTGGCGAAGAGGGAGTGCGGGGCAGCCCCTGGCGGGATCTGGGAGGCGCTGGCTGTCACGGCTGGAGGCAGGGCCACCCCTGAACCTCCACCATGCAGCCGCCATGGGGCCGAGTCTTCTGGCGGCCCAGGGTCCACGTTAAGAGGGCGAGCTCGCAGCAGGTTGAATGAACCCCTGTCCCCACTGTGGGTTCATTGTAAGCGCCCGGAGCGAGGTTGGTCAAGCCCTTGCTGAGCTCGAGTGAGGGAGCCAGCCAGGGAGGACCAAGCTCAGGGTGAGAGTGAGGGGCAGCCAGCGTGGTGAGTCCTCCTCAGCCGGGTGGGTTCTGGGCACACCCTTGAGTTCAGGGGTGCCCTTTCAGTAGCCTCACTGCAGGCTTGTTTCGGGGGTGGAGGAAGCAGAAGCCCACTTAGAAGACGTGCTCATCCCTAGCGGTGGTGGTTTCTGAAGCAGTTTATACTGTTCGGTTTGACTGTGACCCAGTGACCTTGCAGGGTCACGTTTGACGGTGGGCCTGAGCTGTGGGCACGGCCTTCCTTCTCCCGCACCCAACACATCCCTGCCATCTTTTTGGCAGCCCCTCCCCGCTCTCTGCACCCTTGATGGTGGGCCTGAGCCCAGCCCCTCTGTTACCATGGAGCCCCTTGTGACAGAGTGGGTTCCATGTTCTGGGCTCCTGGGAGATGTGCTGGAGGCAGAGCCTTCGTGCCATTTCTTCTTGAGACAGCAGAGCTGGTGGTCATAGTGTGAGAGCAGTGTGTGAGAGCAGTGTGTGAGAGTGGTGTGTGAGAGAGCGGTGTGTGTGAGAGTGGTGTGTGTGAGAGCGGTGTGTGCGTGAGAACGGTGGTCATAGTGTGAGATCGGTGGTGATACCTCAGGTGCTGAGGTATCTGCCTGGGAAACAGCAGGTGCCCCCGAGTGGGGGGCTGCCCCCATCCGCGAGGATGGGTCGCAGAAGGGCCAGCCTATGGGCGCTTTTCCCATGCTGCAACCCCAAGAAAAAGGCCAAGACAAGAAATAAGTTGGCCTCATCCCAAGTCCTGGAAGCAGAGTGGCCGGAGGTGAGAGCAGCCGGGGGCTGGGCCCGTCGGGTTGGCCCTCACCTGGCGAAGCGTTGGGGTTGTGTTTCACTGTGTTCGCATGGTTGTGGGCCCTGCCGGCCAGGGCGTTCTGGCCTCCTGGGCAGGATCGACCCCAGCAGGTTGACCTTGTAAGAGGCTGTGCAGGTGGTGTGTGGACGATGGGCGGGGGCCCCACAGGAAGGGAAACAGTGGCTGGAGGAGTCACTGGGGCACGTGGACTGAGCCATAGAGTCAGTCCTTGGAGCAGAAAGGCTAAGCCCCTTAAGGTCTCTCTTCTTCCAAACAAGGGATCCCCTGGCTGGAGGAGTCTCTGGGGCATGTGGATCGAGCTAGAGAGTCAGTCCTTGAAGCAGAAAGGCTAAGCCCCTTAACGTCTCCCATCTTACAAAGCACAGACCAGTGCGTCCAGTGTTCTCGTGACGGGTACCTAGTGCTCATGTATATAACATACACCCTCATAGCTTCACATGTCTGCTGCATGCCTCTTACAAAGTGTTGGGCAGTGCTCTAGGTGCCGAATACTTAGTATGTAGTAGGGGATACGTGGCCCAGGATTTTTGTATTTGTGCAAAGAACAATCGAAGAATGAAAGAGTCCGTGTGGTTTGGTCTGAGCAAGTTCACCACGTGGACAGCCCCGCGTACATACATATTGTGATAAAATACATATAACATGAATTTACCATTTTAAGCAGTTCATGGAATGACTGGGTGACTTCAGTGGAGTCAGGCTAACAGACGGCCTTGGGGTGCCATCAGCCTCTTTCGCAGAGGAACACTCCAAAGCCTGGTGGCCTTGTAGACCTTACCTTTCTTCTTCACTCTCCCCAGGGGCTCTAGGTCACTTGTCTGTGTGTCGTTTAAGAATCTCTTTATCCACTTTGTTGTTAGGTGTATGTTTAGGAAAGTTTCTCAGACTTCCCTGGGTCTTGAGAAGGCTGGCTTGGATTCCGGGTTCTCCCCTGCCACGTGCCTGCCAGGTCGAGGTGGAGGCTGCAGGCCAGTCTGAGTTGTAGGGGTCTGTGTGGTCTTGGGGTCAGCGGACCCCCTCCTCTCCGGAGGGGCAGGGAGATCCTTTGAGTGGAGCCTGGAGAGAATGGACAGTGTCAGTCTTCAGAGTCTCGCTCTCTTTAACTTAACATTTGTGTTTGCATTTAGTTACTTCCTCATTTACCTGTTTTCTAGGAGTTGGCCACATCTCAACAACTAAAGGCATGCAGGGAGCAGCTTCTTACAAGAGAAGCGGAAATCGCGGAGCTGAAAGCCGAAAGGAACAACACCAGGGTCAGTAGGCGGAGTCTCACGTGTTGACCTGTGCCCCGCGGGGGTCACCGCTGGGCTCCGTGTTGCTGTCTTTAAAGTCTGTCTGGTTTTCAAGTCATTTTTCACATCTTCCCACTGAGCAGACCGAGGTGGATCAGTTTGGGGTTCTCATACCTTGCTTCAAATTTATGATGAGAGCTAATGTAATTTTAGTACATTTGAGGGGAGAGTTCTCTTAGCTTCCATTTTTGTCCATGCTGCAGTTTGTGTGGGATCTTAGTTCCCCGACCAGGGATTAAAACCCATGAGCCCTGCAGAAGTGTGGAGTCTTAACTCCTGGGACACTGGGGAAGTCCACTCTAACTTCAGACTGAACTGGCGGGATTCCGACGTGCCTTAGCATGGTTTTGGTCTTAGCGTGAGGCTGAGAGGCGTTCTCAGCCCTGAATTCAAGTGTGAGGTTGAAGGTGCTCCTTTGCGCCTTGCAGCTGCTGCTGGAACACCTGGAGATCCTGGTTTCCCGGTATGTGCCGTCCCTCGGGATGACGCCGGGCCCGCAGCAGGCGCAGTCCCCAGCCAGCATGACCAGCGAGGTGGAGCTGCTCAGGGCGCTGAGATTGCTCTTTGAGCACCACAAGGCCCTGGACGAGAAGGTACCAGCCCCGCGGCCGTCCTGGATTTGTACATTTGCTGCCTGGTTAGGTGGACGATGCGTGTATTTATGGAACTAGTTGACTTTTGAGCTTCTTGAATTCTTGTAAATACAGGCTTTTCTGTAAGAACTCAGAGTTTTATATGGTTAAAAAGCGTTGCCTGAGTACATGCTCAGACATGTCCGAGTCTTTGCGACCCTGTGGACCGTAGCCCACCACGCTCCTCTCTTCATGGGGCTTCCCAGGCAAGAATACTGGAGTGGGTGGCCATCTTGTACTCCAGGGGATCTTCCCGACCCAGGGATCGAACCTGCCCTCTCACATTGGCAGGCAGATTCTTTACCACTGAGACACCTGGGAAGCGCCCAGTTAAAAAGTATTAGTTGGCATAAATGTCTCAAGGTTTTGTTTATTCTCTATATCAATTTGCAATTAAAAACTGGGTAATACAGTTCTTTTAGGATAACAGTTTTTTCCTCTGAAACTGAGAATTTAAAGCTGTTACTAAGCAGATTTTCTTCACCTTAAGGACAATGAGAGACATTAAAGGTATTCTGTTACAGTAGCCATGGAATCGGGTGAGGGTAGAATAAGAAGTGCACTAACGTATGTACACACATCAACACACAGTGATTCGGCCCCTTTTATTTCAGTTGAGAGAGCAACTGCGACATGCTCTCGAAAGGTGTAGTTCCTTAGAAGAGGAATTAAGGACCGCACACAAACAGGTGAGTTTGGACAGTCATCGTGCAATTCAGTTAAGGGTTCGTCATTTGTGTACTTTCATTTTTAAAAAGTATGAAGGCTGTAGTGGTGGACATCAGGTGTTATTTATCTTTGAAATGGGGCGCAAGGGCCTGAGGAATAACCCCAGGGAGGGTGGGGCCTGGAGCCAGGGAGAGACGTGTTGGAGGGCGGCGGGGTGGGCAAGGAGGAGAGGAGGCTTGGTGACATGGGTTCCTCCAGCCCCCGGGAGCTGCCCAGCAGGGCAGGGCACAGCGCCTGCTTGCAGAGTGCTGGAGACCAGGCGGGAGGGGGACAGCAGAGGCCACTCGCAGGGAGCCTTCAGAGACCCTGAGTTGGCGCTGCAGGGTGCCCTGGAGGAGGAGTCTGCTGGCTCCGGTTGTGCCATCTGAAGCAGAGAGTAGCGAGAAGATGTGCTGACCAGGCTGATGGGGCTGAACCCATAGGCAGCCGGTTTGCTGGAGCGGAACTGGGATGATGGCAGGTGGTCCTGCAGCCAGCGAAGGGGGTGGCCCAGCCCTGGGGAGGGGTCGTGAGGAACACAGGGGGTGTGGGCTGAGACCACGCGGCCAGGGAGCCGGCAGCCAGCACCTCGAGGCTGCCCCTCGGATGCTTTGAGGTCATGTCTGGGAGAGAAGGCAGGACCTGGGTTGAGAGTCGGACAGGGGGGAGACTTGCAGAGAACAGGGTGTGAGGTGTGAGAGTGGGAGGGCGGCACGGGCCCCAGCAGGCACTCTCCCGTGCGTCTCTGATGGCAGAGCCGCCATTGTGGTGCGAGGGGCTATCCCCCAGAGCAGCCCGAGTGCCTGTGCCCCGAGACGAGAGCCGCAGGGGGCTGGCCCTCCAGTCCCCTGGCTGCCCTGCTCACTCCTGTCTGTGCGTGTTCAGACCAGCCTGGAACACGGAGGCCTGGGAACCTGTGAGGACGGCACTCCTCGGGGAACTAGTACAAGTGATGACCGCTGAGGTGGACCCAGCGGATGCGGAGCTGAAGGATTTTTTCCTTCTTATTTTCCTTCAGCCTGCCTGATGGAGGCATGGATGTATGTTTTTAATTTTGGCTTTTTGTCTCTGACTCGGTCATCCCACCCATGTGAATAACCTCATAGGATTGCCTACCGTCCACGCTAAGACCTGAGTGTCACCAGGCCATCTAGGAACTGGATTCTCCTGCTGCCCATTTCTTCAGTACTACTAGCTTAAGAGATGGCAGAGTCTCATAACCATGGCCGTTTATCCAAAGTCGGGGCTTCCATGTCAAATTGTGTTCGCTTCCTGATAGACGAGAGCTGTCCTGAATGTCGCTGACGAGCCGTGGTCCTCTCGTGCCCAGGTGCAGAGCCAGAGGGAACAGGACTGGGAGTCCGCGCAGCAGGCCCGCGTGGTGGCCACCGTGGCCCAGGCCTTCGAGAGTGACGAGGATGTGTCTGACGGCGAGGGCGACAGGGTCACCCTCCTCAGCTTGGCCGGTCAGCTACCGCCCAGTGGGCAGGCCGATGGCGACACTCTGCCTGTGATGATTCAGGAGCTGCTGGATGCCATCAACGAGGAGATCTGGTGGGTGCGCCCAAACTCAGCTCCCCAGAAAGTGGGCTTCTCTGAGGAGCTGTCTTCTCCTACGAGAAGTCTGAGTGTTCCATAGTGAGAGAACTGACTTCAGGCCTGCTTCAAGGATTTTCAGTTCTGAGATCGCCCTTGATGAGAGAGCTCAGTCATGCAGGGCGTTCTGTCTACAGCTGGTGTCAGCCCTTTGTGGAGAGGGCGTTGTAGGGTGTCGCCCCAGCTCTGAGCCCCAAGGTGGGTGAGGTGCCGAGGCGGTGTCCTCCCCGGCCCGGGTACCCTCCAGCCCTGAGGGTTCACCCTCCCGGGTCCATCGGAGACTCCCACGTTGTGGTGAAACACCACCTGGAACAGAAAAGCAGGGGTTTGGGGGTTGGCAAATTCCCACTCAGATCTGCATTGTCCTTTTGAACATAATACAGTGTGAAGATTGGCTTGTTGTAAGACAGTGGTCCAAGGACATGTGTTTGAGTTTTTTTCATGTCGTCAGTATGTTTAAGATGTTTTCTTTAGACACTGTCTTGGCAGTTGTAATAGTTTACAGAACGGGATAGAATGCAAAGGCCCACCTCGTGGTGAGCAGCGCGCCTTGGGTCTGGGTGCAGCCGGGTGTCCGGGGGCCCCGAGGCCTGCCTGGGCCACACGCGCACAGCTACGCCCCTGTCCCGGGCTCGTGTCCAGAGCGGCCGCAGGCCGGTGACCGTGCGCAGGACCAGGCAGAGCTGCTGCTCAGATTGTTCTCGTCACGTCAGCCCAGGCCGAGGTGCCCGTGCCTGTGTGCCGAGCACGCGGGGCTCGGGGGGAAGGCAGGGGTGAACGGCACAGCCAGCAAACGCAGGTGGTGCCGCCTGGACTTTTCATGCCATGACAGACTGCTTCCTTGGCCTTGTTTCAGCTCAGACTAGCTCAGAAAGATGGGCTTTCCCCGTCCCCGCAGGAAATATGGAACGGTTCCATATTAATATTTTTGTTTTTACAGCAAGTTGTCAGGTAAAGTGAATTTTCCTTAGGCAGTAAGTTGACTTGTTTATCAATGGTAAATTCTGTCCATCAGCTTGCTATCACAAGTGAGTAACTTTCAGGACTTATAGGCAGAATGAAGCTGAAGAGGTTATGACCTGCAAGAATCCTGTAGTTTATTTTCGAAATCATTTTATAGGCATCATCGAGTATTTAAACTGCTATATAAAATCATCCACTACACATTAGGGGAGAAGAGCAGTAAGCGTGAATGCTAGGTTAATGCGGCACTTTGACATGAATGCAGAAACTCGCACAAAGCTGGTGGAGAACTTCATCAAGTGTTGCGTTGGTTACACATAAAAACTTATAAAAGAAAAATCCCCTCAGCACTTCATCTGGTCTGCAGACTTTTGTTTAGAAACTCCAGCTTGTTCGTGAATCGCTGTGTTGGTTATAGAGAGTTCCCGATTCCCAGTGGAAAAGACTTGAGGCACTGACGTGCACCTCTGCCCTGAAAACAGGGAAGGTGAAGGTGGTCAACTTCAGGTATCTCCTCACAGGGATAGAGTCGCCACCCAGGCCCCATCAGAATGTTAGCGTAAATAAGTCAAATCAAACGTGAATGACCAGGGGCCAGTTTGTAAGACTCAGTGCTAAGTTATTCCAAGTTTGAGAATATTCAAAAGAGGGAAAGTCGAACCTTTTAGCCGAGATGAGAAATGAGCAGATGTTCCCGGAATTTGCTCATCGTGACACAGAATGCCAGCCCAAATTTGTTGTCCAGAAACGTTCCTGTGCTGACGAGGGCAGCTGACGAGTTTTGCTCTCTTTTAGGTGGATCCAGGAGGAGAAGGAGAGCGCGGAGCAGCGGGCCGAGGAGCCTGAGAGCAGGGCGGGCGGGGCGCGCTTAGGCAGCCTTCGGCGTTTTAAGTCACTGAGCTCCCTCAACCTGTGTCCTGCCTCCTCACTTGCCGGCTCCTGCCCGCCCAGCAGGGAGCGCTCGCCGCCCCAAAGCAGGCGGCACAGCCTGGCGTGCGAGGGAGACCGGCTGGGCGTCCTGACTCCGGTATGTGTCTGCCCCCTCCCTGCCACATCCCTCCCCAAGCACACTGTTTTTCTTTCTTTGTTTTTTCTGTTTTTCCCCAGAGGAAAATCGGGTACATTTGCTCCGCTCAGAGGACTAAGACTTTTAAAACTGCCTGGACTTTAGTCATTCCATAATGGCACACGGACCAATTAGGCTTCATATTTGGACCACCGGCTTAGCACGCCATCGTGAATTCAGCCAGAGCCTGCCTCTGGAGCGGTGGGCCTGGCCTGTGCTGGGCACGGCAGCGGCAGGGAAGTTTCTGTGGTCAGGAAGCAGACAGCCTCGTGAAAGTAACCATAGGCCGCCCTCATGGCGAGTGAAAGCTGGGCAGCACATGTTCCATCGGGGACGCGTGGCTGCAGGATGCAGGGCATGTGGTGGCAACAGAACCAAGACTCTAAACTGGTCCGCTTTCTGATGGGCCTGGCCGCATGCTCAGGCCAGCTGTGCACGTGAAACCACTTAAAGGCCCGGTGCCCCAGGGCCCCAGGGAAGAAGTCGGGCTGCCTCACTCTTCCGAGTCTCAGAAAGGGATGACGCCCTAGGGCTTCTGGTGACAGATTGTGCGGCTCTAAAGCACATGTGCTGGCTTTCTTGCCTGTGTAGCCTCGGTTTCTGAGTGCACTGCTGTTTACCCCGTGAATCATGTGTACAACACTCTGCCTTGAAACTGCACTTGTATTATCCCTTTTTTCTGTTACCACCCATTTCCTGTGAGCTGCGTTGTTAGCATAGAATTAAATTAACTGTGGGTCATTTTAGATGCATGTGAAGTGGTAACTGGTCCATTTTGTGGTCTTTTGACACACTGCTTTTATAATTTGTATCATTGTCTAAGTAGTTGATATGTAAAATTCTTGGACGATTTCTCTGTGGTTTCATGCTTGATTTCTTTCCGAGTATTTGTAAAAAAACAGTTCTGAATATTTTTCCGTGTGGAGTTTTCTGATGGTGTGTCTGCTGTCATCATTGATTTTGATTTCCTGACTCATCCTGTAGTCTGTTTAGCCGTCATCAATCCAGACGGCAGCCTCCCATCCCCCCCAACCAGAGGCTGTAGTTCACACATCCACCTCCCCTCCCCATCGTCCCCCTTGCTCTTGTCATATCAGTGCTGTGTTCCATTAGTCTGGTTTGTGCTTTGTCTTCGTGTCTCATTAAATTGTGAATTTCCCGCATAGCAGTAAGTTAGAGTTAGTGTATCACGATGCAGTTACAGGCATAATGTAGATGGATCGTACACTATATGGACAGCAGATGCCTCTCCCAAGCAGCCTTCAGAGACCCCCAGTGGGCGCTGCAGGGTGCCCTGGAGGAGGAGTCTGCTGGTTCCCGTTGTGCCATCTGAATGTGAGAGAAGCGATAGGATGTGCTGAACATGCTGATAGGGGTTAACCCACAGGCAGCTGGTTCGCTGGAGCGGAGCAGGGATGATGGCACGTGTCCTGCAGCCAGCGAAGGGGGTGGCCCAGCCCTGGGGAGGGGTCGTGAGGAAGACAGGGGCAAGGGCTTTGGCCACAGGGGCCAGGTAGTTGGCAGCCAGCACCTCGAGGCTGCCCCGCGGTTGCTTTCAGGTCATGTCTGGGAGAGAAGGCAGGACCTGGGTTGAGAGTCGGACAGGGGGGAGACTTGCAGAGACCAGGGTGTGAGGTGTGAGAGCGGGAGGGCGGCACGGGCCCCAGCAGGCACTCTCCCGTGCGTCTCTGATGGCAGAGCCGCCCTTGTGGTGCGAGGGGCTATTCCCCAGAACAGCCCGAGTGCCTGTGCCCCGAGACGAGAGCTGCAGGGGGCTGGCCCTCCAGTCCCCTGGCTGCCCTGCTCGCTCCTCTCTGTGCGTGTTCAGACCAGCCTGGAACACGGAGGCCTGGGAACCTGTGAGGACGGCACTCCTCGGGGAACTAGTACAAGTGATGACCGCTGAGGTGGACCCAGCGGATGCGGAGCTGAAGGATTTTTTCCTTCTTATTTTCCTTCAGGCTGCCCAATGGAGGCATGGATGTATGTTTATAATTTTGGGTTTTTGTCTCTGACTCCATCTGCCCACTCTTATGAATGACCTCATAGGATTGCCTTCCGTCCACGCTGAGACCTGAGTGTCACCAGGCCATCTAGGAACTGGATTCTCCTCCTGCCCGTTTCTTCAGTACTGCTCGCTTAAGAGATGGCAGTGTCTCATAAGCATGGCCGTTTATCCAAAGTCAGGGCTTCCATGTCAAACTGTGTTCGGTTCCTGACAGACGTGAGCTGTCCTGAATGTCGCTGACGAGCCGTGGTCCTCTCGTGCCCAGGTGCAGAGCCAGAGGGAGCAGGACTGGGAGTCCGCGCAGCAGGCCAGCGTGGAGGCAACCGTTGCCCAGGCCTTCGAGAGTGACGAGGATGTGTCTGACGGCAAGGGCGACGGAGTCACCCTCCTCAGCTCGGCCGATCAGCTGCCGCCCTGTGGGCAGGCCGATGCCGACTCTCCGCCTGTGATGCTTCATGAGCAGCTGGATGCCATCAGTGAAGAGATCCGGTGGGTACGCCCAAACTCAGCTCCCCATAAACTGGGCTCCTCTGAGGAACTCTCTTCTCCTACGAGAAGTCTGAGTGTTCCACAGTGAGAGAACTGACTTCAGGCCTGCTTCAAGGATTTTCAGTTCTGAGATCGCCCTTGATGAGAGAGCTCAGTCAGGCAGGGCGTTCTGTCCACAGCTGGTGTCAGAACTCTGTGGGGCGGTGTTGTGGGGTTTCCCCCTCAGCTCTGAGCCCCAAGGTGGGTGAGGTGCCGAGGCGGTGTCCTCTGCGGCCCGTGTGCCCCCCAGTCCTGTGGGTTCACCCACCTGTGTCCATCGGAGACTCCCACGTTCCAGTGCAAAGCCACCTGGAACAGAAAAGCAGGGGTTTGGGGGTTGGCAAATTCCCACTCAGATCTGCATTGTCCTTTTGAACATAATACAGTGTGAAGATTGGCTTGTTGTAAGACAGTGGTCCAAAGACATGTGTTTGAGTTTTTCTCATCTCATCAGTATATTTAAGATGTTTTCTTCCCACACCGTCTTGGCAGTTGTAACAGTTTACAAAATGGGATAGAATGCAAAGGTGCTCCTCGTGGTGAGCAGCAGGCCTTGGGTCTGGGTGCAGCCGGGTGTCCGGGGGCCGGAGGCCTGCCTGGGCCACACCGGCACAGCTACGCCCCTGTCCCGGGTTAACATCCAGAGCGGCCGCAGGCCAGTGACCCTGCGCAGGACCAGGCAGAGCTGCTGCTCAGATTGTTCTCGTCACGTCACCCCAGGCCGAGGTGCCCGTGCCTGTGTGCCGAGCACGCGGGGCTCGGGGGGAGGCAGGGGTGAACAGCACAGCCAGCAAACGCAGGTGGTGCCGCCTGCACTTTTGATGCCGAGACAGACTGCTTCCTGCGCCCTGTTTGAGCTCAGAAGAGCTCAGAAAGATGGGCTTTCCCCATCCCCGCAGGAAATGTGGAACGGTTCCATAGGAATATTTTTATTTTTACAGCAAGTTGTCAGGTAAAGTGAATTTTCCTTAGGCAGAGTGACTTGTTTTATAAATGATAAATTCTGTCCATTAGCTTGCTATCACAAGTGAAAAACTTTCAGGACTTATAGGTAGAATGAAGCTGATCAGGTTATGACCTGCGAGAATCCTGTATTTTATTTTGGAAATCATTTTATAGGCATCATTGAGTATTTAAACTGCTATATAAAATCATCCACTACACATTAGGGGAGAAGAGCAGGAACCGTGAATTCTAGGTGAATGCGGCACATTGACATGAATCCAGAAACTCGCACAAAGCTGGTGGAGAACTTCATCAAGTGATGTGTTTGTACATATTCAACCATTAAAAAAGAAAAATCCCCTCAGCACTTCATCTGGTCTGGGGACTTTTGTTTAGAATCTCCAGCTTGTTCGTGAATCGCTGTGTTGGTTATAGAGAGTTCCCGATTCCCAATGGAAAAGACTTGAGGCACTGACGTGCCCCTCTGCCCTGAGAGCAGGGAAGGTGAAGGTTGTCAACTTCAGGTATCTCCTCACAGGGAGAGAGTCGCCACCCAGGCCCCATCAGAATGTTAGCGTAAATAAGTCAAATCAAACGTGAATGACCAGGGGCCAGTTTGTAAGTCTCAGTGCGAAGTTATTCCAAGTTTGAGAGTATTCAAAAGAGGGAAAGTCGAACCTTTTAGCCGAGATGAGAAATGAGCAGATGTTCCCAGAATTTGCTCATCGTGACACAGAATGCCAGCCCAAATTTGTTGTCCAGAAACGTTCCTGTGCTGACGAGGGCAGCTGACGAGTTTTGCTCTCTTTTAGGTGGATCCGGGAGGAGAAGGAGAGCGAGGAGCAGCGGGCCGAGGAGACTGAGAGCAGGGCGGGCGGGGCGCGCTTAGGCAGCCTTCGGCGTTTTAAGTCACTGAGCTCCCTCAGCCTGTGTCCTGCCTCCTCACTTGCCGGCTCCTGCCCGCCCAGCAGGGGGCGCTCCCCACCCCGAGGGAGGCAGCACAGCCCGGAACTCCAGGGAGACTGGCTGGACGTCCTGACTCCGGTATGTGCCTGCCTCCTCCCTGCCGCATGCCTCCCCGAGCATACTGGTTTTCTTTCTTTCTTTTTTCTGTTTTTCCCCAGAAGAAAATCAGGTACATTTACTATGCTCAGAGGTCTAAGTTACTATGCTCAAAAGTCTAACACTTTTAAAACTGCCTGGTCTTTAATCATTTCATAATGGCCCAGGGACCAATCCGTCTTGATATTTGGACCACCGGCTTAGGACGCCATCATGCACTCAGCCAGAGACTGCCCCTGGAGTGGTGGGCCTGGCCTGTGCTGGGCACGGCAGCGGCAGGGAAGTTTCTGTGGTCAGGGAGCAGACAGCGTCATGAAAGTAACCATAGGCTGCCCTCATGGCGAGTGAAAACCAGAAGCACATTTTCCATCGGGGACGCGTGGCTGCAGGGTGCAGGGCATGTGGTGGCAACAGAACCAAGAATCTAAACTGGTCTGCTTGCTGATGGGCCTGGCCACGCGCTCCGGCCAGCTGTGCGTGTGGAACCAGTTAAAGACCCGGTGGCCCAGAGCCCCAGGGAAGAAGTCGGGCTGCCTAATTCTTCCGAGTCTCAGAAAGGGATGACGCCCTAGGGCTTCTGGTGACAGAGTGTGCCGCTCTAAAGCACATGTGCGGGCTTTCTTGCCTGTGGAGCCTCGGTTTCTGAGTGCATTGCTGTTTACCCCGTGAATCACGTGTACAACACTCTGCCTTGAAACTGCACTTGCATTATCCCTTTTTTCTGTTACCAGCCATTTCCTGTAAGCTGCGTGGTTAGCATAGAGTTCAATTAACTGTGGGTCATTTTAGATACAAGTGAAGTGGTAACTGGTCCATTTTGTGGTCTTTTGACACACTGCTTTTCTAACTTGTATCATTGCCAAAGAAGTTGATATATAAAATTCTTGGACGATTTCTCTGTGGTTTCATGCTTGATTTCTTTCCGAGTATTTGTAAAAGAACAGTTCTGAATATCTTCTCCTTGTGGAGTTTTCGGACGGTGTGTCTGCCGTCATCATTGGCTTTGATTTCCTGACTCATCCTGTTGCCTGTTTAGCCGTCATCAATCCAGACCCCAGCCTCCCATCCCCCGCCCCCGGAGGCTGTAGTTCACACATCCATCTCCCCTCCAGCATCACACCACTTGCTCTGGTCATATCAGTGCTGTGTTCCGTTCGTCTGGTTTGCGCTTTGTCTTCGTGTCTCATTAAATGGTGATTTTCTCTCATAGCAGTAAGTTAGAGTTACTGTATCACTATACAGTTAGAAGCATAATTTAGATGCATTATGAGCTATATAGACAGCAGATGCCTCTCCCAAGCAGCCTTCAGAGACCCTCAGTGGCTGCTGCAGGGTGCCCTGTAGGAGGAGTCTGCTGGTTCCCATTGTGCCATCTGAAGGTGAGAGAAGCGAGAGGCTGTGCTGACCGGGCTGATGGGGCTGAACCCATAGGCAGCCGGTTCGCTGGAACGGAGCCGGGATGATGGTAGCTGGTCCTGCAGCCCGCGAAGTGGGAGGTCAGGCCCTGGGGAGGGGACGTGAGGAAAACAGGGGGCGTGGGCTGTGACCACGCAGTCAGGGAGCTGGCAGCCAGCACCTCGAGGCTGCCCCTCGGATGCTTTGAGGTCATGTCTGGGAAAGAAGGCAGGACCTGGGTTGAGAGTCGGACAGGGGGGAGACTTGCAGAGAACAGGGTGTGAGGTGTGAGAGCGGGAGGGCGGCACGGGCCCAGCAGGCACTCTCCCGTGCGTCTCTGATGGCAGAGCCGCCCTTGTGCTGCGAGGGGCTATCCCCCAGAACAGCCCGAGTGCCTGTGCCCCGAGACGAGAGCCGCAGGGGGCTGGCCCTCCAGTCCCCTGGCTGCCCTGCTCGCTCCTGTCTGTGCGTGTTCAGACCAGCCTGGAGCACGGAGGCCTGGGAACCTGTGAGGACGGCACTCCTCGGGGAACTAGTACAAGTGATGACCGCTGAGGTGGACCCAGCGGATGCGGAGCTGAAGGATTTTTTCCTTCTTATTTTCCTTCAGGCTGCCCAATGGAGGCATGGATGTATGTTTATAATTTTGGGTTTTTGTCTCTGACTCCATCTGCCCACTCTTATGAATGACCTCATAGGATTGCCTTCCGTCCACGCTGAGACCTGAGTGTCACCAGGCCATCTAGGAACTGGATTCTCCTCCTGCCCGTTTCTTCAGTACTGCTCGCTTAAGAGATGGCAGTGTCTCATAAGCATGGCCGTTTATCCAAAGTCAGGGCTTCCATGTCAAACTGTGTTCGGTTCCTGACAGACGTGAGCTGTCCTGAATGTCGCTGACGAGCCGTGGTCCTCTCGTGCCCAGGTGCAGAGCCAGAGGGAGCAGGACTGGGAGTCCGCGCAGCAGGCCAGCGTGGAGGCAACCGTTGCCCAGGCCTTCGAGAGTGACGAGGATGTGTCTGACGGCAAGGGCGACGGAGTCACCCTCCTCAGCTCGGCCGATCAGCTGCCGCCCAGTGGGCAGGCCGATGCCGACTCTCCGCCTGTGATGCTTCATGAGCAGCTGGATGCCATCAGTGAAGAGATCCGGTGGGTACGCCCAAACTCAGCTCCCCATAAACTGGGCTCCTCTGAGGAACTCTCTTCTCCTACGAGAAGTCTGAGTGTTCCATAGTGAGAGAACTGACTTCAGGCCTGCTTCAAGGATTTTCAGTTCTGAGATCGCCCTTGATGAGAGAGCTCAGTCAGGCAGGGCGTTCTGTCCACAGCTGGTGTCAGAACTCTGTGGGGCGGTGTTGTGGGGTTTCCCCCTCAGCTCTGAGCCCCAAGGTGGGTGAGGTGCCGAGGCGGTGTCCTCTGCGGCCCGTGTGCCCCCCAGTCCTGTGGGTTCACCCACCTGTGTCCATCGGAGACTCCCACGTTCCAGTGCAAAGCCACCTGGAACAGAAAAGCAGGGGTTTGGGGGTTGGCAAATTCCCACTCAGATCTGCATTGTCCTTTTGAACATAATACAGTGTGAAGATTGGCTTGTTGTAAGACAGTGGTCCAAAGACATGTGTTTGAGTTTTTCTCATCTCATCAGTATATTTAAGATGTTTTCTTCCCACACCGTCTTGGCAGTTGTAACAGTTTACAAAATGGGATAGAACGCAAAGGTGCTCCTCGTGGTGAGCAGCAAGCCTTGGGTCTGGGTGCAGCCGGGTGTCCGGGGGCCGGAGGCCTGCCTGGGCCACACCAGCACAGCTACGCCCCTGTCCCGGGTCCACGTCCTGAGTGGCCGCAGGCCGGTGACCGTGCGCAGGACCAGGCAGAGCTGCTGCTCAGATTGTTCTCGTCACGTTAGCCCAGGCCGAGGTGCCCGTGCCTGTGTGCCAAGCACGCGGGGCTCGCGGGGAAGGCAGGGGTGAACAGCACAGCCAGCAAACGCAGGTGGTGCCGCCTGCACTTTTGACGCGGAGACAGACTGCTTCCTGCGCCCTGTTTGAGGTCAGAAGAGCTCAGAAAGATCGGCTTTCCCCGTCCCTGCAGGAAATGTGGAACGGTTGCATATTAATATTTTTATTTTTACAGCAAGTTGTCAGGTAAAGTGAATTTTCCTTAGGCAGTAAGTTGACTTGTTTATCAATGGTAAATTCTGTCCATTAGCTTGCTATCACATGTGAAAAACTTTCAGGACTTATAGGTAGAATGAAGCTGATCAGGTTATGACCTGCAAGAATCCTGTAGTTTATTTTGGAAATCATTTTATAGGCATCATCTAGTATTTAAACTGCTATATAACATCACCCACTACACATTAGGGGAGAAGAGCAGGAAGCGTGAATTCTAGGTGAATGCGGCACTTTGACATGAATCCAGAAACTCGCACAAAGCTGGTGGAGAACTTCATCACGTGATGTGTTTGTACATATTCAACCATTAAAAAAGAAAAATCCCCTCAGCACTTCATCTGGTCTGGGGACTTTTGTTTAGAAACTCCAGCTTGTTCGTGAATCGCTGTGTTGGTTATAGAGAGTTCCCGATTCCCAGTGGAAAAGACTTGAGGCACTGACGTGCCCCTCTGCCCTGAGAGCAGGGAAGGTGAAGGTTGTCAACTTCAGGTATCTCCTCACAGGGAGAGAGTCGCCACCCAGGCCCCGTCAGAATGTTAGCGTAAATAAGTCAAATCAAACGTGAATGACCAAGGGCCAGTTTGTAAGTCTCAGTGCGAAGTTATTCCAAGTTTGAGAGTATTCAAAAGAGGGAAAGTCAAACCCTTTAGCCGAGATGTGAAATGAGCAAATGTTCCCGGAATTTGCTCATCGTGACACAGAATGCCAGCCCAAATTTGTTGTCCAGAAACGTTCCTGTGCTGACAAAGGCAGCTGACGAGTTTTGCTCTCTTTTAGGTGGATCCAGGAGGAGAAGGAGAGCACGGAGCAGCGGGCCGAGGAGACTGAGAGCAGGGCGGGCGGGGCGTGCTTAGGCAGCCTTTGGTGTTTTAAGTCCCTGAGCTCCGACAACCTGTGTCCTGCCTCCTCACTTGCCGGCTCCTGCCCGCCCAGCAGGGAGCGCTCCCCGCCCCGAAGGAGGCGGCACAGCCCGGAGCTCCAGGGAGACCGGCTGGGCGTCATGACTCTGGTATGTATCTACCTCCTCCCTGCCGCTTGCCTCCCCGAGCACACTGTTTTTCTTTCTTTGTTTTTTATGTTCTCCCCAGAAGAAAATCTGGTACATTTACTATGCTCAGAGGTCTAAGACTTTTAAAACTGCCTGGTCTTTAATCATTCCATAATGGCCCAGGGACCAATCCGTCTTGATATTTGGACCACCAGCTTAGCACGCCATCATGCACTCAGCCAGAGACTGCCTCTGGAGCGGTGGGCCTGGCCTGTGCTGGGCACGGCAGTGGCAGGGAAGTTTCTGTGGTCAGGGAGCAGACAGCCTCGTGAAAGTAACCATAGGCCGCCCTCATGGCGAGTGAAAGCCGGGCAGCACATGTTCCACTGGGGACGCATGGCTGCAGGGTGCAGGGCATGCGGTGGCAACAAAACCAAGACTCTGAACTGGTCCGCTTGTTGATGGGCCTGGCCGCTCCCTCAGGCCAGCTGTGCGCATGAAACCAGTTAAAGGCCCGGTGCCCCAGAGCCCCAGGGAAGAAGTCGGGCTGCCTCACTCTTCCGAGTCTCAGAAAGGGATGACGCCCTAGGGCTTGTGGTGACAGAGTGTGCGGCTCTAAAGCACATGTGCCAGCTTTCTTTCGTGTGTAGCCTCGGTTTCTGAGTGCATTGCTGTTTACCCCGTGAATCACGTGTACAACACTCTGCCTTGAAACTGCACTTGTATTATCCCTTTTTTCTGTTACCAACCATTTCCTGTGAGCTGCGTTGTTAGCATAGAATTAAATTAACTGTGGGTCATTTTAGATGCATGTGAAGTGGTAACTGGTCCATTTTGTGGTCTTTTCACACACTGTTTTATAATTTGTATCATTGTCTAAGTAGGTGATATTTAAAATTCTTGGACGATTTCTCTGTGGTTTCATGCTTGATTTCTTTCCAAGTATTTGTAAAAGAACAGTTCTGAATATTTTCTCCTTGTGCAGTTTTCTGATGGCGTGTCTGCTTTCATCATTGGTTTTGATTTCCTGACTCATCCTGTTCTCTGTTTAGCCGTCATCAATCCAGACTCCAGCCTCCCATCCCCCCCACTGGAGGCTGTAGTTCACACATCCATCTCCCCTCCGCCAACTTCCCCCTTGCTCTGGTCATATCAATGCTGTGTCCCGTTAGTCTGGTTTGTGCTTTGTCTTCGTGTCTCATTAAATGGTGTTTTTCCTGCATAGCAGTAAGTTAAAGTTAGTGTATCGCTATAGAGTTAGAAGCATTGTGTAGGTGGATCATGCACTACATAACCTGTGTAATCATAAATGAGATTATGCTTCCATGAAGAAATGCTCCTCTACACGTAGAGTTAATGGTCTTTTGACCCAATATCCTTTAGGTGTTGATGCTTGGAGTTTAGACGGTAAATCTCATCAGTTTTTGCATGGTTAATGTCTCTCCTAGACTCTTGTACAAAGTATCTTTTATGGTTCATAAGATGTGAAGACTCCACTTGGCATTATGCTAGCTTTCCTTACAGATTTTTATGGGATGCCTGCTTTAATGGATTTATTCTGAGAAGTTTTATATCAAATTCTAGGTAAGGATTTTACATTAATGTCCAATAGGTGGTTAGATTTGTTCAGGTTTAAAATAGGTATTATGGTAACTTCCTAATCAGTGAAATTACTACTTTAAAGTATAACGTGTTTTCTATTAAGGGAAACTAACTTATAGCAAATTTTGGCTGAGAACAGACAACTCTTAAGGCCCTTTGCTGACCAGAATGCTCTGCTTTAATAAATCATGATATTGTAATAGAATGGTATCTCCTGAGTAATAATTTATAGTGTTTCTCTAGTAAACCTTGAATAGCTCATTTCACTTCTGTGGTTAAAAATATGCTCTGTTTCCAGTTCCATGTTCTCTAAGTCTTCATCTCACTTCTATGTTTGCCGTCATGTTTGCTTTACTGTATTTGCCTGTGACGCTTCTTGCATTTTTAGCATCAGAGTTGCAATCAATATGGTTTCTGTTCATTTCTTTGCATGCACCTTTCAGCCTAGTGAGTTAAGGAAGCATCGTCGAAAGGTTAACTATTTAATAATATAGCGTGCGTTTGTTTCTCTGTGAAGTATTAAAGAGTCCTTATCGTGTTACATGAATGAACACTATGTGGTTATGTACTGGTGAATAATTGACATTTTAATGGAAGTTTTGAAACTCATCCACCAGTTGAAATATGCTGATGGTTCTCTTGGTAATAGGTCATTCGGGGACTCTTGTAACAGTTTGCCTTTCTCCCACTTGTTTACCTTCTAATCAACTCATGCTTATTTATAATAGACATAGGATTATTTTTAAAATTGTCTTCAGTTACTTTTTGGCCGTGCTGCACAGCTTATGGGATCTTAGTTCCCCAACCAGGGACCAGGCCGGTGTCCCGGCAGTGAGAGTGCCAAGTCCTAACGTCTGGACCACGGTGGAATTTCCGCTCAGCGTGTTATTCAAAGACACGGCTGAATCCGAGCCGTAGGTGGTAGCTTTGGGGGAAGGCAGTCTAATGACGGGGGTAGCAGTGTGCAGGAGCCTCTGTGTGCCAGGCAGCTTGGCGAGTGCTTTCCGATCCTGTCATCTCATCTGGAAGACACCCAGGTGAGGGCCAGGTGGCTGTCATCCCCAGTCAGCAGACGTGGACACTGAGGCTCAGAGAGGCCGGGCCCCGTGCCCAGGCTCGCACACCCAGCAGTGCGGTGCGGACTGGTCTGATGAGAGCCTGGACACTTAACCCTGCTGCCGTCCCGCCCCCTTTCCTCCAGAGGCCCTCGTGTCCCTCACAGCATCCCTGATGGAGGGAGCATCAGGAGGGAGCTCGCTGCCCCTCCCTTCGGGTCCCTTGGATGAGCCCCTGTTGTTGAGTCCAGTGCCCCGAGGGCTGGCCGTCCTTGTTCCTCTCCCGCTGCCAGCCCGCTGACCGACCACTCCTGGTACCTTCCCGCAGGATTCGGGCAGCCGCGCTCCAGTTCTCGCAGCTCAGTGCCCTGGAGCCCTTCTGCTGGGCCCCGCGGAGCAGCACTGTGCCCTGGGGCTGGTGACCTGGGTGTGCCGCTCACCGGCTCTGTGGCCTGCTGTGCCCTCCCGTTACGTGAGGACACCGTCCTGCCCATCCTAGTCACGTGGGCACCCGGGGGGCGGGCTTCCCTCCTGGGGATGGGCGGCCAGGCTGGGGACCCAGAGGCCTTCCTCAGGAGGAGGCCCGGGGAAGGGGCTGGCCGCGGTCCCTGACTTTGAGGCAGGTGTTTGTCTCCCCTGAGTCCACGGTCAACCCAGGCGTGTCACTTCCCACTCTGTTTCTGTTGTTTTCTGATTTTTATAAAGGCTTATTGTGCCTTGAGTTTGAGACTGATCCCTGTTCAGTTCCGTGGGGATAATTTCTAGCCTCTGTAGCCTTCTGTTGCCTGAGGGTTCTTGTTGGAGATCAGGGGAGGGTGCATAGTTTACCCAGCTGCTGTTGAACGGGCTCAGCTGTATTTTGCACTGAGTCACTTTGTTGTCACCAAGCTCCTGTGGGGCTGCAGTGGATCAGTATTCTTTAGAGAATCCCACTACAAAGGCACAGGTTAGTTGGTTAAAACAACACACTCATTGTTTACAAAAATACTTGCCGTGCCTGTTTCCTGAAACTTCCCCTGGCTTAACCACACACCCAAATGTACTAGTGAGACCTGGCTGGACCCTGAAGGGGTTAATCTCTTCCCCACACTGTTACCACCACTGTCTTTCCTGTCCTCACACCCAGGACCAGCGGAAAAGCTGGGACTCCAGGAGAAACATCTTTTTTTTTTTTTTTTTAATTGGTTTATGTTTGAATTGAAGGATAATTGCTTTACAGAATTGTGTTCTTTTCTGTCAAACCTCAGTGTGACTCAGCCGTAGGTATACATATACCCCTTCCCTTTTGATCCTCCCTCCCATCTCCCTCCGCATCCCACCCCTCTAGTCTCATACAAGGTCATCTCTGAGTGAAGACCTAGGGATGCTCTATGTAAACCACAGTGAGCAAAGTACACTTGAACTGCGAGTGAGCACTTCAGTGTCAGCCCCCAGTCTGTCCGTTACTGAGAAACACGAGCCAGACACGTGGTGTTCGCATGCCGGGCGAGGTACCTTTTCTGTCTTTCCCCTGTTGTCCTGGGCTCCAGTGGCTGCATCGTCACTACCAATGATCTTGGGGGGTGGCACAAGCTGTGTCCTTTGCTCCTTCAAACAGAAGGGTCTGGACGCCTTTGCTGAGAGGCTTCTTCCTCTTGCTAGTGGTGCTTCTGAGCAGCATCTGGCGATGAGCAGAGTCCTTTCATCAGGGCGGTTCATGCCATGCAGGGTTCACGGTGCTGGCGTCGCTCTGCTGTCCTGCCCGGCGTGGCCGTCTGGTCGCTGGATTCCAGGGAGGGCGGAGCCCGGCTTCAGGGAGGCCCCCGTCCAGGGTGTCTGCACTCAGTCGGGTGCTCTCGCTGCCCCACGCCCTGCTTCTCTTGAACAAGACAGTCCT
The DNA here is from genome assembly GCF_910594005.1 of Cervus elaphus. Lineage (NCBI taxonomy): Eukaryota > Metazoa > Chordata > Mammalia > Artiodactyla > Cervidae > Cervus > Cervus elaphus. The sequence goes on from NC_057847.1 coordinate 9,045,663, forward strand.
GTAAGATGGCACTAAGCTGGAACAAGGGTGGTTTTTTGTTAGTTTGTTTTTTGTTTTTTTTTGTACTTGGAGGAAAGCATAGCAAATAGATTTACAAATAAGTTTCCGGTTATAATGTAAAGCCTGTTAGGTTGCCTTTTCTGACACAGTCTATCGTTAGCCAGTTTTACACTGCCATTTTACACCTGTCTCACTCAGCTGCCTGCTTTAATGGAAGAGGAAGAAGACGACGAGACCACCATCAAAGGTGAAACCTCGAGCCCTACCTCGCCACGGTCCCTTCGGCTGGACCGGCTGCACACGGGGGCGCTGCGCGCGGCCGGCCCCGAGGACGTCAGGGACGCCCGCAAGTAAGGGGCCTGCGCGCCTCGTCGTCAGTTTCAGGAGCCCTGCGCCTCTTCTCTTGAAAGAGTTAGAAGGATGTCTTTAAAGGAATCCCACTGGGTTCGGTGCCTGTGTTTAGTGGTGAACTTCAGGTGCTGGGTGAGAAGAGCTCAGTGGCCTCGCTGATTTTAGGAAACGTCCATCTCTAAGGATTGACCCCGCTGTGGGAGCTTTCTTCCTGCTCTTGCTAGAGGTCTGCCCCACCCGGGGCGCGTTCCTGAGGGTGACGGCCCCGTGCCTCTCGGGTTCCCTCTTGAGGGTCCCTCCCTTTTCCTCAAGGGTCTCCTCTCAGGAGACTCCATCCCCTGCAGTGACTGACACTGTCCTCATTCAGACCACCGCCTGCTAAGCTCCCGTCCTCAGCCAGGCAGCACTCGATGGAGGACACGTGTGGTCTCTTGACCAGCAGCTGTGCTGCCACGGCCGGGGACGGTCACCCTGCGGAGGTGGGGGGAGCTGCCCAGAGTGGAGGAGCTCGCCTTCTCTGGGAGCCTCGTCACCTGCCAAGCGGAGACCATGAGGGAGGGTCAAGGTGCCCTCTGCACCAGCTGGCCTGGAGTCAAGCCCTCCCCGGGGGGAGCTCCAGTCCGAGACTCTCAGCTTCCCGGGGCGGATGTCTGTGGCCGGGAGCCTGCACTGCTTGTGTGGAGTGTGGTTGGTGAAGGCGCCTCCACTGTGTGCTCGAGGTTGAGGTGCGGGTATTGCTGGGTGGCCGGTTCTAACAGTAGATCTTGAGGACGGGTGTGTGTTTGCACAAGGGCGCCGGTTAAAGGTCCTTCTCTCTCCCCGAAGCTCGACCGGCTCTCAGGACAGCCCCGGGGGCAACCCCAGCAGCAGCACCATCAGCCAGGACTCGCTGCAGAAAGCTGCGAAGAAGAAGGGCATCAGGTCCTGCATCGGCCGCTTGTTTGGCAAGAAGTAAAAGGGCCGGCCTGGACTCCCGGCAGGGAGGCCTTAGGACCAGGTGGGTGCTTCCCCGTTGAGAGGGAGGAGGGCCTGCAGGCATGTCCCTTCTGTGTCTCCCCCGCTGCGCCACGAGGCTCCTGTCACTCACGCTCGGGGTCCTCCTGGGAGCAGGAGCGGAGGAGGCATCCGTCTTCTCGGTGGGTCCAAGATGATCTGATGAGTTAATGAGTGGATGGGTGGATGAATTATGTGTAGAGGGATGGAGGGATGGATTAGTGAGTGGATGGATGGATGAAGAGATATCTGGCTTGATGGGTGGACGGAATTCATGAGTGGGTGGAATATGGACTAGTGAGTGTGTATGGATGGTTGAAGAGATGGCTGGCTCGATGGGTGGATGAATGAAGCATGGAATGAATAAAGCAGATGTTTATACTCCAACGCTAGAAACATATTCTATGAAGTTGATTGAGTAGGAGCTGGGCAATGATTGTTTCGTCCAGAACACTGACAAGTGTTTGGAAACGGCCTAAGTGCTCATCAGTGAGGGGTGAGGTCCAATCTCTGGACATCGCACAAGGAACGGCCCTCCTCCTCCTTCCTGCCACCTTCCTCATCCCCAGGAGCTCCTCAGGGGCTCTGCCCATGGCCCACGCCCCACCACACAGTCACGCAGGTCCTCCTGGGGTCTCCTCACCACACAGTGTTACCATTAAGCCCCCATCTCTCTCGGCTTCATCTCCTTGAGGACAGGGTATGTTCCTGCCTCTTCAGCCAGATATTTGTAGAGTGTCTTGTTTGTGCTGGGTGTGGGATATACACCCAGGGGTAAGTGAAACAAGATGTGGTCTGGACCACAGTTAAGACACAAGAGAGGAAAAGGAGCAGATTATTCAATGCTATCCCTAGTCTTAGTAAAGACAACGCTGAGATGGAAGGCGCATTGATTATATGCCAGATGCTGGGCGTGCCCCTTCCCAAGCAGGGGCTGCCACCTCCCGATTTACAGAGGAGGACACAGTGATGGTCACGCGGTCAGGGAGTGGTGAGGGCAGGTGCACACCCAGGCAGTGGGACCGTGCACTTTGCCGAACCCCAGCCCCCGCTCTGGTGGGTGCAACGGGAATGAGATGGTTCTATGGCGTCCCTGACTCAATGGCCTTGAGTTTGAGCAAACTCCAGGAGGTAGTGAAGGACAGCAAAGCCCGGAGTGCTGCAGTCCACGGAGTGCCAAAGAGTCGAACACAACTGAGCGACTGAACTAAAGCCTGAGTGTGTGCTAAACTGCTTCGGTCGTGTCTGACTCTTTGCGACCCCAGGGAGTGTAGCCCACTAGCTCCTCTGTCCATGGGATTCTCCAGGCAAGAATACTGGAGTGGGCTGCCATGCCCTCCTCCAGGGCATCTTCTCGACCCAGGGATCCAACCCACATCTCGTTATCTCTCACATTGGCAGGCAGGACCTTTACAGCTCGCGCCACCTGGAAAGGCCCCGTGAACGCTGATGCAGAAAAGAAGGGCTGCTCCTAAGTTAAACTGGAAGAGCAGCAAGCACAGGTTGTAACGAGGAAACCACACGATGAGTGACAACAGTGCGGACAGAAACAAGCAGGGACGCCTTCACCCACATAAAGAAAACAAGTGTGCCGTTCGGAAGAGGAGCCCGTCAGCCCTTGGAGGGACAGTTGGAACCAGAATGAAAACCGAGGCCGTGGTCAGCAGTGCCCACGCACACGGCCTGAGTGGCGTGGTGTCACTCACCGGGCTTCCTGCGTCCCCAGAGCTGCTGCCGGCGGTAACATCTCTGAGTGCTAGGCCGGCAGCGTCCCCGAGTGAGCTGAGGCATCGCTGCTGTCCTTGCAGTGCTGCTGCGGGGCCCTCTGTGGGCGGCCACCGTTGTCCCCTGCCCCGCCGCCCGCTGGGGCCTTGCTGTCCCCCTGGGATCCTTTCAGCCCCTGAGCATGGGTGTTCCCAGGGCTCTGCCTAGTCGGACTGGGACGCAACTCAGGACTTGGGCTTGAGATATCAAGGCGACCTTGAATCTGAAAGGACACTGCCCTGGGGCCCGTGAGAGAGCAGGAGAGCAGAGCCCCCATGTGGAGAAGCAGAGCTGGGGAGCGTGCCCACAGCACCGCTGCCTCCTGCGCAAGTGCCCCCTCACCTCTCCTTGACCTGAAACAGACCCCAGCTGCTGCTGCTCCGCAGGTGATTCCTACAGATGCACCTCCTGCAAGAGCTGTTGTCCTGCTGCTCGGGGGCTGCCTGAGTGTGCTCAGGAGCATCAGACAAGTGGGGCTGCCATGCCTGATTCTGCGGGAGGGCCTGACGCTGGGGGAGGGCCTGACGCTGGGGGAGGGTCTGACGCTGGACTAGGGCTGGATGTTGAGGGGGTACGTCTGATGCTGGGGAGAACGTCTTGTGCTAGACTAGGGTCAGAAGCTCAGGGAGAGCCTGTTGCTGGCCGAGTGTCTGATGCTGGACTAGGGCCTCATGCTGGGGGGTGGGGGACTTCTGATGCTGGACTAGGGTCTGAGGCTGGGGGAATGTCTGATGCTAGACTAGGGTCTGAGGCTGGGGGAGGGCCTGTTTCTGGGCGACTGTCTGATGTTGCACTATGGTCTGATGCTGGGGAGGGCCTGATGCTGGGCTAGGGCCTAAGGCTGGGGTGGGGGGAGCTTCTGATGCTGGACTAGGGTCTGAGGCTGGGGGAATGTCTGATGCTAGACTAGGGTCTGATGCTGGGGGAGGGCCTGTTGCAGGGCGACTGTCTGATGTTGCACTATGGTTTGATGCTGGACTAGGGCCTGATGCTGGGGGAGGAGGGCCTGATGCTGGGGCGGGGAGGAGGAAAATCTGATGCTGGACTAGGGCCTGATGTTGGTCTAGGGCCTGATGCTGGGGGAGGGTCTGATGCTGGACAAGTGCCGGATATTGAGGGGGTACGTCTGATGCTGGGGAGACAGTCTTATGCTAGACTAGGGTCAGAAGCTCGGGGAGAGCCTGTTGCTGGCCGAGTGTCTGATGCTGGACTAGGGCTTCATGCTGAGGGGGGACTTCTGATGCTGGACTCGGGTCTGAGGCTGGGGGAACGTCTGATGCTAGACTAGGGTCTGATGCTGGGGAAGGGCCTGTTGCTGGGCGAGTGTCTGATGTTGCACTAGGGTCTGATGCTTGGGGAGGGCCTGATGCTGGACTAGGGCCTCATGCTGGGAAGGAATGTCTGATGCTGTGGGGCGGTCTGATGATGGTGGGCAGCCTGCTCCCAGATGTACACAGAGTTGTGATTATAAATCTCTATGAGAAAAAAAAAAAACTCTATGAGAAATCTTTTTTCATACTTTCCTGACCACCTTTGTATGTTCTTTCTTTCTGAAGCATAATTGCTGTGCAATATTGGTTTGATTTCTGCCGTAAATCAACATGAATTAGCCCTAGGTGTGCGTATGTCCCGTCCCTCTTGAATCTCCCTCCCACCTCCCCTTGCTACATTCTTGTCTCTATGGGTATATGAATAATAAAGAGTGTTGACTAAATTGACATAAAAAGCTCCCACACACAAGCGTGCACACGCTCACTCCCTAGTGCATTCCCCTGGCCAGCCCGCCCGGGCACCCGCGGTGAGCCTTGACACCTGCACTCTCTTCCCACCCTCGGCCCGCTGCCCTCGCCTCTGCAGCAGAGGGGCCCTGGCCCCGAAGATGCTGAAGTGATGGAGCCTCTTGTCTCCGGATCCAAGGGCATGAACAGCCCGTCGGTCATCCTTTGGGGACACTTATACTTCCGCCTTCTAGCCTTTCCATTCTCTCCATCCGTTTCTCTTACCAGAATGTCCATGTGATGACACAGGCTCCCATTACCAGCTCTGGCCTGTTCTCAGGGAGAGTCCAGCTTTCCCTCGGCACTCTTAAGTGGCAGTGGGAAATTTGGCTTCAGTACTTTATTGAAAGAAAGCAATAAATAATACTGTGATAAAAATTGTTCCAAAGTAAACTGTATGTACTTTCTCACATATTCAGGAAGTTCACAAAAGATTAATAGAAAAACAGAATGGTAACAATGAACTGTACAGGTAAACTGAAGGCACTACCCACATGTAAAGAGACATGCCGTCTCTGTCTACCAAGCTATCAGCGGCATCATAAATAACACACTGTGATCTGAACGCATCTCTTGCTGGCTTTTTTAATGGGCCACTGAACAAGTAAAAGTTACATTTGCTACTTATACAATCCAGAATGGCTATGTCATCAAAATCTAAAAATGTATGCCTAGATCCATTCTTTAAACAAATTTACAAACAGATGTAAAAAGATGGTTTACAGAAGAAAAATGAGGCCTTTGTCAGAGCTGCATCATGCTGTCTGTCTGTCGGGGATGTGACTCCTTCACCATGCGGCGCATCGGCTCCGCAGTGAACGCAGGGCATCGCGATTGGTCCCCAAAGAGTCTCAGCGGAGAGGAGGAATCCGGGTCCACAGAGACCAGGTTTTGGGAGAGATTGTCATAGGCTTCTTCTAGTCATACTTTCAGCCCAGATTTCAGTAGAAGCTCACACTCAACACCCGTACTTTTACATCACTTCACGCTGCAGACAAAAAGCATTTCTTGCTGGAAAAAGCACAGTTTAGGTCAGTCGTTAAAATGCGACAATTGGTTGAAATTAAGGTTGCTCATTTCAGAGTGATTGTTGGAGAGCTTGGTTACATTCTGGAAGGATAATGCACACCGTGTCATGATGGTTTTACAATCGCAGGAAAACCCCTTCTCTCATGGGTTATCATTTAAAAATCAAACAGGTATAATGACAATAAATGCATCATTTACAAAAGCCCTATGTTTGTTTATAGGCTTTATACAGACAAGCAGTACAGTACATTCATTTGAAAGACTAAAATCAGGTATCAGAAGATGAATTGATCTGAAAGGATATTTATAGCCTGAATATACAAGAATAAGTATCTATCTAAATGAAGTCATAAGTTTACATGAATATAAGAAACATTAAATTCTAAAATATTTTCTCTATGGTATGCATGAACTTTTCACTAATGAAAAACCCTGTAATGAAATCTCTTCAGGTCCATATAACAAGTAGTAACAGATTAAATTAAAGATTGCACTGCCGCAGTGGGAGGGACACCCATGCTCAGGGACGCTAGGGAGCCTCGGGCTGTGGTCTGACCACTCCTGCGGCAGCGGGGCACCAAGGTCACGTTCTCTGCCGCTGAGGGCTCTCCAGGGCCGACCTCCGCAGACCCGCCGACCCTCCACTCCCAGGGCGTGGCCTCCGTGCCCCCTCGGGACCAGGCCGGCCTGTACTCACCCCGAAGCTCAGCAAGAGTGAGTCCTGACTGTGGCGGAGTCCAGCCTCTGCGTTCCCGCCACGCTGCCGGGTCCCAGGAGCGCGGGAGGAAGCGTGCAAACCCAGAGTGCGGTCAGTCGTGGAACATCACACGGGCTGGAGGACACACACACTCACTCCCGCCGCAGCACCCACTCCTACTCAGGGTCTGGGGAAACTTCTAGAGGGTGGGTGATCCAGAGAGAGCGAGCCTGGGGGCTGACACGTGGGGGTCCCTGCCACCCGGGGTGGTGGTGGGGGCGGTCACACTAGAGCAGCAACGGCACATTCGATGACAGAAGCACCGACATGGGGACAGCCACTGCATGTGACCAGCTGCCAGCCTCTCCTTAGACCTCCAGATTCACAGGGCTCCAGATTCACAGATTTGACACAGTCTTGTTGTTACCCAATTTTACATTTGCCTCATTCCCTCAGCTGCCAGCTTTATGGGAAGAGGTACGAGATGACAAGACCACCATCAAATGTGAAGCCTCGACCCCCACCTCGCTGCGGTCCCTTCGGCTGGACCGGCTGCAGACAGGATGCTGTACACGGCCAGCCACACGGACGTCAGGGACGCCTGCAAGTAAGGGGCCTGTGCGCCTCGTCGTCAGTTTCAGGAGCCCTGCGCCTCTTGTCTTCAAAGTGATGGAAGGATAATTTTAAAGGAATCCTACTGGATTCGGTGTCTGTGTTTAGGGGTGTGTGTGTGTGTGTGTTCTGGTAGGCAGGTTTCTCTGGAGCTGGTGTTAAGGTGGACGTCTAACTCTGTGTGTGTGTGTGCGTGTGTACACGTGCACAAGTGGGTAGTTCTTTTTGCTACGCGTGGCAAATCTAGGGTGTTCTGGTCGCTTCATAGAGAACAATTCAAAGTACAAAGATTTTCTGAACACAGTGGGTGATCTCAGTTCTGTCAGCCAGAGACAACATTGACTACAGGGAAAATGCCTTATCTATAAAACGTGAAAAATATTTTAGTGTTCCAGGAAAAATATCACTTGAATATAGTTTAACATTTATGGCATTATAGATGTGAGAATGAGTTGGTTTCTCAAAACTGTTTTCTTTCTATTAAGCCCCGATTTGTCTCAAAGGTATTCTTTTAATTGCTAAATTTACGCAGCCAACGCATCCACTTTCAGGGAATTATTCAGGGTTGGTGAATCTCAGATTTTCATGTTCCGTGGAAAGTCCCAGGGAGAGCACTGCGGGCGTAGCAGGTGCTGGACGTGCTCCGTGAGGAGTGGAGGCCGAGGCCGCCGGGACCGCCCGAGTCCCTGTGGGTCACGCGGTGTCCTGGGCGTGCGGGGACACCCCCGGGCCTCACGTAGCTCCTGCTCTCAATGCTGTCTTTCCTCTTCCCCTTGGCGCCATCTCGCAGGGGAAGCCGAGTCAGCAGGCTTGCTGAGCTGTGTGTGTCCTGAGGCCTCCCCGTGGGACTCGGCCCCAGCTCCAGGCTCTGAGCCGCGCAGCGCTGCAGGGCTGGGGCCCGGTGCTGGTGAAGGGGAGCCCTGCGAACCCTCGTAGGAGGTGCTGGGCTGTGCGGACGGTCAGTCTCAGAAAACAAGGCCACACCTGTTGTCTGGGTGGTGCCCCGAGTGTGGCATTTGATGGGAAGAGGCTCACACAGCATCTCGTTAGGAAAGACAGCTTGACCGTGGTGCTCATGTTCTGCTTTAACGCGCCCGTTGTCATCCACAGACGGTGTGACTTTCTCTCGGGCCTGTCTGTTCCCCACAGAATTCACCGTATTTCTGAATGTCTTTCTCCTGTGACTCTAATTTTAAGGTGAGGAAGCATGCCACGTCAGTTTACTGCTAGAGCAAGTGTTTTAATGAATTGCACTTGGGGACTCGGACTTGAATTTGATCCTCGAGGGGGCAGAGGAGAGCCCAGCTAAGTTGCCCTGCAGTGCAGCCCGAGCAGGGTCATCGCAGCATTCCGCAGAGCAGGCAGCCCCCCAGGCTCGTCTCTCAAGCCGTCTCTGTAAAGAGAGGTTTCAGCTGAGAGTGAGCCGGTGACAGCAGAGTGGTGCGATATCTTACAGCCAAGGAAATAAACTCCAGCAGAAGCCAGGCGAGTCTTCCATTTGCTTCTGGATGGTGGTTGTGGTTGGGACGCCAACTCCAGGCATGTGGTATATGCCTCGTTCCCCTGGGATATGGGAATTTAAAAAGTTTGCCTTTTCAGAAACTCTCCTTGAGCTATTAAGGGGCTTCCCCAGTAGCTCAAACGGTAAAGCGTCACCTGCAATGTCAGAAACCTGGGTTTGATCCCTGGGTTGGGAAGATCCCCTGGAGAAGGACATGGTAACCCACTCTAGTACTCTTGCCTGTAAAATTCCATGGACAGAGGAGCCTTCTAGGCTACAGTCCGTAGGGTCGCAAAAAGTCGGACACAACTGAGAGAATTCACTTTCACTTTCACTATTGAGCTATTAAGACACACGTTGTATTTTCGGGTATAATTACTCCTAGAAAATAGGATATTTACTATTCTAGGAAACCCAAGGTTGACTTAAAGGAAGAGTTACTTGAAATTTGATGTGAAACATTTGAGCTTGAAGCATACATAGACTTCACAGTCTTAAGTAAAGTCGCATGCTATCTGAGTGTCTTGTAAAGCTGCTGTATTTCTTTAGGGAATTCCCTGGCAGTCCAATAGCTATGACTCTGCGCTTCCACTGCAGGGGCCTGGGGTTTGATCCCTGGTTGGAGAACGAGGGACCCGCAAGCCACACAGCGCCCTAGCCAAGAGAATAACCAGGGTCTTAATGCAGCACCAGCTAATCAGCGGAACAGCGGCACGGGAGAGCAGCAGCCCCACCCAGCCGTCCCCTGGCTCACTGGGTGAGTTCTGTGTGGAAAGTCTGCGTTGCTCCGCGTGGGTCTGTTGTGCAATGCTGTGCATCCCAGAAGCTCTCTCAGGGCCAGGCTCCTCTGCTCAGGCCCTGCTGTGGTTTCCTCTTCTACATATCTGTCCTCACTGTTTAGAAAGGGGAGAGTGGATGTTTCTCCTTGACTACCTTCCTCTCTTGGATGTGCAGACTTCTGAACCTTTAAGGTTGGCAATAACTCTTTCCTCCTGGAAGGAGGTGATTCTGTAGGGAATAGTGGGGAGTCATTCAGCATTCCATGACTCAGGTGTTCTTTGTAAAATGTCTGAACTGTCATTAAGTAGATGGTTTAGAAGATTAACGGAAAATGAGGAGATACGTACTGTTTCAGTGTTGCACATTCATAAAGAGAATAAATACCTAGGTTAACTTGTTTTATATCCGTGTGTAGTAGTGATTCGTGAATTTTGAATGTCTCATTACTTGTGGGCACGAGCTGCTCCAGGTAGCCTGGAGACAAGGCTTGCGTTTTGCACAATGGGAGGGGCCGGCTGCTGTGGTCTGGCGGGAGGTGTGTATGCGCCCCCACCCCATGCCCACCCCACCCCGTCCTGGGCTGGGAGCGTCAGTCCCTCCACAGCCACGCATAACCTCCTGCCTTGTATCTCCCGTCCCCAGCTCCGGGTCGGGATGCCGGCCTGGTATGTGGCTGCTTGCCCAGCCAGCGTGAAGAGCGCCGCCATCATGTCCGCCCTGTCGGGCGCAGGGATCCAGCGTGAGATCGGCATCAGCAACCGCTGCGCCAGCTGAAGCTGCGGCTGGCGATCCGGGAGATCACGTCCCTGAGCAGCCCCTCCGCCCCTCCCACGTCCAGAACCGTGCCCCTGCCCCCTTCCGTAGGGAGAGCTCACCCCCCCCCCGCCCCCGCCTCCGCGTTTGTGTCGCTTCTGGGGTTTTCTATACAGACGTCCGCTGCTCCAGCTTAAAGTTCTAGCATTCAAAACCATGACAGCTTTTCATTGTGGCAGTTGTGTTGTTAAAAGATAGAGGATGGAATACTTCAGACAGATTATTTTTGTAACAGCTGGGCTGCAGTGGCATTGTAACAGAGAAATGGATGTTTTTGAAAACATAAAAAAGGGAGTTTTGAAAATGTGAAAATTGTAACAAAAGGAAGTTTTTGAAAATGTATTAAAACACATGGAAATATAAATGTCAGGAAAGTGAAAGAGAAAAGGCTTAGCCCCCAGGCTGCATTGCTTTCCCCTCATTTGCCTTGTCTGGCCTGTGCTCTTCAGCAATTTCCTTTTTGGGAGCTGTAGACCCTGGGCTCTCAGGGTTTTAAGAGTCCGTACATCTGCCAGTTCACACCAAGTCCTATTGTGTTCATCCAAGTTTCCTCCACGTGGGAAACCTTGAAAGTCCTGTAAGAGGGTCCTCCTCGTTGGAAAAGTTAAAGCAAATCTGGTGCAAACATGGATTGCCGCCAGGAGATCAGCGCCGGCCAGCTCCTTATTTCTCGAGTGCGGACTCAGGACACAGCCCAGTCGCCAAGCTCGGTATGTCCACTCTGGAGAGGAACCCTGCTGAGGAGACGTGGCCTCCCAGACGTACCTGCCCTGAGGAGCTGCCCTGGCTCAGCTCACGATCATTGCACACGGAAAGCGTGAAGGCTTTCTCGTCCGTCTGGCCTCTAAGTGCGAGCGTGACGGTGGTGGGCTCACCCCGCACAGATGCGCTTGTTCTCAGCATATCTGCTCCGCTCTCTGTGCCCCGGAGGGCTCACCAGAGCCACCTTTTGAGAAATGGAGGTGCTGAGAGTTCCCCGGAGGTTTGATGAAGAGTCTCAGTAAAGGAGCTTCTTATGAGTTGAGTTTAACCGGCGGTGACCACAAGCAGCAGCCCCCGCGAGGAGGCTGCCCCCCCCCGGGATGGGGTACAGCAGGTCCCCAGGAGCCCGCCCGCCCCCTGGGGGCTCAGCTGTCTCAGCCGGCGATGCCGCGGGGTGCCGTTGCTGGAGCCCCCGCAGCTTCCTCTGATACAGAGAGACCCAGTCCCTGGCGGGCACCTGCTCAGGGCCGTGCCCCCAGAACCCAGAGCTGGCCGCTGTGCCCTGCCTGGGCGAGAGCCTTCTAAGCGCGCGGCGTTCACAGCTCCTGGAGAATGCCTCCCTGCACTCAGCGGCGCCCCCGGGCGTTCTGTCCTCTCGCCGTCTCCCCTGGCTCAGGCGGTCAGCGCTGCATGCGAAGCGCTGGGGCTCCCTCCTTGTGGCTGGGACCCAGTGTTAGGAGGGCAGGGTCGTTCCAGGAGCAGGCCTGGCATGTTCTCCCTGCGCTGATGATGGGGCGGTGGGGGCCGGCCTCTGCCCCCGCCCGCCCCTCCGCGCCCGGGCTCCCGGTTCTGCCACCTGTCCTCTCTGCCACTGCTGCCCTGGCCGGGGTGTGGCTGGTCCCGGGGCCCCCTAGACCTCAGGAAACGTCTGGTGAGCACAGGAGATGGAGATACTCACGGCCACGCCGCCAACCGCCAGTCCCGCCCGCACGCTCCTCTCCCTCCCTGGGCGGCCCCACCTCAGGGCGGCCGTTCTCGGCTTTTGGTGGAAAACAAAAATGTCGTTTCACATTCAATTTGTTCTGGATCAGTGTCTCTCTTAGGTATTGGTTAAACATATGAATAATCCATATTTAATCTTACGTTGTGTTTGGTTCAGGAACTTGAAGTTGGTAGACTTGCTCCCTGTAGAACAGACTCGATGCCTGTCTCCCTTCTGGGACCGCGGTTGAGCCCTGGGGCCTAGTGTTCTCTTCTGTGGGTGTGCTTGCCGGGGTGGGGGTGGGGGGCGCTCTTTGCATGAGATGTTGGGATTGAGGCCTTTGCATGGCTGCTGCCTGCTGCTCTGACCCTGTGACCCTTGTCTCCAAGTTCGGTTGCCCCTCCCCTGCAGAGTGAAGGTGCTCCTGTCCCCCACTCACCAGTCCTAATCGTTCTGCTCTTTTGTATCCCTAACCACGTAACATCAGGAGGATGAGGAGGGAAGCTGGGCTCAGGTTGGAGACTTTCTGTAATGTATTCTTCACTATATATATAGCAACAAAAAGACTGGGAGGATGAGAATTTGTAATTTACTTTTCTTGATGTTTTCAACACCTTGATTTAGTCAGAATACTGGTAACGGTTTGAAAGCATTAGCCGAAGCAAAGCACAAGATTAAAGAGAACGTCTCATGGACAGTTTTGAACATCTCTGGTAGTTAATTCTCATGGACATAAATCTCTTTGATACACGTTCTTTCCTGCAAAGCCCTATGGCTTGGGCAGCTACTTGGGTGGTGTGTTTCAGTCCCCGGTGGGGTAGCGTCAGTTACGAGATCTGCTAATGAGAAAATCATGTTTAAATAAATTTCCAACACAAGAGTTGCCATAGAGACGCTGCCTCTGTCAGTATTTACCGTGGACTGTCCTAATCCTATGTGTTCCAAAGTCTTTCCTACTGATGGACTTCTCAGAAATTGAGCCTACTCTTGCTTAATGCACATGTTGAATTTGTAGGTCCCCAGTTGAACTCAAAAGCAAAAACTCTGTCACAACTGTTTTGCAACCTTGCTTTGAGACAGTTTGATAGAAAACAGTGATTTTCCTGCCTGTGACCCCACCGACTTTGTTCTGTGACACTCGACAAGTCCAAGTCTACCAGGTGTGGGCAGGAGTTTCCCTGAGGGGCTCCCTAGTGGCAGTGCTGTGTATGGACCCTGAAAGATACCTGTGTAACCAAAGAATCAAAGGAATTCTGAATCAGAGTTTTCCTGACCACAAGCTGAGAGGTGAAACACCCATTTCCCTCTATTTGTGCTTCAGAAGTAAAGCCAATTATATCACTTAACAGAAGAGCAAAGTGGCTATAATATGATTCTGTGAACTCCCCCTCGCCTTGATGCCAGGAGCCGTTATGGGGGGTCCCGCCCGTGACAAAGTCATGAAGAAAATACTGTGCAGGCAAGGCCGTCCGGGACCCCATCCGTGACGAGGTCATGAGGAAAACACCTGACAGGCAAGGCCGTCTAGGATAAGGGACCCTCCAGGTTGGCCTCGGCCTCTACCCTACCCTATATCCTCCCCCTTTATCTGCTGTTGTTCTTATTTTCCCTGCTGCAGATTCTTGTGTTGCCTGCCGAGAGCTCACCTGCTCTTCTTTCACTGAATAAAGACCAACTTAAAAGCTAATTAATAAATCTCCTGGACACTGGTACCCTATGAAGGGGCCAGGGATGAAGGAAATGCTTCAGTTCAATCCCTTTTGCTGGCATTCTGGCTTGTTTGATAAATATGTGCTCTCATTGCACAAAATGCTCATGATTGTTCTAAACATCCCAAGCACAGTACACTAACAAAAGAAACTATTAAGCATAGGCCCCTTCGCGGGGTGAGAAAAGCTCCACAAATATTATAGCCACATATACGCCTAATAGAAAATAGTTTAGATAGAGATTAGCTGGCGACTTCTTGCAGGTAATTAACTTTTAGACTAAGAGCCTATTTTGTGCCATATCTGCTGTTTTTGCAATCCTTTGCATTTCTGTTCTGTGAAAAATGTAATCCTATCTAGTTCCCATGGAGATGACACCTAATAGAAAGAAAATAGATTAACCACAAAAAAGACAGGGTCGGCTACTGAAGTTGCTTAAAGTTGCACCAGGTGCAAGCCATAAATTGTCAACAGGCCTGAAAGCCAAGAGATATTATACATAGAGATTAACCATTAATAAGGCCCTAATAGGCACAGAGCCCTTTGGGGGGTGAAGAAGCCCTATTAAAAAATACAAAAAATATTGTTTTAAAAGTGGTTATTAGATCAACGTTAGATTGATGTTAATGTGCTGAGGTTGTGCAGTAGAAACTATTGTTAATGTAGTTGCAGATCTAGTAAAATAAGAGTTTAGCCCTAGTGTAAAAACAATAAGATAATTGTTAATTTTAACCAAGAGCGCTAAACAGGGGCTGCCTCACCAGAGACACAGAGTCTTTGTCTGTTAAACTTTTTACATAAATTTAACTGAAAATTTCTGCAAAAAGACTGACTTTTATGTTAACAAGATTGTATTTCTATTATGTTACAACTTGCTGTACCATGAGACTCCCAATTTTCTGTTTTCTGCTAACCTCAAGGCCAGAAGATAATGTACAAAAAATCTATGGGAAAAGACTCTCATAAACAGAAAATATACAGAGCACACCTGGTTTTGTGAAGGACAAGCTGATGTTGTTAAACTAAGTCTGTATGCTTATCTGCCCCTTAGAAATGTACCAACTTAGGGTATAAAGGCTATGGTGAAAAATAAAGCAACTGCCAGACTCTGCCGCACCTTCCTGGTCTGGTCTCTCTCTCTCTCTCTCTCTCTCATTCGCCGACGCCGTTCATCCTGAGGGTTCCCCTGGATCCTGCTGGGGCTGGACCCCGGCACCTTGACTTAGGTATTCTGTGCCTCTGCTCCAGATAAATATCCTCATTAATTATTTAACCCAGTCAGTAATGACCATCAGTGAATTGAAAAGAGCGCATTTCACTGTTACTTAAATATCAGTATATTTTACACTAAGAGGCAGAACTTTGCCTGCATCTTGGGAATTACGCTGACATATAAATTAAGCTGAACGTTTGCTTTTTGCAATGGAAATCCAAACAAGGATGAGCCATGCCAACGACGCCAGAATTGCTAAGTTTTGGTCTTCAGCGTAAGCAAGGACCCCTTTCTGTGAAGCCGTCAAGGGCAGATGACGTAACGTGCATCTCCCCTGTGCTGGCACACAGTGACCTGCTCCTGAGCCAAAGGGAAGTTTGAGATGGCCTCGGGCTCTCCGGCAGAAGACATCAAGCTGTGGTCAGAGATTTTAATGTCTTAATTTAGCCAGTAGCATCACCCAGGGGTCTGCATGGGACTGTGCTATCCACTGGTGGTACCGGATTGAACGGGATCCATGCCATCACTCTCACCTTGTTCAGAGTTCAGAAAACTGATTTGTGTTTGTGACCGTTTCAGTGATGGAAAAACAGACCCTACAGAGTCTCTTCTGTGCCAAATGTTCTCTTTCCCTGAGAGAGCCCTGTTGTGTGCATTTTTTCCACGGGCTGGGATGACAGCCCAGGAGATGTGGGTCTCCCTGGGACTGAGCCTGATCCTCCCAGGAACTTATATTATCGACCACTAAAATGTGAATAGACTATATAATGAGTGAACAAAAATGAGGAGGCTTCTCCTTCCATGGAATTCTCTATTTAGCAAAGTCTTTGCATTCTGTGTCTATTTAAAAATCCATAATCAACAAGTAAGAAAATAATACCACATATTCATGCTCTAAGTGTCAGGCTTATGAGATGAGAGTTGTAATTGAAAGAGTGAAAACACATGATACTGTGATGATGTAAAAATGTTTCATGTTTATCTCCACTCATGATTATTTATAGAAATGTATTTTCTAATAGAAAGTTGTTTTGTTTTTTTTTCTATTAGAACTTGTGTTCTTGTTGGAGTTTTTACGATTCCTTCTAGCTTTTTTGGTGTAAATAGTAGATCAGAGGCCAATTTCTGAAACAATCCACGCTGGTAGTCAGGAAGTATTAGGTCCAAGAATTCCATAACGTACGGAATTCCTCAGCACATACCTTAGTCTTCTTGGACTGAAGAACGTCAAGTGCCTTCTTTGGTGTGTGTGTATATACGTGTCGGGTGTCTACTGTCACTGTGCAGATCTTGCACATATTCCATTAGATCTATTCCTGAGGAGTTCATAGGTTTTGATGACATTATAATAAAGGGTATTCTTCAAAATGTCAATTTCTGGCTTATTTCTAGTATTTAGAAATAGAGTGCATTTTTACATGTTGACCTTGTATACTGCAACTTTGCTGAACTCACTTTCATGCTTGTAACTGTTTTGTCGATTCATTTTCCATGTTAATCATCATGTCATCAGCAAAGACAGTTGTATTGCTTTTTCAGTTCATGTGATTTCGATTTCTTTTTTCTTGTCTTGTTACAGTGGCTAGGAGTTCCAGTACAGAGTGGAATAAAAGACATAAGAGCAGACGTCCTTGCTCTGTTCCTGATCTTTGGGAGAAAGCACCATATGATGTCAGCTCTACATGTTTCATAGATGCTATTCCTGAGGTTGAGGCAGTTTTCTTCCGTTCCTAGATTGCTAAGATTTCCACATATCAATGATGAATATTGTCAGATGCCTTTTCTCTATCTTTTAAGGTAATACTGTGGTTTTTATTTTCAGCCCATTGATGTGGTGGATTTCACTGATTTTTTCCAAATGTTGGCCTAACCTTATGTTCTTGGGATAAACCCTGCTTGTCATGATACCTTGTACTTTTCAATGATAACTGATTTCCTGATGAGTCTTTAAGGAATTTTGCATCTGTGTCTCAGAGGCATACTGATATTCTTGTAATATGTTTGTCTGGTTTTGGTATCAAGAGAATTCTGGCCTCGGAATGAGTTGGGTGTTATTTTTGTCACTATTTTGGAATAGTTTGTGTTAACTGGGATTTTCTTCATAGCTGTTTGTTAGGATTCACTGGTAAAGTCATTTAGGGTAGAGATTTTGTGTGTGTGGGTGTGTGGGTGGATAGGATTTCTAACTACAGATTTGAGTTTTAATAGATCCAGGTCATCTGTTTCTTACTGAGTGGCTCTCGTAGGTTGTGTCTTTCAAGAAAGTAGGGTATGTTATCTAAGCTGCCTAACATTGTTCACAGTTTGCCCTATCCTTCCAGTGTCTGTAGGATCTGTACTGATGCTCCCTCTGTGATTCTTGACATTGGTAGTTTATGTCTTCTCTTCTTTCTTCATCACTCTGCTTAGTCAATTTTACTGATACTTCTGAAGAACCTGATTTTAGTTTCTTCATTTCGTTTTGTTTCTCTGGTTCCCATTTCATTGATTTTTGCTCTTTCTTTTTCTTCTTTCTGCTTACTGTGGATTTCATTTGTTCTTTTATTAGTGTTTTAAGATCGAGTCTTAGACTATTGACTCACAATCTCTCTCATTTGTATAAGTATTTAATACTCTCCGTTTCCCTCCAGGTGCTGATTTAACCATGTCCTGCAGTTTTTAGCATATTGTATGTTCACTGTTATCCACTTCAAATCATTTCCCGTTTCATTTGTGATTTCTTCTTTGCCACATGAATTCTTTAGACATATGCTAATTTCCTGATGTTTGGGAGATTCCTGGATATCAGGGTTTTTTAATTTCTATTTTGATTCTGCTGAGATCAGAAAACATCCTTTGCATGATTTTAGTCACTTTAAGTATGCTGAGATTGGTCTGTCTTTTGAAGAATGTCCTGTGTCCCCTTGAAAAGAGTGTTATCGTGCTGCTGTTGGACGGAGTGCTCTATAAAGTGTCAGTGAGATCAGGTTGGGTGATAGTGCTGTTTAAGAGGGCTTCCCTGGTACCTCAGATGGTAAAGAATCTGCCTGCAATGTGCGAGACCTGGGTTTGATCCTTGGGTTGGGAAGATCCCCTGGACGAGCATTGGCAACCCACTCCAGTATTCTAGCCTGGTGAATTGTTTAAAAGCTTCTACATCCTCACTGAACTTGGATGGTTGTCTGCTTGGCTTCCTTGTTCAATCAGTTATTGAGTCACTGAGAGGAAGATTGGGGTCCCTGACTGTAATTGTGGGTTTGTCTATTTCTTCTTTCAGTCGAGTTTAGTTCTTGTATTCCTTATCTCTTCTTTTTAAACCTATTTTTAATTCACTTAACTGACTTTGAAATTAGCAGATGTTTTGCTAGAGAAATTTAGAAAACAAAGTGTTCAAACTAAAATTAAAGCCAGCCAGAGATGTTTTTAGTGAGTAGAGTTAGGTTGATCCTTCAAACTTGTTCATGAGTCATGGTCATTCTTTGTTGATATATTATTATATTACATATAAAAGCTATTTCAGAGAAGTAATGTGCAGTCAGTTATAATTTTATCATGGTTTGGTCGATAGGTTAAATTTATTACCACAGATGAGTCATAGACTTTTAATGGTGTAGTTTCTTTGTCTAAAAGTTTGCCAGCAAATTTAAAAGGTAGCAAATAAAAGATCAAATTATTTTGAAGTTATGAGCAACAATGTTGTCTTTAGCTTAGCCTTTGAGAATATGTAATTGTTTAAAAATCCATTTGTAAGATGACTTAAATGGCCCTTGTGACTGTTTCCATGGGGTTTTTTTTGTTGTTTTTTCCTGAATTAACCATCCTTAGTTATTGAAAGCAGACCCTCGCATACAGGGACGTGAGCCTCGAGCGGATCGGCACCGAGTGACTGCCCAGCCTGGGCCTCCGGCAGTACCGCAGCTACGTCATGGAGTGCCTTGTGGACACGCGGATGCTGGACCACCTGACCAAGAAAGACCTTTGCGGACAGCTGAAAATGGTTGATAGTTTTCACAGGTCAGTCAGTGCAAGTAGTTCTTACTAGTTGGCTGAGAGACGTTTGCCTGTGGCCAGGTCTAAATTTTTTCTTTTTCTCTTGGAAACAGAAACAGTTTGCAGTGTGGAATTGTGTGCCTGTGAAGGTTGAATTATGACCGAAAAGAACTGGAAAGGAAAAGAGAAGAAAGCCAGAATGAACTAGCACAGAATGAAAGGCTAGTACAGTCCTATTTCTCGGTTCCCAGTGTACAAGCCGCCTCAGAGGTTTCCTGTTGGAAAGAAAAACTCAGGACATGCTTTCCGAGGAGAAATCACACCTCGCATCGTTACAGGGGAGGGGTGGGAAGGAGTGTTTGAGATCGGCCTCTGTGGCCAGAGAACTTGTGCTCTGCCCTCGGGCCCACATCGCTCTGCAGCTTGTGTGTCTTGAGGGGAGAGCACTTCCCCACGACTCTGGAGATCTCCCTGTGACTGTGCCCTGCGTCCTGTTCCACTCACAAATGCTGCTGCAGGCTGCGGATCACTCCAGAGCCGAGAAGGGCAGGGCCCGCTGTGCACGCCTGTGAGTGCGAAGAACACTGCTCTGGCCCCCCGTCAAAGGACTTGAGGAGGCAGCATGGTCCTGTGCCCAGGCCGGAGGGGGTGTCCTTGACGATGGAGCGGGAGCCTCTCCGCTGGGGAGGGAGGAAGCCGGAGGCACTTCAGTTGCCAGGCGGGTGGGGAGGCCGGAGGGGACGCGGGCTGTCCGTGCGGGGTCTCCCTGGGGCAGTG
This sequence comes from Cervus elaphus, assembly GCF_910594005.1. NCBI lineage: Eukaryota > Metazoa > Chordata > Mammalia > Artiodactyla > Cervidae > Cervus > Cervus elaphus. The sequence goes on from NC_057847.1 coordinate 9,065,333, forward strand.
CCTCGCTGTGCGCTTGTGGCTCTGAGCGCCTGAGTACAACGGAGCGATTCTCAATAAGGCGTTAGCTGTAGGGCTTCCCTGGTGGTCCAGCGGGTTAGAATCATCCGCCTGCTAATGCAGGGGACAATAGTTCGATCCCAGGCCTGGGAAGGCCCCATACGCCATGAGGTGACAAGCCCCCGTGCCCTCGAGCCTGGGTTCCACAACAAGACAAGCCACTGCACTGTGAAGCCTGACCGTGATAACCGGAGAAAGTGTGCACACAGCACCAGAGACACATCACAGCCGAGAATAAATAAAATAAAATTTCAAAACGGATATTCCCCATTAAACACAGGGTAAGGCCTCCCCGACCGTTCAGAAAATAGACCACTGATAGCAGTAACAGTAACAAAACTTACTGAACGAGGCCAGGTACCTTCATAGGTTCATTCACTTAATCCTTACTATCGCCTTGTGCATGGAAGTGCTGTTTTCATCTCCAGTTTTTACTAAGAAGGAAAGTAAAGATAAAAATACGGTTGGGGAGATGGCCCGTTGAAAGCTCACCTTGGTGTGATTGAGTTCATTTGAGTCATTAGAAAACCTATTTAAATTTTGCTATTTAAGTTTTAGTCTCCCTCAAAGTTATTTTATATTGAAACGTTGGTTTCTGCTTAGGAATGGTGTCTGTGAGTTGTGTTTTGGGGAGCAACTGGATGGCCTTACCCTATTCCAGGCCCCGTGTGCTTGGGGGACTGTTTCATAAGTGTACTGAAAACACACAAACCATTAATTCCCCGTGACACACAACCGTGACTCGTTCAGCCCCACACTGTGGTTCTCCTCTTCATTGGACGTTAAGGAGACGTCAGTGTGACAAGGAGACTCGGACACCTGAAGAAGCATCCATGGGCTCTGTTCAGTGTGAGACAGGGCTGGTTACAGCTTGAAAATGTTTCCATGGCAAATGACAGTGTGTTGTATTATATAGCAAGATGTGATTTCTCCAAAGTGAGAAGTGAAACCTGCTAACTGTCAGGAGGAATGTCCTCCCGGGCAACCAGGGTGGTCCAGTTAGGGTGCAGTCAGGGTCCTGGCACACGTGTTACCCCACACTTGCCACGCTCCTCTGGTCCCAGTTTGGGCAAATCAGTCACATGGTCATCACGAATGGGGTCAAATACACGTGGACAAAAGTGCAGTAGCAAACTCGGCCATTTAAAGGGCTGGTGGCTTTTTGTTTTTGTCCTTTGTTTTAAAATCTGTCTTGTTTTCTGTCCTGTAACTTCCAAGGATGATGATAACAGCTTGAGGAGGGCGCCCCCTTGGAGGAAAACATTCAGACCACAGCATGTCTGTGGCTCAGCTGCTGCGTGCGCAGAGTCTCTGCCCGCAAACCGCCGGGTCCCGTCCTCGCTGTCCCCACCCTCGGGCCCCTGCACACTGTCAGTCGATGGGGTGAAGGAAGAAGGTGAGGCCGAGAGAGGTCCTCCCCCGAGTTCAGCCGGGCCGTAAGTACACCGGCTTGGCAGTTGTACTTTCAAACCCAGCTCTGGTTTTCCCTCTGACGGCCTCTCTGCCAGAGAACGCTGCTCATTCAGGCTGGGTGCCCGGGGCCGCTGTATCCCCACTTGATGGCAAGACAGACGGCCAGACAGCCTGGGCCGGGGTCAGGCTCTGTGGCTCAGACGCCTTGTGCACGCGCCCCCCCATGCCGCCAGGGTCCCGTCCGTGACAGCGGCGTCTAAGGGGCTCCTTTCTCCCCGGTTGGCGGTGCCGGCCACACTGGGGGATCCCAGAGGGAGTGTGCGCTCACCCCGAGGGAGCGGGGCCTGGAGGGTCTCTTTGGTGCCATTTTCTTCCTGTTATTAGCCCTTCCCATGAGTAGATTTCTAAGCTTTGCTCTCACTTGCTCTGACAGAGCAAAGTGTTAAGCTGGGCACTTTCGGTGAGGGGGCTTACAGGGAAGCAGCATCGTCTCTTCACCAGAACTCAATAATACGCTTAACCAGGGGTGGGGGAGACCCAGTGACTCTCTCCTGTTTTAAACGGCATTTTCCTTCCAAGGAGCATGCAGCTCATTTTTACAAGTCTTAACTGCAGCTTAGCTTTAGTCGATTGAAGAGTCTTACTGCTTGCTTTTTTATTTTCCATTCTCCTCATTATAAATCCAACATTTTCCTGCCAGATGCACACGCTGGCATAGACATTAGAGTTTAGATAAATTAGAAAGAATCCTAGAAAGAGGTGTTGGGAATATAATATATGGCAGATGACCTTTTACAAACCCCGTGAGATAGGCAGGGTATAAACTGTGTAACTGGGTTGTTCTCAAGGCTTTTGAAGTCGCAGTGCAGCAGGTGTCCGGGGCGCTTAGAATCAGAGGGTTTAGATAGGTGGCCTGCTCCATCAGCAGCCCCCGCTGTCTTCAGCCCTCTCTGGAACCCTGGCCAGAGACTCATCAGATGTGTTCCTGAGGGGCCCAGGGGAAGACGGAAATGTTGAATTGGGGGAAGCGGGTTTCTGCTAGGGGGTTATGGAGATTTCCTAGTCAACTTGGAGTTGGGGGTCGGGGCCGACCCATTGGGCCCTACAGCCTGTACTGTGATGAGAAAACAACATTAGTGGTGACATTTCCGAGGGAGGCTGAGACTGAGGTTCCGCTTTCTTAGATCAGCCCCGTGCTCTGCCCTCCCTGGAGCGGCCTGTGGAGAGCGGCATGGCCCCCAGGACAGCAGATCGCGGGGCTCCAGGCCACGAGGGCCCGGCCACTGACCCACAAGTAGCTGGTCCCTCCCCACGTCCTGTTCTCACAGATCCAGTCCAGAGGGCTGGAAGAGACGTCATGCATCCCTGTGAATCTGGAGGTCTAAGGAGAGGCTGGCAGCTGGTCACGTGCAGTGGCTGTCCCCATGTCAGCGCTTCTGTCATCGAATGTGCGGTTGCTGCTCTAGTGTGACCGCCCCCACCCCCAACCCGAGTGGCAGGGACCCCCACGTGGCAGCCCCCAGGCTCGCTCTCTCTGGATCATCCACCGTCTAGAAGTTTCCCCAGACCCTGAGTAGGAGTGGGCGCTGCTGCGGGAGTGAGTGTGTGTGTCCTCCAGCCCGTGTGATGTTCCACGACTAATTGCACTCTGGGTTTGCACGCTTCCTCCCGCGCTCCTGGGACCCGGCAGCGTGGCGGGAATGCAGAGGCTGGACTCCGCCACAGTCAGGACTCACTCCTGCTGAGCTTCGGGGTGAGCACAGGCCGGCCTGGTCCCGAGGGGGCACGGAGGCCACGCCCTGGGAGTGGAGGGTCGGCGGGTCTCCGGAGGTCGGCCCTGGAGAGCCCTCAGCGGCAGAGAACGTGACCTTGGCGCCCCGCTGCCACAGGAGTGGTCAGACCACGGCCCGAGGCTCCCTAGCGTCCCTGGGCACGGGTGTCCCTCCCACCGCGGCAGTGCAATCTTTAATTTAATCTGTTACTACTTGTTATATGGACCTGAAGAGATTTCATTACAGGGTTTTTCATTAGTGAAAAGTTCATGCATACCATAGAGAAAATATTTTAGAATTTAATGTTTCTTATATTCATGTAAACTTATGACTTCATTTAGATAGATACTTATTCTTGTATATTCAGGCTATAAATATCCTTTCAGATCAATTCATCTTCTGATACCTGATTTTAGTCTTTCCAATGAATGTACTGTACTGCTTGTCTGTATAAAGCCTATGAACAAACATAGGGCTTTTGTAAATGATGCATTTATTGTCATTATTCTTGTTTGATTTTTAAATGATAACCCATGAGAGAAGGGGTTTTCCTGCGATTGTAAAACCATCATGACACAGTGTGCATTATCCTTCCAGAATGTAACCAAGCTCTCCAACAATCACTCTGAAATGAGCAAACTTAATTTCAACCAATTGTCGCATTTTAACGACTGACCTAAACTGTACTTTTTCCAGCAAGAAATGCTTTTTGTCTGCAGCGTGAAGTGATGTAAAAGTACGGGTGTTGAGTGTGAGCTTCTACTGAAATCTGGGCTGAAAGTATGACTAGAAGAAGCCTATGACAATCTCTCCCAAAACCTGGTCTCTGTGGACCCGGATTCCTCCTCTCCGCTGAGACTCTTCGGGGACCAATCGCGATGCCCTGCGCCCGCTGTGGAGCCAATGTGCTGGATGGTGAAGGAGCCACATCCCCGACAGACAGACAGCATGATGCAGCTCTGACAAAGGCCTCATTTTTCTTCTGTAAACCATCTTTTTACATCTGTTTGTAAACTTGTTTAAAGAATGGATCTAGGCATACATTTTTAGATTTTGATGACATAGCCATTCTGGATTGTATAAGTAGCAAATGTAACTTTTACTTGTTGAGCGGCACATTAAAAAAGCCAGCAAGAGATGCGTTCAGATCACGGTGTGTTATTTATGATGCCGCTGATAGCTTGGTAGACAGAGACGGCATGTCTCTTTACATGTGGGTAGTGCCTTCAGTTTACCTGTACAGTTCATTGTTACCATTCTGTTTTTCTCTTAATCTTTTGTGAACTTCCTGAATATGTGAGAAAGTACATACAGTTTACTTTGGAACAATTTTTATCACAGTATTATTTATTGCTTTCTTTCAATAAAGTACTGAAGCCAAATTTCCCACTGCCACTTAAGAGTGCCGAGGGAAAGCTGGACTCTCCCTGAGAACAGGCCAGAGCTGGTAATGGGAGCCCGTGTCATCACATGGACATTCTGGTAAGAGAAACGGATGGAGAGAATGGAAAGGCTAGAAGGCGGAAGTATAGGTGTCCCCAAAGGATGACAGACGGGCTGTTCATGCCCTTGGATCCGGAGACAAGAGGCTCCATCACTTCAGCATCTTCGGGGCCAGGGCCCCTCTGCTGCAGAGGCGAGGGCAGCGGGCCGAGGGTGGGAAGAGAGTGCAGGTGTCAAGGCTCACCGCGGGTGCCCGGGCGGGCTGGCCAGGGGAATGCACTAGGGAGTGAGCGTGTGCACGCTTGTGTGTGGGAGCTTTTTATGTCAATTTAGTCAACACTCTTTATTATTCATATACCCATAGAGACAAGAATGTAGCAAGGGGAGGTGGGAGGGAGATTCAAGAGGGACGGGACATACGCACACCTAGGGCTAATTCATGTTGATTTACGGCAGAAATCAAACCAATATTGCACAGCAATTATGCTTCAGAAAGAAAGAACATACAAAGGTGGTCAGGAAAGTATGAAAAAAGATTTCTCATAGAGATTTTTTTTTTTCTCATAGAGATTTATAATCACAACTCTGTGTACATCTGGGAGCAGGCTGCCCACCATCATCAGACCGCCCCACATCATCAGACATTCCTTCCCAGCATGAGGCCCTAGTCCAGCATCAGGCCCTCCCCCAGCATCAGACCCTAGTGCAACATCAGACACTCGCCCAGCAACAGGCCCTTCCCCAGCATCAGACCCGAGTCTAGCATCAGACATTCCCCCAGCCTCAGACCCTAGTCCAGCATCAGAAGTCCCCCATCAGCATGAAGCCCTAGTCCAGCATCAGACACTCAGCCAGCAGCAGGCTCTCCCCGAGCTTCTGACCCTAGTCTAGCACAAGACGTTCTCCCCAGCATCAGACGTACCCCCTCAATATCCGGCCCTAGTCAAGCATCAGACCCTCCCCCAGCATCAGGCCCTAGTCCAGCATCAGATTTTCCCCCTCCCCGCCCCAGCATCAGGCCCTCCTCCCCCAGCATCAGGCCCTAGTCCAGCATCAGACCCTAGTGCAACATCAGACAGTCGCCCAGCAACAGGCCCTCCCCCAGCATCAGACCCTAGTCTAGCATCAGACATTCCCCCAGCCTCAGACCCTAGTCCAGCATCAGAAGTTCCCCCACCCCAGCCTTAGGCCCTAGCCCAGCATCAGGCCCTCCCCAGCATCAGACCCTAGTGCAACATCAGACAGTCGCCCACAAATAGGCCCTCCCCCAGCATCAGACCCTAGTCTAGCATCAGACATTCCCCCAGCCTCAGCCCCTAGTCCAGCATCAGAAGCTCCCCCCACCCCAGCCTTAGGCCCTAGCCCAGCATCAGGCCCTCCCCAGCATCAGACCATAGTGCAACATCAGACAGTCGCCCAGAAACAGGCCCTCCCCCAGCCTCAGACCCTAGTCTAGCATCAGACATTCCCCCAGCCCCAGACCCTAGTCCAGCATCAGAAGTCCCCCTCCCCTCAGCATGAGGCCCTAGTCCAGCATCAGACACTCGGCCAGCAGCAGGCTCTCCCCGAGCTTCTGACCCTAGTCTAGCACAAGACGTTCTCCCCAGCATCAGACGTACCCCCTCAACATCCGGCCCTAGTCCAGCATCAGACCCTCCCCCAGAATCAGGCATGGCAGCCCCACTTGTCTGATGCTCCTGAGCACACTCAGGCAGCCCCCGAGCAGCAGGACAACAGCTCTTGCAGGAGGTGCATCTGTAGGAATCACCTGCGGAGCAGCAGCAGCTGGGGTCTGTTTCAGGTCAAGGAGAGGCGAGGGGGCACTTGCGCAGGAGGCAGCGGTGCTGTGGGCACGCTCCCCAGCTCTGCTTCTCCCCGTGGGGGCTCTGCTCTCCTGCTCTCTCATGGGCCCCAGGGCAGTGTCCTTCCAGATTCATGGTCTCCTTGATATCTCAAGCCCGAGTCCTGAGTTGCGTCCCAGTCTAGCTAGGCAGAGGCCTGGGAACACCCACGCTCAGGGGCTGAAAGGATCCCAGGGGGACAGGCAGGCCCCAGTGGGCGGCGGGGCAGGGGACGAGGGTGGCCCCCCACAGAGGGCCCCGCAGCAGCACTGCAAGGACAGCAGCGATGCCTCAGCTCACTCGGGGACGCTGCCGTCCTAGCACTCAGAGATGTTACCGCTGGCAGCAGCTCTGGGGACGCAGGAAGCCCGGTGAGTGACACCACGCCACTCAGGCCGTGTGCGTGGGCACTGCTGACCACGGCCTCGGTTTTCATTCTGGTTCCAACTGTCCCTCCAAGGGCTGACGGGCTCCTCTTCCGAACGGCACACTTGTTTTCTTTATGTGGGTGAAGGCGTCCCTGCTTGTTTCTGTCCGCACTGTTGTCGCTCATCGTGTGGTTTCCTCGTTACAACCTGTGCTTGCTGCTCTTCCAGTTTAACTTAGGAGCAGCCCTTCTTTTCTGCATCAGCGTTCACGGGGCCTTTCCAGGTGGCGCGAGCTGTAAAGGTCTGCCTGCCAATGTGAGAGATAACGAGATGTGGGTTGGATCCCTGGGTCGAGAAGATGCCCTGGAGGAGGGCATGGCAGCCCACTCCAGCATTCTTGCCTGGAGAATCCCATGGACAGAGGAGCTAGTGGGCTACACTCCCTGGGGTCGCAAAGAGTCAGACACGACCGAAGCAGTTTAGCACACACTCAGGCTTTAGTTCAGTCGCTCAGTTGTGTCCGACTCTTTGGCACTCCGTGGACTGCAGCACTCCGGGCTTTGCTGTCCTTCACTACCTCCTGGAGTTTGCTCAAACTCAAGGCCATTGAGTCAGGGACGCCATAGAACCATCTCATTCCCGTTGCACCCACCAGAGCGGGGGCTGGGGCTCGGCAAAGTGCACGGTCCCACTGCCTGGGTGTGCACCTGCCCTCACCACTCCCTGACCGCGTGACCATCACTGTGTCCTCCTCTGTAAATCGGGAGGTGGCAGCCCCTGCTTGGGAAGGGGCACGCCCAGCATCTGGCATATAATCAATGCACCTTCCATCTCAGCGTTGTCTTTACTAAGACTAGGGATAGCATTGAATAATCTGCTCCTTTTCCTCTCTTGTGTCTTAACTGTGGTCCAGACCACATCTTGTTTCACTTACCCCTGGGTGTATATCCCACACCCAGCACAAACAAGACACTCTACAAATATCTGGCTGAAGAGGCAGGAACATACCCTGTCCTCAAGGAGATGAAGCCGAGAGAGATGGGGGCTTAATGGTAACACTGTGTGGTGAGGAGACCCCAGGAGGACCTGCGTGACTGTGTGGTGGGGCGTGGGCCATGGGCAGAACCCCTGAGGAGCTCCTGGAGATGAGGAAGGTGGCAGGAAGGAGGAGGAGGGCCGTTCCTTGTGCGATGTCCACAGATTGGACCTCACCCCTCACTGATGAGCACTTAGGCCGTTTCCAAACACTTGTCAGTGTTCTGGACGAAACAATCATTGCCCAGCTCCTACTCAATCAACTTCATAGAATATGTTTCTAGCGTTGGAGTATAAACATCTGCTTTATTCATTCCATGCTTCATTCATCCACCCATCGAGCCAGCCATCTCTTCAACCATCCATACACACTCACTAATCCATATTCCACCCACTCATGAATTCCGTCCACCCACCAAGCCAGATATCTCTTCATCCATCCATCCACTCACTAATCCATCCCTCCATCCCTCTACACATAATTCATCCACCCATCCACTCATTAACTCATCAGATCATCTTGGACCCACCGAGAAGATGGATGCCTCCTCCGCTCCTGCTCCCAGGAGGACCCCGAGCGTGAGTGACAGGAGCCTCGTGGGGCAGTGGGGGAGACACAGAAGGGACATGCCTGCAGGCCCTCCTCCCTCTCAACGGGGAAGCACCCACCTGGTCCTAAGGCCTCCCTGCCGGGAGTCCAGGCCGGCCCTTTTACTTCTTGCCAAACAAGCGGCTGATGCAGGACCTGATGCCCTTCTTCTTCGCGGCTTTCTGCAGCGAGTCCTGGCTGATGGTGCTGCTACTGGGGTTGCCCCCGGGGCCGTCCTGAGAGCCGGTCGAGCTTTTGGGAGAGAGAAGGACCTTTAACCGGCACCCTCGTGCAAACACACACCCGTCCTCAAGATCTACTGTTAGAACCGGCCACCCAGCAACACCCGCACCTCAACCTCGAGCACACAGTGGAGGCTCCTTCACCAACCACACTCCACACAACCAGTGCAGGCTCCCGGCCACAGACATCTGCCCCGGGAAGCTGAGAGACCCGGACTGGAGCTCCCCCCGGGGAGGGCTTGACTCCAGGCCAGCTGGTGCAGAGGGCACCTTGACCCTCCCTCAGGGTCTCCGCTTGGCAGGTGACGAGGCTCCCAGAGAAGGCGAGCTCCTCCACTCTGGGCAGCTCCCCCCACCTCCACAGGGTGACCGTCCCCGGCCGTGGCAGCACAGCTGCTGGTCAGGAGACCACACGTGCCCTCCATCGAGTGCTGCCTGGCTGAGGACGGGAGCTTAGCAGGCAGCGGTCTGAATGAGGACAGTGTCAGTCACTGCAGGGGATGGAGTCTCCTGAGAGGAGACCCTTGAGGAAAAGGGAGGGACCCTCAAGAGGGAACCCGAGAGGCACGGGGCCGTCACCCTCAGGAACGCACCCCGGGCAGGGCAGACCTCTAGCAAGAGCAGGAAGAAAGCTCCCACAGCGGGGTCAATCCGTAGAGATGGACGTTTTCTAAAATCAGCGAGGCCACTGAGCTCTTCTCACCCAGCACCTGAAGTTCACCACTAAACACAGGCACCGAACCCAGTGGGATCCCTTTAAAGACATCCTTCTAACTCTTTCAAGAGAAGAGGCGCAGGGCTCCTGAAACTGACGACGAGGCGCGCAGGCCCCTTACTTGCGGGTGTCCCTGACGTCCTCGGGGCCGGCCGTGCGCAGAGCCCCCGTGTGCAGCCGGTCCAGCCGAAGGGACCGTGGCGAGGCAGGGCTCGAGGTTTCACCTTTGATGGTGGTCTCGTCGTCTTCTTCCTCTTCCATTAAAGCAGGCAGCTGAGTGAGACAGGTGTAAAATGGCAGTGTAAAACTGGCTAACGATAGACTGTGTCAGAAAAGGCAACCTCACAGGCTTTACATTATAACCGGAAACTTATATGTAAATCTATTTGGTATGCTTTCCTCCAAGTACAAAAAAAACAAAAAACAAACAAACAAAAAACCACCCTTGTTCCAGCTTAGTGCCATCTTACAGGACTGTCTTGTTCAAGAGAAGCGGGGCGTGGGGCAGCGAGAGCACCCGACTGAGTGCAGACGCCCTGGACGGGAGCCTCCCTGAAGCCGGGCTCCGCCCTCCCTGGAATCCAGCGACCAGACGGCCACGCCGGGCAGGACAGCAGAGCGACGCCAGCACCGTGAACCCTGCATGGCATGAACCGCCCTGATGAAAGGACTCTGCTCATCGCCAGATGCTGCTCAGAAGCACCACTAGCAAGAGGAAGAAGCCTCTCAGCAAAGGCGTCCAGACCCTTCTGTTTGAAGGAGCAAAGGACACAGCTTGTGCCACCCCCCAAGATCATTGGTAGTGACGATGCAGCCACTGGAGCCCAGGACAACAGGGGAAAGACAGAAAAGGTACCTCGCCCGGCATGCGAACACCACGTGTCTGGCTCGTGTTTCTCAGTAACGGACAGACTGGGGGCTGACACTGAAGTGCTCACTCACAGTTCGAGTGTACTTTGCTCACTGTGGTTTACATAGAGCACCCCTAGGTCTTCACTCAGAGATGACCTTGTATGAGACTAGAGAGGTGGGATGGGGAGGGAGATGGGAGGGAGGACCAAAGGGGAAGGGGTATATGTATACCTATACCTGAGTCACGCTGAGGTTTGACAGAAAAGAACACAATTCTGTAAAGCAATTATCCTTCAATTCAAACATAAACCAATTAAAAAAAAAAAAAAAAAGATGTTTCTCCTGGAGTCCCAGCTTTTCCGCTGGTCCTGGGTGTGAGGACAGGAAAGACAGTGGTGGTAACAGTGTGGGGAAGAGATTAACCCCTTCAGGGTCCAGCCAGGTCTCACTAGTACATTTGGGTGTGTGGTTAAGCCAGGGGAAGTTTCAGGAAACAGGCACGGCAAGTATTTTTGTAAACAATGAGTGTGTTGTTTTAACCAACTAACCTGTGCCTTTGTAGTGGGATTCTCTAAAGAATACTGATCCACTGCAGCCCCACAGGAGCTTGGTGACAACAAAGTGACTCAGTGCAAAATACAGCTGAGCCCGTTCAACAGCAGCTGGGTAAACTATGCACCCTCCCCTGATCTCCAACAAGAACCCTCAGGCAACAGAAGGCTACAGAGGCTAGAAATTATCCCCACGGAACTGAACAGGGATCAGTCTCAAATTCAAGGTACAATAAGCCTTTATAAAAATCAGAAAACAACAGAAACAGAGTGGGAAGTGACACGCCTGGGTTGACCGTGGACTCAGGGGAGACAAACACCTGCCTCAAAATCAGGGACCGCGGCCAGCCCCTTCCCCGGGCCTCCTCCTGAGGAAGGCCTCTGGGTCCCCAGCCTGGCCGCCCGCCCCCAGGAGGGAAGCCCGCCCCCCTGGTGCCCACGTGACTAGGATGGGCAGGACCGTGTCCTCACGTAACGGGAGGGCACAGCAGGCCACAGAGCCGGTGAGCGGCACACCCAGGTCACCAGCCCCAGGGCACAGTGCTGCTCCGCAGGGCCCAGCAGAAGGGCTCCCGGGCACTGAGCTGCGTGAACTGGAGCGCGGCTGCCCGAGTCCTGCGGGAAGGTCCCAGGAGTGGTCGGTCAGCAGGCTGGGAGCGGGAGAGGGACCAGGACGGCCAGCCCTCGGGGCACTGGACTCAACAACAGGGGCTCATCCAAGGGACCCGAGGGGAGGGGCAGCGAGCTCCCTCCTGATGCTCCCTCCATCAGGGATGCTGTGAGGGACACGAGGGCCTCTGGAGGAAAGGGGGCGGGACGGCAGCAGGGTTAAGTGTCCAGGCTCTCATCAGACCAGTCCGCACCGCACTGCTGGGTGTGCGAGCCTGGGCACGGGGCCCGGCCTCTCTGAGCCTCAGTGTCCACGTCTGCTGACTGGGGATGACAGCAGCCTGGCCCTCACCTGGGTGTCTTCCAGATGAGATGACAGGCTCGGAAAGCACTCGCCACGCTGCCTGGCACACAGAGGCTCCTGCACGCTGCTACCCCCGTCATTAGACTGCCTTCCCCCAAAGCTACCACCTACGGCTCGGATTCAGCTGTTTCTTTGAATAACACGCTGAGCGGAAATTCCACCGTGGTCCAGACGTTAGGACTTGGCACTCTCACTGCCGGGACACCGGCCTGGTCCCTGGTTGGGGAACTAAGATCCCATAAGCTGTGCAGCACGGCCAAAAAAGAACTGAAGAAAATTTTAAAAATAATCCTATGTCTATTATAAATAAGCATGAGTTGATTAGAAGGTAAACAAGTGGGAGAAAGGCAAACTGTTACAAGAGTCCCCGAATGACCTATTACCAAGAGAACCATCAGCATATTTCAACTGGTGGATGAGTTTCAAAACTTCCATTAAAATGTCAATTATTCACCAGTACATAACCACATAGTGTTCATTCATGTAACACGATAAGGACTCTTTAATACTTCACAGAGAAACAAACGCATGCTATATTATTAAATAGTTAACCTTTCGACGATGCTTCCTTAACTCACTAGGCTGAAAGATGCATGCAAAGAAATGAACAGAAACCAGATTGATTCCAACTCTGATGCTAAAAATTCAAGAAGCGTCAAAGGCAAATACAGTAAAGCAAACATGACGGCAAACATAGAAGTGAGATGAAGACTTAGAGAACATGGAACTGGAAACAGAGCATATTTTTAACCACAGAAGTGAAATGAGCTATTCAAGGTTTACTAGAGAAACACTATAAATTATTACTCAGGAGATACCATTCTATTACAATATCATGATTTATTAAAGCAGAGCATTCTGGTCAGCAAAGGGCCTTAAGAGTTGTCTGTTCTCAGCCAAAATTTGCTATAAGTTAGTTTCCCTTAATAGAAAACACGTTATACTTTAAAGTAGTAATTTCACTGATTAGGAAGTTACCATAATACCTATTTTAAACCTGAACAAATCTAACCACCTATTGGACATTAATGTAAAATCCTTACCTAGAATTTGATATAAAACTTCTCAGAATAAATCCATTAAAGCAGGCATCCCATGAAAATCTGTAAGGAAAGCTAGCATAATAGCAAGTGGAGTCTTCACATCTTATGAACCATAAAAGATACTTTGCACAAGAGTCTAGGAGAGACATTAACCATGCAAAAGCTGATGAGATTTACCGTCTAAACTCCAAGCATCAACACCTAAAGGATATTGGGTCAAAAGACCATTAACTCTACATGTAGAGGAGCATTTCTTCATGGAAGCATAATCTCATTTATGATTACACAGGTTATGTAGTGCATGATCCACCTACACAATGCTTCTAACTCTATAGCGATACACTAACTTTAACTTACTGCTATGCAGGAAAAACACCATTTAATGAGACACGAAGACAAAGCACAAACCAGACTAAGGGGACACAGGACTGATATGACCAGAGCAAGGGGGAAGTTGGCGGAGGGGAGATGGATGTGTGAACTACAGCCTCCAGTGGGGGGGATGGGAGGCTGGAGTCTGGATTGATGACGGCTAAACAGAGAACAGGATGAGTCAGGAAATCAAAACCAATGATGAAAGCAGACACGCCATCAGAAAACTGCACAAGGAGAAAATATTCAGAACTGTTCTTTTACAAATACTTGGAAAGAAATCAAGCATGAAACCACAGAGAAATCGTCCAAGAATTTTAAATATCACCTACTTAGACAATGATACAAATTATAAAACAGTGTGTGAAAAGACCACAAAATGGACCAGTTACCACTTCACATGCATCTAAAATGACCCACAGTTAATTTAATTCTATGCTAACAACGCAGCTCACAGGAAATGGTTGGTAACAGAAAAAAGGGATAATACAAGTGCAGTTTCAAGGCAGAGTGTTGTACACGTGATTCACGGGGTAAACAGCAATGCACTCAGAAACCGAGGTTACACACGAAAGAAAGCTGGCACATGTGCTTTAGAGCCGCACACTCTGTCACCACAAGCCCTAGGGCGTCATCCCTTTCTGAGACTCGGAAGAGTGAGGCAGCCCGACTTCTTCCCTGGGGCCCTGGGGCACCGGGCCTTTAACTGGTTTCATGCGCACAGCTGGCCTGAGGGAGCGGCCAGGCCCATCAACAAGCGGACCAGTTCAGAGTCTTGGTTTTGTTGCCACCGCATGCCCTGCACCCTGCAGCCATGCGTCCCCAATGGAACATGTGCTGCCCGGCTTTCACTCGCCATGAGGGCGGCCTATGGTTACTTTCACGAGGCTGTCTGCTCCCTGACCACAGAAACTTCCCTGCCACTGCCGTGCCCAGCACAGGCCAGGCCCACCGCTCCAGAGGCAGTCTCTGGCTGAGTGCATGATGGCGTGCTAAGCTGGTGGTCCAAATATCAAGACGGATTGGTCCCTGGGCCATTATGGAATGATTAAAGACCAGGCAGTTTTAAAAGTCTTAGACCTCTGAGCATAGTAAATGTACCAGATTTTCTTCTGGGGAGAACATAAAAAACAAAGAAAGAAAAACAGTGTGCTCGGGGAGGCAAGCGGCAGGGAGGAGGTAGATACATACCAGAGTCATGACGCCCAGCCGGTCTCCCTGGAGCTCCGGGCTGTGCCGCCTCCTTCGGGGCGGGGAGCGCTCCCTGCTGGGCGGGCAGGAGCCGGCAAGTGAGGAGGCAGGACACAGGTTGTCGGAGCTCAGGGACTTAAAACACCAAAGGCTGCCTAAGCACGCCCCGCCCGCCCTGCTCTCAGTCTCCTCGGCCCGCTGCTCCGTGCTCTCCTTCTCCTCCTGGATCCACCTAAAAGAGAGCAAAACTCGTCAGCTGCCTTTGTCAGCACAGGAACGTTTCTGGACAACAAATTTGGGCTGGCATTCTGTGTCACGATGAGCAAATTCCGGGAACATTTGCTCATTTCACATCTCGGCTAAAGGGTTTGACTTTCCCTCTTTTGAATACTCTCAAACTTGGAATAACTTCGCACTGAGACTTACAAACTGGCCCTTGGTCATTCACGTTTGATTTGACTTATTTACGCTAACATTCTGACGGGGCCTGGGTGGCGACTCTCTCCCTGTGAGGAGATACCCGAAGTTGAACACCTTCATCTTCCCTGCTCTCAAGGCAGAGGGGCACGTCAGTGCCTCAAGTCTTTTCCACTGGGAATCGGGAACTCTCTATAACCAACACAGCGATTCACAAACAAGCTGGAGTTTCTAAACAAAAGTCCCCAGACCAGATGAAGTGCGGAGGGGATTTTTCTTTTTTAATGGTTGTATGTGTAACAACGCATCACTTGATGAAGTTCTCCACCAGCTTTGTGTGAGTTTCAGGATTCATGTCAATGTGCCACATTCATCTAGAATTCACGCTTCCTGCTCTTCTCCCCTAATGTGTAGTGGATGATTTTATATAGCAGTTTAAATACTCGATGATGCATATAAAATGATTTCCAAAATAAACTACAGGATTCTTGCAGGTCATAACCTCTTCAGCTTCATTCTACCTATAAGTCCTGAAAGTTTCTCACTTGTTAGAGCAAGCTGATAGACAGAATTTACCATTTATGACAAGTCAACTTACTGCCTAAGGAAAATTCACTTTACCTGACAACTTGCTGTAAAAATAAAAATATTCATATGGAACCGTTCCACATTTCCTGCGGGGACAGGGAAAGCCCATCTTTCTGAGCTCTTCTTTGCTCAAACAGGGCGCAGGAAGCAGTCTGTCTCGGCGTCAAAAGTGCAGGCGGCACCACCTGCATTTGCTGGCTGTGCCGTTCACCCCTGCCTTCCCTCCGAGCCCCGCTTGCTCGGCACACAGGCACGGGCACCTAAGCCTGGGCTGACGTGATGAGAACAATCTGAGCAGCAGCTCTGCCTAGTCCTGCGCAGGGTCACCGGCCTGCGGCCACTCAGGACGAGGACCCGGGACAGGGGCGTAGCTGTGCGCGTGTGGCCCAGGCAGGCCTCCGGCCCCCGGACACCCGGCTGCACCCAGACCCAAGGCCCGCTGCTCACCACGAGGAGGGCCTTTGCGTTCTATCCCATTTTGTAAACTGTTACAACTGCCAAGACGGTGTCAGAAGAAAACATCTTAAATATACTGATAAGATGAGAAAAACTCAAACACATGTCTTTGGACCACTGTATTACAACAAGCCAATCTTCACACTGTATTAAGTGAAAAAGGACAATGCAGATCTGAGTGGGAATTTGCCAACCCCCAAACCCCTGCTTTTCTGTTCCAGGTGGCTTTGCACTAGAACGTGGGAGTCTCCGATGGACACAGGTGGGTGAACCCACAGGGCTGGGGGGCACACGGGCCACAGAGGACACCGCCTCGGCACCTCACCCACCTTGGGGCTCAGAGCTGGGGGGGACACCCCACAACACCGCCCCACAGAGTTCTGACACCAGCTGTGGACAGAACGCCCTGCCTGACTGAGCTCTCTCATCAAGGGCGATCTCAGAACTGAGAATCCTTGAAGCAGGCCTGAAGTCAGTTCTCTCATATGGAACACTCAAGACTTCTCGTAGGAGAAGAGAGCTCCTCAGAGAAGCCCACTTTCTGGGGAGCTGAGTTCGGGTGCACCCACCGGATCTCTTCACTGATGGCGTCCAGCTGCTCCTGAAGCGTCACAGGCAGAAGGTCGCCATCGGCCTGCCCGCTGGGCGGCAGCTGATCGGCCGAGCTGAGGAGGGTGACCCCGTCGCCCTCGCCGTCAGACACATCCTCGTCACTCTCGAAGGCATGGGCCCCGGTGGCCACCACGTGGGCCTGCTGTGCGGACTCCCAGTCCTGCTCCCTCTGGCTCTGCACCTGGGAACAAGAGGACCACGGCTCGTCAGCGACATTCAGGACAGCTCTCGTCTGTCAGGAACCGAACACAATTTGACATGCAAGCCCCGACTTTGGATAAATGGCCATGCTTATGAGACACTGCCATCTCTTAAGCGAGAAGTTATGAAGAAACGGGCAGCAGGAGAATCCAGTTCCTAGATGGCCTGCTGATACTCAGGTCTCAGCGTGGACGGAAGGCAATCCTGAGGTTATTCACAAGGGTGGGCTGATGGAGTCAGAGACAAAAACCCAAAATTAAAAACATACATCCATGCCTCCATCAGGCAGGCTGAAGGAAAATAAGAAGGAAAAAATCCTTCAGCTCCGCAGCCGCTGGGTCCACCTCAGCGGTCATCACTTGTACTAGTTCCCCGAGGAGTGCCGTACTCACAGGTTCCCAGGCCTCCGTGTTCCAGGCTGGTCTGAACACGCACAGACAGGAGCGAGCACGGCAGCCGGGGGACTGGAGGGCCAGCCCCCTGCGGCTCTCGTCTCGGGGCACAGGCACTCGGGCTGTTCTGGGGGATAGCCCCTCGCACCGCAATGGCGGCTCTGCCATCAGAGACGCACGGGAGAGTGCCTGCTGGGGCCCGTGCCGCCCTCCCACTCTCACACCTCACACCCTGTTCTCTGCAAGTCTCCCCCCTGTCCGTCTCTCAACCCAGGTCCTGCCTTCTTTCCCAGACATGACCTCAAAGCATCCGAGGGGCAGCCTCGAGGTGCTGGCTGCTGACTACCTGGCCCCCGTGGCCAGAGCCCTCGCCCCTGTCTTCCTCACGACCCCTCCCCAGGGCCTGTTCACCCCCTTCGCTGGCTGCAGGACCACCTCCCATCATCCCTGCTCTGTTCCAGCGAACCAGCTGCCTATGGGTTCACTCCAGCCCGGTCAGCACATCCTCTCCATTCTCTCGCCTTCAAATGGCACAAAGGGAACCAGCAGACTCCTCCTCCAGGGCACCCTGCAGTGCCCACTGGGGGACTCTGAAGGCTGCTTGGGAGAGGCATCTGCTGTCCATATAGCGTATGGTCCATCTACATTATGCCTGTAACTACATAGTGATACACTAACTCTAACTTACTGCTATGCGGGAAAATCACCATTTAATGAGACACGAAGACAAAGCACAAACCAGACGAACGGGACACAGCACTGATACGACCAGAGCAAGTGGGAGGATGCTGGAGGGGAGATGGATGTGTGAACTACAGCCTCCAGTGGGGGGCGGATGGGTGGCTGCGGTCTGGATTGATGACGGCTAAACAGGCAACAGGATGAGTCAGGAAATCAAAATCAATGATGAAATCAGACACACCATCAGAAAACTCCACAAGGAACAATATTCAGAACTGTTTTTTTACAAATACTTGGAAAGAAATCAAGCACGAAACCACAGAGAAATCGTCCAAGAATTTTACATATCAACTACTTAGACAATGATACAAATTATAAAAGCAGTGTGTCAAAAGACCACAAAATTGACCAGTTACCACTTAACATGCATCTAAAATGACCCACAGTTAGTTTAATTCTATGCTAACAACACAACTCACAGGAAATGGCTGGTAACGGAAAAAATGGATAATACAAGTGCAGTTTCAAGTAGAGTGTTGTACACGTGATTCACGGGGTAAACAGCAATGCATTCAGAAACCTAGGCTACACAGGCAAGAAAGCCGGCACATGTGCCTTAGAGCCGCACGCTCTTTCTCCAGAAGCCCTAGGGCATCATCCCGTGTGGAGACGCGGAAGAGTGAGGTAGCCCGACTTCTTCCCTGGGGCCCTGGGGCACCGGACCTTTAAATGGTTTCACGTGCACAGCTGGCCTGAGCATGCGGCCAGGCCCATCAGCAAGCGGACCAGTTTAGAGTCTTGGTCCTGTTGCCACCGCATGCCCTGCACCCTGCAGCCAGGTGTCCCCGATGGAACATGTGCTGCCCGGCTTTCACTCGCCATGAGGGCGGCCTATGCTTACTTTCACGAGGCTGTCTGCTCCCTGACCACAGAAACTTCCCTCCCGCTGCTGTGCCCAGCACAGGCCAGGCCCACCGCTCCAGAGGCAGGCTCTGGCTGAGTTCACGATGGCTTGCTAATCCGGTGGTCCAAATATGAAGCCTAATTGGTCCCTGTGCCATTATGGAATGATTAAAGGCCAGGCAGTTTTAAACGTCTTAGACCTCTGAGCGGAGCAAATGTACCTGATTTTCCTCTGGGGAAAAACAGAAAAAACATAGGAAGAAAAATAGTGTGCTCGGGGAGGGATGCGGCAGGGAGGAGGCAGACACTTACCGGAGTCATCACGCCCAGCCGGTCTCCCTCGCGCTCCAGGCTGTGCTGCCTCCCTCGGGGCGGGGAGCGCTCCCTGCTGGGCGGGCAGGAGCCAGCAAGTGAGGAGGCAGGACACAGGTTGTCGGAGCTCAGGGACTTAAAACGCCGAAGGCTGCCTAAGCGCGCCCCGCCCGCCCTGCTCTCAGTCTCCTCGGCCCGCTGCTTCGAAATCTTCTTCTCCTCTAAGATCCACCTAAAAGAGAGCAAAACTCGTCAGCTGCTTTTGTCAGCACAGGAACGTGTCTGGACAACAAATCTGGGCTGGCATTCTGCGTCACGATGAGCAAATTCTGGGAACATCTGCTCATTTCACATCTCGGCTAAAAGGTTCGACTTTCCCTCTTTTGAATATTCTCAAACTTGGAATAACTTAGCACTGAGTCTTACAAACTGGGCCCTGGTCATTCACGTTTGTTTTGACGTATTTATGCTAACATTCTGATGGGGCCTGGGTGGAGACTCTCTCCCTGTGAGGAGATACCTGAAGTTGACCACCTTCACCTTCCCTGCTTTCAGGGCAGAGGTGCATGTCAGTGCCTCAAGTCTTTGCCACTGGGAATCGGGAACTCTCTATAACCAACACAGCGATTCACGAACAAGCTGGAGTTTCTAAGCCAAAGTCCCCAGACCAGATGAAGTGCTGAGGAGATTTTTCTTTTTTTAAGGTTGTATGTGTAACAACACATCACTTGATGAAGTTCTCCACCAGGTTTATGTGAGTTTCTGGACTCATGTCAATGTGCCGCATTTACCTAAAATTCACGCTTAGTGTTCTTCTCCCCTAATGTGTAGTGGGTGATTTTAAATAGCAGTTTAAATACTCGATGATGTATATAAAATGATTTCCAAAATAAAATACAGGATTCTTGCAGATCATAACCTCTTCAGCTTCATTCTACCTATAAGTCCTGAAAGTTTCTCACTTGTGATAGCAAGCTGATGGACAGAATATACATTTATAACAAGTCAACTTATTGTCTAAGGAAAATTCACTTTACCTGACAACTTGCTGTAAAAATAAAATATTAATAAGGAACTGTTCCGTAATTCCTGCGGGGACAGGGAAAGCCGATCGTTCTGAGGTCGTCTGAGCTGAAACAGGGCCCAGAAGCAGTCTGTCTCGGCATCAAAAGTGCAGGCGGCACCACCTGCGTTTGCTGGCTGTGCCGTTCAACCCTGCCTTCCCCCCGAGCCCCGCGTGCTCGGCACACAGGCACGGGCACCTTAGCCTGGGCTGACGTGACGAGAACAATCTGAGCAGCAGCTCTGCCTGGTCCTGTGCACGGTCACCGGCCTGCCGCCACTCTGGACGTGGACCCGGGACAGGGGCGTAGCTGTGCGGGTGTGGCCAAAGCAGGCCTCAGGGCCCCCGGACACCCGGCTGCACCCAGACCCAAGGCCCCCTGAGCACCACGAGGCGGGCCATTGCGTTCTATCCCGTTCTGTAAACTGTTACAAATGCCAAGACGGTGTGGGAAGAAAACATCTTAAATATACTGATGAGATGAGAAAAACTCAAACACATCCTTGGACCCCTGTCTTACAACAAGCCAATCTTCACACTGTATTAAGTGAAAAAGGACAATGCAGATCTGAGTGGGAATTTGCCAACCCCCAAACCCCTGCTTTTCTGTTCCAGGTGGCTTTTCACCAGAACGTGGGAGTCTCCTAGGGACACGGGAGGGTGAACCCTCTAGAGGGCTGGAGGGCACACGGGCCGCAGAGGACACCGCCTCGGCACCTCAGCCACCTGGGGGCTCAGAGCTGGAGGGATCACCCCACAACGACGCCCCACAGAGTGCTGACACCAGCTGTGGACAGAACGCCCTGCCTGACTGAGCTCTCTCATCAAGGGCGATCTCAGAACTGAAAATCCTCGAAGCAGGCCTGAAGTCAGTTTTCTCACTATGGAAAACTCAGACTTCACGTAGGAGAAGACAGCTCCTCAGAGAAGCCCAGGTTCTAGGGAGCTGAATTCGGGCGCACCCACCGGATGTCTTCGTTAATGGCGTCCAGCAGCTCCTGAATCATCACAGGCAGAGTGTCTGCATCGGCCTGCCCGCTGGGCAGCTGATCGGCCGAGCTGAGGAGGGTGACCTTGTCGCCCTCGCCTTCAGACACATCCTCGTCACTCTCGAAGGCCTGGGCCACGGTGGCCACCACGCGGGCCTGCTGCGCGGACTCCCAGTCCTGTTCCCTCTCGCTCTGCACCTGGGAACAAGAGGACCACGGCTCGTCAGCGACATTCAGGACAGCTCACGTCTATCAGGAACCGAACACAATTTGATATGGAAGCCCCGACTTTGGATAAACGGCCATGCTTATGAGACACTGCCATCTCTTAAGCGAGCAGTACTGAAGAAATGGGCAGGAGGAGAATCCAGTTCCTAGATGGCCTGGTGACACTCAGGTCTCAGCGTGGACAGAAGGCAATCCTATGAGGTTATTCACAAGGGTGGGCTGATGGAGTCAGAGACAAAAACCCAAAATTAAAAACAGTCCATGCTTCCATCAGGCAGGCTGAAGGAAAATAAGAAGGAAAAAACACTTCAGCTCCCCAGTCGCTGGGTCCACCTCAGCGGTCATCACTTGTACTAGTTCCCCGAGGAGTGCGATCCTCACAGGTTCCCAGCCCTCCATGTTCCAGGCTGGTCTGAACACGCACAGACAGGAGCGAGCAGGGAAGCCAGGGGACTGGAGGGCCAGCCCCCTGCGGCTCTCGTCTCGGGGCACAGGCACTCGGGCTGTTCTGGGGGATAGCCCCTTGCACCACAAGGGCGGCTCTGCCATCAGAGATGCACGGGAGAGTGCCTGCTGGGGCCCATGCCGCCCTCCCGCTTTCACACCTCACACCCCTCTCTCGGCAAAGTTCCCCCCTGTCCGACTCTCAACCCAGGTCCTGCCTTCTCTCCCAGACATGACCTCAAAGCATCTGAGGGGCAGCCTCGAAGTGCTGACTGCCGGCTACCTAGCCCCCGTGGCCAGAGCCCTCGCCCCTGTCTTCCTCATGACTCCTCCCCAGGGCTGGGCCACCCCCTTCGCTGGCTGCAGAACCACCTCCCATCATCTCTACTCCATTCCAGCGAACCGACTGCCTATGGGTTCACCGTATCAGCCCGGTCAGCACATCCTCTCCGTTCTCTCGCCTTCAAATGGCACAAAGGGAACCAGCAGACTCCTCCTCCAGGGCACCCTGCAGTGCCCACTGGGGGTCTCTGAAGGCTGCTTGGGAGAGGCATCTGCTGTCCATATAGTGTATCATCCATCTACATTATGCCTGTAACTACATAGTGATACACTAACTCTAACTTACTGCTATGCGGGAAAATCACCATTTAATGAGACACGAAGACAAAGCACAAACCAGACGAATGGGACACAGCACGGATATGACCAGAGCAAGGGGGAGGATTGGGGAGGGGAGATGGATGTGTGAACCACAGCCTTCGGTGGGGGGGGGGGGGGGCGGTGGGAGTCTGGGGTTTGCATTGATGATGGCTAAACAGACAACAGGATGAGTCAGGAAATCAAAACCAATGATGAAAGCAGACACACTATCAGAAAACTCCACAAGGAAAAATATTCAGAACTGTTGTTTTTTACAAATACTCAGAAAGAAATCAAGCATGAAACCACAGAGAAATGGTCCAAGAGTTTTAAATATCAACTACTTAGACAATGATACAAATTATAAAACAGTGTGTCAAAAGACCACAAAATGAAAAAAAAAAGACCACAAAATGGACCAGTTACCATTTCACATGCATCTAAAATGACCCACAGTTAATTTAATTCTATGCTAACAACGCAGCTCACAGGAAATGGGTGGTAACAGAAAAAAGGGATAATGCAAGTGCAGTTTCAAGGCAGAGTGTTGTACACGTGATTCACGGGGTAAACAGCAATGCACTTAGAAACCTAGGCTACACAGGCAGGAAAGCTGGCACATGTGCCTTAGAGCCGCATACTCTGTCACCAGAAGCCCTAGGTGGTCATCCCGTGTTGAGACGCGGAAGAGTGAGGCAGCCTGACTTCTTCCCTGGGGCCCTGTGGCACCGGGCCTTTATCTGGTTTCACACCCACAGCTGGCCTGAGCTCGCGCCTAGGCCCATCAGCAAGCGGACCAGTTCAGAGTCTTGGTTTTGTTGCCACCGCATGCCCTGCACCCTGCAGCCACGCGTCCCCGATGGAAAATGTGCTGCCCGGCTTTCACTCGCCATGAGGGCGGCCTATGGTTACTTTCATGAGGCTGTCTGCTCCCTGACGACAGAAACATCCCTGCCACTGCCGTGCCCAGCACAGGCCAGGCCCACCACTCCAGAGGTAGGCTCTGGTTGAGTTCATGATGGCATGCTAAGCTGGTGGTCCAAATATGAAGCCTAATTGGTCCCTGTGCCATTATGGAATGATTAAAGACCAGGCAGTTTTAAAAGTCTTAGACCTCTGAGCGTAGCAAATGTACCTGATTTTCCTCTGGGGAGAAAGAGAAAAAACAAAGAAAGAAAAACAGTGTGCTTGGGGAGGGATGCGGCAGGGAGGAGGCAGACACTTACCGGAGTCATCACGCCCAGCCGGTCTCCCTCGCGCGTCAGGCTTTGCCACCTCCCTCGGGGTGGGGAGCGCCCCCTGCTGGGCGGGCAGGAGCCGGCAAGTGAGGAGGCAGGACACAGGTTGTCGGAGCTCAGGGACTTAAAACGCCGAAGGCTGCCTAAGCGCGCCCCGCCCGCCCTGCTCTCAGTCTCCTCGGCCCGCTGCTTCGAAATCTTCTTCTCCTCTAAGATCCACCTAAAAGAGAGCAAAGCTCGTCAGCTGCCTTTGTCAGCACAGGAACGTTTCTCGACAACAAATTTTGGCTGGCATTCTGCGTCACGATGAGCAAATTCCGGGAACATCTGCTCATTTCACATCTCGGCTAAAAGGTTCGACTTTCCCTCTTTTGAATATTCTCAAACTTGGAATAACTTCGCACTGAGACTTACAAACTGGCCCCTGGTCATTCACGTTTGATTTGACTTATTTACGCTAACATTCTGATGGGGCCTGGGTGGAGACTCTCTCCCTGTGAGGAGATACCTGAAGTTGACAACCTTCACCTTCCCTGCTCTCAGGGCAGAGGTGCACGTCACTGCCGCAATTATTTTCCCCTTGGAATCAGGAACTCTCTATAACCAACACAGCGATTCACAAACAAGCTGGAGATTCTAAACAAAAGTCCCCAGACTAGATGAAGTGCGGAGGGGATTTTTCTTTTTTAATGGTTGAATATGTACAAACACATCACTTGATGAAGTTCTCCACCAGCTTTGTGCGAGTTTCTGGATTCATGTCAATGTGCCGCATTCACCTAGAATTCACGCTTACTGCTCTTCTCCCCTACTGTGTAGTGGATGATTTTATATAGCAGTTTAAATATTCGATGATGCATATAAAATGATTTCCAAAATAAACTACAGGATTCTTGCAGGTCATAACCTCTTCAGCTTCACTTCTACCTATACGTCCTGAAAGTTTTTCACTGGTGATAGAAAGCTGATGGACAGAATTTACCATTAATAAGAAGTCAACTTACTGCCTAAGGAAAATTCACTTTACCTGACAACTTGCTGTAAAAATAAAAATATTCATATGGAACCATCCCATATTTCCTGCGGGGACGGGGAAAGCCCATCTTTCTGAGCTCTTCTTTGCTCAAACAGGGCGCAGGAAGCAGTCTGTCTCGGCGTCAAAAGTGCAGGCGGCACCACCTGCGTTTGCTGGCTGTGCCGTTCACCCCTGCCTTCCCACCGAGTCCCGCGTGCTCGGCACACAGGCACGGGCACCTTAGCCTGGGCTGACGTGACGAGAACAATCTGAGCAGCAGCTCTGCCTGGTCCTGCGTGGGGTCACCGGCCTGCGGCCACTCTGGACACGGACTCAGGACAGGGGGGGTAGCTGTGTGGGTGTGGCCCAGGCAGGCCTCGGGGCCCCCGGACACCTGGCTGCACCCAGACCCAAGGCCCCTTGAGCACCACGAAGCGGGCCTTTGCGTTCTATCCCGTTTTGTAAACTGTTACAACTGCCAAGACGGTGTCGAAAGAAAATATCTTAAATATACTGATGAGATGAGAAAAACTCAAAACACATGTCCTTGGACCCCTGTCTTACAACAAGCCAATCTTCACACTGCATATTAAAAAGGACAATGCAGATCTGAGTGGGAATTTGCCAACCCCCAAACCCCTGCTTTTCTGTTCCAGGTGGCTTTTCACCAGAACGTGGGAGTCTCCTAGGGACACGGGAGGGTGAACCCTCTAGAGGGCTGGAGGGCACACGGGCCGCAGAGGACACCGCCTCGGCACCTCAGCCACCTGGGGGCTCAGAGCTGGAGGGATCACCCCACAACGACGCCCCACAGAGTGCTGACACCAGCTGTGGACAGAACGCCCTGCCTGACTGAGCTCTCTCATCAAGGGCGATCTCAGAACTGAAAATCCTCGAAGCAGGCCTGAAGTCAGTTTTCTCACTATGGAAAACTCAGACTTCACGTAGGAGAAGACAGCTCCTCAGAGAAGCCCAGGTTCTAGGGAGCTGAATTCGGGCGCACCCACCGGATGTCTTCGTTAATGGCATCCAGCAGCTCCTGAATCATCACAGGCAGAGTGTCTGCATCGGCCTGCCCGCTGGGCGGCAGCTGATCGGCCGAGCTGAAGAGGGTGACCCTGTCGCCCTCGCCGTCAGACACATCCTCGTCACTCTCGAAGGCCTGGGCCACGGTGGCCACCACGCGGGCCTGCTGCGCGGACTCCCAGTCCTGTTCCCTCTCGCTCTGCACCTGGGAACAAGAGGACCACGGCTCGTCAGCGACATTCAGGACAGCTCACGTCTATCAGGAACCGAACACAATTTGACATGGAAGCCCCGACTTTGGATAAACGGCCATGCTTATGAGACACTGCCATCGCTTAAGCGAGCAGTACTGAAGAAATGGGCAGGAGGAGAATCCAGTTCCTAGATGGCCTGGTGACACTCAGGTCTCAGCGTGGACAGAAGGCAATCCTATGAGGTTATTCACAAGGGTGGGCTGATGGAGTCAGAGACAAAAACCCAAAATTAAAAACATTCCATGCCTCCATCATGAAGGCTGAAGGAAAATAAGAAGGAAAAAACACTTCAGCTCCCCAGTCGCTGGGTCCACCTCAGCGGTCATCACTTGTACTAGTTCCCCGAGGAGTGCCGTACTCACAGGTTCCCAGGCCTCCGTTCTCCAGGCTGGTCTGAACACGCACAGACAGGAGTGAGCAGGGCAGCCAGGGGACTAGGGCACTAGGGCCACAGGCACTCAGGCTGTTCTGGGGGATAGCCCCTCGCACCGCAAGGGCGGCTCTGCCATCAGAGACGCACGGGAGAGTGCCTGCTGGGCCCGTGCCGCCCTCCCACTCTCACACCTCACACCCTGTTCTCTGCAAGTCTCCCCCCTGTCCGACTCTCAACCCAGGTCCTGCCTTCTTTCCCAGACATGACCGGAAAGCAACCGCGGGGCAGCCTCGAGATGCTGGCTGCCGACTACCTGGCCCCTGTGGCCAAAGCCCTTGCCCCTGTCTTCCTCACGACCCCTCCCCAGGGCCTGGCCACCCCCTTCGCTGGCTGCAGGACCACGTGCCATCATCCCGGCTCCGCTCCAGCGAACCAGCTGCCTGTGGGTTCACCCCTATCAGCACGTTCAGCACATCCTCTCGGTTCTCTCACCTTCAAATGGCACAAGGGAACCAGCAGACTCCTCCTCCAGGGCACCCTGCAGCGCCCCCTGGGGGTCTCTGAATGCTGCTTGGGAGAGGCATCTGCTGTCCATATAGTGTATGATCCATCTACATTATGCCTGTAACTGCATAGTGATACACTAACTCTAACTTACTGCTATGCGGGAAAATCACCATTTAATGAGACACGAAGACAAAGCACAAACCAGACGAACGGGACACAGCACTGATATGACCAGAGCAAGTGGTGTGATGCTGGAGGGGAGATGGATGTGTGAACTACAGCCTCCGGTGGGGGGGGATGGGAGGCTGGAGTCTGGATTGATGATGGCTAAACAGGCAACAGGATGAGTCAGGAAATCAAAGCCAATGATGACGGCAGACACACCGTCCGAAAACTCCACAAGGAGAAGATATTCAGAACTGTTCTTTTACAAATACTTGGAAAGAAATCAAGCATGAAACCACAGAGAAATCGTCCAAGAATTTTACATATCAACTTCTTTGGCAATGATACAAGTTAGAAAAGCAGTGTGTCAAAAGACCACAAAATGGACCAGTTACCACTTCACAGGCATCGAAAATGACCCACAGTTAATTTAATTCTATGCTAACAACACAACTCACAGGAAATGGGTGATAACAGAAAAAAGGGATAATACAATTGCAGTTTCAAGGCCGCGTGTTGTACACGTGATTCATGGGGTAAACAGCAGTGCACTCAGAAACCTAGGCTACACACGCAAGAAAGCCGGCACATGTGCTTTAGAGCCGCACACTCTGTCACCAGAAGCCTTAGGGCCTCAGCCCGTTCTGAGACTCTGAAGAGTGAGGCAGCCCGCCTTCTTCCCTGGGGCCCTGGGGCACCGGGCCTTTAACTGGTCTCACACGCACAGCCAGCCGGAGCGCATGGCCAGGCCCATCAGCAAGCGGACCAGATTAGATTCTTGGTTCTGTTGCCACTGCATACCTTGCACCCTGCAGCCAGGTGTCCCTGATGGAACATGTGCTGCCCAGTTTTCACTCGCCAGGAGGGCGGCCTATGGTTACTTTCATGAGGCGGTCTGCTCCCTGACCACAGAAACTTCCCTGCCACTGCCGTGCCCAGAACAGGCCAGGCCCACCGATCCAGAGGCGGGCTCTGGCTGAGTTCATGACTGCGTGCTAAGCCGGTGGTCCAAATATCAAGACTGATTGGTCCCTGTGCCATTATGGAATGATTAAAGACCAGGCAGTTTTAAAAGTCTTAGACCTCTGAGCGGAGCAAATGTACCTGATTTTTTTCTGGGGAAAAACAGAAAAAACAAAGAAAAACAGTGTGCTCGGGGAGGGATGCGGCAGGGAGGAGGCAGACACATACCGGAGTCAGGACGCCTAGCCGGTCTCCCTGGAGCTCCGGACTGTGCTGCCTCCTTCGGGGCGGGGAGCGCCCCCTGCTGGGCGGGCAGGAGCCGGCAAGTGAGGAGGCAGCACACAGGTTGTCGGAGCTCAGGGACTTAAAACGCCGAAGGCTGCCTAAGCGCGCCCCGCCCGCCCTGCTCTCAGTCTCCTCGGCCCGCTGCTCCGTGCTCTCCTTCTCCTCCTGGATCCACCTAAAAGAGAGCAAAACTCGTCAGCTGCCTTTGTCAGCACAGGATCGTGTCTGGACAACAAATTTGGGCTGGCATTCTGTGTCACGATGAGCAAATTCCGGGAACATCTGCTCATTTCACATCTCGGCTAAAAGGTTCGATTTCCCTCTTTTGAATATTCTCAAACTTGGAATAACTTCGCACTGAGACTTACAAACTGGCCCCTGGTCATTCACGTTTGATGTGACTTATTTACGCTAACATTCTGACGGGGCCTGGGTGACGACTCTCTCCCTGTGAGGAGATACCTGAAGTTGACAACCTTCACCTTCCCTGCTCTCAGGGCAGAGGGGCACGTCAGTGCCCCAAGTCTTTTCCACTGGGAATCAGGAACTCTCTATAACCAACACAGCGGTTCACGAACAAGCTGGAGATTCTAAACAAAAGTCCCCAGACCAGATGAAATGCTGAGGGGATTTTTCTTTTTTTAAGGTTGTATGTGTAACAACGCATCACTTGATGAAGTTCTCCACCAGCTTTGTGCGAGTTTCTGGATTCGTCAATGTGTCGCATTCACCTAGAATTCACGCTTCCTGCTCTTCTCCCCTAATGTGTAGTGGGTGATTTTAAATGGCAGTGTAAATACTCGATGATGCCTATAAAATGATTTCAAAATAAAATACAGGATTCTTGCAAGTCCTAACCTCTTCAGCTTCATTCTACCTATAAGTCCTGAAAGTTTCTCACTTGTGATAGCAAGCTGATGGACAGAATTTACCATTGATAAATCAAGTCAACTTACTGCCTAAGGAAAATTCACTTTACCTGACAACTTGTCGTAAAAATAAACATATTAATATGGAACCGTTCCATATTTCCTGCGGGGACGGGGAAAGCCCATCTTTGTGAGGTCGTCTGAGCTGAAACAGGGCCCAGGAAGCAGTCTGTCTCGGCGTCAAAAGTGCAGGCAGCACCACCTGCGTTTGCTGGCTGTGCCGTTCACCCCTGCCTTCCCCCCGAGCCCCGCGTGCTCGGCACACAGGCATGGGCACCTCGGCCTGGGCTGACGTGACGAGAACAATCTGAGTAGCAGCTCTGCCTGGTCTTGTGCGGTGTCACTGGCCTGCGGCCACTCTAGACACGGACCCGGGTCAGGGGCTTAGCTGTGCCGGTGTGGCCCAGGCAGGCCTCGGGGCCCCCGGACACCCGGCTGCACCCAGACCCAAGGCCCGCTGCTCACCACGAGGTGGGCCTTTGTGTTCTAGCCCGTTCTGTAAACTGTTACAACTGCCAAGACGGTGTCTAAAGAAAACATCTTAAATATACTGACGACATGAGAAAAAAACTCAAACACATGGCTTTGGACCCCTGTCTTACAACAAGCCAATCTTCACACTGTATTAAGTTAAAAAGGACAATGCAGATCTGAGTGGGAATTTGCCAACCCCCAAACCCCTGCTTTTCTGTTCCAGGTGGCTTTTCACTAGAACGTGGGAATCTCCGATGGACCCGGGAGGGTGAACCCTATGGGCTGGAGGGCACACGGGCCACAGAGGACACCGCCTCGGCACCTCACCCACCTTGGGGCTCAGAGCTGGGGGGGAAACCCCACAACGCCCCCCACACAGAGGGCTGACACCAGCTGTAGACAGAACGCCCTGCCTGACTGAGCTCTATCATCAAGGGCGATTCAGAACTGAAAATCCTTGAAGCAGGCCTGAAGTCAGTTCTCTCACTATGGAACTCTCAGACGTCTCGTAGGAGAAGACAGCTCCTCAGAGAAGCCCAGGTTCTGGGGAGCTGAGTTCGGGCGCACCCACCAGATGTCCTTGTTGATGGCGTCCAGCGGCTCCTGATACATCACAGGCAGAGTGTCGGCATCGGCCTGCACACTGGGCGGCAGCTGACCGGCCGAGCTGAGGAGGGTGACCCCGTCGCCCTCGCTGTCAGACACATCGTCGTCACTCTCGAAGGCCTGGGCCACGGTGTCAACCACGCGGGCCGGCTGCGTGGACTCCCAGTCCTGCTCCCTCTGGCTCTGCACCTGGGCACGAGAGGACCACGGCTCGTCAGCGACATTCAGGACAGCTCATGTCTATCAGGAACCGAACACAATTTGACATGGAAGCCCCGACTTTGGATAAATGACCATGCTTATGAGACACTGCCATCTCTTAAGCGAGAAGTTATGAAGAAACGGGCAGGAGGAGAATCGAGTTCCTAGATGGCCTGGTGACAGTCCGGTCTTAGCGTGGACGGAAGGTATCCTATGAGGTTATTCACAAGGGTGGGCTGATGGAGTCAGAGACAAAAACCCAAGATTAAAAACATACATTCATGCCTCCATCAGGCAGGATGAAGGAAAAAAAGGAAAAAATCCTTCAGCTCCGCAGCCGCTGGGTCCACCTAAGCAGTCATCATTGTACTAGTTCCCCGAGGAGTGCGATCCTCACAGGTTCCCAGGCCTCCGTGCTCCATGCTGGTCTGAACACGCACAGACAGGAGCGAGCAGGGCAGCCAGGGGACTGGAGGGCCAGCCCCCTGCGGCTCTCCTCTCGGGGCACAGGCACTCGGGCTGCTCTGGGGGATAGCCCCTCGCACCACAAGGGTGGCTCTGCCATCAGAGACGCACGGGAGAGTGCCTGCTGGGGCCCGTGCCGCCCTCCCACTCTCACACCTCACACCCCTCTCTCTGCAAGTCTCCCCACTGTTCGACTCTCAACCCAGGTCCTGCCTTCTCTCCCACACATGACTTCAAAGCATTCGAGGGGCAGCCTCGAGGTGCTGGCTGCCGGCTCCCTGGCCGCGTGGTCACAGCCCACGCCCCCTGTCTTCATCACGACTCCTCCCCAGGGCCTGACCTCCCCCTTTGCGGGCTGCAGGACCACCTGCCATCATCCCGGTTCCGCTCCAGCAAACCGGCTGCCTATGGGTTCACCCCCATCAGCCCGGTTAGCACATCCTCTCGCTTCTCTCACCTTCAGATGGCACAATGGGAGCCAGCAGACTCCTCCTCCAGGGCACCCTGCAGCGCCCACTCGGGGTCTCTGAAGGCTCCCTGGGAGCGGCCTCTGCTGTCCCCCTCCTGCCTGGTCTCCAGCTCTCTGCAAGCAGGTGCTGTGCCCCATGTCACCAAGCCTCCTCTCCTCCTTGCCCACCCCGCCGCCCTCCTACATGTCTCTCCCTGGCTCCAGGCCCCACCCTCCCTGCGGTTATTCCTCAGGCCCTTGCGCCCCATTTCAAAGATAAATAACATCTGATATCCACCACTACAGCCTTCATACTTTTTGAAAATGAAAGTACACAAATGACGAACCCTTAACTGAATTGCACGATGACTGTCCAAACTCACCTGTTTGTGTGCGGTCCTTAATTCCTCTTCTAAGGAACTACACCTTTCGAGAGCGTGTCGCAGTTGCTCTCTCAACTGAAATAAAAGGGTCCGAATCACTGTGTGTTGATGTGTGTACATACGTTAGTGCACTTCTTATTCTACCCTCACCTGATTCCATGGCTACTGTAACAGAATACCTTTAATGTCTCTCATTGACCTTAAGGTGAAGAAAATCTGCTTACTAACAGCTTTAAATTCTCAGTTTCCGAGGAAAAAACTGTTATCCTAAAAGAACTGTATTACCCAGTTTTTAATTGCAAATTGATATACAGAATAAAAAAAAACCTTGAGGCATTTATGCCAACTAATACTTTTTAACTGGGCGCTTCCCAGGTGTCTCAGTGGTAAAGAATCTGCCTGCCAATGTGAGAGGGCAGGTTCGATCCCTGAGTCGGGAAGATCCCCTGGACTAGGAGATGGCCACCCACTCCAGTATTCTTGCCTGGGAAGCCCCATGAAGAGAGGAGCGTGGTGGGCTACGGTCCACAGGGTCGCAAAGACTCGGACATGTCTGAGCATGTACTCAGGCAACGCTCTTTAACCATATAAAACTCTGAGTTCTTACAGAAAAACCTGTATTTACAAGAATTCAAGAAGCTCAAAAGTCAACTAGTTCCATAAATACACGCATCGTCCACCTAACCAGGCAGCAAATGTACAAATCCAGGACGGCCGCGGGGCTGGTACCTTCTCGTCCAGGGCCTTGTGGTGCTCAAAGAGCAATCTCAGCGCCCTGAGCAGCTCCACCTCGCTGGTCATGCTGGCTGGGGACTGCGCCTGCTGCGGGCCCGCCGTCATCCCGAGGGACGGCACATACCGGGAAACCAGGATCTCCAGGTGTTCCAGCAGCAGCTGCAAGGCGGGGCCAAAGGAGCACCTTCAACCTCACACTTGAATTCAGGGCCGAGAACGCCTCTCAGCTTCACGCTAAGGCCAAAACCATGCTAAGGCACGTCGGAATCCCGCCAGTTCAGTCTGAAGTTAGAGTGGACTTCCCCAGTGTCCCAGGAGTTAACACTCCACACTTCTGCAGGGCTCATGGGTTTTAATCCCTGGTCGGGGAACTAAGATCCCACACAAACTGCAGCATGGACAAAAATGGAAGGTAAGAGAACTCTCCCCTCAAATGTACTAAAATTACATTAGCTCTCATCATAAATTTGAAGCAAGGTATGAGAACCCCAAACTGATCCACCTCGGTCTGCTCAGTGGGAAGATGTGAAAAATGACTTGAAAACCAGACAGACTTTAAAGACAGCAACACGGAGCCCAGTGGTGACCTCCGCGGGGCACAGGTCAACACGTGAGACTCCGCCTACTGACCCTGGTGTTGTTCCTTTTGGCTTTCAGCTCCGCGATTTCCGCTTCTCTTGTAAGAAGCTGCTCCCTGCATGCCTTTAGTTGTTGAGATGTGGCCAACTCCTAGAAAACAGGTAAATGAGGAAGTAACTAAATGCAAACACAAATGTTAAGTTAAAGAGAGCGAGACTCTGCAGACTGACACTGTCCATTCTCTCCAGGCTCCACTCAAAGGATCTCCCTGCCCCTCCGGAGAAGAGGGGGCCCGCTGACCCCAAGACCACACAGACCCCTACAACTCAGACTGGCCTGCAGCCTCCACCTCGACCTGGCAGGCACGCGGCAGGGCAGAACCCGGAATCCAGCCAGCCTTCTCAAGACCCAGGGAAGTCTGAGAAACTTTCCTAAACATACACCTAACAACAAAGTGGATAAAGAGATTCTTAAACGACACACAGACAAGTGACCTAGAGCCCCTGGGGAGAGTGAAGAAGAGAGGTAAGGTCTACAAGGCCACCAGGCTTTGGAGTGTTCCTCTGCGAAAGAGGCTGATGGCACCCCAAGGCCGTCTGTTAGCCTGACTCCACTGAAGTCACCCAGTCATTCCATGAACTGCTTAAAATGGTAAATTCATGTTAAATGTATTTTATCACAATATGTATGTACGCGGGGCCGTCCACGTGGTGAACTTGCTCAAACCGAACCACGCGGACTCTTTCATTCTTCGATTGTTCTTTGCACAAATACAAAAATCCTGGGCCACGTATCCCCTACTACATACTAAGTATTCGGCACCTAGAGCACTGCCCAACACTTTGTAAGAGGCATGCAGTAGACATGTGAAGCTATGAGGGTGTATGTTATACACATGAGCACTAGGTACCCATCACGAGAACACTGGACGCACTGGTCTGTGCTTTGTAAGATGGGACACGTTAAGGGGCTTAGCCTTTCTGCTTCAAGGGCTGACTCTCTAGCTCGATCCACATGCCCCAGAGACTCCTCCAGCCAGGGGATCCCTTGTTTGGAAGAAGAGAGACCTTAAGGGGCTTAGCCTTTCTGCTCCAAGGACTGACTCTATGGCTCAGCCCACGTGCCCCAGTGACTCCTCCAGGCACTGTTTCGCTTCCTGTGGGGCCCCCGCCCATCGTCCACACACCACCTGCACAGCCTCTTACAAGGTCAACCTGCTGGGGTCGATCCTGCCCAGGAGGCCAGAACGCCCTGGCCGGCAGGGCCCACAACCATGCGAACACAGTGAAACACAAACCCAATGCTTCGCCAGGTGAGGGCCAACCCGACGGGCCCAGCCCCCGGCTGCTCTCACCTCCGGCCACTCTGCTTCCAGGACTTGGGATGAGGCCAACTTATTTCTTGTCTTGGCCTTTTTCTTGGGGTGGCAGCATGGGAAAAGCGCCCATAGGCTGGCCCTTCTGCGACCCATCCTCGCGGATGGGGGCAGCCCCCCACTCAGGGGCACCTGCTGTTTCCCAGGCAGATCACCTGAGGTATCACCACCGATCTCACACTATGACCACCGTTCTCACGCACACACCGCTCTCACACACACCGCTCTCACACACACTGCTCTCACACACACCACACTCACACACTGCTCTCACACACTGCTCCCACACTGTGACCACCAGCTCCGCTGTCTCAAGAAGAAATGGCACGAAGGCTCTGCCTCCAGCACATCTCCCAGGAGCCCAGAACATGGAACCCACTCTGTCACAAGGGGCTCCATGGTAACAGAGGGGCTGGGCTCAGGCCCACCATCAAGGGTGCAGAGAGCGGGGAGGGGCTGCCAAAAAGATGGCAGGTGTGTGTTGGGTGCGGGAGAAGGAAGGCCGTGCCCACAGCTCAGGCCCACCGTCAAACGTGACCCTGCAAGGTCACTGGGTCACAGTCAAACTGAACAGTATAAACTGCTTTAGAAACCACCACCGCTAGGGATGAGCACGTCTTCTAAGTGGGCTTCTGCTTCGTCCACCCCTGAAACAAGCCTGCAGTGAGGCTACTGAAAGGGCACCCCTGAACTCAAGGGTGTGCCCAGAATCCACCCGGCTGAGGAGGACTCACCACGCTGGCTGCCCCTCACTCTCACCCTGAGCTTGGTCCTCCCTGACTGGCTCCCTCACTCGAGCTCAGCAAGGGCTTGACCAACCTCACTCCGGGTGCTTACAATGAACCCACAGTGGGGACAGGGGTTCATTCAACCTGCTGCGAGCTCGCCCTCTTAACTTGGACCCTGGGCCGCCAGAAGACTCGGCCCCATGGCGGCTGCATGGTGGAGGTTCAGGGGTGGCCCTGCCTCCAGCCGTGACAGCCAGCGCCTCCCAGATCCCGCCAGGGGCTGCCCCGCACTCCCTCTTCGCCAGAGTCTCCCACCCCCTCTCCTGGCCCCACCCCCAGCCTCGCGGCTCTCCACGCACCAGGGCATAGCCCACACTGCTCCTGGCTCAGCCCGGACCTCTGCGGTCACTTGAGGACTCAGTCCCCTGGGTGCTTGGGGTCCTATGTCCGCCCGTCTCAGCAATGACAGACTCTGGGGAAACAAGGTACAGCTTGGGGTTCCGCCCTCAGTGCACCCTGATCACATTCTCTTTTTTTCGCTTTATCTACTGGAGTTCTCTGAGACGTCTTTTGAAAACCTCAACTGTGGCTTTCAAAAAGACTGTAAAATCACTGTGCTCAACTTGAAGAATAAAATCTTCATTTTCAACCTAAAGTGAAACTGGAGGGAAGATTAAAAGCAGTCACTTTTCTTTTTTTTTTTTTTAATCGACGAAAGAGCGTTTATTTACCTATTTATATATCTGCCTTGGTCCAAAAAATACTAAAGGTGGTAAAAGCAGTCACTTTTCAAACTGAAAAAGAAAACCCACATGTGACCCCATCACAGAACACAGGTCACGCAGCCCCGCCCTCCTCAGCTTCTCGTCCACCACCAGCATCCTGTCATCGCAAGGCCTGCCCTGGGCTGGCAGGCGCAGGGAAAGCGGGCACACCGGCTCCTCCGTCCTCAGGCTGCGTGGGCCGCTTGCTCCACCTTCTTCCCAAATTCAAGTGGCACTGAAAGAGCATGGGCAAGCTGGGGATTCTGATCCGAAACACAACCGTGGGTACTAAGCAAGGACCCCTGCCTCTTGTTTTCCCGGGATCAAATAAAGATGATCAGTATAATTACTGTGATGCTTACATGTGGCCTCAGATGAGAGGAGACACCCAGGGCTTCCCCACTTCCAGTTACAGACGCAAGCAGCTTGTAGGTCAGCCTACCCAGAGCTAGAAAAGCTAAATACATTTTAAAAGAGGTCCTCAGGCAGCCACAATCCAAGATTTCAAGCACCAGGGAAGCCCAGTGAGGGAGCTGGAGACTGAGAGGGCCGCTCCTTCCCCCGGGGCATCTGAACAAAGCTGACTCTGCGAACGAAAGGCAGGGGAAAGTCCAGCAGAGGGGACTGGGTAACACAGCTCTGGACGGTTCCTCGGGCTGGGAAGACAAACATATGAGCGCAGGCCTGACAAGTCAGTCCAGATGGGAGAGACCAATCTCTCCAAGAAAAGTTGGGCACAGAAAACGTACCCAACACTCTGCCCAAACTGGCTGAGCGCTGAGTATCAACCACCTCGTGGTCTTCAGGAGGCGGACGGTGGGATTCAGGACCTGCCGAGAAGGAGGGGCCCTGGGAGGGCCCCCAGGCTTCCAGACGGAGACGCTGGAGGGCTCCTCCCTGGGGTCGGGTGGGGGGAGGCGGGGAAGGTGGGTGAAGGCTGCTGAGACTCAGCTTACAAGGACCCCCCAGCCTCAAGTCACTCAGGCCCTGAGTGAACAGAGAGCTCTGTCCCCACTAGAGGTCTACGTCAGAGGAAAGTCTGGAGAAGACAGCATCACTCTGGACCTCTAGGGTTTTCCAAACATAGTGTCCAACATGCAACCAACAAAGCAAAAAAGGGTGTAACAACAAACAGGACCAAGAGAAAAAGAACTGAAACAGATCCAGAGGTAGCAGATGTGTATCAGAATATCAGAGGTATGCTAGAGGTATCAGATGCAAACGTCACCAGTTCAAAAAATATACTTGACCAAAGGAGAAATTTCTGAGAATCAAAACCAATGCTACAACGTTAAAATAACAGGGACTGAATTTACGAACTCAGTCTCTGGGCTCAACATCAAACTGGATGTAGCTGAAGAGAGGATCAGTGAACTGAAGGTTGGGCCAGTTAAAAAATATATATAAGAGGCAAAGAAGTACAGAAAGAGCCCGTTGTGAAACTATGTTGTTAAAAGCTATAAATGGGTCCCCTTATGAGGGAGAAAAGACAGAAAGGGGAATAAGAAATGCCTCCAGGGGTTGCAACTAAAGAGCCTCTTGATGAAAGTGGAAGAGGAGAGTGAAAAAGCTGGCATAAAACTCAGCATTCAAAAAATGAAGATCATGGCACCCGGCTCCATCGCTTCATGGCAAATAAATGGGGAAACAATGGAAACAGTGACAGACTTTATTTTCTTGGGCTCCAAACTTACTGCAGATGGTGAAATTAAAGGACACTTGCTCCTTGGAAGGAAAGCTATGATGAAATTAGGCAGCATGTTAAAAAACAGAGACATTACTTTGCCGCCAAAGGTTCATTTAGTCAAAGCTATGTTTTTTCCAGTAGTCATGTATGGATGTGAGAATTGGCCCATGAAGACAGCTGAATGCCGAAGAATCAATGCTTCTGGACTGTGATGTTGGAGAAGACTCTTGAGAGCCCCGTGGACTGCAAGGAGATCCAACCAGTCCATCCTAAAGCAAATCAGTCCTCAATATTCACTGGAAGGACTGATGCTGAAGCTCCAATACTTTGGCCACCTGATGCGAGAAACTGACTCACTGGAAAAGAACCTGATGCTGGAGAAGACTTAAGGTGGGAGGAGAAGGGGACGACAGAAGACCAGGCGGTTGGATGGCATCACCGACTCGATGGACATGAGCTTGAGCAGGCTCCGGGAGCTAGTGATGGACAGAGAAGCCTGGCGTGCTGCAGTCCATGGGGTCGCAACGGGTCAGACGCTGAGTGACGGAACTGACTGGCATGGACGGGGGCAAGAGTTGGCTCAAGAATCAGACTATTGACTCAAAAATGAAAACCACACATTGGTTTCAGCAGCTCTGCAGGTGCCTGAGGCGAGAAGAAAATGTTCCAGTGCTCAGAGGAAAAAAGGTGTGGCTTTTAATGGCACAGCAACGCCGAGAGCTGACTTTTCAAGAACAACGAAGTCAGGAGATCATTGACGGGCGCCTGTAAAATGCTGAAAACAAACACCACCAACCTGGAGTTCTACACCCAACAAAAACACGCTTCCAAAGGGAAAGAAAATAAAGACTTTTAGGGCAAATGGAAATGAGACAACTCATCACCCACAGACACGAACTAAAAAAATATTAAGGCCGTGCTTTGGGAAAAAGAAAAGTAGTCTCTGACTGAAATATAAAAAACAAGTAAAGACCAACCATGAGGTAACTGTGACAGTACACATTAACTCTACAATCATGACAACACCAAAAATATATCTACAGTTTTAAAGGATAACAGTGACAAGGAGGAAACAGCCGTGTCAGGGAGGCAGTAACAGCACTAAGTTAGACTTAAATGTAAACCACATGCCGTATCTGCGCACGCTCACCCAACCACCTGGCAGAGGAGGAAGAACTAGAAAAGCACCTCATCCTTCTAACAGAAGGCCCGAGACAAGGACACAGAAGAGGCAGGACAGACAGAAAACAAACAGCAACACGCTGTCTGCACACGGGAACATCAAACTGTAAACAGAGCAAAGGTTCTCACGGAAAGATAAAAAGTGTCAAACTGATTAACATCAAAACTCTACACTACGGGAACATCAAACTGTAAACAGAGCAAAGGTTCTCACGGAAAGATAAAAAGTGTCAAACTGATTAACATCAAAACTCTACACTATTCACAGAGGTACATGTGAAGATGGAAGACCACAGACAGGTGATACGGAAAGATACGCAGGCAAACAAGGACAGAAAACTGATGTGGCAATATCACTGTCAAACAGTGCCTAGAGTAAGAAGCATTCCTAGCGATAAAAGGAAGCATCTCATACTGATACAAGTTCCGTCTACCAAAAAGATGAGGATTCTAAATTTGAATGTACCTAATAACATAACCTCAAAATATCAATACATAAAAACTGACAGAAACAGAAAAGGAGTAACAGCCAGGTTCACAATCGCAATGGCAGACGTTAAAGACACATCTCTCACGGAACTGGGCTCCCTGGTGCGTGGACACCTGCAGCCATGAAGGACCTGAAGTGCGGCCGGCGCTGCGCTGAGGCGTGCTGCACACGTGAGACACGCACTGGAGTTTAAAGACGCAGCGTGAAGAAGAGAACAGAAACTGATTCATTGGGTTCCATCATGCTGATCACACACGGAAAGGGTACCGCTTTGGGTGTGTTAAAATAAAACGTATTACAGATGATTTCACCTACTTCTGTTTTACTCAACGTGGCTACCGAAATCTGAATTATATGATTGACAAACCTGATCTAAGTGATACGCACGGAACACTGCATTCCCCCTGATACGCATGATTTTCAGGGACCCAAGGAACATATAACAAAAGGAATATATATTGGGCCACTAGGAAAGCTCGAATTATTTCAAAGGACTGAAATAATGCAGGGTATGCTTAGGGATTGCAATGGGCTGACGGTCTATGTGCCCTCAAACTTCACCCCGCACGGGGAGATGATACTCAGAGGCAGGGACTCTGGGAGGGGTCAGGTCAGGAGGGAATGGGCTCCCGTGATGCGAGAACAGGGAGAAGCAGCAGGCAGTCTAGGAACCAGGAACCAGGCCTCACCAGACGTGGCACCTGCTGGTGATCTTGGGACTGCCCAGCCTCCAGTACTCTAAGAAACAACTTTCTCTTGTCTAGCAGCTAGTCTACAGTATTGGTAACAGTAGCCCAAAAAGCCTAAGACAGGGCTCTTCATGGAATTAAGCTAGGAATCAAAAAAGGGTCACTAGAAAAACCTTCCCAAACATTGGGAAGTTAAATGACATACTTCTTGAAGAACTTCATGAATAATAATTTTAAAAAACACAACGAAAACTAGAAATACTTTTCCATAAAAGATAATGAAAGTCTGGCTTATTCAAACTTGTGGGACCCAGCGAACTATGTTTACAGGGTAACTTAAAGCCTTAAACACATATCCTGGAAAAGAAGGAAGGCTAAAAATCAATTAAGCCTCTATCCCAAGAAACCAGAAAAGAAGCACAGCAAACGACACACAAGGCAGATGGAAGAAAAAGGAGCAGAAAATAAGGAAACAGTAAGCACATACAAATTTTTTTAAAAAACAATGCCAAAAGTTGGCTCTTTGAGAAGATTGATAAAAATGATAAACCCCTAGAGAAACTGATTAAGAAAAAGAGGCGGGGCACAAATCACCAATATCAAGGATTTTTAAAAGGGTAGACAACCCATCTTGCAGACAACAAAGATATTATGAACTTACTATTTAGGTCACTTACCAATTGCAGAGTCTGCTGGCCTCACTAAATTCTTAGCACCGGGAAATGCTTTACCTAAATAGACCCAAGAAGACATACAAAATCAGAAATTTTTATTTGCATGAAAAAAATTAAATCTGAAGTGAAAAGCCTCCCCCCAATGAAACCTACTTGTTTTGCCAATCAATTCTTCCAAAAAGCCAGGGAAGTAAACAGCAATCTCACAGGAACTCTTGGGGTAAACCAGGAACACTCTCCTCCTTGTTTCATAAGACTAGCATAACCTTGATACTAAAACCAACAAGGAAAAGAAGTACAATAAGGTCAAATTGCTGACTCTGAGTAGAGATGCTGCTGCTGCTAAAGCTAAGTCACTTCAGTCCTGTCCGACTCTGTGTGACCCCATCCCTGGGATTCTCCAGGCAAGAACACTGGAGTGGGTTGCCATTTCCTTGGGGAACTTTCAAGACAAGACTCTTAAAACATGTCCAGAATTCACTTCATACCTTTGCCATTTCCTTCTCCAGTTTATAACAAGTACACTTCCACAAAACCAAGACAGGCCCAAAGGAAGACAGGTGGGGTGTATAAAAGCCTCAGCACTTAAAACTCAAGAGACATAAAAACTTCCCAGCCAAAGAAATGAATGTGTGATGGTGGAATTCGGAAGAGAGACATGAATAGCTTTGGGACTACACAATGGCCCCTGACACCTCAATGTAGGAGAGGCTCATGGCATAGACACTGAGCCTTTGGGTAGGAGTGAGATGGGGGCTGAAGACCACATTTTGTTGTTGTTCAGTCACTAAGTCATGTCCAACTCTTTGAGACGCCATGGACTGCAACACGCCAGGCTTCCCTGTCCTTCACCATCTCCCAGAGCTTACTCAAAACTTATGTCCATGGACTCAGTGATGCCATCGAACCATCTCATCCTCAGGCGCCCCCTTTTCCTCCTGCCTTCAATCTTTCCCAGCATCAGGGTCTTTTCCAATGAGTCAGCTCTTCACATCAGCTGGACAAACTATGGGAACGTCAGCTACAGCATCAGTCCTTCCAGTGAATATTCAGGGTTGATTTCCTTTAGGATTGACTGGTTTGATGTCCTTGCAGTCCAAGGGACTCTCAAGAGTCCTCTCAAACACCACAGTTCAAAAGCATCAATTCTTTGGCGCTCAGCCCTCTCTACAGTCCAGTTCTCACGGTTCAGGGCAGAGTCGGACATGAGGGCCCAGCACCCAGGTTCAAGTGCTGGCTCTGCCCCTGTCGGGCCCAGGGGCCTTGATCTCCTTGCCCCACCTCTCAGAGCCTCAGTTCCTTCCCTCGGTAAAGGGATCTGACCCCTGTACCACAAGCCGGGGCAGGATGCCCACACAGGGTGAGGTGGGGATGGGGGTTTGCGTCCAGGCTGACAAGTCCCTGAGAACAACTGTGGCTGCATTATCCTTACATACGGAGCTGTTGAAATTAGACTTGAGGTGCCTCAAAGTCGAGAAACCCCACCCCAATGTCCAGGCTATGAGGAGGGACCCCTACCCCCACCTCCACCCTCATCACCACACTTAGCCAAGTCTGGGAACTGTCTCCGACACCAGCTCACGCCCACAAGGCCTCAGCTGGAAACTGCAAGAAACATGCCTGTCCCCCCGCCCCGTGTCCATGGCCTCCCTGCCCACCCCCGGCAGATGAAAGCCCCTCCATTCTACAGATGGAAAGACTGAGGCTGCTCAGCCCCCAGGACGTGGCCGGGCTGGGTCTGGACACACACACGTGGGCTCAGAGGGGCTGGGCGGGGTATGAGCCTCCCTGGGAGCTCAGGTGCCCTTACCGCCTGACCGAGCCTCCTGGGTTCTGGTGTGGAGGCGGCTCCCATCCTCCAGCAGGCAGCTCCTCGCTTGCTTTTCAGAAAACAACATCCACAAAGATGGGAAACAGATGCCGCTGCGGCCCACACCAGCTCCGGGGAGGAACGAGGAGAAACTACAGCCCGCCAGCCCTGGGGTGCGGTGGCGAGCCCTGAAAGGCAGCTCAAAAGCAAACTGACCTTGTAGGGTTCACGTGTCTGTGGCCTTCATAATTCTGCCAAAGCCGGAGTCAAGTTCAACATCAGGGCAGTGTGGGCCTCGGTCAACCCCAGTACTCAGACGGGATTTTCAGTGTGGCCTTCTTGGCAATGACCAGTGGGCATAAATTATGCTCTGGCTTTGAGGTTGGACTTGAAAAATGCTGATGGGTTTCAGTTACAAGGAAACATGTTGGCCCACAAGCTGCTCTTGTCTGTTTCCTGGGAACCCTGGCTGCTGACCCCAATGCCATTGGAGGGACAGAAGAGTTGGGGGTGGGCAGATGAGGCGCTCCTGCAGAAAGCAGGCCTGGGCCGCCTGCCTCCAGGACCTTTCCCCACCATTTCCATCCTGTCTGCTGCCCCAGGGGTCTCTGGCATGACACCGCTCCTGGACCCTCGTGTGTGATACTGACTTCTGGATCAAGGTGTCAGATCCTAATTTGACAAGCAGGGCCCCTCTTGTGGGTGGCTGGGCAAGCTATTTTTAAGCTGAGTTCCTCTGGGCCCA
Source organism: Cervus elaphus (assembly GCF_910594005.1). Classification (NCBI taxonomy): domain Eukaryota; kingdom Metazoa; phylum Chordata; class Mammalia; order Artiodactyla; family Cervidae; genus Cervus; species Cervus elaphus. The sequence continues at coordinate 9,108,508 of NC_057847.1, forward strand.
CGCTTCCTGGGGGAGGTGGGGGGCAAGAGGGTCACCTGTGGTCACAGCCAGTCGGCCAGGCTCAGCCTCCACGCGTCCTATACACGACGTTATGAACCCGTTTCTTCCAGACCCACCACTCCCCCCTCTGCTGGGTTCAAGTGAAGTGTCACATCTCAGCCAGAAGGCAAATTCTGAGCTCTTCCTCTGGCAGAAACAACTTCACAAAATAAGCCAAGAAAGAGAGCTGGGAAAGCAAACCACACCAACGACCAGAAAAGCATTCCTCACGAGACAAAGCTAGAGAAAAACCCAACATCCTTGTGGCCCAAAAACCCTCTTGGAAATCAACGTTCAGTAAGGAAGAGATGAAACATGTCAAGTTCCAAGGACAGGCATTGCCCATGGCCAGTGTAGTTTCGAGACGGCCTGACCGCTCAGATGTAGGCACACACCAATGTCAACCCCAGGTAGACAGCAGTGATGGCCATCACCATAGTAAGTGTTTAGTCTGGTGACAACCTGCCCCAGGCACCACATAAGGGGGCAGACCTGGTTCTCTTCCTCCGCGCCCACACCATTCACTCACGAAGGCAGCTCAGGTGCTATCGTGCCCTGCCTGCCTGTCTGGCTCATCCATGACCACCTCCAGGGAAGGACTCTGCCTTCTCTTCTCTGTGCACCATGAACCTGCACGCAGTGGGCCTTCAGAACCTCAGGAGACTCACCCCACCCCCACTATAGACAGAACCCTCCCCAGGCATTAAAACCGCCGTGGAGCCACTTTGGCCCAAGCCCTGGTTACGGATCCCTGGAGCCTCCTACAGCTTCTACAGCGTGAATAATCAGGTCCTTTATACACAGATTCCTGTCTGTCAGATCTGAGCTTTGGATTCATTGTCAGCTCTGTCCCTTCCATGGCAGCCAGGTGGGCCGCGATGCAGACAAAGGAGCTCATGAGCTGAGTTTCAAGGGAGGCACTGAAAGGACAGCGATGGATGCAACCTGTTGCAAACTGAAGGAGGGTCCCTGCATGTCTCAGAAAAGGCCTCTGGTGTGCAGGTGTGGAGGAGGGCCCCCACGGTGCAAAGGAAAGAGAGGTACTCAGGGGCAAAGGCTCTTGGCCTCTCCTGTAGCAGCTCCAGTTGGAAGCTCGTGAACAGTGGACAGCCAATGTGGTCACCTGAGCGTGACTCTTATTCCCTCACAAAGCAAGAGAAAGGGGGCAGGGTGTGGGAGTACCCAGAGGGTGTGGTGGGGTGGGTGAAGGGAGGTGTCCTTCTTCTCTTCAATGCAAATTGCTTTTGTGAGTCTCAGAGCTGCCAGAAGGCAGTTACCAAGTCAGGTCCCCACTGTATCCAGTGTGGGCTGGCTGCCTTAGCCCCTGTCACATGGACAAGCCACACCATATGGCTTCCCTGAGTTCTAACAACAGGATCTGGGGGTTTTGTGTAGGTACACACTTCCTTGCTGTAGCTGTGTTATCCCCTTCTTTGAGCCCCAGTTTTCTCCTCTAGAAAAAGGACATCCATTGCTACCTTAGCAGGTTGCTACCTTAATCCCGTGAAGACTAATTAGGGTAATTCTACAATTAATAGCTGGCCTTAAGAGATATTGGGCTTCCCCGACAGCTCAGCTGGTAAAGAATCCTCCTGCCATGCAGGAGACCCCGGTTTGCTTCCTGGGTCAGGAATGCTCATCCGCTACACAGGGACAGGCTACCCACTCCAGTACTCTTGGATTTCTCTTGTAGCTCAGCTGGGAAAGAACCTGCCTGCAATGCGGGAGAATTGGGTTCAATCCCGAGACTGGGACGATCCCCTGGAGAAGGGAAAGGCTACCCACTCCAGTATTCTGGCCTGGAGAATTCCATGGACTGTATAGCCCATGGGGTCGCCAAGACTTGGACACGGCTGAGGGACTTCCACTTCACTTTCAAGGGATATGACCTGAATCCAGGTTAAACTGGAGCCTCCCAGTGTCTTCCGGCATTTCTTCCCTGAGGCCGGCCAAAACCCACACAGGTGCATTTCCACAGGTCTCCGCTCAGCCAGCTGGACAGAAAACCCAGCGTGTTCAAACAAGCTGACAGACAAGCAGGAGAGGACTCACGGGCAGACGGCTTCCCTCCGGTCTCAGGTGGAGCTCCGGGACCACAGCAGGAACCAGGACTCTCAACCCCTGGGCTCAGCAGCGCCCTCCGTCTCAGGCCGGCGGCTCTGCCCCGACAGGCGCGGGAAGGCCACCAACCGCCCCAGGCTGACCTCACGCCCCTCCCACTGCTGTAGCCTGACCTCACCCGGCCCCACCCCTTCCGGCGGAACCAGCGCTCGTCCTCCCTTGAGGCCAGCGTGAGGCCCGGCCCTGGGCCCTGATTGGTCACCGCCCCAGTCCTGAGCCAATTACGGTGGCCAGGGAGGATGGAACACACAGATTGGCCAGGTCCAGGTCATGTGACCATCCCCTCCAGGACATGCCTGAGCCGCTCACCCTGTGTCAGGGGTGGAGACAGTGCGATGCCACCAGAGCAGGGCTAAGAGTCCCGTCACTGTGTGCGTGTGCTCAGTGTCCTGGGAGCCTGAGAGTCCTGGGAGTGCCTGCCAGTCCTCTCTACACACCGCAGACGGAATAGTCATGACGCACCTCTTCCCTTCCGAAGCGCTGTTTCACGCACCCACTTTCAAGGCAGCAAGACCTCCTGTTCAAAGGTAGGTTTGGAGAGCTTCCCTCTCTTAACCTCTGGGCTTGTTTCTCGTACCATCTTAGAATAATGTATTCAGTCTAAAACCCCCACGCGCACCACCACATGCTGCTTTGCCTGTTCAGGATTCTTAGCTGTTCTGAGGAGAGGGCAAGGCCCCGGGGCCTCCCAAAGGGAATGAGTTTTGTCCAAGGGAGCACCTGAGAGGTGAATCACTGAATCACTTTGCTCTACACCTGAAACAGGCAGTTTATTGTAAATTAACAACACCTCATTTTAAGAAAAGATATTCCCTCATGAAAAATGGCTCAGAATTTTGTGAAGTTTTTTCTTCAATTGTTGGCTGTTAGTAGGTGTCTAATTGGTTTGGTGGTGTTTTTCGAGGTACCTTCCCACATGGACACCAAGTTGTCCCAATGGGAGGATTCCTTTGTCCTTTCTCCTGGAAGTGTCCTTTCTGCGTTTACACATTAAGAAGCTGTTTTAAAAATGCCAAGTATCAAAAACTTCAGTTCTTTGGTAATTTGTACAGCACCCCAGAGGCACGTTTCCGTGTCTGTGTCTTCGCTTCGCATTTCACCTTTGCCAGTTTCTAGTGTACACAAGTCCCCTCAGAGGGTTCTCTGTAGTGAACCATGTATGTTTCTGTGAGGACAGAGGATGTGAGCACAGAGGACGGGCTGAGTCCATAGTGACCATGTGACCATGCTCAGCAACCCCACTATTAAGTCTGGCTGAGACTTCCTCAGGCAAGCTCTGTGTTTCTTCCTCTTCATCTCTGGATACACAAAGTGATGTTGGTGGATTGGGACGTGGGTCCCTGGGTCCAACAGTGTAGAGATATACCCATAGCCTGCTTTGCCATTATATTTTCCTCCTGTGGGCTCTGCTGAGCTGGTGTGGAGATATTTCTGCTAAAGACTTGAGAGGTAGTCAATCCTTCTCCTTCTCATCCCCTGCCTCGTCTGTGCTTCTGTCATTTTTTTTTTTAATGTAGCTAATTTCAATGTTGTTAGTCCTTGTGTCGTTCTGACTCTCAGGCACCTGTGGTTTAATAGACCCCCAACCCCCAAGAGCTCCTCTTTTCCTGGTGGGGACATGGAGCACTCAGGGAGCAGCACCACATCCCAGTGGAGCCTGGACCAGAGAGACGGTTCTTGCCAGGAAGGCTCCATGCCAGCTGTGGGGGGTTTGGAGTTCACATCTGATTGTGCATCCCCCGGGCCCTCGGTGCAGGCCCTGCTCTGAGATCTGGAAAGGAGATGGCGTCCCTCCCTGACACAGAACTAGTTTTTTTGTCCTTTTTTTGTCCTCATCCTTGTCCAGTCCCATTTGTCTCCCAGGCTCTACACTTGACCCTCACCCACAGGATCAGGAGAGCCCATTTCTAGACGAATTTCATACAAGGAGAGGCTCCCGGAGACACTCCAACCCCCGGGCCTAAGTAAGTATTTCCTTGGAGTTTCACGGCCCTGGGAAGAGATACTGGACTTGTGCCCATTTTTCAGTTGAATATGTTGAGCCTCAGTTCACTGTGTGATTTGCCCTGAGTCACTCTGCAGGTCAGTGAGTAAGGTAGGATGTGAGCCCAGACTCTTTGTCTTGGAGCCCGTGACTGTACAGGTGTTTCTGCTCCTCGATTCAATTTATTTCAGGTTTGGTTATTTTTTTTTTTTTGATGCATTTGTATATGAGACTGTTCTGTTCTCTCTCTGATGTTTCATATCCTGCTCTGTTGCTGAATTTATTAGTTTTAAAGCTTGTTACTTGGTGGAGTTTTTAGGGTGTCATATAAATCCTGTCATAATCGAATAGTGGCAGTGTAACTTCATCTGTTCCTATGGGGATGCTTTTTATTTCCCTTTCTTGGCTAGTTATGCTGGGTAGGACACTTCCCCCTCTGTGTTGAACAAGAGTGATGAGAGTGGGCATCCTTGTACTATTCCTGATCTTTTAGGAAAATCTTTCACCTCTTTACCACTGAGTTGGATGTTAGCTGTGGGCTTGTCTTATATACCCTTTAGGATGTTCCATGTATAGCCACTATATTGAGACATTGTAGCCAAATTGATGTTACACTTTGTCGAAAGCTTTTTCTGCAATCGTTGAGAAGATCACATGATTTCATTCTTAGTTTTGCTCATATTGTGTATCACAGGGATTGATGTGCAGATAATAAATCATGCTCGCAGGCACAGAATCAATTCCATTTGATCATCGTGTATGCTTCTTTTAATGTATCTTCAATTTGGTTTGCTAATATTCTTTTGAGGATTTTTACATCCGTGTACACCAGGGTCAGGGTTCTCTGGTGGTTTGTTTGGTAACGAATCTGTCTGCAATGTGGGAGACCTGGGTTTGACCCCTGGGTCAGGAAGAGCCCCTCAAGAAAGGAATGGCTACCCACTCCAATATTCTTGCCTAGAAAATTCTGTGGACAGAGGATCTGGTGGGCTACAGTCCATGGGTCACGAATAACTGGACATGACTGAGTGACTCACACTTACAAGAGTGCTCCTTGACATTCTTAATATCTAAATTTAAGATTTTATCTCAGGCAAAAATTACAGTCTAAGGCAAAAATGTCAAAATCCAAGAGTCCTTAGAAGTAAATGACAATAAGGCAGAACAGATGAAAGCAAGAAGGACTCCACATGATTTATTTTTCATAAGAATTTTAGATCTTCAGAGGAATTCTTATGAAACTGAATGAAAATGCAAGCCTTAGTTTAAAATGGAACCCTTTTTGGTATTATGTTTCTATGTTGAGAGTGAAGTTTTATTATTTCTGTATGAGATATTAAGCAATACTGTGTAGCTACTAAAATCATATTTTCAAAACCTGTAATGACATTTATAAGCACTTGTAGTGGAAAAATAGCTAGGGATAGAAGATGATCCCATATAGCTTTAGATGACTGTACAGATGTATTGAATGATAGTTTTCAGATTGTATTTATTTCTTTTTAGTTGATGGATAACTGCTTTACAATGTGTGGTTGGTTTTCCTCATGCACCAACACGAATAGGCCAGAAGTACATTGTCCACTCTTTGGTGAGCTTGCCTCCCACTTCCCGCCATCCCACCCTCTAGGTCATCACAGGCCACCATCCTGGGCTCCGTATGTTATATAGGAACTTCCCACTAGCTAGCTATTTTACATATGGTAGTGGTGATGTTTCAATGCTAGTCTCTCAATTTGTTCCACCTTCTCCTTCTCCAGCTGAGTTCACAAGTCCTTCCTCTACATCTGTGCATTTACTTCTGCCCTTCAAATATTCACCAGTACACTTTTACAAGATTCCATGTGTATGCATTAATATAGTATCTTTGTTTTTCTCTTTCTGACTTACTTCCCTCTGTATCACATTTGCTAGGTTCATCCACCTCAGTTAAACTGACTCATAGCTGTTCCTTTTCCCGGCTGAGTAATATTCCATTGTGTATATGTTCCACAACGTCTTTATCCATTGTTCTCTTGATAGACATTAGGTTGCTTCCATGCCCTGGCTATTTTAAATAGTTCTGCAATGGACATTGGGGTACATATGTCTTTTTAGAGGTATGGTTTTCTGGGGTATATGGCCAGTAGAGGATTGTTGCATGCTATGGTAGTTTTCTTCCTACGTTTTTAAGAAACCTACACTCCTTCTCCATAGTGGCTGCATCCATTTCCATGTCTGCCAACAGTGCAAGAGGGTTCCCTTTCTTCCATGTCCTGTCCAGCATTTATTATTTGTAGAATTGTTGATGATGGCCATTCTGACTGGTGTGAGGTGATACCTCATGTCATTTTGATTAGCATTTCCATAATAATGAGCGATGTGGAGCATCTTTTCATATGTTTGGTGGCCTTCTTAATGTCTTCTTTGGAGAAATTTGTTCATGTCTTCTGCTCAACTTTTCAATTGGTTGCTTTTTTTCTGATATTAGGCTCGATGATCTACTTGTGTACTTTGTAGATAATCCTTTGCCAATTCCTTGCTTTACAATTATTTTCTCCTGTTCTGAGGGTTGTCTTTTCATCTTGTTTATAGTTTTCTTTGCTGCTTAAATAATTTGAAGTTTCTCTAGATGCCATTTTTAAAATTTTAGTTTTTTATCTCAGTCATTCTTAGAGGTGGATCAAAGAGGATCTTGCTGTGATAAATGTCATCGAGTGTTCTGCCTATTTTTTCCTCTAACAATTTTATAGTTCCTGGCCGTACTGTTGGTCTTCAATCCATTGTGAATTCATTTTTGTGTATAGTGTGAAGCAGTGTTCTAATTTCATTCTTTTCCATGTAGTTGTCCAGTTTCCCAGCACCACTTCGAGAGGAGGCGCTCTTTTCTGTCCTTTGTCCATTATGCATTCTTGCCTCCCTTGTCAAAGGGAAGGTGCCTGTAGGAGTGTGGGTTTACCCCTCCACTTTGTATCTTGGTCCATTGCTCTATGTTGCTATTTTTGTGCCTGTACCATAGTGTCTTGATGACTCTAGCTTGGTCGTATAGTCTGAAGTCAGAAAGGTTGATTTCTCCAGTTCTGCATTTCCTTCCAAGGTTGCTTTGGCCCTTCTGGGTCTTTTCTTCTGCCATATACATTGTAAAATTATTAGTCCTAGTTCTTTAAAAAATGTCTTTGGTTGTTTGATAGGGGTGAATTGAATCTGCAGATTGCCTTGGGTAGTAGAGTCATTTTCACAACATTGATTTCCTTCAAGTCAAGAACATGGCATATCTTTCTATCTGTTTCATCTTTGTATCTTTCATCATACAGCCTGTCTTTCTGCATACACATGTTTCGTCTGTTTAGGTAGGTTTATTCCTAGCTATTGGAGAAGAAACTGGCAACCCACTCCAGTCGTCTTGCCTGGAAAATCCCAAGGATGGAGGAGCCTGGTAGGCTACAGACCATGGGGTCCCGAAGAGTCAGACATGACTGAGTGACTTCACTTTCACGTTTCACTTTCATGCCTTGGAGAAGGCATGGCAACCCACTCCAGTGTTCTTGCCTGGAGAATCCCAGGGACGGGGGATCCTGGTGGGCACCCGCCTATGGGGTCGCACAGAGTCGGACACGACTGATGTGACTTAGCAGCAGCAGCATTCCTAGCTACGCTATGTTTCTTGTTTCAGTGGGGAATGGCACTGTGTCCTTAATTTCTCTTGCTGATTTTTCTTGTTGTGTGATAAGTATGCAAAGGATTTCTGTGTATTACTTTTGTATCCTGTGCTTTACTAGATTCACTGATTAGCTCTAGTAATTTTCTGGTTCTATCTTTAGGGTCTTCTGTGAATAGAAACAGGTCCTCTGCAATCCATGAGAGATGGACTTCTTTTCCAGTATGCATTCTTTTTTGTTTTCTTCTCTGATTGCTGTGTCTATGACTTACAAAACTGTATTGAATAATAGGAATGAGAATGGGCACCATAGTCTTGATCCTGATCTCAGAGGAAAAGCTTGCATGTTGACACCACTGAAACTAATGTTTGCTGAGAGATTTTCCTATATGCCCTTTCTTATGTTGAGGTAGGTCTCTTCCATGCCCAGTTATGGGGCGTTCTTTAAATCATAAACTGGTGTTTAATTTTGTCAAAACCTTTCTCTGCATCGATTGAGATTATCATATGGTTTTTATCTTTCAGTTTGTTTATATAGTGTATCACATTGATTGATTTGCACATAGTGAAGAATCTTTGCATCCTGGGGATAAACCCCCCTTGAACTTGATGTATGACCCTTTTACTGTGTTTTTGTTTAGTTTTGTTTTTGCTAGCATTTTCCTCGGGATTTTTGTGTTGATGTTCATCAGTGATGTTAGCCTGTAATTTTTTTTCTGCGTGGCATTTCTGCTTCATTTTGGTTCATGGTGATGGTGGCCTCACAGAATGAGTTGGGCATGCTCCTCCCTCCACATTTTTCTGGAAGAGTTTGACCAGCATAGGTATTATCACATCTCTACCATTTGAGAGCATTCGCCTGTGAAGTCCTGGCCATTTGTTTGTTGGAGACTTTTGATCACAGTTAGTAGTGCTTGTGATTGATGTGTTCACCAGCTCTAACAGCTTGTGACTGGTGTTAGTGCTTGATTGATTCATATTTTCTGTTTCTTCCTGGTTCAGTCTTAGAAGATTGTACTTTTCTAAGAATTTGTCCATTTGTTCCAGGTTATCCATTTTATTGACATGCAGTTGTTTCTGATTGTCTCTCATGATCCGTTCTCTTTCTGTGTTGTCTGTTGTAACGTCTCCTTTTTCATTTCGAGTTGATTTGAGTCTTTGCCCTATTTTTCTTGATGAGTCTGGCTCATGATTTGTCAATTTTGTTTATGTTCTCCAAGATGTATCTTATTGTTTTATTGATCTTTGCTAGTGTTTCCTTCATTTCCATTAATTTCTGCTCTGATCTTTATGATTTCTTTCCTTCTGCTAACTTTGGAGGTTTTGTGGCCCTTTTCCTTCTTTTTCTAGGTTCTTTAGGTGTTAGATTAGGTCATTTGATGTTCTTTTCATTTCTTGAGGTAGGCTTCTTGTCTTGCTATAAACTTCCCTCTTAGCATTGCTTTTATTGCATCACATCGGTTTTGGGTTGTCATTTATTCATTGCCATTTGTTTTTCGGGATTTTTAAATTTCCTCTTTGATTTCTTCAGTGACCTGTTTGAGTTCTCCATGTGTTTGTGTTTTTTACAAATGTTTCTTATCAATGATCCCTAATCCTGTATCAGTGTGATCAGAAAAGATGCTTGCTATGATTTCAGTTTCTTAACTGTGCCAAGGCTTGATTTGTGACCCAAGGTGTGATCCGTTCCAGAGAGTGTTCATGTGCATTTAAGGGGAAAAAAATGCATTCTGCTGTTTGGTGATGGAATATGCTAAAGATATCAATAAGGTCCATCTGGTCTAATGTGTGGAGAAGGCAATGGCACCCCACTCCAGTACTCTTGCCTGGAGAATCCCAGGGACAGGGGTGCCTAGTGGGCTGCCATCTATGGGGTCGCAGAGTCGGACACGACTGAAGTGACTTAGCAGCAGCAGTCTAAAGTGTGATTTAAGGTGTATGTTTCTGTATTAATATTCTTTGTGGATGATCTGTCCATTGGTCTAAGTGAGGTGTTAATATCCCCTAGTATTATTTTCTTACTGTCAATTTCCTGTTTGATGTTTGTTTCTGTATGTCTTATGTATTTAGGGGCTCCTGTGTTGGATGCGTGTGTATTATTATTACAATATCTTCTTCCTGGATTGATCTCTTTATCGTTGTGTAGTGTCCTTCCTTGTCTCTTGTAATAGTCTTTCTTGAAATGTCTATTTTATCTGATATGAGAATTGCTACTCCAGCTTTCTTTTAATTGCCATTTGCATGGAAAACCATTTTCCAGGCCCTCAGTATTAGTCTGTGTGTGTCCCTAGGTCTGAGGTGGATGTATTATTGACAGCATTTTTATGTGGCCTGTTTTTTGTTTCCATTGAGCCAGTCTGTGTTTCAGTTGGACCATTTAATCCTTTTATATTTCAGGTAATTATTGATATGCATGATACTATTATTATTTACTTTATTATTCTGGGTTTTTTTTTTTTTTTTTTCATGTCTATTCACTCCCTTCTGTTTCCTGCCTGGAGAACATCCTTTCATATTTGTTGTAAAGCTACTTTGGTGGTGCTGAATGTCTTCACCTTTGCTTATCTGTAAAGGTACTGAGTTCTCAGAGTAGGACAGGACTGAGCAACTAAGCATAGCACATGCCAAGCACAGCAACTCGGAGAATCTGCTCTTGCTGCAGGATCCACCTTCTGTCCACTTCCACTTTTCCCTGCAGGTCTCACTACCTGCTGATCGTGTTGCCAGAGTGTCCCTCCTAGGTGTCTTGTCACCAGCTTGAGGACATGACCTCCAAGATGTCAGGCCAGTGGGAAGTTGATGCCACACACCTTAGCAGCTGGCGGTCTGGCGCCTCTGGTGATAATTTCATTAAGCTCAGCCCTCCCCCACCCTAGATCTTCTCGTTGGCATTGTTGGTGTGAATTTGAGGACTTCTATAGGACACATGTGACCCGTGGCTCTTCAGTAAGAGGAGCTGCTAGCCTTGGCTGGCAGAGTGAGGCAGGGGGCTGTGTGCTAGGTTCCTTTGTCTGAGAAGGAGAACACCTCAATTTCATGAGGCCTTGAGCTCTCAGACCCAAAGGAGTGAAACCGGGGCTGTAGAAAGTTGACAGGCACTGACTGGAAATCTGTGTGAGGAGGTGCTGCTTCTGGCTGTGTCCTGTGTCTCATGCTGAGCACAGAAAACTGATGCTTTTGAACTGTGGTGTTGGAGAAGACTCTTGAGGGTCCCTTGGACTGCAAGGAGATCCAAGCAGTCCATCCTAAAGGAAATCAGTCCTGGGTGTTCATTGGAAGGACTGATGCTGAAGCTGAAACTCCAATACTTTGGCCACCTGATGCGAAGAGCTGACTCATTTGAAAAGACCCTGATGTTGAGAAAGATTGAAGGCTCGAGGAGAAGGGGACGACAGAGGATGAGATGCTTAGATGGCATCACCGACTCAATGGACATGAGTTTGGGTAAACTCCAGGAGTTGTTGGTGCACAGGTAGGCCTGGCGTGCTGCGATTCATGGGGTCGCAAAGAGTCGGACATGACTGAGCGACTGAACTGGCTGACTGACTGACCAGCACCATCATCATACACAGTCACTGGCCCTTGTCCAAGTCCAACAGGTCCAACTCCCCTTATCCCCTGGCAGCCTTATTCTGCTTTGTGTTTGCAGTGGGCTTATCTGGGCATCTCACAGTGGAAGCATAGATTATTTGCCCATTTCTCTTTAGCTTGTTCACTTGGCATATGACTTCAAACTTTACTCACTTTGTCACCCATATCAGAATTTCCTTAGTTGTTAAAAATAAATAGCACATAGGCTCACCGTCATGTACAATCAGGGAAGTACACATTAAAATCGTGATATCTCACACCACACCTCTTAGGACTGCCAAACTCCAAAGATAAGATAATAGTCATTGCTGGAGGATGAGGAGCCACAGGAACCATTCCTGGTTGCTGGTGGGATGCCTGTGCAGCCCCCACGAGAGACAGTCTGGCAGTTTTCCCCAAAGCTCCATAGGTCTCACCTTGGGATCCAGCCACTGCGCTTTCAGTAATTAGGCAGTTGCTCTGAGATTCTAAGTCCAAATGCAAATGAGGATGCAACTTTGCGCAGCAGTTCTATTCACAGTGGCTACAAACGTGAAGACATCAGGATATCCTTCAGTAGATGAACGTGCAAGCAATGGGTGTATACAGATATCAAGGGGACCAGAACACACCACCCCAAATTAGGTCTGTCTGACTTATTTTAGTTTGATTAATTTGAAAAAAAAAAAACAACTGAGTAGAGGTTGCCCCCTATTTTTTTTAAGATTTGCTCATGTCTTTAGGCCACACTGTGTCTCCGTCGCTCTGGGCGGGCGTTCTCTAGTTGTGGACGTGGGTTCTCCTCTGGGTGCAGAGCACGGGCTCCAGGGGTGCAGGCTCAGGACTTGGGGTGCCCGCCTTTAGGAGCTGTGGCTCCCGGCTCTAGAGCACTGGCTCAGCAGGTGTGCATGAGCTCAGCTGCCCTGAGGCATGTGGGAGACTCCTGGATCAGAGACAGACAGGTGTCCACCGCTTTAGCAGGCAGATTCTTAGCAGTTGGCTCGCCAGGGAAGGCTGAGGTTGCCCTTCTGTGAGGTACATTTACATTTATTAGGGAAATCGCCATTTGTAAGGGTGTCCCTCTTTGAACCTAGGAGACGGATAATTACATCTCAAGGAAGGAACACTTATCAGTGAAGAAGTCAGGACTTCAATCTGCAAACAATCATCTATTTATTTACTGTGCTTTGCATGGTAACCTGCCATAAATGGCTTCCGCCTTCCCCTCAAGGTCTTTTTTCTGTTTGGGGCTGAAGAGCCATTTAGGGTGAAGTCTTAGGTCATTTCAGGGAGTGACTCAGTTTTCCTTGACATCTCCTCTCTATGCAAAAGGTATACATGTTAATTGAACTTCTGTTTTTCTCCTGGTAAAATGTGTTCAATCATGGAGAAGGAGGGCTCGACCAAGAACCTGGAAAGGGAGAAGGAAATTTATTTTCCTCCTGTATACATGCAAAGGAATAACACTCAACAGTAGAAAGGAATGAAACATCAACCCTTGGAAGACAGGCATAAATCTTCGATGCATATGGCTAAGTGAAAGAATCCAGTTGAATAGGCTGCACCCAGTATGACCCCATTGTGACATTCTCGGAAAGGTAAAGCTACATAGATGATTAGCAGATCATGGAGTGGGAATTGGAAGTGATCGTTTAGGATGAATCCCTGTCAATATGCGTTTGTCTAAGCGTATCATTTTATATAGTGCACAGGGTCAATCAGAATCTATTCAAGTGTTCTTCTGTATTGTATAAGTAAGTCACAGGATGGAATACCAAACACAGCAGAATCTCAACATCATTCACTATTCTATCACTATTCGAGAAATGCAAATCAAAACTGCAAATGAGATATTAGCTCACATCAGTCACAATACCTATGATCAAAAAGTCTAGAACCAATGCCGCAGAGAATGTAGAGAAGAGAGACCCCTGTTGCACTGTTGGTGGCAATGTAAATTGATAGAGCCACTGCGGAGGGCAGTATGCAGGTTCCTTAAAAAACTGAAAATAGAACGACCATACCACCCAGCAATCCCACTGGGTTTGGTGAGGCTACCATAGTTCAGAAAGACATATGCATGCTCATGTTCATTGCAGCCCTTTTTACAATAACTAGGACATGGAATCTGGAGAAGGAAATGGCAACCCACTCCAGTACTCTTGCCTGGAAAATCCCATGGACGGAGGACCCTGGTAGATTACAGTCCATGGGGTCAGGAAGAGTTGGACAGGACTGAGCGACTTCACTTTCACTTTTCACTTTCATGCATTGGAGAAGGAAATGGGAGCCCACTCCAGTTTTCTTGCCTGGAGAATCCCAGGGACAGAGGAGCCTGGTGGGCTGCCATCTTTGGGGTGCACAGAATCGGACACGACTGAAGCGACTTAGCAGCAGCAGCAGGACATGGAATTACCCTAAATGTCCGTCAACAGAAAACTGGGTAGGGAAAGGTGCTGCATTGCTGGGGTCCAGCCTCAGCAGGATCCAGGGGTACCCTCAGGATGAACGGCGTCGGTGAGAGAGAGAAGTGAGACCAGCCTTGATAGGGCCAAGTCTGCGAGGGGGAGAGAGAGAGAGAGAATGACCAGACGGGGGTGTTTGCAGGGTCTGGCAGAGTCTGGCAATGCTTTATTTTTTTACCATAGCTTTTATACCCTAAGTTAATACATTTTTAGGGGAAGAAAGTTTAACATTACATCATCTTGTCCCTCAGGAAACCAGGGTGTTTCCAATAAGTTCTTTGTGAGTATCTTTTATATTATCTTCTGGCCTTGGGTCCTATTGACATTTTATGACCTAGGTGAATGAAAAGCTGTTTTCCTGTAATCTATTCTTTAATGAACACAAAGGTTAGTCCTTTTGCAGAAGTTATTAGTTGAATTTATCTAAAAGGTTTACAAGACAAAGACTCTGCAGCTCCAGTGAGGCAGCCCCTGTTTAGCATTCCTGGTTAAAATGAACAATTCTAACCACTTTTAAAGTAATATTTTTGTGTTACATTAATACGCATTTGCCAAGCAGGCTAGAATGCCAGCAAAGGAGTCTGAATTGAAACACTCTTTTCATCCTGGATAATCTTATAGGATACCGGCATCCGGGGGACATGTTGATTAAAGTTCTAAGTTGACTCTGTTTGGAGAGAAATCGGGGAAGGCCTTCTACCTGTGTCACAGAAATTAGGGAGTAGTCTAACACAGCAAGCATCAGAAAGACAGAGATCATCTTTAATGTGAGCGCCGGGCAGCTTTTCGAAATCCCTGAAGTCCTGATCTGCCGTGCTTGGCAGGCCTTCTCCTCATGCCCTTGTCATGGGTGGGATCTCGTGTGCTGGCTCCCGGCACTGCATATGTACGGTGTAATGTTGTGTAGCCATTAAAGAAATGAAAGTGGGTTCTTTGAAGAGATGTGGATGGACAGTCAGTCATAAAGTGAAATGAGACAGAAAATCAAAAACAAATATTGTGTGTTCGTGTATATATATACACACACGTATATATGTTTGTATATACGAATCTATACATGTATAAATGTATACACACACCCATAGAGAGAGAGGCTTCCATGGTAGCTCAGCTGGTGAAGAATCCTCCTGTAATGCATGGGGCCCCAGTTCAATTCCTGGATTGACAAGATGCCCTAAGAAAGGATAAGCTACCCATTCCACTATTGTTGAGCTTCCCTTGTGGCTCAGACGGTAAAGAATCTGCCTGCAATGTGGGAAACCTGAGTTTGGTCCCTGGTTTGGGCAGATACCCTGGGAAAGGGCATGGCAACTGACTCTTGTATACTTGTGTGGAGACTCCCCTTGGGCAGAGGAGCCTGAAGGACGCAGTCCATTGCCAGAGGAGCCCTGCAGGCTACAGAATGGACAGGACTGAGCAACTAAGCCCTGCGTATGTAGAGAAACGGGACCGATGAGCTCATCTCCAGAGCTCAGACAGAGGCACAGATACAGAGGAGGGACTGGAGGACCCCGGGGGGCGGGGAGGGGGGCCGAGCTGAGAGAGGAGCGCTGACACGCATGCAGTGCTGGCGTGTCTCCTGTTGTTGCTCTCTGTTTGTTTTTAAACGTCCTTTATTTATTTCTAACAGTCCTCAGGTCTTTAAAACGAGAGCTAGTGGAAAGCGGCTGTGTAGCATACGGAGCTCAGCTTGGTGCTCTCCTTTGACCTAAAGAAGAGGAATGAGGGGATGGGTGGGAAGCTCAAAGGCGAGTGGATTGATGTATACATATAAATGATTCACTTCCTTGTACAGCAGAGAATAATGTACCATTGTAAAATGAGTATCACACAATTAAAAAAGAGAGAGAGACAACAACTAGGTGGTCCTGGGGCTACGCCTCTGCGCTCCCAAAGCAGGGAGACCAGATTTGATTCGTAGGCAGGGAACTGTATCGCACATAGCACAACTGAGGCCCAGAGCATCCAAATAAAAACAAATAAAAAAATATGAATGCCACAGACAGCATAAAAACTAAAATAGTATCCATATATTTCTGATAAATGTTATAAAAAATGGGGACATTTCCTTTTCAGGAAAAGGCCTGAGGGTTATTAGAAATAAATGAAGGAAATTGAAAAACAAACAAAAAGCAACGAAAGAAAACCTGTTATGTGAAACAAAAGAAGTCAGACACAAATGCAAACCCATGATCCGGTTTTTATGAAATCCTAGACAATAGATCTAATCTCTCGAAACCAGCAAATCATTTGCCGCCTGGTGCTCATCAGAGTGGTTGGGAAAAGGACAAGAGAAGATTTGTGGTGATGGAAACATTCTGTATCTTGTCTGTGGTGGCTGTACGTGGGTGTATTTATCTGCCAGAAATCATAAAACTATATCCTTAAATTAAGTTTTATTGCATGTAGATTATAGTAAGGTCATGAAGCGATATTTAACATGATTTGTCACTAGAGAAATGCAATTTAAAACCACAAGGAGAAACGATCTCGCATCTAAGATAGCTTCAATGTAAAGATCGGAAACAACAGAATATAACAAGAGTGCACAGGATTAACTAGTGGTGGGAGGACGTGGAGATGCTGGAACCCTACATCTTGCTGGGGAGAATGGAACATGATGTGGCCCCTGTGTAAAACAGTTCACACACCCTCAGAAAGTGAAAATTGACCTCTGAGCTGGCAAGAGTACTCCTAGGTCTAAACCCGAAGAATTGCCAGGAGGGACTCCAACAGATACTTGTACATGAATATTCACACCAGCACCATTCACAACAGACAACAGGGAGATGCAACCCAAACGTTCATCAGTGGGCAATAGATAAACAGAATGTGTAACATACACAGTTACC
Source organism: Cervus elaphus (assembly GCF_910594005.1). NCBI lineage: Eukaryota > Metazoa > Chordata > Mammalia > Artiodactyla > Cervidae > Cervus > Cervus elaphus. The sequence continues at coordinate 9,125,176 of NC_057847.1, forward strand.
CCTCAGACAGCACAGAGCACGTAGCCCGGATGTTGCACACACAGCCCCAGCATTCACTGTCCATCTCCTCCAACATCATGGAAGTTCCATGTCTGCTGCTTTTCCTTAGTAGTGTATTCCCACTGGGAACCCACGAAGCATCCCAAAGGAATATTTACCAAATAAATGCACTTACTTATAGTAAACATAACAGTAGCTTTGACACGTTCCCTTAAATAGAATGTTTTTACAACCATCAAGCTTTTGATCGTGACTTTAAGTGATGACATATATTTTCAGGAGAAAGAGGCACTGTGATCAGATGTTCCACAAAGTTAATGTGAGGATTAACTCTGAGCTCTGAGTGACTGTTTTTACTTTGACACATGAAATAAAGACTCTCACTTTCTCATAATCGTGACAGGAAGTCAGGTCTCGGGCACTGTGTCCCCCGCATAAAGCACAGCTGAGAGCTGCCTGGGTTGACCTCCTGTGTTTCTCCAGTGGGTCACAATCACTGGCTTCCTTGTGAGTCCCCAAGGGGCCTGAAGAGAGACTGCACTCATGGCTCTATGGAGCTTCCTTCTGCTCCAGACCTTCTCCTCTTCCCCTCCCGCCCTCTCTCATTTCCAATGACCAGGCACCCACAGGAATTAATCCCTGGACAATGACTGCATCATTCCATGTTGCAACATTTGCTTCTGAAGCTCCAGTGTTAACCTTTCCATTCCATTTCGAGTCTCTTTATTGAGTGAGCTTCCTGCAGAAGGATGAGGCATCCCAGATGGATAATCCTTAGACCAGACTGCTAATTCTCAATCCTATCCATTCAGTGCCTCCTTTTCCTAACAAATATGTTATTGTTGACTGAAAAATATGGACAGCCTGTAAGTTGAGAACTATGTTTTACCGGGCAGACATTCTGAGGACGTAAGCCTGGGATAGAGCCTCTCAGAGAGCTCTGAGTGACTGTCCCGAAGAGGTCAGGATATATAAAAGGAAAAAACATGTAGTTGAACATCAAAAGGTGAATGCTACTCACAAAAATAGACATCTCAAGTTAATGCCCTCAGTGCTTTTCTGTGTATAGGAAGATGCAAGAGTCTGGGTTCACTGAAACATGCCTTTGATGTACACCTTAACTACTTAGGGCCAGTGTCCTGTTTGACTCCCTCCTGTATCCTCTCAGGGCTCACAGAGGAGGCGGCTGTAGTGGCTGGAGGCAGCAGCATCCTTTGTTTACTGAAATGGCATCAACATTCTTTGTCCACATTTCCTTTACCATTCTGAGAAGAAATTAATAGACAAAAGCCTAGCTACACTTATACCTTTAAAGCTCTGATGTCTATACTCTAAAGCAGAAACAACTCAGTACCCTGGTACATTTAATTTCATCAATGCATGTAAATTATTGAACCAGAAAGTATGATGAAGGCAATCAATATTTGTTCTTTTATTTATAACCCCTTTGAATACAGCAGCAAAAATTACCTTTATTACCACTAATAGGGTTTTCCAAAATGATGAACACTTGGTAAAGGTAAAGTAAGATTTTCCTTAGATGTGACTGGTAATTCCATTTCTGGAAAGTTGTGTATATTATGCATGTTAAAATATAGTGTTGGATATTTAATGAAATGTTTAAGATAATATATATGGAAATAGTAAGTATATACTATGACAAGCCTAGACAGAATATTGAAAAGCAGAGACATGATTTGCTAACAGTGGTCCGTCTAGTCAAAGCTGTGGTTTTTCCAGCAGTCACGTACAGATGTGAGAGTAGGGCCATAAAGAAGGCTGAGCACTGAAGAATTGATGCTTTTGAATTGTGGTGCTGGAGAAGACTCTAGAGAGTCCCTTGGAGAGCAAAGAGATGAAACTAGTCAATCCTAAGGGAAGTCAACCCTATATACTCATTGGAAGGACTGTTGCTGAAGCTGAAGCTCCAACACTTTGACCACTGGATGTGAACACTCGACTCATTGGAAAAGACCCTGATGCTGGAAGAAATTGAGGGCAGGAGGAGAAGGGAGTGGCAGAGGATGAGATGGTCAGATGGCATCACCAACTCAATGGACGTGAGTTTGAGCAAACTCAGAGATAGCGAAGGAAAGGGAAGCCTGACATGCTGCAGTCCACGGTCTCCCAAAGAGTTGGACACGACTTGGTGACTGAACAACAACAGTATTAATAATGCTTTGAAAAATAATTTATGCTTACACGTTTTCTTTTCCAATTTATGCTTTGTCTATAGAATGCTTGTAGGAAATATGCTGGATGCTTGTGTCTGCCCTCCAACCCCAGCAAAGAGAATATATTTGGGGGGAGTAAATATGCATTAATTTTTATGCATAAATTTTTAATAATCATGAAAGTATTCCAATGAGATCACATTCAATGCGATAATAATTTGACAGAGAATATATCATAGTGCACTCTAAGTCCCATCCCCTTAACACAAGGAGTAGATGGTGAAGGCAGTCGGTCTGTGGAGGGGATGTGTGGCATCCGTCTAGAGCTGGGAGCACAGACATTGCTTGAAAGGCTGGAATGGAGGGAGGGTTGCTGTGTTGTGCCTTTCCAGTGTTCACACTTCCCTGAGAAATTCTGCTCCAACCACAGACCTGTTTATAAATCACAGGGCTGTCTTTTACTATGTACTCGCCTGGAACAAAGTACCCAAGGTTTCTCAAAAGAGAAAAGAAAAAAGATCTGCTAATACTGCTGTCCTCAAATTCTTCACTTATATGTGGAATCTAAAAAAGGCTACAAATTCACTTATTTAGAAAACAGAAATAGACTTAAAGACCTCGAAAACAAACTAATGGTTATCAAAGGGGAAAGGGGGAGAGGCAAATTAGGGGTTTGGGATTAACACGTACACACTACCATATATGGGAAGATCCCATGGACCGAGGAACCTGGTAGGTTACAGTCCATGGGGTCGCCACGAGTCAGACACAACTGAGTGACTTCCCTTTCTTTTCACTACTATATATAAAATAGATTATCTTCAGGGACCTACTGTGTAGCACAGGGAACTCTTCCCAATATTCTGTAATAGCCTATATGGGAAAAGAATCTGAAAAGGAATAGGTGTACACACACGTGTGTGACTCAATCACTTTGCTGCACACCTGAGACTCACACGACCTTATGAGTCAGCTACTTCAGTTAGAAAAAAGGAAGGTTTGGGGAAATTATAATCACTTTTCTCAAAGTAGGGAATAAATAAAATGAGCAGTATGATCGTAAATTTTTAAGAGTCCATGGAGAATGAATCCTTGATAAATTTTTTAAAATTTGGAGGGATTTTTATGTTGGTTTGACACTGGCTTTGATCCCCACTGTGCTTTTTCCTCGTGGCTTAGTTTTAAACCTAAACTGTATTTGATGCTGGGAGCTCTTGTTTGCTTCTGCTTTCCTTGCAGTTTCTTTCTGTCCCTCTGGAAGTCTCCCCTTGCAGGAACACAAATCGCACATCCTCGTGGGTAGTGCTGAGTTGTTTAGAATTCGTGTCTGTTTCTGCCAGTGACTGTTTGTATACAAATTCTGTTGTGTGATCTACCTCTAGCTTCTCTGTCTGGGAACATTCACAAATGGTGGAGTACAGGAAGTGCCTTCTGCCTCCCCCTATTTAATAACTACCTCCAGCTCTCCTGGGCAGACAGTCTCTCCTGACGTACGTGTACTGAACCTTCCCAGTGACTGTCCATGCTGGCGGGCAGACACTAGAGGGATGGTGCTAGCAGGTAAGATGAGTGCTTCCAAGCTTGTGCCACGCACGTTCACGACACCTTTAAATCCCTTTAAAGCTCTCCCGGTGGCTCAGTTTGTAAAGAATCTACCTGCAGTACAGGAGACGTGGCTTAAATCTTGGGTTAGGAATATCCCCTGGAGAAGAAAATGGCAACCCACCCCAGCATTCTTGCCTGAGAAACTCCATGGACAGAGGAACCTGGCGGGCTATAGTTCATGGGGCTGCAAGGGTCAGACACGACTTAGTGGCTACACCTCCACCACCACCATTCTGCTGATGATACAGGAGAGTAACAGTTCATGTGGAAGACCATCTGGGTTTTCTTGTGAATAACGCAGAGGTATTTCAGTGGTGTCAAGTGTTGATGGTTGCAGGTACTGCTAAGGGCTTTAGCAACTACCAGAGTGAGGTCCTGACAGGTATAGCGTGAACATTCATGAACAGGAATAGCATTTGATGGTTTTAACATTCTTCTTGACAGATGCATCATCCACCCTTCCCCTCCTTGTCTCCCTTGATTGCAACAGCTCATGTTTAGCTGGACAATTAGTCAATTAAAGGAATAGTCAAATGTCTTTATGAGGATATAAAATTCCTATATTTTCCTTCACTGAACGTTGGACAAAAAAGTGTTGCCTGCCATTTTAGTAAACAAGGAATGTTGCTTGCATTAAGCTCTTGGTCACTGCAGCTGCCCCTGATGGTGTACCTGAAGGGATTGGGGTGGAGAGAAGCAGGATGCAGGCCCCAGACAGGACCCCTTTAACATGCACATCAAAGGAATGATTTCAGTGAGCCCAGACTCTTATATCTGCCCATTCACAGAGAGGCAACTATAATCATTAACTTGACATGTCGGCTTATTTGTGATTAGCAGTAATCTTGATCTTTGACTACATGATTTTTGTTTTGTTTTGCCAGCAAAGACTTCTTCTATACATCCTGGGTCCTCCCTTCCCTCTTTGAGCACTCTCCCTCATAGCTCTCTGAGATGCTGTCTCCCAGCCTATAGTTCTCAGTAAGGTCCCCAAATGAAACATAATTCTCAACTTTTAGGTTGTGCTTTTTTTTTTCCCTAGTCAATAACTTATTTAGGAAATTGAATGATTCTAGATCTGTACTTGGTTCTGAACTTTTTGTTTACTCACCAACATACAAAGATTTGCCAACATGTGGTTGTGATATTTTCAGGGGCCCTGAATAGCCATTCAGTTTGAGATTGCTGTGTGTCAGTGTCCACCATCACTATGGGTCTGTCCGCTATTGCTGTGTGCATGTGTCCACCATAGCTATTGTCTGTGTCTCCATTGCTGTGTGTCTGTGTTCACCATTGCTGTGTGTACATGACTACCATTTTGCAAATTCCCCTCAGCCCTTGGCATTTAACAACATTCCAGTTGTTCGTTTTACCTGGGGAGGAAAGATTTGTGGGACTGTGGTATCTTTGTCTGTGGACTGTGAAGAATACATCTGTTGAAAAGCTGGTTTTCAAGTTTAGAGGAAATACAGGCCTACAAGTAGTATAGAGACCACCTATAAACTCTGAGATGTATGATGTATTAAAGGTCTATTTAAGTAGTCATTTAATAATACAGAAGGATTTTTCCTTGAAATTGCTGAGACATCCTCAGTTCAACCCAGAAAATGCTGTTCCATTCCTAATATACTTAACATGCATAGTTTTAAATTTTTTATTATTTTTAAAATCTTGGCTGCGCTGAGTCTTCGTTGCTTTGCGTGGGCTTTTTCTAATGCCAGCAGGCAGGGGCTACCCTCTAGTTTCAGTGCTCGGGCTCCATTGCAGTAGCTTCTCTTGCTGTGGAGTACAGGCTCCAGGGTGCATGGGCTTCAGTAGTTGTGGCTCGTGCATTTAGTTGCCCCACGGCATGTGCAGTCTTCCCAGACCAGGGACCCACCCTCTGTCTCCTGCATTGGCAGGTGGATTCTTAACCCCTAGACCATCAGGAAGGCCAACAGGCAGATTTTCTGTTCAAGTAAGATGAGAGAAACTAACCACCAGACGGATGATTGTAAAATTAGGAGGTGGGTTTCAAACACACATTTAAATAATTACAGGGTAAGGTGACAAGTGCTAGGACAGAATTCTGTGGGAAGAACAGGGTAGTTGCTGAAGAGGTGACAATTACTTGATCTTGGGGGGCCTGGAGTAATCTTCATCATGAGGCAAGATTTGAGGCCATTTGTAAAAGTTCGTATAAGCTTGAGAGAGTATATGAGGACTTCCCCAGCAGGTGGGAGAAAGTTTGCTGAAAGGCACAGATGTGGAAAACATGACAATATTTGGGGTGAGGAATTCTGTGTTGGTGAAATTGACCCACAGGAAAGTTGACATTGGATTTGGGTGAAGCCAAGACAAATAGGGATGGATGTGGTCAGATGGCTCTGGGGTGGCAGTAATAAGAGAGGGAGAAATCTGCTCCTGAGATTTTTATCAGGGCTGACTGCGCTAGGAAGTGGTACCTAACTGGATGCAGGCAGGGAGAGACTGAAGTCAGCTTCTTTCCTGGGTGTCTGGAGCAGATGGCCATATGCCAATGTTGGGTATTCAAAGGAGGTACATGTGTGGGGAAATTAAGGAACAGATGACCAATGGGCCCTGTAGATTTGTTTTTTCTTCTAAGTTTTTATTTTGAAATGATTCCAGATTCACAAGAAACAACATCCATAGTACCCAAAGGTCCTGTGTAGCCTTTCCCCAGTTTTCCCCAATGATGACATCTCACAGAAGTATAGTTCAATGTTAAAGCCCAAAAACTGACATGGGTATTTTTTATGGACCTTTTTTCAGTTTTGCCAGTTTCACATGCACTTGTGTGTGTATGTGAATGAGTGTATGTGCATGCATGTTTGTGTGTGTAGTTCTAGACAGTTTTATCACATGTGCTGGATTGTGTAACCATCACTACAATCAAGAGACAGAATTGTTGGAAATTCCCTGGTGGTCCAGTGGTTAGGACTCAGAGCTTTCAGTTCTGGGGCCGAGGTTCAATCCCTGATAGGGACTGATCCTGCAAGTCATGCAGCTAAGTGAAAAAAAAGATACACAGTTGTTCCACCTCTGCAAAGATCCCTTTCCCCATACTAATCCCTGACAGTTTCTATTCTGATTTCCATCTCTTAATTTTGTCATTGTGAAAGTGTTATATAAATGGAATCATGTAGTATGTAACCCATAGCCTTTTGATACTGCCTTATTTTCACTCAGTATTAATTCTGTTGCGATCCAGCCAAGTGTTGAGTGTATCTAAAGCTCATTTCTTTGCACTGCTGAATAATATTCCATGGCATGAATGCTCTAACATTTGCTTTATACACTGAGGGACATTTGGGTTGCTTTCAGTTTTGGGCTATTTCCTGCCACTTCTGTAATTTGATTATGGAACTTCCACAGGACTTCCTCCAACAGACTCTTAGAGGGCACAGACAAAACCTTTTGAGCACGAGGAGCCAGGAAATAGGAGCAGTGTCCCCCACGGGACTGAGCCGTGCCTGCCTGTGAGTGTCCAGGAGTCTGGCGGAGACATGGGTCGACAGTGGCCTGCTGGGGGTCAGAGGCCCTGAATACAACAGTGCGGGCACAAGTCCTTTTGAAGGAGTAATTTTGAAGGGGTAATTACTACAATTACCCCTACCAAGTTTGGCCTGTGACTATTTACATACATTAAGTTTGGTTTGTTTGTTTGTTTTAATTTTTTTAAATGAGGAATAATTGCTTTACAGAATTTTGCTGTTTTCTGTCAAACCTCAACATGAATCACCAATAGGTTTATACATATTTTTTGTGCTGATATGTTTTCTCCTACTGTTCGTGGGTTTCTCAAGGCAGGAATACTGAAGTGGTTTACCACTCCCTTCTCTGGTGGACCACGTTTTGTCAGAACTCTCCACTGTGATCCGTCCCTCTTGGGTGGGCCTACATGGCCTGGCTCATAGTTTCATTGAGTTAGACAAGGCTGTGATCCATGTGATCAGTTTGGTTAGTTCTCTGTGACTGTGGTTTTCACTCTGTCTGCCCTCTGATGGATAAGAATAAGAGGCTTGTGGAAGCTTCCTCATGGGAGAGACTGACTGTGGGGGAAACTAGGTCTTATTCTGGTGGGCGGAGCCATGCTCAGTAAATCTTGAATCCAACTCTCTGTTGATGGGCGGGGCTGTGTTCTCTCCCGGTTGTTTGCCCTGAGGCAAAGTGTGGTCCAGGTAATTGTAATCGTGACCTTCAAAAGGAAGTGTGCACACACTGTTGTGTTCAGCGCCTGGACCCCGCAGCAGGCCCCTGTCGACCCATGCCTCCACCAGACACTCCTGGACACTCGGAGGAAAGTCTGGCTCAGTCTCTTGTGGGGACACTGCTCCTCTCTCTTGGCTCCTGGTGTGCACAAAGTCTTGTACTGTGTTTGCACAAACAAACATGTATTCCAAATCTGTGTCCCCGGTCCTGTGGAAGTTCTGTAATCAAATCTCACTGGCCTCCAAAGAGAATTCCCTGGGGGTTCTCAGTCCCTCTGCTGGATCCCCAGGTTGGGAAATCCGTTGTGGGTCCTAGAACTTTCTTAACAGGGTGAGAATTTCTTTGGTATAATTGTACGGTTTGTGGGTCATCTGCTTGGCGGCTCTATGGTGGCACGAACGGTGACGTCCTCCACGAGGGCTTATGCCACACGCTGCATGACCCAGGTCTGCTGCAGCCAGAGCCCATGACCCCATGGCTGGCCACTGCTGACCCAGGCCTCTGCAGGAGACACTCAGACACTCAAAGGCAGGCCTGGCTCAGTCTCTGTGGGGTCTCTGGGTCCTGGTGTGCACAAGGCTTTCTTTGAGCCATCTGAGCATCTCTGGTGGGTATGGGGTTTGATTCTAAACATGATTTTGCCCTTCCTATCCTCTTGTTGCGGCTTCTCCTTTGCCTTTGACATGGGGCATTCACATCATGGATTACTATACAGCAATGGAAAGAAATGAGCTTTCAATACACTCAACACTTGGTGGTATTGCAACACAATTATACTGGGTCAAAATAAGCCAGTATCAAAAGTCTATGGATTACATACTATATGATTCCATTTATATAACACTTTCAAAATGACAAAATTAAAGAGATGGAAAACAGAATAGTAATAGGTCTTGGAGTATGGAATGAAGCAGGGCAAAGGCTAACAGAGTTTTGCCAAGAGAACACACTGGTCATAGGAAATAGCCTCTTCCAACAACACAAGGGATGACTGTATACATGGACATCACCGGATGCTCAAAACTGAATCAGATTGATTATATCATTTGCAGTCAAAGATGGAGAAGCTCTATACAGTCAGTAAAAACAAGACCAGGAGCTGACTGTGGCTCAGATCATCAACTCCTTATTGCCGAATTCAGACTTAAACTGAAGAAAGTAGGGAAAACCAGTAGGCCATTCAGGTATGATGTAAATCAAATCCCTTATGACTATATAGTGGAAGTCAGAAATAGATTTAAGGGACGAGATCTGATAGACAGAGTGCCTGATCAACTATGGACGGAGGTTCATGACACTGCACAGGAGACAGGGATCAAGACCATCCCCATAGAAAAGAAATGCAAAAAGGCAAAATGGCTGTCTGAGGAGGCCTTACAAATAGCTGTGAAAAGAAGAGAAGCGAAAAGCAAAGGAGGAAAGGAAAGATATTCCCATTTGAATGCAGAGTTCCAAAGACTAGCAAGGAGAGATAAGAAAGCCTTCCTCAGCAATCAATGCAAAGAAATAGAGGAAAACAACAGAATGGGAAAGACTAGAGATCTCTTCAAGAAAATTAGAAATACGAAGGGAACATTTCATGCAAAGATGGGTTCGATAAAAGACAGAAATGGTATGGACCTAACAGAAGCAGAAGGTATTAAGAAGAGGTGGCAAGAATACACAGAAGAACTGTACAAACAAGATCTTCATGACCCAGATAATCATGATGGTGTGATCACTCACCTAGAGCCAGACATCCTGGAATGTGAAGTCAAGTGGGCCTTAGGGAGCAATCACTACGAACAAAGCTAGTGGAGGTGATGGAATTCCAGTTGAGCTATTTCAAATTCTAAAAGATGATACTATGAAAGTGCTGCATGCAATACACCAGCAAATTTGGAAAACTCAGCAGTGGCCACAGGACTGGAAAAGGTCAGTTTTCATTCCAATCCCAAAGAAAGGCAATCCCAAAGAATGCTCAAACTACTGCACAATTGCACTCATCTGACATGCTAGTAAAGTAATGCTCAAAATTCTCCAAGCCAGGCTTCAGCAATACATGAACCGTGAACTTCCAGATGTTCAAGCTGGATTTAGAAAAGGCAGAGGAACCAGAGATCAAATTGCCAATATCTGCTGGATCATCGAAAAAGCAAGAGAGTTCCAGAAAAACATCTATTTCTGCTTTATTGACTATACCAAAGCCTTTGACTGTGTGGATCACAATCAACTGTGGAAAATTCTGAAAGAGATAGGAATACCAAACCACCTGACCTGCCTCTTGAGAAACCTATATACAGGTGAGGAAGCAAAAGTTAGAAATGGACATGGAACAACAGACTGGTTCCAAATAGGAAAAGGAGTACATCAAGGCTGTATATTGTCACCATGTTTATTTAACTTATATGCAGAGTACATCATGCAAAATGCTGGGCTGGATGAAGCACAAGCTGGAATCAAGATTGCCGGGAGAAGCATCAATAATCTCAGATATGGAGATGACACCACCCTTATTGTAGAAAGCAAAGAGGAACTAAAGAGCCTCTTGATGAAGGTGAAAGAGGAGAGTGAAAAAGTTGGCTTAAAACTCAACATTCAAAAAATGAAGATCATGACATCTGGTCCCATCACTCATGGTAAATAGATGGGGAAATGATGGAAACAGTGACAGACTATTTTCCTGGGCTCCAAAATCACTGCAGATGGTGACTGAAGGCATGAAATTAAAAGATGCTTGCTCCTTGGAAGAAAAGCTATGACAAACCTAGACAGCATATTAAAAAGTAGAGACATTACCTTGCTGACAAAGGTCCATATAGTCAAAGCGATGGTTTTTCCAGTAGTCATGTGTGGATGTGAGAACTGGACCATAAAGAAGGCTAACACCGAAGAGTTGATGCTTTCAAACTGTGGTGTTGGAGAAGACTCTTGAGAGTCCCTTGGACTGCAAGGAGATCAAACCAGTCAATCCTAAAGGAAATCAATTCTGAATATTCATTAGAAGGACTGATGCTGAAGCTGAAGGCCCAATACTTTGGCCACCTGTTGCAAAGAGCCAGCTCATTAGAAAAGACCCTGATCTGGGAAAGGTTGAAGGCCAGAGGAAAAGGGGACAACAGAGGATGAGATGGTTGGATGGCATCACCAACTCAATGAAAATGAGTTTGAGCAAGCTCTGGGAGATGGTGAAGGACAGGGAAGCCTGGCGTCCTGCAGTCCGTGGAGTCACAAAGAATCAAACATGACTGAGTGACTGAACAGCAACAACATGAGAAATCTGGATAACATCCTCCTTCGTGATGAAGGACTGCATGCTTTCCATACAAGAAGAAGCAAGAAAGGCAACAAGAAAGGCACCATCTGCTTTGACAAGTTTCGTACAGCTTTGTATGGAGGTTCTAACCAGGGAAATCAAGCCAGAAATGAAGAACAACAGGCTATGTATGCAGGAAGTCCTATGGGATACAGGAAAACTACTGAAACTACTAAAGGAGCTATCAAGTTTCCGGGATACAGTCAATATAAATGAATTGTATTTTTTCAAAATTGCAATAAAAATACAAGAAATAAGCCATTCAATTTCTGATAGCTTACAAAAGAGTAAAATACTTGGGAAGAACTTTAACTTAAGAAGTATAGAACTTTCACATCAAAAATGCAAAACATTTTGGGAGTAATTTTAAAAGACAAATAAGTGGAAATATAGCCTATATTAATGAATCAAATTACTTACTGTTATTAAGATAACAGATCTACAGATTCAAGACAGTTACTGTCAAAATCCCAACATATTAAATTGCCAGCGCATATTAAATTGCACAAATTTAAAAGCCAGTACAATGCTGAGCAGGCTTCCCTTGTGGCTCAACTAGTAAAGAATCCACCTGCAATGCAGGAGACCTGGGTTTGATCCCTGAATTGGGAAGATCCGCTGGAGAAGGGAACAACTACCCACTCCAGTATTCTGGCCTGGAAAATTCCGTGGACTAGAGTCCATGGGATCACAAAGAGTCGGATACAACTGAGTGACTTTCACTTTCACTGCACCATGCTGAGCAGTTTTTGATTACCGATTCACTCTCTTTACTTTTTAATGGTCTGTTCAGATTTTCTACTTCTTTCCAGGACCAGGAGTCTTCTCTGGCAAATTCGACTAATTTTTAAAAAAAATAATTAATGTCAGTCCTTCTAAAATTATTCCAAAAAATTTAAGAGATGGGAACACTTTTCAGTTCATTCTGTGAGGCCTGTATTATCCTGTTACCAAAGCCAGTTAAGGACTCTACAAGAAAACTATAGATCAATAATTTCAATGAAACGCAAAATTTTTCAACAGTGTTAGCAAACCAAATTCAAAAATTTATTAAAATAACTATACAATGTGACCAACTGAGATTTATCCCAGTCATGCTCTGATAGTTCAAAATACTCAAATTAATAAATGTAACGTGTCACACTAATAGAATGACAGAGAAAAATCGCATGATTGGCTCAACAGATATAGAAAAAACAGCTAACAAAATATGACATTCTTTCATGATAAAATTCAACAAATTGGATATAGAAGAAACATACTTCAGCATGATAAAGGACAAATACAGCAAACTCATTGCTTATATTATAGTAAATGGTAAAAACATTGAAAGCTTTTCCTCTAAGCAAGATAAGGATGGCCACTCCCTCCACTTTTATTCAGTATAATCCTGGACATCCAAGCCAGACTGATTAGGCAAGACAAAGCAATAAAATTCATCCAAATTGGAAAGGAAGAAGTACAATTGTCATTTTTGCAGATTATATGATTTTATATAGAAAACCCAAACATATAACCAAAAATCTACTGGAGCTAATCAATGATTTCAGTAAAGTTGCAAGATATAAAATCAATAATCAGATATCAATTTCATTTCTATATACTAAGAAACATCTAAGAAAGAAAATTTAAAACCATCACATTCAGAATAGCATAAAAAGCAAGATACATAAACATAAATTTAACCAAGGAAGTGAATGATATGTATGATGAAAACTACAAGATTTTTTTGAAAGAAACTGGAGAAGACCCAAGTAGAAAGAGATTTCTTGTTCATGGGTGTAATAATTAATATTGTTAAAATGCCCATGCCTCCCAAAGCCACCTATAGATCCAACACAATCCTTAATAAAATTCCAATGGCATTCTTCATAGAAACAGTAAAAAAAAAAAACAAAAAACTGTCTTTCATTTTTATAGAATCATAAATGACGTCAAATAGCCAAGACAAATCTGAGGGGAAAAAACAAAGCCAGCAGCAGCACACTTCCTAATGTCAAACCATCATATAAAGTTCGAGTAATCAAAACCACATGTCACTAGTATGAAGACAGGCATATAGACCAATGGGACAGAGTAGAGAGCTCAGAACTAAATCTCCACATATATAGGGAAAACTAGATAAATACCCAAGAAAATTGAAAGTGGACCCCAATCTTACATCACCCTCAAAAATTAACTAGAAATGGATCAAGGACTTAAATATGAGAGCTGATAGCATAAAACTCCTTAAAAAAAATGTAAGGAAGAAATACCTTGACATTGGTCTTGGCAATGATTTCTTAGATAAGATATAAAAAGCAAAAAAAAAAAAAATGCAACAGACTTAATCTCAATATTAATCTCAAAAGCTTCTGCACAGTGAAAGAAACAATTTAAATGAAAAGGCAGCTTACAGAATAGAAGAAAATATTTGTATCAGATTAGGGGTTAATATCCAAAGTATATAAAGAACTCCTACAACTCAACAACAAAAAACAAACTATCCAACTGAAAACTGGGCAGAGGAATGAAAAAGACATTTTTCCAAAGAAGACAACCAAGTGGTCCAAGTACATTAAAAGGTGTCAAAACCACAGTGAGAAAACCCTCATGCCTGTCAGAACGGCTATCATCCAGAAGACAAGCAACAACAAGTGTTGATGAGAATATGTGGGAAACAGAACTCTTGCACAACAAGGGAAACCTTCATGGAAAGGTAAATTGTTTCAGCTACTATATAGAATAATACAGAAGCTCCTCAGAATTTAAAATAGCACTACCATAGATCCAGCAATTCCACCTCTGGGTATATACCTATAGGAAATTAAAACAGGAAATCAAAGAGATGTATGACGTCCCATGTTCACCGCAGCAGCATTCATGAGAGAGAAGATATGGAGACAACCTTAGTGGCCATCCATGGATAAATGGCTAAAACTGATGGGGCATTTATACCTGTTGTTCAGTCGCTAAGTCAAGTCTGACTCTTGAGACCCCAAGGACTGCAGCATGCCACGATTCCATCCTTCACTATCTCCCGGAGTTTGTTCAGACTCGTGTCCATTGAGCCGGTGATGCTCTCCAGCTATCTCATCCTCTGTCGCCCCCTTCTCCTCCTGCCCTTAATCTTTCCCACCATCGGGGTCTTTTCCAATGAGTCCGCTCTTCACATCAGGTGGCCAAAATATTGGAGCTTCAGCATCAGTCCTTCCAATGAATATTCAGGGTTGACTTCCTTTAGATTTGACTGGTTTGATCTTCTAGCAATTCCAAGGGACTCTCAAGAGTCTTCTCCAATGCCACAGTTCGAAAGCATCAATTCTTCAGCACTCAGCTTTCTTTATGGTCCAACTCTCACATCCATGCATCACAACTGGAAAAACCATAGCTTTGACTATATGGATCTTTGTCAGCAAAATGATGTCTCTGCTTTTTAATACACTGTCTAGGTTTGTCATAGCTTTTCTTCCAAGGAACAAGTGTCTTAATTTCATGCTGCAGTCACCATCCACAGTGATTTTGGAGCCCAAGAAAATAAAGTCTGTCACTGTTTCCATCATTTCCCTATCTGTTTGCCATGAAGTGATGGGACCAGATGCCATGATCTTCATTTTTTTTAATGTTGAGAGTTTTTTTTTAATATATTGGGAAAATTATTTTATTATTTTGTTAATTTATTTATTTTTTAATTGAAGGATAGTTGCTTTATATAATTTTGCTGTTTTCTGTCAAACTTCATCATGAATCAGTCACAGGTATACATATATCCCCTCCTGTTAGAACTTTTCTCCCATCTCCCTCCCCATCCCATCCCTCTAGGTTGATACAGAGCCCCTGTTTGAGTTTCCTGAGCAAATTCCTGTTGGCTATCTATTTTACATATGGTAATATAAGTTTCCATGTTACTCTTTCCATACATCTCACCCTCTCCTCCCCTCTCCCCATGTCCATAAGTCTATTCTCTATGTCTGTTTCTGCACTGCTGTCCTGTAAATAAATTCTTCAGTACCATTTTTCTAGATTCTGTATATATGAATTAAAAGACGATATTTATCTTTCTCTTTCTGACTTCATTGTGTATAATAGGTTCTAGGTTCAAAATGAGTTTTAAGCCAGCTTTTTCACTCCCCTCTTTCACCTTCATCAAGAGGCTCTTTAGTTTCTATTTGCTTTCTGCCATAAGGGTGGTGCCATCTGCATATCTGAGGTTATCGATATTTCTCCCAGCAATCCTGATTCCAGCTTGCACTTCATCCAATTCAGCATTTTGCATGATGTACTCTGCATAGAAGTTAATAAGCAAGGTGACAATATACAGCCTTGATGTACTCCTTTCCCAATTTTGAACCAGTCCATTGTTCCATATCTGGTTCCAACTGTTGCTTCTTGTCCTGCTACAGGTTTCTCAGGAGGCACATAAGGTGGTCTCGTATTTCCATTTCTTTTAAGAATTTTCCAGTTTGTTATAATCCACACAGTCAAAGGCTTTAGCATAGTCATTGAGCAGATGTTTTTCTGTAATTCCCTTGCTTTCTCTATGATCCAACAGATGTTGTCAATTTGATCTCTGGTTCCTCTGCCTTTTCTAAATCCAGCTTATACATCTGGCAGTTCTCGGTTCACGTATTGCTGAAGCCTAGCTTGGAGGATTTTGAGCATTACTTTGCTAGCATGTGAAATGAGTGGAATTGTGTGGTAGTTTGAACATTCTTTGGCATTGCCCTTCTTTGGGATGGAATGACTGTGTTTATGTATAAATAAATGTATTGATTTCTAGACAGTGACATGAACTCACAGCAGCAAAGTCATTTCTACCCCAGCCCTTTGTAAACAACCAATTAGATAGACATACAGGAACTAAAGTACTTAGCACCCTAGGCCAAGGGACTCAGAGGGCTATCCAAATATAAATCCAAAAATAAACAAACAAGACCTTGGTAAGGGCTGTGGATTCAAGGAGTCAGAGAGCCTTCCCCCAATAGGTCAGGAGAGTTCTGACCTGGGCAAGCACAGGCAGGAGATTTTGTGCAAGCCCAGCCTGTCTGGAGAGCGAGTCCAGCAGGCCACTGCCATGGACAGACAGATGGAGAGCTATACCAGAACTACCCGCCTTCCCAGGATACTGCCTGGGGAGACAGCAACTGCAACCTCTCCTGAGAGGAGGTGGAAAGTGGTAACCACCCAGATACCCAGTTGAGGGATTATGGCTGGAGAAGCTTGTTTCCCTCCAACAGCACCCTGGTTTCTGGGGGGAGGGTGGAAAGAAAGCAGATAGAAATATTCGAACATTAAATGAGCAGGTTACTGCTGTCTGCTTCAGAAGTCAGCATGGGATCTGCCCGCTAGGCTCGGATGACCACACATAAGAATCTCCACCTGGCCTAAAGACATCCTCAGAGCCCCATTGCTAACCCCACACCTCCCCCCATCCTGCTGTCAGCTCCTGTGTGCACCCCCAGTGCCACTGTGAGAGAGGCATCCAGGATACAGGGAGCTTGCTCAGAAAACAGACCGCAAACGGTGGGCAAAAGCGAAATCACAAACTTGACTTATAGCGCCACCTACTGGAACACAAAATAAATGCTCCTAGTGAAAGTGAAGTCGCTCAGTCTTGTCTGACTCTTGGCAACCCGATGGACTGTAGCCTACTAGGCTCCTCCGTCCATAGGATTTTCCAGGCAAGAATACTGGAGTGGGTCGCCATTTCCTTCTCCAGGAGATCTTCCCAACGCAGGGATTAATAACCCGGGTCTCCCACTGTGGCACAGACAGTAAAGAACCCGCCTGCAATGCGGGAGTGGAGAAGGCGATGGCACCCACTCCAGTACTCTTGCCTGGAAAATCCCATGGACGGAGGAGCCTGGGAGGCTGCAGTCCATGAGGTCGCACAGAGTCGGACACGACTGAAGCGACGTAGCAGCAGCAGCAGCAATGCGGAAGATCTGGGTTCAATCCCTGGGTTGAGAAAATCCCCTGGAAAAGCAAATGGCAACCCACTCCAGTATTCTTGCCTGGAGAATCCCCATGGACAGAGGAGCCTGGGCTCGCAAAGAGTCAGACACGATTGAGCGACGAAGCACAGCACAACACAGTTTGTAAGAACCAAAGTAGACCTAAATCCTTAACTAAGATATGTGTCTGCTACTTCAAAGGTGAATGCACAGTTGCATAGATGCAAACACTATGAAAACTCAGGGAAATAAGTTATCACAAATTGAAAATTCTCCAGCAACTGAACACAAACGCATGGAATATTATGATCTGATTGATAAAGCATTCAAAATAGCTATTATGAAGAAATTCAACAAGCTACAAGAAAACTCAAGAAGGCACCTTAATAATCCCAGAAATAAACAAAATTGTAAGGATTTCCTTAGCAAAGATTTTGAAATTATTTTTTAAAATCTGGACTGAAGGACTCAATGAATGAATGAGATGAAGAATGCAGTGGAGAGCATCTGCAGCAAGGCAGACCAGGGGGAGGAACGGTCTCCTGGAGGAAAGGGCTATAGAAAGAATAGAGTTAGAAGAATGGAAGACTTAATAATAGTGAAGAAAGCCTAAGAGAGCCATTGGTTTCCATCAGAAAGGCAAATATCCAAATAATCAGGATTCCAAAGGAGGGGAGGACAAAAGGGGACAGATAGTTTGTTTAAAGAAACAGTAGCTGAGGGACTTCCCTGGTGGTCCAGTGGTTAGGATTTGGCACTTTCATTGCTATGGGCCTGGATTCGTTGCCTAATGGGGGAACTGAGATCTCACAAGCCAAGTGGTGCAACCGAAAAAAGAAAGAAATACAGCTGAGAACTTTACAAACCTGGGGAAAACATAGACATGCAGGTCTACAAAACTACTAAAACATTCTACCTTTCCAGTGCAAAAAGAGACCATCCCTGTGTCTGGAAGATTCCCTGGAGGAGGGTATGGCAATTCACTCCAGTATTCTTACCTGGAGAATCCCGTGGACAGAGGAACCTGGCAGGCTACAACCCATGGAGTCGCAAAGAGACACAACTGAGGTGGCTTAACACACACATACATGTGGGTTTTTCTAGTTGCAGCCAGCAAGTGGTGAACAGGCTAAACTAAAATATTAGGTTAGTTTCAGGTAAACAACAAAGTGATTCAGTGATAAATACAGAAAGATACATATTCTTTTTCAGATTTTTTACATTATCAGTTATTATAAGATTTTGAATATAGTTCCCTGTGCTATATAGTGAATCCTTGTTTATTTTAAATAAAGTGGCATCTATTAATCTCATATTCATAATTGACCCTTTCCCCTTCCCCTTTAGTAACCATAAATTTGTTTTCTATGTCTGTGAGTCTATTTCTGTTTTGTAAATAAGTTCACTTGAATTATTTTTTAGATTCTACATACACATGATGTGATATTTGTCTTTCTGCCTGACTTCATTTAATACGAAAATTTCTAGTTTTATTCATGTTGCTGCAAATGGCAATATTTATTTTTTTTATGGTTTTGTTTAATTTTTTTTCATTTATTTTTATTAATTGGAGGCCAATTACTTTACAATATTGTAGTGGTTTTTGTCATACATTGACATGAATCAGCCATGGATCTACATGTATACCCCATCCCGATCCCCTCTCCTACCTCCCTCTCTACCCGATCCCTCTGGGTCTTCCCAGTGCACCAGCCCTGAGCACTTGTCTCATGCACCCAACCTGGGCTGGTGATCTGTTTCACCATAGATAATATACATGTATCAATGCTGTTCTCTCGAAACATCCCACCCTCGCCTTCTCCCATAGAGTCCAAAAGTCTGTTCTGTACAACTGTGTCTCTTTTTCTGTTTTGCATATAGGGTTATCATTACCATCTTTCTAAATTCCATATATATGTGTTAGTATACTGTAATGGTCTTTATCTTTCTGGCTTACTTCACTCTGTATAATGGGCTCCAGTTTCATCCATCTCATTAGAACTGATTCAAATGAATTCTTTTTAATGGCTGAGTAATATTCCATGGTGCATATGTACCGCAGCTTCCTTATCCATTCGTCTGCTGATGGGCATCTAGGTTGCTTCCATGTCCTGGCTATTATAAACAGTGCTATGATGAACATTGGGGTGCACGTGTCTCTTTCAGATCTGGTTTCCTCAGTGTGTATGTCCAGGAGTGGGATTGCTGGGTCATATAGCAGTTCTATTTCCAGTTTTTTAAGAAATCTCCACACTGTTCTCCATAGCGGCTGTACTAGTTTGCATTCCCACCAACAGTGTAAGAAGGTTCCCTTTTCTCCACACCCTCTCGAGCATTTATTGCTTGTAGACTTTTGGATAGCAGCCATCCTGACTGGCATGTAATGGTACCTCATTGTGGTTTTGATTTGCATTTCTCTGATAATGAGTGATGTTGAGCATCTTTTCATGTGTTTGTTAGCCATCTGTATGTCTTCTTTGGAGAAATGTCTGTTTAGTTCTTTGGCCCATAGTTTGATTGGGTCATTTATTTTTCTGGAATTGAGCTGCAGGAGTTGCTTGTATATTTTTGAGATTAATCCTTTGTCTGTTGCTTCATTTGCTATTAGTTTCTCCCAATCTGAGGGCTGTCTTTTCACCTTGCTTATAGTTTCCTTTGTTGTGCAAAAGCTTTTACGTTTCATTAGGTCCCATTTGTTTATTTTTGCTTTTATTTCCAATATTCTGGGGGGTAGGTCATAGAGGATCCTGCTGTGATTTATGTCAGAGAGTGTTTTGCCTGTGTTCTCCTCTAGGAGTTTTATAGTTTCTGGTCTTACATTTAGATCTTTAATCCATTTTGAGTTTATTTTTGGGTATGGTGTTAGAAAGTGTTCTAGTCTACGGCCATACCACCCTGAACGCACCCAATCTCGTCTGATCTTGGAAGCTAAGCAGGGTCGGGCCTGGTTAGTACTTGGCTGGGAGAAAGTGTTCTAGTTTCATTCTTTTACAAGTGGTTGATCAATTTTCCCGGCACCACTTGTTAAAGAGGTTGTCTTTTTTCCATTGTATATTCTTGCCTCCTTTTTCGAAGATAAGGTGTCCATAGGTACGTGGATTTATCTCTGGGCTTTCTATTTTGTTCCATTGATCTACATTTCTGTCTTTATGCCAGTACCATACTGTCTTGATGACTGTGGCTTTGTAGTAGAGCCTGAAGTCAGGCAGGTTGATTCCTCCAGTTCCATTCTTCTTTCTCAAGATTGCTTTGGCTATTCGAGGTTTTTTGTATCTCCATACAAATTGTGAAATTATTTGGTCTAGTTCTGTGAAGAATACCATTGGTAGCTTGATAGGGATTGCATTGAATCTATAGATTGCTTTGGGTAGTATAGTCATTTTGACAATATTGCTTCTTCCAATCCATGAACACGGTGTATTTCTCCATCTATTTGTGTCCTCTTTGATTTCTTTCATCAGTGTTTTATAGTTTTCTATGTATAGGTCTTTTGTTTCTTTAGGTAGATATACTCCTAAGTATTTTATTCTTTTTGTTGCAATGGTGAATGGTATTGTTTCCTTAATTTCTCTTTCTGTTTTCTCATTGTTAGTGTATAGGAATGCAAGGGATTTCTGTGTGTTAATTTTATATCCTGCAACTTTACTATATTCGCTGATTAGCTCTAGTAATTTTCTGGTAGAGTCTTTAGGGTTTTCTATGTAGAGGATCATGTCATCTGCAAACAGTGAGAGTTTCACTTCTTCTTTTCCTATCTGGATTCCTTTTATTTCTTTTTCTGCTCTGATTGCTGTGGCCAAAACTTCCAAAACTATGTTGAATAGTAGTGGTGAGAGTGGACACCCTTGTCTTGTTCCTGTTTTTAGGGGAAATGCTTTCAATTTTTTACCATTGAGGGTAATGCTTACTGTGGGTTTGTCATATATAGCTTTTATTATGTTGAGGTATGTTCCTTCTATTCCTGCTTTCTGGAGAGTTTTAATCATAAATGGGTGTTGAATTTTGTCAAAGGCTTTCTCTGCATCTATTGAGATAATCATATGGTTTTTTATCTTTCAATTTGTTAATGTGGTGTATTACATTGATTGATTTGTGGATATTAAAGAATCCTTGCATTCCTGGGATAAAGCCCACTTGGTCATGGTGTATGATCTTTTTAATATGTTGTTGGATTCTGTTTGCTAGAATTTTGTTAAGGATTTTTGCATCTATGTTCATCAGTGATATTGGCCTGTAGTTTTTTTTGTGTGTGTGTGTGGCATCTTTGTCTGGTTTTGGAATTAGGGTGATGGTGGCCTCATAGAAGGAGTTTGGCAGTTTACCTTCTTCTGCAATTTTCTGGAAGAGTTTGAGTAAGATAGTTGTTAGCTCTTCTCTAAATTTTTGGTAGAATTCAGCTGTGAAGCCATGTGGTCCTAGGCTTTTGTTTGCTGGAAGATTTCTGATTACAGTTTTGATTTCCTTGCTTGTGATGGGTCTGTTAAGATCTTCTACTTCTTCCTGGTTCAGTTTTGGAAAGTTATACTTTTCTAAGAATTTGTCCATTTCTTCCAAGTTGTCCATTTTATTGGCATAGAGCTGCTGGTAATAGTCTCTTGTGATCCTTTGTATTTCAGTATTGTCTGTTGTGATCTCTCCATTTTCATTTCTAATTTTGTTAATTTGGTTCTTCTCCCTTTGTTTCTTAATGAGTCCTGCTAATGGTTTGTCAGTTTTGTTTATTTTTTCAAAAAACCCGCTTTTAGCTTTGTTGATTTTTGCTATGGTCTCTTTAGTTTCTTTTGCATTTATTTCTGCCCTAATTTTTAAGATTTCTTTCCTTCTACTAACCCTGGGGTTCTTCATTTCTTCCTTCTCTAGTGGCTTTAGGTGTAGAGCTAGGTTATTTATTTGACTTTTTTCTTGTTTCTTGAGGTAAGCTTGTAATGCTATGAACCTTCCCCTTAGCACTGCTTTTACAGTGTCCCATAGGTTTTGGGTTGTTGTGTTTTCATTTTCATTCATTTCTATGCATATTGATTTTTTTTTATTTCTTCTATGATTTGTTGGTTATTCAGAAGTGTGTTATTTAGCCTCTATATGTTTGAATTTTTAATAACTTTTTTCCTGTAATTGAGATCTAATCTTACTGCACTGTGGTCAGAAAAGATGACTGGAATGATTTCAATTTTTTTGAATTTACCAAGACTAGATTTATGGCCCAGGATGTGATCTATTCTGGAGAAGGTTCCGTGTGCACTTGAGAAAAAGGTGAAGTTGATTGTTTTGGGGTGAAATGTCCTATAGATATCAATTAGGTCTAGCTGGTCCATTGTGTCATTTAAAGTTTGTGTTTCCTTGTTAATTTTCTGTTTAGTTGATCTATCCATAGTTGTGAGTGGGGTATTAAAGTCTCCCACTATTATTGTGTTACTGTTAATTTCCTCTTCCATACTCGTTAGCGTTTTGCCTTACATATTGCGGTGCTCCTATGTTGGGTGCATATATATTTATAATTGTTGTATCTTCTTCTTGGATTGATCCTTTGATCATTATGTAGTGTCCTTCTTTGTCTCTTTTCACAGCCTTTATTTGAAAGTCTATTTTACCTGATATGAGTATTGCGACTTCTGCTTTCTTTTGGTCTCCATTTGCGTAAAATATTTTTTTCCAGCCCTTCACTTTTAGTCTGTATGTGTCCCTTGTTTTGAGGTGGGTCTCTTGTAGACAGCATATATAGGGGTCTTGTTTTTGTATCCATTCAGCCAGTCTTTGTCTTTTGTTTGGGGCATTTAATCCATTTACATTTAAGGTAATTATTGATAGGCATGGTCCCGTTGCCATTTACTTTGTTGTTTTGGGTTTGCGTTTATACAGCCTTTCTGTGTTTCCTGTCTAGAGAAGATCCTTTAGCATTTGTTGAAGAGCTGGTTTGGTGGTGCTGAATCCTCTCAGCTTTTGCTTGTCTGTAAAGCTTTTGAATTCTCCTTCGTATCTGAATGAGATCCTTGCTGGGTACAGTAGTCTAGGTTGTAGGTTATTCTCTTTCATTACTTGAAGTATGTCCTGCCATTCCCTTCTGGCCTGGAGGGTTTCTATTGATAGATCAGCTGTTATCCTTATGGGAATCCCTTTGTGTGTTATTTGTTGTTTCTCCCTTGCTGCTTTTAATATTTGTTTTTTGTGTTTGATCTTTGTTAATTTGATTAATATGTGTCTTGGGGTGTTTCACCTTGGGTTTATCCTGTTTGGGATTCTCTGGGTTTCCTGGACTTGGGTGGCTATTTCCTTTCCCATTTTAGGGAAGTTTTCAGCTATTATCTCGAGTATTTTCTCATGGCCTTTCTTTTTGTCTTCTTCTTTTGGAACTCCTATGATTCGAATGTTGGGGCGTTTCACATTGTCCTAGAGGTCCCTGAGGTTGTCCTCATTTCTTTTGATTCTTTTTTCTTTTTTCCTCTCTGCTTCATTTATTTCCACCATTTTATCTTCTACCTCACTTATCCTATCTTCTGTCTCCATTATTCTACTCTTGGTTCCCTCCAGAGTGTTTTTGATCTCATTTATTGCATTATTCATTTTTAGTTGACTTTTTTATTTCTTCTAGGTCCTTATTAAACATTTCTTGCATCTTCTCAATCTTTGTCTCCAGGCTATTTATCTGTAAGTCCATTTTGTTTTCAAGATTTTGGATCATTTTTATTATCATTATTCTAAATTCTTTTTCAGGTAGATTCCCTATCTCCTCCTCTTTTGTTTGACTTGGTGGGCATTTTTCATGTTCCTTTACCTGTTGGGTATTCCTCTGCCTTTTCATCTTGTTTAGATTGCTGTGTCTGGAGAGGGCTTTCTGTATTCTGGAGGTCTGTGGTTCCTTATTAATGTGGAGGTTTCACCCAGTGGGTGGGACTGGACGATTGGCTTGTCAAGGTTTCCTGGTTAGGGAAGCTTGTGTCGGTGTTCTGGTGCGTGGAACTGGATTTCTTCTCTCTGGAGTGCAATGAAGTGTCCAGTAATGAGTTTTGAGATGGGTCTGTGTGTTTGGTGTGACTTTGGGCAGCCTGTATGTTGACGCTCAGGGCTATGTTCCTGTGTTGCTGGAGAATGTGCGTGGTATGTCTTGCTCTGGAACTTATTGGCTCTTGGGTGGTAGTTGGTTTCAGTGTAGGTATGGAGGCTTTTGAATGGTCTCTTATTACTTAATGTTCCGTGTAGTCAGGAGTTTTCTGGTGTTCTCAGGTTTTGGGCTTAAGTCTCCTGCCTCTGGATTTCAGTTTTATTCTTCCAGTAGTCTCAGGACTTCTCCAACTATACAGCACTGATAATAAAACTTCTAGGTTAATGGTGAAAAGATTCTCCACCGTGAGGGACATCCAGAGAGGTTCACAGAGTTAAATGAAAAAGAGGAGAGAGAGGAGGGAGATAGAGATGAGCAGGAGGAGAAAAAGGGGGACTCAAGAGGAGAGAGACAGATCTACACAGTTGTCTGTTCCCAAAGTGTTCTCCATAGCCCAGACACCCACAAAGATTCACAGAATTGGATTGGGAAGAGAAGGGGAAAGGAGGAAATAGAGGTGTTCTGAGGTAGAAAATGGAGAGTCAAAAGGGGAAGAGAGTAATCAACACACTCCTGAATAAAAATGGGAACTGAGTACTGGATTCTTAAATGTCCAAAATTTATATCACATACTGAAAAACAAAGATTAAAAATCTAGAGTAGAGGTTAGACTCTTAAAAATACAATATTAAAAACAAAAACACAAAAAATTTTAGAAATATATATGAAGTTCGGTTTAAAAATAGGGCTCCTCTTTTTTTATTTTTATTTTTTGCAAGGTTATAGTGAAATGAAAATGAAAATTAAGGAGTAGTAGAGGAGTAATAGAGGACTTTAAAAGAAAAGAGGAAAAAAAAGAAAAGAAAAAAAAAATTTTTTTCCTAATTAAAAAAATCATAAAAATATACAAAAATGAAAGTTAAGGAGTAATGGGGGAGTAATAGGGAATTTTAAAAGAAAATAAAAGAGAAAAAATAAACAAGAAAAGAAAAGGGAAAAAAATTTTTTTAATTAAAAAAAAGGTAAAAATATATCTAGGAATTTCTCTGGAGCTGTGGCAGTCAGTGTGGGTTCAGTTCAGTTTTAGATAGCTCCTCGTTCCAGCTTACACTTCTTGATATCTACAGGCCCCTTCCGGTGTAGTCGGTGTTACCTACAGGGATTTTAATCTGTTGCACCCGTCCCTTCTGAAGTGGTTCCCTTTGTTTATTTGGCTTCTGTTTGCCGGTCTCTTCTGTGTCTAATTTCCGCCCTGACACAGGCGGGCGGAGGTGGACTCTTGTTCAGGTTCACTAGTTCAGTCCTGCTGCAGGGAGGGAGGGGCGCTGCAGACAGATAACGCTGTGTGTGGGTAACACTCACAGAGTTCTGGCCACACTGGGTTTGCCCCACTCATGAGTGTGTGCTCTCCCTGTCTACGCTGCTCAGGCTCCCGGCTGCTCTATATGGAGCAGGCCCTGCGTTGCATGCGGTTCCAGTTTTCGGGTATTCCACAAAAGCGCAGACTCGGTTGCGCCTGCGTTTTGTGCCTTCCCCGGCCTGAGCAGCTCGGGCAGCCAGGAGCCAGGAGCTTGATGGGCGCACTCTCCCCGGGTGCGGTGCGCCTTCTCCCCTCCACGGCCCCAGCCTCAGTTTCCGCCAGCGCCAGGCGGGTGCGTGCGCCTTGTGTTTAGCCGCGACCCTCCCAGCAGATGTCGACCATCCAGAATCTCAGGAAGTCTTTGCTTAGAAACTGGAGGCCTGTTTGCAGTGTGGTAGGGGATGCTGTCTCTGGGGCCAAGTTTGCCCCTTTCCCCTCCCCCCTGCCTCCTGCCTCTGGCGGGGATGGGCCGGTCCGCAGCCGGCTAGCTCCTCTGGACTTGCTCAGTCCCTTTGTTCTGCGAATGGCTGGCAGTGTGTTTGGGCTGGTTAATTTTCTCTCTCTCTCTTTTGCTATCCCACAGTTTAAGTTGCTATCTCACAAGAGCTG
The DNA here is from genome assembly GCF_910594005.1 of Cervus elaphus. NCBI lineage: Eukaryota > Metazoa > Chordata > Mammalia > Artiodactyla > Cervidae > Cervus > Cervus elaphus. Next base: position 9,151,400 of record NC_057847.1, read on the forward strand.
CCTCGGATTGCCCTCAGGGCACTCAGGCCTGGTCCTTACCCTAAGCAATGCCGCCCAATCCTCTCCATTTTGCCCCCACTTGCTGGTGGCGGCTGCGGGCGTCTGGGGTACTTTTCTGCTGGGAGTTGCTATTAGGCACGTAATCTGTGGGTTTTATTTATTTTTCCTCCCAGTTAGGTTGCCCTCCGAGATTCAAAAACTTCCCCCAGAACCGCCAGTGCGAGGGTTTCCTGGTGTTTGGAAACTTCCTCTATTAAGACTCCCTTCCCAGGACGGGTCTCCATCCCTAGCTCTTTTGTCTCTCTTTTTATCTTTTATATTTTGTCCTACCTCCTTTCGAAAACAATGGGCTGCTTTTCTGGGCGCCTGATGTCCTCAGCTAGCGATCAGAAGTTGTTTTGTGAAGTTTGCTCAGCGTTCAGTTGTTCTTTTGATGAATTTGTAGGGGAAAAAGTGGTCTCCCCATCCTATTCCTCCGCCATCTTGGCTCCTCCCCTGGCAATATTTCATTTTATTTTTATGGCTGAATAATATTCCATTGTATATAGGTACCACATCTTCTTTATTCATTCATCTGTTGGTGGACATTTTGGTGCTGCTGTGAACATTGGGGTGACTGTATCTTTTAAAATCAGAGCTTTCTCTGGATATATATAGACTTTTTGATGATGGTTATCCTAGCCAGTGTGAGGTGGTACTTCGTTGTAGTTTTGATTTGCATTTCTCTAATAATTAGCAACAGTGAGCATCTTTTCATGTGCCAGATGGCCATCTGTATGTCTTCTTTAGAGAAATATCTATTTAGGTCTTCTGTGCACTTTTTGATTGGGCTGTTTATTTTATTGACATTGAGCTATATGTGCTGTGTGTATATTTTGAAAGTTAACCCCTGTTGGCCTCATTATTTGCAAATATTTTCTCCCAGGCCATATATTTCTTTTCATTTCCTTTGCTGTACAAAATATTTTAAGTTTGATTAGATCTCATTTCTTTGTTTTTGCTTTTATTTCTATTGCCCTGGGAGACTGACCTAAGAAAACATGACTACAGTTTATGTCAGAGAATGTTTTGCCTATGTTATCTTCTGAGTTTGATGATGTCACGTCTTCTATTTAAGTCTTTCAGCCATTTTGAGTTTAGTTTTGTATGTGGTATGAGGGTGTGTTCTAACTTCATTGATTTACATGCGCCTGTCCAGCTCTTCCAACGCCACTGGCTGAAGAGACTATCTTTTCTCCTGTGTATATTATTGCCTCCTTTGCAGAAGATTCATTGATTGTAGGTGTGCAGGTTTCTTTGTATTCTCGTCCATTGATCTATATGTCTGTTTCTGTGCCAGTACCATGCTATTTTGATTACGACAGCTTTGTAGTCAAATCCAAAGTCTGGGAAACTTATGCCTCCAGCTTTGTTCTTTTTCCTCAAGATTGCTTTGGCAATTTGGGGTTTAAATGGACTATTTTATCTATTAGATATTTTATATAATTCACGAAGTACCACAAAGCAAAGACCTAGAGTAGACTCACAAAGGGCAAAGAAAGGAGAAACAGAGCATGCCACCATGGAAATTAACCAATTAATGAATCAGACTGAGAAAGACAGGAAAAGAAATAATGGAAATACAAAACATGGAAGCAGATTGGCATTAGTAAATCCCACATATCAATAATTACTCTAAATTTAAGTGGATGGATTTCACCATTAAAAGGCATAGAGTGGCTGAATGAATTTTTAAAATGGCACCAAACTATAAGAGAGATACATTTCAGATTTAAGGACAAATATACAGTCAAAGTGAAGGGATGGAAAATTTTATTCCATATAATTGGAAACCAAAACAAGTGGGAATAACTATACTTCCATCTGACAAAATACTTTAAGCCAAAAGTTGTAACAAGGGATAAAAGAAAGTGATTATAAAATGACAAAGTGATCAATCCATCCAAAAGATATAACAATAACAAATAACACACCCATCACCTAAATATGTTAAGCACCTAAGTATATTAAATAAATACTAATGGATATGAAGGAAGACAATAGAATGGGAAAAACTGAAAACTGTGACAGATTTTATTTCCTTGGGTTCCAAAATCACTGCAGACAGTGACTGCAGCCATGAATTTAAAAGACGCTTGCTCCTTGGAAGGAAAGCTATAAGAAACCTAGACAGCATATTAAAAAGCAGAGACATCACTTTGCTGACAAAGGTCCATATTGTCAAAGCTATGGTTTTTCCAGTAGTCATGTATAGATGTGAGAGCTGGACCATAAAAAAGGCTGAGCACTGAAGAACTGATACTTTTGAATTGTGTTGCTGGAAAAGACTCATGAGAGTCCCTTGGACAGCAAGGAGGTCAAACTAGTCAATCCTAAAGGAAATCAACCCTGAATATTCATTGGAAGGACTGATGCTGAAGTGCCAATACTTTGACCACCTGATGCAAAGAGCCGACTCATTGGAAAAGACCCCAGTGGTGGGAAAGATTAAGGGCAGGAGGAGAAGGGGGCAACAGAGGATGAGATACCTGGAGAGCAACACCAACTCAATGGATATGAGTTTGAGCAAACTCCAAGATATAGTGAAGGACAGGGAGGCCTGGCGTGCTGCAGCCCATGGGGCCACCAAGAATAGGGACATGACCTAGTGACTAAACAACAACATGAAAGGAGACATAAAGAATAATACACTAATAGTAGGGTATTTCAATATCCCACTTTCAACAATTGATAGAACACCCAGACGGAAAATCAGCAAGAAATGATAAATGTAAAATATGCATTAGATCAAATGAATGTACCAGACATCTATGGAACACTCCATCCAACAGCAGCAGAACACAAATTCTTCTCAAATGTACGCTGCACATTTTTGAGGGTTGATCATCTAATAGGACAAAGAACAACTCTTGGCAAATTTAGGGAGATTGAAATCATAATAGGTATCCTTTCCAACCACAATGATTTAAGCTAGAAGTCAACAATGGGAAGAAAGCTAGAAAATCCACAAATATAAGGAAACAAACAAAACAGTCATGAAAAACCAATGGGTCAATGAAGAATTTTAAAAAGTCTCAAATGAAAATAGAAACACAACTTACCAAAATCCCTAGCAGTCCACAGAGGGAGGTTTACAGAGTTAAATGCATAGATTAACATTGGAAAAGTCCAAAATACACAACCTAACTTTAAACCTCAAGAACAACAAAAAGCAGAAGAAATTAAACCTAAAGTTAGCAGAAGAAAAGAAATAATAAGAATACAGAGTATAAAATAATAGAATGCATAAACAAAACTAAGAGATAGTATTTGTAAAAAAGAAAATTGTGGGAATTTCCCTGGTGGTCCAGTGGTTAAGAATGCACCTTCTAATGCAGGGGACGTGGGCTCCATCCCAGGTCAGGGACTAAAATCCCACATTTTGCTGAGCAGCTAAGCCTATGTACCCAACTGCTGAACCAGCTCACTCTAGAGCCTGCGAACCGCAACTAGAGAGAAGACCGAACACCACCATGAAGATCCCACAGGCTGCAACAAAGACCCTGCACAGCCAAAGAAATATCTGCTAAATAAATAAAAATGAGAAAACTTCTTCCAGATTAACTAAGAAGAAAGGGAAAAGAAAGTTAGAAGCGAAAGAGGAGACATTAAACTGCTAATACAGAAATACATAAAATCATGAAAAACTACCATGAAAAACTTTTGCCAACAAAAAAATGACCTAAAAGAAATGGATAATTATGTAGAATTATACAACCTACCAAGACTGAACCAGGGGAAAAAAAATGAATAACAGACAAATAACGAGGAAGGTGATTGAATCAGTAATCTAAAACTTCCCAGCACAGAAAACCTCAGGACCAGATGGCTTCACTGGTAAATTCTACCAAATGTTTAAGGAAGACTTAACACCAGTCCTTCTTAAAGTGTTCCAAAATTTGAAGCGGTAGAAGCATGTCCAAACTTTTCATATGAGGCAAGCAATGCCCTGATACAGACAGATAAGGACACTACAAGAAAACAAAACTACAGACCAATATCCCTGATAAACATAGATACAAAAACTCTCAACAAAATATTAGTAAATTAAATTCAAGAACACCTTAAAAGGATTATACTATCATGCCAAAGAATTAATGCTTTTGAACTGTGGTGTTGGAGAAGACTGAGAGTCCCTTGGACTGCAAGATGATCCAACCAGTCCATCCTAAAGGAGATCAGTCCTGGGTGTTCATTGGAAGGACTGTTGTTGAAGCTGAAATTCCATTACTTTGGACATCTGATGCGAAGAGCTGACTCATTTGAAAAGACCTTGATGCTGGGAAAGATTGAAGGCTGGAGAAGGGGATGACAGAGGATGAGACGGTTGGATGACATCACTGACTCAATGGACATGGGTTTGGGTGGACTCTGGGAGTTGGTGATGAACAGGGAGGCCTGGCATGCTGTGGTTCATGGGGTCGCAAAGAGTCAGACACCACTGAGCAACTGAACTGAACCATGACCAGGTGGGGTTTTTCCCTGGGATGCAAGGAGGGTTCAACACATGCAAATAAAATGCGATACTCCACACTAATAGAATGAAAGATAAAAATAATATGATCATTTCAGTAGATGTAGTAAAAGCATTAACAAAATATAACATTGCTTCATGATTGAAAAAAAAAAAAAAAACACCTCAGTAGACTGAGGTTAGAAAGAACACACCTCAACATATTAAGGGCGTATACAACAAACCCAGTGCTAACACACTCAATGGAGAAAACATGAAAGCTTTTCCCCTAATATCAGGAACAAGATAAGAGTGCTAACTCTCATTACGCTTATTCACTAGAATTCTGAAAGTGCCAACTACAGCAATTAGGGAAAACAAAGAAATAAAAGACATCTAAATTAGAAAATAAGAAGTTGTTGCATAACACAGGTAGCTCAGCCTGATGCTCTGTGACAACCTAGAGGGGTGGAATGGGGGGAGGAGAGGGAGGGAGGTTCCAGAAGGAGGGGATATACATATACTTATGGCTGATTCAGCGTCGCTGTATGGCAGAAACCAATACAACATTGTAAAGCAATTATCCTTCAATTAAAAATAAAATTTTGAAAAAAAAAGACATAAATGTTTTCTATTACTGATGATTATGATCTTATATATTGAAAATTCCAAACTCAACTAGAAATCTGTTGGATATAATCAAAGAATTCAGAAAATTTGCAGGATATAAAAATCAATGCACAGAAATCAGTTGTTTTTCTATAAATGAATGATGAAACATGTGAAAAAAAATTAAAGAAAACTCACAGAAAGATTCACAATAGCTAGGAATAAATCTAAGTACAAAAATGAAAGATCTGTACAACAAAAACTGCAAGACTTTCTGGAAAGAAATCAAAGAAGACACAAATAAATTGAAAGAAGACATATTGTGTTCATTATTGGAAGAGTTAATTTTGTTAAATGTCAGATAACTCCTTATCAAAACCCCAATGGCATTTTTATAGAAAGAGAAAAAACAATCCTAAAATTTGGATGAAATGACTAAAGATCCCAACTGGCCAAAGCAATCATGAGAAAGAAAAACAAAATCATAAGCACCATAGTTTCTAATTTGAAACTATACTACAAAACTATAGCAATTAAATCAGTATAATACTGGTGTAAAAATATACCTATAGACTAATGGAAAGCCTATAATTAAACCCCTGCATATACAGTCAGCTAAAATCTAACAATGGAGGCAGGAACATCCAACAGGAAAAGAAGACAAACTCTTCAACAGCGGTGTTCGAAAAATGGAAGAACCACATGCAGAAAAGTGAAATTGGACTCCTATTTTACACAATTCAGAAAATTAATTCAAAATGGATCAAAAAATTAAACCTAAGATCTGAAACCATAACACTCCTAGAAGGAAACAATGAGAAGACACTCCTCAATATTGGTCTTGTCATTGATATTTTAGATAGGACATCAAAACCAAAAACAACAACAAAATCAACAAATGGAACCACATCAAACAAAAGCTTCTGCACAGTAAAAGAAACAATCAATGAAATGAAAAGACAACCTACAGGATGGGAGGAAAATTCTGTAAATCATGTTTCAGAATAGGGGTTAATATCTAAAACATAAAAAGAACTCATAAAACAACCTGATCAAAAAATGCATAGAGGAACTGAACAGACATTTTTCCAAAGAAAACACGTAAATTGCCTACAAGGACATGAAAAAGTGCTCACCCTCATCACTAATCTGGAGAAGGGAATGGCTACCCAGTATTCTTGCCTGGAGAATCCCATTGACAGAGGAACCTGGCAGACTACAGTCCATGGAGTCACAAAGAGTCAGACATGACCAAGCAACTATCACTAATTCTAAGGGAAATGCAAATTGAAACCATTATGAGGTCTCACCTCACACCTGTTAGGGTGTTGATCCTCAAGAAGATAAAAATAACAAACATTGGAGAGAATACAGACAAAAGGGGACTTTTCTTTGTGAACTGCTTGTGGGATTGTAAGCTGGTACAGCCACTATGGAGCACAGTATGGAAGTTCCTCGATAATTACAAGTAGAACCACCAGATGATCCACCAGTCCTGCTTCTACGTATAAGCTCACAGATAATGAAGACTAGTTACTGAAGAGACACCTGCACTCCCATGTTGATAGTAGCATTATTAACAACAGCAATGATATGGAAATAACATAAATGTCTACCAACAAATAAATTGATAAAGAAAATGTGAGGGACTTCCCTAGTGGTGCAATGGATAGGACTTCACCTGCCAATGCAGGGGATGTTAAAAGAGGAAAAAGTCAGTCCCACCCTGATCACCTTTTCCACAAGTCTCCCCCGTCTTACAATAAGGAAAGTCACTCCATAGAAGCAAGGCATGAACTACTAAATGGGGCCCAGGGTTAATTATATGTAACTAGTTAACTGTTTCCATAAAGTAGTGCATTTTCCTGAGAAAAGATTTTCACTCATCATTAGAGGAAATAGCTCCTGTCAAATTCTAGTCAAAGACAGCCTGTGTCCAATGGGCAATGCCTTCCCAAACTGGCACATGGGGACCCAGAGAGCATGGGAGTGAAAGATGGGGAGAGGAGCCCCCAGACCAGCAGATTCCTGGGGTCTCCCTGGCCCAGGGCCAGGCTTCCCGCCGACCAGACTCCATCATGTCCCACGTGCTCATCCAGCTCCTTTGGCTGTAATAGTTTGCATAGGAGTGAAAAGGCCTAATCTAGATTCTGAGTATGTTTCAGTGGACCCTCTGGTCCCCAAAGCCAAACAGGTTATGCTGAAAAAACCTGAGAAGTCTTAACTCCCTCAAAGGGGAGCTTCCATGCAGCTCTTTGTATGCGTTGCCGAGTTATTGTCTCCCCTGCATTAAACTAAGAAAGCTTTGTCCATAATTTTTAGGTCTTTTTCCCCCACAGAAATCTCTTAATACTCATTCCTTGAATATCTTACAAGCCCATTTCCCCAGTCATGTAAATTCCTCAACTCAGCCTTTTAAAAGCCTTTTATATCAGATTTTAGTTTGACATGGAAAATTGTTTAAGATAGTTATTAACTGGCAGAGGTAACTGGGAAAAAATAATCAACACAGATTATTCAAGAGATACAGCAATAACATCTAATTTTTAATATTTCTAACTTCAACTGATATCACCTAAATTTAGTTCCCTAGTACATCAGTTCCTCTCAGTTGGCATACATTTTTACAGAATATAAAAGAAACATACTGAAACAAAAATGTCTCCTGACTCCCTGCTTCAGCTGGTGGTTTATAGCAGTCTGAGGGAGTAACAATAGAGCATCTGGAAGTTTTTCAATCCCCAATGATGGGTCTCCCCAGGATGGTGATTTATCTTCAAGTTCCAAATCAGCTATAAGATATGAGAGGAGAGTCACTCTGCTAGGAACCTGAGGACAGTGGGTGATTGGTGACTCTGACCTGCCCTTGAGATTAAAAGAGGAGAATGTATACCATGGAATATTACTCAGCTGTCAAAAAGAATTCATTTGAACCAGTCCTAATGAGATGGATGAAACTGGAGCCCCTTATACAGAGTGAAGTAAGCCAGAAAGATAAAGAACATTACAGCATACTAACACATATATATGGAATTTAGAAAGATGGTAACGATAACCCTATATGCAAAACGGAAAAAGAGACACAGAAATACAGAACAGACTTTTGAACTCTGTGGGAGAAGGTGAGGGTGGGATGTTTCAAAAGAACAGCATGTATACTATCTATGGTGAAACAGATCACCAGCCCAGGTGGGATGCATGAGACAAGTGCTCGGGCCTGGTGCACTGGGAAGACCCAGAGGAATCGGGTGGAGAGGGAGGTGGGAGGGGGGATCGGGATGGGGAATAAGTGTAAATCTATGGCTGATTCATATCAATGTATGACAAAACCCACTGAAATGTTGTGAAGTAATTAGCCTCCAACTAATAAAAAAATTTTAAAAAAATAAATAAATAAATAAAAGAGGAGAATGAAGACGTGAGCAGAGAAGCTCTGAACCAAAACGCACACTGTGTGCTGCTAGAGTGATGCGCGCTCTGGGAGACCAGGAGACAGAGAGGTGGCTCCTGGCCGAGGGAATCTTGCAGGAGATGACAATCCACAAGGGGCCTGATGGGCTGGGCCTGAAGTGGGAAAGGCACAGACAGGAAAGCTGAGTTCACACCAGGAAATGCAAAGAGAACACTGTGCTTGGAGTGGAAACTTTATGTCAGAGTACAGAGTGACCATGGTGTTTAAGTAACAGTTGTCCAGACAACAAGTTCTGACTGTATAGCACAGGGAAATATATTCAACATCCTGGGATAAACAATAACTGAAAAGAGTATAAAAAAGAATCTATGTATAACTGAGTCACTTTGCTGTACAGCAAAAAATTAACACAACATTGTAATTCCACTATACTTCAATTAAAAAAAAAAAAACTAGTAAAAACAAAATAGTCGGCCCATCTCAGTATCAGTGAGCTCACCAAGTACCCAAATCCTGGTTTCTAATGCCAGTCTGCAATCAGAGGAACCAAGGCTCCTGTTGGTGCCAGAACTGAGACATGTGTTAGGGAACTTAAATGAACAGTCTCCTTTAGGCCTCAGAGACAAAGCAGAGCAGACCTCTGACCTGGCTTCTAGCCTGCCTGGACACTGCCCTAACTGGGAGGGGGTGGGAGCAACTGCCTACTGTGAGCGCAAAACTCGCAGCACCTTAGATAAGATGGGGGAGAGATCTTGAGATTGTTGAGACCCTGGAGGACTCCTGGCCAACCAAGACCCAGGCTTAACTGTATTCCAAGTTTCACAAGAAAAAACAAACAGCATTAACATGAAACCAGAGCTGTAATTTGGTTACAGATTGATGATATCAGCTTGCGACCATCCTGGGATTATAAGCGGGAACCCAGACCTCCAATCTTTGAAGTCTCACCCATGGAGCGGATGTGTTGCCTGGGACCCTTTCCCAATTGGGACTCCAGACGTGCTGTGACACGGGACTTCCCAGAGCTGTTAAAGTCTGGATGTTGGTCAATACCCAATTTGGTGATGTATTCTCTGATCTATTTCTCTTTCCTTTTAATGTTACTATGTTGAAAGTAAGCTAGATAATTCTCTAGTAAATATCTGTATTATTTATTTGTATATAATGAGTGGCTCATTTTGTTAACAAAACCTTCGAACCTGAGACAAAAGTGAAAACTTTCAGCGAAACAGCAGGAAATACACGAGATGGACCCATTGCATCTCATCTTGTTAGAATGTAAAGAAGGCTGAAAACAAAACATGTACATTTTCATTAAAAAATACTTCATTGCTAAAAGACACTAACCATCATCTGACAAGAGTTGCCACAAACTTTCAATATGTAAAAAAAAGAAAAAGAAAAAGAAAAAAAAACACCTCAGTATCTGCAAAGCACAATAACTGAAAAACAATAAAACAAGATATACCCATATTTTATGTCCTGTTCCTTTCAGTACTCAAATTTTTATGTAAATATGTACAGCTGAATATCCCTTGATTTGTTTATCCTGGTGCTATGCTGGGGCAAAAGAACTGTCCCTTACAGCATAAGAAATTTAGAGACATCAGTTACTAACAGATTACGTGGAAGCAGAAGTGCTCCCAGATAGTTCCATTTTCTAGACAGAAAAAGTCAACAGATCAGAATGGAAAAGTTAATGTACACACCCCTAACTGCTGTCTCTGATGAGTTTTCCACCCAAAGCAGAGATGTTACACTTGCTGTGATTCAAATGCTGCTAAGTGTGCTATACCTTGAAACTCACTATCTCAAAGTGGGAATGTCAGCCTGCTCCTAAGCATCTGGGTCATCAACTGTGTCTCTGAGAAACTGGCCAGTCAGGCCTGACATGATCAATTTAGAGCATTAAAAACTAAAGAACAAAACAAAACCCTTAAACCATTAACATCGTAAGGTTGATTTTTTTTCTCTTTTCTTTTTTTTTTTTCTTTTTGAGACCTCACCACTTAAATGGGTTGGTGACAACAGCCTACTAGATACTTGCTTGGGAACTGAGGCGACTCATCTCTCAGCAGACTAAATGCCTCAACATCCAAATTTCCAAAAAAGGCATTCTGTGTGGGTGGTATTTCACGAAGCCCCAGTCCACACCCCGTCTCCCGCTTCTGAGTTGTGCTTTCGAACAGGGCCACTTTGATGACCTTCTCCCCAGATGGGCGCACTTTGAGGGGAGGAATAGGAGGTCAGCGAGCAAAATGTAGTTTCTCAGATATCAAACCGGTTACCATAAACAGCTTAGAAAAGAAAAGGGTAGTTTTCTGGGCCTGGACTGGGCACACAGAAGGGAGACTGAACAACGCTGCAAAGGTGGGCAGTAGCAGGAAGGCCAAGATCTGATTTGGGACAAAACCAAGATGCGCAGGGCAGGCTGCAGGCTGCAAATCATAGCCTTCATACTCCTCTAAGTCCCTCTTCTCCTCCCGGCGACCCGTTTCACAGGGGAGGAGGGGGAGTGATAGGTAGGACCGGACTCCGCAGGCACCCCAGCCTCCAACTGCCATCTGGCGCCCACAGCCCCGCCTGTTATTGTGCGCTGGAGGACCAGGAACTGCTCCCAGCCCTGCACATTCTGGAAATGGCAGTCAAGCAGCCCCACAAGACTGGGAGTTGACTGTGGCTCAATTAAAGAATAAATTTTTCAAATTAAGAGATCTTCAGAAAACACATTCCATCTGCTACATTTCATGAAATCAGCTGAGTAACAGTCAGGATTTTCTCCTTTCCTTTCTGCAAACCAATTTTCCAGGACAAAAAAAAAAAAAAAAAAAAGGTATGATCCAGTGAAGACTCACAGCTGACTAGTGGCAGCAACTACACCAAAGCTTAAGAGGAGCCTAGCAGCGACGGCTATACAAAAGGCCTAATTACAGATCAGCCCTGCAACCGCCATTCCACCTTCAACAAGGCTGCTAAAAGGCTTCCCCAGTCCCCACAACCAGAGATACGACAGTACTACCAGACAGGTGGGGGGATGCAAAAGTCTCTGTGCTCTCTCACCTCTCTAGACCCATCCATGCCGGGGTCACGATATAGAACCCTGCTTTGGGGAAACTGTCTCCTAAGGTGTCTGGTTACATGGGCCAGGGCCCTCGGTCTTATGTGCCCTCTAACAAACTAAGGGCACCCCAGCCAGAATCATGACTGCCCATCATGCCCTGCAATAGCGGGAGCCAACAGAAGAGTCACTTAAGGTCATTCACCTCACCCCTATGCCCTACCAAGGCACCCGGCCCCTAAGCCAACCAACAAGCAAAGGATCTGGCCCCAAGTTGGCAGCAGGCCCTTTAGTTCACTAAGGAGAGCAGGCTAGCAACTTAAGGAGCAACTCCAGGAAGCCAAAGCCAGTGAAAGATGGCCAACCATAGCACGTATAAGAGGCCGGGGCCAGAGGAAGTGTTGGGGGAGTGTGTAATTTCCTTGGTTCTGTTTCATCACAACAAAAATTTGAACCAACAGACCAGCATTGCAGCCCTCAGATGGGCCAGCGTTAAAGCTCTCTGACAGACCAGTGTTACAGCTCCGTGTTACACCTCAGTTTTATTTAGAAAACAAAAAGGCGTGAGGGCATGCCGACCCAAAAGACGCGAAGACGAGAGAGAGAGAGATCCCTGGTCCTCTGACTCCTCTTTTTATATGTTTTTCTCCTCCCCCTGGGCCTGCCCTATGTGAATTGGGCTAGCCCTGAATGCTCTTTGTTCTACCTGAGGTTCTTACTCTGGTCCTTGGACCTTCAGTTCAGTTCAGTTCAGTCGCTCAGTCGTGTCCGACTCTGCAATCCCATGAATCGCAGCACCCCAGGCCTCCCTATCCATCACCAACTCCCGGAGTTCACTCAAACTCATGCCCATCGAGTCGGTGATGCCATCCAGCCATCTCATCCTCTGTCATCCCCTTCTCCTCCTGCCCCCAATCCCTCCCAGCATCAGGGTCTTTTCCAATGAGTCAACTCTTTGCATGAGGTGGCCAAAGTACTGGAGTTTCAGCTTCAGCATCAGTCCATCCAATGAACACCCAGGACTGATCTCCTTTACGATGGACTGTTTGGATCTCCTTGCAGTCCAAGGGACTCTCAAGAGTCTTCTCCAACACCACAGTTGCTGAGCTGGGATGGTGAGGGGCATTGGGCCTCCCCCTCTTGCTAATCTCAGGCCACAGAGTCCTTATAACAATGTCCATCTAAGGGTGAGTGATATTTTCCATGGTCGGCTATAGTTTTATATATCCTTGTTGAACTGGCAATGCATGTTGTTGCTTGTTGACCTGGGCAGAGACAAAATGGGCTAGACAATTGATAATACATGGAGCAATCATAAGCAGCATCAATATGGTATAACAAGGATTAGTAGAGGCATTAGCCAACTCCAAATTCCCATCACCAGGAAGATCCCCCAAAGAGAGATTGTAGCCACCCAGAGAACTCTCCAGCTCATTCTTTGAGATCCTGTAGGGTCTGAATGTTTTTCTTGAGGACTGTGAGACTTTCTTTAACTTAGCTGGAGGTATTTACCCAGAAACAACACTTCTCATTCAAGATGGCTCGAGTCCCTCCTTGTTCAGGGATCAGAAGATCTATCTCCTGTCTGTTCTGGAGTACAACCCCTGCCAAGCTGTGTTGGCTCTTTAGAGCTGTCCTGAGAAATCTTATCCCCAGAAACTTAATTTTGGGGTGTTCATTAGAATGGCACTCATTTGTGGTCCTGAATAGGTATCTGAGATCTCCCAGGGGCTCACAGGTGTATTGAGTGTCCTCTTCTGTTTTCTTCCATGGCTTGACTGGTGAGTAGTGAATCCAGGAGTTGTGTCCTGGTACCTTGACTGCTGTGGGGGTAGAAAGTATTACAGAGTAGGGGTCCTTCCATGTGGGCTGGAGTTGAGCCTTTGGGCACCCATCTTTCTGGACTTTAATAGGGCTTGAGTCCCTGGACCATATAGTGGTGACTCTTTAGTATCTTTTGGGTCCTGGTTGACACCCTCACAAGTGTATATCCTGTTGGAGTTGCCCAATGGCATGGTGTAAGACTGGAGGGTCTGAACCTCTGGATCTAGGAAGAGGTCACTGACATAAACAAAAGGTCTCCCATATAGCATTCTATAAGGACTAAAACCAACCTGTTCCTTAGGGGCAATACAGGTGCGGAGGAGAGCTATCGGTAAAGCCTCCTTCCATCCCAGGGAGGTCTCCTGGGTTATCTTTTTTATCGCTGATTTTAAGAATTCGTTGGCTCTTTCTACTTTTCCTGAAAACTGAGGCCTGTGGGCACAATGGAGATAATAAGTAATGCCCAATGCTTTATAGACCCCTTGGGTGACCTTAGAAGTAAATGATGCCCCATTGTCACTTTGTAATGACCTGGGCAGACCAAATCTCAGGATGATTTCATGGGCCAATTTTTTACCACCTCCTCAGCCTTCTCAGTCTGGGTGGGAAAGCCTTCAATCCATCCTGTGAATGTATCTATCATGACTAATAGGTATTTATACACTTGAGAAACTGGCATCTGGGTGAAGTCCATCTGCCAGTCCTCTCCTGGGTAGGTCCCACATCATTGGATGGGCTGGGCCAGCTGGGGTCTTCAAGCTCCTTGGGGGTTGTTTAATTGGCAAGTGGGAGAAGAGGAGACCACCTGCCTTATAGTCGTTTGGAGGCCTGTTCCTCTGAAGGAACTTTCTAGGAATCTTTGGAGGGCCTTCTCCCCTAAATGAGTGGTGGCATTTAAGGAGTTAACCAACTTCCATTGAAGATTCTCAGGCAGAAAAAGGAGTCCCTCCTTTGGGAACCACCCCACATGATCTTCTTGAAAGCCCTCACTCTTAGCTTTAAGAGTCTCACTTTCAGTATATGAAGGAGTTTCTGGAAAATTCGTCTGTGCAACTAAGGTGGCAACCCCTATTTGGTCATGGTTCTGTAACGCTGCTTTTTTAGCTGTCTGATCAGCTGCTTGGTTCCCTCATGCCACTTCCATGCTCCCTTTCTGGTGTCCTTTACAGCGGGAGACTGAAACCTCAGCGGGCAGATGGACTGCTTCCAAGAGTCTAAGGATTTGATCACCATATTTGATTGGGGACCCTCGGGTGGTCAAGTGGCCTCTTTCTTTCCAATAGCAGCATATACATGTAGCATCAGAAAGGCATACTTGGAGTCGGTGTAAATAGCTACTCTTTTTCCTGTTCCCAGCTTTAAAGCTCGAGTCAGGACTATGAGCTCAGCTAACTGGGTTGAAGTACCTGGTGGCAAAGGTTTAGCCTCTATGGTCTCAAAATTGGAGACTACTGCATATCCAGCTCTTCTTTTTCCATCTAAGAAGACAAAGCTGCTTCCATCAATGTACCAGATTTCCTCAGGATTGGCCAGAGGATCTTCTGGCTATCCCTCTCGGGGTTTTGACCAGTGGTCCAAGGTTTCTAGGCAAGAGTGAAAAGGGAGAGAGCCCTCAGTGTAGGCAGGAGTGTGACTGGGTTAAGAACCTCAAAAGGTGATATAGTGAGGCCTCGATTTTCCATCAGCACTACTTGATATCTGAGGATTCTTTGATCAGACATCCATAAATGACCTCTCCCATTTAGGAGTTTTTTCACTTGGTGGCTGGTAAAAACAGTTATTTTACCCTCAAAAGAGAGTTTCAAAGCATCTTCTATCAAGACTACAGTGGCTGGTTAAAACAGTTATTTTACCCTCAAAAGAGAGTTTCAAAGCATCTTCTATCAAGACTACAATAGCTGCAAGATTTCAAAGGCAGGGAGAGATTTCTTCTCAATAAAGGCGGACAGTCAGGGACCACTAGAACCTGGTGGGAAAATATTTGTCCATCCCAGCAACAAAGTGCTCAGGTGAATTTTTTGGTAATTCTTTTTCCTGTAGCACCCAAAATGGTAAAGGTTTGGGAGGAGAAGGCTCTGGAGTAGGAGATCAGGACAGAGTAGGTAGCCCCTGTGTCGAGCAAGAAATTCTCGGACCTACCTGCCACATCCAGTTGCACCCTTGGCTCCAGCCCTGTGATGGTTATCTGTGACAGGCGGGCTGGCTAGAGCGGGCCGCTTCAGTCCTATTGAACCATTGTGAGGGAAGGCTTGGTGCTTGACCTTGAGGCTCTTGGGTCCCCAGGGCAGAATGCTGCCCACTGTCGCAGTTTATGGCATTTGTAGCAAGCCATTTTAGGTAACTTGTCACGGTTTTGACACTCTTTGGCCCAATGCCCCACCTGTCTACAAATTAGGCATTTGCCTGGTGCCTTGTCCTTCAAGGACTTGGGGTTTACCGTAGGGCTTCCCTGGAGGGTGGCCAGCATCTGGGCATACCTTGTCTCTTTCCTTCTCTCTCTCTCCTGGGCCTTGGCCTCCCTCTCCTGTTCTGTTATAAAAGGTGTTGGTGGCTGTCTGGACCATCTCATCTAAAGAGGCAGCACGGTCCTGCTGCTGTAGCTGTTGTAACTTTATTCTGATGTCTGATGCCCATTGGGACAGGAGTTTGTCCTTTAAAATCACCTGTCCCTCGTAAGAGTCTAAGTCCAGATTGATAAACTTTTGGAGGGCCTCTTTTAGCCTTTCCAGAAAGGTAATGGGGTTCTCATTGGGCTCCTGAGTTATTGCTGAGACTGGGCACAGTCCCACAAGTAATAGGCTTCCTTCTATTTCCAAGGGTGGGTGGACTTCCTTAGGGGTGAGTCTTTCTGAAGCTTATCCTACCCAGTACTGTTGCAACCTGAGAGCTAGGCATTCCTGGATCAGGGTGCAGATCCCCAGGCAAGCCGAGGTGTGACAACCTCCTGGAGATGAAATCTCTGGGCAGGTTGAGGCATGTCGACCTCCTGGGACCCCTGGACTGGTGGATCCCCGAGTAGGTTAAGGCATGACAACCTTTCGAGGACCAGATTCCTAGGCAGGTGGAGGCAGGTCGACTTCCTGGGACCCCCGGACTGGAGTTGGGCATCCCCAAGGTCTCCAGCATGACCAGTGCTGGGTAGGATTAAGAGGTTGTAATTTTAACTCATTGCCAGTTTGTTCACCACAGATGGGAATAGATAGCATGAGTAAAGCAATCCAAGCCTGTGCCCTGAGACTGGGAACCTGGTGAAACAGTCAGAAACCTTATCCTCTTACTGCTCTGAGGGAATGTAAGTCACTGATTTCCTCCCCTAGTCCTCCATAAGAGCAGCTTAGCGTGTTTCAAATGGTAAACATTCCATTGTCATAGACTCACTTTAGGTAATAACATAAGTAATGACAAAGGAGTGGGTTATCTGGCCCTGTTGGAGGCATTTGAGTATTTTAATAATAGGCTGGGTGGAGCAATGCTGCCTACAAGGGGGCAGGGTCCTGGTTGTAGGAGTTAGTAAGTGGCTTAAGAACAAACTGATGAGAGGCAACAGACCAGATGTTCCATAAAAGTGGATTGGAGATTTGATCCAGGAGTATGTGTGTAACTTTAGGAGAAGGGTGGTAAGGGTTTGGGCCCAAACGGCCTGCAGGACTAACTCCCAAAGTGGCAAACATTATCCCTGGAAGCCCAGTTGCCTCTGAAGGGATGCCAACACATGGACTTCTAGCAGGCATGGTGTGCCTGTCACCCGCCCTGGTGCATTCACTGAGAGATGCTGATGTTGTACATGTAGGAAACATGGAAGATGAAAGCCTGAACATCTAGAGGGATTGGATATTATATAGTATTTCCCTCCCAAGGGCCAGCTATATTCTGGTTGTCCCTCCAGAAGATTGTAGAGGCAACATTGTGGGTCCAGATAGGACCCAGGGAAAGAGCATGAAACAGGAGGGAAGAAGGGCAGGGCACAAATTTTGAAAGAATCACATAGCACAAGGGCATAACATAAACCAATTAAAATCAAATGGGTCCAAAATGACAAGTCAAATTCAACTAAACTTTGATCCCCAATCCGTAAGCTAAATGACACACCCAGAGGTGGCAGGACAGCTCCAGTTCAGTTCAGTTCAGTTCAGTAGCTCAGTCCTGTCCGACTCTGCGATCTCATGAATCGCAGCACCCCAGGCCTCCCTGTCCATCACCAACTCCTGCAGTTTACTCAAACTCATGTCCATCGAGTCGGTGATGCCATCCAGCCATCTCATCCTCTGTCGTCCCCTTCTCCTCCTGCCCCCAATCCCTCCCAGCATCAGGGTCTTTTCCAATGAGTCAACTCTTCGCATGAGGTGGCGAAAGTATTGGAGTTTCAGCTTCAGCATCAGTCCTTTCAATGAACACCCAGGACTTATCTCCTTTAGGATGGACTGTTTGGATCTCCCTGCAGTCCAAGGGACTCTCAAGAGTCTTCTCCAACACCATAGTTCAAAAGCATCAATTTTTTGGTGCTCAGCTTTCTTCACAGTCCAACTCTCACATCCATACATGACTACTGGAAAAACCATAGCCTTGACTAGACGGACCTTTGCTGACAAAGTAATGTCTCTGCTTTTAAATATGCTATCTAGGTTGGTCATAACTTTCTTTCCAAGGGGTAAGCATCTTTTAACTTCATGGCTGCAATCACCATCTGCAGTGATTTTGGAGCCCAGAAAAATAAAGTCTGCCACTCTTTCCACTGTCTCCCCATCTATTTCCCATGAAGTGATGGGTCCAGATGCCATGATCTTAGTTTTCTGAATGTTGAGCTTTAAGCCAACTTTTTCACTCTCGTCTTTCACTTTCAACAAGAGGCTTTTTAGTTCCTCTTCACTTTCTGCCATAAGGCACTGTCAAAAGACAGAGGAGTGGGTGGTTCCCCAATGGTTGGAACGATCCTCCCACTTACTAGCATATGAATTCACGCAGCAAAAACCAGCCACACCACATTCCATGGCCAAAACATGTGCCCTCTGCAATGGCCCACACCCTGCAGACTGTGCTGCTCTCCGAATCCAAACAAATCCCCCTCTTACCTATTGCTGTGTCTCTAACTGATTTTTTGCAATAAGACACCAGAGCCTGAGCCTCATTAGGTCCTGAAGCCAGGCACCATGGGTTTTGGCCAGGCTCAAGTCCTGGGAGAGAGGAGCTGAAGGACGGGAGGAAAAAGCAGCAGGGAAAACGTGCTAAGGAATTCTTTTCATAACCTGCTGGAAAATCTGCTAAATTCCTGACCTGTGCCCAGTTTTCACGGGCCTGATCCTTGGCACAAACAAGATTAAGGACAGAAGAACCCCTACCAGCTTGCATAACAGCTACTGGGGCCCAGCAGATAGTGGAGCCTTTGGGACATACTGAGTGGGCCCTGCCATAGTTCCTCACTTCACACACTGCTGCTTGCCTGTTCACAGGAGGCTCGAGGAAAAGAGAAACAGGAGATTGTAAAAGAATTCAGATTTTTGTTAGGCATATGTCCTTCTAGCCGTAGGAGTGAGGACACTTCCTACCTTAACCGGAGCTCTTTTGGAATCTGAGCGTGAGCCACGTGAGCTTTCTGCTGAGTTTGTTTTTCACTGTTTCAGTTCCCAGCACTCTGGACTTCCTGTCGCTTCCCCTCTGCTGGGTTTTCTTCGCGTTCAGCTTCCACTGTGGGAGCTTTCGCTGAGTTGGGCTTGTGCTGAGCTTGGCGTCTTCCTTGCGGGGACCATGCCGAGATTGTTTCAGCCAGGTAAAATCTGAGAAAGGACACCATAGATGTCCGGGGAGTTTGTAATTTCCTCAGTTCTGTCTTGTCACAACAAACATTTGAAGCGACTGACCAGCTTTACAGCCCTCAGACGGGCCAGTGTTACTACTCTCGGACAGACCAATGATACAACTCCATGTTATGACTCATATTTTTTAAGAAAATAAAGGAAAATACGTCCTCTAGGCGTGAGGGCATGCTGGCCCAACAGAGGTGAAGAGAAGAAACACAGAGATGCACGGCCCCTTGACTCCTCTTTTTATATGTTTTCTCTCCTCCCCATGAGCCTTAACTACCTAAATTGGATTAGCCAGTACTGTTTGTTCTACCTGAGGTTCTCATTCTCCTCCTCAGACCTCCTTTGTTCTATTTTCCCGGCTTTCCCTTCCTTGTCTTTAGTCACCATCATTCTGGACTCCTTTTCTCTATTATCACTACCTAACAGAAGAGACGGGAAGCCAGGTGTAAGGAGAGAGAGACAGAAAGAGACCAAGGATCACAGACAGACTCGGAGACGGCAAGAGGGAGATGCAGACACACAGACAGACAGGCACACACAACGCGCGCGCGCGTGTGCACACACACACACACACACACACACACACACACACACACACACACGGAGGCGGAGACAGACAGAGGGAGACAGACTGACTGACAGACGGCAAACGGGAGACAGACACGGGAGAGAGGATGGCATCCGATCCGAGACAGACACACTGGCACAACTGTGACCACCCCAGAGAGAGGCCCTGCGGAAGAAGCCGCTTCCCCAAGGGAGGGGGCGTTCCCTTGGGGCGGCCCAGGCTGGACGCGGTGCCCTGGGGCTGGCAGTCCCCCGTGGGGTCCCCAAGACTTCCTCGCAGCCGAGGTCTCAAAGGTCCCCTTCAGCTTGGCTACCTAAGGCAAGACCCAGGCCAAGCGCCCAGGCCAGAGGGTGAGAGTGTGAGAGTGTGTGTGTGAGTGTGTTGGTGGGCGAGGGTGTGGTCAGGCCGACTGGGGGCCAGGTGGATACCCACGATGGAGGGGGGAGGGTGTGGAGCCGGGGGTTGGGAGCCTGTGTGGTCCTCTTGCTGTCTCTCTCTCCC
Organism: Cervus elaphus; assembly: GCF_910594005.1. NCBI lineage: Eukaryota > Metazoa > Chordata > Mammalia > Artiodactyla > Cervidae > Cervus > Cervus elaphus. The sequence goes on from NC_057847.1 coordinate 9,171,665, forward strand.
TCTTTCTCAGTCTCCTTTACCTGTGGTTTCCGGTTCTTCACCTGTCGGGGGGCGGGGTGGGGGGGGGTCTGTGTGTGTGCACGGTCGCATAGGAGGCTGGGGCTGGGGGTTGGGTAGCCTCCAGGATTGCCTGAGGCGTGCCAAGGGAGCCCCAGACTGGTTTCCTGGAAGCTGAATGTGGAGGGGCTCGCAGGCCGCGCGGAGGCAACCCAGGTCTGCAGCAGAAGTTGGAACCCCAGCCACCCACCCCGGGAGGGGTTGGGGCTGCAGAGGCCCAAGAGTTGGGACGCCGCTGCCTGCGAGGGACGCCTGCTGACTGGCCAGCCGGCCGGCTGGCAGGCAGGCAACAGCTCTGAGCGCAGTGGGGTGCGAGGGGCCAAGGGCAGGTGGGGCTTGCGGCGCCAGCCGCGCCGGGGGGCCGGGGGCTAAAGGAGAGGGGCGGCAAGAAGCCTACAGCACCCGGTATTCCCAGGCGGTCTCCCATCCAAGTACTAACCAAGCCCGACCCTGCTTAGCTTCCGAGATCAGACGAGTTCCGGCGCGTTCAGGGTGGTATGGCCAGTAGAGGAGGCGGTTGCCGCTGAATGCCCTAATAGCCCTGCACTGTGCCTCCCTTTCGCTCTGACCTGCCGGTCGGGCCAGCCGGCCGCACCTCTCCACGGGCCTCGCGCTGTACTTAAGCCGCACGACCAGGGCCGGCAACCTGGCGGCCAACCAATGCAGCCCAGCCCCCGCACAAGGACACCCCAGGCCAGCACCTGCCTGGCCCAGCCCGGGGTCCTGAGGGTTGCCGGGACCCCGAGCGCCGGCCGGGCGTGCGTGCGGGGACTGGGGGCTGGGGTGAGGGGCGCGGAGGTCTCGGCGCCCTCCCACCCTGGGCCTCTCCAGGCCCGCCCCCGCTCGGCGCCCCCCCCCCCCCCGCCCCCATCCCGTTCGCTGCTCAGGGCCACGTGGCCCCAGAGGTGTCTGGCTTCAGGGCCGCCGCTGCCCGCGGCCCGCGGTCCTCTGAGCCTCCTGGGGGCATAGGCGCAGCCCAGCCGGGGCCCTGAGCCCTCATCCTGCCCGGCATCCTGCCCGAGGTTTTCCTTGCCCCCACGCCGTCTTGGAGTCTGTCTCTGAACCTTCGTCTCTTTCTGCCTCTGAGTCTCCTGACCCCCGGCCTCTCACAGGCGCTGTGGGTCTGGCTCTGGCTGAGGAGCTTGCGCCGGCCGGCTGTCTCCCTTGGCCTGGGTGCGTGCGAGTGTCTGTGTGTGTGTCCGTGTCCGTGCGCCTGCCTGTCGCTCGTCCGCTCTCTCAGGAAGGACCTGTGCTTGGCGGGCGGCGTGGGGACAAGGGGGGCCGCGGTCGGGCGAAGGGGCGGGGCTGAGGCGCTCGGGTGGACCGCGCTGGTGGCTCCCGGTGGGTTTGGGCCCCGGGCAGGTGCCGGGCAGGATGGGCGCTCAGGGCCCCGGCTGGTCTGCGCCTATGCCCGCAGAAGCCTCAGAGGACCGCGGGGTCCTGGGCCGCGGCGGGCCAGAAGCCAGACACTTCCGGGGCCTCGTCGCCCTGAGCAGCGAAGGGGTGGGGAGGGGTGGGGGCGCCGCCGAGCGGGGGCGGCCTGGAGAGGCCCAGGGTAGGAGGGCGCCGAGACCTCCGCGCCACTCTTTTGAGTCGTGTCCGACTCTTTGTAACCCCATGGACTGTAGTCCGCCAGGCTCCTCTGTCCATGGAATTCTCCAAGTAAGAACACTGGGGTGGATTGCCATTCCCTTCTCCAGGGGATCTTCCCGACTCAGGGATCAAACCTGGGTCTCCTGCATCGCAGGCAGATTCTTTACTGTCTGAGCCACCAGGAAAGCCCAGCTTATTTTTAAAGGAGTGTAAACAGCTGTGTTTTATGGGCACACAACGTATACAACGTATGTCTACATTGTCATGTTTCTTTAAGAACATTTTACTATCAGTTCTGCTATCAGTTCCGCCTACAATATTAATGCCTTTATGATTCAAGTACTTCTTTAATAAATGATAGGACTCACTTTATATTTTGAATGGCTTTTATTTTTAGGTCAAAATCACATAAAATGAATAATTGTGAGAATTATTGTGATTTTACAATGTATAGAAATATCAAATTGTTGTACAATTAAACTAATATGTGCCAATTATACCTCAAAATTTTTAATTAAAAAAAATTCCATGGCATTTAGCATATTCACAGTGTTGTACAACCACCACATCTACCCGGTTCCAACACATTTCCAACATCACAAAAGTTCACATTCGTTAAGCAGTCGCTCCCTTTTCCCCAACTCAAAACAACCTTGGCTACCACCAATCTGTTTCTATGAATTTACCTATCCTGGATATTTCATACAAGTTAAACATACAATATATGAATTTTTGCATCTGACTTCTTTCACTTAGCTTTTTTTTTTTTCAAGGTTTATCCACACAGTAGCAGGTTTCAGCACTACATTGGAACATTCCTTTAGTGCTTAGCTGCTGCTGCTGCTGCCAAGTCACTTCAGTCCTGTCTGACTCTGTGCGACCCCATAGACGGCAGCCCACCAGGCTCCCCCATCCCTGGGATTCTCCAGGCAAGAACACTGGAGTGGGTTGCCATTTCCTTCTCCAATGCATGAAAGTGAAAAATGAAAGTGAAGTCGCTCAGTCGTGTTCATCTCTTAGGAACCCCATGGACTGCAGACTACCAGGCTCCTCCATCCACGGGATTTTCCAGGCAAGAGTACTGGAGTGGGGTGCCATTGCCTTCTCCGAGTGCTTAGCTAGATCATTTTAAAATCTGCTTAGCCTTCACTTCCTACTTGTGCTGAGCCCAGGGTTCAGCCAGCAGTGAACACTTAGGTCTTCTCAGGTCTTATCTAAGCATGCAGCAACTTGCCCTAAATATAGATTGGCTTTCTCAGTTCCCTAGTATACACTATTGTTTTTGAATAGCCTGATTTCCCTAGGAAATTCTCTCCCATTATTTCCTCTCAGGCTTTGGGCACACCTTTATTTACCTCAACTGTAATCTTTTGCGAAACGTGGCAGCAGGTTATTTGCCTTACAATATTTTCAAGAAATGCCTACCATCTTCCAACCTGACTTCAGAGTTAGCTGAACAAAGGAAAGTGCCTTGCTTCAGTCCTTCATGTTGGCCTAAACAGATTTCAACAACTTTTTGAGATTAAAACTGCCTCAGCTTCTTCAGGACCAGGGAACAAGGTCCCACTCTGAGAACCATGGGCTTCTGCCTGTCTTCAAGACTACCACAGAGCTGGAAAGGGGGATGGATCAAGGGCAAGTAAAACACCAAAAGGCTTTCCTAATTTTTAGGTGACTCTGTTCCTGATGCAACATTTGCTTGGTTCTATAAACTTCTGTTTTTCCAAGTCATGAAAAAATTATTTCTGAATGTTTTCATCTCTGAGGAGGAATGATGTGTCCTTGAAGCTACCTACTCTATTTTTGCGAGGGTTACTTTTTGAGTGCTTCACACTGCATATTAAAATGTACCAGGTTAATTTAAGGCTCTAGCTGTTAAAATTCTCCTGATTTCTTTTGACTTTTGTAGGCTGTTCAACCAGCTGCATTAGCATTCCTAGATAACCGTAGAACAGTTTGGGAATGAGATGACTTAAAGCTGGACTTCAGGCCCTGTGAGGGCCAATCTGTTTCTCCTTCATCTCACACTAAGGTGTAGCCCCGTGGAGTGCAACTGAAAGCTGGGATGTTTACCAAGGCCTTTCTTCCTTGCTAGTACCTGTGCAGAAGTTTATTTTAGGAGTTTTAATAGAACTTGCTTAACTCTGTAAACATACCCACTGCAAAGTAAGAAATAATGAGACAAGCAAGTTAATGTAGAGATCAAGCTTATTAATCATGGATTTACCAAGGGTAGCTTATTTTTATTAGATATTATTCATAGCTAGAGTGTTGACATCTGATTTTGCAGAGAAATTATAAGATCATTTTTATTACGATAATTAATACTCTGCAAGGCAAATTGAGTTCCTTGAAGTAGCACGTTTTCTAATTCTTCAACAGGGTTTGGTTTTACTTAGTTATCAAAATCAAACTCTGAATTTCTACACTTAACTTGATGTGGGCACAAAATTTATTCTTTGCATATATTCTAAGTGCTCTGGTTCTTCATGCTGAAACATTCCGACTTCCAGAAATTTGGCTGCCAGATCAAAAAAATATCAGGGATCTTCAATTAAGGGTTAAGATTTCAGTAGAGAAAAATATATACACACATATTTTATTATATACAAAGAACAACAAAAAGTTTCACCAAGTAAACAAAAGAATATAAATTACACTCATAATCAATAGCTTCAAAAAGCCTTTAAATTGGTGTGACCTTTTGCACAAGATATAGGCCTCAAAATGGGGTCACACAGCCATTAATCAGAACTCAGGTTTTCCTCCCTTAATAGCAGTTATATTCTGGAGAGGGTGGCTTTCTGTGAACTCTGTAGGAGCTAATGTGTTAGGCTTCATAAAGGAATGAAAGGCTTTTTCACATCTAGGGGAAACAAAAATATTGACGGGATATTTCCAGGGTTATGTTTACTGTTGACAGTGATTTTAGAGATAACCATAGAAAAGTGTCAAAGATTTCTAGATAAAACTCCAGCTATCTCATAACAATAATGGATAGATACCATTTTCTAGCTCTACAAATGGTTTAGTGACAAATAAAATGGGAGAAAGTGAGCTGAGCAGGCAGAATGAAAAGTCTAGGGAAGGAGGCAAGGAGAGATAAACATAATTCAATCATAGCAAGAAGAGAAAGGGTATGGCCTTCCTAAGACTAACTGCTGGTGACATTTACCCATATAAGTTCAAGCCTAAAAGAACACTGCAGCGTCTATCTATCTGCTGTTTAGTAATATACAGGAAAACATTTTTCATTTGTTCTAAAAGAGCTATTTTATATCAAAAGCTAGAAATACATATTTACTCCATGAAAATCCTAAATGAAATCCAACTTAATATGGAGGGAACTACAGCAATGACAGAAAAATAGGTAGACAGTAAATTCAACTACATTTACAGTACTGCCTTGATATTTTCTACTCGTTTTTAATCTACACACAAGGCTCAAGTTCTGGGGTTACAGGTTTTATTTTTCATTCTCCTTAAAAAGTGAAATTACCAATCCTCAAGTCAACTAAAAATTGTTCTGGGCTCGTAGAGGTGATCTGCTCTTCGTAACAGATCGCTCTGTGATTTCTTCTACTTGAGACTCTCCAGTGGGTTAGTGCCTCTAATTTCTTTGTCTTTTCCATGTGATTTTTTATGCTGTGGATTTAAGGGAGAAAATTAAATCAATATAAAGTAACACGTGACACATATTAATCATATTCTATTTTCAAAATTCTCTGGGATATAGGGAAGAAATTAGGTGTGGAAAACTTTAGAAATACTCAGCACAAATTTGAGCCAACACTGCCTAGAAAGTAGAAATGAATGCCTTCTTATTTTATCACCAAGTGGGGGGTGTATGTGAGAAGGAAATGTTAATTTTCTGTATGGTTTTCCAAAAAAAAAATAATTACAGATTTTACTGTAGGGCCATGGTTATCAACAGGGAGACTTGTGCCTCTCGGGACATTTGCTTCTGTCTGAAGACATTTTTGGTTGTTAAAGCTAGAGGGGTACTGCTGGCTTCCAGTGGAGAGAAGCTGGGGAAGCTGCTAATTAAACACCACATAATACACAGGCCAGGTCACCACAACAAAGAATTAGCCAGCTCAAAATGTCAATAGTGCTGCTGCTAGAAATCTTGCTCTAGGGAAACAAAGATGGGCTATTGTACAAAAATGGCAATTCTGGGACTTCCCTGGCAGTCCAGGGGTTAGGACTCTGTGCTTTCACTGCCAGGGCCGGGGTTCAATCCCTGGTCAGGGAACTAAGATCCCACGGGCTGCAAGATGCAGCCAAAAAAAAAAAAAAAGAGGTAATTCTATTTTAAGCATGGGTCTATAGGCTATCTCAAGATACTTTTTATTTAACCTATATTTTATCTTTTAAAAAACTTATTTCATGTTTCTTATTTGGAAATACTTCATTGGAATCCTTGTACTTGCCCTTAGAGAACTTTAGGTAACTGATGACTTTCCTTTCAGACCCACTCATCAATTCTTAGACAAATTGTAAAGCAACTTTAGAGTTTCTAACCTAGAAAACTTCACCAAATCAGACAGACATGAGAGAAAAAAATAATTTCTGGACTTTAGCTAAAGGTCTAAAATCCAATCCCAAGTCTTTTCTGGTACTGTAGGAACTTCCTTGCCATAACTGAACCACTAAGCCTGGCCTTCAGAACATCATATGCTGTAAGAATGAAAGAATTTTCAAATAAGGATTAAGCAGTCACTAAAGTTTTCTTAACTTTCCCTCTTTTCTTAATTTTATAAGATAGAAGAGAGAGTTGAAAAACAGACATATATCTAGTGTTTTCTAATAGTAAAGAATAAAGCAAAAGGTAGGAAGATTTGGGGGATAAAATTGCCTTGATGCAGAGAGAGAGGAATTTAATAGACTCTGAGCTAGAAGTTTTAATAGCTTAATAGGAATGGAGAATCTTTAGATCATGGTGGAAGCATAGACACATCATAAGCAGCACTTCAACTATATAAAATGTAGACATCAACATCCTATGTAAGGAAATTCTTACTTCATACACTCTGTCTAGGCTTATGCCTTTAAATGCGTGGGAAATATTAGACAGTTTAGAGTGTCATACTCCCAAAAGTGGTGAAAAGGGGGAAGGAGAGGGCACAGGATGTAAATGCTCAAGATCAAGGCAGGTGAGAAGTGCAGGCTACATGGGGGAATGGTTAATAGGAGAAAAGCCTCAGGCAGGAGACTCAGCCATTAAACTAGAGAGGCATTCAGTCTCAATTTGAATGTCTTAGCCTTCAAAGTCTGACTGTGGGCAGAGATAGGCTCCAGGACATCCACGTCAAAGGTGGAGGGAAGAGAGAAATGACTGCTTTTAGTATTATTCTGAGTATGGAGGCAGTGGAAAAGGGGTAAGGATAAAAACAGAAGATTACCAGCCAAGGATGGGAGTAAGTCAAGTTTTGCTTTTATTTATCCTACCAAAAAAACCCTAATCAATTATCATACTTGTGTAAATTCTTTAAACCAGAAAAGTTAACAAGCCATCCCAATAGAATGACTGAAATAGTTTTCCTGTTCCATCCATCAAGAGCAATGCCTTTATGCTGAATAGCAAATGACAGATTTACATTAGATGTGGAAAGGTTATCTAACAAGATACAGTCAGGTACCTGGAAAAATGGAACCCCACCACTTGATGAACCATCCAAACTAGTATCTACAGATGGTTCCTGAGTTACAGGTTCTTCAACAGTGAGCACCAGAACCGCATTTTCTTCATCCAAGTCCTAAAATAAGAAGCTAGATGAAATGATAAATTCCCAGGGCTTAAAAATCTTCACATGGTGGGGGCGGGGTTAAAAAAAAAATCACACAAGGCAGTTTTATTCTTTGAAAAATAACACAATGTCCATTACTTAAAAGTTAAACCTCAACAAAATTAGCAGAAAGTCTACAAAATAATAAAAATAATTCCTGTTATGTTTTCACATAGAGAAGGACCTATAATAAAGTGTTAAATGTGATAATCTCAGAATAAAGAGATTATAGCTTACTTTTTACTTTCTTCTTTGTTACTTTCCAATTTCCCAACTTTTCTATATTTACTATAGTTAAATGCACAGATTGTGGAGATTCTCTAGGTTCTACTTCCAGCTCCATCCTTGTGATTTGGGACAATGTGATTTAGTTTGTGATTTAGTTTCCGCACCTGTTAAAATGGAGATAGCACTAGCATTCACCTTATGGAGTTACTGAGAGAATTAACTGAGTAAATATATATATGTAAAATGCTCAGAACAATGTCGAGCACATGAATAAACACAACATAAACATTGTCTAGCGCTTCCCTGGTGGTCCAGTGACTAGGAGTCCACCTTGCAATGCAGGGACACAGGGTGGATCCCTGGTTCAGGAAGATCCTGCATGCCAACGAGCAACTAAGCCCATGTGCGCCAGCTCTTGAAGACCATGCACCTAGAGCCTGGCTCTGCGACAAGAGAAGCCACCGCAACTAGAGGGCAGCCCCTGGCTGTCACAACTGGAGAGAGCCCTCATGTAGCAACGATGACCTAGCACAGCCAAAATGAGTAACACAATAAATAAATAAAGGTAAATTAAAAAAAAGTTTATGAGAGAATTCTAAAATTATGAGGCCTAAAATAAATCTTACCTGGCTAGTCTCTTTGTTGTTTTCTGAACAGTTTAGCGTCGTTAACAGCTCAGGCTGTTTCATTTTCAACTGATCAAGGAGCTGTTCACAGGGCTGGGTTCTCACCAGTGTTGATGGGTATGCATAATTTTTCCTCTGTGGGGTCATACCTTTAGTGGATATAAGTGGTAAACATCGAAATGTGGCATATGAGTAAAGGTTTTTTTTAATTGAAAAATAACTTTTGTAATATTGTATTGGTTTCTGCCATACATCAACATGAATCAGTCATAGTTATACATATGTCCCCTCCCTCTTGAACTACTCCCAGCATTTTTTTTTAATGCTAAAACTTATACTTCCCAGTAAGTCTTTGTCTTCCAAAAATATAACCACTGCCACATAAGAGAATCAATTTTGTTATCTGTCAGGTATAGATTGCTTAAAATGTTTCCTAAATTGACAACTCAACCAATTGCAAGATCCAACCTATGCCAAAACATGAAATTTTCCACCTACAAAAGATGTATTATAGGCTCTAAAAGGATTCAGATCATTCTGGAAAAAATGGCAATATTATTGGAATAAGACACAATTTTCTCAGCATGATCAGTTAGATAGGAATAATCATTTTACTGTAAGTTTGGCGGAAAGTAAACATTAACCAGTTACACTTCTTTACAATAATTCATGTTCTCATAATTTACACAGGCTCTGCCCTTTTCCCTTAACACTTATATTCCTAATTTCATTGAAAAATGGATAATAAACATCAAGAGTCTTGGGGGAAAAAATTAACTAGCATCCATTAGTGCCATCTCCTTTTATAAATGCTTAAAAAAAAAAAAAAAAAAAAAAGAACAACTTTAAAGTATAATTTACATACTGCAGAAAAAACTCAATGATTTTTAGTAAATTTACAGAGTGTCACCACTACTGCAACCTAATGAATAACTCAATTACTCAGCCTGTGTTAAATACTTTGTTACACCTTCTTTCATGAAGGCTTCCCTAAATACATTATAGCTTATACTGCTCTGAGGTCCCAAAATGGTAATTCTTGAATGGCAATCTGAACGGTCCATGACAAAAGGAGAGGTACACATAAAAAATGCACAATGTGGTAAACCTTGCATTAAACTAGATTTATTGAATTACATTCCTCGATTTTTGGTATTAAAATGTCCTTTAAAAACAGTGCTAGATAGATGGTAGGCTTTCTTTTTGTGCTTTCTTTAGCACATTTCTAAAATATGCTCTCTTAATAAAGCCAGTTCCCTGAATGTTTGTAAACTTTTACTGAATTATGCTTGCCCAAGTTTCTGGGAGCATATGCCATGTATATCATCTAATGCTTGATTAAACCTAGTTTAGGATTCCAGTTTTTCCATATTTGAGTTAATCAGCGTGAGATGGTAAATCTGTGTCAGGGAATGGCAGGACCTAGTTTCCAGGAACAACTAGCACTGTATACAGTTGAATTCAACTTCAAAATTTTTTAAATTCAATTTCCCTTTAAAAGTACCTGTTGGGATATCCAGTTTCAGATCCTGTTGTAGAAAGCAGTTAAGTTTGGTCAAACCTATTTTTACAGTTTTATTAAGTTCTTGACTTCGTGTCATTAATTCTTCTTCATCAATAATTATCTGACGGAGGAAAAAGTTTTTCTGGTTCTCATCAGCTGCTTTATGCCCACTTAATTGTTGAGTAATCGCTAAACTTGAAGTGTCACATCCTTGGTTTATAACCTGTAAATGATGCAAATGAGATTTCATTACTAAGATCAAAGTTGCCAGTCCTTTATGCAACATGTTAACTTCTCCTTACCTTGAAGTTTTCCATAACAGAGGTTTTAGAAACACACGACAAAGTATAAATAGTAATACTAATAACCCCTTTATATTCACTACCCAGCCTCACCGTTTATTACTACATGGGATATAGATCAATTAAGACTGGCCAATTACTCCTGCTCTCCACCAAGACAGTTCTGAAGCAATTTCTGTATCATTTTGTCCTTTTACACTGCATACTTCTCTAAGAGTTAAGAACTTCTTAAGACCACTCTCACATCTAAATGGCATCACCAACTCAAGGGACATGAGTTTCGGTAAACTCCAGGAGTTGGTGACGGACAGGGACGCCTGGCATGCTGTGGTCCATGGGGTCACAAAGAGTCGGACATGACTGAGCGACTGAACTGAACTAAACTCACATCTAAAGAATTTAACATTCCTTTCTTTACATCAAATGTCTAGTCAGTGTTTAAATTTCACGAGTTCTCTCATGTTTTTCAGGCTTGTTTGAATCAGAATTCACCATTAGATTTGGTTGATATGTCTTATCAGATTGATTATATTCTTTGCAGCCAAAGATGGAGAAGCTCTATACAGTCAGCGAAAACAAGACTGGGAGCTGACTGTGGCTCAGATCATGAACTCCTTATTGCCAAATTCAGACTGAAATTGAAGAAAGTAGGGAAAACCACTAGACCATTCAGGTATGACCTAAATCAAATCCCTTATGATTATACAGTGGAAATGACAAATAGATTTAAGGGACTAGATCTGATAGAGTGCCTGATGAACTATGGACGGAGGTTCGTGACATTGTACAGGAGACAGGGATTAAGACCATCCCCATAGAAAAGAAATGCAGAAAGGCAAAATGGTTGTCTGAGGAGGCCTTACAAATAGCTGTGAAAAGAAGAGAAGTGAAAAGCAAAGGAGAAAAGGAAAGATATTCCCATCTGAATGCAGAGTTCCAAAGACTAGCAAGGAGAGATAAGAAAGCCTTCCTCAGCAATCAGTGCAAAGAAATAGAGGAAAACAACAGAATGGGAAAGACTAGAGATCTCCTCAAGAAAATTAGAGATACCAAGGGATCATTTCATGCAAAGATGGGCTCAATAAAGGACAGAAATGGTATGGACCTAACAGAAGCAGAAGATATTAAGAAGAGGTGGCAAGAATACACAGAAGAACTGTACAAACAAGATCTTCATGACCCAGATAATCATGATGGTGTGATCACTCACCTAGAGCCAGACATCCTGGAATGTGAAGTCAAGTGGACCTTAGAAAGCATCACTATAAACAAAGCTAGTGGAGGTGATGGAATTCCAGTTGAGCTATTTCAAATCCTGAAAGATGATGTTGTGAAAGTGCTGCACTCAATATGCCAGCCAATTTGGAAAACTCAACAGTGGCCACAGGACTGGAAAAGGTCAGTTTTCATTCCAATCCCAAAGAAAGGCAATCCCAAAGAATGCTCAAACTACCGCACAATTGCACTCATCTCACACGCTAGTAAAGTAATGCTCAAAATTCTCCAAGCCAGGTTTCAGCAATACATGAACCGTGAACTTCCAGATGTTTAAGCTGGATTTAGAAAAGGCAGAGGAACCAGAGATCAAATTGCCAATATCTGCTGGATCATCAAAAAAGCAAGAGAGTTCCAGAAAAACATCTATTTCTGCTTTATTGACTATGCCAAAGCCTTTGACTGTGTGGATCACAATCAACTGTGGAAAATTCTGAAAGAGATAGGAATACCAAACCACCTGACCTGCCTCTTGAGAAACCTATATGCAAGTCAGGAAACAACAGTTAGAACTGGACATGGAACAACAGACTGGTTCCAAATAGGAAAAGGAGTACATCAAGGCTGTATATTGTCACCATGTTTATTTAACTTATATGCAGAGCACATCATGAGAAACCCTGGGGTGGAAGAAGCACAAGCTGGAATCAAGATTGCCAGGAGAAATATCAATAATCTCAGATATGCAGATGACACCACCCTTACGGCAGAAAGTGAAGAAGAACTAAAGAGACTCTTGATGAAAGTGAGAGAGGAGAGTGAAAAAGTTGGCTTAAAGCTCATCATTCAGAAAACTAAGATCATGGCATCTGTTCCCATCACTTCATGGGAAATAGATGGGGAAACAGTGGAAACAATGGCAGACTATTTTGGGGGGCTCCCAAATCACTGCAGATGGTGATTGCAGTCTTGAAATTAGAAGACGCTTACTCCTTGGAAGGAAAGTTATGACCGACCTAGATAGCATATTTAAAAGCAGAGACATTACTTTGTCAGCAAAGGTTTGTCTAGTCAAGGCTATGGTTTTTCCAGTGGTCATGTATGGATGTGAGAGTTGGATGGTGAAGAAAGCTGAGCACCGAAGAAATGGTGCTTTTGAACTGTGGTGTTGGAGAAGACTCTTGAGAGTCCCTTGGACTGCAAGGAGATCCAACCAGTCCATCCTAAAGGAGATCAGTCCTGGGTGTTCATTGGAAGGACTGATGTTGAAGCTGAAACTCCAATACTTTGGCCACCTGATGTGAAGAGTTGACTCATTGGAAAAGACCCTGATGCTGGGAAGGATTGGGGGCAGGAGGAGAAGGGGATGACAGAGGATGAGATGGTTGGATGGCATCACCGACTTGATGTACATGGCTTTGGGTAGACTCCAGGAGTTGGTGATGGACAGGGAGGCATGGTGTGCTGGGATTCATGGGTCACAAAGAGTCAGACACGACTGAGTGACTGAACTGAACTGACATGTCTTAAGTTAGTGACTATATAATTTCTCATCAAAACAGATATTCTAAGAGTAAAAAGGGCCATTAATAATAATTACCCCAGTGCAATAAATATCAACAAGGACTATCCTAGGCAAACCAGGGCTTAGGGCCCTCTAGGTCTTAACTCCCTTTTGATATAGGTTATCCATACTTTCTGCTTTGAAAGAAAATTTCATTGAAGAAACCAGGTATTTGTGCTCTACTGAATATCTCAATTATTAAATATGTTCAATGCACCTCTGTTATTTTCACATGTTCATTTGTCCTCTGTATTTTCTACAAATTAGTTAGATCTAAAGGCTTGATCTAGACCAGGTTTTAACTTTTTGGCAAGAATATTCCATAGGTGGTACTGAAAGTGCATCACGCCTGGTTGTGTCTCTCACGTTAAGGTTAATCGGTGTGGGGATTCCCTGGTCGTTCAGTGGTTAGGATGCTGTGCTTTCACTGCCAAGGGCCGAGGTTCCGTCCCTGGTCAGGAGACTAAAATCTCACAAGCTGCATGGAAAAAAATCAACCAGTGTGTTTGAGTATGGTCACCTTCTTAGTTATAAAGATCTGTCATCAGCTTTTGCTCAAATGGTGTACAGACTCACTAATGTCCACAAAGATTATTTCACTAGGGGTTTTGCAAGATGGAGGTATCCTAATTCTATCATTTCTTCTGCATTTTACTAGCCAGAATTCTCCTTTGAAACACTTTTCTTCATCCATTACCCTGCTAAACCAAGACAGAGTTCTTTCAGGAAAGTCAGATGACCTTTCAATTGCTTCCCTTCATTTACCACTGCTTAAAATAATTTACTGCTTCCCTAGCATGATCCAAAGGAGACTAATGAAATTTTTATGAATTTATCAATTTTAACATATTTGATATATCTTAATCTATTGTAGCAATTATTCCTCATGATGCTCAAATTGTACCACCTCCAAATAAGGGAGTGTCTCAGGTTGGCTCCTAAGTCTTTTTGAGATAATTCCATTAATCTTTAACAGCATCTTTACTTTCTGGTATGACAAGATCTATAGGCTCATCTGGTATATTTCCTGCTCCAAACCTGAAATTACCTATTTCTCTACTAGTCATAGTTCCTTTTTGTGAAAATAGGTTATATAGCTTAAAACACTTAAGTTCTTTTACCTAATTTTTTAAGAACAGTAGTAAAATCCTTTCATTGCACAGAAGAAAAACCAACCCACAAAGGGCTCATGCAAATGTTAAGTTCAAGCAAACCCACAAACCTATCAGATATATTCTGAGTAACCAGAACAATATCCTAAATACTTAAAGCAATAACAGGTTTGAATGTACCCAGACAAAAGTAAAAATCATTTATAAGTGAAAAGTATTATACACCAAAAGACAGCATGCTCTAAACCAAAGTAAGTAACAAACCGGAAACCAAAGATAGATATAGGACAGATCAGACAAATGTTAAATCATCTGGAGATCTAGGAAACATATATGTGAAACAAGATCATGTATAAGCATGCCAACTATTATCCTTACAATTTTAAGTAATTCATTATACTTTAGCATGTGTTTTGAAGCCAATACTTAGCCAAGACTATAAAATTTTCTGATGATCACCTGTTCTCCCCAAGGGAGGTTCCAGTTACAAAGTAATTACCTTCAATAAATTCTGAAGTTCCTCTTGCCTTTTGCTTAACCAAGATGCCCACTGCTCAGAAAAACAAAGTGTGCTTGTGTTCAGAGCCTCGCATCTCTGTTCGGTCTCTTTAGAAATTATTTCAAGGTTGCTACTGAGTTTATCACAGTGTTTCTTAGACTCTTCAACCAATTTTCTACCTTCTTGGTTAAACTGTGAGTTCCTCTGACGAATCATCAAAATCAACACAAAATTTTTCACCGTGAGAAGTTGTTTTTGCTAATTATATCTTTAGATTTCCTTTAGGAAAAGAGAATAACGCTGTTAAAATGAAAAACTAAGACTCAAAGGATACATATCTTGCCCAAGATCACACGGCTCAAAAATGGTGTGTTCAAACCTAAGTAGTCTTATTCCTTGAACTTAGAGTTCAAGTTCTTGTGTTTTCACAGCAGACTGATATCACATCTGTGACTAAATGACTTTTGAAAATATCTCTTTTCTTATAAAACCCTTTTCAGCCCTTTTCCAGATGTGACACTTTACTTCATACCTCTTAGAATATTAACTATATGGTTATTAAAATGAACTCTGCCTAAGTGTTTTACTCCTTCTGGGTTGCTCAGTGGTTAAGAATCTACCTGCAGTGCAGGAGATGAGGGTTCAATTCCTGGGTTGGAAGGATCCCCTGGAGAAGGAGATCCACTCCAGTATTCTTACCTGGAAAATCCCATTGACAGAGAAGCCTGGCGGGCTACAGTCCCAGGGGTTGCAAAAAGGCTGGACACAACTTTAGCAACTAAACAACAGCAATTGAATTATGTTACTTAAGAACATCTCCTATTGCCTGTAGCCTTGAGATTATAGTCCCTAAACTGTCCATAATCAGTTAAGTCATTCTCTTCTTAAGCAGTTTTGCCTTGTCTATGACACAAAATAAATAATAAAAATTATAAATATTATAGAACAAAGTCAATTATAAAACTTTCTAATAATTAAAAGACAAGTATATTGAGGTGTGACAAATTATACATATAGCACATATAATGCAATGTAACATAATGCTGATATGAAACTAATATCCCAGTATATATTTAAAATTCATCAATGGCTTCCTTCTCTCCGTAAAGTTCCCTATACTATCAATAGCATTCAAAGTCATCTCACAGGAGCAGAGTTAAACTTTGGGGAATGAAGATTACCCTCTACTACCACTAGATGGTACACCATGTGAGTAAATCAAGTGGGGAAGCAAATGTGCCCCAAACCAAAGTTCAGCTACAGATAAAGTGGAAATAATTGAAAAAGGGAAAGAGAATTAAGTGGTAAGCTTGCAGACTATTGACACAAATCCATCCCCTCAAGGAATCACAACCCACTAGAAATAAAAAGTGGGGAAATGCTTCCTAGATTCAGAATCTAGAAAGAAGAGTTCAGAGTGGAACATGCTATAATGAACAGGACCAACAACAGAATTGAAAAACTGATGATAGGAGTTAGTAGTAGGATAGGTAACATCCAGAATTCTAGAGCTGTGTCATTCAATAGAAACATGAGTCATATACACAATTTAAAAATTTCTAGAAGCCATATTAAGAACAAAAAACAATAAAGCAGAGAAACAATGTACTGGCTAACTGTAGCATATGTGTAAGTAAAATACATGAACACAATGCGTATGAGGTAGGAAGGAGGAATTGGGAATACACTGCTAAGGTCCTTTCATTATACACGAAACAGCAAACTATTTGGAGGTGGATTAAAATTATTTTAAAATATATATTATTAATCTTAGGAAAAACAGTTTTAAAAAGTAATTTTAAAGGCATAAATGACAAGTCAATGGGAGATAAAATGAAAATATAAAGATGCTTGACTTAAATTAGGAAAGGAAAAAAAGAAAACAAAGCACAAATGATGCAACAAATAGAAAATGACAAAATGGTAGGTTTTAATACAACCATACCAATACTTAAATGAGAATGGTCTAATCACACCAGATAAAAGCCATACATAGTTAGATTTGATTTAAAAAAAAAAGTAAGACCCAATTATATGCTGTCTATAAGAAATCCACTTTAAAGACTTACTTCCAAAGCAAAGAGATGGAGAAAGCTATATTATGCAAATAGCAATCAATGGAAAACTGACATGTTTGTATTGAAAGAAAGTGAAAGTGAAGTTGCTCAGTCCTGTCTGACTCTCTGCAACCCCACAGACGGTAGCCTGCCAGGCTCCTCTGTCCATGGGACAGAGGCAAGAATACTGGAGTGGGTAGCCATTTCCTTCTCCAGGGAATCTTCCTGACCCAGGAATCGAACCCAGGTCTCCTGCACTGCAGGCAAACTCTTTACCATCTGAGCCAGAAGTTTTTGAATTAATTTCAGACAAAGTAGACTTCAAAACAATGAAAATTATCAAGGATAAAAAGGGATCCTATTAATACATAATGATAAAAGGTCAATTCTCCAAGATATATCACCCCTACTGTGAATGCATCTACAACAGAGCATCACTTATATGAGGCAAAAACCTGACAGAACTGAGAAGAGAAACAGACAAATCTACAATTAAAGTCAATTTCAAT
This sequence comes from Cervus elaphus, assembly GCF_910594005.1. Taxonomy (NCBI): domain Eukaryota; kingdom Metazoa; phylum Chordata; class Mammalia; order Artiodactyla; family Cervidae; genus Cervus; species Cervus elaphus. The sequence continues at coordinate 9,188,720 of NC_057847.1, forward strand.
ATCCCTTTATTAGTAGAACAAGTAAACAGAAATTCAGTAAGGATATAGATGACCTGAATGGCACTACCAATTGTCCTAAATGACATGTTTAGAACACTTCATTCATCAAACGCAGAATACAGATTTTTCTCATATAAGTAGCACAGGAGTGAAGCATGCCATAATAAAACCACTAGGGCTCTGAAAATTAAATTGTTATTGGAATCACAGCCCCAAAAGGTGGGCCAAGACCTTCCCATTTAAAAAAGATTTAAATAGGGTTCTGAATCACCTAACATAATCAACAAAATGTCAGGAAACAACTGAAAACCACTCTGGAAAATCACACCTTGAATGAGTGAAGACAACAGGTACCAGCATTGAGATAATTCAAATGTTGGAACAATTTCGTAAGGATTTTAATCAACCATCATAAAAATGTTTTTAATGAGCAATTAAAATACATCTAGAAAAAAGAGAAAGAGAATCTTAATTTTCAATGAGCAATTAAAATACATCTAGAAAAAATAGAAGGAGAATCTTAACAAAGAAATAGAAGAGATTTTTAAAAAGAAGTAAAAGGAAATTATAAAACTGAAAAAAGCAGTAATTGAAATAAAACATCTCATTGAATGGGTTCAACAGTAGATTAAACAGGACAAAAGAAGGGTCAGTGAGCATAAAGTCAGATTATAGAATTTACTCAATCTTATCAAAGAGAAAATAGACTTTATATCTATAGTCTCAGAGAACTATGGGGCCACCAAAAAAAAAAAAAACTCAACATTTGTGTCATCAAAGTTCTAGAATCAGAGGAGAAAAAATACAGTGCTGAAAAATGTTCAAAGACATAATGGAGGGAGTTCCCTGGTAGTCAAATGGTAAGTACTTGGTGCTGCCATGGCCTGGGGTTCAATCCCCAGTTGGAGAACTAAGATCCTGCAAGCCGTGTGCCAAGGCCAAAAAATCAATCGATCAATCTTGGTTTAAAAAAAAAAAAAAAGGAAAATTTCAAAGTCTGGTGAAATACATAAGTCTACAGATTCAAGAAGCTGCTGCTAAGTTGCTTCAGTTGTGTCTGACTTTTTGCAATCCCACGGACATAGCCCACCAGGCTCCTCTGTTGATGGGACTCTCCAGGCAAGAATACTGAAGTGGGTTGCCATGCCCTCTTCCAAGGGATGTTCCTAACCCAGGGATCAAACCCACATCTCTTACCAGGTCTTTACCACTAGTGCCACTTTCAAGAAGCCTAGCAAACCCAAAGATGATTAAATCAAAGAAATACATAAGCAAACACAATATAATCAAATGTTTAAAAACTAAGGACAAAGAAAATATCTTGAAAGCAGCTACAGAGAAACTGCCTATATATGACCAAGATTTGAATAACTATGGATTTCTCATCTCTTGGAGACCAAAAGGAAATGAAACAACATATTCCAGGTGCTGAAAGAAAAGACTTGTCAACCCTGAATTCTATAGCCAGTGAAAATATTGTTCAGGAATGAAAGGAAAATCAAGATATTGTCAGACAAAGCAAAACAGCATTTGTGGGCAGCAGACCTACCGTAAAGACTAAGGAAGTTCTCCAAACAGAAGAAAGCTTGAAACTTCAGGAAGGAACAACTTAATGGGCAAAAATAGGGGTAGATATCAGAATATCCTTATCCTTGTGAGTTTATAATATCTACAGGCAAAAATCTTGACAAACCCCATTTCTTATACAAAAAATTAAAAACCAGATCATGAGGAATTCCCTGGCAGTTCAATGGTTAGGACTTCGTACTTTCACTGCCAAGGACTCAGATTTGATCCCTGGTCAGGGAACTAAGTTACTGCAAGCCACGTGGTATGGCCAAAGTTTTTTTAAAAAAACTCATGGATTTAAATCTTACATAAAATTATAAAACTTCTAAAAGAAAACATAAGTTTGATTGAACTATATGAGAAGGATATGAGACTGGCACGCAATAAACTATAAAGTAACATTAAACATTAATGCAGGAAGCAGTAAACTTTTTCTTTAAAATCCAGATAGCAAATATTTTAGGCTTACAAGTAGTCTTTGATATACTCTTTTCAGTGTAAAAGCAGCTAAATACAGCCAAAGGCAACACATAAACAAACTGGCAGATGGAGTAAACAAACATGGTTATGTCCATAGAATTATCTGCAGTAGCAGGCATCCAGCCCAGAGTCATAGTTTGCCAAGCCCTGCTCTAATTAGTAAATATATATTTCATCATGAATATGAGTTAGAAATTGTTAAATTACTTCATGTGCATTCTAAAATTGAGCAAACACGTAAATATATTGTGGATGAAAGCCAAGTTTCTCACAGTCTGAAAAAGCAGCATGAATATGGACTGAAAAGATACTTATGTGCACATATATATACACACTCACACATATATTTCCAGCTATGTCCACCTGAGAAGCCTTAGAAGAAACGACATCCCAGTAGCAGTAAGAACATCTAGTGCCCCGATCTTGGTTTTGTTACTATGATTGTAGAGCTGGAGCTGAGAAAGTACAAGATTACTGGAACACCATGCTACGTGTGTGTCTGTTAGTTGCTCAGTTCTTCTGATTCTTGGTGACCCCTCAAAACAGTCAGATCATGTCAAAAGGACACAGAAGACCACTTGAAGAGGCTCTCACCAGTCAAAACTGGGGCAGGGCGCTCCCTGGCTGCCCGGTGGTTAGGGCCCCAGGCTTCTACCGCAGGGGCACAGGTTCGATCCCTGTTCAGGGAACTGAGATCTGACATGCCACGCTGCACAGCCAAAAACAAACAAGCAAGCAAAAAAACCCGATAACAACAACAATACAAAAACCTGGGATAATTTAAGCATCAAAATAAAAACAGTGGATGAAAACCCAGAGGATAGAAGAATCCATGAGTACGTGATAACATAAATGAATAAGAATAAATGGCAAGGGAAAGGGAAAGCTCTTCCTCTCAGTAGAATGCCAGCTAACACATGTAGAAGGAATGATGGGGTTAGAAAAAGATCTTTTGACAACCACTATCATAATTATTTCAGACATACATATCAATGGATTCTAAGAAGAACAGGATACTTATATAGTTTCAAAGTATCTCTCCTTAAGTTCTTTATTAATTGCAAAGGAACTTTACAGGGGAGAAATCTAGAGGACAACACTATACCCAAATTATCAAAGTTATAGTAAACCCCTTGATATCTGAGATGCACTAAGAACACACTACTTTTGTGTTATTCTTAACAACTCCAACTAACCATGAAGGCCACCCCAAATGAGGGACACTCTACTAAATAAATATTCTATGCTCCTGGAAAAAGAAAAGGCCACAAAAGACAGACTAAGCAACTGCTCCAGATTAAAAGAGACTCAAAGAGACATGACGATTAATTGCAATGTGTGATTCTGAATTAAATCCTGGACCAGGAGGAAAATCTTTTTTTTTTTCCTTATAAAAAACATTAGTGAGAAAATTGGCAAAATTTGAATTAGGTATGTATATTAGATAAGAGCAGTTCTCAATTTAAGATAATTGTTACAATAAATAACTAATAAGAACCTACTGTATACACAGGGAATTCTAGTTAATATTCTGTAATAACCTACACAGGAAAAGAATCTAAAAAAAAAATGGGATATATGTATATGTTTAACTGATTCACTTTGCTGTACGCCTGAAACTAACACAACACTGTAAACCAACTATATTCCAATAAAATTTTTAAATAAAATAATTATTATATAAGACGGTATCTTATGTTTTTAGGATATACACTGAAGTATTTGGGGGAAAGTGGAGATTACAAAGACCCTAACTTATTCAGAAAATTATATATATATATATAGTATTATATATTATATAATATATAAATATCTGTATCCACTGTCACTCAAAAGATTGTTCATCTACAGGCAATGTTATATAATACAATATACTAACTATATGGGCTTCCCTGGTGGCTCAGACGGTAAAGAATCCACCTGCAATGTGGGAGACCTAGCTTCGATCCCTGGGTTGGGAAGTTCCCCTGGAGAAGGGAACAGTTACTCACTCCAGTATTCTGGCCTGGAGAATTCCATGGACAGAGAAGCCTGGTGGGCTACAGTCCATGGGGTCATAAAGAGTCAGACACGACTGAGCAACTTTCACTTCATGTCACTTCAACATATTATATAGTATTATATAATTATTTAATATAATATATAATATTACAGAGACAGGGGAGAGAGGAAATGAGGATGATAAAATGAACATAATAAAATATATGAGAAAATGGGTTGATCGTATTTGTACTATTTAAACTTTTTGTTCAGAAAGAATTTCAGGTAGAGAAAAGCTAAAGTGAATTTAAAAACAGCTTACTGCTCTGTATTTTCTTGAACACTGCTAACTGGTTTCTGGATGTTTTTACACTTTTCCTCCAAATCACAGAATCTCTCCTCCCAAAGACTGAATAACTGGTAAAGTTCCTGTAAGAAAGGTGTGGGGAGGGAAAAGATTGAAATTATAATGGTTAAACTTTTTACTCCATACTGATATAAAGTATTTTCCCATAGGTGAGAATGATGCACATTACTGATAAGAGATCTTTAACTCCACCTCTCTGAGGAAGGTAGTAGAAGTGATGTTAAAGGAATAATCATATTACAGGCATTTTTTTAAAGTAAATAATTAGCAAACTTTTAAATTAGCAAGCTACTTTAACTATAAGTAACAAGTTACTTTCAGTGTACCTCAGAACTAACCAAATTTACCAAAAAAAGAACCATTTTGACAGATACACATAGTTGCTTCCTAACTGATAACACTACTAGAAGGAAAAGTAATGCTGAAAATCCAATGAGTCAAGCAGTTCAGGGTTTCCCTGGTGGCTCAGAGGATAAAGTGTCTTCCTGCAGTGCGGGAGACCCGGGTTCGATCCCTGGGTTGGGAAGACCCCCTGGAGAAGGAAATGGCAACCCACTCCAGTATTCTTGCCTGGAGAATCCCATGTGACAGAGAAGCTTGGCAATCTATAGTCCACAGGGTCCCAAAGAGTTGGGCATGACTAAGCAACTTCACTTTTCTTTCTAATATAGCTGAAACATTTTATAGAACCTAGTTGGATCATTTTAATGTCAAAAGAGCTTATCATTTTCTCATATGTGGCATCTTGAAACACATCTCTGAATAACACAGCAGCTGACAATACACATTTAACCCGTTGATTTTGAGTAAAATGTCAGTATTTCTGCTAATCTCAAAGTAGAGGGAAATGCAAGTATTAGATTTATCTACATGTAAACAGGTTTGTCAGTGCTAACCTCAAGTTCTAGAATATCCAAGAAACAGCTCAGTTAGTAAACCAGAGAAGTCAAGTCACTCATGCTAAAATACTTCTCACATCATAGGTGTTCGTCAGAATATATACCTAAAAAGATCTAGACAGGTTTAAGGCAAACACTCTATGAAGAGGTATAAGAAATTGCTGCAATTTCAAATTTCAAGAATATGTTCTAGAAACATACAGAAAAGTTCCTCCAAAAATGGATTCCTTTCAGGCAGTATAATCACTACCATAGCTAGAAGGGGGTCTAAATATTGTGAGATGTTCTCAAGGACTCAGTTTCCTCATTAGAAAACTGAGCTAGTAATAGAAGCTGTATCTGTGCTGGTGGGAGGAATAAATACATAGTGAGTTGCTCAATAAATGTTAACTATTACTTGTATGAATTTCAATATTAACCTTTTGTGTGAAAAGTTTTATGCTTATCAGTTAGGAAAACAATCTTATCTTAAAGTTGCTTTAATTTTTTTTTTCATTCCATCCAAGAGGGGTGTTTTTGTTTTGGTTGGTTTGGTTCCTTTGGTCGCAGTGAGCAGCTTGTGGGATCTTAGTTCCCTGGCCAGGGATTGAACCCGGGCCACAACAGTAAAAGCGTGGCGGCTGAAGCACTATACCACCCCAGAATTCTCTCAAGAGGTTATTAAATGATTACACATGATAACACATGATTCACAAGCTTCACTCCCATCTATAACTTTACATGGCACCATAACTCAAGTTATGTATATTGCATAGGATGTGCCAACAATCATATTAGTAACCTAAAAACTCCATGACTTTGCTTGAGTGACCTTTTTAGCTGTGAACGCCAGGTCATAACACAGTAACTGTTAGTTCAACTACACCAAGCTTCCTGAAGACAAGGGCTTCTCCACCCAAGCAGGCTGTAAATAAATTCGGAACCCAGCATCACCCTGAAGAAAATCTGACTTCACTCTGTTGGGGTAGTTTACCAAAATGGCTTCAGAGCAGACTGTTTTTAAAAAGACACATTTATTCAGTGTCATGATCAGACTATTACATTTAGCAATCAACAGAATAGGTGCAAAAAAATAAAATCTACATTAAAACCTTCTGTTGGAACACTTTACACTTTCCACAGAACAGAAACTAAAATAAACTGTTACACAATCAGTTACAAATATAGTCCTCAAGTTTTTCTGCCCATACACTTAGGTATTGTCTAAAACGTGTCTTCTTTGAAGCAGCTAGGCTCTGCCAGCACTGTTCTTGGCTGAGTTCATAAATCTATTACAACCTATAGCTTTCCCTGTCACTTCTCTGGCTCTCGTCTCCTGTTAAGCTTTGCTTCCTTCTGCCACAACTACAGCTACTGCTGCTGCCGGAACCACGCGAGTCACCTGGGTTATAACGTAGATACAAGCTCACTTTAGATGTTATAATCATTTTCTTCTAATTGTACTCCCAATGGTATATTTCTGCAGCTTCATCTTTCTTCTTGATATGAAGAAAGGACTGTCTTGTCTCACTGCACTGCACTCTGAATGTAGAAATCATCAAATATTAACTGATCAAGAAAAGTACTCTTGATTATTTCACGTTAATTACTGTTATAAGCAAAAGTGCTGACAGTATTTTCAGGTTTCTAATTTAGTTATATAGCATTCAGTCTGTAACAGGGATCTAAAGATCATAAAGCTTTCTTTTTACACTCAAATCACCTATATACCTGTGAATGGATTTTCTTTGCTTTCTTCACGTCTTTAGTTTTCACACAGCTTCTGTGTTTCAGCCAAGGAAGAAACTGTTTTTTCTTTTAGTTCATGTAGATTGTTACACAGTGTACCAAGAAAGCCATCCATTTCCTTATTCTGATCTTCTATCTTTGAAGAGAAAAGAAACAATTTCTTTTCTTTCTTTTCTTAAATGTCCTAGGGGCTGCCCTGGTGGCTCAGTGGGAAAGAATCCACCTGCCAATGCAGGAAGACACAGATTCAATCCCTGATCCAGGAAGATTCCACAAGCTGCGGAGCAACTGAGCCTACAAGTCACAACTATTGAGCCTGTGCTCTCGAGCCCAGAGGCCCAGCTACTGAGCCAGCATGCTTCCACAACTGAAGCCCAGGCGCCCTAGAGCCTGTGCTCCAAAGTAAGAAGGGCATCACGATGAGAAGTCTGCACACCACAACTGAAGAGCAGCCCCTGCTCACCGCAACTAGAGAAAAGAGCCCTTGCAGTAACAAAGACACAGCACAGCCAAAAAAATATATATATTTTTCTTAGATGTTCTAAGTTTATTTTTTATTTTTACTTTTTTGAATACATATAAAATAGAAAAGGTAGGAAACAGTATTGCAGAGAAAAGTCCCTTCCTTTCCCCTCCAGCCCCTAGAACCCCAGTCCCACGGCCACCTCTGAGAGGGGATTGTTACCATTTTTAAACACATCTAGAGGTATTTTGGAGCTTCCCAGGTGGCCCTAGTCATAAAGAACCCATCTGACAATGCAGGAGATGTGGGTTTGATCCCTGGGTCAAGAAGATTGCCTGGAGGAGGGCATGGCAACCCACTCCAGTATTCTTGCCTGGAGAATCCCACTGACAGAGGAGCCTGGCAGGCTACTGTCCATAGGGTCGCCAAGAGTCAGACATGACTGAAGTGACTTAGCATGCACACAGAGGTATTTTATTCATATTTACGCAAGTATGCATACATATGTATGTTCTAAAAGAGCCTCCCTCGGGAAGAAGAGGCAGCCACCTGGCGTGTGTTTGGAAGCCTCTATTTGGAAGGAACAGTTTCGCTTATACAATGGGAGACCTCCAGATCTGCTCAGGGGACCGAAGTTCCAGAGGCTGGGCCGTAGGGAGTAGCCCCAAACTCACAGAGAAAGGCAGAGCCACCTCCACACATCCCCTCTGTCCCCTTTGCTCTGTAGGAGAGCTCTAGTGAGCCTAGGTATATCAGGAACATTCTTGGCTTTTAAGGGAACACACTCTGTGTATGAACTTGCATACCCGACCTAGGGGCCACAGAGCACCTGTTTCACTCCAGTGGGCCCTGAAGCGGTGCAGCCTAGCAAGAGCTTGAAAATCTGTCCAGTTGCTCTTTTCATACCTCTGACAGAGCTAGCTTTGCTCCACCCTTTGGCAGTGTGGAGGGAAGACGGCCCAACCCCCTCCCCAAGGGGACACGGGGCCTACTTTGAGAGGAAAGGCCCCTTGAGGACCTGAGCGCACGAAGGCACCCAGTCATGTCAAATACAGTCCTGCTGCTTGCTTCTTCATGGGCAGTACTGCTATCAGCTAGGAATGTCTTTGCAAGGATGGCAACGGGAAGGGGAGATACACAGCCCTGCCCCTGGAACTTCGGTCCTCTGAGCAGAACTGGAGGTCTCCTGTTGTATAAGTGAACCTGTTCCTTCCAAATACAGGCTTGCAAACACACACCGGGTGACTGCCTCTTCTTTCCTGAAGGAGGCGCGCTTTCCCCGCATCCTGCGAACTCCGCGTCCCAGCTTGCTGGAAAAGGGCTTCTTGGAGGTCCTTTCTCAGGGGCAGTTTCCTCTGAGACTGGGGCCGTAGGGAGGGGCCCCACACTCACAGGGAAAGGCAGAGCCACCTTCACATATCTGTTCCATCCCCTTTGCTCTGAAAACAGCTCTAGTGAGTTTAGGACTGTCAGGAAAAGTCTTGGCTCCTACGGGGACACACCCTGTGTGTGAACCTGCATACCAGGCCTAGGGGCCACAGGGCGCCTGTTTCTCTCGGGGGCGCCTGAAGCGGTGTGGCCTAGCAACAGCTGGTGAGCCTAGGTCTGTCTGGAACATTCTTGGATCATGCGGGGATAACACCCTGTGCGCACCCCTGGATACTGGACCTAGGGGCCAAAATTTGCATGTCCCTCTGGGGAGCCCTAACACGGTGTGACCTACCAACTGCTTGAAAAATCCATCCCATTGCTGTTTTCCTCCTTCTGACAGAGCTAGCTTTGCTCCTCGCTTTGGGATATCTCCAGCAAGGGGCTGGTCCATAACTCCTCGCCTGGGGCCCATTGAATGTGCAAGATGCCCTCGACCAGGTGACCCCATCATGGCCCCTGGCCCCCTCAGACACACTCCTGCAGCCTTCTTCCTCATGGGCAGCACCGCTCTGACCCAGGAATGTGTTTGCAAGGCTCGGAATGTGCAGGGAGACACACGGCCCTGACTCTGGAATTGAGGCCCTTGGAGCAGGCCTGCAGGTCTGACGTCTGAGAAGCAAAACACTTGCTACAAATAGAGGCCTGAAAACACACTCTCTGTGGATGCCTTTCCTTCCTCCAAGGAAGATAGCTTTCCCAGTCTCCTGCGTGCTGACTGTCACACAGCTGGAATGCGCTTGCATGGAGGTCATGATTCAGTGGCAATGACCCCTGAGGCCCTGTGTCCAGGTAGGGCTCCCACACTCAACAGGCAAATCAAAGCAACTTCCAAATGAGTATTGGAGTTTCAGGTTCAATATTAGTCTTTCCAATGTATATTCAGACCTGATTTCCTTTAGGATGGAGTGGTTGGGTCTCCTCATAGTCTAAGAAACCTTTGGGCATCTTCTTCAACACCACAGTTCAAAAGCATCAAATCTTCGGCTGTCAACTTTCTTTATAGTCCATCTTTCACATCCATACATGACATATGGAAAACCATAGCCTTGACTAGACGGATCTTTGTTGGCAAAGCAACATCTCAACTTTTTAATATGCTGTCTAGTTTGGTCAACACTTTCCTTCTAAGTCGTAAGCATCTTTTAATTTCATGGTTGCAGTCACCATCTGCAGTGATTTCCAAGCCCCCAAAATAAAGTCTGCCACTCTTTCCACTGTTTTCCCATCTATTTGCCATGAAGTGATGGGACTGGATGCAATGACCTTAGTTTTCTGAATGCTGAGCTTTAAGCTAACTTTTTCACTCTCTTCTTTCACTTGCATCAAGAGGCTCTTTAGTTCTTCACTTTCTGCCATAAGGGTGGTGTCATCTGCATATCTGAAGTTATTGATATTTCTCCCTGCAATCTTGATTCCAGCTTGTGCTTCACCCAGCCCAGCGTTTCTCACAATGTACTCTGCATATAAGTTAAATAAGCAGGGTGCCAATATACAGCCTTGACATATTCCTTTTCCTATTTGGAACCAGTCTGTTGTTCCAGGTCCAGTTCTAACTGTTCCTTCCTGACCTGTATACAGATTTCTCAAGAGGCAGGTCAGGTGGTCTGGTATTCCCATCTCTTTCAGAAGTTTCCCCAGTTTATTGTGATACACGCAGTCAAAGGCTGTGGCATAGTTAATAAAGCAGAAATAGATGTTTTTCTGGAACTCTCTTGCTTTTTCAATGATCCAGTGGATGTTGGCAATTTGATCTCTGATTCCTCTGCCTTTTCTAAATCCATCTTGAACATTTGGAAGTTCACGGTTGACGTATTGCTGAAGCCTGGTTTGGAGAATTTTGAGCATTACTTTACTAGAGTGTGAGATGAGTCCAATTGTGCGGCAGTTTGAACATTCTTTGTCATTGCCTTTCTTTGGGACTGGAATGAAAACTGACCTAACAACCTAGATGTCTTCAATTGCATATGCTAAAAGAACTTGCTTTGCAGTTTCCAAGGGAAAAAAGTTTCATTTTAACCAATTTTCTCTGAAGTCCAAGGAATATCATGGCCATCCTGCATCAAAAAGTCATCTTTCCTTTATGTAGTCATAGTTTCATGCCTAAATTATAGACCAACTCATGCTCAGATTGACTCTGCTATCAGGGGCAGATCAGCTGATAAACAGCTTGGATTGTCCCTCTGGAGGGAAGTGAGACCTTGGTCCCATGAGAAGAATCTGAGGTCTTAAGGCTTAAGGGAATTTGCAGGAGTGGGGAAAGCTTGGTCCATCCTACCTGTACCATAATCTTAAATAATGCTTATTTACTTTACCGAAGTAAAAAACAGATGATAAAAACAAATATAAATCACTGAAAGGTAAAGAAATTCATCATCTGTGATCAAAAGCTGCATTCTAAGAAAACTTTGTTCTCTTAACCTAGAGAGGAGACTAAATTCCAGTCTGGTACCAGCTTACCAGATAACAAACAAAAAATTGTTTACAGGTAAGCTTAGAAAAGTCTTTTCCACATATAATTTGAAATGGCAGTATTTTTGCAAAGGCACCAGTGTGAAACCATAGAAGGCATGTTTAAAACCTGATTAGATAGAAATTGACAAAGTAGTCTGGTCACTGCTGTGACTTGAAACACTTTAATATGATAACTAGAATTATAACTGACAGCATTTTACCAGGACATATCAGATTTTCATGGATGTCACATAATTTCTAGGATACCTATATTAGTAACTGAAGGAGTCTTTGGGCCTAGAAAAGAAAACAACAGTCTCAAAGGCCCTTGCTGAATCATCTAACTTCGGAGAAAACAAAACCGAAATTTAGGTCCTGCCCTGAGGCTCCAGGCCGGTTGTATCTATCTGGGACTCCTCACCCCATGCCCAACTACAAATGCCATCTCTCTCTCCTTCTTTTCTGCCTTGGCCCAAACTATACCTTACAGTAACATCCACCATATAATATAACTTGGGAAGATTCATCACTCTTTCTGACAGCACTTCCCATGTAGTTTAACTTGCCAAATGAACTCAGATTGTTTAATATCTCTCTTTGGGATGCTTTCAGAGGGGCCCTCCGAAGCATCCCAAAGTTAGCTAGAAGTCAATTATTTAGGAAGGTTTGTTCACAAATATCAAAAGGGTTTATAATAGTCAAGTAGGATCACATAAGTCACCGTGAAACAATACTGATCCACTTAGCCAAAGTTAACAAAAGATTTCAAAAGTAAACCTAGAACAGATCACATAAGAGGTATAAAGAAACTTAAAATCCATTAGCAAAGGCAGTTCAACATCTCAAGAAAACTTGTACTAGGCACAAGACTCTTTTCTGGGGGTCCACTTTCCATCAAACCTCCTTATCCCATTCTGTACCCATTCCTTTGCTTCTCCCATCCTGAAACTGCCACCTGTAAGTCAGAACTACTTCGTTTTCCTTCATCAAATGCAATTTCATTTCTCATACCTTCTTTAATAACAAGTCGTACATTTCCTTAAGCAACCAAGAACTGACTTTTATATTGGCATTCTATAGATTGGTGAACATACGTATCAGTGATAATATCTAAAAAAAAAAAAAAAAAAAAATTGCTTTCTTACACTGAACATCTCAGGATGGCACCAGACACTATTCATGGATAGTCAAAAATCTCTTTAGTTTCTGTGTAAGAGGAAGGTCCTGTCAAGTAGTGAACGTTTCAGAACCTTAATTTATTTGGAAATGACCTAGCTATTCAATACACTGTCATCACTTAGTTTAGCACAATGATAGAAACTCAGGTAACCAAAATCTAGAGAAACTATTGTAAGTTCAGTTCAGTTGCTCAGTCGTGTCTGACTCTTTGTGACCATGTGGACTGCAGGACGCCAGGCTTCCCTGTACATCACCAACTCCAGGGGCTTGCTCAAACTCACGTCCATCGAGTCAGTGATGCAATCCAACCATCTTATCCTATGTCGTCCCCTTTTCCTCTGCCTTCAATCTAGACTATTACAGACAGGTATTTTAGAGTATAATTATTGTTAATAGTTTATCTAAAAGCTCATATCACATTTACATTTTTTAGAAGTTTTTTGTTGTTGTTTTTAGAGGTACTTTCTTTGTTGACAAGCTTGTGACAGATATAACAATATAGCAATTTTTTAACTTATAATAAACCTGCTGCTGCTGCTGCTGCTAAGTCGCTTCAGTCGTGTCTGACTCTTAGCGACCCCATGGACTGCAGCCCACCAGGCTCCTCCGTCCATGGGATTTTCCAGGCAAGAGTAGTGGAGTAGGTTGCCATTGCCTTCTCCGTATAATAAACCTAGGCACTATGAAAATTTTGTGCTTAATGTTAATGACTCCTAGACATGTCTATAGTAGAGTAGAGAGAAAAAAAAAAATACTAGATATTTAATATTGACTATTTCCCAGTTCACGTGAATCTGAAATTCATTTAGGTCAATTTTTTCTTGTATATACAACTGTCTGATTTGTAAGGGCTTCCTTTTCTTTAGACCATTTAAATAAGAACTCACAGCTTCAGCAGTATTATCAAAAAGCAGAAGATTCACACTAGGACATACATAAATCCAGACAGACAGACAGAGATCTTCTAGTTTTCCACCTGAGATTTAAAGTATTTCTTTGAGTCCTCTTTTTTTTTGGGGGGGGGGGGGGGAGGTGGGCAAGAATACTGGAGTGGGTTGCCATTCTCTTCTCCAGGAGATCTTCCCCATCTAGGGATCAAACCCTGGTCTCCCACACTGTAGGCAGACGCTTTACCATCTGAGCCACCAGGGAAGTCCTTCAAGGCCCTGGAAAGAGTTAACTTCAAGTTTTGCCTTAGGCAGGCCTTTGTAACAAGCTAATTGTTTTGAATTGCATATGCAAAAGAACCAGCTTTGTTGGACCAATTTTCTCTGGTTCTATAGAATATCACGGCCGTCCTAGGTCAGGTCATCTTTCCTTTCTGTCAGTCAGTTCAGTTCAGTCGCTCAGTCGTGTCCGACGCTTCCTTTTTGTAGTCATAGTTTTATCCCTAAATTGTAGACAGATCAGCTGATAAAAAGCTTGGATTGTCTCTGAGGGGTGGATTTGCTCGCCATCGTGTTTCACCTGGGCAGTAGCGAGGCCGGGGGGCCTCTCCTGGAAGTGGGCATGGGGGCGGGGCGCTCCCGGGAGCGCCTCCGGGCAGGAGGGCCAGGGAAACGGAGAGAACTGCTCTGCCACGTGGCTCACAGTTTCGGCTTTTATGGTCATTGGGTTCCTTTCTGGCTTGTCTCTTGCCAGTCTTTCTGAATTGGGATCTTTCCTGGGGGCACACGCATCACTCAGCCGAGATGGATTCCCGAGAGGGGGATCCTGGGAAGTTGGTAGGACCTCTGGATTGGAGTCTCCCATCTCTTTTTGACCTCTCCAGAATCCTGGTTGGTGGTAGCTTGTGAGTTCCTTGTTCGTTACCAGAACCTCCTGTTGTAAGATGACTCCTGCAAGTGTTTTCTCTTCTCTGTTGCCTGGCAAGGGTGGGTGTTCAGTGGTTCATTTAACAGTTTGTCTTGTGGTTCTCTTGAATAAGGTCCTTCACAGAGTAAATGTATAAAATTGTAAAAGTAAATGTTTTAAATAATTTATATTCACAATTTGGTAAGTTGGCTTTTTTGTTGTGTGTTAGAACTCATCACCAGACCAAAGGCCATGTAGATCTTTTGTTGTTTTATACAATTTTATAGTTTTTTAAATTGAATTACGGTGTTAGTTGCAAGGTTTGTGTTTCTGTTCATTTCATTCCGTTTTTTTTTTTTTTTAACACTTATTTTTAGTTGATTGATCATTGCTTTACAATATTGGTTTGATTGATTATACATCAACATGAGTTAACCATAGATGTATGTGTGTCCCCTCACTCTTGAATCTCCCTCCCACGTCCCGCCCATTCCCACCTCTCCAGGTTATTACAGAGCCCCAGTTTGAGTTCCCTGAGTCAGACAGCAAATGCCCACTGGTTGTCTAGTTACCAAGGTTGGTGTCCATGCATCCGTGCTGCTCTCCCCATTCATCTCACCCTCTCCCTCTTGTTCCCCACCCTTGTCTGTAAGTCTGTTCTCTATGTCTGCATCTCCACTGCTGCTGCGTGAACAGATTCGTCAGGACCATCCTTCCAGAGTTTTTCTCTTTCTGACTGACTTCCCTGTTTAATACGCTCTAGGTTCATCCACTTCATTGGAACTGACTCAGATGTGTTCCTTTTTATGGCTGCATTCCATACAGGCTCTGATTGTTCCTTAGCCATGTTTTGAGGAGGGTCATGGAGCTGTTCTGCTGCGTTTGGGTTTGGGCTTCCAGTCTGAGCGCTCGCCGCAGAGCTGCTTCTGGGTGAGCCCTCTGGGCTGTGTGAGCGCGGGGCTGCCCGCTCTTCTCCGGCGGCCCACAGGGGGCGCCAAAGCCCCCTGTGACCCGCGGGCGCAGGACGCTTTACCTTCAGACTGGGCTCGGTGACCAGCTGGTGGGAGCTTTCTCTCCTCAGGGCCGTCAGGGCTGTCAGGGCTCTTGCTTCTGGATAATGGGGCTGCGTCCAGGCTGAGAGGAGCGGGCTTGCCTCAGTGCCCGCCAGCAGGGAGGCGCTGCAAGAGGGAAAAATGAGGACGAAGTAGGCGTTTCCTGTGTCCAGCTGAGCACTGACCTGAGGTCCATCTCAGGACTCCAGGGGAAAGAGCTCCATGTGCAAAATGGCAGGTTTTCAGTTAGATTTCTGTTAGATGGTCTAGAGAATGACCAGGGATGTTCTTCAGTGTAGGTGGCCGGTTTTCCTGTCACTGTCTCTTGAGAAGACTGTCCTTTCCTCTTCACTCGTTCATGGTTTGATTTTCATGAACTGACCACGTACAAGTGGGTTCATTCCTGGGCTCTCTGTTCTTTCCTCGAGTCCTTGTGTCTGTGTTGGTGCCAGCTCCTCACTGTGGTGGTTACTACAGCTCCGTGATGTACTTTGAAGTAGGAGAGGAAGATGCCTTCAGCTGTGTTCTTCTTTCTCAGAGTCTTTTTGGCTGTTTAAGGTCCTGTTCAATATTAGCAGCCTAATATTAGGAATATTTCTATTTCTGTGAGAAATGCCATTGAATATTATTTTGTGATTGCAGTCAGTGTATTTGTTGATGGCTTTGGTTGGACTTAACAGAAGCAGAAGATATTAAGAAGAGTTGGCAAGAATACACAGAAGAACTATACAAAAAAGATCTTCATAACCCAGATAACCACAATGGTGTAATCACTCACCTAGAGTCAGACATCCTGGAATTCGAAGTCAAGTGAGCCTTAGGAAGCATCACTAGGAACAAAGCTAGTGGAGGTAATGGGATTCCAGCTGAGCTATTTCAAATCCTAAAAGATGGTGCTATGAAAGTGCTATACTCAATATGCCAGCAAATTTGGAAAACTCAAAAGTGGCCACAGGACCAGAAAAGGTTAGTTTCCATTCCAATCCCAAAGAAAGACAATGCTAAAGAGTGTTCAAACTACTGCACAATTACACTCATCTCACATACTAGCAAAGTAATGCTCAAATTTCTCCAAGCCAGGCTTCAACAGTATGTGAACTGTGAACTTCCGGATGTTCAAGCTCAGTTTAGAAAAGGCAGAGGAACCAGAGATCAAATTGCCAACATCTGCTGGATAATTGAAAAAGCAAGAGAGTCCCAGAAAAATATCTACTTCTGCTTCATTGACTATGCCAGAGTCTTTGATTGTGTGGATCACACCAAACTGTGGAAAATTCTTCAAGAGATGGGAATACCAGATGCCTTCTGAGAAACCTGTATGCAGGTCAGGAAACAACAGCTAGAACTGGACATGGAACAACAGACTGGTTCCAAATAGGGAAAGGAGTACATCAAGGCTGTATATTGTCACCCTGCTCATTTAACTTACATGCAGAGTACATCATGCAAAATGCTGGGCTGGATGAAGCACAAGTTGGAATCAGGATCACTGGGAGAAGTATCATTAACCTCAGATATGCAGACACCACCCTTATGGCAGAAAGCGAAGAACTAAAGAGCCTCTTGAAGAAAGTGAAAGAGGAAAGTGAAAAAATTGGCTTAAAGCTCAACATTCAGAAAACTAAGATCATGGCATCTGGTCCCATCACTTCATGGCAAACAGATGGGGACACCATGGAAACAGGGAGAGACTTTATTTTCTTGGGCTCCAAAATCACTGCAGATGATGACTACAGCCATTAAATTAAAAGACACTTCCTCCTTGGAGGAAAAGCTATGACCAACCTAGACAGCATATTAAAAAGCAGAGACATTACTTTGCCAACAAAAGTCCATCTAGTCAAAGCCATGGTTTTTCCAGTAGTCATGAATGGATGTGACAGTTGGACTATAAAGAAAGGTGAGCACCAAAGAACTGATGCTTTTGAACTGTGGTGTTGGGGAAGACTCTTGAGTCCTTTGGACTGCAGGGAGAACCAACCAGTAAATCCTAAAGGAAATCAGTCCTGAATATTCATTGGAAGGACTGATGTTGAAGCTGAAACTCCAATACTTTGGCCACCTGATGCGAAGGACTGACTCATTTGAAAAGACCTTGATGCTGGGAGAAATTGAGGGCGGGAGGAGAAGGGGACGACAGAGGATGAGATGGTTGGATGGCGTCACCAACTCGATGGGCATGAGTTTGAGTAAGCTCCAGGAGTTGGTGATGGACAGGGAAGCCTGGTGTGCTGCAGTCCATGGGGTCACAAAGAATCGGATACGACTGAGCAACTGAACTGAACTGAGTAGGCCGAAGTGATCAGGCAGTAACTGTGGTGCCTGAAGTGGTGGAAGATAAGGTTGGAAATGCAGATATTGACCAAACTCTGAAGTGCTTTAAATCAAGATGAGGGATGTTTACTTCTCTGGTTTCCTAGAAAGTTTTTTGAGCGTGGATGTGAAGTTAAATTTGATTTGGAATGCACTGCTGGTGGCATGCTGTGGGATGGGTTGCAGAGCAGAAGAGCTGAAAGTAGTGATACAGGTCAACTGAAACTGTAATGGAGAAGCAGAAAGTTGAGGAGAATTCGCAGGCACAAAACTGCCAGGAGTTGACTTGGTGGGTGATGAGCTGGCTAGAGTTGATGATACCAACCAGAATTTTAAACTTAAGTAACTGAGATGATGGTGTTACCCTTCACTAGAGTGGAGAGGAGTTGATGTGAAGTCATAGGTGAGTTTTTTCTTGAACATATTATATAGAAGGTGAATGAGGTAGTCCTGTAAATATCCTGGGTCTAGAGCTGGAATTTGAGCTAGAGACATTGATAGTTACCTCCCTAGAAAAGATTGTTGAATCATGAAATTAACAGAGTGAAAAATAAACCGAACAGGGAATTCCCTGGTGGTCCAGTCGTTAGGACTCAGTGCTTTCACTGCAGTGGCCTGGGTTCAGTCCCTGGTTGGGGAACTAAGATCTTGCAAGCAGCATAGTACAACAAAGCAAAACAAAAAAACCCACTAAATGCATTAAAAAATAAATTAAACTGAATGCTTTGAAAAGGGGTGTAGCCACCGAAGGC
Source organism: Cervus elaphus (assembly GCF_910594005.1). Lineage (NCBI taxonomy): Eukaryota > Metazoa > Chordata > Mammalia > Artiodactyla > Cervidae > Cervus > Cervus elaphus. Next base: position 9,207,178 of record NC_057847.1, read on the forward strand.
CAGTGAGGAGCTGTGATCCTACACATTGGAAGAGAACCTAGAGAAGGACACGGCTGCCCCGGAGGGCGCTGTGGTGGAGAGTACACCTCAGAGGGGCTGTGCAGTGAGTGCTGGCAGTTACGCAGCACCCACGTCACAAAAGGAAAACAGGAAATGAGTTGGAGGGAGCACGTGTCATTTACTTGTGGATAGGTTTGCCAATAGTGGCCTCAGGGGGGAAATAAGAGTTGTGGGAAATTTTCTAGTCAGTTGATCTGTTCACATATATGAAAGTTATAGAAGCTTGATATTTAAGAATAGAGCAAACCATACAAGGGAATAGAAACTGTTTAGAATCTTTTAGCCTTCTCTTCCACCCCCCACCCCAACATACACACATATCCAATCTCCATTTACCAGTGGAGATAGTTATCTAAAAGTTGAGTGATTCGAATCCCAGACACTGAATAGGCTTTACTTTTGAAGGATGGCAGTCTTACTTTAGTCTAGCATGGTAGTTCTCAAATTTGTATGTGAAAGTTACTGTATGTGACACCATTAAATGCTGGCAAGGATGCAGAAAAACTAGATCACTCATCCACTGCTGCAGGTAAAATGGTACAGCCACTCTGGAAAATGGTGTGGTGGTTTCTTATGAAGAAACACATACACAGAGATTAATGAGTGTGAGTAAAACTGGGGAAAATATAAATAAAAATTAATGGGTGACAGCAACATCAATATCCTGCTTGTGATAGTGTGCTGTAGTGCTTTGCATGTTGTTTTTTGAGAGAGACACTGGATCTCTCTGTATTAATTCTTAAAACTGCATGTGAATCTGTATCTCAAGTTTTTTTGTTTTGTTTTTTTAACAAAACAGGAAACAGACCAAAAATTACTGTATGAGTTGCATATGCACAACCATGTAAACCGCTTTATGGGCATACTCAGTTTGGGAGGTCATTTTGACTGCCTGACTTTTCATCTCACAAGTGAACGCAAGTGACTCCATTAGACCAGAGAAATTGAGATTCAGAGTCCTCATGGAGGAGCCAGCCTTAGAAAGGAGAGAGGCACGATTATATCTGAAGCTGAGAAGAGGGAATAAGGAATCCTGCAGAGGAAGTTGGCTTTGTGGGGAAAGTTGAGCAATTGATAGAGCAGTATGACTGATGATGAAGCCATCTAAGACGGCAGGACGTGGATGGGGTGACTTCGGTGAGGGCAGAGGAGGTTTGACACAGATGTCCAGATGAGTGGCATGGGCCCAGCTAAGTCTGGCTACATAAGCAACGTGCTCTTCTTCCCATTCTTAGGGCTCTCAGACCTGGAGATCCTGGATTCTGCACCCGGGCAGAGGTCCCCATGCCCTCGAACAAGGACTATGTTGTCAGGCCCAAGTGGAATGTGGAAATGGAATCATCCAGGGTAAGTAATCAGTCCAGGGACAGCAAGCTGGATCTGAAATGCAGATTACTGTCTGTCTTTTACTTCATGTTTGAGAACCCTTAAGCAGCTCTTAAGGTTTATCTGATTTGAAGAGAGCTATTTTCTCTTTTGGAGAAGACAATGTCACCCCACTCCAGTACTCTTGCCTGGACAAGCCCATGGACGGAGGAGCCTGGTAGGTTGCAGTCCATGGGGTCGCTAAGAGTCGGACATGACTGAGCGGCTTCACTTTCACTTTTCACTTCCAAGCATTGGAGAAGGAAATGGCAACCCACTCCAGTGTTCTTGCCTGGAGAACCCCAGGGATGGGGGAGCCTGGTCCAGTCAGATAAAGACCATTATTACTGGTGAGCATTAGTTCAGACTATAAGAAACATTATCAGTTGGGAAGTTTCTTCATATTAACTCCTTTTATTTCAACTGAACTTTGAAGGCTAGTGTTTTGGTATAGTCTTTTTTTTTTAGAACCCTGAGAAACAGGACTCACCTGCTTTTGCAGCCTACCCCTCCCTTCCTGTTTAGCTGTTTTTAAGTCAGTCTGTTATGAAGTGTTTAGGGTAGACACTGTCACCATCGCTGTAAATACTACTCGGTGATCCTCATTGCTGCTCAGTAATCTTTCTTTGTTCTCCATTCAAACTACTCTTTCTAGCCTGGTATTCTTAAAAAGGGCCTAAGCCAATTGGAAAAGCATAAGAGGAGATTTGCAGAACAGAAACGACTCAGCAAAGTGCACCGTGCTGTCAAGTTCAGCATTGAAAGCAACAGGATGCCCCTGTAGGCCGGGCCCTGCCAGAGCGTTACCTGGGAGGTATCCCCAAGGAAGCATGCTCTGCATGGGCTTGAGCAGCTAGAGTGGAAACAAGTGTGTGCGTGCTTTCCTAACCAGAAAAGGCCAGGACCTCTTTATTCTGAAATAATGACCGTGCCAGGCACCCAGTGACATTCTAGTCGTCCTGAATATTTAGAAATTGATCTGAGGTTCCCTTCTTTTATCAGTACCCCAGTACATAATTACCTCACTGATAGATATTTTGGTCTTTCTGCCTGGTACCCTTTTTATTAAAAAGGTTTTTGTCAGGGCCCAGAATCAGAGTGGCTGGTCTGCCTTACAGGCATATAAGCTGGTTAGTAGCATCCAGGTGGAAGGGAGGTGGCTTCCTGTTGTCAGTGGCTCAGTAACCTGCCTTTGAGGGCTCACTGCATAAATCCTGACACTGAATACTGAGGAGATAAATTTAACTGATATACAGTTGGTCCATGGCTGGAAATGAAGACGACCTTGGGACATTCACAAAGCCAGACCCGCTGACCTGCTGTGCTCCCGGGTTACCAGCAGCACTCTGCTGCAGTGAACAGTTGACAGTCTGCCCTCTGTGACCCCTGCTTGGGCAGCTGTTTCCACAGACACACTCACTTTCCTGCAGGTTCACTTTGCTACTATCAAGACCAAGCACACAGTCTTATTTACTGAGAATAAATAAAGGGCAGAAGAGCACTGGTTCTGTGCTTAGAATTCCTTCATCTCTGCTTCCTTCCCTATTTTCTCCCCACTACCCCTCCTTTTGGTCACACCTTGTGGCTTGTGGGGTCTCAGTTCTCTGACCAGGAATTGAACCCGGGCAGTGAAAACCTGAAGTCCTAACCATAAGACCACCAGGGACGTCCCCTCCTTCCCTTTTCTCTTCTGTCTATTTCTGTTTCCCTTGATATCCCTCCTTCCCCTCCCCACCACCCCTGTTTTTCTTTACCTTTACTATTCTCACTGTCTCTTCCTTTCTTTTATTCTTCTCTTTCATACTATATTTTCTTCCCCAGCACACTTATTTTAGAAAATCAGGATCTACAATAGGGCAGAGAAAAATGTAATAAAAAATCGTAGTGGCCAGTCTTTTTTGGAAGGGCATGTGCCTGTCTGCTGGTGTTGATAGTTTAGATCCCACCCTCCCTGTAGGTGTTGGGGAGGTGGGAAGAGGTGGCCCGGCCTCCTGCTAGACTGAGACATGACCAGCATGAGGAGAGGGAAGTTCAGAGTTCTCCTTTGTCCAACATTCCCAAGATCAAAATGGACTGTTATTTATCTTGGCCTGTCTGGCTTATAGAGCTCTGTCTGAAAAATAATAATAAAGCATGTTTTGGGAGCTGGTCTCATAGCTCAGTTGTTAAAGGATCTGCCTGGAATGCAAGCGACCTGGGTTCGATTCCTGGGTTGGGAAGATCCCCTGGAGAAGGAAATGGCAATCCACTCCAGTATTCTTGCCTGGAGAATCTCGTGGATGGAAGAGCCTGGCAGGCTACTGTCCCTGGGGTTGCAAGAGTCGGACACAACTTAGCGACTAAACTACAAACCACCACATCCCATGTTACATTTCAGTAAATTGTCCTGACACTGTTTCCCTATTAAGATTCCTTACATATTCCCTCAAGACTCTCACACTGTACAGACACTAATGAATATTACTGGAAAACATGCTTCCTAAGAGAAAACTGGTGTGAATTAACGGCTTTCACATGAAATTCTTTTTAAGTGTAATTTTGTTTTTGAAATTACATGAGTAAATATACTGTAGAATAACCCCCCTTCCCCAAAGTTCTATTCTTCCTCCATGTAAAGCACCACTGTTAACAATTTTGATGTATTACATGTATTTTCAGTAATATTTTAAACTTAGTTTTTCCTGCTTATAATTAAAAATTTGAGATTATAAAAAGAAAAATCACTCACCACTCAAAAGCAATTTGACAAAAATTTTGGCTTGTTTTCTATTGATATTTTAATATAATTAAAATTATATTTATATAATTTTGATCACTTCCTCTCAGTAAACCACCTTATATATTTATCATTTGTAATGGCTGCGTAAGTCTGTCTATAATGTAAAAATATATTAGTAATTTCTTAATTTGTCTATAGTTTCTGATTTTTCACTTCTAAATAATTTAATAACCTGCACTACATTGTATGTTTATATGCTAATTTATTCCATGGAATGCTTTTAAAATAACATTAAAATGACAAAGCAGTGCATGTTTTTATATAAATCTTTAAATACAAAAAGCACAAATAACCCCAAAAAACAAAGTAAATAGCAACGGGACCATACCTATCAATAATTACCTTAAATGTAAATGGATTAAATGCCCCAAACAAAAGACAAAGACTGGCTGAATGGATACAAAAACAAGACCCCTATATATGCTGTCTGCAAGAGACCCACCTCAAAACAAGGGACACATACAGACAGAAAGTGAAGGGATGGAAAAAAATATTTCATGCAAATGGAGACCAAAAGAAAGCAGGAGTCGCAATACTCATATCAGATAAAATAGACTTTCAAATAAAGGCTGTGAAAAGAGACAAAGAAGGACACTACATAATGATCAAAGGATCAATCCCAAAAGAAGATACAACAATTATAAATATATATGCACCCAACATAGGAAAGGAGCACCACATATGTAAGGCAAATGCTAATGAGTATGAAAGGGGAAATTAACAATAACACAGTAATAGTGGGAGACTTTAATACCCCACTCACACCTATGGATAGATCAACTAAACAGAAAATTAACAAGGAAACACAAACTTTAAATGACGCAATGGACCATCTAGACCTAATTGATATCTATAGGACATTTCACCCCAAAACAATCAATTTCACCTTTTTCTCAAGTGCACACGGAACCTTCTCCAGAATAGATCACATCCTGGGCCATAAATCTAGCCTTGGTAAATTCAAAAAAATTGAAAGCATTCCAGTCATATTTTCTGACCACAATACAGTAAGATTAGACCTCAATTACAGGAAAAAAAAAAAAAACTATAAAAAATTCAAACATATAGAGGCTAAATAACACACTTCTGAATAACCAACAAATCATAGAAAAAACAAAATATGCATAAAAACAAATGAAAATGAAAACACAACAACCCAAAACCTATGGGACACTGTAAAAGCAGTGCTAAGGGGAAGGTTCATAGCATTACAAGCTTACCTCAAGAAACAAGAAAAAAGTCAAATAAATAACCTAACTCTACACCTAAAGCCACTAGAGAAGGAAGAAATGAAGAACCCCAGGGTTAGTAGAAGGAAAGAAATCTTAAAAATTAGGGCAGAAATAAATGCAAAAGAAACAAAAGAGACCATAGCAAAAATCAACAAAGCTAAAAGCTGGTTTTTTTAAAAGATAAACAAAATTGACAAACCATTAGCTGGACTCATTAAGAAACAAAGGGAGAAGAACCAAATCAACAAAATTAGAAATGAAAATGGAGAGATCACAACAGACAACAATGAAATACAAGGGATCATAAGAGACTACTACCAGCAGCTCTATGCCAATAAAATGGACAACTTGGAAGAAATGGACAAATTCCTAGAAAAGTATAACTTTCCAAAACTGAACCAGGAAGAAAGAGATCTTAACAGACCCATCACAAGCACAGAAATCAAAACTGTAATCAGAAATCTTCCAGCAAACAAAAGCCCAGGACCAGATGGCTACACAGCTGGATTCTACCAAAAGTTTAGAGAAGAGCTAACACCTATCTTACTCAAACTCTTCCAGAAAATTGCAGAAGAAGGTAAACTTCCAAACTCCTTCTATGAGGCCACCATCACCCTAATTCCAAAACCAGACAAAGGTGCCACACAAAAAAAGAAAACTATAGGCCAATATCACTGATGAACATAGATGCAAAATTCCTTAACAAAATTCTAGCAAACAGAATCCAACAACATATTAAAAAGATCATACACCATGACCAAGTGGGCTTTATCCCAGGGATGCAAGGATTCTTTAATATCTGCAAATCAATCAATGTAATACACCACATTAACAAATTGAAAGATAAAAACCATATGATTATCTCAATAGATGCAGAAAAAGCCTTTGACAAAATTCAACATCCATTTATGATTAAAACTCTCCAGAAAGCAGGAATAGAAGAAACATACCTCAACATAATAAAAGCTATATATGACAAATCCACAGTAAGCATTACCCTCAATGGTGAAAAATAGAAAGCATTTGCCCCAAAATCAGGAACAAGACAAGGGTGCCCACTTTCACCACTACTATCCAACATAGTTTTGGAAGTCTTGGCCACAGCAATCAGAGCAGAAAAAGAAATAAAAGGAATCCAGATAGGAAAAGAAGAAGTGAAACTCACATTGTTTGCAGATGACATGATCCTCTGCATAGAAAACCCTAAAGACTCTACCAGAAAATTACTAGAGCTAATCAATGAATATAGAAAAGTTGCAGGATAAAAAATTAACACACAGAAATCCCTTGCATTCCTATACACTAACAATGAGAAAACAGAAAGAGAAATTAAGGAAACAATACCATTCACCATTGCAACAAAAAGAATAAAATACTTAGGAGTATATCTACCTAAAGAAACAAAAGACCTATACATAGAAAACTATAAAACACTGATGAAAGAAATCAAAGACGACACAAATAGATGGAGAAATACACCGTGTTCATGGATTGGAAGAAGCAATATTGTCAAAATGGCTATTCTACCCAAAGCAATCTATAGATTCAATGCAATCCCTATCAAGCTACCAACGGTATTCTTCACAGAACTAGACCAAATAATTTCACAATTTGTATGGAGATACAAAAAACCTCGAATAGCCAAAGCAATCTTGAGAAAGAAGAATGGAACTGGAGGAATCAACCTGCCTGACTTCAGGCTCTACTACAAAGCCACAGTCATCAAGACAGTATGGTACTGGCATAAAGACAGAAATGTAGATCAATGGAACAAAATAGAAAGCCCAGAGATAAATCCACGTACCTATGGACACCTTATCTTCGAAAAAGGAGGCAAGAATATACAATGGAAAAAAGACAACCTCTTTAACAAGTGGTGCCGGGAAAATTGGTCAACCACTTGTAAAAGAATGAAACTAGAACACTTTCTCCCAGCCAAGTACTAACCAGGCCCGACCCTGCTTAGCTTCCAAGATCAGACGAGATTGGGTGCATTCAGGGTGGTATGGCCGTAGACTAGAACACTTTCTAACACCATACACAAAAATAAACTCAAAATGGATTAAAGATCTAAATGTAAGACCAGAAACTATAAAACTCCTAGAGGAGAACATAGGCAAAACACTCTCCAACATAAATCACAGCAAGATCCTCTATGACCCACCTCCCAGAATATTGGAAATAAAAGCAAAAATAAACAAATGGGACCTAATTAAACTTAAAAGTTTTTGCACAACAAAGGAAAGTATAAGCAAGGTGAAAAGACAGCCTTCAGAATGGGAGAAAATACTAGCAAATGAAGCAACAGACAAAGGATTAATCTCAAAAATATACAAGCAACTCCTGCAGCTCAATTCCAGAAAAATAAATGACCCAATCAAAATATGGGCCAAAGATCTAACACACATTTCTTCCAAAGAAGACATACAGATGGCTAACAAACACATGCTCAACATCACTCATTATCAGAGGAAAAAACCTCAGTGAAGTACCATTACACGCCAGACAGAATGGCTGCTATCCAAAAGTCTACAAGCAATAAATGCTGGAGAGGGTGTGGAGAAAAGGGAACACTCTTACACTGTTGGTAGGAATGCAAACTAGTACAGCCACTATGGAGAACAGTGTGGAGATTCCTTAAAAAACTGGAAATAGAACTGCCATATGACCCAGCAATGCCACGCCTGGACATACACACCGAGGAAACCAGATCTGAAAGAGACACATGTACCCCAATGTTCATCGCAGCACTGTTTATAATAGCCAGGACATGGAAGCAACCTAGATGCCCATTAGCAGACAAATGGATAAGAAAGCTGTGGTACATATACACCATGGAATATTACTCAGCCATTAAAACGAATGCATTTGAATCAGTTCTAATGAGATGGATAAAACTGGAGCCCATTATACAGAGTGAAGTAAGACAGAAAGATAAAGACCAATACAGTATATTAACGCATATCTATGGAATTTAGAAAGATGGTAATGATAACCCTACATGCAAGACAGAAAAAGAGACACAGATGTATAGAACAGACTGGACTCTATGGGAGAAGGCGAGGGTGGGATGATCTGAGAGAACAGCATCGGAACATGTATATTATCAAGTGTGAAACAGATCACCAGTCCAGGTTGGATGCATGAGACAATTGCTCGGGGCTGGTGCACTGGGATGACCCAGAGGGATGGGATGGGGAGGAGGTGGGAGGGGGGTTCAGGATGGGGAACACATGCAAATCCATGGCTGATTCATGTCAATGTATGGCAAAAACCACTACAATATTGTAAAGTAATTAGCCTCCAACTAATAAAAATAATTGAGGAAAAAAAAGCACAAATAAACTTAGTGTCACTTGTAATCCCACCACACCTTATATTAACATTCTGGGTTATTTCTTTAATCCTTTATATATGTGTGCATAAACATATTATTACTGGTTTGGAGTTTCTTTTGTTGTGGTGGTAGTGTTTTAACTTTTAAGCAAAATTGTGATCATTTTCTTTTATACCTTGTTAGGTTTGTGTTTTACTTAACATGGTAAAAATTCATTTGAGTAAACATTCTTCAGTGACTAAATATTGTATTATAATATGATTGTACCATATTTTTTAAAGCAAACCCATCTTGCTAATCTTTTAGGCTACTTTTGATTTTTCACTGATAAAGTGGTGCAGCAATTCAGTTTTACTGTCCTAGGGTGTAGGACTAAGAAATCAAGAGAGAAGTTATTGAATTTGACATGCTAGGTACTCAGTTTTGTGTATTTTCAGACTTGGGGTAACCAGGCATTTGCCAGCTACAGGTCTTATTATCTATAACAAGGAGTAAATCAGCGCAGCCTGGGCATGTCCCAGTTGCTGAGGTTAGAGGGCTCAAATTCTTACAGAATGTGCTGGGAGTGGACAAGAAGTCCAGGCTGATGTGTAGAGCTGCTGGGGGTTGGGCAGTGGGCAGAGATGTGAGCAGGTAAGGCTCCCAGTGTGCACTGACTGCATATACTGAAAATTGGGGCACATTGTCTGAAAGGAAGTCAGATACTTGGGACTGTCCAGAAATCTGGGGTATTGCATAGGGCGATAGTTCTTTCTCATCTGATAATGAATTTTTACACCCCCTCACAGGGCTAGTGCCAAATACTAAAATTGATGTTAATATAATATTTGTAATTGGGATGTACATAGAAAATCTAGGATGGATATCAATGTAGCTCTTATTCAAGAATGATTTATTAGAGATCCTTGCTTATATCTGATGTAGAAGCTGAATCTAAAGGTGAGATAAGCCTAGGAGGGGTTCCCCAACTCAAAAGAACTTCACCACACTAGTACCAGCCCTAAAGTATCTCCTAGTCTCTACCTTATTTTAGCATTCTTTGAATTAAGCTTCACAGGTGATTCAGTAGTAAATTTCTGGGGAAAAGAACTAAAAGACCTCATCTCTTTTTAACTACTCAGCATTCATGAAGATTGGGATTGCTGGCATTACTGTAGCAAACAAGAGGTGTTTGCCGTGATCCAACATAAATGGCAGACCTTTTCAGCATTTCCTAAAGGTGTCAACTTCTTGGAGACCACACTTTTTTGAGACATAACAATCTTTTCAAAATATAGAAAAAGTTACCTAACAACAAATCTTTAACCATAAAAGGGCAAGTAGAAAGAGAATGCAAGAAGTAGTAAGCCCCTTGGATCAAGAGACTTAATTTACTTTTCTTTTTGTGTCAAACTGATTGCAAAGTAGTAGTAACAGTAGTAGTAGCTGATGTTTATTTTGAGCCCTGATTGTGTGCTTGTATTTTTTATTATTACCTGATTCACTTCTCCCAGCAGTCCCAAAAGTCATTCAGACAAGGGGCATCATTTGCACAGGGTTATAGAACCCTGACTATTTCTAATCTGAAACTAGAGCTCCAGCAAGCACTTAGCAGTTCTGATCTCATTCGTTACACTTACGGTTTTTTGTCGATGACTTTCCTTGCCTTCGAAGATCATAATTTTTTATGCCAACACTGTTTGAACTTGTGTATGTCAAATGGTCACCTCCATATGCAGTCTTTGAAAGGGAAAAGCATACAGTCAAAATGTAATCTGATGAATTAGTTTCATTCCTCCCCCGTTTCTCTCACCTAGCAAATTTCTGTGGACTTGAGGTGAAATTTAAAAATACGGCACAGATAACAACAAAATTATTCTTCTCTGAGAGAGCTTAATATGCATTTCTGACACTGCTGTGTGTACTTGCTCTGTTGTTCCTGAAGTCACCAAAGCTTATTCTGGTTATTCCAGAGCTGGGAACACTTCAGTCTGATGACTTTCAGATAAAAGAAGATTAAAGACAAAACTAAATGTATGTATGTATCAGTAATTTGCTGTTTAACTTTTACCCCACTCTTAGTTTCAGGGGACCTCCAAGAAGGGTATCAGTCGACTGGATAAACAGATGAGAAAGTTCACAGACATCAGGAAAAAAAGCAGATCTGCACACGCAGTAAAAATCAGCATCGAGGGCAATAAAATGCCCTTGTGACTGCCTGGGAGGTTCCCCATCGCTACTCAGGAAATGCGCAATGGACTCTTTGGAGAAAGATGGTATTTTAAACACTTTTTTAGTGTACCTGTAAATGATTCAGCTTGTATCAAGTGTCATAGGATTCGCATTTCTCTCAGTTATATTTAAAACCATTTGTTGTGCACTTTGTACAGAAGAATAGCAGTCATACTTCTATAAACTTTACACAATAAAATTCCATTCTGGTTTTGGGGGGCTGTCTCTTCATGGTCTTCAAGGGTGCATTCTCTACCGGGGTGAAAATTGGTTCTTGGTGAGTGAAGAAAAATTGCAGCTGTTACAGAGGTTTGACCCTTCAAAGCTCAACCTTCCAACTCCGGTATGGTGTGGCCTCCGTCCTTGTTCCTCACCGTGCGCTTCTTAAGACCCTTGGGACTTCCTGGGTACTAGGAATGTCTTTGTGTCGCTAATGAGGCGAGTCATGGTAGACCCCTGGATAACTAGGATGGGGGCTGGTCACCAGGAAGGACCTACCACAGAGGGTTGGAATTTGGGGCAGGCCCCATGGTGGGTGGGTGGGGACCCTGGAGATTGACCTGACCTAGTTGTAATGCCCCATGTTGTAACCAGTCGTGCCCAAATAATGAAGCCTCAGTTAAAAACTCGAGACACAGGCTCAGTGGAGCTTCCTGACTAGTGAACACTGATGTGCTGCAGTGGCGATGTGCCTTGATTCCACAAAGAAAGGGTGAAGAAGCTCTGCGTTTCCTCCCAGACCTTACCGCATCTTCCATGTGTCTTCATTTGGTTGATCCTCATTTGAATCCTTTATATTAAAACTCATTATAAAGACGTCCCTGGTGGCTCAGACGGTGAAAGCGTCTACCTACAATGCAGGAGACCCGGGTTCGATCCCTGGGTTGGGAAGATCGCCTGGAGAAGGAAATGGCAACCCACTCTAGTACTCTTGCCTGGAAAATCCCATGGACGGAGGAGCCTGGTGGGCTACAGTCCATGGGGTCGCAAAGATTCGGACATGACTGAGTGACTTCACGTTCACTTCCAATTATAAGGGCAGTGCTTTCCAGAGTTCTGAAACCATTTTGGCAAATTCTTGAAAGTGCAGGAATTATGGGAACCCCCAGATTTGTAAGTAGTCAGAAGTTGGGAGGGACTCCACTTTCAGACATCGTCTCAAATGGGGGTAGCGTGTGGAGGACAGACCCTAAACCTGTGGAGTCCGATTCTGACTCCAGGTGGTCAGTGTCAGAATCAAATGGCAATGTCTTAGTGGGGATTGAAACAAAATACTGACAAAGTCATCTTAGTATTTCTCTTGTTAAGGAAATTTTTAATGACTTGATTTCAGTTAGTTTAAATTTGTTTGCTCCTTGGGAGGGCAGGGGTGGGGGTGGGTCCTAACAATTTGAAAAAAGGTTAAGAAGTACTCTCTGAGAGGAGACATGGACACAGTGGAACTCGCTGTAATTGCTGATGAGCAGCCAGGCCATTGAGACGGGGAACAGTATAGCTTACAGCCGTGTGGCTCCATTTTTGTGAACTTTAAGGGCATTTTTATAGTCTCTGCAGACTTATTTGTGAGAAATCTCATTAATCAAGATGACTAAGTCCAAGAATAAATAATTGATTTTAATTATAGAAATCTTATGTTACAAATTGGGGAAGGGTTATCTGACTGTTGATATTCAGAAACACATGAGATTGTAGATAAAAGTCTTTGAACAACCAAAATACGAAGTTTGTGCACTTATAAAAGAATCTCTCAGGATCTCTTTACCCTTACTTTCAATAAATTTAAAAGTACAAATGTGATCGTTGTAAAAAGAAGGTAGGTAAAATAGAGGTAATAACTAACCACTAGGTGGAGGTAGAAGAACAGCTATTATCTGCAGCGTCATTTTTGTATCATACTCTGAAACACTTGTGAGAACAAGCACAGCCATCTACTGAAGCAAATGTTGATGACCTTGATCATTAAAAATTCTAAACAAGAAAAGTAAAGTAGCACTTTAAAGAGACTTCAAAGCTATTGATGCACCATTCTAGCATTTAAAGTGTTAAGTCCCAGTCATCTAGAAATTTCACCTATTTAGGGTTAAAATTCGCGTGGTGCCAGGTGTTAATGTGATAATCATACCTGAGAAATTTTAAATGTCAAAAAAATACTATTTTCTGTATAAAATGGCCATTGCTGCATGGTTTATTTTAGTCTCAAAACTGGCCAAGAATAGCCTTGTTTTCTGAATTGGAAATAGTTCCAATTTACAATAATGCTGCAAGAATGGTGAGATAAACCCCATATGCATTTCACCTCTGTACAGCAAGTGCTAACGTCCTGCCACGTTTGCTTTATCACAGAAGTGTAACTTGCTTACAGCTTGCCTCTTGATCCCCAAATGCTTAAGCAGATTTCTTTCCAAAACAAGGACCTTTAGTTTGTCCCGGTGTCGGTGGTGGTAACTTTGACCACATGGATGCAGTGATGCAGAATCACATTTATTTTTTCAGTTAACAAGTTTTAATTGTTGATTAATTTTAACATGGGGAAGTTGTGTGTGAATATGTAAAATACCCGTAAAATTTGCCATCAGAGAGGACAGTTTTTAAGTATGCAGTTGGTGGCAATGCAGTATTCACTTCGTTGTGCAGTAATCACTACTTTCCATCTCCAGAAATCTCAGCTTGCAAAACTGAAACTACCCTTTGGACAGTCACTCCTTTCTCCCCTCTCCCCTTAGCCTGGCAAGCGCCATTCCACTTTGTCTCCAGTTTTGGCTGCTCTGGGTATCTCATGTAAGTGGAATCATACATTACCTTTTTTGACTTGATCACTTAGCATACTGTTCTCAAGGATCATCCATGTTGTACCATTCATTTTAAGGTTGAAGAATAATCTATGGTCTGTATATACCACCTTTTGTCAATTCATTTTGTTGACAGACACTTGGGTTGCTTCCACCTTTTGGCCATTGTGAATAATACTGACATGAACATGAGTATACAAATACTTCTTTTGAGACCCTACTTTCAGTTTTTTCAAGTGTATACCCAGAAGTGGAAATGGTGGATCATATGGTAATTCTATGTTTAATTTTTTGAAGAACTGCCATACTGTTTTCCATAATGGCTATATCGTTTTACATTCTCACCAACAGGACCAGTTTGTCCACATCCTCACCAACGCTTATTTTCTGTTTTTTTGATAGTAGCCATCCTAATAGATGTGAGATTATATTATATTGTAGTTTTGATTTGTATTTCCCTAATAATTAGTAGTACTGAACATTTGTATTCTTTTGGGGGCTTTGGATATCTTCTTTGAAGAAATGTCTTTTCAGATCCTTTGCCCATTTTAAAAGTAAGTTTTTCCTTGTTGAGTTGTCAGAGTTCTCTATGTATTCTGGATAACTTTATTAGATTTGCAATTTTTTCCCCATTTCTTGGGTTGCAGTTTCACTGTTGTACCCTCTGACACATAATTGATTTTAATTTTGATATAGTTCAGTTTATTTGTGTCCTCTTTAATTGCCAGTTCTTCTGTGGTGTCCGAGAAATAATTGTCAGATCCAATGTCATGAAGCTTTTCTTACATTTTTTATAAGAGTTTTATCTCTTGTATTTAGGTCTTTGATCCATTTTGAGTTAACTTGCATTTGATTTAAGGTAAGCATACACCTTTTTTTTTTTCCCCCCACATGTGAATTTCTAGTTTTTAAAACACCATTTGTTGGGAATATTGTCCATTCCCATTGAATGATCTTGGCACCCTTGTCAACAATTATTTGACCATGTGTGTCTGTTATGTCTTTTTCTGGACTCTTATCAGTATGCCTGTCTTTGTGCCAGTACACCACTTTGACTACTGTAGCTTTGTATTAAAATTTTAAATCAGAAAATGTGGGTCCTTAATTCTTTTTTTAGACTGTTTTGGCTATTTGGGGGTCATTTGAAATTTTGTTTGAATTTTAGAATGAACTATATTTTTCTGTAATCAGCATCATTGGGGTTTTGATAGGGATTGTATTGGTTTGGTAGATCACTTTGGGTAGTATTGACATCTTAAGAATCTTCCAATTTATGGACGGACACATAACGTCTTTATGTTGTCTTCTGTAACTTCTTTCATCAACTTTGTGTAGTTTCCAGTGCACAAGTCTTTCTTTCACCTCCTTGGTTAACTGTAGTCCGAAGAATTTTATTCTTTTTGACACAGTTGTAAATGAAATTGTTTTCTTAATTCCCTTTTAGGATTTTTCATTGTTAACATGTAGAAATACAACAGATTTTTACATATTAATTTTATATCATTCAACTTTGCTAAATTTGTTAATTCTAACGTGTGGGTATGGGGTGTAGAGTCTTCTGGCACATCTACGTATAAGATTATGTCTACCAATAGATTTTGTTTATTTCCAATTTGGTTAACTTTTTTTTCTCTTAGGTAATTGCCCTGGCTAGGACTTCTAGTACTGTTTGATTAGAAGTCTCAAAAACAGGCATCCTGGGACTTCCCTGGTGGTCCAGTGGTTAAGAATCCGCCTGCAATGCAGGGGATGTGGGGTTGATTGCTGGTCGGGGAGCTAAGACCTCACATGCCACAGAGCAACAAAGCCTGTGCACTACAGCGAAAGATCCTGCCTGCTGCCACTAAGACCGGAAGCAGCCACATCAGTCAATCCAATAAATATTTTTTAAGTGGGCATCCTTAATTTTTCCTGATCTTAGAGGAAGAGCTTCTGATTTTCCACCACAGAGTATGATGTTATCTGTGGGCTTGTCATGTATGGCCTTTATTATCTTGTTATAGTTTCCTTCCGTTCAGTTTGTTGAATGTTTTTTTATCATGAAAAGATGTTGAATTTTGTCAAACACTTTTTCTGCATCAATTAAGATGGTCATGTGGTTTTTACCCATTCTGTTAATGTTGTGATGTATTACACTAATTGATACTTGTGTTTTGAACCACAAAGTACATAATTCTTTTATGTACTGTTGAATTTTGTTGGCTAAGATTTTGTTGAGGATTTTTTAAAAAAAAATTTACTATGGAAAACACCATGATTTTGTTGCTGTCATTAACATTAGTCACAAGGTGATTAAAATTTTTGTTTACCTCTATATTAATGAGAGTCGGACTGTGAAGAAAGCTGAGTGCCGAAAAATTGATGCTTTTGAACTGTGGTGTTGGAGAAGACTCTTGAGAATCCTTTGGACTTCAAGGAGACCCAACCAGTCCATCCTAAAGGAGATCAGTCCTGGGTGTTCATTGGAAGGACTGATGCTGAAGCTGAAACTCCAATACTTTGGCCACCGCATGTGAAGAGCTGACTCATTGGAAAAGATCCTGATGCTGCGAGGGATTGGGGGCAGGAGGAGAAGGGGACGACAGAGGATGAGCTGGCTGGATGGCATCACCAACTCGATGGGCATGAGTTTGAGTAAACTCTGGGAGTTGGTGATGGACAGGGAGGCTTGGTGTGCTGTGATTCACGGGGTCGCAGAGAGTTGGAGACGACTGAGCGACTGAACTGAACTGAACTGATATTAATCGAATACTCTCTTGTTTTAACTGTTGGAAGCATTGAATACCTGTGATACCTAATGAACGTACACTCTTGTTTATATTGTATGCTGTAGTCATATGATTCCTAGACGATGGCCTTGCTCTTACTGCTCATTGATAGTTCTTACCTAACAAAAAGCAACTTGTATTTTAACTTTAAAGTTAACATTACTTTTCTAGCTATTCTGGTAGTGTGGCCTAATTCAACTGCTTAAGTTGGTGCAATACACAATGGTATTATATGTGGCAAGAGAATTATTATAACATGTTGACTGTTACCCTCCTCTACTGGTAAGAATAAAGGGTTAATTAACGAAATACCTGTAATGGAGACAATTCAGAATTTTAAGGGCAATCTCTAATTACTCTGTTTTAACATTCAATTTGATACAAGTTCTTTATTTTTGAAAATGTGGTAATACATAGTTTATCCATATATAAAGTTCTCTCTTAACTAAAGTGAACGTTGAGATAATTGTTTAGTATCTATGTAACTTTTTTATTGCTAAGAGCTTTTTTTTGTAGTCATAATACATTTTCGAAAATAATTCAAAGACACTATCTTTTTAGCTTAATAAATTTTATTTTCTTAGAGTGAAAATAAAAGGCTATCAACTTATGCAGAAATTGAATTTAACCAACATTTATGTTTAGATCATGATACTTAACGATATAGGGAATCTCAAAGGGTGGAAGGTATGAACCCAACTTCAGGAAGTTTATAACCTTGGAAATAATTAGAAATGATAATTTCACTCTAATGATAATCAGTAATAATTATCACTCTAAAGAAGTGATATATTTCCTTAAGCTGAATTGTGACAATGCAGGGGGCGGTGCAGAGGGGTGACTGACTACAATTAAAGGGTATTTTCAAATAGATCTTTTAATATTACAGTCCGAAGCAGTGTTCTTTTGTTTTCATTGAGATATAATTGACATGCAACATTCTATTAGTTTCACATGTACAACATGATTCAGTCTTTATTTTGTAAAATCACTGCAATAAGTCTAGTTAATATCCATCACCATACATAGTTCAGATTTTTTTCTTGTGATGAGAACTTATTAAAATTTACTCCCTTAGCAACTTTAAAATATGCAATACAGTATTATAACTACAGTTGGTGTGTTTGCTGTACATTACATCCCTATGACTTAACTATCCTGGGAATTTGTACCTTTTGATCCCCTTCAATCCATTCTGGTTTTGGGGGGCTGTCTCTTCATGGTCTTCAAGGGTGCATTCTCTACCGGGGTGAAAATTGGTTCTTGGTGAGTGAAGAAAAATTGCAGCTGTTACAGAGGTTTGACCCTTCAAAGCTCAACCTTCCAACTCCGGTATGGTGTGGCCTCCGTCCTTGTTCCTCACCGTGCGCTTCTTAAGACCCTTGGGACTTCCTGGGTACTAGGAATGTCTTTGTGTCGCTAATGAGGTGAGTCATGGTAGACCCCTGGATAACTAGGATGGGGGCTGGTCACCAGGAAGGACCTACCACAGAGGGTTGGAATTTGGGGCAGGCCCCATGGTGGGTGGGTGGGGACCCTGGAGATTGACCTGACCTAGTTGTAATGCCCCATGTTGTAATCAGTCGTGCCCAAATAATGAAGCCTCAGTTAAAAACTCGAGACACAGGCTCAGTGGAGCTTCCTGACTAGTGAACACTGATGTGCTGCAATGGCGATGTGCCTTGATTCCACAAAGAAAGGGTGCAGAAGCTCTGCGTTTCCTCCCAGACCTTACCGCATCTTCCATGTGTCTTCATTTGGTTGATCCTCATTTGAATCCTTTATATTAAAACTCATTATAAGGACTTCCCTGGTGGCTCAGACGGTAAAAGCATCTACCTACAATGTGGGAGACCCAGGGTCAATCCCTGGGTCGGGAAGATCGCCTGGAGAAGGAAATGGCAACCCACTCCAGTCCCCATGCCTGGAAAATCCCATGGACGGAGGAGCCTGGTGGGCTACAGTCCATGGGGTCGCAAAGAGTTGGACATGACTGAGCGACTTCACCTTCACTTCACCCATAGCCCACCCCTTGTTTGTTGAGAATTTTTGAATCTGTATACTTTAAGCATACTGGTCTGTAGTTTTTCTTGTCCTGTACAATCTTTCTCTGTTTTTGGCATCAAGATAATGCTGGCCTCAGAATCTGGAGTTTGGAAGTGTTCCCTCCTCTTCAGTTTACATTGGAATCATTTGAGGAAGATTCATGTTAATTGTTTTCATGTTTGATAGAATCCACTGGTGAAGCCATCTTGTCATGGGCTTTTCTTTGTTGGGTGTTTTTCCAAAATTACCATTTCAATCTCTTTACTAATTACAGGTCTATTCATATTTCTGTTTTTTCATATTTCTATTTTGGCCCATTGTGTTTCTAGGAATTTGTCCATTTTTATCTAGGTTATCCTGTTTTGACATACAGTTCATAGTACTCCCTCATAATTCTTTTTATTTCTGTAAAGTTAATAGTAATACCCCTTCCTTGATTCTGATTTTACTTAGAGTCTTTTTTTTTTAGTCAGTCTAACTAAAGTTCATTTTGTTGATCTTTTCAATGAACCAACTCTTTGTTTTGCTGTTTTTTCTTTTTTTTTCTATTCTGAGTTTTATCTCTGCTCTAGTCTTCATCATTGCTTCTGCTCTAGGTTTAGTTTGTCATTCTTTTTCTAGTTTTTTAAGGTGTAAAGTTAGGTTACTGACTTAATGTTTTTTAATTAAAAATTTATAACTATAAATTTATCTCAGCATTACTTTTGCTGAGTCTCATAAGTTTCCGTATGTTGTGTTTTCATTTTCATTTATCTCAAGGTATTTCCTAACTTTGCATGTGATTTCTTTGACCCATTGGTTGTTTAAGGATGTACTGTGTAAATTCCTCATACTTGTGGAGCTTCCAGTTTTCTTCTTGCTATTGATTTCTTTAGTTTTATCCATTATGATTAGAATAGATGCTTTGTATGGGTTCAGTCTTAAAAGTTTATTAGGACTTGTTTGTGGCAGCCTTACCTATCATCTACCCCAGAGAATATTCCATATGCACTTGAGAGCTACTGTTTGGTAACACATTTCTGTATATGTCTGCTAGGTCTAATTGGACTCTAGTGTTAGTCAAGGCCTCCATTCCCTTATTGATCTTCTATCTTGCTGTTCTATCCATTATTGAAAGGGGGTTTTGAAGTTTTCTTCTATATTTATAAATGTATTTCTCCCTTTAATTTTGCCAATAAGAAATTATTGCTTCACACATTAGGAGCTCTGATGTTTGGTACATATATGTTTATAAATGTTTTATCTTCTTGGTGAATTAACCTTTTTATCATTATATTATGTCCTTCTCTGTCTCTTACGACAGATTTTGACTTAAAAGTCTACTTTGTGTATGAAGTGTGTGAAGGTTCCCTTTTCTCTGTATCCTTGCCAACACTTGTTATTTGTTGTGTTTTTGATAATAGCTTTTCAGGTGTGAGGTGGTGATATCTCACTGCGGTTTTGATTTGCATGTACCTGATGATTAGTGGCATTGAGGATCTTTTTGTGTGACTGTTGGCCAGCATGGTGTTTTCTTGGCAAAAGTGTCTATTCAGGTCTTCTGCTTGTTTTTTAATCACACTGTTTTTTTTTTTTTTTTTTTTTTTGTTTAAAAAAAATCAATAAATTGAACTTCTTCGAAACAACTTTTGATCTTTAAAAAACATCATTAGTTTTCAACCTGGCATGTAAGGAGTTTGAAAGTCATCATTGCTGACCTCAAGAAAAAAATGTGAACAAACTGAAAATCAACAACTGTTCTCAGATCCAGCAGTTTCGAGATCACGACCTCTGCCCACAAAATTAGAGTGACAGGCACATACAGAGAATCGTAACTTATAGGAGCTGAATCTCTAAGGAATTAACACCAGGGCAGGAAAAGCTAAACTGTAATTGGTTTGCTGGAGGCTAAGTGAAAACAGTTTGAGAATTACCGCCCACCTGCCCCTTCAACGCCACCCCACCAGTTTTCTGAGGCTCATCTCCAGAAACCTTACCAAGCCCTCAGAGAAAAAAAAAACCCCTCATGCTTCTGGCAGGCAGAGGGAAAATGACCACTTTGCACTTGATATTGGTCGAAAGGACGAGAAGCAATGAAAATGGCCATTTTGAAGTATGCAGAGAGCCCTCTGTCCTAAGAAGGCCTGCCCTCCAGAGAAAGTGGTTTAGCAGAGCTCAGCTGACCTGGAGGAAGGGAAATACCTAATTACAGCCTCCTCTAAGCTTCTGTCTGGGTGAGGAAGAATACCCAACTTCAGCCCCCTCCAGCCTTCCTGTCTCTCCTAACAGAGAAAAAAGTGACTGGAAAGCACTTGTGAAGATCCCAGTCCAGGATCACAAGCCCATTAAGAGGCTGACACGTAATCACAGTCCTATAGGACACTCCCCTCTTTCCACACTGTACAACCACGTCAATAGAGATCCTGTTTAATGACATGGAATACAACTAAAAGAAGTGGGTCTCAGATGTAACCTAAGACGGCTCCCAGGAAACCCAAAGGCAACCGGGGAGACAAAGCAAAGACTCCAGAGGGAGTTTTACCGTCTGACACCTACGTCTGTGTGTGTGTGCGCCCAGTTGGGTCTGACTCTTTGTGACCCCGTGGACTACAGCCTGCCAGGCTCCTCTGTCCATGGGATTTCCCAGGCAAGAGTACTGGAGGGGGTTGCCATTTCCTTCTCCAGGGGATCTTCCCCACCCAGGGATCAAACCTGAGTCTTTTGCTTCTCCTGCATTAGCAGGCAGATTTTTTACCACTGCGCCACACAGCCTAACCCATAAGTAGATAAACAAAGCCTCACATAAAAGCCCATTTACTTCAATTCATTTTTACCCAGTACCTTACACTGACCTTCAACAAAAAATTACAAATCATACTAAAAGACAGGAAACACATTTTGAAGAGACAGAGTAAGCATCAGAATAAAATTTGGATATGACAGAGATGTTGAAATTACCAGGCTGGAAAGTTTTTTCAAAATTTGATTCATATGCTAAGGATTCCAATGAGAAAAGGGCACATGTAAGAACAGATATGCAATATAAGCAGAAAAATGGAAACTAAGAAAGAATCAAGTGGAAATACTTGGAATCCAAAAATCTGTAACAGAAGTGAAGAATGCTTCTGACGAACTTATCAATAAACTGTACTAGCCCAGGAAAGAACCCAGAGCTTAAAGATTTGTCACTAGAAATTTCCAAAACTGAAAAGCAAGGAGAAAAAAATAATGGAACAGAATATCCAAGAAAGATGAAACAGTTTCAAAAGGTGTAGCATGTGTAATTGGAATACCAGAAGAAGAAAGAAAGAGAAGAAATATTGGAATTAACAATGACTGAGAATTTTCAAAATTAATTTCAGACAACAAATCACAGATACAGGAAGCCTAGAAAACACCAAGTATGATAAATACTGGAAAAAAAAAACAGACTAAAACAACCCTATGTCTATGTATAGTATATTCAAACTACAGAAATCAAAGGCAAAGAGAAAAGTTGAAAATCCAAAGGGGGAAAACACATTACCAATAGAGGAACAAGGATGAAAAATTACATCAAAATTCTCTTCAGATACCATGTGGGCAAGAAGAGAGTGATGTAAAATATTTAAAGTATTGAAAGAAAAGCCTAGAAAAACCACCAACCTAGAATTCTGTATCCAGAAAATTATCATTGAAAAGTGAAGGGGAAAAAAAGACTTTCTCAGGGAAAAAGAGAGAGGGCTTCCCTGGAGGCTCAGTGGTAAAGAATCTGCCTGCCAATGCAGGAGACACGGTTTCGATCCTGGTTGGGAAAATCCCGCGTGCTGTGGAGGAACTCACCAGGTGCCGCACAGCCATTGAGCCTGTGCCCTGGAGCCTGGGAGCAGCAACCACAGCCCACGTGCCACAGCTGCTGAAGCCTGTGCTCCAAGCCAGAGAGGCCACGGCAACGAGAAGCCCATGCGTTGCAACAGGGAGCAGTTCCCACTTGCCACAACTAGAGCAGTGAAGGCCCAGCACAGCCATAATTAATTAATAAAGTTGAGGGAAACTGTTGCCAGGAGATCGGCCTTGTAGGAAATGTGAGAAACGAATTTTTCAAAGACAAGCAAATGTATATACAGGTCAAAAACTCATATCTGGGACTTCCCTGGGGGGTCCAGTGGCTAAGACTCCATGCTCCTAATGCAGGAGGCCAGGTTTGATCCCTGGTCAGGGAACTAGAACCTACATGCCATAACTAAGAGTTCATATGCTGCAACTAAGACCTGGCACAGCCAAGTAAATAAACAAATATAAATATTTTAAAAACTTATATCTGCAAAAGGAAGAGAAGAAATAAAGGTAAATTAAAATATTTGAGTTTTCTTTTTTAATTGATCTAACATTTTGTTCCAAATAGTAATAGTGATTATTGATTACGGATAAGTGAAGTGAATGACTGCAGTGTTATAAAAGATGGAGAGGAACACCCTATTATAAGATATTTACTTGCACTATCGATGAACTGGTATAGTGTTAACTTGAAAGAAGACTTAGATTGGATGTAAATGTATATTGCAAACTCAAGGGAAACAAAAATTCTAATTTGTTTCAAAAGCATAGTTGATATGCTAAGTGGGGAGAAGAAGAAGAATATAACAGTTAAGACCAGAGAAGTAAGAAAATGTTGGAAGAAAATAAATAACAAGGACAATGAATAGAAAACAGGAGTCTGCATAAAACATTAAGATACAGATAGATTAAAGGAATGGAGAAAAATACACCATACTAACACTAATCAAAAGAAAGTTGGAATAGTTATATGAATTTTAGACAATACAGACTTCAGACCAAGAAAAAATATCATGCTTATTGTGAATGAAAACTAGTATCGCTACTTTGGGAAGACAGCTTTGCAGTTTCTTACAAACTAAACATAATCATACCATACAATCCAGCAGTCATGTTCTTTGGTATTTTTCCAAATGTTAATTTATGTTACCATAATTTGAAAACTTACATTCCTACAAAAACCTGCACACAGATGTTTACAGCAACTTTATTCATAATTGCCAAAACCTACAAGCAATCAAGAGGTCATTCAATACAGAAATAGATAAATCATGGAACATCCAGACAATGACATATTATTCAGCAATAAAAAGAAATGATCTCTCAAGACATGAAAAGACGCGAAGGAAACTTAAATGTATGTTGTCTAGTGAAAGAAGAAAATCACAAAAGGTTCCATACTGTATGACATTCTGGAAAAAAAGCAAAACTATGGAGATAGTCAAAAGATCAGTGGTTGCTAGGAGCTTGGAGGAAGGGAGAGAAAGATGAGTATGTGGAACATGGCATTTTTAAAACAATGAAAATATTTTGTATGATGTTGTAATGTTGGATACATTTCATTATATGTTTGTCAGAACCCATACAAAGCAAAACACAAAGATTGAGCCCTAATGTGAGTTATAGACTTCAGTTAATAATGGGCTGCCCTGGCGGCTCAGATGGTAAAGAATCTGCCTGCAATGCGGGAGACCTGGGTTAATTAATAATAATGTGTCAGTGTCGACTCATTAGTTATAACAAACATATCACACCAAAGCAAGTTGTTAACAATAGGGGAAACTGGTGGTGGTGGGGTTATGGGGGAAATACGTGGGAACTCTGTACCTTCCATTCAATTTTTCTGCAAAACTAAAACTGTTCCTTAAAACAGCTATTAAAATTGTAAGTGTAGCAGCCATTCTGCCCCTACCCCAGCTCCCACCCCAATGAATTTGCTGATTAAAGAGACTAGATCTGTTCTGTTACTCAGTCGTGTCCAACTCTTTGTGACCTCATGGACTGCAGACGCCAGGCTTCCCTGTCCATCACCAACTCCCAGAGCCTGCTCAAACTTATGTCCATCGAGTCGGTGATGCCATCCAACCATCTCATCCTCTGTCGTCCCCTTCTCCTCCCACCTTCAATCTGTCCCAGCATCAGGGTCTTTTCCAATGAGTCAGTTCTTTGATCAGGTGGCCAAAGCTTCAGCTTCAGCATCAGTCCTTCCAATGAGTATTCAGGACTGATTTCCTTTAGGATTGATTGGTTTGATCTCCTTGCAATTCAAGGGACTGTCAAGAGTTTTCTCCAACACCATAGTTCAAAAGCGTTGATTCTTTGGTGTTCAGCTTTCGTTATAGTCCAACTCTCACATCAATATATGACTACTGGAAAAGCCATAGCTTTGACTATATGGATCTTTGTTGGCAAAGTAATGTCTCTGCTTTTTAAAGATTAAAGAGACTAGTGGGGTTCTAAATAGTGGAGCATAGACTCCGTTAGTCTTAGGTATCTAGGAGACAAACTTCTAACCAGAAAAAGCACCTGCCTCTAACAAGCTTCCAGTCTTCTTCTCAAGATTTTTGCTAAATTTGGAAGGAACATTGGTGGGAGTAGCAGTGGGGAGAGGACTGAAGAGAAGTTTAAAATTGCCAAAGGGAACAATAACCTCCTGCATCTTTGGGGTGGACAAGACAGACCTGTCAGGCTCTCAGTCCAAAGCTGAGAGTGTCTCCCTAGGAAGTATTTGAAATCTGATGGGCTCTGATTTTAACTAAAGTTGCTGTCCAACTTCATCACAGCTTAGTTCTTCCTGCTCCTCTTCTTTATTTTATTGAAGTATAGTTGATTTACAATGTGTTAATTTTTGCTTTTTAGCAAAGTGATTCAGCTAGATAGATACATTCTTTTTCATATTATATTCCATTATGGTTTATCACAGGATATTGAATATAATTCCCTGTGCTATAGAACAAGTAGGACCTTGCTGTTTATCCATCCTATAATAATAGTTTGCATCTTCAGCTTAGTTATTGATTGACTAGAAACGGAAAAGATTTTCTGATAGGAAAAAATAAATTCTTCAGTTGCTTGTTCCTTTACAAACAGTTTTCAGCATAATATTAAAAATTATGAGACAGGCAAAGAAACAGGAAATTGTAACCAATAATCAAGAGGAAAAAAGCCAATATATGTAGACTCATCAATGACCCAATGTTGGAATAGATGACAATGATTTAATGTGATTATAATAATCTAAGAAAAAAATTAGTGAAAAGAAGGAAAATTTTTTCAGAGAGATGTAATATACAAAGAAAATTATACAGATGTTCTAGAATGGAAAACTTTGTTATCTGACATTAATAGCTCATTGGATAGTTTTCACAATGATTGGACACAGGAGAAGACAGAATTAATGACCATGAAGAAAGAATAATAAAATCTACTCAAATCAGCACAGAGGGGGAAAAAGGAGTAAATGAGGAATTGGATGGCAGACAATGACGGCTCACGCTAAGCCTGTGGTACTACTTGCTTGTTTAATCATGTGCATGTATGATTTTGTTTTTTTTTTTTAGCATGTGTGACAGCATGTGCAACATGCTCCTGCCTGAGGAAAGGTCCTGTGGGACCTCAGTGCCCACATAATGTCTTTGCAAGGATGGCAAAGGGAAGGGGAGATACACGGCCCTGCCTCTGGCACTTTGGTCCTCGGAGCAGAACTGGAGGTCTCCTGTTGTATAAGGGAACCTGTTCCTTCCAAATAGAGGCTTGCAAACACACACCAGGTGGCTGCCTCTTCTTTCCTGAAGGAGGCGCGCTTTCCCCGCATCCTGCGAACTCCGCGTCCCAGCTTGCTGGAAAAGGGCTTCTTGGAGGTCCTTTCTCAGGGGCAGTTTCCTCTGAGACTGGGCCGTAGGGAGGGGCCCCACACTCACAGGGAAAGGCAGAGCCACCTCCACACGTCTGCTCCGTCCCCTTTGCTCTGAAAAGAGCTCTAGTGAGTTTAGGACTGTCAGGAAAAGTCTTGGCTCCTACGGGGACACACCCTGTGTGTGAACCTGCATACCAGGCCTAGGGGCCACAGGGCGCCTGTTTCTCTCGGGGGCGCCTGAAGTGGTGTGGCCTAGGAACAGCTAGTGAGCCTAGGTCTGTCTGGAACATTCTTGGATCATGCGGGGATAACACCCTGTGCACACCCCTGGATACTGGACCTAGGGGCCAAAATTTGCATGTCCCTCTGGGGAGCCCTAACACGGTGTGACCTACCAACTGCTTGAAAATCCATCCCATTGCTGTTTTCCTCCTTCTGACAGAGCTAGCTTTGCTCCTCGCTTTGGGATATCTCCAGCAAGGGGCTGGTCCATAACTCCTTGCCTGGGAACCATTTGATGTGCAAGGTGCCCTCGACCAGGTGACCCCATCATGGCACCCGGCCCCCTCAGACACACTCCTGCAGCCTCCTTCCTCATGGGCAGCACCACTCTGACCCAGGAATGTGTTTGCAAGGCTCGGAATGTGCAGGGAGACACACGGCCCTGACTCTGGAATTGAGGCCCTTGGAGCAGGCCTGCAGGTCTGACGTCTGAGAAGCAAAACACTTGCTACAAATAGAGGCCTGAAAACACACTCTCTGTGGATGCCTTTCCTTCCTCCAAGGAAGATAGCTTTCCCAGTCTCCTGCGTGCTGAGTGTCACAAAGCTGGAATGCGCTTGCGTGGAGGTCATGATTCAGTGGCAATGACCCCTGAGGCCCTGTGTCCAGGTAGGGCTCCCACACTCACAGGCAAATCAAAGCAACTTCCAAATGAGTATTGGAGTTTCAGGTTCAATATTAGTCTTTCCAATGTATATTCAGACCTGATTTCCTTTAGGATGGAGTGGTTGGGTCTCCTGGTAGTCTAAGCAACCTTCGAGCATCTTCTTCAACACCACAGTTCAAAAGCATCAAATCTTCGGCTGTCAACTTTCTTTATAGTCCATCTTTCACATCCATACATGACATACGGAAAACCATAGCCTTGACTAGATGGATCTTTGTTGGCAAAGCAACATCTCAACTTTTTAATATGCTGTCTAGTTTGCTCATCACTTTCCTTCCAAGTCACAAGCATCTTTTAATTTCATGGCTGCAGTCACCATCTGCAGTGATTTCCAAGCCCCCAAAATAAAGTCTGCCACTGTTTCCACTGTTTTCCCATCTATTTGCCATGAAGTGATGAGACTGGAAGCAATGATCCTAGTTTTCTGAATGCTGAGCTTTAAGCTAACTTTTTCACTCTCCTCTTTCACTTTCATCAAGAGGCTCTTTAGTTCTTCTTCACTTTCTGCCATAAGGGTGGTGTCATCTGCATATCTGAAGTTATTGATATTTCTCCTGGCAATCTTGATTCCAGCCTGTGCTTCTTCCAGCCCAGCGTTTCTCACAATGTACTCTGTATATAAGTTAACCAAGCAGGGTACCAATATACAGCCTTGACATAGTCCTTTTCCTATTTGGAACCAGTCTGTTGTTCCAGGTTCAGTTCTAACTGTTTCTTCCTGACCTGTATACAGGTTTCTCAAGAGGCAGGTCAGGTGGTCTGGTATTCCCATCTCTTTCAGAATTTTCCCCAGTTTATTGTGCTACACACAGTCAAAGGCTTTGGCATAGTCAATAAAGCAGAAATTAAGTGTTTTTCTGGAACTCTCTTGCTTTTTCAATGATCCAGCGGATGTTGGCAATTTGATCTCTGATTCCTCTGCCTTTCCTAAATCTATCTTGAACATTTGGAAGTTCACGGTTGATGTATTGCTGAAGCCTGGCTTGGAGAATTTTGAGCATTACTTTACTAGCGTGTGAGATGAGTCCAATTGTGTGGCAGTTCGAACATTCTTTGTCATTGACTTTCTTTGGGACTGGAATGAAAACTGACCTAACAACCTAGATGTTTTCAATTGCATATTCTAAAAGAACTGGCTTTGCAGTTTCCAAGGAAAAAAAGTTTTAACCAATTTTCTCTGAAGTCTGGGGCACCTGACCCAGCAACACGGAGGCAGCATCGCCAGAGACACATAGATATTAAACATAAAACACATGCGGCCTAGTCACATTTAAAAACTTTCACACAGCAAAGGAAGACATAAAAATTAAAAAAAAAAAATGAAAAGGCTACCTGCAGAAGGAGAGAAAATATCTTCAAATAATGCAGCCAACAGGGTGCTATCATGGAACATATAAAAAGAGCTCATACAACTCAGTATTAAAGAAAGAAACAACCCAGCCAAGAAGTAGGCAGAAAACCTAAACAGACGTTTCTCCAAAGAAGACGTACAGGTGGACAACAGCACATGAAAAATGCTCAGTGTGGCTAATTTTTAGAGAGACATCAATCAAAACTACAGTGAAGTATCCCCTCACACCTGTCAAAATGGCCAGTTTCAAAAAGTCGCCAAATAATAAATGCTGGTGAAAGTATAGAGAAAAGAGAACCTTCCTACACTGTTGGTGGGAATGTAAACTGGTCAGCTTCTATGGGAAACATTCTGGTGGTTCCTTGGAAAACTAAAAATAGGGTTACTGTATGATTTCAAATCCTAAAAGAAAATGCTGTACTGCACTCAATATGAAAGAAAAAACTCAGCAGTGGCCACAGGACTGGAAAAGGTCAGTTTTCATTCCAGTCCCAAAGAAGGGCAATGCCAAAGAATGTTCCAACTACTGCACTCATTTCACATGCTAGCAAGGTTATGCTCAAAATCCTTCAAGCTAAGCTTCAACAGTGTGTGAACCGAACACTTCCAGATGTTCAAGATGGATTTTAAAAAGGCAGAGGAACCAGAGATCACATTGCCAACATCCATTGGATCATAGAGAAAGCAAGAGGATTCCAGAAAAACATCTACTTCTGCTTCATTCACTATGCTAAAGTCTTTGACTGTGAGGATCACAACAAACTGTGGAAAATTCTTAAAGGGATGGGGTTACCAGAACAACTTACCTGTCTCCTGAGTAACCTGTATGCAAGTCAAGAAGCAGTAGTTAGAACTAGACATGGAACAACAAACTGATTAAAAATTGGGAAAGGGGTATGTCAAAGCTATCTTTGCCACCCTGCTTATCTAACTTTTATGCAGAACACATCATGCAAAATCGCAGGCTGGATGAAGATCAAGCTGGAACTAAGGTTGCCGGGAGAAATGTCAATAACCGCAGATGTGCGGATGACACCACCCATGGCAGAGAGTGAGGAGGAACTCAAGAGCCTCTTGATGAGGGTGAAAGATGAGAATGAAAAAGCTGACTTCAAACTCAACATTCAAAAAACTAGGATCATGGCATCCGGTCCCATCACCTCATGGCAAATGTTGTTGTTCAGCTTGCTCAAACTCATGTCCATGGAGTCGGTGATGCCATCCAACTATCCCATCCTCTGTCATCCCCTTCCCCTCCTGCCTTCAATCTTCCCCAGCATCAGGGTCTTTTCTAATGAGTCATCTCTTCGCCCCAGGCGGCCAAGATATTGGAGCTTCAGTTTCAACCTCAGTTCTTCCAGTGAATGTACAGGTTTGGTTTCCTTTAGGATTGACTGGTTTGATCTCCTTACAGTACAAGGGCCTCTCAAGAGTCTCCTCCAACAGGACAGTTCAAAAGCATCAGGTTGTTGGCACTGAGTCTTCTTTATGGTCCAACTCTCACATCCGTACATGATCACTGGAAAAACCATAACTTTGACTGTACAGACCTTTGTCAGCAAAGTAATGTCTCAGCTTTTTAATACACGGTCTATGTTTGTCACCAGTAAAGAATCTGCCTGCAATGCTGGAGACCCCGGGGTTCAATCCCTAGGTCAGGAAGATCCCCTGGAGAAGGACATGACAGCTCCCTCCAGTATTCTTGCCTGGAGAATTCCATGGACAGAGAGGCCTGGTGGGCTACAGTCCATGGAGTCGCAAAGAGTTGGGCACCACTGAGCGATTATCACAACAGGTTTGTCAAAGCTTTCCTTCCAAGGAGCAAGCGTCTTTTAATTTCATGGCTGCAGTCACCATCTTGCAGTGATTTTGGAGCCCAAGAAAATAAAGTCTGTCACTGTTTCCATTGTTTCCACATCTATTTGCAATGAAGTGATGGGACTGCATGCCATGATCTTAGTTTTCTGAATGCTGAGTTTTAAGCCAGCTTTTTCATTCTCCTCTTTCACCTTCATTAAGAGGCTCTGAGTTCCTCTTCGCTCTCTGCCATAAGGGTGTTGTCATCTGCATATCTGAGGTTATTGATATTTCTCCTGGCAGTCTTGATTGCAGCTTGTGCTTGATCCAGCCCATTATTTAGCCTGACAGATGGGGGTAAAGTGGAAACAGTAGCAAATAGATGGGAAAATGGTGGAAAGTGGAAACAGTGACAAACTTTATCTTTGGGTTCCAAAATCTCTGCGGATGGTGACTGCAGCCATGAAATTAAAGGACGCTTGCTCCTTGAAAGAAAAGATGTGACAAACCTAGATACCATATTTAAAAGCAGAGACATCACTTTGCTGACAAAGGTCTGTACAGCCAAAATTATGGATTTTCCAGTAATCATTGGAAGTATGGATATGAGAGTTGGACCATAAAGAAGACTGAGTGCCAAAGTATTAATGCTTTTGAACTGTGGTGCTGGAGAAGATGCTTAAGAGTGCCTTGGACGGCAGGGACATCAAACGAGTCAATCCTAAGGGAAACCAATCTTGAATATTCATTGGAACAACTAATGCTGAAGCTGAAACTCCAGTATTTCGGCTCCTTGATTTTAAGAGCCAATTCACTGGAAAAGACGCTGATGCTGGGAAAGTTTGAAGGTTGGAGGAGAAGGGGGTGACAGAGGATGAGACAGTTGGTTGGCATCATCGATTCAATGGACATGAATTTGAGGAAACTCCAGGAGATGGTGAATAACAGGAGCCTGGCATGCTGCAGTCCATGTCTCAAGGAGCTAGACATGACTAGAGAATATTGCTGCTACTGCTAAGTCACTTCAGTCGTGTCCAACTCTGTGCGACCCCACAGACAGCTGTCCACCAGGCTCCCCCGTCCCTGGGATTCTCCAGGCAAGAATACTGGAGTGGGCTGCCATTTCCTTCTCCAGTGCATGAAAGTGAAAAATGAAAGTGAAATCGCTCAGTCGTGTCTGACTCTTAGTGACCACAGGGACTGCAGCCTAGCAGGCTCCTCTGTCCCTGGGATTTTCCAGGCAAGAGTACTGGAGTAGGGTGCCATTGCCTTCTCCAGAGAATATTACACCTGTTGAAATCAGTCAGGCAGAGTAAGGCAAATACTATTATGATCTTACGTACATGTAATGTAAGTAGTTAGAAGTTTTGGATTAGCAGATACAACCACTGTGCATAAAACAGATTAGCAACAAGGACCTACCTCATAGTCAGTATTTTAGAAATTACAGTCAGTATTTTGTAATAACCTCTAGTGGAAAAGAATCTGAAAAAATAACTGGGTCACTATGATGTATACCTGAAATTAGCACAGTACTATACTTCAATTAAATGTATATACGTTTGTGCGTCTGTCTGTCTGTGTCTCTTAGGATCAGCAGGCCAGCACCACACTGGGGTGACCACCCTTACCTGGCCTCCCTACTCATCTGTACAGATTCACTCACTTTACTCAGAAGATAGTTACCAACTGGAGCCCCTTATACAGAGTGAAGTAAGCCAGGAAGATAAAGAACATTACAGCATACTAACACATATATATGGAATTTAGAAAGATGGTAATGATAACCCTATATGCAAAACAGAAAAAGAGACACAGAAATACAGAACAGACTTTTGAACTCTGTGGGAGAAGGTGAGGGTGGGATATTTCAAAAGAACAGCATGTATACTATCTATGGTGAAACAGATCACCAGCCCAGGTGGGATGCATGAGACAAGTGCTCGGGCCTGGTACACTGGGAAGACCCAGAGGAATCGGGTGGAGAGGGAGGTGGGAGGGGGGATCGGGATGGGGAATACGTGTAAATCTATGGCTGATTCATATCAATGTATGACAAAACCCACTGAAATGTTGTGAAGTAATTAGCCTCCAACTAATAAAAAAAAAAAAAAAAAAAAAAGAAGATAGTTACCAATGGCTCCTAACAAGAGACTCCTCCTATTTTCAATGCTATCTCTCAGTGGTTGTGTGATATGTTAATATTAGAGAAGCTGAATGGAGGCTATATTGGAATTCTCTATATTATCTTTTCAACTTTTTTTTTTTAATCTAAAGTTAATACAAAGTTGGGCCATGAAATAGGTGACCATTATGTCAACTGTCTCCTGTAAACTCCTGAGACTTTTGTAAGGGGAAAATGGAATTTATTTAGTTCAGTTTGCATCAGTTTAACCTAAGGGAGCAAAAGAAAGCTGTTAATAATTTCTCACTTTCATGTTCAAGTAAACAAGACAGTAATGATTCCATTATTTTAGGTCATGAGAAGGAAAACTGCTAAAAATTACAGGTTTAGACCAGAGACTTTTGAGAGAAAAGTAGTGGAGTGGTGGTCTATGAAGCCAGATTTTAAAATGAGTGAGGACATGCGAACATTGAATACAAATAACATTTGTATCTAAATAATGGTGTCTTTCAGTGAGTCTGCATGGCTGAGAGAACACTATTTGTAGATGCAGAAATCTGCATATGCCCTTAGGATCTGGAGGAAAATCCAATAATAAGACATCTGGGATGCCAGAAATAGAAGACAATGCTATCTGATACTTTGCTAAAGGAAGCAGGGGTAGGTAAATTAAACACCACGCAGGTGAAGAGCTTAACTGTGACTCAGAGGCAGGAAACAGAATGCACAGTGATCATCATGCATTCATCACAGATTCAGCAGTTCCTGAATTGGTTTCATCTATGCCCCTGCCCACTTGCGCCCTCCCACACTGTTTCTGAAGCGAGTCTTCAACAGGTATAATGTCATTCATGTATGCTTTAGTATGTATCTCTAAAAGATCCCCTTTAAAAAATAACCACCAGCAGTTTCATCCCCAACAATAGTGATAATCTTTAATCTCATCAAATACCCAGTTTCTTTTCAAAACTCCAATTAGTTCATATATGTAATAAATGATTTTATTTTCTTCCAGTTTGTTTGGAGCAAGATATAAAGAAATTCAAACCATTATAATTAGACAGTGTCTTTTAAGTGTTTATAATAGACTTTGCCCCTTGAAATTTATGTATTTAAAAATCTAGATCATTTGCCTTAGTTCTGAGTGTTATCACAAAATACCTTACTGGATGGCTTAAACAGTGAACACTTCTGGATTCTGGGAGGTCCACATCAAGAGGCAGCATAAATCTACGATTTACTAGTTGTGTGCTGCCTGTCAACCCTTTGAAACTCTTCTGAGCATCGGGCATGTGTAACATGAGGTGGCCTTGACGGCAGCTTCTGGAGATGGGCGCTGCTGCCCCTGTCAGGACGCTGGCCGCCCTGCTCACAGCCTCTCAGCTGTGTTACCGTGATCTTCAGGGGGAGCCTCTGTCAGTGTCTCCCAGGGCTGTTGATTTTTCCCCATCAGCAACATAGGAAGTCAAATAGTATAGAAGCAGTACAATACACGTATTATATAACATGTACACGTGTTAAACTAACATGTACAGTGTACATACATGCTAGTTTAGGGGCAGAGGGCTGATATTTCATTTGTTTAGAGTCTAGAAAAAAGGTATAGACCCACAACTTCCCTTATGTCCCAACTTGATTACAGGTTCATTTCTGAAATAGGTCAGACACATAGTGATTAATTTTGAAAATGGATGGACCAGGGATAGTTAGCAATATATGGAGGACTCTTATCTACTGCTAACATCTGTGTCCAAAAACTCTAACATGAAACCTGAAGAGAACTCCTGTTGGTGCCTGAGGACTTGAGTCCTCTTGTTAATAGTAACTGCCTGAATGAAATCAGCCTTTGGACGGAGAAAGAATACCCCATATTGGAAAGTAATTATAGCGTTTATAAGTGTGTGTGTGTGTGTGTGTGTGTGTGTGCGCGTGCGCTTTCACAGCTTTTTGGAGACTACTGCCTATTTCTCCATGAGACCAAAAATTGGAGAGAAGGAAGTGTCCCCAAACGTTTTCTTCGGTATCTGACATGAATTCAGCTCTCACTTTAAAGACTTTTGGAAGCAAGAGAACAAACTTATTCCACAAGGAAGGTGGTTGTTTTTCATTTACAGTGGCATTTAAAACTGGTGTTTTCTCAGGCATGACCTGTTAGGGGCTGCTAGGTCCTCGCTCTGGGGTTTCCAGTCTAAGAGAGTGCCGAGGTTGGGCAGTACTTGGGGTTCAAGTAAGAAGAGTCAGCACAATGGCTGTGATGCTGCAAAGAGCAGCTGGGGTGATGGTTTGCCAGGACCGCTGTCTGGTAGACCAGATGATGTGGTGAGGAAGCCCCACAGAAGCAGACAGGTAAGAAGAGGAGTAAAAGAACCCTGCTGAGATGACAGGCCCACTCATTTCCAAAAAAACTTAAGAAGGTAAGATGAATCAGTTTGGCTTAACTTTTGCTCAGTTCATGGGATATTGTCTAAAATTTCACCATTCATAGCAAAATTTCTCCCAGGTGTCACCGAGAAAAAAATGATGAATATTTTTAAGAGAGATTTTCAAGACTCTTCTCAGATAGTATCTCATTTCCTTTAAGTATATCTTCAGAAATGAAGGGAAATTTCCCTTCTTAAGTACATGGAATAGAGTCTCTGTCCCTTGATTCTGAAGCTTACACAAGTGCATTGTTACCAAGTTGGGAAGCATGTCCCCAAATTGTGGGGTCTGAAGGGAGAATAAAAGGGAAACCAAACCCTAATCCTGAGCCTACTAGTGCGTTCCCACACCCTGACCCTAACAAGGGCTTTCCTTCAGAAAACGTACCTCTTAAGGGACTTTATTCATCATAGTACAAAGTTTCACAATTTTTTTTCTTATCATCTTCATTTTGGTTTTGCTTATATACAAAACCAAGCTGGCTCACCTAGTTTTCACTTGTAAGTAGGTTTTGATCAGTCTTTAAACCAGGTGAGATTAATTGCTGACACTTGCTGAGCATGTGGACTGTTCTTGCTAATAGAATTACCTACCTAGAGCCCGCGACTCCATCAGAGCAGGAAGTCTGCCTCAGTGACCAGTGGATGGAAAGAGAGCAGTCTGAAAGGAAGGGAAACACTGTGAACATCTACTTGTAGATAGTGAACTGGTTCTACCTCAAGATGCATCACCCAGGTTAATGTAAAGGACATTTGCCAGGAGTCCAGGTCGGTGAGGCAGGAGAGAGAACTGAGTGAACATGGGCCTGTCTGGACCACTGTTCAGACGTGATGTTTCCAGCTTTTCACCGAGCAAGGCGTGCTGGACTTGGAAAATGGGGAGGAGGAAACTGTTTTGAACTTTGGCATGTCGCAGACAGCCTCCCTTCCTGGTGCTCCCTGCTTCCACGCATGCCTCCGTTCAGCTCTGACCTAAGCCTGGGAAGGGCCTGGGGCTCAGGCACACTGGGAAGCAATATGGAAAGACCAGTGTTTCACTTTGCACAGCAGCAGGGACGATGCTGATCTCGGAAGGGGAGATCCTGGGTCCCTGCCCGGGAATTGAACCTGGGGAGCCTGGGTGAAAACCAAGAGTCCTAGCCGCTAGACCACCAGGGACTAGAGGTGAGATGCAGAAGTGGCCCGGGCTCTTGGCCCTGTTTGTAAGCAGGACTGTGTCAAGGAGGCAACAGCTGTAAAAGCAGGTCCAGCATCGATGATTAGATGCCTAGCACAACGCATGGGAGAGCACACAGGACGCAGTTTGCTCACCCCGCTCAGAAGGAGGGCAGAGACACATGCCTGGAGAGGGGTGCGGATGTCCTGCGTGAGGAGGAGCACAGTCTGGACGTGTGTGAATCACTCACACAGGGCAGCCCTGCTAGGTTTTGTTTACCTTTGGCCAATTGTCTCGTTCCTTTCTTCACACCTGACTGGTCCACGCACCTTCCCAAAGGTGTGTGTGTGACTTTCTCCTAAGATGTATCCCTCCATAGAGGCCTATGGGTGCATGTCCACACTTCTTATGCGGCGGGGTCCCTTCCCTTTTCAACCCCAGAGAGGACTTCCTGAACATGTGCAGACAGGGAAGTCTTCCTTGACCTCAGGAGTGGGCACCTTTTCTCTTGGCTTTAGCAGAACTCAGCTTTTACCACCAGCTTTGTCCTTGGAGCGTCTGGGTGAGAACAAAGCTTGAATTTTACTCCACTTGACAAATACCAGGTGTCTGGCCCAGAGGCCCGCTATCTCCTACCTCAGTACTGACAGAGTGGAAATGGCGAGAGGTAGGCCCGGACAGAGCAGGAGCAGCGAGGCCTGAGGACACATAAGTGAGCGAGGGATTCTTAGCTAAGGGCCTGGCCTGAGATCGCAGGGGGTCTCTCTTCCAAGCTGTCTTCACCACGTGGCCTGTCCAGAAGTGCTGAGCGGCTCCCATGGAGATGATGTTGGCCCGAGCAAGTCATTCACTGTCAGGAATGGTGAAGGCCTTGTCCCTGAGATAGAGCCGGGTTTCCAGGCAACACTGTTGACAACAGTTCACTCTTTGTGAGACCTTAGGCACTGGACTTGCTCGCTGACTATCTCATACAATCAACCCGGTCCTTTTCTTATACTTCCTCCTGTGCTCTAAGAAACCCAGTGGGCTTTCTGATTCCCTGGAGGTGACTGCATTTCATCTCGGTGGTGATGTTCACAGGCAGGCACCAGGGAATGTCCAGTGCACGCTCCTTGTTTGCTCTTAAGAGAGGACTGAGGAGGAGCAGGGGCAGGGGAGAGAGCTCCTTAGCCCTCCAGAGGACAGGACGGAAGGTGTCTGTGGATGCCTCACTGCAGAAATGCCAACCGCAGCCTGGGGTTGGGTGGGGGCGTTGGTCACGTGTGTCCGTACCTGCCACCCTCCACCTGTCTTTTCAGTGTCCTCTCCTCCTCCCGTCCTCCCTCTTCTCCTCTCTTTCTCTCTCTCATCTGCACTCTCACCTCTCGCCTTTCAACTCACTCCCTCCAATCGCTCTGTGCTTTAGCACAATTTCCAGGCCAGGCTGTTTCTTTAAGGGTGGCCCCCTGGCCAGAGACTCCTTTAGTATGCCTAAAAATACAAATGTGCTTCTGTCCTACTCCATTCAGCCTTCTTTGAGTCCAAGTTAAGAGCCACTGGATGAATCCACCTCGAGCTCTATTAGGTTTCTAAATCAATATCAGGTGACATTCCTGTGTGTGTGGTATTATCTTCCTCTAATAAATCAAATCCTTCATGATACTTGCTCACCTCGTATAGATGGACTGTAGTGATCTTTGTAAGTCTTTGTTTATATCATGTGTTTTCTCCCCACTAGAGTAAAAGAAGTTGAAGAGATGTGTAGGCAGAAAAAGGGAAAGCCACTCTATAAAATAAAATCAAGACATGACTGGAACTGTAAGTATTTATTCTGTTTTTTGATTTGTGGTTTTCTCTGGCTTTTAAACACTCTTTTCTCAGAATATAGAAATCCACCTAATAATATTTTAATCATCTCCCTCTTAAGTTCGAACAAATAGTGAACTTCCGACTTAGAGAATCTCCTTTTCCTTCTGCCTGTAATCAGGTAGCAGAGGCTAAAAGAATCTCGGTGTTCAGCATTCAACGCCTAACCATCAGGATGGATCCACTGAGGGGGTGCATATATGTGGGGGGCTGCTGGTGGAGTCTGGGGCCAATTTCACTCTCCTCATCATACATGGGTCACAGCACAGATGTTGTAATCCCATGAGCACCCTTGGGGCCTAACACAGGGAGTGCCAGGCGCAGCATTGTTCTTTGCTCAGACCAGAGGCTCAGGCTGCACAGGGGCTACCAGCAGCTGTCAGCCCACAGCCAAGTGTAACAAGCCAAGCTGTTTCTTTGCTCGTTTCTCCCTTCAAAATACAACACCAGGTTTTGCACCAGGAAGGGAAGGGTTTGGTGGATGTGATGAGTCCATGTGATACTGTCTTATGTTTTGTTGAATGTTTGAGGGATTATCACTTGGCACTACAGAGTAAGAAAATGCTATTTTAACTGAAAAGGTGGGTTAGACCTTAAAATAGCATTTTGAATTGAGTTAGTCTCAGTTCAGTTCAGATCAGTCACTCAGTTGTATCCGACTGTTTGCGACCCCATGAATCACAGCACGCCAGGCCTCCCTGTCCATCACAGACTCCCGGAGTTTACTCAAACCCATGTCCATCAAGTCAGTGATGCCATCCAGCCATCTCATCCTCTGTCATCCCCTTCTCCTCCTGCCCCAAATCCCTCCCAGCATCAGAGTCTTTTCCAGTGAGTCAACTCTTCGCATCAGGTGGCCCAAGTACTGGAGTTTCAGCTTCAGCGTCAGTCCTTCCAATGAACACCCAGGACTGATCTCCTTTAGGATGGACTGGTTGGATCGCCTTGCAGTCCAAGGGACTCTCAAGAGTCTTCCCCAATACCACAGTTCAAAAGCATCAAT
The DNA here is from genome assembly GCF_910594005.1 of Cervus elaphus. Lineage (NCBI taxonomy): Eukaryota > Metazoa > Chordata > Mammalia > Artiodactyla > Cervidae > Cervus > Cervus elaphus. Next base: position 9,246,062 of record NC_057847.1, read on the forward strand.
TTTTTTGTGCTCAGCTTTCTTCGTAGTCTAACTCTCACATCCATACATGACCACTGGAAAAACCAGAGCCTTGACCAGACGGACCTTTGTTGGCAAAGTAATGTCTCTGCTTTTTAATATGCTGTCTTGGTGGGTCATAACTTTCCTTCCAAGGAGTAAGCATCTTTTAATTTCATGGCTGCAATCACCATCTGCAGTGATTTTGGCGCCCCAAAAATAAAGTCTGCCACTGTCTCCCCATCTATTTCCCATGAAGTGATGGGACCAGATGCCATGATCTACGTTTTCCGAATGTTAAGCTTTAAGCCAACTTTTTCACTCTCCTCTTTCACTTTCATCAAGAGGCTTTTTAGTTCTTTTTCACTTCTGCCATAAGGGTGGTGTCATCTGCATATCTAAGGTTATTGATATTTCTCCTGGCAATCTTGATTCCAGCTTGTGCTTCTTCCAGCCCAGCGTTTCTCATGATATACTCTGCATATAAGTTAAATAAGCAGGGTGACAATATACAGCCTTGACGTACTCATTTTCCTATTTGGAACCAGTCTGTTGTTCCATGTCCGGTTCTAACTTTTGCTTCCTGACCTGCATATAGGTTTCTCAGGAGGCAGGTCAGGTGGTCTGGTATCCCTATCTCTTTCAGAATTTTCCACAGTTTATTGTGATCCACACAGTCGAAGGCTTTGGCATAGTCTAATATAGTGTAAATGGAAGATATTCAAATAACCCAAATTGGGTCACAATTAAACAGCTTTATTCAGAAAAAGTTAGAAATTATATCTGCATTTAAAAGATATTTTCCCTTCTGTTTCTCTGTATCAAAATCCTATTGAACAACAAATATTCTATTATGGTTTGGTTTACATTCTGTCTTTTTGATGAAAGTGAATCTTCAAGTACATGTATAGAATGAGAAGGAATAGTTATTTACGAACCACAATTATGCTGTTATAAGGATAGAAGAGAATTAAATCACATTACCTATGAGATGAAAGTGTGTTAGTCCCTCAGTTGTGTCTGACTCTTTGCCACCCCGTGGACTGTAGGCTGCCAAGCTGCTCTGTCCATGGAATTCCCCGGGCAAGAGTACCGGAGCAGGTCACCATTCCACTCTCCAGGGGATCTTCCCGACCCAGGGATCGAAGTCAGGTCTCCCGAATTGTGGGCAGATTCTTTACCATCTGAGTCACAGAAGAGAATGAAATCACATTAACAGTGAGATGAAGCCTCGGTTCAATTTTCATATTTATGTGTTGGTACATAAGACTGAAAATGAGAAAGGTGAGCTGATACTCTTTCACATCGATTAGAAGCTAAGTGTTTAAACCTTCTTTTCCCTCAAAAACATTAGTGAACATTCTAAGAGATAAATCGATTTTACTTATATCTTTTTTATTTTATGAGCTTGTGGCTTTTTAACCTTTTCTCAAAGAAGTTGATCCAAATGAAAATGCTATTCTACACTCCATACATTCTTTACAGTTATTCCTTCTACCTACTTCTCTCACCTGGTGCATTTATTTCAGAAAGCAAAAATACGCAGGAAAACCTGACCAGTGAAAAGCAGAACAAAAATGAGTCGCTGCAGCTGCTGCCACAGAATTCAGCTGGCCTGAGGGCAGGAAGGAAACTCATCATTTTGATCACCTTTCTTCTTGGCTTCTTGCATAGTCTTTATGTTTTCCAGTTTCCTGATTGTTGAACTCTACACTGTATTCATATAAAAATGCAAACGCAGTAGGCCAGTGGAGAATGTGACACCTTTTCTTTTTGTAAAAGTGTATGGCATTTTCCCAATAGACCAAAACAGCATGTGTAAGAGGCAGTATCTGCATTAATTCTGAACATGCTAAACAGTAACCTCCAACTTGCTGTTGTGAGAATATTCCCTGTCACAGCAAAACCCTCTATCTCCTGACGACCAGCACTCCTACAACACTGCATTTAGATTGATGGTTAACATGATATTGCTAGTGACTTGTTTGTATCAGTTTCACATGTATGCATAAATTTTCTATTTTAAAATTGAGGTACCATTTATATATGTCATAGATAAGGCTTTCCCAGCTCTTGGGTTGGTCTCTGTAACTATATATTTGTGAAAGAAGATTATCATTTTTGTTTTAACTCATCACACAATGAATAGAAAAAAACTATAGCAAAAGGAATACCCTTTCTACACATCATATAATATAGGCAGGAATCATAATTTTAAGTTAACTGAGGGCCTTTATCACCCATGTCCTTTAGGACCTACATAAAGCCAGTTTGCAGCAAAGGTCACTTAAACCAAAGTTGTGCCTCTCTGTAACTTTTACCGTTGCCCTTTTCAAAGAAAATGACACAGTGCTTTAAATGATCCTCATAATTTCCATATATATGCGTTAGTATACTGTATTGGTCTTTATCTTTCTGGCTTACTTCACTCTGTATAATGGGCTCCAGTTTCATCCATGTCACGAGAACTGATTCAAATGTATTCTTTTTAATGGCTGAGTAATATTCCATTGTGTATATGTACCACAGCTTCCTTATCCATTCGTCTGCTGATGGGCATCTAGGTTGCTTCCATGTCCTGGCTATTATAAACAGTGCTGCGATGAACATTGGGGTGCACGTGTCTCTTTCAGATCTGGTTTCCTCAGTGTGTATGCCCAAGAGCAAGATTGCTAGGTCATATGGCAGTTCTATTTCCAGTTTTTTAAGGAGTCTCCACACTGTTCTCCATAGTGGCTGTACTAGTTTGCATTCCCACCAACAGTGTAAGAGGGGTTCCCTTTTCTCCATACCCTCTCCAGCATTTATTGCTTGCAGCCTTTTGGATAGGAGCCATTCTGACAGGTGTAATGGTACCTCATTGTGGTTTTGATTTGCATTTCTCTGCTAATGAGTGATGCTGAGCATCTTTTCATGTGTTTGTTAGCCATCTGTATGTCTTCTTTGGAGAAATGTCTGTTTAGTTCTTTGGCCCATTTTTTGACTGGGTCATTTATTTTTCTGGAATTGAGCTGCAGGAGTTGCTTGTATATTTTTGAGATTAATCCTTTGTCTGTTTCTTCATTTGCTATTATTTTCTCCCATTCTGAAGGCTGTCTTTTTACCTTGCTTACAGTTTCCTTTGTTGTGCAAATGCTTTTAAATGATAATGATATCCCTATATGCAAGAAAGAAAGACACAGATGTATAGAACAGACTGTTGGACTCTGTGGGAGAAGGTGAGGGTGGGATGATCTGAGAGAATAGCATTGAAACATGTATATTATCAAGTGTGAAACAGATCGCCAGCCCAGGTTGGATGCATGAGACAAGTGCTCAGGGCTGGTGCACTGGGAAGACCCAGAGGTGGGATGGGGAGGGAGGTAGGAGGGGGGTTCAGGATGGGGAACACATGTAAATCCAGGGCTGATTCATGCCAATATATGGCAAAAACCACTACAATACTGTAAAGTAATTAGCTTCAAACTGATAAAAATAAATGAAAAAAAAAAACTATTAAAATAAACTGATCTTCATAAAATTGCCGAAGATGACTGTTAGCAAAAAAAAAAAAGAGTAACTTTTAGATAGATTGATATCTACCTAGGACTTGTTTATTAAACCCACCTGCCTGAGTATTGTGACTTGACTGGAGTTTTCTTTAAGTCACTCCTGAAGCATTGTGATGGCTTTGTCTGACATTAATAGATATTTAAAAATGATATATGTTGGGGTATGGCTATGAAAAAAGGGGAGAATCTGTTGCTATTGCAAACCAATTATGGAGGCAACTTAAAAAGGAAATCTGAATTGTAACTGTGTTTCTATTTATGTAAAATACTGTCCTTACCTTGCAGTCTGTAGTTGATGTGCACAGACACAGCAGTGGCTCTCGGGTTGCTCTTCTGCCATCTTCCCGTCTCCTTCAGTCCTTCCATGTGTATATGAACTTCAAATATACAATGGGGCATTTAACAGAGATTGCTCTGTGCAATACTGTATTTAGTGTTTCTATTTTAAATTTTGTAGGATGTTAATTTATATGCAAATGAAGTACATAGTAAAAGAGTTCTGTGCCTATTGTGTATATATAACCTAAAAGTAAATGCAAAATACTTATCCCAGAGGGAAATTAAGTTAGAGCGTCTGTGTTCAAAGATTTTTGAAAGTTCTTATTTCAGGCTGAACCATTGTTGGTTAACGTGAAACTCGCTCAGTTATGTCTGACTCTGCGAACGCATGGACTATACAGTCCATGGACTTCTCCAGGCCCGAATACTAGAGTGGGTAGCCGTTCCCTTCTCCAGGGGGTCTCTGCAACCCAGGGACCGAACCCAGGTCTCCTGCATGCCAGGTGGATTCTTCACCAGCTGAGCCACCAGGGAAGCATGAACAGTTATTAGCAGTTAAGGATTTCACAAATGCTGGATTGTAAAGGTAAAATAATAATTCTGCTACATTAAAACATATTTTCTTAAGTTCAAATTTTCTCAATGCAGTTTTAGGGAAGAAGTATTTCCCCCTTATGGAAATATCAGTATGTTAATACCTAAGAAGTCCTTTTTCTAAAAGTTACAAATTAGTTGCAAAAATTCATATGGTGTAGATGAAATGGTGATAAAAATTGAGTTGATCTCAGTGAGGCAGCAGTGAGTGGTGGCGTGAAGTGAGATCTAATTCCCTGCCCAGGAACTGAACCTGGGTAGCCTGAACGAAAACCAGGAATCCTAGCCACCAGACCAGCAAGGGCTAGAGGCTAGAAGCGAATTTTCCCTGGATCTCTGACCAGTGAAAAATGCATTTATCATGGAGGCAGAATCGGTAAATGCAGTTACAACGTTGGTTATTAGAGACACAGCACAGCAACACGTGGGAAAGAACAGGGAGAAACAGTCGGTCTAGTGAAGACAGAGGCAAAGCAGAGCTGGCTACACACCCGGAGAGAAAGGCCATGGGCGCCCCCTCGTGAGAAGGAGCACAGTAACCACAAGGCGGTTAAGTCCTTTATATGGGCCAGTTCTTCTGGGTCTTTCGTCTTCCTTCCTGCCAAGTTTCTGGTTTCTTTCTTCACATCTGACCTATCCGGGGACTCTCCCCTGGTGTGCACACACCCCTCAGCTAAGATGGATCTCCAAGTGGAGGCTTCTGGGAGAAGCAAGGCTCATTATGGTCTGGCATTTTCACGGGACTTTTCACACACAAGGAGCCTTTCTGCACATGTGTAGAGTTTCCCTTGTCCCAAAAGGGGGGTGGGGGGAGGGGAGATCTCTTAATCCTTGACTCAAGCAGGATTTTGTCCCTCTTTGCCCTTGCCATGACTATTAAAGTGTTCACAAGAGACAGACACTGGCTATTTACCCTCTTTCTGTTGTTACCTTCCATTTCAGAGGGCAAGCAGGACACTGATTGGAAAGGCTCAACTGGAGCCCAACCATCTCTTGCCTCAGGAAATGTAAACAGGCTAGATGTAAATGCCTAACCTGGAGTCCAACTGTCTCCTACAGCAGCATTACGGGAAGACAAAAGGCGGAAAATTATGCCAATAAGGCACCACATTATGGTGCAAAAAGATGGATATAGACAAGGAAAGAAGGAATAAAAACTAAGCATTATGCTAATGGAAAACCATCATGCAAGTTAATTTGGGGGGGGGGGGGGGGGGGAACCTAATGGAAAACCCTTGCTTCTAGGCCATAAACCATCTTTGAATTCAGGTTTCATTGAATTTTTCACGAGAAACGTTTCATCACCTATACGTTGGCTTGTCGTCTACTTTGCGCAAAAGCCTGGAGCTCCTAACTACTAGGGGGTCTCCCATCCAAGTACTAACTAACCCTGCTTAGTTTCCCAGATCAGAAGACATCTGGCCCGTTCAGGGTGGTATGATCTCATCAGAGGGAGGCGGCTGGCGCCAGGCGCCTTCAAAGCCCTGCGCTGCGCCTCCCTCTCGCTCTGACCTGCCGGTCGAGCCGGCCCGGGCCGCACCTTTCCACGGGGCGCGCGCTGCACTTGAGCCGCACGACCAGCGACCGAACTCGGGCCGGCCAGGCCCGGCAGCCCGGCCGACGCCGCCCCGTCCCCGCACACCGCCGCCCTGGCAAGCAAGCCTGGCCCGGCCCGGGGGCCCGGAGGGTTGCCGGGACCACGAGCGGCCGGCCGGTCGGGCGTGCAGGCCCGGGCTGCGGGTTGGCGTGAGGGGCGCGGAGGTCGGGGCGCCCACCCACCCTGGGCCTCTCCAGGCCCGCCCCCCGCTCGGGTCCCCCACCCACCCCTCCGGATCGCTGCTCAGGCCCAAGTGGCCCCGGAGGTGTCTGGCTTGCGGGCGGGCCGCCGCCGGCGACTGGAGCGCGGCAGCCCCGCCCCTTCGCCCGACAGCGGCCCCCCCTTGTCCCCACGCCGCCCGCCAAGCACAGGACCTTCCTGAGAGAGCGGACGAGCGACAGGCAGGGGCACGGACACGGACACACACACAGACACTCGCACGCACCCAGGCCAAGGGAGACAGCCGGCCGGCGCAAGCTCCTCAGCCAGAGCCAGACCCACAGCGCCTGTGAGAGGCCGGGGGTCAGGAGACTCAGAGGCAGAAAGAGACGAAGGTTCAGAGACAGACTCCCAGACGGCCAGAGGGAGATGAAGACAGACACGCGCGCGGACACACACACACACACACACACACACACACACAGGTGGAGACAGACAGAGGGAGACAGACCGACTGACAGAAGGCAAACGGGAGACAGACACGGGAGAGAGGATGGCATCCGATCCGAGACAGACACACTGGCACAACCGTGACCACCCCAGAGAGAGGCCCTGCGGAAGAAGCCGCTTCCCCAAGGGAGGGGGCGTTCCCTTGGGGCGGCCCAGGCTGGACGCGGTGCCCTGGGGCTGGCAGTCCCCCGTGGGGTCCCCAAGACTTCCTCGCAGCTGAAGTCTCAAAGGTCCCCTTCAGCTTGGCTACCTAAGGCAAGACCCAGCCCCCGCCCCCAGACCAGAGGGTGAGTGTGTGAGAGTGTGTGTGTGAGTGTGTCGGTGGGCGAGGCTGTGGTCAGGCCGACTGGGGGCCGGGTGCATACCCACGATGGACGGGGGAGGGTGTGGAGGCGTGGGGGTGGGGCTGGGGGTGGGGCACCTGTGTGGTCTTCTTGCTGTCTCTCTCTCCCTCTTTCTGAGTCTCCCTTACCTGTGCTCTCCAGCTCTTCACCTGTCCGGGGCGGGGTGTGTCTGTGTGTCTTTGTATGTGTGTCTCTGTGTGTGTGTGTGTGTGTCTTTGTGTGTCTCTGTCTCTGTGTGTCTGTGTCTTTGTGTGTGTTTGTGTGTGTGTGTGTCTGTGTGCGTGTGTGTGCCCGCGGTCGCCTGGGAGTACTGGGCTGGGGCTCGGGGTCGGGCAGCCCCCGGGATTGCCTGAGGCATGCCAAGGGAGCCCCAGATGGAGACCCGACTGTCATCTGGTTTCCTGGAAGCCAAATCCGGAGGCAACCCAGGCCTGCGGCGGGAGTCGGGGTCCCGGCCACCCACCGGGGGAGGGGCTGGGGCTGCGGGGACCCAAGAGTTGGGCTGCTGCTGTCTTCGAGGCCGCCGGCAGGCCGACTGGAAGGCAGGCGATGGCTCTGAGCACGCCGGGTGCGAGGGGCCAGGGGCCGGTGGGGCTCGGGGCGCCAACCGCGCCGGGGGAGCCAGGGCTAAAGGACAGGGGAGGCAGGAAGCCTACAGCACCCGGTATTCCCAGGCAGTCTCCCACCCAAGTACTAACCAGGCCAGACCCTGCTTCGCTTCCCAGATCAGACAAGATCTGGCGCGTTCAGCGTGGTATGGCCCTAGTCGGGGCTGGCTGCAGCCTGGCGCCTTAAGAACCTTAAGAACCCTGCGTTGCGCCTCCCTTTCGCTCTGAGTTGCCTGATGGTCAGGCCAGCCGGCCACACCTCTCCAAGGGCCGCGGGCTGCACTTGAGCCGCACGACCTGCGACCAGACTCCGGTAGGCCAGGGCGGGTAGCCCGGCGGCTGTCCGATGCCGCCCCGCCTCTGCACACCGCCAACCCCGGCCAGAACCCGCCTGGCCCGGCCTGGGGTTTGCTTAAATACAGCAAAACTCTACACATTTTCATATCTCTTAGCATCTGTCTGAGGTAAAGCTTGACCTAATACATGAGGTATTTTAAAGTGTATTTGTGTAATGCAAACCAGAGCATCTCCAAATCTTCCAAATATTATTTCCTATCAAAAGTGAAAGTGAATCTCTCAGTCGTGTCTGACTCCTTGTGACCCCCATGTCCTATACAGTGTGTGGAATTCTCCAGGCCAGAACACTGCCGTGGGTAGCCTTTCCCTTCTCCAGGGGATCTTCCCAACCCAGGGATCAAACCCAGGTCTCCTGCATTGCAGGCGGATTCTTTACCAGCTGAGCCACAAGGGAAGCTCAAGAATACTGGAGTGGGTAGCCTATCCCTTCTCCAGGGGATCTTCCTGACCCAGGAATCAAACCGGGGTCGCCTGCATTGTAGGCAGATTCTTTACCAACTGAGCTATCAGGGAAACCATTATTGGCTATTGGTGATGTGCAAAATAGTTATTCCAGCATGGTTTAAATCAATATGATTTCCCGTTCTTGCTTTTGAGCTGTGTGTAATACCCTCTAGAGGGACTTCTCTGGCAATCCAGTGGCTAGGATTCTGAGCTTCCATTGTAGTGGGGCAGAGGTTAATTCCTGCTCAGGGAACTCAGATCCCACACGCCAGATAAACTATAAGACTCTCTGAAATGCAGTAATTTTACATAAAAATGGTAGTTCTTTTTCAGAAATTAATCAAATTAAATCTGGAAGGAATTTGATCCGAAAACTGTTATAAGATTTTTAAAACAAAAAGTGCCTATTTACCTATTGCAATCATTGTCTATGCCTATCTGCTTTGGGAGAAAGAAAAGTACAGTTGAATTATTAAGTCATGCAACAAAAATAAAAGATTTTGATTCTCCTGAATTTTCTTTTTCATTCAAAAATAGCTCCAGGCTTCTTTTCTTCCCAAGTGTCTTCTTTTATCCTTGAAACTCTCAAGCTAAAACTTAGTAATTCTAAATTTGTGTATTTATGGGAGAGGATTCTCTACATTTTAACAGAAGGTAGAGAACTTTATAGGCTGACCAAAACACAAACTTATGCTTTATGGAGAATCTGGATGATTTTGATTTTAATGTCTCTATCATTCACAGGGATGTTTCGAAACAGCCTAAATACTTCATTGCCTAAGTGTATGAAGAAATTTGAGTAGATCACCCTATCTTGGATTTGAGTTTAGTCCTCAGAAGGGAAAATCCCTTCAAGATTATTTGTTGTTTACACAGAAAAGCAGCCCAGCCAAAAACTGCTGGACATGACAGAACCTGATCAACTTTTAAGTGAAGGGATGGTTCTGTTTTGAACTCACGGATTATTCTGAAAGGCAGGCATTTCTCTTGATGGGATTAACTAGCAAAGACTATTTCCTCCAAGAAAACTTCTTTTAGCAGGGAAAGTTGATTTGATGACAGACTGGCCAATCTTGACGGTTTGATAAATTTTGCTTTTGGAATATGATGTGACAGAAGAATACTGACAAGTAAAGCTACACCATCTGCTGCAAAGCCTGCCTCGCCCCACCTCAACCCCTACTATAACCAGGCTCTCTCCAGAACAACACAGAACCTTGTATTTGCTCTGGATTGTGCCACACATACCACCATGACTTACTAGTGATGCGCAGACATGTTGACAACTTCTGCAAGAGAAGGGCCACGCCCTGTGCATCTCTGTGGTCCTGGTGACCAGTGTGACTCATGATGTGCTCAGGCGTCTGCATCCTGGGCTCCGAATTCAAGGATTCAACCAAATGCAGATCCAAACTATTTGGGGGAAAGTTCCATAAAGTTCCCAAAGGTAAACTAGAATTCCCTGCACTCCAGCAGTCACTGACACAGCATGTCTGTCACATGAGGCGTTTTAAGTCACTGAGGTGATTAAAAGTGCACAGGAGGGCAGGGTGGGGTGTTCTATGCAAGAACTGTGTCATTTTATTTAAGGGACTTCAACACCTTTTTGCATCAATGCTCCCTCGTGCCCCCATCCCTGCAGATATCCAGGGATGACTATATAGCTGTTGCTCAGTTGCTAAACCGTCCCCGCCTCTCTGCGACCCATGGACTGCAGTATATCAGGCTTCCTTCACTATCACCCTGAGTTTGCTTACACTCATGTCCACTGAGTCAGTGATACCATCCACCCATCTCATCCTATGTCGCCCTCTTCTCCTCTTGCCCTCACTTTTTCCTACTATAAGGGTCTTTTCCAAAGAGTCAGCTCTTCACATCAAGGGGTCAAAGTACTGGAGCTTCAGCTTCAGCATCAGTCCTTCCAATGAATATTCAGGGTTGATTTCCCTTATGATTGACTGGTTTGATCTCCTTGCATTTCAAGGGATTTTCAAGAGTCTTCTCTAGCACTACAATTCAAAATCTTCAATTCTTTAGCATTCAGCTTTCTTTACGGTCCATCTCTCACATCCATACAGGACTACTGGAAAAACCATTGCTTTGACTAGATGGACCTTTGTTGGCAAAGTCATGTCTCTGCTTTTTAATATGCTGTCAAGGTTTGTCACAGCTTTACTTCCAAGGAGCAAGCATCTTTTAGTTCCCTGGCTACAGTCACTGTCTACAGTGATTTTGGAGCCCAAGACAGAATATCTGTCACAGTTCCCACTTTTCCCCCATCAATTTGCCATGAAGTGATGGGACCAGATGCCACGATATTTGTTTTTTTAAATGTTGACCGTTAAGCAAGCTTTTCCACTCTCCTCTTTCACCTTGATCAAGAGGTTCTTTAGTTCCTCTTTGCTTTCTGCCATTAAAGTGCTATCATCTGCAGATTTGAGATGGTTGAATTTCTCCTGGCAATCTTGATTCCAGCTTGTGATTCAGCCAGCCCAGCATTTCGCATGATATACTCTGCGTAAAGTGCTTCCCAGATGGCACTAGTGGTAAAGAACATGCCTGCCAATGCAGGTAATACGTAAGAGATATGGGTTTGATCCCTGGGAAGGGAAGATCCCCTGGAGGAGGGCATAGCATCCCACTCCAGTATTCTTGCCGGAGGAGAATCCATGGACAGAGGAGCCTGGCAAGCTGCTGTCCACAGGATCACACAGAGTTGGACACGACTGAAGTGACTTAGCATGCATGCGTGCACTCTGCATATAAGTTAAATAAGCAGGGTGACAATATACAGCCTTGACATACTACTTAGCAGGTAGGAAATTCTTAAAATGCTGAAAAGTTAAATCAGTAATCCAACGGGAAGACAGAAGGCCTCCAAGTCCAGAGAGAAGACAGAGGTCAAAGGAGGAAAGATAATGACAGGACACTGGAAACAAGAAATAATGAGGACGCAATGACATGCAGAACATGCCAGCTGTCTACCATCACCTGAAGAGCACAGTGCGAGTCCATGTGAGGTAATGCCAATCCAAAACAGACACCTAAGCATGCATGAGGCAGAACTAGTTATTTCACGTGTTAGGACACAAACAAGTAGATGAAGAAGTAAGACAGTTACACTCAGCAAAAGCACCTGTGAATTCACTCATCTGTGTATTCATTCAATATCACTCTCTCATGTAGGCATCATCAATGTGTTACTCAGGAATATGCGTATAAAGGTGTAAGAAGCAGGACTAAAAGGGATGCCCAGGTGGCACAGTGGTAAAGAATCTGCTTGCTAATGCAGGTGATGCAAGAGATGTGGGTTCAATCTCTGAGTTGGGAAGATCCCCTGAAGTAGGAAATGGCAACCGACTCCAGTATTCTTGCCTGGAAAATTCCACAGAAACAGAAGCCTGGCAGACTACAAGTCCACAGTGCAGCAAAGAATCAGACATGACTGAGCACGCGCGTGTGCGCTAAACACCACAGATTTTTAAGCAGTATTCATCAAATCTACACATTTTACTATTCATCAGTACACTAAGACCAACTGCTTCTTCTAGCCCATAATGTCAGTTTTCTCCTTGCAAACTTGTGCAAAACTTGTAAAACAAGAGTCAGTTATTTTCTACCTTAAGGCCCCAAATTCTTTTTCTTATCGGCAACCATCAACTATGTCAGACTAGTGACTACCAATCCGTACAGGAACCTAAAGTTCATCCGGATAATTCTGACTCTGTTTGGCCCACAAAGTGAAGTTAGTCTCAAGGGTTCTTCGCTGGTCCATCAGTTTAAAGTCAGGTTTTAAAAAGGACGAGTATTAGGGATTTATTCATCCACCCTTTCAATCAAAGGCTGACTGATTACTATATACCAGATACTGGAGATGAAAATATACATACTGGGCTTCACGTTCAAGGAAAATCCCACCACACAACATTCCATGCTGCTCATAACACCATTCTTATTTGCTCAACCCTGCTATAGCGATCTTCCACTGCTTTTAAAACTGTATGTAACTCTTTCTATATACGAAGGAGGTGCTAGTGAGCTCACTATCATTCCACAGTTTCTGCCGAAATAGGTTCTTTTCACCAAACATATGGACAATGCAATCACACATTCACATTTCAGTTAACCACATAAAAGAATTTCCAAGTTTCAAACATTCGAATAACAAGCCCTCCCTCTCCCAGCCTCACAAGACCAAATTGTTTCCGTCTCCAGCACAGGGACTGCGTACCCCTTCCCACTCCCACCCCAATTATCTGCAGGTTTCTACCCGAATTTCCTTTTCCCATGATTCCCCGTCTGCCTAAAAATGAAATAGACCCAGTGCTGCTCAGTTAGAGGCTCTCACTCACCGCTCACGAGTGTCACTAGTGTTCGCCTCGCTCCTCCCTGAGACTCACGGCACCTAACACCCCAGACACAGCTCTCACCCACCCGCTGGCCAGAGCAGAGGGCATTCCTGGCTGCCACGGGTCACCACGTATTTTGACCTCCATGGGCCGAAACCAACATACCCTGCAACTGATGGCTGCTCCTCCAGCTCCTGAGAGAAACTGTAGCTCCCAGAGAGGAGAGGCTTGGGAGCAGGCGATGCAGAGGGAGGGGAGGCTGTCGAGAGAGACCGTGGGCTTTTCTGTGGCCAAGTCTGTTGACAGTGCTCAACCAGTGTTTCTCAAGTGGGGTTCCAGGGTCCTGAGATTCATTAAGAATTGCTGGGTGGTACATACTATAGTAATAAGGGGGTTCCAAGGTAGCTCAGTGGGAAAGAATCCGCCTGTAATGCAGGAGACATGGGTTCAATCCCTGGGTTGGGAGGATCCCCTGGAGAAGAAAATGGCAACTCGCCCTTGTATCCTTGCCTGGTGAATCCCACAGACAGAGGAGCCTGGCAGGTGGGGTAGCAAGAGAGTCAGCCATGACTTAGTGACTAGACAACGCCACGCTAAATAAATACTTCCAGAAGTTATGTTGTTGGAAGAGCTATGCCATTTTAACAGCAATCCTCATAATCAACTGAATATAAAACAAGTGTGTGTGTCAGAAAGAGACAGAGCAGATGTGATACAAACACTCCTGAAGAGCCAGGGTTCCCAGGGATGCAAGTGGAAACACTGTGCGAGCCAGACTTTCACCAGCTCCCTCACTCAGCCTCGACCGTCCCCGCAGGATTTTATACTCAATCTCATCTGCAGACCTTTGCCTTGATCCTCAAAGGGCATCAACTCTCGCCCTCGTGTCTGCCACATGGCATTGCTTCCTGTCATCACAGCATCACACCCTCTGTCCCTGGACTTCCCCTCACCCCCAGTGACCGCCTCCAGCCCCCCTCACCTGACCCGCACCCACCCAACCACCGGGGACAAATGTCTTCAGCCTGTGTTTCTGTGATCAGCTCTGGTTTTCCCTCCACATCCACACAGGCAACTACTCCCTAGACATTTTCATCTGGACACTGCAGAAGCATCTTGGACCAAAACACTCTAAAGATACATCTTGCTCATGTCTTCTTCAGTGGTCCTGATGACAGTAAAGCAGGAATGAGTCGCCCAGCTGGGAGCTGATGGACGGCCGAGCCTCGGAACTGCTCACCATCCTCCACCCCCACTGCTCTGCCCTCTCCATCCCCACGTGTGGAGCCTCCGTCTGTCCACGACGCGGGGGTCCATCTGGTCCCCATCATATCCAAGGCTCGGATACCTGTCCTAAATGGTGGGCCGCTCGGCTGTAAAGGTGTGGATCTACGCCTGTGCTCCCATCGTCCCCACTCATACCTTTGTCACAGTATCCTGTGGACGATATCAGTATCCTCACTCTTGGACCCACACAGAGACCCTGGGCCCCTCCTAAGCTCCCAGGGCCTGGCCCCCTTCCCCACCCCCTTGTCTCTGTCCTGCCCGCTCCCGCTGAGCAAGTCTGTCCTCACCAGCTTCCCTTCGGTTCCTCATCCACAAACGCCGCATCCTTTATCTAGAACATCCCCCACACCTCTCACCCTGGCCACACCCACAGCCACCTGGCTTCAGCTCCAGCCTCTCTGCTCTGGGGAGGCCTCCTTCACCCTCCACCAGCCGCATCCCCCTGTATCATGGCAGCACTGGAGGAATGCACGTTTCCTTCAAGCACACGTCACAGCCGTGAACAGATACACGAGGCCCAGTGCCCAGAGCATAAAGAAACCGACATAAGCACATGGATAACGTCAATTTTCTCCTCACTGAAATAAAGCAGATGGTTAATAAACACGAGATGAAGTAATAATAAAAGAGTGACGCTTACTATACATGTAAATCACTGTGAACTCACTCTTTTCTTTCTAACCTCCTGTCTCCTTGTTCAGTCTCTTTTCTCTTCTTTACGCAGTGGAAACAGTGACCACCAGGAGTGGAGGCAGTGGCTGTCTGATTCTGGGGAAGCACAGGTCACAGGCCGCGGAGACGTCGGTCAGGAACGCAGCCCTGCGCTGGATGCGGGCTGAGGGAGCCTGCCCTGGCCTCCGGGGCAGCGTTCCCGTCTCTGCCCCTGTGCTCCCCTGACAGCACCAGCGGCACGGCCCTCTCCCTGTGATTTACCTGCACGCCTCCCCTCTCTCCGCTCCCCTCAGCTCCTCCTCCTGTCCTGCCTGAGCTCCAGGCTTCCTTCTCCCTCCTTCACAGGCCTCTCTCTCCTTCTCCAGCTCAGAATCTCAGAGGCAAGCTGACTTCCCTCACCGAGTGCTTGGTGTTTGAATCCCCATCATCTGGCTTTTGTTCTCCCACTAAGCTCAGAAATGACCTTCTGGAGCCAAGAGTCTCACCTATAGGAGAACAAGAGCTGCTGTCTGTTGCGCCCTTAGGAACAGGCAGGCGCCTGCAAGGTGTCCTGTGTGTACAGTGTCACGGAGCCCTGACAGACAGGCGTCATCACCAAGAGGCTCACCCCCAGTGTATGAAGAAAACGCAGATCTCGGGCCTCGTCCAGTGAGGTCCAGGCCCTCACCCATCACCTCCTGACGTCAAGGGCCAACACCAATGTCTCTCCACAGGAGCTCTACTGAGCCCCAGGCTAACTAACAAAGGGGTCTGGGGCCTTAGACACCAGCACATACAGGAAAACTATGAAAAATGCAGGGAAGGGGACCAGGCAGGAACGTCACAACCTGAGGAATGATGTAAGCTCCTGGGTTTTCTTTCTTTCTTCATCCCTGATGGGGTGCTAGAGAGGCCTGGGCCCAGGACCAGCTCTACACAAAGGACTGGGGAAAGGATGTCTGGTAGGAAAAAACCTCATTTTTAATCCTTGTTGAGCAACCAACTATGAAAAGAAAAACTGACCCCTCTTGGAATCAGTGTGGCCAAGTGGAGAACCGAACATTCCCCCTGACCTGCAGGGATGCGCTAAAGCTGGTTGGCAGGAGGATGTGCAACCCAGAAACCCAATGCCCCAACCTCCTCCCTGGTGTCTGAGCAGGGGGCAGATGGCACTCCTACCCCCCACCGAGCAGCAACAAGGCAGAATGAGGTGGCGCAGAGGAGTGACAGTGAGCCTACTATCTAACAAGAAAATGGGCAAAAGACAGAGACTTCACTGAGAGAACACACAGAAGGTAAACACATGCTAAGATGGTCATTTTCTCCAGTGGTCATGCATGGATGTGAGACTTGGACTAGAAAGAAAGCTGAGCGCAGAAGAATTGATGCTTTTGAACTGTGGTGTTGGAGAAGATTCTTGAGAGTCCCTTGGACTGTGAGGAGATCCAACCAGTCCATCTTAAAGGAGATCAGTCCTGGGTGTTCATTGGAAGGACTGATGCTGAAGCTGAAACTCCAATAGTTTGGCCACCTGATGTGAAGAGCTGACTCATTGGAAAAGACGCTGATGCTGTGAAAGACTGGGGGCAGGAGGAGAAGGGGACGACAGAGGATGAGATGGTTGGATGGCATCACCGACTCAGTGGACATGGGTTTGGGTGGACTCTGGGAGTTGGTGATGGACAGAGAGGCCAGGCGTGCTGCAGTTCATGGGGTCGCAAAGATTCGGACATGACTGAGCAACTGAACTGAACTGAAGATGGTCATTTACCATTAGAAAATTGCCCATTACAATGATGAAGAGATATTGCCATACATCCATCTATTACAACAGCTAAAAATTTTTAAATGGTGACAGTAGCAAGGATGTAGCAAACTTAGATCTCTCACATATTGCCTCTGAGAATATTAAAACGGTACAGCCATTCTGTGGCTTTCAGTCTGTTTGCCCTTTGATGGACAAGGATAAGAGGCTTATGAAGGCTTCCTGATGGGATAGACTGACTGTGGGGGATACTGGGTCATGTTCTGATGGGCAGGGCCATGTTCAGTAAATCTTTAATCCAACTTTCTGTTGATGGGTGGAGTTGTGCTTCCTCCTTGCTATTTCAGTTCAGTCGCTCAGTCCTGTCCCACTCTTTGCAACCCCATGAATCACAGCACTCAAGGCCTCCCTGCCCATCACAGACTCCCGGAGCTTACTCAAACACATGTCCATTGAGTCGCTGATGCCATCCAGCCATCTCATCCTCTGTCGTCCCTTTCTCCTCCTGCCCCCAGTCCCTCCCAGCATCAGGGCCTTTCCCAATAAGTCAACTCGTCGCACGAGGTGGCCAAAGTACTGGAGTTTCAGCTTCAGCATCAGACCTTCCAATCAACACCCAGGACTGATCTCCTTTAGGATGGACTGGTTGGATCTCCTTGCAGTCCAAGGGACTCTCCAGAGTCTCCTTTAACACCACAGTTCAAAAGCATCAATTTTTTGGCGCTCAGCTTTTTTCACAGTCCAACTCTCACGTCCATACATGACCACTGGAAAAACCAGAGTCTTGAGTAGATGGACGTTTGTTGCCAAAGTAATGTCTCTGCTTTTTAATATGCTATCTAGGTTGGGCATAACTTTCCTTCCAAGCCATAAGCATCTTTCAATTTCATGGCTGAAATCACCATCTGCAGTGATTTTGGAGCCCCCCAAAATCAAGTCTGACACTGTTTCCACTGTTTCCCCATCTATTTCCCATGAAGGGATGGGACCAGATGCCATGCCCTTAGTTTTCTGAATGCTGAGCTTTAAGCCAACATTTTCACCCTCCTCTTTCACTTTCATCAAGAAGCTTTTTAGTTCCTCTTCGCTTTCTTCCATAAGGGTGGTGTCATCTGCATATCTGAGTTTATTGATATTTCTCCCAGCAATCTTGATTCCAGCTTGGGCTTCATGCAACCCAGCGTTTCTCATGATGCACTCTGTATATAAGTTAAATAAGCAGGGTGACAATATACAGCCTTGACCTACTCTTTTTCTTATTTGGAACCAGTCTGCTGTTCCATGTCTAGTTCTAACTTTTGCTTCCTGACCCGCATATAGGTTTCTCAAGAGGCAGGTCAGATGGTCTGGTACTCCCATCTCTTTCAGAATTTTCTGCAGTTAATTTTGATCCACACAGTCAAAGGCTTTGGCATAGTCAATAAAGCAGAAATAGATGTTTTTCTGGAACTCTCTTGCTTTTTCGATGATCCAGTGGATGTTGGCAATTAGACCTCTGGTTCCTCTGCCTTTTCTAAAGACCAGCTTGAACATCTGGAAGTTCACGGTTCATGTATTGCTGAAGCCTGGCTTGGAGAATTTTGAGCATTCCTTTACTAGCATGTCAGATGAGAGCAATTGTGCAGTAGTTTGAGCATTTGTTGGGATTGCCTTTCTTTGGGATTGGAATGAAAACCGACCTTTTCCAGTCCTGTGGCCACTGCTGAGTTTTCCAAATTGGCTGGCATATGGAGTGTAGCACTTTCACAGCATCATCTTTTAGGATTTGAAACAGCTCAACTGGAATTCCATCACCTCCACTAGCTTTGTTCATAGTGATGCTTTCTAAGGCCCCCTTGACTTCACATTCCAGGATGTCTGGCTCTAGGTCAGTGATCACACCATCATGATTATCTGGGTCGTGAAGATCTTTTTTGTACAGTTCTTCTGTGTATTCTTGCCACCTCTTAATATCTTCTGCTTCTGTTGGGTCCATACCATTTCTGTCCTTTATCAAACCCATCTTTGCAAGAAATGTTCCCTTGGTATCTCTCATTTTCTTCAAGAGATCTCTAGTCTTTCCCTTTCTGTTGTTTCCCTCTATTTCTTCATACTGATTGCTGAGGAAGGCTTTCTTATCTCTCCTTGCTAGTCTTTGGAACTCTGCGTTCAAATGGGAATATCTTTCCTTTTCTCCTTTGCTTTTCCCTTCTCTTCTTTTCACAGCTATTTGTAAGGCCTCCTCAGACAACCATTTTGCCTTTTTGCATTTCTTTTCCATGGGGATGGTCTTGATCCCTGTCTCCTGTGCAATGTCATGACCCTCCGTCCATAGTTCCTCAGGCACTCTGTCTATCAGATCTAGTTCCTTAAATCTATTTCTCACTTCCACTGTACAGTCATAAGGCATTTGATCTACGCCATACCTGAATGGTCTACTGGTTTTCCCTGCTTTCTTCAATTTAAGTCTGAGTTTGGCAATGAGGAGTTCATGATCTGAGCCACAGTCAGCTCCCAGTCTTGTTTTTACTGACTGTAGAGTGCTTCTCCATCTTTGGCCGCAAAGATTATAATCAATCTGATTTCGGTGTTGACCATCTGGTGATGTCTGTGTGTAGAGTCTTCTCTTGTGTTGTTGGAAGAGGGTGTTTCCCAGGACCAGTGCGTTCTCTTGGCAAAACTCTGTTAGCCTTTGCCCTGCTTCCTTCCGTACTCCAAGGCCAAATTTGCCTGTTACTCCAGCTATTTACCTGGGACCAAACTATGGTGGAGTTAATGAATGGATGGATCGCATCACTGACTCAATGGACATGAGTATGAATAAACTCTCGGAGTTGGTGATGGACAGGGAGGCCTGGCATGCTGCAGTCCATGGGGTCACAAAGAGTCGGACAGGACTGAGTGAGTGAACAGAACTGAACTGAATGAAGAGAACGGTGACCTCCCTCAAAAGATCCCATGCATGTACTGCTACAGTCCGTGCCCCCAGCACTGCAGGAGGCCACCACCAACCCACGCCTTTGCCGGAGACTCCTGGACATCCCAGGCAACTCACCTGTGGGGTCACTGTTTCTTTCTCCTGGGTCCTGGTGCTGATATCACCAACTGAACTGAACTGAACAGCAATTCTGGAAAATAGTCTGGCACCTTCTTAAAAATACATTCTAAACATACATTTAACATATGCTGGGCATTTCTCTCAAAAGGAGGAAACTGGTCAGTTTAGTTCACTTCAGTCGCTCAGTCATGCCTGCCTTTTGATGACCCCATGGACTGCAGCACGCCAGGCTTCCCTGTCCAACACTGACACCGGAGCTTGCTCAGACCCATGTCCATCGAGTCAGTGATGCCATCCAACCAGCTCATCCTCTGCTATCCCTTTGTCCCCATGTCTTCAATCTTTCCCAGCATCAGGGTCTTTTCCAATGAGTCAGTTTTTCACACCAGGTGGCCAAAGTAGTGGAGCTTCAGTTTAAGCATCAGTCTTTCCAATGAAAATTCTGGACTGATATCCTTTAGGATTCACAGGTTGGATCTCCTTGCAATCCAAGGGACTCTCAAGAATCTTCTCTAACACCACAGTTCACATCAACTCTCCAATGCTCTGCTTTCTTTATGGTCCAACTCTCACATCTATACATGACTACCAGAAAACCCATAGCTCTGACTAGACAGAACTTTCTCAGCAAGGTAATGTCTCTGCTTTTTAATATGCTCTCTAGGTTTGTCATAGATTTTCTTCGAGGAGCAAGGGTCTTTTAATATCATGGCTGCCGTCACCATATGCAGTGATTTTGGAGCCAAGGAAAATAAAGTCTGTCACTGTTTCCATTGTATCCCCATCGATTTGCCTTGAAGTGATGGGACCGGATGTCATGATTTTAGTTTTTTCAATGATGAATTTTAAGCCAGCTTTTTCACTCTCCTCTAGCACTTCCATCAAAAGGCACTTTAGTCCCTCTTCACTTTCTGCCATAAGGGTGGTATCATCTGCATATCTGAGGTTACTGATATTTCTTCAGGCAACCTTGATTCCAGCTGTGCTTCATCCAGCCCAGCATTTTGCACCCTGCATGTAAGTTAAATAAGCAGGGTGACAATATACAGCCTTGACATACTCCTTTCCCAATTTGGAAAGGAGTCCATTGCTCCATGTTCAGTTCTAAGTGTTGCTTCTTGACCTGTATACAGATTTCTCAGGAGGCAGGTAAGGTGGTCTGGTATTTCCACCTCTTTAAGAACTTTCCACAGTTCGTTGTGATCCATACAGTCAAAGGCTTTGGCACAGTCAAGAAAGTAGATGTTTTTCTGGAACTCTCTTGATTTTACCATGATTCAATGGATGGAGGCAATTTGATCTCTTGTTCCTCTGCCTTTTCTAAATACAGCTTGAACATCTGCAAGTTCATGGTTCAAATATTGTTGAAGCCTGCCTTGGAGACTTTGGAGCATTATTTTGCTAGCATGTGAGAAGAGTGCAATCGTCCAGTAGTTTGAATATTCTTTAGCATTGCCTTTCTTTGGGATTGGAATGAAAACCGACCTTTTCCAGTCCTGTGGCCACTGCTGAGTTTTCCAAATTTCCTGGCACATTGAGTGCAACCCTTTCACAGCATCATCTTTTAGGGTTTGAAATGGCTCAGCTGGAATTCCATCACCTCCACTAGCTTTGTCTGTAGTGATGCTTCCTAAGGCCCATTTGACTTCACACTCTAGGATGCCTGATTCTAGATGAGGGATCACACCATCATGGTTATCTGGCTCATGGAGATCTTTTTTTGCATAGGTCGTCTGTGCATTTTTGCCACCTCTTCTTAATATCTTCTGCTTCTATTACGTCCAAACCGTTTCTGGCCTTTATTGTGCTCATCTTTGCATGAAATGTTCCCCTGGTATTTCTGATTTTCTTGAAGAGATCTCTAGTCTTTCCCATTCTGTTGTTTTTGTCTATTTCTTTGCATTGTTCACTGAGGAAGGTTTTCTTATCTCTCCTTGCTCTTCTTTGGAACTCTGCATTCAGATGGGTATATCTTTGCTTTTCTCCTTTGCCTCTAGCTTTGCTTCTTTTTCAGCTATTTGTAAGGCCTCCTTAGATGGCCATTTTGCTTTTTGCATTTCTTTTTCTTGGGGATGGTCTTGATCACTGCCTCCTGGACAATATCATGAACCTACGTCCATAGTTCTTCAGGCACTCTGTCTATCAGATCTACTCCCTTGAATCTGTTTGTCACTTCCACTGAATAATCATAAGGGATTTGATTTAGGTCATACCTGAATGGTCTCCAACTGTTTGTGACACCACGGACGGTCATCTGCCAGGATCCTCTGTCCATGGGATTCTCCAGGCAAGAATACTGCAGTGGGTTGCCATTCCCCTCTCCAGGGCATCTTCCTGACCTAGGCATCGAACCCAGGTCTCCTGAATTGTAGGCAGATTCAGGGGTTTTCCCTACTTTCTTCAATTTAAGTCTGAACTTGGCCATAAGGAGCTCATGATCTGAGCCACAGTGAGCTCCTGGTCTTTTTTTGCTGACTGTATAGAGCCTCTCCATCTTTGACTGCAAATGATATAACCAATCTGATTCAGTATTGAGCATCTGGTGATGTCCATGTATACAGGCATCCCTTGTGTTGTTGGAAGAGGCTGTTCCCTATGACCAGTGCATTCTCTTGGCAAAACTCTGTTAGCCTTTGCCCTGCTTCATTTCGTACTCCAAGGCCTATTACTATTCTATTTTCCATCTCTTTAATTTTGTCATTTTTGAAAGTGTTATATAAATGGAATCATATAGAATGTAACCCATAGCCTTTTGATACTGACTTATTTTCACTCAGTATAATTCTGTTGCAATACTGCCAAGTGTTGAGTGTATTGAAAGCTCATTTCTTTCCATTGCTGTATAGTAATCCATGGTGTGAATGCCCCATGTCCAAGGACAAAGGAGAAGCCCCAACAAGAGGATAGGAAGGGCGAAATCATGTTTAGAATCAAACCCCATACCCACCAGAGATGCTCAGATGGCTCAAACAAAGCCTTGTGCTCACCAGGACCCAGAGACCCCACAGAGACTGAGCCAGGCCTGCCTTTGAGTGTCTGAGTGTCTCCTGCAGAGGCCTGGGTCAGCAGTGGCCAGCCATGGGGTCATGGGCTCTGGCTGCAGCAGACGTGGGTCATGCAGCGTGTGGCATAAGCCCTCGTGGAGAAGGTCACCGTTTGCACCACCACAGAGCCGCCGAGCAGATGACCCACAAACCGTACAATTATACCAAAGAAATTCTCACCCTGTTAAGAAAGTTCTAGGACCCACAACAGATTTCCCAACCTGGGGATCCAGAAGGGCGGCTTAGAACCCCCAGGGAATTCTCTTTGGAGGCCAGTGAGATTTGTTACAGAACTTCCACAGGACCAGGGACACAGATTTGGAGTACATGTTTGTTTGTGCAAACACAGTACAAGACTTTGTGCACACCAGGAGCCAAGAGAGAGGAGCAGTGTCCCCACAAGAGACTGAGCTGGACTTTCCTCTGAGTGTCCAGGAGTCTCTGGTGGAGGTACGGGTCGACAGTGGCCTGCTGCGGGGTCCAGGCGCTGAACACAACAGTGTGTGCACACTTCCTTTTGAAGGTCACCATTACCACAATTACCCGGACCACAGTTTGCCTCAGGGCAAACAACGGGGAGAGAACACAGCCCCGCCCATCAACAGAGAGTCAGATTCAAGATTTACTGAGCATGGCTCCGCCCACCAGAATAAGACCTAGTTTTCCCCACAGTCAGTCTCTCCCATGAGGAAGCTTCCACAAGCCTCTTATTCTTATCCACCAGAGGGCAGACAGAGTGAAAACCACAGTCACAGAGAACTAGCCAAACTGATCACATGGATCACAGGCTTGTCTAACTCAATGAAACTATGAGCCATGCCATGTAGGCCCACCCAAGAGGGACGGATCACGGTGGAGAGTTCTGACAAAACGTGGTCCACAGGAGAAGGGAGTGGTAAACCACTTCAGTATTCTTGCCTTGAGAAACCCACGAACAGTAGGAGAAAACTTATATCAGTACAAAAAATATGCACATACCTATGGCTGATTCATGCTGAGGTTTGACAGAAAACAGCAAAATTCTGTAAAGCAATTATTCTTCATTAAAAAAAGAAACTTAATGTTCTGCTAGGGGTAATTGTAGTAATGGCAACCTCCTTCAACAGGCCTTGTGCCTGCACTGTTGTATTCAGGGCCTCTGCCCCCAGCAGGCCACTGTCGGCCCACGCCTCCGCCAGACTCCTGGACACTCACAGGCAGGCACGGCTCAGTCTCGTGTGGGGACACTGCTCCTATTTCCTGGCGCCTCGTGCTCACAAGGTTTTGTCTGTGCCCTCTAAGAGTCTGTTGGAGGAAGTCCTGTGGAAGTTCCATAATCAAATTACAGAAGTGGCAGCAAATAGCTCAATCCTGAAAGCAACCCAAAGGTCCCTCAATGTATAAACAAATGTTAGAGCATTCATACCATGGAATATTATTCAGCAGTGCAAAGAAATGAGCTTTAGATACACTCAACACTTGGCTGGATTGCAACAGAATTAATACTGAGTGAAAATAGCCAGTATCAAAAGGCTATGGGTTACATACTACATGATTCCATTTATATAACACTTTCACAATGACAAAACTAAGAGATGGAAATCAGAATAGAAACTGTCAGGGATTAGTAAAGAGGAAAGGGATCTTTGCAGAGGTGGAACAATTGTGTATCTTTTTTGTCAGTTGGCTGCATGACTTGCAGGATCGGTCCCTATCAGGGATTGAACCTGGGCCCCAGAACTGAAAGCTCTGAGTCCTAACCACTGGACCACCAGGGAATTTCCAACAATTCTGTCTCTTGATTGTAGTGACGGTTAGACAAATCAGCACATGTGATACAGCTGTATAGAACTACACACACAATCATGCATGCACATACACTCATTCACATACACACACAAGTGGATGTGAAACTGGCAAAACTGAAAAAAGGTCCATAAAAAATACCCATGTCAGTTTTCAGGTTTTAGCATTGTACTATACTTCTGTGAGATGTCATCATTGGGGAAAACTGGGGAAAGGCTACACAGGACCTTTGGGTACTATGGATGCTGTTTCTTGTGAATCTGGAATCATTTCAAAATAAAAACTTAAAAGAAAAAACAAATCTACAGGGCCCATTGGTCATCTGTTCCTTAATTTCCCCACACATGTACCTCCTTTGAATACCCGACATTGGCATATGGCCATCTGCTCCAGACACCCAGGAAAGAAGCTGACTTCAGTCTCTCCCTGCCCGCATCCAGTTAGGTACCACTTCCTAGCGCAGTCAGCCCTGATAAAAATCTCAGGAGCAGATTTCCCCCTCTCTTATCACTGCCACCCCAGAGCCATCTGACCACATCCATCCCTGTCAGTCTCGGCTTCACCCAAATCCAATTTCAACTTTCCTGTGGGTCAATTTCACCAACACAGAATTCCTTACCCCAAATATTGTAATGTTTTCCACATCTGTGCCTTTCAGCAAACTTTCTCCCACCTGCTGGGAAAGTCCTCATATCCTCTCTCAAGCTTATACAAACTTTTACAAATGACCTCAAATCTTGCCTCATGATGAAGATTACTCCAGGTCCCCCAAGACCAAGTAATTGTCACCTCTTCAGCAACTACCCTGTTCTTCCCACAGAATTCTATCCTAGCACTTGTCACCTTAACCTGTAATTATTTAGTTGTGTGTTTGAAACCCACCTCCTAATTTGACAATCATCCGTCTGGTGGTTAGTTTCTCTCATCTTACTTGAAGAGAGAATATGCATGTTGGCCTTCCTGATGGTCTAGGGGTTAAGAATCCATCTGCCAATGCAGGAGACAGAGGGTGGGTCCCTGGTCTGGGACGACTGCACATGCCGTGGGGCAACTAAATGCACGAGCCACAACTACTGAAGCCCATGCACCCTGGAGCCTGTACTCCACAGCAAGAGAAGCTACTGCAATGGAGCCCGAGCACTGAAACTAGAGGGTAGCCCCTGCCTGCTGTCATTAGAAAAAGCCCATGCAAAGCAACTAAGACTCAGAACAGCCAAAATATAAAAAATAATAAAAAAATTTAAAACTATGCATGTTAAGTACATTAGGAGTGGAACAGCATTTTCTGGGTTGAACTGAGGATGTCTCAGCAATTTCAAGGAAAAATCCTTCTGTATTATTAAATGACTACTTAAATAGACCTTTAATACATCATACATCTCAGAGTTTATGGGTGGTCTCTATATTACTTGTAGGCCTGTATTTCCTCTAAACTTGAAAACTAGCTTTTCAAGACATGTATTCTTCACAGTCCACAGACAAAGATACCACAGTCCCACAAATCTTTCCTCCCCAGGTAAAACGAACAACTGGAATGTTGTTAAATGCCAAGGGCTGAGGGGAATTTGCAAAATGGTAGTCATGTACACACAGCAATGGTGAACACAGACACACAGCAATGGAGACACAGACAATAGCTGTGGTGGACACATGCACACAGCAATAGCGGACAGACCCATAGTGATGGTGGACACTGACACACAGCAATCTCAAACTGAATGGCTACTCAGGGCCCCTGAAAATATCACAACCACATGTTGGCAATACTTTGTATATTGGTGAGTAAACAAAAGTTCAGAACCAAGTACAGATCTAGAATCATTCAATTTCCTAAATAAGTTATTGACTAGGAAAAAAAAAAAGCACAACCTAAAAGTTGAGAATTATGTTTCATTTGGGGACCTTACTGAGAACTATAGCCTGGGAGACAGCATCTCAGAGAGCTATGAGGGAGAGAGCTCAAAGAGGGAAGGGAGGAGCCAGGATGTATAGAGGAAGTCTTTGTGGCAAAACAAAACAAAAATCATGTCGTCAAAGATCGAGATTACTGCTAATCACAAATAAGCCGACATCTCAAATTAATGATTATAGTTGCCTTTCTGTGAATGGGCAGATATAAGAGTCTGGGCTCACTGAAATCATTCCTTTGATGTGCATGTTAAAGGGGTCTGTCTGGGGCCTGCATCCTGCTTCTCTCCACCCCAATCCCTTCAGGTACACCATCAGGGGCAGCTGCAGTGACCAAGAGCTTAATGGCAAGCAACATTCTTTGTTTACTAAAATGCCAGGCAACACTTTTTTGTCCAACGTTCAGTGAAGGAAAATACAGGAATTTTATATCCTCATAAAGACATTTGACTCTTCCTTTAATTGACTAATTGTCCAGCTAAAGATGAGTTGTTGCAATCAAGGGAGACAAGGAGGGGAAGGGTGGATGATGCATCTGTCAAGAAGAATGTTAAAACCATCAAATGCTATTCCTGTTCATGAATGTTCACTAGTTGTCTAGTCACTAAGTCGTGTCTGACTCTCTTGCTACCCCACCTGCCAGGCTCCTCTGTCCGTGGGATTCACCAGGCTAGGATACTAGGGCGAGTTGCCATTTTCTTCTCCAGGGGATCCTCCCAACCCAGGGATTGAACCCATATCTCCTGCATTACAGGCGGATTCTTTCCCACTGAGCTACCTGGGAACCCCCCTTATTACTATAGTATGTACCACCCAGCAATTCTTAATGAATCTCAGGACCCTGGAACCCCAGTGTTCCCTGGAACCCCACTTGAGAAACACTGGTTGAGCACTGTCAACAGACTTGGCCACAGAAAAGTCCACGGTCTCTCTCGACAGCCTCCCCTCCCTCTGCGTCGCCTGCTCCCAAGCCTCTCCTCTCTGGGAGCTACAGTTTCTCTCAGGAGCTGGAGGAGCAGCCATCAGTTGCAGGGTATGTTGGTTTAGGCCCATGGAGGTCAAAATACTTGGTGATTCGTGGCAGCCAGGAATGCCCTCTGCTCTGGCCAGCGGGTGGGTGAGAGCTCTGTCTGGGGTGTTAGGTGCCGTGAGTCTCAGGGAGGAACGAAGCGAACATTAGTGACACTCGTGAGCGGTGAGTGAGAGCCTCTAACTGAGCAGCAATAGGTCTATTTCATTTTTAGGCAGACGGGGAATCATGGGAAAAGGAAATTCGGGTAGAAACCTGCAGATAATTGGGGTGGGAGTGGGAAGGGGTACGCAGTCCCTGTGCTGGAGACGGAAACAATTTGGTCTTGTGAGGCTGGGAGAGGGAGGGCTTGTTATTCGAATGTTTGAAACTTGGAAATTCTTTTATGTGGTTAACTGAAATGTGAATGTGTGATTGCATTGTCCATATGTTTGGTGAAAAGAACCTATTTCGGCAGAAACTGTGGAATGATAGTGAGCTCACTAGCACCTCCTTCGTATATAGAAAGAGTGACATACAGTTTTAAAAGCAGTGGAAGATCGCTGTAGCAGGGTTGAGCAAATAAGAATGGTGTTATGAGCAACATGGAATGTTGTGTGGTGGGATTTTCCTTGAACGTGAAGCCCAGTATGTATATTTTCATCTCCAGTATCTGGTGTATAGTAATCAGTCGGCCTTTGATTGAAAGGGTGGATGAATAAATCCCTAATACTCATCCTTTTTAAAACCTGACTTTAAACTGATGGACCAGCGAAGAACCCTTGAGACTAACTTCACTTTGTGGGCCAAACAGAGTCAGAATTATCCGGATGAACTTTAGGTTCCTGTACAGATTGGTAGTCACTAGTCTGACATAGTTGATGGTTGCCGATAAGAAAAAGAATTTGGGGCCTTAAGGTAGAAAATAACTGACTCTTGTTTTACAAGATTTGCACAAGTTCGCAAGGAGAAAACTGACATTATGGGCTAGAAGAAGCAGTTGGTCTTAGTGTACTGATGAATAGTAAAATGTGTAGATTTGGTGAATACTGCTTAAAGATCTACGGTGTTTTAGTCCTCTGTGTGTGTGTGTGCGCACACGCTCGCGCTCAGTCATGTCTGATTCTTTGCTGCACTGTGGACTTGTAGTCTGCCAGGCTTCTGTTTCTGTGGAAATTTCCAGGCAAGAATACTGGAGTCGGTTGCCATTTCTTACTTCAGGGGATCTTCCCAACTCAGAGATTGAACCCACATCTCTTGCATCACCTGCATTAGCAAGCAGATTCTTTACCACTGTGCCACCTGGGCATCCCTTTTAGTCCTGCTTCTTACACCTTTATACGCATATTCCTGAGTAACACATTGATGATTCCTACATGAGAGAGTGATGTTGAATGAATACACAGATGAGTGAATTCACAGGTGCTTTTGCTGAGTGTAACTGTCTTACTTCTTCATCTACTTGTTTGTGTCCTAACACGTGAAATAACTAGTTCTGCCTCATGCATGCTTAGGTGTCTGTTTTGGATTGGCATTACCTCACATGGACTCGCACTGTGCTCTTCAGGTGATGGTAGACAGCTGGCATGTTCTGCATGTCATTGCGTCCTCATTATTTCTTGTTTCCAGTGTCCTGTCATTATCTTTCCTCCTTTGACCTCTGTCTTCTCTCTGGACTTGGAGGCCTTCTGTCTTCCCGTTGGATTACTGATTTAACTTTTCAGCATTTTAAGAATTTCCTACCTGCTAAGTAGTATGTCAAGGCTGCATATTGTCACCCTGCTTATTTAGCTTATATGCAGATTGCACACATGCATGCTAAGTCACTTCAGTCGTGTCCAACTCTGTGTGATCCTGTGGACTGCAGCTTGCCAGGCTCCTCTGTCCATGGATTCTCCTCCGGCAAGAATACTGGAGTGGGATGCTATGCCCTCCTCCAGGGGATCTTCCCTTCCCAGGGATCAAACCCATATCTCTTACATATTACCTGCATTGGCAGGCATGTTCTTTACCACTAGTGCCATCTGGGAAGCACTTTATGCAGAGTATATCATGCGAAATGCTGGGCTGGCTGAATCACAAGCTGGAATCAAGATTGCCAGGAGAAATTCAACCATCTCAAATCTGCAGATGATAGCACTTTAATGGCAGAAAGCAAAGAGGAACTAAAGAACCTCTTGATGAAGGTGAAAGAGGAGGGTGAAAAAGCTGGCTTAAAGCTCAACATTTAAAAAAACAAATATCATGGCATCTGGTCCCATCACTTCATGGCAAATTGATGGGGGAAAAGTGGGAACTGTGACAGATATTCTGTCTTGGGCTCCAAAATCACTGTAGACAGTGACTGTAGCCACGGAACTAAAAGATGCTTGCTCCTTGGAAGAAAAGCTGTGACAAACCTTGACAGCATATTAAAAAGCAGAGACATGACTTTGCCAACAAAGGTCCATCTAGTCAAAGCAATGGTTTTTCCAGTAGTCCTGTATGGATGTGAGAGATGGACTGTAAAGAAAGGTGAGTGCTAAAGAATTGAAGCTTTTGAATTGTGGTGCTAGAGAAGACTCTTGAAAATCCCTTGAAATGCAAGGAGATCAAACCAGTCAATCATAAGGGAAATCAACCCTGAATGTTCATTGGAAGGACTGATGCTGAAGCTGAAGCTCCAGTACTTTGACCCCTTGATGTGAAGAGCTGACTCTTTGGAAAAGACCCTGATGGTAGGAAAAACTGACGGCAAGAGAAGAGGACGACATAGGATGAGATGGGTGGATGGTATCACTGACTCAGTGGACATGAGTGTAAGCAAACTCAGGGTGATAGTGAAGGAAGCCTGACATACTGCAGTCCATGGGTCGCAGAGAGGCGGGGACGGTTTAGCAACTGAGCAACAGCTATGTAGTCATCCCTGGATATCTGCAGGGAGGGGGGCACGAGGGAGCATTGATGCAAAAAAGGTGTCGAAGTCCCTTAAATAAAATGACACAGTTCTTGCATAGAACACCCCACCCTGCCCTCCTGTGCACTTTTAATCACCTCAGGGACTTAAAACGCCTCATGTGACAGACGTGCTGTGTCAGTGACTGCTGGAGTGAGGGAATTCTAGTTTACCTTTGGGAACTTTATGGAACTTTCCCCCAAACAGTTTGGATCTGCATTTGGTTGAATCCTTGAATTCGGAGCCCAGGATGCAGACGCCTGAGCACATCATGAGTCAGACTGGTCACCAGGACCACAGAGATGCACAGGGCGTGGCCCTTCTCTTGCAGAAGTTGTCAACATGTCTGCGCATCACCAGTAAGACATGGTGGTATGTGTGGCACAATCCAGAGCAAATACAAGGTTCTGTGTTGTTCTGGAGAGAGCCTGGTTATAGTAGGGGTTGAGGTGGGCGAGGCAGGCTTTGCAGCAGATGGTGTAGCTTTACTTGTCAGTATTCTTCTGTCACATCATATTCCAAAAGCAAAATTTATCAAACCGTCAAGATTGGCCAGTCTGTCATCAAATCAACTTTCCCTGCTAAAAGAAGTTTTCTTGGAGGAACTAGTCTTTGCTAGTTAATCCCATCAAGAGAAATGCCTGCCTTTCAGAATAATCCGTGAGTTCAAAACAGAACCATCCCTTCACTTAAAAGTTGATCAGGTTCTGTCATGTCCAGCAGTTTTTGGCTGGGCTGCTTTTCTGTGTAAACAACAAATAATCTTGAAGGGATTTTCCCTTCTGAGGACTAGACTCAAATCCAAGATAGGGTGATCTACTCAAACTTCTTCATACACTTAGGCAATGAAGTATTTAGGCTGTTTCGAAACATCCCTGTGAATGATAGAGACATTAAAATCAAAATCATCCAGATTCTCCATAAAGCATAAGTTTGTGTTTTGGTCAGCCTATAAAGTTCTCTACCTTCTGTTAAAATGTAGAGAATCCTCTCCCATAAACACACAAATTTAGAATTACTAAGTTTTAGCTTGAGAGTTTCAAGGATAAAAGAAGACACTTGGGAGGAAAAGAAGCCTGGAGCTATTTTTGAATGAAAAAGAAAATTCAGGAGAATCAAAATCTTTTATTTTTGTTGCATGACTTAATAATTCAACTGTACTTTTCTTTCTCCCAAAGCAGATAGGCATAGACAATGATTGCAATAGGTAAATAGGTACTTTGTTTTAAAAAATCTTATAACAGTGTTCAGATCAAATTCCTTCCAAATTGAATTTGATTAACTTCTGAATAAGAACTACCATTTTTAAGTAAAATTCCTGCATTCCAGAGAGTCTTATAGTTTATCTGGCATGTGGGATCTGAGTTCCCTGAGCAGGAATTGAACCTGTGCCCCGCTACAGTGGAAGCTCAGAATCCTAGCCACTGGATTGCCAGAGAAGTCCCTCTAGAGGGTATTATAAGCAGCTCCAAAGCAAGAAAGGGAAATCATATTGATTTAAACCATGCTGGAATAACTATTTTGCACATCACCAATAGCCAATAATGGTTTCCCTGATAGCTCAGTTGGTAAAGAATCTGCCTACAATGCAGGAGACCCCAGTTCGATTCCTGGGTCAGGAAGATCCCCTGGAGAAGGGATAGGCTACCCATTCCAGTATTCTTGGGCTTCCCTTGTGGCTCAGCTGGTGAAGAATCCGCCTGCAACGCAGGAGACCTGGGTTTGATCCCTGGGTTGGGAAGATCCCCTAGAGAAGGGAAAGGCTACCCACGGCAGTGTTCTGGCCTGGAGAATTCCACAGACTGTATAGGCCATGGGGTCACAAGGAGTCAGACAGGACTGAGAGAGTTTCACTTGCACTTTTGATAGGCAATACTATTTGGAAGATTTGGAGATGGTCTGGTTTGCATTTCACAGATA
The DNA here is from genome assembly GCF_910594005.1 of Cervus elaphus. Lineage (NCBI taxonomy): Eukaryota > Metazoa > Chordata > Mammalia > Artiodactyla > Cervidae > Cervus > Cervus elaphus. Next base: position 9,278,192 of record NC_057847.1, read on the forward strand.
CACTTTAAAATACCTCATGTATTAGGTCAAGCTTTACCTCAGACAGATGCTAAGAGATATGAAAATGTGTAGAGTTTTGCTGTATTGAAGATCATTATCTAAAAACTGCCTGGTTTTTGTTTGTCCGGAGAGCAGAGTGAGTTGAACGGGAAAAAACTGAAAAGCATATTCAGTCCTCCAAAGACAAGGAATGCGTCCAGTCTCTGGACAAACCTGAGCGGTAAGCACTCCGTTGGCCCCATGGGCAGCATGCAGGCCATGGGGGGCTCTTTCCATTGGGGGAATGCTGTATCTTCTGTGCATCAGCGTCATGAATGCTGTGAGGATGAGCGTGTTTATGGGCACCATCTTTTTCCTCAGTCCAGTTCAGTTCTGCTCACTTGCTCAGTCGTGTCCAGCTCTTTGCGACCCCGTGAACCGCAGCACGCCGGGCCTCCCTGTCGATCACCAACTCCCAGAGTCCACCCAAACCCATGTACATTGTGTCGGTGATGCCATCCTACCATCTCATACTCCGTCATCCCCTTCTCCTCCTTCCCTCCATTGTTCCCAGCATCAGGGTCTTTTCCAATGAGTCAGCTCTTCACATCAGGTGGCCAAAGTACTGGAGTTTCAGCTTCAACATCAGTCCTTCCAGTGAACACCCAGGAGTGATCTCCTCTAGGATGAACTGGTTGGATCTGCTTGCAGTCCAAGGGGCTCTCAAGAGTCATCTCCGACACCCAGTTCAAAAGCATCAATGCTTCTGTGCTCAGCTTTGTTTATAGTCCAACTCTCACATCTCTACATTACCACTGGAAAAACCATAGCCTTGACTAGATGGACCTTTGTTGACAAAGTAACGTCTCTGCTTTTTAATATGCTGTCTAGGTTAGTCATAACTCTCCTTCCAAGCAGTAAGCGTCTTTTAATTTCATGGCTGCAATCACCATCTGCAGTGATTTTGGAGCCCAGAAAAATAGTCAGCCGCTATCTGCACTGTTTCCCCATCAATTTGCCGTGAAGTGATGGGACCGGATGCCATGATTTTAGTTTTCCGAATGTTGAGCTTTAAGCCAACTTTTTCACTCTCCTCTTTCACTTTCATCAAGAGGCTCTTTAGTTCTTCACTCTCTACCATAAGGGTGGTGTCATCTGCATATCTGAGATTATTGATACTTGTCCTGGCAGTCTTGAGTCCAGCTTTTCCTCTTAACTTGGCTTTATTTCCTCAGGTTCCTTTATGAACTGTCACTAATCTCCAACTTTTCAGAGCAAGTCTTTTGCATCCTGTTTCAGTCCATATTTTCAGAATGCATTTGCTCAATTCGGTGCAAACTGGAGCTGCTACACAAGTTGTGTGAGGTAGGTGCTTCGGTTCTGATGCCTTATAGTGCTCAGTCATGTTCATATTTCAAACAAGTTGTCTTTTATTTACAGTAAATACTGCCAACCGAGTGCCATTTGAATGCATTTTCTTTATTTTGCTCCATTTTGCAGAGAGCCCCTCAACAAATTGTTAGTGATTCCAACCAAATGCTTCAGGGATAGCTATACGACTCGACAGAAGAGAAATATTCTTCTGAAAATAAAAAACAAATGCTTGGCAGAAATGACCAATATTAACCTCTAAAACCGTTTGTCAGAATTTAATAGTACCATTCATTCTGGTTGTGGTAAATATTTTGAAAAGTAGCATTATGTCATAAAAGAGATTTTCAGAGGAAGTGACGCACAAATTCAGGTTAAACTGTGTGTTTTGGAAGAAGTGAGCGTGAACCTTCCAGGGATAAACCTAAATTTGGAAATTAGACTTTATCCCTGTGTTTTGGTTCCCCACACCTTATGCTAAAAATGTCACCCAGAGACAGGCGCAGTTGGACGTTGTACTGTGGTGGTTCTCACGTTGCAGGTCTATTTGGTGTCCTTGCAATTACACCACAGAAGCATCCTAGGCTGGAACCTCTCAGCTGGAGGAGCACAACCGGCATGCTGTGAGTGGTGCAGCTTTTTCAAAGTTATCTTTGGAGACGCTGTTCTTAAATATACCTAAAATGAGCATTGATGAAATTTGGATATGACCCATAATTATTAATATGATCTGAATATCTGCCACTGACTTGAGAAAATTGAAATAGCGAGTGAGAAATTCTTTATTCTGTTTTACAGACATTAAAACATGGCTCAGGGGTTATGCAGGTTTGGGGCTTGGTTCTGGCCTTTGGCAACTACGTGAATGGTGGAAATAAAACTTGGGGACAGGCAGACGGTTTTGAATTAGATATTCTCCCGAAGCTGAAAGATGTTTAAAGCAATGTAAGTATTTTGAGTGAGTGAAGATAGCAAACTGAGGAGTGGGTGTCTGTTTCGTAATACGTTGAACTGTAAACCAGAGCGATAAATGTTTATGCTGCAAGGTCAAAAGGTCTGTTCTGTTCTGAGCCAGATCAAGGTAATGGTCACCATATATTTGTGATCGAGAGAAGAATGATTTTCCTAAAGTGAGTAATTTTGAATCCTATATCTAACAAATAATTGAGTAGACAGTATTTTAAAATAAAAATAATTAATTTGTACTTTCTTTACCATATCTGCTAATATTTATCTATTTGGAACTAGGACTAGTTAATTTTTATGAATCAGACAGTATATCCATCCCTTTCTTCTTCTCTCCATGTTAAGCAAGTGACTCCCAACAGGCCCAGATTTTAAAAACAAAACAAAGATGAGTGAAAATCACTTAGTCGTGTCTGACTCTTTGTGAGCCCATGGCCTATACAGTCTGTGGAATTTTCCAGGCAATACTAGAGTGGGTAGCCTTTCCCTTCTCCAGGGGATCTTCCAAACCCAGGGATTAAACTCAGGTCTCCCGCATTGCGGGTGGATTCTTCACTAGCTGAGCCGCAAGGAAAGCCCAAGAATACTAGAGTGGGTAGTCTTTCCCTTCTCCAGGGGATCTTCTCAACCTAGGAATTGAACTGGGATCTCCTGCATTGTAGGTGGATTCTTTCCCAACTGAGCTCTCAGAAAAAACCCAAATTTAAAAGATGATTCTCTTTCTGCGTAGAATCCTCCTTTTGATCTTGGTGTGTGTGGGACATCTGCGCCCTCTTTGTCAAACTTCTGTAAGCTCTCTTCTTTCTAAATACATTTTATCATGTTTCAAGTTTACAACATCAGACTTTAACCACTCTGGTGGTTTCCCTGATCTTAGATTTCCACCAACACTCTCATAATCTCTTAGACGTTAATTTTAAGCAAAGACAACTAGAGAAGTCAAATTTTTAAAAAATAATTAGGCTTCCTAAAGGATGTTCTCATGCCTACCAACATCAAGGAGAGGATTACATGGAGACAAAGAGAATTGTCTTTTAAATATTTTTTCTCCATATGATCTTCTTCTTGATATTGGCAGGCATGGGAACATCTGAACCCTTTGGCAAGCATAGTTATTTTTTTAAAAATTCTACTTCTCTTGTTGTGTTTGTTTAAAATTAACATCTAAGAGATTATGAGAGTGTCGGTAGAAATATAAGATCAGGGAAACCACCAGAGTGGTTAAAGTCTGACATTGTAAACTTTGAAAATAATAGAATTTATTTCTAAAGGATAGAGATGATAGAAGCTTCACAAAGATCTCTATGATGTAGGAAATGTTTTTAAAATATTAAGTTCAAGTGAGGGAATGCCCAGGTGGCACTAGTGATAAAGAATGAGCCTGCCAGTGAAGGAGACGTAAGAGATCCTGAGTCAGGTTCGATTCCTAGGTCGGGAAGATCTCCTGGAGGAGGGCATGGCAACCCATTCCAATATTCTTGCTGAAGAATCCCATGGAGAGAGAAACCAGGCAGGCTACAGTCCACTGGGTTGCAGAGTCGGACATGACTGAAGCAACTTAGCTTGCACACCGCAAGGTTAAGTGAACGATTGGCCTATAAAAATGAAAATACAGAGAAGTGTCCTCCTAGATATGGAAATAATAAGGAAATAATCTCCCTGACAGAAGGGAGATACTTATTTGGTCGTTTCTGCGGTCAGCAACTCACTGGTTTATTTATTCATCCACTCATATGTTCATTTGACATTCTTTTATCCAGCTTCTATGAAATGCCAGGCAATGTACTTTTCCGAAATCAGGAGAAGCGTAGTCCTTTCTTGGAACACCAACAGCATATAACTTTTGTGATTTTTATGGTTCTATTTGTCCAAGTGCCTTTTTATTTGTATGATACACATTTTCTCAGGAACCTTCAATATGTCAACCTGATAAATCACATTTATTCAAAATTTATTTATTTTTCTAATCACATGGTAGGTTTTGAATAGTTCTTTTTTAAAAGGTTTATTTGTTTATTTTACATTTCTGTGCTGGGTCTTCACTGCTGCACGTACAGGCTCCCTCTAACTCCCGTGAGCGGGGACTCCTCTCCAGTCGCAGTGCACGGGCTTCTCATTGCAGTGGTTTCTCTTGTTCTGGAGTGCGGGCTCCCAGCCTGCAGGCTTCAGGAGTTGCAGCTCTCAGGCTCTGGAACATGAGCTCACTAGTTGGGGCACACGGGCTTAGCCCCACAGCCTGTGGAACCTTCCCGGGTTGGGAATCCAGCTTGTGCCCCCAGCACTGGCTGGTGGATTCTCAACCACTGGACCACCAGGGAAATGCTGACTAGTTCTTAACAACTGATTGTTGGATTGAAACAAGTAATGTTTGCAAATAACATTAGAATATAAATATAATCAATAAGCTGTTATTCATAAAAAATGAATCTGAAGTAGATTGTTATGGTTATATTTATATATGTATAAGGGATTATTTGTTTTTTGTATTGGTTAATATATCTTATTCAATCCTCCTATAAGTTAAATTTCATTAATTGAAACAATTAAGAAATGAGATGGATAAAAATAATCAAGAGGTAAAATTTTTTTCCCTTTATTTAATTATTTATTTTTTCAGTGGGTTTTGTCATACATTGATATGAATCAGCCATAGATTTACACATATTCCCCATCCCGATCCCCCCCCCCCCCACCTCCCTCTCCACCTGATCCCTCTGGGTTTTCCCAGTGCACCAGGCCCGAGCACTTGTCTCATGCATCCCACCTGGGCTGGTGATCTGTTTCACCATGGATAATATACATGCTGTTCTTTCGAAACATCCCACCCTCACCTTCTCCCACAGAGTTCAAAAGTCTGTTCTGTACTTCTGTGTCTCTTTTTCTGTTTTGCATATAGGGTTGTCATTACCATCTTTCTAAAACTTTTTTAATAGTTTAACTTGCATTCTCACAAGGGCTCAGCAAAGTCTATTTGGTTCTTTCTCTATAAAATAAAGATAACTCTGTCTGTATAGTTGCATAGACTTGCATGTGTGGAATTGTTACTCAGGTCACTCAGAATTACCTAGGCATTTAGTAAGGGTTTTGTTAATTGCCTGAGGTATTGCTGATCATTTCACTGATTTACAAGTTAGGAAAGACACAGGAAGTTAGTTGCTTAAATCCTGCTTCTAATAAATGTACTACTTTTGTTACGATAGCTGTGCATTTCTGTGTAATCCATGTGTGTAGTAAAACATGTTGTTGCTGTTGCTGCTTAGCTGTTAAGTCGTGTCCGACTCTTTGCAACCCCGTGAACAGGAGCCCACCAGGCTCTCTGTCCATGGGATTTCCCAGGCAAGAATCCTGGAGTGGGCTGCCGTTTCCTTCTCCAGGGGATTTTCCCCACCCAGGGACTGAACCCCTGTCTCCTGCATTGGCAGGTGGATCCTCTATTGCTGAGCCACCGGGGAAGCCCCTCTTATGTTCAGGGAGACTGTGTTGTGTTAGTCGCTCAATCGTGTCCGACTCTCTGTGACCCCATGGACTGCAGCCCACCAGGCTCCTCTTTCCATGTGATTTTCTAGACAAGAACACTGGATTGGGTTGCCATTCCCTCCTCCAGGGGATCTTCCAGACCCAGGGCTTGAACCCGCATCTCCTGCCTTGGCAGGCAGGTTCTTTACCATCTGAGCCACCAGGGAAGCCCATCAGGGAGTCTACTAGATATATTATCACATCCCTTTTCTGACTTGTTTATAAAGGAATGTGGCTCTTTTTATCAATGAGGGGAAAGTCATGGTTAGATTGGATATTCCAGAAAACAAAGTTTTTCCATAGGGTATGTTTTAAAAAACATGTATTTGGTTTCATACATCCTGTTTATCTAGTATTCATTTTGAGAATTAAAAAAAAACCCTATATTAATGCCTCTAAGTGTGCCAGAAAAGAAGGAATGCTCTTCTTTGAAGATTGTTAGATATGAAGCACTTTTTTCTTCTTTAGAACTACATACATTGCATTTTTATAGCTGCATAGATACTAATTCTTGAATCTCAGTTGCTGACATAGTTTATAACATGAATTTGCATTTTTAAAGCTCCAGCTTCCTTGAGATAATACTTAACTTTAAAATTTTCTTAATCTACTTAGTAATAAACCTCAGTCAAGCTTCCTGTTTGAGTGGTCCCTATTGGTTCAGCCATACAGAAATGCTGGTGCTATTTTGTCATTTCTGTTTAGATAGTGGTTATACCTGTTAATAATAAGAAATAAAATTAATGGATTAATTTTCTGGTTGAGGAAGGTGAAAGCAGGAAGGTGTGTCCAACTGAGACAACCCTTGAAACAGTTGTGCTTCCTCTTGGGGCTCGGGTGGGAACAGAGACGGGGTGCACAAGACCATCTGGGCCATTAAACGATAGGAACATGAAACAGAGAATGTCTCCTTTCATCCCAAGTAGTCTCATCTACATGTGTGGATTTACTGGGATGAGTTTTATTTAATGCTGTATCTTTAGTCATTTTCAAAAATGTATTTCTACTCACTTTGGTCTCTCTGCCTAGGACAATAGCAGAAGCCTGCTGTCATCTATCCTGTCATGTCATCTTCGCCGTGTTGATGAGGGGAGATGGTGATCACGGAGTCACATTCTGTTATTCCTTGTTGCTGAGCGATGTGGTCGTGTTTGATGTTCTCTGTCATTGCTGCTGCTGTTCTGCCCTCGTGTATTGAAACATTCTGTGCTTCGTGCTGACCAGGATGCTGGGGAAGAACGGTGTGTGTTTCCACTGCCCAAGCCCCAGGACCTCTTTCAGGCCTCGCAGATGAAGTTTGAAGATTTTCAAAAAGACATCAGACAACTCAAGAAAGACCTGAGAGGTAACTTACAATGTTACAGAAACTCAGTTGTTATTTATGCTTAACTTATGTGCAGAGTACATCATGAGAAACGGTGGGCTGGAAGAAGCACAAGCTGGAATCAAGATTGCCGGGAGAAATATCAATAACCTCAAATATGCAGATGACACCCGCTTATGGCAGAAAGTGAAGAGGAACTGAAAAGGCTCTTGATGAAAGTGAAAGAAGAGAGTGAAAAAGTTGGCTTCAAGGTCAACATTCAGAAAACTAAGATCATGGCATCTGGTCCCATCCTTTCATGGGAAATAGATGGGGAAACAGTGGGGAAAGTGTCAGACTTTATTTTTGGGGCTCCAAAATCACTGCAGATGGTGATTTCAGCCATGAACTTAAAAGACACTTACGGCTTGGAAGGAAAGTTATGACCAACCAGGACAGCATATGAGAAAGCAGAGACATTACTTTGCCAACAAAGGTCCGTCTAGTCAAGGCTATGGTTTTTCCTGTGGTCATGTATGGATATGAGAGCTGGACTGTGAAGAAAGCTGAGCACTGAAGAATTGATGCTTTTAAACTGTGGTGTTGGAGAAGGCTCTTGAGAGTCCCTTGAACTGCAAGGAGATCCAGCCAGTCCATCCTGAGGGAGATGAGTCCTGGGTGTTCATTGGAAGGACTGATGCTGAAGCTGAAAGTCCAATACTTTGGCCACCTGATGCGAAGAGTTGACTCATTGGAAAAGACCCTGATGCTGGGAGGGACTGGGGGCAGGAGGAGAAGGGGACAACAGAGGATGATATGGCTGGATGGCATCACCGCCTCGATGGACATGAGTTTGAGTAAACTCCGGGAGTTGGTGATGGACCGGGAGGTCTGGCGTGCTGCGATTCATGGGGTCGCAAAGAGTCGGACATGACTGAAGGACTGAACTGAGCTGACTGAAGGAGAGAACAGATTTTTCAGTGTTTCTAAAGAAAGTAAACATCAATGTAAAGAAACATTTTCATATGTGGCAAAAGAAAAATTTTACAAATAATCTTATTCTTTCATTGTTTAAAAAGTTATGTGTATTAGAAATCTAGTTATTTAAACACATCTTGGTTATTTGAATAGCAGCCTCTTTCACCAGAGACAAATTTTATTGCCTTACTTTCACTTTAGGTTCAAGAATATTTGTACATTTATCATATCTTGTAAAAGACACATATCTCCTCCCCACCTGCCCTTGGTACACTTGCCTAAGATTTTGTGGCATGTGAACCTTCCTGGGAGGAAAACATTTTTTCATGTATTTGGTAAAAAAAAAAAAAGAAAAAGCATGTGTACTGGTTTATTGTCATTGTTCAGTTGCTGAGTCACGTCTGCCTCTGTGTGACGCCATGGACTGCAGCACACCAGGCTTTCCTGTGCTTTACTGTCTCTCAGAGTTTGCCCACGCGCATGTCCACTGGGGCTTCCCACGTGCCCCTAGTGGTGAAGAACCCTGGTGACAATGCGGGAGACAGAACAGATGCAGGTTCGATCCCTGGGTTGGGAAGATCCCCTGGAGAGGAGCATGGCAGTCCACTCCAGTGTTCTTGCCTGGAGAGCCCCCATGGGCACAGGAGACTGGCTGGATGCAGCCCATAGGGCCTCAGAGAGTCAGCCGCCGCTGGCGGCGCTCGGCACACGGGCTCGCATCCCACGGACTGGGTGATGCCATCCAACCCTCCCACCTCTGTCACCCCTTCTCTCACCGCCCTCAGTCTTTCCCAGCATCAGGGTCTTTTCCAGTGAGTCGGCTCTTCACATCAGGTGCCCAAAGTACTGGAGCTTCAGCCTCAGCCTCAGTCCTTCCAGTGACCTTTCAGGAGTGACTTCCTTTAAACTGACTGGTTTAATCACCTTGGTGTCCAACGTGCTCTTACGAGTCTTCTCAATTGTCAGTTGAGAAGCCTTAGATCATTTTGAAGAGACTTTGAAATTCTTCAAAATGGTAAATTTAAAGTAATGCAGAAAAGCAGATAGTTTACAGTTTTTTATTTTTTGTAAATAAAAATCCTTTCATCTGTCCTACCTTTATAAATGAGGTACAGCTGGCTATAACATTATTACTCGTTTCAGGTGTACAACTTAATGATGGCAAAGGTCCGTATAGTCAAAGCTATGGTCTTTCCAGTGATCATGTACAGACGTGAGAGTTCGACCATAAAGAAGGCTGCTGCTGCTAAGTCGCTTCAGTCGTGTCCGACTCTGAGCGACCCCATGGACTGCAGCCTAGCAGGCTCCTCTGTCCATGGGGTTTTCCAGGCAAGAGTACTGGAGTGGGGTGCCATCGCCTTCTCTGAAAGAAGGCTGAGCGCCTAAGAATTGATGTCTTCAAATTGCAGTGGTGGAGAAGACTTTTAAGAGTCCCTTGGGCAGCAAGGGGGCCTGTAACAGGTTGTGGGGGAATAGTCACAGTGCTGGAGACAGGATATATTTGAGGGATATTAATAACATAGAACAGAAATCACTTGCTGACCAAATGAACATAAAGGCGATGGATGGTGTTCAGATTTCAGGTTTCAATGGCTGGGTGAGTCACTGAGATAGAGAAAAGAAATCCTGGGAAAGTTCTGAATGAGTAGTATAATCATCTTAGGTGGACACACAGGTGAATATTCCCACTAAGCAGGTGTCTGTATGCAGTAGTTGTGGGAGAGGAGCTGAGATGGAGGATTGCACATCACAGGGCAGGTGATTATTTAGTGCATGTGATCACCTAGGAAGATAAGAAAACAGATTCTAGGGTAGAATTCTGGAGGAGAATACAGTTACAGGATGAACAGGAGAATCCCCAACAGGTGTTGGTAGTCAGACAGGTGGAAAGAACATGAGAGACGCTGTTGGAAGGGAAGCCAGAGTGGGGGATAGTTCAGAAGTGGGGAATGATAATAGTGGTGCATGCTCCTGAATGAAACCTTCTCTTGGATTGGTATAGGCAGAAACCAGTCCTCGGAGGTTTTTACATTGGAGGGAAGTGAGAAAGTAGAGTGCAACTCTGCAGTGACTTTAAAAGTTATTGTTGGACAAGTATAAGTGATACATGAGCATTTGACTTACTGTTTAATTGAAATCACTGCAATTAGCTTTCTCTGATATATACTAACATATGTGATAATTTTATTGTCATGCATTGTTAGAAAACTACTTGGTAATCTCCAGATCCTTATGCATCATGTATTTATTTATTTTAACTTTATTTATGCAGCTTTAAGTACAGTTGATTTCTGATGTTATGTTCGTTTCTGCTATACAGTGAAGGGAATCAGTTGCACATATGTCTACTCTTTTTTAGATTTCTTTCCTGATAGGGAAATCTGTGCTGTACAGAATGTCTTTTTGGTTATCTATTTGTTGGTTACCTATGTGTTGGCTGTCTATCATAGCACGCATATGTCAATCCCAATCTCCCAATTTATCCCTCCTCCCCATTCTTCTGGACTTTCCTGGTGGCTCAGATGGTGAAAAATCTGCCTGCAGATTTTTCGACCCAGGGTTCGATCCCTGAGTCAGGAAGATCCCCTAGAGAAGGGAATGTCAACGCACTCCAATATTCTTGCCTGGAGAATTCCATGGACAGAGGAGCACGGCGGGCTACAGTCCATGGGGTCGCAAAGAATGAGATCTGACTGAGCAGTTGAACACTTCCCATTCCTCCTGGTAACCCTGAATTTTTTTTGTTGTTTTCGATATCTGTGATTCTGTTTCTATTTTGTAACTAGGTTCATTTGTACCATTTATTTTAGAGTCCACATGTAAGTGGTAATATATGATATTTGTCTTTGTCAGATTTGCTTCACCGCAAGTGGCATTATTTCATTCTTTTTATGGCTGAGTAGTGTTCCATTGTGTATACATATATACACACACAATGTGGTATATATATACACTTATACCCCACACCTCCTTAATCCATCTGCCTATTGATGGACATTTAGGTTGCTTTCATGTCCTGGCTTTTGTAAATAGTGCTGCAGTGAACATTGGGGTACATGCATCTTTTTGAATATGTTTCTTTTTTCAGATGTATTTGCAATCATATGGTAGCCCTGCTTTTAGTTTTGAAAGGAACCTCCACACTGTTCTCCAAGTGGCTGCACCAGTTTGCATTCCCACTAACAGTGTGGGAAGGTTCCCTTTTCTCCACACCTTCACTAGCATTTACTGTTTGTAGACTTTTAGATGCTGGCTGTTCTGACTGGTGTGAGGTGGTACCTTATTGTGGTTTAGGTTTGCACTTTTTAAATAATGAGCACTCTTCATGTGCCTCTTGACCATCTGTGTGTCTTTTTTTAAGAACCATCTATTTAGATCTTTTGCCATTTTGGAGCTGGATTGTTTGTTTTCTTTTACACTGAGCTGTGTGAGCTGCTTGTATATTTTGGAGATTAATCCCTTGTCAGTCACTTCATCTGCAATATTTTCTCCCATTCTGCAGACTGCTTTTTTGTTTTGTTTATGGTTTCCTTTGCTGTGCAAAAGCTCTGAAGTTTAATTAGCTTCCGTTTGTTTGTTTTTGTTTTTATTTTCTTTGCTCTAGGAGGTGGATCAGAAAAGCTCTTACTGTGATTCCTGTCAGAGCGGCTGTGCCTGTGTTTACCTTTCAGAGTCTCCTAGTGTCCAGCCTTACGTCTGGGTCTCTGACCCGCTCTGAGTAGACTTTTGTGTATGGTGTCAGGGAGTGTTCTGCTGGTATCATCTCACAAGTAGCTGTCCAGCTTTCCCAGCACCACCTATAGAAGAGACTGTCTTTTTTCCGTTGTGTGTTCTTGCTTCTTTTGTCATGGACTAGGTGACCATAGTTGTGTGGGTTTATCTCGACTTTCTATCCTGTTCCATTGATCTATATTTCTGTTTTTGTGCCAATACCACCCAGTTTTGATGACTGTAGCTTTATAGTATAGTCTGATGTCAGGGAGTCTGATTTCTCTAGCTCTGTTTTTCTTTCTCAAGATTGCTCTGGCTGTCCAGAGTCCTTCATGTTTCCATACAAATCATAAATTCTTTTCTTCTAATTCTGTGAAAAATGCTATAGTTTCATAGGGATTGTATTGAATCTGCAGATTCCTTTGGATGGTATGGTCATTTTGATAGCATTGATTCTTCCAGTCCAAGAGCATGGTATATGTCTCCATCTGTTTGTGTCATCTTTGATTTCTTTCATCAGTATCTTATAGTTTTTGAAGTACAGATCTTTTGCGTCCTTGGGTACGTTTGTTTCTAGATATTTTATTCTTTTTGATGTGATGGTAAATTAGATTGTTTCCTTAATTTCTCTTTCTGATCTTTCACTATTAGTGTATAGGAATGCAAGAGATTTCTGTGTTTTACTTTTGTAGCTTGCAACTTTACCAAATTCATTGATGAGCTCTGGTTTTCTGGCAACATCATTAGCATTTTCTACGTATAGTATCATGTCATCTGCAAACAGTGACATTTTACTTCTTTTCCTTTTTCATTTTTATTATGAAATTTAAAAATATTACTATATGTAGTTTTAGATATTTTATATTCTGTTACATACAACTTATTTTATGTATAATAGGAACATAGCATATTTACGTACGTCTGTATGCACACATACATATAATTTTGCATATTTTATATTCATTTCATTTATAACACAAGATAAGTATATTCTCATGATTTACCATAATTATGTTTTACAAGGTTGCCACAAACACTGAATTATTGAGTACTGGACCACTGTTCCTAGCAGTAAAGACAGTTCTTCAAGCCTCTGGTCACATTTTGGTCTCATTGCATCAACCAGCCAAAGTACAATCTTGCTTTATGTGTGTTCATGTTGGAATACACCTTCTTTACTCTACTGCTAATTCATTAATATCAAACTCACAGCCAAGCCTGACTGCCCCTGAGTGAAGCTTACCCAACACATGTATTTTCTCCATAAGGCACACCATAGCCTCCTCAGGTTTAGGGCTCTAGATAGCTCTGCACCTCCATGCTTGTGGACTATTTAAAAAGAGAGATTACGAGAAAAGAAGGCAGTCAAAAGATGCCAAACTATGTCCCAGAAGACTGAGAAAAGGACACTTGTACAGTGTGAGGCTTGGAACGAAGCAGAACCACACTGTATTCAGCCTTAACCAGGAACATGCGCCTGGTGACTCAGACTTTTCAATGTTCTGAATACATCTGTGAGTAACTCCAAAAGCACTGCAGTTATTTATTGTGGAATTAAAATCCATTTGAATGAGTTAGCAACTTCACAAATACAGAATCCATGAATGACGTGGATCACCTTTGAAAGGTTATGTATGTATAACATAAATAAGGGTAAGCGTGTATACATGTGCAATACTGGGCTCGATGAATCACAAGCTGGAGTCAAAATTGCTGGGAGAAATATCAACAGCCTCGGATATACAGTACAGTACCACTCAAATGGCAGAAAGTGAAGAGGAACTACAGAGCCTCTTGATGAAGGTGAAAGAGAAAAGTGAAAAAGCTGGCTTGAAACTCAACATTCAGAAAACCAGGATCATGACATCTGGTCCCATCACTTCATGGCAGATAGAAGAGGAAAAAATGGAAACAGTGACAGAGTTTATTTTCATGGACTCCAAGATATGATACTATACATAGAAAATCCTAATGATGTTTCCAGAAAACCAGAACTCATCAATGAACTTGATAAAGTTGCAAATTACAAAATTAACACACAGACATCTCTTGCATTCCTGTAAGCTAATAATGAAAGATCACTGCCGATGGTGACTGCAGCCATGAAATTTAAAAGATGCTTGCTTCTTGGAAGGAAAGTGATGACAAATCTAGACAGCATATTAAAAAAGAAAGACATCCTCTGCCGACAAAGGATGGTCTGGATAGTCCAAGCTATGAATTTTCCAGTAGTCATGTACCAATGTGATATTTGGACCATTAAGAAGGCTGTGTGTCAAAGAATTGATGCTTTTGAATTGTGGTGCTACGGAAGACTTTTGAGAGTCCATTGGACTGTAAAGAGATCAAATGAGTCAATCCTAAAGGAAATCAGTCCTGAATATTCATTGGAAGGACTGTTGTTGCAACTGAGGCTCCAATGCTTTGGCCACCTGATGTGAAGAGCCAACTCATTGGAGAAGACACTGATGCTGGGAGAGATTGAGGGCATGAGGAGAAGGGGGTGGCAGAGGATAAATTAGTTATCTAGCATCACCAACTCAATGGACACGAATGTGAGCAAACTCCAGGAGCTAGTGAAAGACAGAAGAGCCTGGCATGCTGCAGTCCACAGAGTCACAAAGAGATGGACATGACTCATTGGAAAAGCCCTGATGCTGGGAAAGCTTGAAGGCAAGAAGAGAAGGGGAAGACAGAGGATGAGGTGGCTGGATGGCCTCACTGCCTCGATGGACATGAGTTTGAGTAAACTCCGGGAGGTGGTGATGGAAAGGGAGGCCTGGCATGCTGCAGTCCATGGGGTCGCAAAGAGTCAGACACAACCGAGTGACTGGACTGAACTGAACCAGTCTGATCCACTACAGCTTTTTGAATCCTGGCAAAACCATTACATCTGAGAAGTATGCTCAGCAATTCAATGAGATGCTCCAAAAACTGCAATGCCCACAGCTTGCATTGGTCCACAGAATGGGCCTAATTCTTCTCCATGACAATTCCTGACCACATGTTATACAACCAATGCTTCAAAATTTGAATAAATTGAGCTATGAAGTTCTGCCTCACCTGCCGTATTCACCTGACATCTCACCAACCAACTTTCACTTCTTCAGGCATCTTGACAACTTTTTGCAGGGAATATGCTTCCACAACCAGCAGGATTGAGAAAATGCTCTCCAAGAGTTCATCAAATCCCAAAGCACAGATTTTTGTGCCTTAGGAATAAACAAACTTATTTCTCGTTGGCAACAATGCATTGATTGTAATGGTTCCTATTTTGATGAATAAAGATGTATTTGAGCCTAGTTCTAATCATTTAAAATTTATGGTTTGAAACTGCAATTATCCACTCCAGCATTCTTGCCTAGAGAATCCTGTGGACAGAGGAGCCTGGTGGGCTGCTGTCCATAGGGTCTCACAGGATCGGACACAACTGAAGCGACTTAGCATGCATGCATGCATTGGGGAAGGAAATGGCAACCCACTCCATTATTCTTGCCTGGAGAATCCCAGGGACAGAGGAGCCTGGTGGGCTGCCGTCCATGGGGGTTGCACAGAGTCGGACACAACTGAAGCGACTTAGGAGCAGCAGCAGCAACCTAAGGAAAAACACAGTTGGTCTAAGATTTTGGCCACTGTGTGTAACTAATTTGAGTGCTCCCTAAATGAACAGCAGTTATCTAAAAAACACCTTAATTTTTACTATCTTAGTAACATTTTATTTTAGTTTGGTTGGTTTCATCCTAGTAAACTAAAGAAACACATCCAGCATGTGTCACTAAGTTAGCATCTTGTATGTGCATGCTAAGTCACTTCAGTCATGTTAGACTCTTTGTGACCCTATGGACTATAGCCCATCAGGCTCCTCTCTCCGTGGGGTTATCCAGGCAAGAATACTGGACTGAGTTACCATGCCCTCCTCTAGGGACCGAACCCGTGTCTCTTACGTGTCCTGCGTTGGCAAGCAGGTTCTTTACCACTCATATCACTTGGGAAGCCCAAGTTGTCATCATAAGTGTGCTTAAAAGATTGTGATAACAAAAAGTCGATGGTGTTGTTCTCCAAGCAGTGTGTTGAGCAATGGTAGCACAGTGTCTCCAGAAATCCTAATTGCACCCCAAGTTTCCAGAAAAATTTTTATTTCTTTTTTTTTTTTTTTTTTTTGGCTGCTTTGGATCTTAGTTGTGGGCTGTGAGATCTTAGTTCCCTGACCAAGGGTTGAACCCATGTCCCTTCCTGCAGGGTGGATTCTTAACCACTGGACCAACAAGGAAGTCCCAAGTTTTTTATTTCTAAGATTGCCCTACACAAGAGAGTCATCTCTCATAGGACTTTATCAAAGCTGATTACAGTTGAGAAAACAACTCCTTTTAGCTTCAAAATCATGTTTTAAAAAAATGGAAAACAGAGTAATTTAAAGTATTTCCTGCTATCCCAATTTGGTTTTATGGTTGTAATATGGCTATTAGGTTTGGACAGAGAGCCTATTTTTGTTTTATTCCTTTAGTAAGAATCATTCTTCTGCCACATTGAACTGAAGTGTTTATTCAGTAAAACTTGCTCATACAATGAAGCCAAAGCTGTTTTCGTATACATCACAAGGAATCATTATGGATATCTGAAACTCACTTCCTTCCACTCACAACTAGTTCGGGGCTTATATTATGTAAAAAGCTGTTAAGTATCTGTTTTCTTTATCTACATATAATGTTGAAGCATGATACAATAGCAGTTGGTGTCTTCAGTTAAATATTATGTACTATATCACTTTAGGATTTCAAGAGCTTGAAATCCAACATTTTCAAAGAATAGTTATGTGGTTCCTACTAATTATTGGGGGCTGCTGCTGCTGCTAAGTCGCTTCAGTGGTGTCTGACTCTGTGTGACCCCAAAGACGGCAGCCCACCAGGCTCCCCCTGCTCCCTGGGATTCTCCAGGCAAGAACACTGGAGTGGGTTGCCATTCCCCTCTCCAGTGCATGAAAGTGAAACTGAAAATGAAGTCGCTCAGTCATGTCTGACTCCTGGCGACGCCATGGCCTGCAGCCTACCAGGCTCCTCTGTCCATGGGATTTTCCAGGCGAGAGTACTGGAGTGGGTTGCCATTGCCTTCTCCAAATTATTGGGGCACCATGCTAAATATTTTGTATATGTTAACAGACTAATCTATTTGCTTAAGATTCTGTGTGCGTTAGTCACTCAGCCATGTCCGACTCTTTGAGACCCCTTGGACTGTAGCCCACCAGGCTCCTCTGTCCCTGGGATTTTCCAGGCCAGAATACTGGAGTGGGTTGCCATCTCCTTCTCCAGGGGATCTTCTCGACCCAGGGATTGAACCCGGGGCTCCCCTGGGTGCTCAGCAGGTAAAGAATCCACCTGCAATGTGGGAGATCTGGGTTGGAACCCTGGGTTTGGAAGATCCCCTAGAGAAGGGAACGGCTACTCACTCCAGTATTCTGACTGGAGAATCCCATGGACCGCATAGTCCATGGGGTCGCAGAGAGTCAGACACGACTGAGCACCTTTCACTTTCTTTCTCCTGCATTGCAAGGAGACTCTTTACCGTCTGAGCCACCAGGGAAGCCTGAGATTACAAAGCTGATTTCAGAGGCAAAATCAGAATAGAATACACGTCACTGGAATCTCATTCTAGGGTGCTTTAAATTTCACAAATCATTTACTCGGTGCATCTAGAAGAGTCCAAAAAATGTCTTCCTTTCTCAGTCTTAAATTCTGTGTTTTACAAAAGAAACTAATGACGCAGGGCAGTTGGAAGACCGTCCTTCCTGAGAGTGTTATGTGTTGTGTTGATTTGTTGTTTCCTCATAAACTTTTCTGTGATTCTGGAATTACTTCTGGAAACAAACCATTTTCATACAGCAACCCAAAGCAGATTTTATCAGTAAATAGGTTAACACTGGAGACTATTCAAAGTGAAGTCATGGAACAGGTATCCTGTTTCTTAATATGGCTAATGATTGACCTGTAGGTTTATGGAAGCATTCTGAAAAACCAGAAGGGAAAGGGGAAACATACCTTTGCTACCATCTCCCAGGATTACTGTTAAATTCAGGCAGGCCCACAGAGGGCCTGCATGACACTCCACGGTGGCTTTGCAGACACATGCAGACCTGCAAACAAACAGTCTTGAGGTTGTGGAACGGCAGCCCAAGCTGGCAACTGTTTAAGTTGTGATAGTCACTGACATTTCCCAAGTGGCCACAGGTTTGATTTCACACCCAGTTCCAATATTTAGAATCATTTTGGCCTGCTCCTTTCTGTCTTTTAATTCTTCCAAGTGGCTGAAAGTGTGCCCCCAAAGGAAACGATTATGAAAACACAACTTCTTTCCCTAGCTCCAGGGTGTTTTTTTCTTTGAATTTTTCATTTTTTGTCCAGTAGCTCAGTGATTTTCAGACTCTGTGTCACAGATAATTAGTGAAGAATGAAATGAATTTAGTGGGTCGAAACTACATTTTGGGATCTCTGCCTGTAATGCTTCAAGAGCAGCTGGATGCCATCAAAAAAGAGATCTGGTGGGTGCACATGAACTCAGCTCCCCAGAAACTGGGCTACTCTGAGGAGCTGTCTTCTCCTATGAGAAGTCTGAGTGTTCCATAGTGAGAGAACTGACTTCAGGCCTGCTTCAAGGATTTTCAGTTCTGAGATCTCCCTTGATGAGAGAGCTCAGTCAGGCAGGGCGTTCTGTCCACAGCTGGTGTCAGCCCTCTGTGGAGGGGGCGTTGTGGGGTTTCCCCCCCAGCTCTGAGCCCCAAGGTGGCTGAGGTGCCGAGGTGGTGTCCTCTGCGGCCCTGAGGGTTCACCTTCCCGTGTCCATCGGAGACTCCCACGTTGTGGTGAAAAGCCACCTGGAAGAGAAAAGCAGGGGTTTGGGGGTTGGCAAGTTCCCACTCAGATCTGCATTGTACTTTTGAACTTAATACAGTGTGAAGATTGGCTTGTTGTAAGACAGTGGTCCAAGGACATGTGTTTGAGTTTTTCTCATGTCATCAGTATATTTAAGATGTTTTCTTTAGACACCGTCTTGGCAGTTGTAACAGTTAACAGAACGGGATAGAAAACAAAGGCCCGCCTCGTGGTGAGCAGCGGGCCTTGGGTCTGGGTGCAGCCGGGTGTCCGGGTGCCCCGAGGCCTGCCTGGGCCACACGCGCACAGCTACGCCCCTGTCCCAGCCTGTGTCCAGAGCGGCCGCAGGCCGGTGACCGTGCGCAGGGCCAGGCAGAGCTGCTGCTCAGATTGTTCTCGTCACGTCAGCGCAGGCCGAGGTGCCCGTGCCTGTGTGCTGAGCACGCGGGGCTCGGGGGGAAGGCAGGGGTGAATGGCACAGCCAGCAAACGCAGGTGGTGCCGCCTGCACTTTTGACGCCGAGACAGACTGCTTCCTTGGCCTTGTGTCAGCTCAGACCAGCTCAGAAAGAAGGGCTTTCCCCGTCCCCACATGAAATATGGAACGGTTCCATATGAATATTTTTATTTTTACAGCAAGTTGTCAGGTAAAGTGAATTTTCCTTAGGCAGTAAGTTGACCTGTTATTAATGGTAAATTCTGTCCATCAGCTTGCTATCACCAGTGAAAAACTTTCAGGACTTATAGGTATAAGTGAAGCTGGAGAGGTTATGACCTGCAAGAATCCTGTAGTTTATTTTGGAAATCATTTTATAGGCATCATCGAGTATTTAAACTGCTATATAAAATCATCCACTACACATTAGGGGAGAAGAGCAGGAAGCGTGAATTCTAGGTGAATGCGGCACATTGACATGAATCCAGAAACTCGCACAAAGCTGGTGGAGAACTTCATCAAGTGATGCTTTGTTACACATAAAACCTTAAAAAAAGAAAAATCCCCTCAGCACTTCATCTGGTCTGGGGACTTTTGTTTAGAATCTCCAGCTTGTTCGTGAATCGCTGTGTTGGTTATAGAGAGTTCCCGATTCCCAGTGGAAAAGACTTGAGGCACTGACGTGCACCTCTGCCCTGAGAGCAGGGAAGGTGAAGGTGGTCAACTTCAGGTATCTCCTCACAGGGAGAGAGTCGCCACCCAGGCCCCGTCAGAATGTTAGCGTAAATAAGTCAAATCAAACGTGAATGACCAGGGGCCAGTTTGTAAGACACAGTGCTAAGTTATTCCAAGTTTGAGAATATTCAAAAGAGGGAAAGTCGAACCTTTTAGCCGAGATGTGAAATGAGCAGATGTTCCCAGAATTTGCTCATCGTGACACAGAAGGCCAGCCCAAATTTGTTGTCCAGACAGGATCCTGTGCTGACAAAGGCAGCTGGCGAGTTTTGCTCTCTTTTAGGTGGATCCGGGAGGAGAAGGAGAGCACGGAGCAGCGGGCCGAGGAGCCTGAGAGCAGGGCGGGCGGGGCGCGCTTAGGCAGCCTTCGGCGTTTTAAGTCCCTGAGCTCCGACAACCTGTGTCCTGCCTCCTCACTTGCCGGCTCCTGCCTGCCCAGCAGGGGGCGCTCCCCGCCCCGAGGGAGGTGGCAAAGCCTGACGCGCGAGGGAGACCGGCTGGGCGTCCTGACTCCGGTATGTGCCTGCCTCAAAGTCAGGGACCGCGGCCAGCCCCTTCCCCGGGCCTCCTCCTGAGGAAGGCCTCTGGGTCCCCAGCCTGGCCGCCCGCCCCAGGAGGGAAGCCCGCCCCCCTGGTGCCCACGTGACTAGGATGGGCAGGACCGTGTCCTCACGTAACAGGAGGGCACAGCAGGCCACAGAGCCGGTGAGCGGCACACCCAGGTCACCAGCCCCAGGGCACAGGGCTGCTCCGCGGGGCCCAGCAGAAGAGCTCCCGGGCACTGAGCTGCGAGAACTGGAGCGCGGCTGCCCGAATCCTGCGGGAAGGTCCCAGGAGTGGTCGGTCAGCGGGCTGGGAGCGGGAGAGGGACAAGGACGGCCAGCCCTCGGGGCACTGGACTCAACAACAGGGGCTCATCCAAGGGACCCGAGGGGAGGGGCAGCGAGCTCCCTCCTGATACTCCCTCCATCAGGGATGCTGTGAGGGACACGAGGGCCTCTGGAGGAAAGGGGGCGGGACGGCAGCAGGGTTAAGTGTCCAGGCTCTCATCAGACCAGTCCGCACCGCACTGCTGGGTGTGCGAGCCTGGGCACGGGGCCCGGCCTCTCTGAGCCTCAGTGTCCACGTCTGCTGACTGGGGATGACAGCCGCCTGGCCCTCACCTGGGTGTCTGCCAGATGAGATGACAGGCTCGGAAAGCACTCGCCACGCTGCCTGGCACACAGAGGCTCCTGCACGCTGCTACCCCCGTCATTAGACTGCTTCCCCCAAAGCTACCACCTACGGCTCGGATTCAGCCGTGTCTTTGAATAACACGCTGAGCGGAAATTCCACCGTGGTCCAGACGTTAGGACTTGGCACTCTCACTGCCGGGACACCGGCCTGGTCCCTGGTTGGGGAACTAAGATCCCATAAGCTGTGCAGCACGGCCAAAAAACAACTGAAGAAAATTTTAAAAATAATCCTATGTCTATTATAAATAAGCATGAGTTGATTAGAAGGTAAACAAGTGGGAGAAAGGCAAACTGTTACAAGAGTCCCCGAATGACCTATTACCAAGAGAACCATCAGCATATTTCAACTGGTGGATGAGTTTCAAAACTTCCATTAAAATGTCAATTATTCACCAGTACATAACCACATAGTGTTCATTCATGTAACACGATAAGGACTCTTTAATACTTCACAGAGAAACAAACGTATGCTATATTATTAAATAGTTAACCTTTCGACGATGCTTCCTTAACTCACTAGGCTGAAAGATGCATGCAAAGACATGAACAGAAACCAGATTGATTGCAACTCTGATGCTAAAAATGCAAGAAGCATCACAGGCAAATACAGTAAAGCAAACATGACGGCAAACATATAAGTGAAAACATGTAACTGGAAACAGACTTATTTTTTAACCACAGAAGTGTAATAAGTTATTCAAGGTTTACTAGAGAAACACTATAAATTATTACTCAGGAGATACCATTCTATTACAATATCATGATTTATTAAAGCAGAGCATTCTGGTCAACAAAGGGCCTTAAGAGTTGGCTATTCTCAGCCAAAATTCGCTATAAGTTAGTTTCTCTTAATAGAAAACACGTTATACTTTAAAGTAGTAATTTCACTGATTAGGAAGTTACCATAATACCTATTTTAAACCTGAACAAATCTAACCACCTATTGGACATTAATGTAAAATCCTTACCTAGAATTTGATATAAAACTTCTCAGAATAAATCCATTAAAGCAGGTATCCCATGAAAATTTGTAAGGAAAGCTAGCATAATAGCAAGTGGAGTCTTCACATCTTATGAACCATAAAAGATACTTTGTAAAAGAGTCTAGTAGAGACATTAACCATGCAAAAGCTGATGAGAGATTTACCGTCTAAACTCCAAGCATCAACACAGAAAGGATATTGGGTCAAAAGACCATTAACTCTACGTTTAGAGGAGCATTTCTTCATGTAAGCATAATCTCATTTATGATTACACAGGTTATGTAGTGCTTGATCGACCTACACAATGCTTCTAACTCTATAGTGATACACTAACTCTAACTTACTGCTATGCAGGAAAAACACCATTTAATGAGACACGAAGACAAAGCACAAACCAGACTAACGGAACACAGCACTGATATGACCAGAGCAATGGGGAGGATGGGGGAGGGGAGATGGATGTGTGAACTACAGCCTCCGGTGGGGGGGATGGGAGGCTGGGGTCTGGATTGACGAAGGCTAAACAGACAACAGGATGAGTCAGGAAATCAAATCCAATGATGACAGCAGACACACCTTCCGAAAACTCCACAAGGAGAAGATATTCAGAATTGTTCTTTTACAAATACTCGGAAAGAAACCAAGCATGAAACCCAGAGAAATCGTCAAAGAATTTTAAATATCAACTGCTTTGGCAATGACACAAGTTATAAAAGCAGTATGTCAAAAGACCAGAAAATGGACCAGGTACCACTTCACTTGGATCTAAAGTGACCCACAGTTAATTTAACTCTATGCTAACAACGCAGCTGACATGAAATGAGTGGTGACAGAAAAAAAGGATAATACAAGTGCAGTCTCAAGGCAGAGTGTTGTACACGTGATTCACGGGGTAAACAGCCGTGCACTCAGAAACCGAGGCTACACACGCAAGAAAGCCGCCACATGTGCTTTAGAGCCGCACACTCTGTCACCAGAAGCCCTAGGTTGTCATCCCGTTCTGAGACTTGGGAGAGTGAGGCTGCCCGACTTCTTCCCTGGGGCCCTGGGGCAACTGGCCTTTCACTGGTTTCACACACACAGCCGGCCAGAGCGCGCGGCCAGGCCCATCAGCAAGCAGACCAGTTTAGATTCTTGGTCCTGTTGCCACTGCATGCCCTGCACCCTGCAGCCACGCTTCCCTGATGGAAAATGTGCTGCCCGCTTTTCACTCGCCATGAGGGCTGCCTATGGTTACTTTCACGAGGCTGTCTGCTCCCTGACCACAGAAACTGACCTGCCGCTGCCGTGCCCAGCACAGGCCAGGCCCACCGCTCCAGAGGCAGGCTCTGGCTGAGTGCATGATGGCGTGCTAA
Organism: Cervus elaphus; assembly: GCF_910594005.1. Classification (NCBI taxonomy): domain Eukaryota; kingdom Metazoa; phylum Chordata; class Mammalia; order Artiodactyla; family Cervidae; genus Cervus; species Cervus elaphus. Next base: position 9,301,622 of record NC_057847.1, read on the forward strand.
GCTGGTGGTCCAAATATCAAGACGGATTGGTCCCTGTGCCATTATGAAATGATTAAAGACTAGGCAATTTTAAAAGTCTTGGACCTCTGAGCATAGCAGTTGTACCTGATTTTCTTCTGGGGAAAAAGAGGAAAAACAAAGAAAGAAAAACAGTGTGCTCGGGGAGGCATGCGGCAGGGAGGAGGCAGGCACATACCGGAGTCAGGACGCCCAGCCGGTCTCCCTGGAGCGCCGGGCTGTGCCGCCTCCTTCGGGGCACGGAGCGCTCCCTGCTGGGCGGGCAGGAGCCGGCAAGTGAGGAGGCAGGACACAGGTTGAGGGAGCTCAGTGACTTGAAACGCCGGGAGTTTCTGGTTGGAGGCCAGAAAATGGAGGCCATTTCCTGGCTCCTGTTTTGGGTCGTCTGTTCTCCCAGAGGCTCCTGGAGCCGGCCACCTGGACTGCGCCTCACGTGGGCTTAGATGGCCAAACGCCTGTGGCCCTGGGACAGCCTCTTCAATCGAGGAGAAGCCGGCCTGGGGCAAAGATCATGTCCTCTTAATTTGGCCATGCACGACCCTGGTTTGCTCTTTTTTCTCTTTTAGGGAGAAGGGCTTTCCTTTGTGGAGACATGGAACCGCCCCCACATCCCCTCCTCCAAATCTCCCATCCTTCGTCCCCCACCTCCAGCCCTGTTTGTAGTGTTGGTTAAGGAGCTGGTTGACTAAGTTCTTTCATTTTGGGTCCCCGCTCCCAAGCGGTGGGTGATGACAGGGACAACTCCTTTCTTGGGTGAATTTTTCAATTGAATCATGCAGCTTAGTCATCCCGTGGCGAAGGCCAGGACAGCTGCAGGTGCCCATTGTCAACAGCCTGCCTCCTGGGGAAGGTGGGGCTGCCATGCCTGGGACTGAGCCGGTGCCCACCTAAAGGCTCAGGCTCCTGCCGATGCCCATGACATTTGCCCTGCGGAGCTGCAGGGGTTGGGGCTGGGTGATGTCAGGGGTCAGGGTGATGTGGTAATGATGTACCCCTCCCCTCACCCCCTGTTGATTTAAAGCTGTTTCCAAACAGTTGAGTCTCTGCTGAAGACGAAGCCTTGTCCCGAAAGGCCCAGTGAGACAGCTGGATCTTGGAGACAATTACCAGCCGGGAGCCGAACTCCTGACTGCCTGCTGAGTCTGCCACTGATCATTTGCAGCTGCTTGTTTGGGTCTCCACATTCAACCCCAGTGGCTGTAAAAACCCATGATGTGTCCCTTAATTTTCTTTCTGATTCTCCCAGATCAGGGGCTGGGGGCTTGGGAGAGGACCCAGAGAAGGGAGCTAGCCGCCTGCGATCCCTCTGGCTTTGGGGAACAAAGACTGATGTGAAGACCCACAGAGAATTCTCTCTTCCAGTCTCAATCCCCCCAAGGGGGGCTGGAAGGGGAGGCTGGGGGTGGGGAAGGCAGGGGGCCGTTTTACATAGAATTAGCTTCCAGGTGGCTGCGAAGCACTACTGAAATTCACATAAAAAAGAGAAAGCTGTGAAACTGAGGTCCCGATTTAATAGGCCCAGCGTCGAGCCTGCGGGCCCCGTGGTGCTCACGAGAACTAGGGCCTGCCCCAAGCTGGGAGCATGGGCCTCAGTTGTGCCCCAGGCTCACGCTGAGTTGCTCCCAGCACCACCGGCCAGATTTACCTGCCACAGGGCTGGAAGGAACCCGCGGCTGCCAGCGGGGACCTCGCGTGCAGCGCCTCTTCTCCGCGGGAGTTGTCACACAGCCTGTCTGTGCAGATCCTGCTGCCGTGTGTGACCCAAGCTAGGCAGCTGGTGGGGGCGTCGGGGCCCCGGCGGCACGCGAGGTTTGGCGGGGTGGTGTCGGGGGGCCGAGTGTCAAGAGCCGGGACCCGGGGGTCTGGAGTTGCTCCTTCGTGGGCCTTGCCGGGCCTGAAACTGCGGGAAGGCGCACCCGCGGGATTCCAGTTTTGTGTGTTTCCTTCTCTCTCTCCATATTTATTTTTTTAATTTATGGAGGCGGTGCAAATTTCAGGAATGGTTGGGAACTAAAGAAAGAACTCTCTAGTTCCATCCATGTGAAGCTTCGCGAAGTCTCCTCCTCTGCACTGGTCATCAGCATTGTGTAAAGAAACTGATATACTTGAGTGTGCAAGCAATGAACCCATTTGACACGCTGCTATGAAGACTTTTAGAACAATTTTTAAAAAAAAAGGAAAAAACTAACCTACAAAAAAAACCCCACCCTTTATTCTTTAATTGTTGGTTTTCCAGTGATATTGTGCATGCAAACCAGGAGCATTTTGTGTCTTAAGAAAAATAATCTTAGAACAGATGGCTGTGAAAATTACACCCGTGCACAGAACAAGTCACAGGAAAAATAGTTCAGGATTTGGTTTTTCTCTTTTTTCTTGTAAAACCTGAAGGGTTGATATATACTTTCCATGCAGTTATTAGAAATTAGTTATGTTCAAGCAGTTGTTAAACTTGCAATGAAAAGGAAATGTGCCATTTTTTTTCCAGTTGGAAATATTCTTAGCTGTATATTTGAAACTGCTGATTACACACGTGCGATGTCTGTTCATTTTTCAGTGCTATTTCTTTTGTAGCTATTCTTTGACCTAACTGTATGTTTTGTTAATTTATATTTGTCTCATTTTTGTATGTATGCGTAGAGTGTTTGTAAGAATGTGTAGTTTATAATCAGAAAAGGTCATGAAGCTCAGTTTGGCTGTAATTTAATTCCCCTCCCTTTATTTTTATTTATTTTTGTAATGTGCTGATTAAATAAAAAGCACTGACAAAAAAATTAAAAAACCAAACAAACAAAAAAAAATGCCGAAGGCTGCCTAAGCGCGCCCAGCGCGCCCTGCTCTCAGTCTCCTCGGCCCGCTGCTCCGCGCTCTCCTTCTCCTCCTGGATCCACCTAAAAGAGAGCAAAACTCGTCAGCTGCCTTTGTCAGCACAGGATCGTGTCTGGACAACAAATTTGGGCTGGCATTCTGTGTCACGATGAGCAAATTCCGGGAACATTTGCTCATTTCACATCTCGGCTAAAGGGTTCGACTTTCCCTCTTTTGAATACTCTCAAACTTGGAATAACTTCGCACTGAGACTTACAAACTGGCCCCTGGTCATTCACGTTTGATTTGACTTATTTACGCTAACATTCTGACGGGGCCTGGGTGGCGACTCTCTCCCTGTGAGGAGATACCTGAAGTTGACCACCTTCACCTTCCCTGCTCTCAGGGCAGAGGTGCACGTCAGGGCCCCAAGTCCTTGCCACTGGGAATCGGGAACTCTCTATAACCAACACAGCGATTCACGAACAAGCTGGAGATTCTAAACAAAAGTCCCCAGACCAGATGAAGTGCTGAGGGGATTTTTCTTTTTTAATGGTTGAATATGTACAAACACATCACTTGATGAAGTTCTCCACCAGCTTTGTGCGAGTTTCTGGATTCATGTCAATGTGCCGCATTCACCTAGAATTCACGCTTCCTGCTCTTCTCCCCTAATGTGTAGTGGATGATTTTATATAGCAGTTTAAATACTCGATGATGCCTATAAAATGATTTCGAAAATAAACTACAGGATTCTTGCAGGTCATAACCTCTTCAGCTTCATTCTACCTATAAGTCCTGAAAGTTTCTCACTTGTGATAGCAAGCTGATGGACAGAATTTATCATTTATAAAACAAGTCAACTTACTGCCTAAGGAAAATTCACTTTACCTGACAACTTGCTGTAAAAATAAAAATATTCATATGGAAAAAACCGTTCCACATTTCCTGCAGGGATGGGGAAAGCCCATCTTTCTGAGCTCTTCTGAGCTCAAACAGGGCGCAGGAAGCAGTCTGTCTCGGCATCAAAAGTGCAGGCGGCACCACCTGCGTTTGCTGGCTGTGCCGTTCACCCCTGCCTTCCCCCCGAGCCCCGCGTGCTCGGCACACAGGCACGAGCACCTCGACCTGGGCTGACGTGACGAGAACAATCTGAGCAGCAGCTCTGCCTGGTCCTGCGCACGGTCACCGGCCTGAGGCCACACTGGACGTGGACCCGGGACAGGGGCTTAGCTGTGCCGGTGTGGCCCAGGCAGGCCTCCGGCCCCCGGACACCCGGCTGCACCCAGACCCAAGGCCTGCTGCTCACCACGAGGAGCGCCTTTGCGTGCTATCCCATTTTGTAAACTGTTAACAACTGCCAAGACGGTGTGGGAAGAAAACATCTTAAATATACTGATGAGATGAGAATAACTCAAACCCGTGTCTTTGGACCACTGTCTTACAACAAGCCAATCTTCACACTGTATTAAGTTCAAAAGGACAATGCAGATCTGAGTGGGAATTTGCCAACCCCCAAACCCCTGCTTTTCTGTTCCAGGTGGCTTTGCACCAGAACGTGGGAGTCTCCGATGGACACAGGTGGGTGAACCCACAGGGCTGGGGGGCACACGGGCCGCAGAGGACACCGCCTCGGCACCTCACCCACCTTGGGGCTCAGAGCTGGGGGGGACACCCTACAACGCCCCCCAACAGAGTGCTGAAACCAGCTGTGGACAGAACGCCCTGCCTGACTGAGCTCTCTCATCAAGGGCATTCTCACAACTGAAAATCCTTGAAGCAGGCCTGAAGTCAGTTCTCTCACTGTGGAACACTCAGACTTCTCGTAGGAGAAGAGAGCTCCTCAGAGAAGCCCAGGTTCTGGGGAGCTGAGTTTGGGCGCACCCACCGGATCTCTTCACTGATGGCGTCCAGCGGCTCCTGATACATCACAGGCAGAGTGTCGGCATCGGCCTGCACACCGGGCGGCAGCTGACCGGCCGAGCTGAGGAGGGTGACCCCGTCGCCCTCGCCGTCAGACACATCCTCCTCACTCTCGAAGGCCTGGGCCACGGTGTCCACCACGCGGGCCTGCTGCGCGGACTCCCAGTCCTGCTCCCTCTGGCTCTGCACCTGGGCACGAGAGGACCACGGCTCGTCAGCGACATTCAGGACAGCTCTCGTCTGTCAGGAACCGAGCACAATTTGATATGGAAGCCCTGACATTGGATAAACAGCCATGCTTATGAGACACTGCCATCTCTTAAGCGAGCAGTACTGAAGAAACGGGCAGGAGGAGAATCCAGTTCCTAGATGGCCTGGTGACACTCAGGTCTTAGCGTGGACGGAAGGCAATCCTATGAGGTTATTCACAAGGGTGGGCTGATGGAGTCAGAGACAAAAACCCAAAATTAAAAACAGTCCATGCCTCCATCAGGCAGGATGAAGGAAAATAAGAAGGAAAAAATCCTTCAGCTCCGCAGCCTCTGGGTCCACCTCAGCGGTCATCACTTGTACTAGTTCCCCGAGGAGTGCCGTCCTCACAGGTTCCCAGGCCTCCGTGTTCCAGGCTGGTCTGAACACGCACAGACAGGAGCGAGCAGGGCAGCCAGGGGACTGGAGGGCCAGCCCCCTGCGGCTCTCGTCTCGGGGCACAGGCACTCGGGCTGTTCTGGGGGATAGCCCCTCGCACCACAATGGCGGCTCTGCCATCAGAGACGCACGGGAGAGTGCCTGCTGGGGCCCGTGCCGCCCTCCCGCTCTCACACCTCACACCCTGTCCTCTGCAAGTCTCCCCCCTGTCCGACTCTCAACCCAGGTCCTGCCTTCTTTCCCAGACATGACCGGAAAGCAACCGCGGGGCAGCCTCGAGATGCTGGCTGCCGACTACCTGGCCCCTGTGGCCAAAGCCCTTGCCCCTGTCTTCCTCACGACCCCTCCCCAGGGCCTGGCCACCCCCTTCGCTGGCTGCAGGACCACGTGCCATCATCCCGGCTCCGCTCCAGCGAACCAGCTGCCTGTGGGTTCACCCCTATCAGCACGTTCAGCACATCCTCTCGGTTCTCTCGCCTTCAAATGGCACAAGGGAACCAGCAGACTCCTCCTCCAGGGCACCCTGCAGCGCCCACTGGGGGTCTCTGAATGCTGCTTGGGAGAGGCATCTGCTGTCCATATAGTGTATGATCCATCTACATTATGCCTGTAACTGCATAGTGATACACTAACTCTAACTTACTGCTCTGCGGGAAAATCACCATTTAATGAGACACGAAGACAAAGCACAAACCAGACGAATGGAACACAGCACTGATATGACCAGAGCAAGTGGGAGGATGGCGGAGGGGAGATGGATGTGTGAACTACAGCCTCTGGTGGGGGGGATGGGAGGCTGCGGTCTGGATTGATGATGGCTAAACAGGCAACAGGATGAGTCAGGAAATCAAAGCCAATGATGACGGCAGACACACCGGCCGAAAACTCCACAAGGAGAAGATATTCGGAACTGTTCTTTTACAAATACTCGGAAAGAAATGAAGCATGAAACCACAGAGAAATCGTCCAAGAATTTTAAATATCAACTACTTAGACACTGATACAAATTATAAAAGCAGTGTGTCAAAAGACCACAAAATGGACCAGTTACCACTTCACATGCATCTAAAATGACCCACAGTTAATTGAACTCTATGCTAACAACGCAGCTCACAGGAAATGAGTGGTAACAGAAAAAAGGGATAATGCAAGTGCAGTTTCAAGGCAGAGTGTTGTACACGTGATTCACGGGGTAAACAGCCGTGCACTCAGAAACCGAGGCTACACAGGCAAGAAAGCCAGCACATGTGCCTTAGAGCCGCACGCTCTGTCTCCATAAGCCCTAGGGCGTCATCCCGTGTTGAGACGCGGAAGAGTGAGGTAGCCCGACTTCTTCCCTGGGGCCCTGGGGCACTGGGTCTTTAACTGGTTTCACGTGCACAGCTGGCCTGAGCATGCGGCCAGGCCCATCAGCAAGCGGACCAGTTTAGAGTCTTGGTCCTGTTGCCACCGCATGCCCTGCACCCTGCAGCCAGGTGTCCCCGATGGAACATGTGCTGCCCGGCTTTCACTCGCCATGAGGGCGGCCTATGCTTACTTTCACGAGGCTGTCTGCTCCCTGACCACAGAAACTTCCCTGCCGCTGCCGTGCCCAGCACAGGCCAGGCCCACCGCTCCAGAGGCAGGCTCTGGCTGAGTTCACGATGGCTTGCTAAGCCGGTGGTCCAAATATGAAGCCTAATTGGTCCCTGTGCCATTATGGAATGATTAAAGGCCAGGCAGTTTTAAAAGTCTTAAACCTCTGAGCGGAGCAAATGTACCTGATTTTCCTCTGGGGAAAAACAGAAAAAACAAAGGAAGAAAAACAGTGTGCTTGGGGAGGGATGCGGCAGGGAGGAGGCAGACACTTACCGGAGTCATCACGCCCAGCCGGTCTCCCTCGCGCGTCAGGCTTTGCCACCTCCCTCGGGGCGGGGAGCGCCCCCTGCTGGGCGGGCAGGAGCCGGCAAGTGAGGAGGCAGGACACAGGCTGAGGGAGCTCAGTGACTTAAAACGCCGAAGGCTGCCTAAGCGCGCCCCGCCCGCCCTGCTCTCAGTCTCCTCGGCCCGCTGCTCCGAAATCTTCTTCTCCTCCCGGATCCACCTGAAAGAGAGCAAAGCTCGTCAGCTGCCCTCGTCAGCACAGGAACGTTTCTGGACAACAAATTTGGGCTGGCCTTCTGTGTCACGATGAGCAAATTCTGGGAACATCTGCTCATTTCTCATCTCGGCTAAAAGGTTCGACTTTCCCTCTTTTGAATATTCTCAAACTTGGAATAACTTCGCACTGAGACTTACAAACTGGCCCCTGGTCATTCACGTTTGATTTGACTTCTTTACGCTAACATTCTGATGGGGCCTGGGTGGCGACTCTCTCCCTGTGAGGAGATACCTGAAGTTGACCACCTTCACCTTCCCTGCTCTCAGGGCAGAGGTGCACGTCAGTGCCTCAAGTCTTTTCCACTGGGAATCGGGAACTCTCTATAACCAACACAGCGATTCACGAACAAGCTGGAGATTCTAAACAAAAGTCCCCAGACCAGATGAAGTGCTGAGGGGATTTTTCTTTTTTAATGGTTGAATATGTACAAACACATCACTTGATGAAGTTCTCCACCAGCTTTGTGCGAGTTTCTGGATTCATGTCAATGTGCCGCATTCACCTAGAATTCACGCTTCCTGCTCTTCTCCCCTAATGTGTAGTGGATGATTTTATATAGCAGTTTAAATACTCGATGATGCCTATAAAATGATTTCGAAAATAAACTACAGGATTCTTGCAGGTCATAACCTCTTCAGCTTCATTCTACCTATAAGTCCTGAAAGTTTCTCACTTGTGATAGCAAGCTGATGGACAGAATTTATCATTTATAAAACAAGTCAACTTACTGCCTAAGGAAAATTCACTTTACCTGACAACTTGCTGTAAAAATAAAAATATTCATATGGAAAAAACCGTTCCACATTTCCTGCAGGGATGGGGAAAGCCCATCTTTCTGAGCTCTTCTGAGCTCAAACAGGGCGCAGGAAGCAGTCTGTCTCGGCATCAAAAGTGCAGGCGGCACCACCTGCGTTTGCTGGCTGTGCCGTTCACCCCTGCCTTCCCCCCGAGCCCCGCGTGCTCGGCACACAGGCACGAGCACCTCGACCTGGGCTGACGTGACGAGAACAATCTGAGCAGCAGCTCTGCCTGGTCCTGCGCACGGTCACCGGCCTGAGGCCACACTGGACGTGGACCCGGGACAGGGGCTTAGCTGTGCCGGTGTGGCCCAGGCAGGCCTCCGGCCCCCGGACACCCGGCTGCACCCAGACCCAAGGCCTGCTGCTCACCACGAGGAGCGCCTTTGCGTGCTATCCCATTTTGTAAACTGTTAACAACTGCCAAGACGGTGTGGGAAGAAAACATCTTAAATATACTGATGAGATGAGAATAACTCAAACCCGTGTCTTTGGACCACTGTCTTACAACAAGCCAATCTTCACACTGTATTAAGTTCAAAAGGACAATGCAGATCTGAGTGGGAATTTGCCAACCCCCAAACCCCTGCTTTTCTGTTCCAGGTGGCTTTGCACCAGAACGTGGGAGTCTCCGATGGACACAGGTGGGTGAACCCACAGGGCTGGGGGGCACACGGGCCGCAGAGGACACCGCCTCGGCACCTCACCCACCTTGGGGCTCAGAGCTGGGGGGGACACCCTACAACGCCCCCCAACAGAGTGCTGAAACCAGCTGTGGACAGAACGCCCTGCCTGACTGAGCTCTCTCATCAAGGGCATTCTCACAACTGAAAATCCTTGAAGCAGGCCTGAAGTCAGTTCTCTCACTGTGGAACACTCAGACTTCTCGTAGGAGAAGAGAGCTCCTCAGAGAAGCCCAGGTTCTGGGGAGCTGAGTTTGGGCGCACCCACCGGATCTCTTCACTGATGGCGTCCAGCGGCTCCTGATACATCACAGGCAGAGTGTCGGCATCGGCCTGCACACCGGGCGGCAGCTGACCGGCCGAGCTGAGGAGGGTGACCCCGTCGCCCTCGCCGTCAGACACATCCTCGTCACTCTCGAAGGCCTGGGCCACGGTGTCCACCACGCGGGCCTGCTGCGCGGACTCCCAGTCCTGCTCCCTCTGGCTCTGCACCTGGGCACGAGAGGACCACGGCTCGTCAGCGACATTCAGGACAGCTCTCGTCTGTCAGGAACCGAGCACAATTTGATATGGAAGCCCTGACATTGGATAAACAGCCATGCTTATGAGACACTGCCATCTCTTAAGCGAGCAGTACTGAAGAAACGGGCAGGAGGAGAATCCAGTTCCTAGATGGCCTGGTGACACTCAGGTCTTAGCGTGGACGGAAGGCAATCCTATGAGGTTATTCACAAGGGTGGGCTGATGGAGTCAGAGACAAAAACCCAAAATTAAAAACAGTCCATGCCTCCATCAGGCAGGATGAAGGAAAACAAGAAGGAAAAAATCCTTCAGCTCCGCAGCCTCTGGGTCCACCTCAGCGGTCATCACTTGTACTAGTTCCCCGAGGAGTGCCGTCCTCACAGGTTCCCAGGCCTCCGTGTTCCAGGCTGGTCTGAACACGCACAGACAGGAGCGAGCAGGGCAGCCAGGGGACTGGAGGGCCAGCCCCCTGCGGCTCTCGTCTCGGGGCACAGGCACTCGGGCTGTTCTGGGGGATAGCCCCTCGCACCACAATGGCGGCTCTGCCATCAGAGACGCACGGGAGAGTGCCTGCTGGGGCCCGTGCCGCCCTCCCACTCTCACACCTCACACCCTGTTCTCTGCAAGTCTCCCCCCTGTCCGACTCTCAACCCAGGTCCTGCCTTCTTTCCCAGACATGACCGGAAAGCAACCGCGGGGCAGCCTCGAGATGCTGGCTGCCGACTACCTGGCCCCTGTGGCCAAAGCCCTTGCCCCTGTCTTCCTCACGACCCCTCCCCAGGGCCTGGCCACCCCCTTCGCTGGCTGCAGGACCACGTGCCATCATCCCGGCTCCGCTCCAGCGAACCAGCTGCCTGTGGGTTCACCCCTATCAGCACGTTCAGCACATCCTCTCGGTTCTCTCGCCTTCAAATGGCACAAGGGAACCAGCAGACTCCTCCTCCAGGGCACCCTGCAGCGCCCACTGGGGGTCTCTGAATGCTGCTTGGGAGAGGCATCTGCTGTCCATATAGTGTATGATCCATCTACATTATGCCTGTAACTGCATAGTGATACACTAACTCTAACTTACTGCTCTGCGGGAAAATCACCATTTAATGAGACACGAAGACAAAGCACAAACCAGACGAATGGAACACAGCACTGATATGACCAGAGCAAGTGGGAGGATGGCGGAGGGGAGATGGATGTGTGAACTACAGCCTCTGGTGGGGGGGATGGGAGGCTGCGGTCTGGATTGATGATGGCTAAACAGGCAACAGGATGAGTCAGGAAATCAAAGCCAATGATGACGGCAGACACACCGGCCGAAAACTCCACAAGGAGAAGATATTCGGAACTGTTCTTTTACAAATACTCGGAAAGAAATGAAGCATGAAACCACAGAGAAATCGTCCAAGAATTTTAAATATCAACTACTTAGACACTGATACAAATTATAAAAGCAGTGTGTCAAAAGACCACAAAATGGACCAGTTACCACTTCACATGCATCTAAAATGACCCACAGTTAATTGAACTCTATGCTAACAACGCAGCTCACAGGAAATGAGTGGTAACAGAAAAAAGGGATAATGCAAGTGCAGTTTCAAGGCAGAGTGTTGTACACGTGATTCACGGGGTAAACAGCCGTGCACTCAGAAACCGAGGCTACACAGGCAAGAAAGCCAGCACGTGTGCCTTAGAGCCGCACGCTCTGTCTCCATAAGCCCTAGGGCGTCATCCCGTGTTGAGACGCGGAAGAGTGAGGTAGCCCGACTTCTTCCCTGGGGCCCTGGGGCACCGGGCCTTTAACTGGTTTCACGTGCACAGCTGGCCTGAGCATGCGGCCAGGCCCATCAGCAAGCGGACCAGTTTAGAGTCTTGGTCCTGTTGCCACCGCATGCCCTGCACCCTGCAGCCAGGTGTCCCCGATGGAACATGTGCTGCCCGGCTTTCACTCGCCATGAGGGCGGCCTATGCTTACTTTCACGAGGCTGTCTGCTCCCTGACCACAGAAACTTCCCTGCCGCTGCCGTGCCCAGCACAGGCCAGGCCCACCGCTCCAGAGGCAGGCTCTGGCTGAGTTCACGATGGCTTGCTAAGCCGGTGGTCCAAATATGAAGCCTAATTGGTCCCTGTGCCATTATGGAATGATTAAAGGCCAGGCAGTTTTAAAAGTCTTAAACCTCTGAGCGGAGCAAATGTACCCGATTTTCCTCTGGGGAAAAACAGAAAAAACAAAGGAAGAAAAACAGTGTGCTTGGGGAGGGATGCGGCAGGGAGGAGGCAGACACTTACCGGAGTCATCACGCCCAGCCGGTCTCCCTCGCGCGTCAGGCTGTGCCACCTCCCTCGGGGCGGGGAGCGCCCCCTGCTGGGCGGGCAGGAGCCGGCAAGTGAGGAGGCAGGACACAGGTTGTCGGAGCTCAGGGACTTAAAACGCCGAAGGCTGCCTAAGCGCGCCCCGCCCGCCCTGCTCTCAGGCTCCTCGGCCCGCTGCTCCGAAATCTTCTTCTCCTCCCGGATCCACCTGAAAGAGAGCAAAGCTCGTCAGCTGCCCTCGTCAGCACAGGAACGTTTCTGGACAACAAATTTGGGCTGGCCTTCTGTGTCACGATGAGCAAATTCTGGGAACATCTGCTCATTTCTCATCTCGGCTAAAAGGTTCGACTTTCCCTCTTTTGAATATTCTCAAACTTGGAATAACTTCGCACTGAGACTTACAAACTGGCCCCTGGTCATTCACGTTTGATTTGACTTCTTTACGCTAACATTCTGACGGGGCCTGGGTGGCGACTCTCTCCCTGTGAGGAGATACCTGAAGTTGACCACCTTCACCTTCCCTGCTCTCAGGGCAGAGGTGCACGTCAGTGCCTCAAGTCTTTTCCACTGGGAATCGGGAACTCTCTATAACCAACACAGCGATTCACGAACAAGCTGGAGATTCTAAACAAAAGTCCCCAGACCAGATGAAGTGCTGAGGGGATTTTTCTTTTTTAATGGTTGAATATGTACAAACACATCACTTGATGAAGTTCTCCACCAGCTTTGTGCGAGTTTCTGGATTCATGTCAATGTGCCGCATTCACCTAGAATTCACGCTTCCTGCTCTTCTCCCCTAATGTGTAGTGGATGATTTTATATAGCAGTTTAAATACTCGATGATGCCTATAAAATGATTTCGAAAATAAACTACAGGATTCTTGCAGGTCATAACCTCTTCAGCTTCATTCTACCTATAAGTCCTGAAAGTTTCTCACTTGTGATAGCAAGCTGATGGACAGAATTTATCATTTATAAAACAAGTCAACTTACTGCCTAAGGAAAATTCACTTTACCTGACAACTTGCTGTAAAAATAAAAATATTCATATGGAAAAAACCGTTCCACATTTCCTGCAGGGATGGGGAAAGCCCATCTTTCTGAGCTCTTCTGAGCTCAAACAGGGCGCAGGAAGCAGTCTGTCTCGGCATCAAAAGTGCAGGCGGCACCACCTGCGTTTGCTGGCTGTGCCGTTCACCCCTGCCTTCCCCCCGAGCCCCGCGTGCTCGGCACACAGGCACGAGCACCTCGACCTGGGCTGACGTGACGAGAACAATCTGAGCAGCAGCTCTGCCTGGTCCTGCGCACGGTCACCGGCCTGAGGCCACACTGGACGTGGACCCGGGACAGGGGCTTAGCTGTGCCGGTGTGGCCCAGGCAGGCCTCCGGCCCCCGGACACCCGGCTGCACCCAGACCCAAGGCCTGCTGCTCACCACGAGGAGCGCCTTTGCGTGCTATCCCATTTTGTAAACTGTTAACAACTGCCAAGACGGTGTGGGAAGAAAACATCTTAAATATACTGATGAGATGAGAATAACTCAAACCCGTGTCTTTGGACCACTGTCTTACAACAAGCCAATCTTCACACTGTATTAAGTTCAAAAGGACAATGCAGATCTGAGTGGGAATTTGCCAACCCCCAAACCCCTGCTTTTCTGTTCCAGGTGGCTTTGCACCAGAACGTGGGAGTCTCCGATGGACACAGGTGGGTGAACCCACAGGGCTGGGGGGCACACGGGCCGCAGAGGACACCGCCTCGGCACCTCACCCACCTTGGGGCTCAGAGCTGGGGGGGACACCCTACAACGCCCCCCAACAGAGTGCTGAAACCAGCTGTGGACAGAACGCCCTGCCTGACTGAGCTCTCTCATCAAGGGCATTCTCACAACTGAAAATCCTTGAAGCAGGCCTGAAGTCAGTTCTCTCACTGTGGAACACTCAGACTTCTCGTAGGAGAAGAGAGCTCCTCAGAGAAGCCCAGGTTCTGGGGAGCTGAGTTTGGGCGCACCCACCGGATCTCTTCACTGATGGCGTCCAGCGGCTCCTGATACATCACAGGCAGAGTGTCGGCATCGGCCTGCACACCGGGCGGCAGCTGACCGGCCGAGCTGAGGAGGGTGACCCCGTCGCCCTCGCCGTCAGACACATCCTCCTCACTCTCGAAGGCCTGGGCCACGGTGTCCACCACGCGGGCCTGCTGCGCGGACTCCCAGTCCTGCTCCCTCTGGCTCTGCACCTGGGCACGAGAGGACCACGGCTCGTCAGCGACATTCAGGACAGCTCTCGTCTGTCAGGAACCGAGCACAATTTGATATGGAAGCCCTGACATTGGATAAACAGCCATGCTTATGAGACACTGCCATCTCTTAAGCGAGCAGTACTGAAGACACGGGCAGGAGGAGAATCCAGTTCCTAGATGGCCTGGTGACACTCAGGTCTTAGCGTGCACGGAAGGCAATCCTATGAGGTTATTCACAAGGGTGGGCTGATGGAGTCAGAGACAAAAACCCAAAATTAGAAACAGTCCATGCCTCCATCAGGCAGGATGAAGGAAAATAAGAAGGAAAAAATCCTTCAGCTCCGCAGCCTCTGGGTCCACCTCAGCGGTCATCACTTGTACTAGTTCCCCGAGGAGTGCCGTCCTCACAGGTTCCCAGGCCTCCGTGTTCCAGGCTGGTCTGAACACGCACAGACAGGAGCGAGCAGGGCAGCCAGGGGACTGGAGGGCCAGCCCCCTGCGGCTCTCGTCTCGGGGCACAGGCACTCGGGCTGTTCTGGGGGATAGCCCCTTGCACCACAATGGCGGCTCTGCCATCAGAGACGCACGGGAGAGTGCCTGCTGGGGCCCGTGCCGCCCTCCCACTCTCACACCTCACACCCTGTTCTCTGCAAGTCTCCCCCCTGTCCGACTCTCAACCCAGGTCCTGCCTTCTTTCCCAGACATGACCGGAAAGCAACCGCGGGGCAGCCTCGAGATGCTGGCTGCCGACTACCTGGCCCCTGTGGCCAAAGCCCTTGCCCCTGTCTTCCTCACGACCCCTCCCCAGGGCCTGGCCACCCCCTTCGCTGGCTGCAGGACCACGTGCCATCATCCCGGCTCCGCTCCAGCGAACCAGCTGCCTGTGGGTTCACCCCTATCAGCACGTTCAGCACATCCTCTCGGTTCTCTCGCCTTCAAATGGCACAAGGGAACCAGCAGACTCCTCCTCCAGGGCACCCTGCAGCGCCCACTGGGGGTCTCTGAATGCTGCTTGGGAGAGGCATCTGCTGTCCATATAGTGTATGATCCATCTACATTATGCCTGTAACTGCATAGTGATACACTAACTCTAACTTACTGCTCTGCGGGAAAATCACCATTTAATGAGACACGAAGACAAAGCACAAACCAGACGAATGGAACACAGCACTGATATGACCAGAGCAAGTGGGAGGATGGCGGAGGGGAGATGGATGTGTGAACTACAGCCTCTGGTGGGGGGGATGGGAGGCTGCGGTCTGGATTGATGATGGCTAAACAGGCAACAGGATGAGTCAGGAAATCAAAGCCAATGATGACGGCAGACACACCGGCCGAAAACTCCACAAGGAGAAGATATTCGGAACTGTTCTTTTACAAATACTCGGAAAGAAATGAAGCATGAAACCACAGAGAAATCGTCCAAGAATTTTAAATATCAACTACTTAGACACTGATACAAATTATAAAAGCAGTGTGTCAAAAGACCACAAAATGGACCAGTTACCACTTCACATGCATCTAAAATGACCCACAGTTAATTGAACTCTATGCTAACAACGCAGCTCACAGGAAATGGGTGGTAACAGAAAAAAGGGATAATGCAAGTGCAGTTTCAAGGCAGAGTGTTGTACACGTGATTCACGGGGTAAACAGCCGTGCACTCAGAAACCGAGGCTACACAGGCAAGAAAGCCAGCACGTGTGCCTTAGAGCCGCACGCTCTGTCTCCATAAGCCCTAGGGCGTCATCCCGTGTTGAGACGCGGAAGAGTGAGGTAGCCCGACTTCTTCCCTGGGGCCCTGGGGCACTGGGTCTTTAACTGGTTTCACGTGCACAGCTGGCCTGAGCATGCGGCCAGGCCCATCAGCAAGCGGACCAGTTTAGAGTCTTGGTCCTGTTGCCACCGCGTGCCCTGCACCCTGCAGCCAGGTGTCCCCGATGGAACATGTGCTGCCCGGCTTTCACTCGCCATGAGGGCGGCCTATGCTTACTTTCACGAGGCTGTCTGCTCCCTGACCACAGAAACTTCCCTGCCGCTGCCGTGCCCAGCACAGGCCAGGCCCACCGCTCCAGAGGCAGGCTCTGGCTGAGTTCACGATGGCTTGCTAAGCCGGTGGTCCAAATATGAAGCCTAATTGGTCCCTGTGCCATTATGGAATGATTAAAGGCCAGGCAGTTTTAAAAGTCTTAAACCTCTGAGCGGAGCAAATGTACCCGATTTTCCTCTGGGGAAAAACAGAAAAAACAAAGGAAGAAAAACAGTGTGCTTGGGGAGGGATGCGGCAGGGAGGAGGCAGACACTTACCGGAGTCATCACGCCCAGCCGGTCTCCCTCGCGCGTCAGGCTTTGCCACCTCCCTCGGGGCGGGGAGCGCCCCCTGCTGGGCGGGCAGGAGCCGGCAAGTGAGGAGGCAGGACACAGGTTGTCGGAGCTCAGGGACTTAAAACGCCGAAGGCTGCCTAAGCGCGCCCCGCCCGCCCTGCTCTCAGGCTCCTCGGCCCGCTGCTTCGAAATCTTCTTCTCCTCCCGGATCCACCTGAAAGAGAGCAAAGCTCGTCAGCTGCCCTCGTCAGCACAGGAACGTTTCTGGACAACAAATTTGGGCTGGCCTTCTGTGTCACGATGAGCAAATTCTGGGAACATCTGCTCATTTCTCATCTCGGCTAAAAGGTTCGACTTTCCCTCTTTTGAATATTCTCAAACTTGGAATAACTTCGCACTGAGACTTACAAACTGGCCCCTGGTCATTCACGTTTGATTTGACTTCTTTACGCCAACATTCTGATGGGGCCTGGGTGGCGACTCTCTCCCTGTGAGGAGATACCTGAAGTTGACCACCTTCACCTTCCCTGCTCTCAGGGCAGAGGTGCACGTCAGTGCCTCAAGTCTTTTCCACTGGGAATCGGGAACTCTCTATAACCAACACAGCGATTCACGAACAAGCCGGAGATTCTAAACAAAAGTCCCCAGACCAGATGAAGTGCTGAGGGGATTTTTCTTTTTTAATGGTTGAATATGTACAAACACATCACTTGATGAAGTTCTCCACCAGCTTTGTGCGAGTTTCTGGATTCATGTCAATGTGCCGCATTCACCTAGAATTCACGCTTCCTGCTCTTCTCCCCTAATGTGTAGTGGATGATTTTATATAGCAGTTTAAATACTCGATGATGCCTATAAAATGATTTCGAAAATAAACTACAGGATTCTTGCAGGTCATAACCTCTTCAGCTTCATTCTACCTATAAGTCCTGAAAGTTTCTCACTTGTGATAGCAAGCTGATGGACAGAATTTATCATTTATAAAACAAGTCAACTTACTGCCTAAGGAAAATTCACTTTACCTGACAACTTGCTGTAAAAATAAAAATATTCATATGGAAAAAACCGTTCCACATTTCCTGCAGGGATGGGGAAAGCCCATCTTTCTGAGCTCTTCTGAGCTCAAACAGGGCGCAGGAAGCAGTCTGTCTCGGCATCAAAAGTGCAGGCGGCACCACCTGCGTTTGCTGGCTGTGCCGTTCACCCCTGCCTTCCCCCCGAGCCCCGCGTGCTCGGCACACAGGCACGAGCACCTCGACCTGGGCTGACGTGACGAGAACAATCTGAGCAGCAGCTCTGCCTGGTCCTGCGCACGGTCACCGGCCTGAGGCCACACTGGACGTGGACCCGGGACAGGGGCTTAGCTGTGCCGGTGTGGCCCAGGCAGGCCTCCGGCCCCCGGACACCCGGCTGCACCCAGACCCAAGGCCTGCTGCTCACCACGAGGAGCGCCTTTGCGTGCTATCCCATTTTGTAAACTGTTAACAACTGCCAAGACGGTGTGGGAAGAAAACATCTTAAATATACTGATGAGATGAGAATAACTCAAACCCGTGTCTTTGGACCACTGTCTTACAACAAGCCAATCTTCACACTGTATTAAGTTCAAAAGGACAATGCAGATCTGAGTGGGAATTTGCCAACCCCCAAACCCCTGCTTTTCTCTTCCAGGTGGGTTTGCACCAGAACGTGGGAGTCTCCGATGGACACAGGTGGGTGAACCCACAGGGCTGGGGGGCACACGGGCCGCAGAGGACACCGCCTCGGCACCTCACCCACCTTGGGGCTCAGAGCTGGGGGGGACACCCTACAACGCCCCCCAACAGAGTGCTGAAACCAGCTGTGGACAGAACGCCCTGCCTGACTGAGCTCTCTCATCAAGGGCATTCTCACAACTGAAAATCCTTGAAGCAGGCCTGAAGTCAGTTCTCTCACTGTGGAACACTCAGACTTCTCGTAGGAGAAGAGAGCTCCTCAGAGAAGCCCAGGTTCTGGGGAGCTGAGTTTGGGCGCACCCACCGGATCTCTTCACTGATGGCGTCCAGCGGCTCCTGATACATCACAGGCAGAGTGTCGGCATCGGCCTGCACACTGGGCGGCAGCTGACCGGCCGAGCTGAGGAGGGTGACCCCGTCGCCCTCGCCGTCAGACACATCCTCCTCACTCTCGAAGGCCTGGGCCACGGTGTCCACCACGCGGGCCTGCTGCGCGGACTCCCAGTCCTGCTCCCTCTGGCTCTGCACCTGGGCACGAGAGGACCACGGCTCGTCAGCGACATTCAGGACAGCTCTCGTCTGTCAGGAACCGAGCACAATTTGATATGGAAGCCCTGACATTGGATAAACAGCCATGCTTATGAGACACTGCCATCTCTTAAGCGAGCAGTACTGAAGACACGGGCAGGAGGAGAATCCAGTTCCTAGATGGCCTGGTGACACTCAGGTCTTAGCGTGCACGGAAGGCAATCCTATGAGGTTATTCACAAGGGTGGGCTGATGGAGTCAGAGACAAAAACCCAAAATTAAAAACAGTCCATGCCTCCATCAGGCAGGATGAAGGAAAACAAGAAGGAAAAAATCCTTCAGCTCCGCAGCCTCTGGGTCCACCTCAGCGGTCATCACTTGTACTAGTTCCCCGAGGAGTGCCGTCCTCACAGGTTCCCAGGCCTCCGTGTTCCAGGCTGGTCTGAACACGCACAGACAGGAGCGAGCAGGGCAGCCAGGGGACTGGAGGGCCAGCCCCCTGCGGCTCTCGTCTCGGGGCACAGGCACTCGGGCTGTTCTGGGGGATAGCCCCTCGCACCACAATGGCGGCTCTGCCATCAGAGACGCACGGGAGAGTGCCTGCTGGGGCCCGTGCCGCCCTCCCACTCTCACACCTCACACCCTGTTCTCTGCAAGTCTCCCCACTGTCCGACTCTCAACCCAGGTCCTGCCTTCTCTCCCAGACATGACTTCAAAGCATCCAAGAGGCAGCCTCGAGGTGCTGGCTGCCGGCTCCCTGGCCGCGTGGTCACAGCCCACGCCCCCTGTCTTCATCACGACCCCTCCCCAGGGCCTGACCTCCCCCTTCGCGGGCTGCAGGACCACCTGCCATCATTCCGGTTCCGCTCCAGCAAACCGGCTGCCTATGGGTTCAGCCCCATCAGCCTGGTCAGCACATCCTCTCGCTACTCTCAACTTCAGATGGCACAATGGGAGCCAGCAGACTCCTCCTCCAGGGCACCCTGCAGCGCCCACTCAGGGTCTCTGAAGGCTCCCTGGGAGCGGCCTCTGCTGTCCCCCTCCTGCCTGGTCTCCAGCTCTCTGCAAGCAGGCGCTGTGCCCTGCCCTGCCGGGCAGCTCCCGGGGGCTGGAGGAACCCATGTCACCAAGCCTCCTCTCCTCCTTGCCCACCCCGCCGCCCTCCTACATGTCTCTCCCTGGCTCCAGGTCCCACCATCCCTGGGGTTGTTCCTCAGGCCCTTGCGCCCCATTTCAAAGATAAATAACATCTGATGTCCACCACTACAGCCTTCATACTTTTTGAAAATGAAAGTACACAAATGACGAACCCTTGACTGAATTGCACGATGACTGTCCAAACTCACCTGTTTGTGTGCGGTCCTTAATTCCTCTTCTAAGGAACTACACCTTTCGAGAGCGTGTCGCAGTTGCTCTCTCAACTGAAATAAAAGGGGCCGAATCACTGTGTGTTGATGTGTGTACATACGTTAGTGCACTTCTTTTTCTACCCTCACCTGATTCCATGGCTACCGTAACAGAATACCTTTAATGTCTCTCATTGACCTTAAGGTGAAGAAAATCTGCTTACTAACAGCTTTAAATTCTCAGTTTCAGAGGAAAAAACTGTTATCCTAAAAGAACTGTATTACCCAGTTTTTAATTGCAAATTGATATACAGAATAAAAAATACCTTGAGGCATTTATGCCAACTAATACTTTTTAACTGGGCGCTTCCCAGGTGTCTCAGTGGTAAAGAATCTGCCTGCCAATGTGAGAGGGCAGGTTCGATCCCTGGGTCGGGAAGATCCCCTGGACTAGGAGATGGCCACCCACTCCAGTATTCTTGCCTGGGAAGCCCCATGAAGAGAGGAGCGTGGTGGGCTACGGTCCACAGGGTCGCAAAGACTCGGACATGTCTGAGCATGTACTCAGGCAACGCTCTTTAACCATATAAAACTCTGAGTTCTTACAGAAAAGCCTGTATTTACAAGAATTCAAGAAGCTCAAAAGTCAACTAGTTCCATAAATACACGCATCGTCCACCTAACCAGGCAGCAAATGTACAAATCCAGGACGGCCGCGTGCCTGGTACCTTCTCGTCCAGGGCCTTGTGGTGCTCAAAGAGCAATCTCAGCGCCCTGAGCAGCTCCACCTCGCTGGTCATGCTGGCTGGGGACTGCGCCTGCTGCGGGCCCGCCGTCATCCCGAGGGACGGCACATACCGGGAAACCAGGACCTCCAGGTGTTCCAGCAGCAGCTGCAAGGCGGGGCCAAAGGAGCACCTTCAACCTCACACTTGAATTCAGGGCCGAGAACGCCTCTCAGCTTCACGCTAAGACCAAAACCATGCTAAGGCACGTCGGAATCCCGCCAGTTCAGTCTGAAGTTAGAGTGGACTTCCCCAGTGTCCCAGGAGTTAACACTCCACCCTTCTGCAGGGCTCATGGGTTTTAATCCCTGGTCGGGGAACTAAGATCCCACACAAACTGCAGCATGGACAAAAATGGAAGGTAAGAGAACTCTCCCCTCAAATGTACTAAAATTACATTAGCTCTCATCATAAATTTGAAGCAAGGTATGAGAACCCCAAACTGATCCACCTCGGTCTGCTCAGTGGGAAGATGTGAAAAATGACTTGAAAACCAGACAGACTTTAAAGACAGCAACACGGAGCCCAGTGGTGACCCCCGCGGGGCACAGGTCAACACGTGAGACTCCGCCTACTGACCCTGGTGTTGTTCCTTTCGGCTTTCAGCTCCGCGATTTCCGCTTCTCTTGTAAGAAGCTGCTCCCTGCATGCCTTTAGTTGTTGAGATGTGGCCAACTCCTAGAAAACAGGTAAATGAGGGAGTAACTAAATGCAAACACAAATGTTAAAGAGAGCGAGACTCTGAAGACTGACACTGTCCGTTCTCTCCAGGCTCCACTCAAAGGATCTCCCTGCCCCTCCGGAGAAGAGGGGGTCTGCTGACCCCAAGACCACACAGACCCCTACAACTCAGACTGGCCTGCAGCCTCCACCTCAACCTGGCAGGCACGCGGCAGGGCAGAACCCGGAATCCAGCCAGCCTTCTCAAGACCCAGGGAAGTCTGAGAAACTTTCCTAAACATACACCTAACAACAAAGTGGATAAAGAGATTCTTAAACGACACACAGACAAGTGACCTAGAGCCCCTGGGGAGAGGGAAGAAGAAAGGTAAGGTCTACAAGGCCACCAGGCTTTGGAGTGTTCCTCTGCGAAAGAGGCTGATGGCACCCCAAGGCCGTCTGTTAGCCTGACTCCACTGAAGTCACCCAGTCATTCCATGAACTGCTTAAAATGGTAAATTCATGTTATATGTATTTTATCACAATACGTATGTACGCGGGGCCGTCCACGTGGTGAACTTGCTCAGACCAAACCACACGGACTCTTTCATTCTTCGATTGTTCTTTGCACAAATACAAAAATCCTGGGCCACGTATCCCCTACTACATACTAAGTATTCGGCACCTAGAGCACTGCCCAACACTTTGTAAGAGGCATGCAGTAGACATGTGAAGCTATGAGGGTGTATGTTATATACATGAGCACTAGGTACCCGTCATGAGAACACTGGACGCACTGGTCTGTGCTTTGTAAAATGGGAGACGTGAAGGGGCTTAGCCTTTCTGCTTCAAGGACTGACTCTCTAGCTCGATCCACATACCCCAGAGACTCCTCCAGCCAGGGGATCCCTTGTTTGGAAGAAGAGAGACCTTAACGGGCTTAGCCTTTCTGCTCCAAGGACTGACTCTATGGCTCAGTCCACGTGCCCCAGTGACTCCTCCAGCCACTGTTTCCCTTCCTGTGGGGCCCCCGCCCATCATCCATGAACCACCTGCACAGCCTCTTACAAGGTCAACCTGCTGGGGTCGATCCTGCCCAGGAGGCCAGAACGCCCTGGCCGGCAGGGCCCACACCCATGCGAACACAGTGAAACACAACCCCAACGCTTCACCAGGTGAGGGCCAACCCGACGGGCCCAGCCCCCGGCTGCTCTCACCTCCGGGCACTCTGCTTCCAGGACTTGGGATGAGGCCAACTTATTTCTTGTCTTGGCCTTTTTCTTGGGGTTGCAGCATGGGAAAAGCGCCCATAGGCTGGCCCTTCTGCGACCCATCCTCGTGGATGGGGGCAGCCCCCCACTCGGGGCCACCTGCTGTTTCTCAGGCAGATACCTCAGCACCTGAGGTATCACCACCGCTCTCACGCACACACCGCTCTCACACACACCGCTCTCACACACCGCTCTCACACACACCGCTCTCACACACACCGCTCTCTCACACACCACTCTCACACACTGCTCTCACACACTGCTCTCACACTATGACCACCAGCTCCGCTGTCTCAAGAAGAAATGGCACGAAGGCTCTGCCTCCAGCACATCTCCCAGGAGCCCAGAAAATGAAAACCACTCTGTCACAAGGGGCTCCATGGTAACAGGGGGGCTGAGCTCAGGCCCACCATCAAGGGTGCAGAGAGCGGGGAGGGGCTGCCAAAAAGATGGCAGGTGTGTGTTGGGTGCGGGAGAAGGAAGGCCGTGCCCACAGCTCAGGCCCACCGTCAAACGTGACCCTGCAAGGTCACTGGGTCACAGTCAAACCGAACAGTATAAACTGCTTCAGAAACCACAACCGCTAGGGATGAGCACGTCTTCTAAGTGGGCTTCTGCTTCCTCCACCCCTGAAACAAGCCTGCAGTGAGGCTACTGAAAGGGCACCCCTGAACTCTAGGGTGTGCCAAAAACCCACCCAGCTGAGGAGCACTCACCACGCTGGCTGCCCCTCACTCTCACCCTGAGCTTGGTCCTCCCTGACTGGCTCCCTCACTCGAGCTCAGCAAGGGCTTGACCAACCTCGCTCCGGGCGCTTACAATGAACCCACAGTGGGGACAGGGGTTCATTCAACCTGCTGCGAGCTCGCCCTCTTAACTTCGACCCTGGGCCGCCAGAAGACTCGGCCCCACGGGGGCTGCATGGTGGAGGTTCAGGGGTGGCCCTGCCTCCAGCCATGACAGCCAGCGCCTCCCAGATCCCGCCAGGGGCTGCCCCGCCCTCCCTCCTCGCCAGAGTCTCCCACCCCCTTTCCTGGACCCACTCCCAGCCTCGCGGCTCTCCACGCACCAGGGCATAGCCCACACTGCTCCTGGCTCAGCCCAGACCTCTGCGGTCACTTGAGGACTCAGTCCCCGGGGTGCTTGGGGTCCTATGTCCGCCCGTCTCAGCAATGACAGACTCTGGGGAGACAGGGTACAGTTTGCGGTCCCGCCCTCAGTGCACCCTGAACACGTTCTCTTTTTTTCGCTTTATCTACTGGAGTTCTCTGAGACGTCTTTTGAAAACCTCAACTGTGGCTTTCAAAAAGAATGTAAAATCACTGTGCTCAACTTGAAGAATAAAATCTTCATTTTCAACCTTAAAGTGGTTGAAAGCCAGGGGACTGGCTAACACAGCTCTGGACGGTTCCTCAGGCTGGGAAGACAAACATATGAGCGCAGGCCTGACAAGTCAGTCCGGATGGGAGAGACCAATCTCCCCAAGAAAAGTTGGGCACAGAAAATGTACCCAACACTCTGCCCAAAGTGGCTGAGCGCTGAGTATCAATCACCTCGGGGTCTTCAGGAGGCGGACGGTGGGATTCAGGACCTGCCGAGAAGGAGGGGCCCTGGGAGGGCCCCCAGGCTTCCAGACGGAGACGCTGGAGGGCTCCTCCCTGGGGTCGGGTGGGGGGAGGCGGGGAAGGTGGGTGAAGGCTGCTGAGACTCAGCTTACAAGGACCCCCCCAGCCTCAAGTCACTCAGGCCCTGAGTGAACAGAGAGCTCTGTCCCCACTAGAGGTCTACGACAGAGGAAAGTCTGGAGAAGACAGCATCACTCAGGACCTCTAGCGTTTTCCAAAGGTAGTGTCCAACATGCAACCAACAAAGCAAAAAAGGGTGTAACAACAAACAGGACCAAGAGAAAAAGAACTGAAACAGATCCAGAGGTAGCAGATGTGTATCAGAATATCAGAGGTATGCTAGAGGTATCAGATGCAAACGTCACCAGTTCAAAAAATATACTTGACCAAAGGAGAAATTTCTGAGAATCAAAACCGAAGCTACAACTTTAAAATAACAGGGACTGAATTTAAGAACTCAGTTTCTGGGCTTAACATCAAACTGGACGTAGCTGAAGAGAGGATCAGTGAACTGAAGGATGGATCAGTTAAAATATATATATAAGAGGGAAAAAAGTACAGAAAGAGCCCGTTGTGAAACTATGTTGTGAAAAGATATAAATGGGTCCCCCTATGAGGGAGAAAAGACAGAAAGGGGAATAAGAAATGCCTCCAGGAGGTGGAACTAAAGAGCCTCTTGATGAAAGTGGAAGAGGAGAGTGAAAAAGCTGGCATAAAACTCAGCATTCAAAAAATGAAGATCATGGCATACGGCTCCATCGCTTCATGGCAGATAAATGGGGAAACAATGGAAACAGTGACAGACTTTATTTTCTTGGGCTCCAAACTTACTGCAGATGGTGAAATTAAAGGACACTTGCTCCTTGGAAGGAAAGCTATGACGAACCTAGGCAGCATGTTAAAAAACAGAGACATTACTTTGCTGACAAAGGTTCATTTAGTCAAAGCTATGTTTTTTCCAGTAGTCATGTATGGATGTGAGAATTGGCCCATGAAGGAAGCTGAATGCCAAAGAATCAATGCTTCTGGACTGTGATGTTGGAGAAGACTCTTGAGAGCCCCGTGGACTGCAAGGAGATCCAACCAGTCCATCCTAAAGCAAATCAGTCCTCAATATTCACTGGAAGGACTGATGCTGAAGCTCCAATACTTTGGCCACCTGATGCGAGAAACTGACTCACTGGAAAAGAACCTGATGCTGGAATAGACTTAAGGTGGGAGGAGAAGGGGACAACAGAAGACCAGGCGGTTGGATGGCATCACCGACTCGATGGACATGAGCTTGAGCAGGCTCCGGGAGCTAGTGATGGACAGAGAAGCCTGGCGTGCTGCAGTCCATGGGGTCGCAACGGGTCAGACGCTGAGTGACTGAACTGACTGGCACGGACGGGGGCAAGAGTTGGCTCAAGAATCAGACTATTGACTCAAAAATGAAAACCACACATTGGTTTCAGCAGCTCTGCAGGTGCCTGAGGCGAGAAGAAAATGTTCCAGCGCTCAGAGGAAAAAAGGTGTGGCTTTTAATGGCACAGCAACGCCGAGAGCTGACTTTTCAAGAACACCGAAGTCAGGAGATCATTGACGGGCGCCTGTAAAATGCTGAAAACAAACACCGCCAACCTGTAGTTCTACACCCAACAAAAACATGCTTCCAAAGGGAAAGAAAATAAAGACTTTTAGGGCAAATGGAAATGAGACAACTCATCACCCACAGACATGAACTAAAAAGATATTAAGGCCGTGCTTTGGGAAAAAGAAAAGTAGTCTCTGACTGAAATATAAAAAACAAGTAAAGACCAACCATGAGGTAACTGTGACAGTACACATTAACTCTACAATCATGACAACACCAAAAATATATCTACAGTTTTAAAGGATAACAGTGACAAGGAGGAAACAGCCGTGTCAGGGAGGCAGTAACAGCACTAAGTTAGACTTAAATGTAAACCACACTCCGTATGTGCACACACTCATCCAACCACCTGGCAGAGGAGGAAGAACTAGAAAAGCACCTCATCCTTCTAACAGAAGGCCAGAGACAAGGACACAGAAGAGGCGGGACAGACAGAAAACAAACAGCAACACGCTGTCTGCACTCGGGAACATCAAACTGTAAACAGAGCAAAGGTTCTCACGGAAAGATAAAAAGTGTCAAACTGATTAACATCAAAACTCTACACTATTCACAGAGGTACATGTGAAGATGGAAGACCACAGACAGGTGATACGGAAAGATACGCAGGCAAACAAGGACAGAAAACTGATGTGGCAATATCACTGTCAAACAGTGCCTAGAGTAAGAAGCATTCCTAGCGATAAAAGGAAGCATCTCATACTGATACAAGTTCCGTCTACCAAAAAGATGAGGATTCTAAATTTCAATGTACCTAATAACATAACCTCAAAATATCAATACATAAAAACTGACAGAAACAGAAAAGGAGTAACAGCCAGGTTCACAATCGCAATGGCAAACGTTAAAGACACATCTCTCACGGAACTGGGCTCCCTGGTGCGTGGTCACCTGCAGCCATGAAGGACCTGAAGTGCGGCCGGCGCTGCGCTGAGGCGTGCTGCACACGTGAGACACGCACTGGAGTTTAAAGACGCAGCGTGAAGAAGAGAACAGAAACTGATTCATTGGGTTCCATCATGCTGATCTCACACAGAAAGGGTACTGCTTTGGGTTAAAATAAAACATATTACAGATGATTTCACCTACTTCTGCTTTACTCAACGTGGCTACCGAAATCTGAATTATATGATTGACAAACCTGATTTAAGTGATACGCATGGAACTCTGCATTCCCCCTGATACGCATGATTTTCAGGGGCCCAAGGAACATATAACAAAAGGAATATATATTGGGCCACTAGGAAAGCTCGAATTATTTCAAAGGACTGAAATAATGCAGGGTATGCTTAGGGATTGCAATGGGCTGACGGTCTATGTGCCCTCAAACTTCACCCCGCACGTGGAGATGATACTCGGAGGCAGGGACTCTGGGAGGGGTCAGGTCAGGAGGGAATGGGCTCCCGTGATGCGAGAACAGGGAGAAGCAGCAGCCAGTCTAGCAGACGTGGCACCTGCTGGTGATCTTGGGACTGCCCAGCCTCCAGTACTCTAAGAAACAACTTTCTCTTGTCTAGCAGCTAGTCTACAGTATTGGTAACAGTAGCCCTAAAAGCCTAAGACAGGGCTCTTCATGGAATTAAGCTAGGAATCCAAAAAGGGTCACTAGAAAAACCTTCCCAAACATTGGGAAGTTAAGTGACATACTTCTTGAAGAACTTCATGAATAATAATTTTAAAAAACACAACGAAAATTAGAAATACTTTTCCATAAAAGATAATGAAAGTCTGGCTTATTCAAACTTGTGGGACCCAGCGAACTATGTTTACAGGGTAACTTAAAGCCTTAAACACATATCCTGGAAGAGAAGGAAGGCTAAAAGTCAATTAAGCCTCTATCCCAAGAAACCAGAAAAGAAGCACAGCAAACGACACACAAGGCAGAGGGAAGAAAAAGGAGCAGAAAATAAGGAAACAGTAAGCACATATGAATATTTTTAAAAAACAATGCCAAAAGTTGGCTCTTTGAGAAGATTGATAAAAATGATAAACCCCTAGAGAAACTGATTAAGAAAAAGAGACAGGGCACAAATCACCAATATCAAGGATTTTTAAAAGGGGAGACAACCCATCTTGCAGACAAGAAAGAGATTATGAACCACAGTTCACTTACCAATTGCAGAGTCTGCTGGCCTCACTAAATTCCTAGCAGTGGGAAATGCTTTACCTAAATAGACCCAAGAAGACATACAAAATCAGAAATTTTTATTTGCATGAAAAAAATTAAATCTGAAGTGAAAAGCCTCCCCACAATGAAACCTACTTGTTTTGCCAATCAATTCTTCCAAAAAGCCAGGGAAGTAAACAGCAATCTCACAGGAACTCTTGGGGTAAACCAGGAACACTCTCCTCCTTGTTTTATAAGACTAGCATAACCTTGATACTAAAACCAACAAGGAAAAGAAGTACAAGAAGGTCAAATTGCTGACTCTGAGTAGAGATGGTGCTGCTGCTAAAGCTAAGTCACTGCAGTCCTGTCTGACTCTGTGTGACCCCATCCCTGGGATTCTCCAGGCAAGAACACTGGAGTGGGTTGCCATTTCCTTGGGGGACTCTCAAGACAAGACTCTTAAAACATGTCCAGAATTCACTTCATTCCTTTGCCATTTCCTTCTCCAGTTTATAACAAGTACACTTCCACAAAACCAAGAGAGGCCCAAAGGAAGACAGGTGGGGTGTATAAAAGCCTCAGCACTTAAAACTCAAGAGACATGAAAACTTTCTGGCCAAAGAAATGAATGTGTGATGGTGGAATTCGGAAGAGAGACATGAATAGCTTTGGGACTACACAATGGCCCCTGACACCTCAATGTAGGAGAGGCTCATGGCATAGACACTGAGCCTTTGGGTAGGAGTGAGATGGGGGCTGAAGACATTTTGTTGTTGTTCAGTCACTAAGTCATGTCCAGCTCTTTGAGACCCCATGGACTGCAACACGCCAGGCTTCCCTGTCCTTCACCATCTCCCAGAGCTTACTCAAAACTTATGTCCATGGACTCAGTGATGCCATCGAACCATCTCATCCTCTGGCGCCCCCATTTCCTCCTGCCTTCAATCTTTCCCAGCATCAGGGTCTTTTCCAATGAGTCAGCTCTTCACATCAGTTGGACAAAGTACGGGAGCTTCAGCTACAGCATCAGTCCTTCCAGTGAATATTCAGGGTTGATTTCCTTTAGGATTGACTGGTTTGATGTCCTTGCAGTCCAAGGGACTCTCAAGAGTCTTCTCCAACACCACAGCTCAAAAGCATCAATTCTCTGGCGCTCAGCCCTCTCTACAGTCCAGTTCTCACGGTTCAGGGCAGAGTCGGACATGAGGGCCCAGCACCCAGGTTCAAGTGCTGGCTCTGCCCCTGTCGGGCCCAGGGGCCTTGATCTCCTTGCCCCACCTCTCAGAGCCTCAGTTCCTTCCCTCGGTAAAGGGATCTGACCCATGTACCACAAGCCGGGGCAGGATGCCCACACAGGGTGAGGTGGGGATGAGGGTTTGCGTCCAGGATGACAAGTCCCTGAGAACATCTGTGGCTGCATTATCCTTACATACGGAGCTGTTGAAATTAGACTTGAGGTGCCTCAAAGTCGAGAAACCCCACCCCAATGTCCAGGCTATGAGGAGGGACCCCTACCCCCAACTCCACCCTCATCACCACACTTAGCCAAGTCTGGAACTGTCTGCGACACCAGCTCACGCCCACAAGGCCTCAGCTGGAAACTGCAAGAAACATGCCCCTCCCCCCGCCCCGTGTCCATGGCCTCCCTGCCCACCCCCGGCAGATGAAAGCCCCTCCATTCTACAGATGGAAAGACTGAGGCTGCTCAGCCCCCAGGACGTGGCCGGGCTGGGTCTGGACACACACACGTGGGCTCAGAGGGGCTGGGCGGGGTATGAGCCTCCCTGGGAGCTCAGGTGCCCTCACCGCCTGACCGAGCCTCCTGGGTTCTGGTGTGGAGGCGGCTCCCATCCTCCAGCAGGCAGCTCCTCGCTTGCTTTTCAGAAAACAACATCCACAAAGATGGGAAACAGATGCCGCCGCGGCCCACACCAGCTCCGAGGAGGAATGAGGAGAAACTACAGCCCGCCAGCCCTGGGGTGCGGTGGCGAGCCCTGAAAGGCAGCTCAAAAGCAAACTGACCTTGTAGGGTTCACGTGTCTGCGGCCTTCATAATTCTGCCAAAGCCGGAGTCAAGTTCAACATCAGGGCAGTGTGGGCCTTGGTCAACCCCAATACTCAGACGGGATTTTCAGTGTGGCCTTCTTGGCAATGACCAGTGGGCATAAATTATGCTCTGGCTTTGAGGTTGGACTTGAAAAATGCTGATGGGTTTCAGTTACAAGGAAACATGTTGGCCCACAAGCTGCTCTTGTCTGTTTCCTGGGAACCCTGGCCGCTGACCCCAACACCATTGGAGGGACAGAAGAGTTGGGGGTGGGCAGATGAGGCGCTCCTGCAGAAAGCAGGCCTGGGCCGCCTGCCTCCGGGACCTTTCCCCACCATTTCCATCCTGTCTGCTGCCCCAGGGGTCTCTGGCATGACACCACTCCTGGACCCTCGTGTGTGATACTGACTTCTGGATCAAGGTGTCAGATCCTAATTTGACAAGCAGGGCCCCTCTTGTGGGTGGCTGGGCAAGCTATTTTTAAGCTGAGTTCCTCTGGGCCCACACTTCCTGGGGGAGGTGGGGGGCAAGAGGGTCACCTGTGGTCACAGCCAGTCGGCCAGGCTCAGCCTCCACGCGTCCTATACACGAAGTTATGAACCCATTTCTTCCAGACCCACCACTTCCCCCTCTGCTGGGTTCAAGTGAAGTGTCACATCTCAGCCAGAAGGCAAATTCTGAGCTCTTCCTCTGGCAGAAACAACTTCACAAAATAAGCCAAGAAAGAGAGCTGGGAAAGCAAACCACACCAACGACCAGAAAAGCATTCCTCACGAGACAAAGCTAGAGAAAAACCCAACATCCTTGTGGCCCAAAAACCCTCTTGGAAATCAACGTTCAGTAAGGAAGAGACGAAACATGTCAAGTTCCAAGGACAGGCATTGCCCATGGCCAGTGTAGTTTCGAGACAGCCTGACCACTCAGATGTAGGCACACACCAATGTAAACCCCAGGTAGACAGCAGTGATGGCCATCACCATAGTAAGTGTTTAGTCTGGTGACAACCTGCCCCAGGCACCACATAAGGGGGCAGACCTGGTTCTCTTCCTCCGCGCCCACACCATTCACTCACAAAGGCAGCTCAGGTGCTATCGTGCCCTGCCTGCCTGTCTGGCTCATCCATGACCACCTCCAGAGAAGGACTCTGCCTTCTCTTCTCTGTGCACCATGAACCTGCATGCAGTGGGCCTGCAGAACCTCAGGAGACTCACCCCACCCCCACTATAGACAGAACCCTCCCCAGGCATTAAAACCGCCGTGGAGCCACTTTGGCCCAAGCCCTGGTTAGGGATCCCTGGAGCCTCCAACAGCTTCTACAGTGTGAATAATCAGGTCCTTTATACACAGATTCCTGTCTGTCAGACCTGAGCTTTGGATTCATTGTCAGCTCTGTCCCTTCCATGGCAGCCAGGTGGGCCGCGATGCAGACAAAGGAGCTCATGAGCTGAGTTTCAAGGGAGGCACTGAAAGGACAGCGATGGATGCAACCTGTTGCAAACTGAAGGAGGGTCCCTGCATGTCTCAGAAAAGGCCTCTGGTGAGCAGGTGTGGAGGAGGGCCCCCACGGTGCAAAGGAAAGAGAGGTACTCAGGGACAAAGGCTCTTGGCCTCTCCTGTAGCAGCTCCAGTTGGAAGCTCGTGACCAGTGGACAGCAAATGTGGTCACCTGAGCATGACTCTTAGTCCCTCACAAAGCAAGAGAAAGGGGGCAGGGTGTGGGAGTACCCAGAGGGTGTGGTGGGGTGGGTGAAGGGAGGTGTCCTTCTTCTCTTCAATGCAAATTGCTTTTGTGAGTCTCAGAGCTGCCAGAAGGCAGTTACCAAGTCAGGTCCCCACTGTATCCAGTGTGGGCTGGCTGCCTTAGCCCCTGCCACATGGACAAGCCACACCATATGGCTTCCCTGAGTTCTAACAACAGGATCTGGGGGTTTTGTGTAGGTACACACTTCCTTGCTGTAGCTGTGTTACCCCCGTCTTTGAGCCCCAGTTTTCTCCTCTAGAAAAAGGACATCCATTGCTACCTTAGCAGGTTGCTACCTTAATCCTGTGAAGACTAATTAGGGTCATTCTACAATTAATAGCTGGCCTTAAGAGATATTGGGCTTCCCCGACAGCTCAGCTGGTAAAGAATCCTCCTGCCATGCAGGAGACCCCGGTTTGCTTCCTGGGTCAGGAATGCTGATCCGCTACACAGGGACAGGCTACCCACCCCAGTACTCTTGGACTTCTCTTGTAGCTCAGCTGGGAAAGAACCTGCCTGCAATGCGGGAGAATTGGGTTCAATCCCGAGACTGGGACGATCCCCTGGAGAAGGGAAAGGCTACCCACTCCAGTATTCTGGCCTGGAGAATTCCATGGACTGTATAGCCCATGGGGTCGCCAAGACTTGGACACGGCTGAGGGACTTCCACTTCACTTTCAAGGGATATGACCTGAATCCAGGTTAAACTGGAGCCTCCCAGTGTCATCCGGCATTTCTTCCCTGAGGCCGGCCAAAACCCACACAGGTGCATTTCCACAGGTCTCCGCTCAGCCAGCTGGACAGAAAACCCAGCGTGTTCAAACAAGCTGACAGACAAGCAGGAGAGGACTCACGGGCAGACGGCTTCCCTCCGGTCTCAGGTGGAGCTCCGGGACCACAGCAGGAACCAGGACTCTCAACCCCTGGGCTCAGCAGCGCCCTCCGTCTCAGGCCGGCGGCTCTGCCCCGACGGGCGCGGGAAGGCCACCAACCGCCCCAGGCTGACCTCACGCCCCTCCCACTGCTGTAGCCTGACCTCACGCGGCCCCACCCCTTCCGGCAGAACCAGCGCTGGTCCTCCCTTGAGGCCAGCGTGAGGCCCGGCCCTGGGCCCTGATTGGTCACCGCCCCAGTCCTGAGCCAATCACGGTGGCCACGGAGGATGGAACACACAGATTGGCCAGGTCCAGGTCATGTGACCATCCCCTCCAGGACATGCCTGAGCCGCTCACCCTGTGTCAGGGGTGGAGACAGTGCGATGCCCCCAGAGCAGGGCTAAGAGTCCCGTCACTGTGTGCGTGTGCTCAGTGTCCTGGGAGCCTGAGAGTCCTGGGAGTGCCTGCCAGTCCTCTCTACACACCGCAGACGGAATAGTCATGACGCACCTCTTCCCTTCCGAAGCGCTGTTTCAAGCACCCACTTTCAAGGGAGCAAGACCTCCTGTTCAAAGGTAGGTTTGGAGAGCTTCCCTCTCTTAACCTCTGGGCTTGTTTCTCGTACCATCGTAGAATAATGTAGTCAGTCTAAAACCCCCCACGTGCACCACCACATGCTGCTTTGCCTGTTCAGGATTCTTAGCTGTTCTGAGGAGAGGGCAAGGCCCCGGGGCCTCCCAAAGGGAATGAGTTTTGTCCAAGGGAGCACCTGAGAGGTGAATCACTGAATCGCTTTGCTCTACACGTGAAACAGGCAGTTTATTGTAAATCAACAACACCTCATTTTAAGAAAAGATATTCCCTCATGAAAAATGGTTCAGAATTTTGTGAAGTTTTTTCTTCAATTGTTGGTTGTTAGTAGGTGTCTAATTGGTTTGGTGGTGTTTTTCGAGGTACCTTCCCACATGGATACCAAGTTGTCCCAATGGGAGGATTCCTTTGTCCTTTCTCCTGGAAGTGTCCTTTCTGCGTTTACACATTAAGAAGCTGTTTTAAAAATGCCAAGTATCAAAAACGTCAGTTCTTTGGTAATTTGTACAGCACTCCAGAGGCACGTTTCCATGTCTGTGTCTTCGCTTCGCATTTCACCTTTGCCAGTTTCTAGTGTACACAAGTACCCTCAGAGGGTTCTCTGTAGTGAACCATGTATGTTTCTGTGAGGACAGAGGATGTGAGCATGGAGGACGGGCTGAGTCCATAGTGACCATGTGACCATGCTCAGCAACCCCACTATTAAGTCTGGCTGAGACTTCCTCAGGCAAGCTCTGTGTTTCTTCCTCTTCATCTCTGGATACACAAAGTGATGTTGGTGGATTGGGACGTGGGTCCCTGGGTCCAACAGTGTAGAGATATACCCATAGCCTGCTTTGCCATTATATTTTCCTCCTGTGGGCTCTGCTGAGCTGGTGTGCAGATATTTCTGCTAAAGACTTGAGAGGTAGTCAATCCTTCTCCTTCTCATCCCCTGCCTCGTCTGTGCTTCTGTCATTTTTTTTTTTTTAATGTAGCTAATTTCAATGTTGTTAGTCCTTGTGTCGTTCTGACTCTCAGGCACCTGTGGTTTAATATACCCCCAACCCCCAAGAGCTCCTCTTTGCCTGGTGGGGACATGGAGCACTCAGGGAGCAGCACCACATCGCAATGGAGCCTGGACCAGAGAGACGGTTCTTGCCAAGAAGGCTCCATGCCAGCTGTGGGGGGTTTGGAGTTCACATCTGATTGTGCATCCCCCGGGCCCTCGGTGCAGGCCCTGCTCTGAGATCTGGAAAGGAGATGGCGTCCCTCCCTGACACAGAACTAGTTTTTTTGTCCTTTTTTTGTCCTCATCCTTGTCCAGTCCCATTTGTCTCCCAGGCTCTACACTTGACCCTCACCCACAGGATCAGGAGAGCCCATTTCTAGACGAATTTCATACAAGGAGAGGCTCCCGGAGACACTCCAACCCCCGGGCCTAAGTATTTCCTTGGAGTTTCACGGCCCTGGGAAGAGATACTGGATTTGTGTCCATTTTTCAGTTGAATATGTTGAGCCTCAGTTCACTGTGTGATTTGCCCTGAGTCACTCTGCAGGTCAGTGAGTAAGGTAGGATGTGAACCCAGACTCTTTCTCTTGGAGCCCATGACTGTACAGGTGTTTCTGCTCCTCGATTCAATTTATTTCAGGTTTGGTTATTTTTTTTTTTTGATGCATTTGTATATGGGACTGTTCTGTTCTCTCTCTGATGTTTCATATCCTGCTCTATTGCTGAATTTATTAGTTTTAAAGCTTGTTACTTGGTGGAGTTTTTAGGGTGTCATATAAATCCTGTCATAATCAAATAGTGGCAGTGTAACTTCATCTGTTCCTATGGGGATGCTTTTTATTTCCCTTTCTTGCCTAGTTATGCTGGGTAGGACACTTCCCCCTCTGTGTTGAACAAGAGTGATGAGAGTGGGCATCCTTGTACTATTCCTGATCTTTTAGGAAAATCTTTCACCTCTTTACCACTGAGTTGGATGTTAGCTGTGGGCTTGTCTTATATACCCTTTAGGATGTTCCATGTATAGCCACTATATTGAGACATTGTAGCCAAATTGATGTTACACTTTTGTCGAAAGCTTTTTCTGCAATCGTTGAGAAGATCACATGATTTCATTCTTAGTTTTGCTCATATTGTGTATCACAGGGATTGATGTGCACACAATAAATCATGCTTGCAGGCACAGAATCAATTCCATTTGATCATCGTGTATGATTCTTTTAATGTATCTTCAATTTGGTTTGCTAATATTCTTTTGAGGATTTTTACATGCGTGTACACCAGGGTCAGGGTTCTCTGGTGGTTTGTTTGGTAACGAATCTGTCTGCAATGTGGGAGACCTGGGTTTGACCCCTGGGTCAGGAAGAGCCCCTCAAGAAAGGAATGGCTACCCACTCCAATATTCTTGCCTAGAAAATTCTGTGGACAGAGGATCTGGTGGGCTACAGTCCATGGGTCACAAATAACTGGACATGACTGAGTGACTCACACTTACAAGAGTGCTTCTTGACATTCTTAATATCTAAATTTAAGATCTTATCTCAGGCAAAAATTACAGTCTAAGGCAAAATGTCAAAAGTCCAAGAGTCCTTAGAAGTAAATGACAATAAGGCAGAACAGATGAAAGCAAGAAGGACTCCACATGATTTATTTTTCGTAAGAATTTTAGATCTTCAGAGGAATTCTCATGAAACCGAATGAAAATGCAAGCCTTAGTTTAAAATGGAACCCTTTTTGGTATTATGTTTCTATGTTGAGAGTGAAGTTTTATTATTTCTGTATGAGATATTAAGCAATACTGTGTAGCTAGTAAAATCATATTTTCAAAACCTGTAATGACATTTATAAGCAGTTGTAGTGGAAAAATAGCTAGGGATAGAAGATGATCCCATATAGCTTTAGATGACTGTACAGATGTATTGAATGATAGTTTTCAGGTTGTATTTATTTCTTTTTAGTTGATGGATAACTGCTTTACAATGTGTGGTTGGTTTTCCTCATGCACCAACACGAATAGGCCAGAAGTACATTGTCCACTCTTTGGTGAGCTTGCCTCCCACTTCCCGCCATCCCACCCTCTAGGTCATCACAGGCCACCATCCTGGGCTCCGTATGTTATATAGGAACTTCCCACTAGCTAGCTATTTTACATATGGTAGTGGTGATGTTTCAATGCTAGTCTCTCAATTTGTTCCACCTTCTCCTTCTCCAGCTGAGTTCACAAGTCCTTCCTCTACATCTGTGTATCTACTTCTGCCCTTAAAATATTCACCAGTACCCTTTTACAAGATTCTATGTGTATGCATTAATATAGTATGTTTGTTTTTCTCTTTCTGACTTACTTCCCTCTGTATCACATTTGCTAGGTTCATCCACCTCAGTTAAACTGACTCATAGCTGTTCCTTTTCCCGGCTGAGTAATATTCCATTGTGTATATGTTCCACAACGTCTTTATCCATTGTTCTCTTGATAGACATTAGGTTGCTTCCATGCCCTGGCTATTTTAAATAGTTCTGCAATGGACATTGGGGTACATATGTCTTTTTAGAGGTATGGTTTTCTGGGGTATATGGCCAGTAGAGGATTGTTGCATGCTATGGTAGTTTTCTTCCTACGTTTTTAAGAAACCTACACTCCTTCTCCATAGTGGCTGCATCCATTTCCATGTCTGCCAACAGTGCAAGAGGGTTCCCTTTCTTCCATGTCCTGTCCAGCATTTATTATTTGTAGAATTGTTGATGATGGCCATTCTGACTGGTGTGAGGTGATACCTCATGTCGTTTTGATTAGCATTTCCATAATAATGAGCGATGTGGAGCATCTTTTCATATGTTTGGTGGCCTTCTTCATGTCTTCTGCTCAACTTTTCAATTGGTTGCTTTTTTTCTGATATTAGGCTCGATGATCTACTTGTGTACTTTGTAGATAATCCTTTGCCAATTCTTTGTTTTACAATTATTTTCTCCTGCTCTGAGGGTTGTCTTTTCATCTTGTTTATAGTTTTCTTTGCTGCTTAAATAATTTGCAGTTTCTCTAGATGCCATTTTTAAAATTTTGGTTTTTTATCTCAGTCATTCTCAGAGGTGGATCAAAGAGGATCTTGCTGTGATAAATGTCAACGAGTGTTCTGCCTATTTTTTTCCTCTAACAATTTTATAGGTCCTGGCCGTACTGTTGGTCTTCAATCCATTGTGAATTCATTTTTGTGTATAGTGTGAAGCAGTGTACTAATTTCATTCTTTTCCATGTAGTTGTCCAGTTTCCCAGCACCACTTCGTGAGGAGGCGCTCTATTCTGTCCTTTCTCCACTGTGCATTCTTGCCTCCCTTGTCAAAGGTAAGCTGCCTGTAGGAGTGTGGGTTTACCCCTCCACTTTGCATCTTGGTCCATTGCTCTATGTTACTATTTTTGTGCCTGTACCATAGTGTCTTGATGACTCTAGCTTGGTCGTATAGTCTGAAGTCAGAAAGGTTGATTCCTCCAGTTCTACATTTCTTTCCAAGGTTGCTTTGGCCCTTCTGGGTCTTTTCTTCTGCCATATACATTGTAAAATTATTAGTCCTAGTTCTTTAAAAAATGTCTTTGGTTGTTTGATAGGGGTGAATTGAATCTACAGATTGCCTTGGGTAGTAGAGTGATTTTCACAACATTGATTTCGTTCAATTCAAGAACATGGCATATCTTTCTATCTGTTTGTTTCATCTTTGTATCTTTCATCATACAACCTGTCTTTCTGCATACACATGTTTCGTCTGTTTAGGTAGGTTTATTCCTAGCTATTGGAGAAGAAACTGGCAACCCACTCCAGTCGTCTTGCCTGGAAAATCCCAAGGATGGAGGAGCCTGGTAGGCTACAGACCATGGGGTCCCGAAGAGTCAGACATGACTGAGTGACTTCACTTTCACGTTTCACTTTCATGCCTTGGAGAAGGACATGGCAACCCACTCCAGTGTTCTTGCCTGGAGAATCCCAGGGACGGGGGATCCTGGTGGGCACCCGCCTATGGGGTCGCACAGAGTCGGACACAACTGATGCGACTTAGCAGCAGCAGCATTCCTAGCTACGCTATGTTTCTTGTTTCAGTGGGGAATGGCACTGTGTCCTTAATTTCTCTTGTTGATTTTTCTTGTTGTGTGATAAGTATGCAAAGGATTTCTGTGTATTACTTTTGTATCCTGTGCTTTACTAGATTCACTGATTAGCTCTAGTAATTTTCTGGTTCTATCTTTAGGGTCTTCTGTGAATAGAAACAGGTCCTCTGCAATCCATGACAGATGGACTTCTTCTTTTCCAGTATGCATTCTTTTTTGTTTTCTTCTCTGATTGCTGTGTCTATGACTTACAAAACTGTATTGAATAATAGGAATGAGAATGGGCACCATAGTCTTGATCCTGATCTCAGAGGAAAAGCTTGCATGTTGACACCACTGAAACTAATGTTTGCTGAGAGATTTTCCTATATGCCCTTTCTTATGTTGAAGTAGGTCTCTTCCATGCCCAGTTATGGGGCATTCTTTAAATCATAAACTGGTGTTTAATTTTGTCAAAACCTTTCTCTGCATCGATTGAGATTATCATATGGTTTTTATCTTTCAGTTTGTTTATATAGTGTATCACATTGACTGATTTGCACATAGTGAAGAATCTTTGCATCCTGGGGATAAACCCCCCTTGAACTTGATGTATGACCCTTTTACTGTGTTTTTGTTTAGTTTTGTTTTTGCTAGCATTTTCCTCGGGATTTTTGTGTTGATGTTCATCAGTGATGTTAGCCTGTAATTTTCTTTTCTGCGTGGCATTTCTGCTTCATTTTGGTTCATGGTGATGGTGGCCTCACAGAATGGGTTGGGAATGCTCCTCCCTCCACATTTTTCTGGAAGAGTTTGACCAGCATAGGTATTATCACATCTCTACCATTTGAGAGCATTCGCCTGTGAAGTCCTTGCCGTTTGTTTGTTGGAGACTTTTGATCACAGTTAGTAGTGCTTGTGATTGATGTGTTCACCAGCTCTAACAGCTTGTGATTGGTGTTAGTGCTTGATTGATTCATATTTTCTGTTTCTTCCTGCTTCAGTCTTAGAATATTGTA
Organism: Cervus elaphus; assembly: GCF_910594005.1. NCBI lineage: Eukaryota > Metazoa > Chordata > Mammalia > Artiodactyla > Cervidae > Cervus > Cervus elaphus. Next base: position 9,341,033 of record NC_057847.1, read on the forward strand.
CTTTTCTAAGAATTTGTCCATTTGTTCCAGGTTATCCATTTTATTGTCATGCAGTTGTTTCTGATTGTCTCTCATGATCCGTTCTCTTTCTGTGTTGTCTGTTGTAACGTCTCCTTTTTCATTTCGAGTTGATTTGAGTCTTTGCCCTATTTTTCTTGATGAGTCTGGCTCATGATTTGTCAATTTTGTTTATGTTCTCCAAGATGTATCTTATTGTTTTATTGATCTTTGCTAGTGTTTCCTTCATTTCCATTAATTTCTGCTCTGATCTTTATGATTTCTTTCCTTTGGCTAACTTTGGAGGTTTTGTGGCCCTTTTCCTTCTTTTTCTAGGTTCTTTAGGTGTTAGATTAGGTCATTTGATGTTCTTTTCATTTCTTGAGGTAGGCTTCTTGTCTTGCTATAAACTTCCCTCTTAGCATTGCTTTTATTGCATCACATCGGTTTTGGGTTGTCATTTATTCATTGCCATTTGTTTTTCAGGATTTTTTAAATTTCCTCTTTGATTTCTTCAGTGACCTGTTTGAGTTCTCCATGTGTTTGTGTTTTTTACAAATGTTTCTTATCAATGATCCCTAATCCTGTATCAGTGTGATCAGAAAAGATGCTTGCTATGATTTCAGTTTCTTAACTGTGCCAAGGCTTGATTTCTGACCCAAGGTGTGATCCGTTCCAGAGAGTGTTCATGTGCAATTAAGGGAACAAAAAATGCATTCTGCTGTTTGGTGATGGAATATGCTAAAGACATCAATAAGGTCCATCTGGTCTAATGTGTGGAGAAGGCAATGGCACCCCACTCCAGTACTCTTTCCTGGAGAATCCCAGGAACAGGGGTGCCTAGTGGGCTGCCGTCTATGGGGTCGCACAGAGTCGGACACGACTGAAGTGACTTAGCAGCAGCAGTCTGAAGTGTGATTTAAGGTGTATGTTTCTGTATTAATATTCTTTGTGGGTGATCTGTCCATTGGTCTAAGTGAGGTGTTAATATTCCCTAGTATTATTTTCTTACTGTCGATTCCCTCTTCCATGTTTGTTTCTGTATGTCTTATGTATTTAGGGGCTCCTGTGTTGGATGCGTGGCTATTATTATTGCAATATCGGCTTCCTGGATTGATCTATCGTTGTGTAGTGTCCTTCCTTGTCTCTTGTAATAGTCTTTCTTGAAATGTCTATTTTATCTGATATGAGAATTGCTACTCCAGCTTTCTTTTAATTGCCATTTGCATGGAAAACCATTTTCCAGGCCCTCAGTATTAGTCTGTGTGTGTCCCTAGGTCTGAGGTGGATGTATTATTGACAGCATTTTTATGTGGCCTGTTTTTGTTTCCATTGAGCCAGTCTGTGTTTCAGTTGGACCATTTAATCCTTATATATTTAAGGTAATTATTGATATGCATGATACTATTATTATTTACTTTATTATTCTGGGGTTTGTTTTTTTTTTTTTTTTCATGTCTATTCACTCCCTTCTATTTCCTGCCTGGAGAACGTCCTTTCATATTTGTTGTCAAGCTACTTTGGTGGTGCTGAATGTCTTCACCTTTGCTTATCTGTAAAGGTACTGAGTTCTCAGAGTAGGACAGGACTGAGCAACTAAGCATAGCACATGCCAAGCACAGCAACTCGGAGAATCTGCTCTTGCTGCAGGATCCACCTTCTGTCCACTTCCACTTTTCCCTGCAGGTCTCACTACCTGCTGATCGTGTTGCCAGAGTGTCCCTCCTAGGTGTCTTGTCACCAGTTTGAGGACATGACCTCCAAGATGTCAGGCCAGTGAGAAGTTGATGCCACACACCTTAGCAGGTGGCGGTCTGGCATCTCTGGTGATAATTTCATTAAGCTCAGCCCTCCCCCACCCTAGATCTTCTCGTTGGCATTGTTGGTGTGAATTTGAGGACTTCTATAGGACACATGTGACACGTGGCTCTTCAGTAAGAGGAGCTGCTAGCCTTGGCTGGCAGAGTGAGGCAGGGGGCTGTGTGCTAGGTTCCCTTGTCTGAGAAGGAGAACACCTCAATTTCATGAGGCCTTGAGCTCTCAGACCCAAAGGAGTGAAACCGGGGCTGTAGAAAGTTGACAGGCACTGACTGGAAATCTGTGTGAGGAGGTGCTGCTTCTGGCTGTGTCCGGTGTCTCATGCTGAGCACAGAAAACTGATGCTTTTGAACTGTGGTGTTGGAGAAGACTCTTGAGAGTCCCTTGGACTGCAAGGAGATCCAAGCAGTCCATCCTAAAGGAAATCAGTCCTGGGTGTTCATTGGAAGGACTGATGCTGAAGCTGAAACTCCAATACTTTGGCCACCTGATGCGAAGAGCTGACTCATTTGAAAAGACCCTGATGTTGAGAAAGATTGAAGGCTCGAGGAGAAGGGGACGACAGAGGATGAGATACTTAGATGGCATCACCGACTCAATGGACATGAGTTTGGGTAAACTCCAGGAGTTGTTGATGCACAGGTAGGCCTGGCGTGCTGCGATTCATGGGGTCGCAAAGAGTCGGACATGACTGAGCGACTGAACTGGCTGACTGACTGACCAACACCATCATCATACACAGTCACTGGCCCTTGTCCAAGTCCAACAGGTCCAACTCCCCTTATCCCCTGGCAGCCTTATTCTGCTTTGTGTTTGCAGTGGGCTTATCTGGGCATCTCACAGTGGAAGCATAGATTATTTGCCCATTTCTCTTTAGCTTGTTTCACTTGGCATATGACTTCAAACTTTACTCACTTTGTCACCCATATCAGAATTTCCTTAATTGTTAAAAATAAATAGCACATAGGCTCACCGTCATGTACAATCAGGGAAGTACACATTAAAATCGTGATATCTCACACCACACCTCTTAGGACTGCCAAACCCCAAAGATAAGATAATAGTCATTGCTGGAGGATGAGGAGCCACAGGAACCATTCCTGGTTGCTGGTGGGATGCCTGTGCAGCGCCCACGAGAGACAGTCTGGCAGTTTTCCCCAAAGCTCCATAGGTCTCACCTTGGGATCCAGCCACTGCGCTTTCAGTAATTAGGCAGTTGCTCTGAGATTCTAAGTCCAAATGCAAATGAGGATGCAACTTTGCGCAGCAGTTCTATTCACAGTGGCTACAAACGTGAAGACATCAGGATATCCTTCAGTAGATGAACGTGCAAGCAATTGGTGTATACAGATATCAAGGGGACCAGAACACACCACCCCAAATTAGGTCTGTCTGACTTATTTTAGTTTGATTAATTTGAAAAAAAAAAAAAACAACTGAGTAGAGGTTGCCCCCTATTTTTTTTAAGATTTGCTCATGTCTTTAGGCCACACTGTGTCTCCGTTGCTCTGGGCGGGCGTTCTCTAGTTGTGGACGTGGGTTCTCCTCTGGGTGCAGAGCACGGGCTCCAGGGGTGCAGGCTCAGGACTTGGGGTGCCCGCCTTTAGGAGCTGTGGCTCCCGGCTCTAGAGCACTGGCTCAGCAGGTGTGCATGAGCTCAGCTGCCCTGAGGCATGTGGGAGACTCCTGGATCAGGGACAGAACATGTGTCCACCGCTTTAGCAGGCAGATTCTTAGCAGTTGGCTCGCCAGGGAAGGCTGAGGTTGCCCTTCTGTGAGGTACATTTACATTTATTAGGGAAATCGCCATCTGTAAGGGTGTCCCTCTTTGAACCTAGGAGACGGATAATTACATCTCAAGGAAGGAACACTTATCAGTGAAGAAGTCAGGACTTCAATCTGCAAACAATCATCTATTTATTTACTGTGCTTTGCATGGTAACCTGCCATAAATGGCTTCCGCCTTCCCCTCAAGGTCTTTTTTCTGTTTGGGGCTGAAGAGCCATTTAGGGTGAAGTCTTAGGTCATTTCAGGGAGTGACTCAGTTTTCCTTGACATCTCCTCTCTATGCAAAAGGTATACATGTTAATTGAACTTCTGTTTTTCTCCTGGTAAAATGTGTTCAATCATGGAGAAGGAGGGCTCGACCAAGAACCTGGAAAGGGAGAAGGAAATTTATTTTCCTCCTGTATACATGCAAAGGAATAACACTCAACAGTGGAAAGGAATGAAACATCAACCCTTGGAAGACAGGCATAAATCTTCGATGCATATGGCTAAGTGAAAGAATCCAGTTGAATAGGCTGCACCCAGTATGACCCCATTGTGACATTCTCGGAAAGGTAAAGCTACATAGATGATTAGCAGATCATGGAGTGGGAATTGGAAGTGATCGTTTAGGATGAATCCCTGTCAATATGCGTTTGTCTAAGCGTATCATTTTATATAGTGCACAGGGTCAATCAGAATCTATTCAAGTGTTCTTCTGTATTGTATAAGTAAGTCACAGGATGGAATACCAAACACAGCAGAATCTCAACATCATTCACTATTCTATCACTATTCGAGAAATGCAAATCAAAACTGCAAATGAGATATTAGCTCACATCAGTCACAATACCTATGATCAAAAAGTCTAGAACCAATGCCGCAGAGAATGTAGAGAAGAGAGACCCCTGTTGCACTGTTGGTGGCAATGTAAATTGATAGAGCCACTGCGGAGGGCAGTATGCAGGTTCCTTAAAAAACTGAAAATAGAACGACCATACCACCCAGCAATCCCACTGGGTTTGGTGAGGCTACCATAGTTCAGAAAGACATATGCATGCTCATGTTCATTGCAGCCCTTTTTACAATAACTAGGACATGGAATCTGGAGAAGGAAATGGCAACCCACTCCAGTACTCTTGCCTGGAAAATCCCATGGACGGAGGACCCTGGTAGATTACAGTCCATGGGGTCAGGAAGAGTTGGACAGGACTGAGCGACTTCACTTTCACTTTTCACTTTCATGCATTGGAGAAGGAAATGGGAGCCCACTCCAGTTTTCTTGCCTGGAGAATCCCAGGGACAGAGGAGCCTGGTGGGCTGCCATCTTTGGGGTGCACAGAATCGGACACGACTGAAGCGACTTAGCAGCAGCAGCAGGACATGGAATTACCCTAAATGTCCGTCAACAGAAAACTGGGTAGGGAAAGGTGCTGCATTGCTGGGGTCCAGCCTCAGCAGGATCCAGGGGTACCCTCAGGATGAACGGCGTCGGCGAGAGAGAGAAGTGAGACCAGCCTTGATAGGGCCAAGTCCGCGAGGGGGAGAGAGAGAGAGAGAATGACCAGACGGGGGTGTTTGCAGGGTCTGGCAGAGTCTGGCAATGCTTTATTTTTTTACCATAGCTTTTATACCCTAAGTTAATACATTTTTAGGGGAAGAAAGTTTAACATTACATCATCTTGTCCCTCAGGAAACCAGGGTGTTTCCAATAAGTTCTTTGTGAGTATCTTTTATATTATCTTCTGGCCTTGGGTCCTATTGACATTTTATGACCTAGGTGAATGAAAAGCTGTTTTCCTGTAATCTATTCTTTAATGAACACAAAGGTTAGTCCTTTTGCAGAAGTTATTAGTTGAATTTATCTAAAAGGTTTACAAGACAAAGACTCTGCAGCTCCAGTGAGGCAGCCCCTGTTTAGCATTCCTGGTTAAAATGAACAATTCTAACCACTTTTAAAGTAATATTTTTGTGTTACATTAATACGCATTTGCCAAGCAGGCTAGAATGCCAGCAAAGGAGTCTGAATTGAAACACTCTTTTCATCCTGGATAATCTTATAGGATACCGGCGTCCGGGGGACATGTTGATTAAAGTTCTAAGTTGACTCTGTTTGGAGAGAAATCGGGGAAGGCCTTCTACCTGTGTCACAGAAATTAGGGAGTAGTCTAAGACAGCAAGCATCAGAAAGACAGAGATCATCTTTAATGTGAGCGCCGGGCAGCTTTTCGAAATCCCTGAAGTCCTGATCTGCCGTGCTTGGCAGGCCTTCTCCTCATGCCCTTGTCATGGGTGGGATCTCGTGTGCTGGCTCCCGGCACTGCATATGTACGGTGTAATGTTGTGTAGCCATTAAAGAAATGAAAGTGGGTTCTTTGAAGAGATGTGGATGGACAGTCAGTCATAAAGTGAAATGAGACAGAAAATCAAAAACAAATATTGTGTGTTCGTGTATATATATACACACACGTATATATGTTTGTATATACGAATCTATACATGTATAAATGTATACACACACCCATAGAGAGAGAGGCTTCCATGGTAGCTCAGCTGGTGAAGAATCCTCCTGTAATGCATGGGGCCCCAGTTCAATTCCTGGATTGACAAGATGCCCTAAGAAAGGATAAGCTACCCATTCCACTATTGTTGAGCTTCCCTTGTGGCTCAGACGGTAAAGAATCTGCCTGCAATGTGGGAAACCTGAGTTTGGTCCCTGGTTTGGGCAGATACCCTGGGAAAGGGCATGGCAACTGACTCTTGTATACTTGTGTGGAGACTCCCCTTGGGCAGAGGAGCCTGAAGGACGCAGTCCATTGCCAGAGGAGCCTTGCAGGCTACAGAATGGACAGGACTGAGCAACTAAGCCCTGCGTATGTAGAGAAACGGGACCGATGAGCTCATCTCCAGAGCTCAGACAGAGGCACAGATACAGAGGAGGGACTGGAGGACCCCGGGGGGCGGGGAGGGGGGCCGAGCTGAGAGAGGAGCGCTGACATGCATGCAGTGCTGGCCTGTCTCCTGTTGTTGCTCTCTGTTTGTTTTTAAACGTCCTTTATTTATTTCTAACAGTCCTCAGGTCTTTAAAACGAGAGCTAGTGGAAAGCGGCTGTGTAGCATACGGAGCTCAGCTTGGTGCTCTCCTTTGACCTAAAGAAGAGGAATGAGGGGATGGGTGGGAAGCTCAAAGGCGAGTGGATTGATGTATACATATAAATGATTCACTTCATTGTACAGCAGAGAATAATGTACCATTGTAAAATGAGTATCACACAATTAAAAAAGAGAGAGAGACAACAACTAGGTGGTCCTGGGGCTACGCCTCTGCGCTCCCAAAGCAGGGAGACCAGATTTGATTCGTAGGCAGGGAACTGTATCGCACATAGCACAACTGAGACCCAGAGCATCCAAATAAAAACAAATAAAAAAATATGAATGCCACAGACAGCATAAAAACTAAAATAGTATCCATATATTTCTGATAAATGTTATAAAAAATGGGGACATTTCCTTTTCAGGAAAAGGCCTGAGGGTTATTAGAAATAAATGAAGGAAATTGAAAAACAAACAAAAAGCAACGAAAGAAAACCTGTTATGTGAAACAAAAGAAGTCAGACACAAATGCAAACCCATGATCCGGTTTTTATGAAATCCTAGACAATAGATCTAATCTCTCGAAACCAGCAAATCATTTGCTGCTTGGTGCTCATCAGAGTGGTTGGGAAAAGGACAAGAGAAGATTTGTGGTGATGGAAACATTCTGTATCTTGTCTGTGGTGGCTGTACGTGGGTGTATTTATCTGCCAGAAATCATAAAATTATATCCTTAAATTAAGTTTTATTGCATGTAGATTATAGTAAGGTCATGAAGCGATATTTAACATGATTTGTCACTAGAGAAATGCAATTTAAAACCACAAGGAGAAACGATCTCGCATCTAAGATAGCTTCAATGTAAAGATCGGAAACAACAGAATATAACAAGAGTGCACAGGATTAACAAGTGGTGGGAGGACGTGGAGACGCTGGAACCCTACATCTTGCTGGGGAGAATGGAACATGATGTGGCCACTGTGTAAAACAGTTCACACACCCTCAGAAAGTGAAAATTGACCTCTGAGCTGGCAAGAGTACTCCTAGGTCTAAACCCGAAGAATTGCCAGGAGGGACTCCAACAGATACTTGTACATGAATATTCACACCAGCACCATTCACAACAGACAACAGGGAGATGCAACCCAAACGTTCATCAGTGGGCAATAGATAAACAGAATGTGTAACATACACAGTTACCCCTCAGACAGCACAGAGCACGTAGCCCGGATGTTGCACACACAGCCCCAGCATTCACTGTCCATCTCCTCCAACATCATGGAAGTTCCGTGTCTGCTGCTTTTCCTTAGTAGTGTATTCCCACTGGGAACCCACGAAGCATCCCAAAGGAATATTTACCAAATAAATGCACTTACTTATAGTAAACATAACAGTAGCTTTGACACGTTCCCTTAAATAGAATGTTTTTACAACCATCAAGCTTTTGATCGTGACTTTAAGTGATGACATATATTTTCAGGAGAAAGAGGCACTGTGATCAGATGTTCCACAAAGTTAATGTGAGGATTAACTCTGAGCTCTGAGTGACTGTTTTTACTTTGACACATGAAATAAAGACTCTCACTTTCTCATAATCGTGACAGGAAGTCAGGTCTCGGGCACTGTGTCCCCCGCATAAAGCACAGCTGAGAGCTGCCTGGGTTGACCTCCTGTGTTTCTCCAGTGGGTCACAATCACTGGCTTCCTTGTGAGTCCCCAAGGGGCCTGAAGAGAGACTGCACTCATGGCTCTATGGAGCTTCCTTCTGCTCCAGACCTTCTCCTCTTCCCCTCCCGCCCTCTCTCATTTCCAATGACCAGGCACCCACAGGAATTAATCCCTGGACAATGACTGCATCATTCCATGTTGCAACATTTGCTTCTGAAGCTCCAGTGTTAACCTTTCCGTTCCATTTCGAGTCTCTTTATTGAGTGAGCTTCCTGCAGAAGGATGAGGCATCCCAGATGGATAATCCTTAGACCAGACTGCTAATTCTCAATCCTATCCATTCAGTGCCTCCTTTTCCTAACAAATATGTTATTGTTGACTGAAAAATATGGACAGCCTGTAAGTTGAGAACTATGTTTTACCGGGCAGACATTCTGAGGACGTAAGCCTGGGATAGAGCCTCTCAGAGAGCTCTGAGTGACTGTCCCGAAGAGGTCAGGATATATAAAAGGAAAAAACATGTAGTTGAACATCAAAAGGTGAATGCTACTAACAAAAATAGACATCTCAAGTTAATGCCCTCAGTGCTTTTCTGTGTATAGGAAGATGCAAGAGTCTGGGTTCACTGAAACATGCCTTTGATGTACACCTTAACTACTTAGGGCCAGTGTCCTGTTTGACTCCCTCCTGTATCCTCTCAGGGCTCACAGAGGAGGCGGCTGTAGTGGCTGGAGGCAGCAGCATCCTTTGTTTACTGAAATGGCATCAACATTCTTTGTCCACATTTCCTTTACCATTCTGAGAAGAAATTAATAGACAAAAACCTAGCTACACTTATACCTTTAAAGCTCTGATGTCTATACTCTAAAGCAGAAACAACTCAGTACCCTGGTACATTTAATTTCATCAATGCATGTAAATTATTGAACCAGAAAGTATGATGAAGGCAATCAATATTTGTTCTTTTATTTATAACCCCTTTGAATACAGCAGCAAAAATTACCTTTATTACCACTAATAGGGTTTTCCAAAATGATGAACACTTGGTAAAGGTAAAGTAAGATTTTCCTTAGATGTGACTGGTAATTCCATTTCTGGAAAGTTGTGTATATTATGCATGTTAAAATATAGTGTTGGATATTTAATGAAATGTTTAAGATAATATATATGGAAATAGTAAGTATATACTATGACAAGCCTAGACAGAATATTGAAAAGCAGAGACATGATTTGCTAACAGTGGTCCGTCTAGTCAAAGCTGTGGTTTTTCCAGCAGTCACGTACAGATGTGAGAGTAGGGCCATAAAGAAGGCTGAGCACTGAAGAATTGATGCTTTTGAATTGTGGTGCTGGAGAAGACTCTAGAGAGTCCCTTGGAGAGCAAAGAGATGAAACTAGTCAATCCTAAGGGAAGTCAACCCTATATACTCATTGGAAGGACTGTTGCTGAAGCTGAAGCTCCAACACTTTGACCACTGGATGTGAACACTCGACTCATTGGAAAAGACCCTGATGCTGGAAGAAATTGAGGGCAGGAGGAGAAGGGAGTGGCAGAGGATGAGATGGTCAGATGGCATCACCAACTCAATGGACGTGACTTTGAGCAAACTCAGAGATAGCGAAGGAAAGGGAAGCCTGACATGCTGCAGTCCACGGTCTCCCAAAGAGTTGGACACGACTTGGTGACTGAACAACAACAGTATTAATAATGCTTTGAAAAATAATTTATGCTTACACGTTTTCTTTTCCAATTTATGCTTTGTCTATAGAATGCTTGTAGGAAATATGCTGGATGCCTGTGTCTGCCCTCCAACCCCAGCAAAGAGAATATATTTGGGGGGAGTAAATATGCATTAATTTTTATGCATAAATTTTTAATAATCATGAAAGTATTCCAATGAGATCACATTCAATGCGATAATAATTTGACAGAGAATATATCATAGTGCACTCTAAGTCCCATCCCCTTAACACAAGGAGTAGATGGTGAAGGCAGTCGGTCTGTGGAGGGGATGTGTGGCATCCGTCTAGAGCTGGGAGCACAGACATTGCTTGAAAGGCTGGAATGGAGGGAGGGTTGCTGTGTTGTGCCTTTCCAGTGTTCACACTTCCCTGAGAAATTCTGCTCCAACCACAGACCTGTTTATAAATCACAGGGCTGTCTTTTACTATGTACTCGCCTGGAACAAAGTACCCAAGGTTTCTCAAAAGAGAGAAGAAAAAAGATCTGCTAATACTGCTGTCCTCAAATTCTTCACTTATATGTGGAATCTAAAAAAGGCTACAAATTCACTTATTTAGAAAACAGAAATAGACTTAAAGACCTCGAAAACAAACTAATGGTTATCAAAGGGGAAAGGGGGAGAGGCAAATTAGGGGTTTGGGATTAACACGTACACACTACCATATATGGGAAGATCCCATGGACCGAGGAACCTGGTAGGTTACAGTCCATGGGGTCGCCACGAGTCAGACACAACTGAGTGACTTCCCTTTCTTTTCACTACTATATATAAAATAGATTATCTTCAGGGACCTACTGTGTAGCACAGGGAACTCTTCCCAATATTCTGTAATAGCCTATATGGGAAAAGAATCTGAAAAGGAATAGGTGTACACACACGTGTGTGACTCAATCACTTTGCTGCACACCTGAGACTCACATGACCTTATGAGTCAGCTACTTCAGTTAGAAAAAAGGAAGGTTTGGGGAAATTATAATCACTTTTCTCAAAGTAGGGAATAAATAAAATGAGCAGTATGATCGTAAATTTTTAAGAGTCCATGGAGAATGAATCCTTGATAAATTTTTTAAAATTTGGAGGGATTTTTATGTTGGTTTGACACTGGCTTTGATCCCCACTGTGCTTTTTCCTAGTGGTTTAGTTTTAAACCTAAACTGTATTTGATGCTGGGAGCTCTTGTTTGCTTCTGCTTTCCTTGCAGTTTCTTTCTGTCCCTCTGGAAGTCTCCCCTTGCAGGAACACAAATCGCCCATCCTCGTGGGTAGTGCTGAGTTGTTTAGAATTCGTGTCTGTTTCTGCCAGTGACTGTTTGTATACAAATTCTGTTGTGTGATCTACCTCTAGCTTCTCTGTCTGGGAACATTCACAAATGGTGGAGTACAGGAAGTGCCTTCTGTCCTCCCCTATTTAATAACTACCTCCAGCTCTCCTGGGCAGACAGTCTCTCCTGACGTCCGTGTACTGAACCTTCCCAGTGACTGTCCATGCTGGCGGGCAGACACTAGAGGGATGGTGCTAGCAGGTAAGGTGAGTGCTTCCAAGCTTGTGCCCCGCACGTTCCCGACACCTTCTTTAAATCCCTTTAAAGCTCTCCCGGTGGCTCAGTTTGTAAAGAATCTACCTGCAGTACAGGAGACGTGGCTTAAATCTTGGGTTAGGAATATCCCCTGGAGAAGAAAATGGCAACCCACCCCAGCATTCTTGCCTGAGAAACTCCATGGACAGAGGAACCTGGCGGGCTATAGTTCATGGGGCTGCAAGGGTCAGACACGACTTAGTGGCTACACCTCCACCACCACCATTCTGCTGATGATACAGGAGAGTAACAGTTCATGTGGAAGACCATCTGGGTTTTCTTGTGAATAACGCAGAGGTATTTCAGTGGTGTCAAGTGTTGATGGTTGCAGGTACTGCTAAGGGCTTTAGCAACTACCAGAGTGAGGTCCTGACAGGTATAGCGTGAACATTCATGAACAGGAATAGCATTTGATGGTTTTAACATTCTTCTTGACAGATGCATCATCCACCCTTCCCCTCCTTGTCTCCCTTGATTGCAACAGCTCATGTTTAGCTGGACAATTAGTCAATTAAAGGAATAGTCAAATGTCTTTATGAGGATATAAAATTCCTATATTTTCCTTCACTGAACGTTGGACAAAAAAGTGTTGCCTGCCATTTTAGTAAACAAGGAATGTTGCTTGCATTAAGCTCTTGGTCACTGCAGCTGCCCCTGATGGTGTACCTGAAGGGATTGGGGTGGAGAGAAGCAGGATGCAGGCCCCAGACAGGACCCCTTTAACATGCACATCAAAGGAATGATTTCAGTGAGCCCAGACTCTTATATCTGCCCATTCACAGAGAGGCAACTATAATCATTAACTTGACATGTCGGCTTATTTGTGATTAGCAGTAATCTTGATCTTTGACTACATGATTTTTGTTTTGTTTTGCCAGCAAAGACTTCTTCTATACATCCTGGGTCCTCCCTTCCCTCTTTGAGCACTCTCCCTCATAGCTCTCTGAGATGCTGTCTCCCAGGCTATAGTTCTCAGTAAGGTCCCCAAATGAAACATAATTCTCAACTTTTAGGTTGTGCTTTTTTTTTTCCCTAGTCAATAACTTATTTAGGAAATTGAATGATTCTAGATCTGTACTTGGTTCTGAACTTTTTGTTTACTCACCAACATACAAAGATTTGCCAACATGTGGTTGTGATATTTTCAGGGGCCCTGAATAGCCATTCAGTTTGAGATTGCTGTGTGTCAGTGTCCACCATCACTATGGGTCTGTCCGCTATTACTGTGTGCATGTGTCCACCATAGCTATTGTCTGTGTCTCCATTGCTGTGTGTCTGTGTTCACCATTGCTGTGTGTACATGACTACCATTTTGCAAATTCCCCTCAGCCCTTGGCATTTAACAACATTCCAGTTGTTCGTTTTACCTGGGGAGGAAAGATTTGTGGGACTGTGGTATCTTTGTCTGTGGACTGTGAAGAATACATGTCTTGAAAAGCTGGTTTTCAAGTTTAGAGGAAATACAGGCCTACAAGTAGTATAGAGACCACCTATAAACTCTGAGATGTATGATGTATTAAAGGTCTATTTAAGTAGTCATTTAATAATACAGAAGGATTTTTCCTTGAAATTGCTGAGACATCCTCAGTTCAACCCAGAAAATGCTGTTCCATTCCTAATATACTTAACATGCATAGTTTTAAATTTTTTATTATTTTTAAAATCTTGGCTGCGCTGAGTCTTCGTTGCTTTGCGTGGGCTTTTTCTAATGACAGCAGGCAGGTCTACCCTCTAGTTTCAGTGCTCGGGCTCCATTGCAGTGGCTTCTCTTGCTGTGGAGTACAGGCTCCAGGGTGCATGGGCTTCAGTAGTTGTGGCTCGTGCATTTAGTTTCCCCACGGCATGTGCAGTCTTCCCAGACCAGGGACCCACCCTCTGTCTCCTGCATTGGCAGGTGGATTCTTAACCCCTAGACCATCAGGAAGGCCAACAGGCAGATTTTCTGTTCAAGTAAGATGAGAGAAACTAACCACCAGACGGATGATTGTAAAATTAGGAGGTGGGTTTCAAACACACATTTAAATAATTACAGGGTAAGGTGACAAGTGCTAGGACAGAATTCTGTGGGAAGAACAGGGTAGTTGCTGAAGAGGCGACAATTACTTGATCTTGGGGGGCCTGGAGTAATCTTCATCATGAGGCAAGATTTGAGGCCATTTGTACAAGTTCATATAAGCTTGAGAGAGTATATGAGGACTTCCCCAGCAGGTGGGAGAAAGTTTGCTGAAAGGCACAGATGTGGAAAACATGACAATATTTGGGGTGAGGAATTCTGTGTTGGTGAAATTGACCCACAGGAAAGTTGACATTGGATTTGGGTGAAGCCAAGACAAATAGGGATGGATGTGGTCAGATGGCTCTGGGGTGGCAGTAATAAGAGAGGGAGAAATCTGCTCCTGAGATTTTTATCAGGGCTGACTGCGCTAGGAAGTGGTACCTAACTGGATGCAGGCAGGGAGAGACTGAAGTCAGCTTCTTTCCTGGGTGTCTGGAGCAGATGGCCATATGCCAATGTTGGGTATTCAAAGGAGGTACATGTGTGGGGAAATTAAGGAACAGATGACCAATGGGCCCTGTAGATTTGTTTTTTCTTCTAAGTTTTTATTTTGAAATGATTCCAGATTCACAAGAAACAGCATCCATAGTACCCAAAGGTCCTGTGTAGCCTTTCCCCAGTTTTCCCCAATGATGACATCTCACAGAAGTATAGTTCAATGTTAAAGCCCAAAAACTGACATGGGTATTTTTTATGGACCTTTTTTCAGTTTTGCCAGTTTCACATGCACTTGTGTGTGTATGTGAATGAGTGTATGTGCATGCATGTTTGTGTGTGTAGTTCTAGACAGTTTTATCACATGTGCTGGATTGTGTAACCATCACTACAATCAAGAGACAGAATTGTTGGAAATTCCCTGGTGGTCCAGTGGTTAGGACTCAGAGCTTTCAGTTCTGGGGCCGAGGTTCAATCCCTGATAGGGACTGATCCTGCAAGTCATGCAGCTAAGTGAAAAAAAAGATACACAATTGTTCCACCTCTGCAAAGATCCCTTTCCCCATACTAATCCCTGACAGTTTCTATTCTGATTTCCATCTCTTAATTTTGTCATTGTGAAAGTGTTATATAAATGGAATCATGTAGTATGTAACCCATAGCCTTTTGATACTGCCTTATTTTCACTCAGTATTTATTCTGTTGCGATCCAGCCAAGTGTTGAGTGTATCTAAAGCTCATTTCTTTGCACTGCTGAATAATATTCCATGGTATGAATGCTCTAACATTTGCTTTATACACTGAGGGACATTTGGGTTGCTTTCAGTTTTGGGCTATTTCCTGCCACTTCTGTAATTTGATTATGGAACTTCCACAGGACTTCCTCCAACAGACTCTTAGAGGGCACAGACAAAACCTTGTGAGCACGAGGAGCCAGGAAATAGGAGCAGTGTCCCCCACGGGACTGAGCCGTGCCTGCCTGTGAGTGTCCAGGAGTCTGGCGGAGACGTGGGCCGACAGTGGCCTGCTGGGGGGCAGAGGCCCTGAATACAACAGTGCGGGCACAAGGCCTTTTGAAGGAGTAATTTTGAAGGGGTAATTACTACAATTACCCCTACCAAGTTTGGCCTGTGACTATTTACATACATTAAGTTTGGTTTGTTTGTTTGTTTTAATTTTTTTAAATGAGGAATAATTGCTTTACAGAATTTTGCTGTTTTCTGTCAAACCTCAACATGAATCACCAATAGGTTTATACATATTTTTTGTGCTGATATGTTTTCTCCTACTGTTCGTGGGTTTCTCAAGGCAGGAATACTGAAGTGGTTTACCACTCCCTTCTCTGGTGGACCACGTTTTGTCAGAACTCTCCACTGTGATCCGTCCCTCTTGGGTGGGCCTACATGGCATGGCTCATAGTTTCATTGAGTTAGACAAGGCTGTGATCCATGTGATCAGTTTGGTTAGTTCTCTGTGACTGTGGTTTTCACTCTGTCTGCCCTCTGATGGATAAGAATAAGAGGCTTGTGGAAGCTTCCTCATGGGAGAGACTGACTGTGGGGGAAACTAGGTCTTATTCTGGTGGGCGGAGCCATGCTCAGTAAATCTTGAATCCAACTCTCTGTTGATGGGCGGGGCTGTGTTCTCTCCCGGTTGTTTGCCCTGAGGCAAAGTGTGGTCCAGGTAATTGTGGTAATCGTGACCTTCAAAAGGAAGTGTGCACACACTGTTGTGTTCAGCGCCTGGAGCCCGCAGCAGGCCCCTGTCCACCCATGCCTCCACCAGACACTCCTGGACACTCGGAGGAAAGTCTGGCTCAGTCTCTTGTGGGGACACTGCTCCTCTCTCTTGGCTCCTGGTGTGCACAAAGTCTTGTACTGTGTTTGCACAAACAAACATGTATTCCAAATCTGTGTCCCCGGTCCTGTGGAAGTTCTGTAATCAAATCTCACTGGCCTCCAAAGAGAATTCCCTGGGGGTTCTCAGTCCCTCTGCTGGATCCCCAGGTTGGGAAATCCGTTGTGGGTCCTAGAACTTTCTTAACAGGGTGAGAATTTCTTTGGTATAATTGTACGGTTTGTGGGTCATCTGCTTGGCGGCTCTATGGTGGCACGAACGGTGACGTCCTCCACGAGGGCTTATGCCACACGCTGCATGACCCAGGTCTGCTGCAGCCAGAGCCCATGACCCCATGGCTGGCCACTGCTGACCCAGGCCTCTGCAGGAGACACTCAGACACTCAAAGGCAGGCCTGGCTCAGTCTCTGTGGGGTCTCTGGGTCCTGGTGTGCACAAGGCTTTCTTTGAGCCATCTGAGCATCTCTGGTGGGTATGGGGTTTGATTCTAAACATGATTTTGCCCTTCCTATCCTCTTGTTGCGGCTTCTCCTTTGCCTTTGACATGGGGCATTCACATCATGGATTACTATACAGCAATGGAAAGAAATGAGCTTTCAATACACTCAACACTTGGTGGTATTGCAACACAATTATACTGGGTCAAAATAAGCCAGTATCAAAAGTCTATGGATTACATACTATATGATTCCATTTATATAACACTTTCAAAATGACAAAATTAAAGAGATGGAAAACAGAATAGTAATAGGTCTTGGAGTATGGAATGAAGCAGGGCAAAGGCTAACAGAGTTTTGCCAAGAGAACGCACTGGTCATAGGAAATAGCCTCTTCCAACAACACAAGGGATGACTGTATACATGGACATTACCGGATGCTCAAAACTGAATCAGATTGATTATATCATTTGCAGTCAAAGATGGAGAAGCTCTATACAGTCAGTAAAAACAAGACCAGGAGCTGACTGTGGCTCAGATCATGAACTCCTTATTGCCGAATTCAGACTTAAACTGAAGAAAGTAGGGAAAACCAGTAGGCCATTCAGGTATGATGTAAATCAAATCCCTTATGACTATATAGTGGAAGTCAGAAATAGATTTAAGGGACGAGATCTGATAGACAGAGTGCCTGATCAACTATGGACGGAGGTTCATGACACTGCACAGGAGACAGGGATCAAGACCATCCCCATAGAAAAGAAATGCAAAAAGGCAAAATGGCTGTCTGAGGAGGCCTTACAAATAGCTGTGAAAAGAAGAGAAGCGAAAAGCAAAGGAGGAAAGGAAAGATATTCCCATTTGAATGCAGAGTTCCAAAGACTAGCAAGGAGAGATAAGAAAGCCTTCCTCAGCAATCAATGCAAAGAAATAGAGGAAAACAACAGAATGGGAAAGACTAGAGATCTCTTCAAGAAAATTAGAAATACGAAGGGAACATTTCATGCAAAGATGGGTTCGATAAAAGACAGAAATGGTATGGACCTAACAGAAGCAGAAGGTATTAAGAAGAGGTGGCAAGAATACACAGAAGAACTGTACAAACAAGATCTTCATGACCCAGATAATCATGATGGTGTGATCACTCACCTAGAGCCAGACATCCTGGAATGTGAAGTCAAGTGGGCCTTAGGGAGCAATCACTACGAACAAAGCTAGTGGAGGTGATGGAATTCCAGTTGAGCTATTTCAAATTCTAAAAGATGATACTATGAAAGTGCTGCATGCAATACACCAGCAAATTTGGAAAACTCAGCAGTGGCCACAGGACTGGAAAAGGTCAGTTTTCATTCCAATCCCAAAGAAAGGCAATCCCAAAGAATGCTCAAACTACTGCACAATTGCACTCATCTCACACGCTAGTAAAGTAATGCTCAAAATTCTCCAAGCCAGGCTTCAGCAATACATGAACCGTGAACTTCCAGATGTTCAAGCTGGATTTAGAAAAGGCAGAGGAACCAGAGATCAAATTGCCAATATCTGCTGGATCATCGAAAAAGCAAGAGAGTTCCAGAAAAACATCTATTTCTGCTTTATTGACTATACCAAAGCCTTTGACAGTGTGGATCACAATCAACTGTGGAAAATTCTGAAAGAGATAGGAATACCAAACCACCTGACCTGCCTCTTGAGAAACCTATATACAGGTGAGGAAGCAAAAGTTAGAAATGGACATGGAACAACAGACTGGTTCCAAATAGGGAAAGGAGTACATCAAGGCTGTATATTGTCACCATGTTTATTTAACTTATATGCAGAGTACATCATGCAAAATGCTGGGCTGGATGAAGCACAAGCTGGAATCAAGATTGCCGGGAGAAGCATCAATAATCTCAGATATGGAGATGACACCACCCTTATTGTAGAAAGCAAAGAGGAACTAAAGAGCCTCTTGATGAAGGTGAAAGAGGAGAGTGAAAAAGTTGGCTTAAAACTCAACATTCAAAAAATGAAGATCATGACATCTGGTCCCATCACTCATGGTAAATAGATGGGGAAATGATGGAAACAGTGACAGACTATTTTCCTGGGCTCCAAAATCACTGCAGATGGTGACTGAAGGCATGAAATTAAAAGATGCTTGCTCCTTGGAAGAAAAGCTATGACAAACCTAGACAGCATATTAAAAAGTAGAGACATTACCTTGCTGACAAAGGTCCATATAGTCAAAGCGATGGTTTTTCCAGTAGTCATGTGTGGATGTGAGAACTGGACCATAAAGAAGGCTAACACCGAAGAGTTGATGCTTTCAAACTGTGGTGTTGGAGAAGACTCTTGAGAGTCCCTTGGACTGCAAGGAGATCAAACCAGTCAATCCTAAAGGAAATCAATTCTGAATATTCATTAGAAGGACTGATGCTGAAGCTGAAGGCCCAATACTTTGGCCACCTGTTGCAAAGAGCCAGCTCATTAGAAAAGACCCTGATCTGGGAAAGGTTGAAGGCCAGAGGAAAAGGGGACAACAGAGGATGAGATGGTTGGATGGCATCACCAACTCAATGAAAATGAGTTTGAGCAAGCTCTGGGAGATGGTGAAGGACAGGGAAGCCTGGCGTCCTGCAGTCCGTGGAGTCACAAAGAATCAGACATGACTGAGTGACTGAACAGCAACAACATGAGAAATCTGGATAACATCCTCCTTCGTGATGAAGGACTGCATGCTTTCCATACAAGAAGAAGCAAGAAAGGCAACAAGAAAGGCACCATCTGCTTTGACAAGTTTCGTACAGCTTTGTATGGAGGTTCTAACCAGGGAAATCAAGCCAGAAATGAAGAACAACAGGCTATGTATGCAGGAAGTCCTATGGGATACAGGAAAACTACTGAAACTACTAAAGGAGCTATCAAGTTTCCGGGATACAGTCAATATAAATGAATTGTATTTTTTCAAAATTGCAATAAAAATACAAGAAATAAGCCATTCAATTTCTGATAGCTTACAAAAGAGTAAAATACTTGGGAAGAACTTTAACTTAAGAAGTATAGAACTTTCACATCAAAAATGCAAAACATTTTGGGAGTAATTTTAAAAGACAAATAAGTGGAAATATAGCCTATATTAATGAATCAAATTACTTACTGTTATTAAGATAACAGATCTACAGATTCAAGACAGTTACTGTCAAAATCCCAACATATTAAATTGCCAGCGCATATTAAATTGCACAAATTTAAAAGCCAGTACAATGCTGAGCAGGCTTCCCTTGTGGCTCAACTAGTAAAGAATCCACCTGCAATGCAGGAGACCTGGGTTTGATCCCTGAATTGGGAAGATCCGCTGGAGAAGGGAACAACTACCCACTCCAGTATTCTGGCCTGGAAAATTCCGTGGACTAGAGTCCGTGGGATCACAAAGAGTCGGATACAACTGAGTGACTTTCACTTTCACTGCACCATGCTGAGCAGTTTTTGATTACCGATTCACTCTCTTTACTTTTTAATGGTCTGTTCAGATTTTCTACTTCTTTCCAGGACCAGGAGTCTTCTCTGGCAAATTCGACTAATTTTTAAAAAAAATAATTAATGTCAGTCCTTCTAAAATTATTCCAAAAAATTTAAGAGATGGGAACACTTTTCAGTTCATTCTGTGAGGCCTGTATTATCCTGTTACCAAAGCCAGTTAAGGACTCTACAAGAAAACTATAGATCAATAATTTCAATGAAACGCAAAATTTTTCAACAGTGTTAGCAAACCAAATTCAAAAATTTATTAAAATAACTATACAATGTGACCAACTGAGATTTATCCCAGTCATGCTCTGATAGTTCAAAATACTCAAATTAATAAATGTAACGTGTCACACTAATAGAATGACAGAGAAAAATCGCATGATTGGCTCAACAGATATAGAAAAAACAGCTAACAAAATATGACATTCTTTCATGATAAAATTCAACAAATTGGATATAGAAGAAACATACTTCAGCATGATAAAGGACAAATACAGCAAACTCATTGCTTATATTATAGTAAATGGTAAAAACATTGAAAGCTTTTCCTCTAAGCAAGATAAGGATGGCCACTCCCTCCACTTTTATTCAGTATAATCCTGGACATCCAAGCCAGACTGATTAGGCAAGACAAAGCAATAAAATTCATCCAAATTGGAAAGGAAGAAGTACAATTGTCATTTTTGCAGATTATATGATTTTATATAGAAAACCCAAACATATAACCAAAAATCTACTGGAGCTAATCAATGA
The DNA here is from genome assembly GCF_910594005.1 of Cervus elaphus. Classification (NCBI taxonomy): domain Eukaryota; kingdom Metazoa; phylum Chordata; class Mammalia; order Artiodactyla; family Cervidae; genus Cervus; species Cervus elaphus. Next base: position 9,361,744 of record NC_057847.1, read on the forward strand.
TTTCAGTAAAGTTGCAAGATATAAAATCAATAATCAGATATCAATTTCATTTCTATATACTAAGAAACATCTAAGAAAGAAAATTTAAAACCATCACATTCAGAATAGCATAAAAAGCAAGATACATAAACATAAATTTAACCAAGGAAGTGAATGATATGTCTGATGAAAACTACAAGATTTTTTTGAAAGAAACTGGAGAAGACCCAAGTAGAAAGAGATTTCTTGTTCATGGGTGTAATAATTAATATTGTTAAAATGCCCATGCCTCCCAAAGCCACCTATAGATCCAACACAATCCTTAATAAAATTCCAATGGCATTCTTCATAGAAACAGTAAAAAAAAAAAAAAAAAAAAAAACTGTCTTTCATTTATATAGAATCATAAATGACGTCAAATAGCCAAGACAAATCTGAGGGGAAAAAACAAAGCCAGCAGCAGCACACTTCCTAATGTCAAACCATCATATAAAGTTCGAGTAATCAAAACCACATGTCACTAGTATGAAGACAGGCATATAGACCAATGGGACAGAGTAGAGAGCTCAGAACTAAATCTCCACATATATAGGGAAAACTAGATAAATACCCAAGAAAATTGAAAGTGGACCCCAATCTTACATCACCCTCAAAAATTAACTAGAAATGGATCAAGGACTTAAATATGAGAGCTGATAGCATAAAACTCCTTAAAAAAAATGTAAGGAAGAAATACCTTGACATTGGTCTTGGCAATGATTTCTTAGATAAGATATAAAAAGCAAAAAAAAAAAAATGCAACAGACTTAATCTCAATATTAATCTCAAAAGCTTCTGCACAGTGAAAGAAACAATTTAAATGAAAAGGCAGCTTACAGAATAGAAGAAAATATTTGTATCAGATTAGGGGTTAATATCCAAAGTATATAAAGAACTCCTACAACTCAACAACAAAAAACAAACTATCCAACTAAAAACTGGGCAGAGGAATGAAAAAGACATTTTTCCAAAGAAGACAACCAAGTGGTCCAAGTACATTAAAAGGTGTCAAAACCACAGTGAGAAAACCCTCATGCCTGTCAGAACGGCTATCATCCAGAAGACAAGCAACAACAAGTGTTGATGAGAATATGTGGGAAACAGAACTCTTGCACAACAAGGGAAACCTTCATGGAAAGGTAAATTGTTTCAGCTACTATATAGAATAATACAGAAGCTCCTCAGAATTTAAAATAGCACTACCATAGATCCAGCAATTCCACCTCTGGGTATATACCTATAGGAAATTAAAACAGGAAATCAAAGAGATGTATGACGTCCCATGTTCACCGCAGCAGCATTCATGAGAGAGAAGATATGGAGACAACCTTAGTGGCCATCCATGGATAAATGGCTAAAACTGATGGGGCATTTATACCTGTTGTTCAGTCGCTAAGTCAAGTCTGACTCTTGAGACCCCAAGGACTGCAGCATGCCACGATTCCATCCTTCACTATCTCCCGGAGTTTGTTCAGACTCGTGTCCATTGAGCCGGTGATGCTCTCCAGCTATCTCATCCTCTGTCGCCCCCTTCTCCTCCTGCCCTTAATCTTTCCCACCATCGGGGTCTTTTCCAATGAGTCCGCTCTTCACATCAGGTGGCCAAAATATTGGAGCTTCAGCATCAGTCCTTCCAATGAATATTCAGGGTTGACTTCCTTTAGATTTGACTGGTTTGATCTTCTAGCAATTCCAAGGGACTCTCAAGAGTCTTCTCCAATGCCACAGTTCGAAAGCATCAATTCTTCAGCACTCAGCTTTCTTTATGGTCCAACTCTCACATCCATGCATCACAACTGGAAAAACCATAGCTTTGACTATATGGATCTTTGTCAGCAAAATGATGTCTCTGCTTTTTAATACACTGTCTAGGTTTGTCATAGCTTTTCTTCCAAGGAACAAGTGTCTTAATTTCATGCTGCAGTCACCATCCACAGTGATTTTGGAGCCCAAGAAAATAAAGTCTGTCACTGTTTCCATCATTTCCCTATCTGTTTGCCATGAAGTGATGGGACCAGATGCCATGATCTTCATTTTTTTTAATGTTGAGAGTTTTTTTTTAATATATTGGGAAAATTATTTTATTATTTTGTTAATTTATTTATTTTTTGATTGAAGGATAGTTGCTTTATATAATTTTGCTGTTTTCTGTCAAACTTCATCATGAATCAGTCACAGGTATACATATATCCCCTCCTGTTAGAACTTTTCTCCCATCTCCCTCCCCATCCCATCCCTCTAGGTTGATACAGAGCCCCTGTTTGAGTTTCCTGAGCAAATTCCTGTTGGCTATCTATTTTACATATGGTAATATAAGTTTCCATGTTACTCTTTCCATACATCTCACCCTCTCCTCCCCTCTCCCCATGTCCATAAGTCTATTCTCTATGTCTGTTTCTGCACTGCTGTCCTGTAAATAAATTCTTCAGTACCATTTTTCTAGATTCTGTATATATGAATTAAAAGACGATATTTATCTTTCTCTTTCTGACTTCATTGTGTATAATAGGTTCTAGGTTCAAAATGAGTTTTAAGCCAGCTTTTTCACTCTCCTCTTTCACCTTCATCAAGAGGCTCTTTAGTTTCTATTTGCTTTCTGCCATAAGGGTGGTGCCATCTGCATATCTGAGGTTATCGATATTTCTCCCAGCAATCCTGATTCCAGCTTGCACTTCATCCAATTCAGCATTTTGCATGATGTACTCTGCATAGAAGTTAATAAGCAAGGTGACAATATACAGCCTTGATGTACTCCTTTCCCAATTTTGAACCAGTCCATTGTTCCATATCTGGTTCCAACTGTTGCTTCTTGTCCTGCTACAGGTTTCTCAGGAGGCACATAAGGTGGTCTCGTATTTCCATTTCTTTTAAGAATTTTCCAGTTTGTTATAATCCACACAGTCAAAGACTTTAGCATAGTCATTGAGCAGATGTTTTTCTGTAATTCCCTTGCTTTCTCTATGATCCAACAGATGTTGTCAATTTGATCTCTGGTTCCTCTGCCTTTTCTAAATCCAGCTTATACATCTGGCAGTTCTCGGTTCACGTATTGCTGAAGCCTAGCTTGGAGGATTTTGAGCATTACTTTGCTAGCATGTGAAATGAGTGGAATTGTGTGGTAGTTTGAACATTCTTTGGCATTGCCCTTCTTTGGGATGGAATGACTGTGTTTATGTATAAATAAATGTATTGATTTCTAGACAGTGACATGAACTCACAGCAGCAAAGTCATTTCTACCCCAGCCCTTTGTAAACAACCAATTAGATAGACATACAGGAACTAAAGTACTTAGCACCCTAGGCCAAGGGACTCAGAGGGCTATCCAAATATAAATCCAAAAATAAACAAACAAGACCTTGGTAAGGGCTGTGGATTCAAGGAGTCAGAGAGCCTTCCCCCAATAGGTCAGGAGAGTTCTGACCTGGGCAAGCACAGGCAGGAGATTTTGTGCAAGCCCAGCCTGTCTGGAGAGCAAGTCCAGCAGGCCACTGCCATGGACAGACAGATGGAGAGCTATACCAGAACTACCCGCCTTCCCAGGATACTGCCTGGGGAGACAGCAACTGCAACCTCTCCTGAGAGGAGGTGGAAAGTGGTAACCACCCAGATACCCAGTTGAGGGATTATGGCTGGAGAAGCTTGTTTCCCTCCAACAGCACCCTGGTTTCTGGGGGGAGGGTGGAAAGAAAGCAGATAGAAATATTCGAACATTAAATGAGCAGGTTACTGCTGTCTGCTTCAGAAGTCAGCATGGGATCTGCCCGCTAGGCTCGGATGACCACACATAAGAATCTCCACCTGGCCTAAAGACATCCTCAGAGCCCCATTGCTAACCCCACACCTCCCCCCATCCTGCTGTCAGCTCCTGTGTGCACCCCCAGTGCCACTGTGAGAGAGGCATCCAGGATACAGGGAGCTTGCTCAGAAAACAGACCGCAAACGGTGGGCAAAAGCGAAATCACAAACTTGACTTATAGCGCCACCTACTGGAACACAAAATAAATGCTCCTAGTGAAAGTGAAGTCGCTCAGTCTTGTCTGACTCTTGGCAACCCGATGGACTGTAGCCTACTAGGCTCCTCCGTCCATAGGATTTTCCAGGCAAGAATACTGGAGTGGGTCGCCATTTCCTTCTCCAGGAGATCTTCCCAACGCAGGGATTAAACCCGGGTCTCCCACTGTGGCACAGACAGTAAAGAACCCGCCTGCAATGCGGGAGTGGAGAAGGCGATGGCACCCACTCCAGTACTCTTGCCTGGAAAATCCCATGGACGGAGGAGCCTGGGAGGCTGCAGTCCATGAGGTCACACAGAGTCGGACACGACTGAAGCGACGTAGCAGCAGCAGCAGCAATGCGGAAGATCTGGGTTCAATCCCTGGGTTGAGAAAATCCCCTGGAAAAGCAAATGGCAACCCACTCCAGTATTCTTGCCTGGAGAATCCCCATGGACAGAGGAGCCTGGGCTCGCAAAGAGTCACACGATTGAGCGACGAAGCACAGCACAACACAGTTTGTAAGAACCAAAGTATACCTAAATCCTTAACTAAGATATGTGTCTGCTACTTCAAAGGTGAATGCACAGTTGCATAGATGCAAACACTATGAAAACTCAGGGAAATAAGTTATCACAAATTGAAAATTCTCCAGCAACTGAACACAAACGCATGGAATATTATGATCTGATTGATAAAGCATTCAAAATAGCTATTATGAAGAAATTCAACAAGCTACAAGAAAACTCAAGAAGGCAATTTAATAATCCCAGAAATAAATAAAATTGTAAGGATTTCCTTAGCAAAGATTTTGAAATTATTTTTTAAAATCTGGACTGAAGGACTCAATGAATGAATGAGATGAAGAATGCAGTGGAGAGCATCTGCAGCAAGGCAGACCAGGGGGAGGAACGGTCTCCTGGAGGAAAGGGCTATAGAAAGAATAGAGTTAGAAGAATGGAAGACTTAATAATAGTGAAGAAAGCCTAAGAGAGCCATTGGTTTCCATCAGAAAGGCAAATATCCAAATAATCAGGATTCCAAAGGAGGGGAGGACAAAAGGGGACAGATAGTTTGTTTAAAGAAACAGTAGCTGAGGGACTTCCCTGGTGGTCCAGTGGTTAGGATTTGGCACTTTCATTGCTATGGGCCTGGATTCGTTGCCTAATGGGGGAACTGAGATCTCACAAGCCAAGTGGTGCAACCGAAAAAAGAAAGAAATACAGCTGAGAACTTTACAAACCTGGGGAAAACATAGACATGCAGGTCTACAAAACTACTAAAACATTCTACCTTTCCAGTGCAAAAAGAGACCATCCCTGTGTCTGGAAGATTCCCTGGAGGAGGGTATGGCAATTCACTCCAGTATTCTTACCTGGAGAATCCCGTGGACAGAGGAACCTGGCAGGCTACAACCCATGGAGTCGCAAAGAGACACAACTGAGGTGGCTTAACACACACATACATGTGGGTTTTTCTAGTTGCAGCCAGCAAGTGGTGAACAGGCTAAACTAAAATATTAGGTTAGTTTCAGGTAAACAACAAAGTGATTCAGTGATAAATACAGAAAGATACATATTCTTTTTCAGATTTTTTACATTATCAGTTATTATAAGATTTTGAATATAGTTCCCTGTGCTATATAGTGAATCCTTGTTTATTTTAAATAAAGTGGCATCTATTAATCTCATATTCATAATTGACCCTTTCCCCTTCCCCTTTAGTAACCATAAATTTGTTTTCTATGTCTGTGAGTCTATTTCTGTTTTGTAAATAAGTTCACTTGAATTATTTTTTAGATTCTACATACACATGATGTGATATTTGTCTTTCTGCCTGACTTCATTTAATACGAAAATTTCTAGGTTTATTCATGTTGCTGCAAATGGCAATATTTATTTTTTTTATGGTTTTGTTTAATTTTTTTTCATTTATTTTTATTAATTGGAGGCCAATTACTTTACAATATTGTAGTGGTTTTTGTCATACATTGACATGAATCAGCCATGGATCTACATGTATACCCCATCCCGATCCCCTCTCCTACCTCCCTCTCTACCCGATCCCTCTGGGTCTTCCCAGTGCACCAGCCCTGAGCACTTGTCTCATGCACCCAACCTGGGCTGGTGATCTGTTTCACCATAGATAATATACATGTATCAATGCTGTTCTCTCGAAACATCCCACCCTCGCCTTCTCCCATAGAGTCCAAAAGTCTGTTCTGTACAACTGTGTCTCTTTTTCTGTTTTGCATATAGGGTTATCATTACCATCTTTCTAAATTCCATATATATGTGTTAGTATACTGTAATGGTCTTTATCTTTCTGGCTTACTTCACTCTGTATAATGGGCTCCAGTTTCATCCATCTCATTAGAACTGATTCAAATGAATTCTTTTTAATGGCTGAGTAATATTCCATGGTGCATATGTACCGCAGCTTCCTTATCCATTCGTCTGCTGATGGGCATCTAGGTTGCTTCCATGTCCTGGCTATTATAAACAGTGCTATGATGAACATTGGGGTGCACGTGTCTCTTTCAGATCTGGTTTCCTCGGTGTGTATGTCCAGGAGTGGGATTGCTGGGTCATATAGCAGTTCTATTTCCAGTTTTTTAAGAAATCTCCACACTGTTCTCCATAGCGGCTGTACTAGTTTGCATTCCCACCAACAGTGTAAGAAGGTTCCCTTTTCTCCACACCCTCTCGAGCATTTATTGCTTGTAGACTTTTGGATAGCAGCCATCCTGACTGGCATGTAATGGTACTTCATTGTGGTTTTGATTTGCATTTCTCTGATAATGAGTGATGTTGAGCATCTTTTCATGTGTTTGTTAGCCATCTGTATGTCTTCTTTGGAGAAATGTCTGTTTAGTTCTTTGGCCCATAGTTTGATTGGGTCATTTATTTTTCTGGAATTGAGCTGCAGGAGTTGCTTGTATATTTTTGAGATTAATCCTTTGTCTGTTGCTTCATTTGCTATTAGTTTCTCCCAATCTGAGGGCTGTCTTTTCACCTTGCTTATAGTTTCCTTTGTTGTGCAAAAGCTTTTACGTTTCATTAGGTCCCATTTGTTTATTTTTGCTTTTATTTCCAATATTCTGGGGGGTAGGTCATAGAGGATCCTGCTGTGATTTATGTCAGAGAGTGTTTTGCCTGTGTTCTCCTCTAGGAGTTTTATAGTTTCTGGTCTTACATTTAGATCTTTAATCCATTTTGAGTTTATTTTTGGGTATGGTGTTAGAAAGTGTTCTAGTCTACGGCCATACCACCCTGAACGCACCCAATCTCGTCTGATCTTGGAAGCTAAGCAGGGTCGGGCCTGGTTAGTACTTGGCTGGGAGAAAGTGTTCTAGTTTCATTCTTTTACAAGTGGTTGATCAATTTTCCCGGCACCACTTGTTAAAGAGGTTGTCTTTTTTCCATTGTATATTCTTGCCTCCTTTTTCGAAGATAAGGTGTCCATAGGTACGTGGATTTATCTCTGGGCTTTCTATTTTGTTCCATTGATCTACATTTCTGTCTTTATGCCAGTACCATACTGTCTTGATGACTGTGGCTTTGTAGTAGAGCCTGAAGTCAGGCAGGTTGATTCCTCCAGTTCCATTCTTCTTTCTCAAGATTGCTTTGGCTATTCGAGGTTTTTTGTATCTCCATACAAATTGTGAAATTATTTGGTCTAGTTCTGTGAAGAATACCATTGGTAGCTTGATAGGGATTGCATTGAATCTATAGATTGCTTTGGGTAGTATAGTCATTTTGACAATATTGCTTCTTCCAATCCATGAACACGGTGTATTTCTCCATCTATTTGTGTCCTCTTTGATTTCTTTCATCAGTGTTTTATAGTTTTCTATGTATAGGTCTTTTGTTTCTTTAGGTAGATATACTCCTAAGTATTTTATTCTTTTTGTTGCAATGGTGAATGGTATTGTTTCCTTAATTTCTCTTTCTGTTTTCTCATTGTTAGTGTATAGGAATGCAAGGGATTTCTGTGTGTTAATTTTATATCCTGCAACTTTACTATATTCGCTGATTAGCTCTAGTAATTTTCTGGTAGAGTCTTTAGGGTTTTCTATGTAGAGGATCATGTCATCTGCAAACAGTGAGAGTTTCACTTCTTCTTTTCCTATCTGGATTCCTTTTATTTCTTTTTCTGCTCTGATTGCTGTGGCCAAAACTTCCAAAACTATGTTGAATAGTAGTGGTGAGAGTGGACACCCTTGTCTTGTTCCTGTTTTTAGGGGAAATGCTTTCAATTTTTTACCATTGAGGGTAATGCTTACTGTGGGTTTGTCATATATAGCTTTTATTATGTTGAGGTATGTTCCTTCTATTCCTGCTTTCTGGAGAGTTTTAATCATAAATGGATGTTGAATTTTGTCAAAGGCTTTCTCTGCATCTATTGAGATAATCATATGGTTTTTATCTTTCAATTTGTTAATGTGGTGTATTACATTGATTGATTTGTGGATATTAAAGAATCCTTGCATCCCTGGGATAAAGCCCACTTGGTCATGGTGTATGATCTTTTTAATATGTTGTTGGATTCTGTTTGCTAGAATTTTGTTAAGGATTTTTGCATCTATGTTCATCAGTGATATTGGCCTGTAGTTTTTTTGTGTGTGTGTGTGGCATCTTTGTCTGGTTTTGGAATTAGGGTGATGGTGGCCTCATAGAAGGAGTTTGGCAGTTTACCTTCTTCTGCAATTTTCTGGAAGAGTTTGAGTAAGATAGTTGTTAGCTCTTCTCTAAATTTTTGGTAGAATTCAGCTGTGAAGCCATGTGGTCCTAGGCTTTTGTTTGCTGGAAGATTTCTGATTACAGTTTTGATTTCCTTGCTTGTGATGGGTCTGTTAAGATCTTCTACTTCTTCCTGGCTCAGTTTTGGAAAGTTATACTTTTCTAAGAATTTGTCCATTTCTTCCAAGTTGTCCATTTTATTGGCATAGAGCTGCTGGTAATAGTCTCTTGTGATCCTTTGTATTTCAGTATTGTCTGTTGTGATCTCTCCATTTTCATTTCTAATTTTGTTAATTTGGTTCTTCTCCCTTTGTTTCTTAATGAGTCCTGCTAATGGTTTGTCAGTTTTGTTTATTTTTTCAAAAAACCCGCTTTTAGCTTTGTTGATTTTTGCTATGGTCTCTTTAGTTTCTTTTGCATTTATTTCTGCCCTAATTTTTAAGATTTCTTTCCTTCTACTAACCCTGGGGTTCTTCATTTCTTCCTTCTCTAGTGGCTTTAGGTGTAGAGCTAGGTTATTTATTTGACTTTTTTCTTGTTTCTTGAGGTAAGCTTGTAATGCTATGAACCTTCCCCTTAGCACTGCTTTTACAGTGTCCCATAGGTTTTGGGTTGTTGTGTTTTCATTTTCATTCATTTCTATGCATATTGATTTTTTTTTATTTCTTCTATGATTTGTTGGTTATTCAGAAGTGTGTTATTTAGCCTCTATATGTTTGAATTTTTAATAACTTTTTTCCTGTAATTGAGATCTAATCTTACTGCACTGTGGTCAGAAAAGATGACTGGAATGATTTCAATTTTTTTGAATTTACCAAGGCTAGATTTATGGCCCAGGATGTGATCTATTCTGGAGAAGGTTCCGTGTGCACTTGAGAAAAAGGTGAAGTTGATTGTTTTGGGGTGAAATGTCCTATAGATATCAATTAGGTCTAGCTGGTCCATTGTGTCATTTAAAGTTTGTGTTTCCTTGTTAATTTTCTGTTTAGTTGATCTATCCATAGTTGTGAGTGGGGTATTAAAGTCTCCCACTATTATTGTGTTACTGTTAATTTCCTCTTCCATACTCGTTAGCGTTTTGCCTTACATATTGCGGTGCTCCTATGTTGGGTGCATATATATTTATAATTGTTGTATCTTCTTCTTGGATTGATCCTTTGATCATTATGTAGTGTCCTTATTTGTCTCTTTTCACAGCCTTTATTTGAAAGTCTATTTTACCTGATATGAGTATTGCGACTTCTGCTTTCTTTTGGTCTCCATTTGCGTAAAATATTTTTTTCCAGCCCTTCACTTTTAGTCTGTATGTGTCCCTTGTTTTGAGGTGGGTCTCTTGTAGACAGCATATATAGGGGTCTTGTTTTTGTATCCATTCAGCCAGTCTTTGTCTTTTGTTTGGGGCATTTAATCCATTTACATTTAAGGTAATTATTGATAGGCATGGTCCCGTTGCCATTTACTTTGTTGTTTTGGGTTTGCGTTTATACAGCCTTTCTGTGTTTCCTGTCTAGAGAAGATCCTTTAGCATTTGTTGAAGAGCTGGTTTGGTGGTGCTGAATCCTCTCAGCTTTTGCTTGTCTGTAAAGCTTTTGAATTCTCCTTCGTATCTGAATGAGATCCTTGCTGGGTACAGTAGTCTAGGTTGTAGGTTATTCTCTTTCATTACTTGAAGTATGTCCTGCCATTCCCTTCTGGCCTGGAGGGTTTCTATTGATAGATCAGCTGTTATCCTTATGGGAATCCCTTTGTGTGTTATTTGTTGTTTCTCCCTTGCTGCTTTTAATATTTGTTTTTTGTGTTTGATCTTTGTTAATTTGATTAATATGTGTCTTGGGGTGTTTCACCTTGGGTTTATCCTGTTTGGGATTCTCTGGGTTTCCTGGACTTGGGTGGCTATTTCCTTTCCCATTTTAGGGAAGTTTTCAGCTATTATCTCGAGTATTTTCTCATGGCCTTTCTTTTTGTCTTCTTCTTTTGGAACTCCTATGATTCGAATGTTGGGGCGTTTCACATTGTCCTAGAGGTCCCTGAGGTTGTCCTCATTTCTTTTGATTCTTTTTTCTTTTTTCCTCTCTGCTTCATTTATTTCCACCATTTTATCTTCTACCTCACTTATCCTATCTTCTGTCTCCATTATTCTACTCTTGGTTCCCTCCAGAGTGTTTTTGATCTCATTTATTGCATTATTCATTTTTAGTTGACTTTTTTATTTCTTCTAGGTCCTTATTAAACATTTCTTGCATCTTCTCAATCTTTGTCTCCAGGCTATTTATCTGTAAGTCCATTTTGTTTTCAAGATTTTGGATCATTTTTATTATCATTATTCTAAATTCTTTTTCAGGTAGATTCCCTATCTCCTCCTCTTTTGTTTGACTTGGTGGGCATTTTTCATGTTCCTTTACCTGTTGGGTATTTCTCTGCCTTTTCATCTTGTTTAGATTGCTGTGTCTGGAGTGGGCTTTCTGTATTCTGGAGGTCTGTGGTTCCTTATTAATGTGGAGGTTTCACCCAGTGGGTGGGATTGGACGATTGGCTTGTCAAGGTTTCCTGGTTAGGGAAGCTTGTGTCGGTGTTCTGGTGCGTGGAACTGGATTTCTTCTCTCTGGAGTGCAATGAAGTGTCCAGTAATGAGTTTTGAGATGGGTCTATGTGTTTGGTGTGACTTTGGGCAGCCTGTATGTTGACGCTCAGGGCTATGTTCCTGTGTTGCTGGAGAATGTGCGTGGTATGTCTTGCTCTGGAACTTATTGGCTCTTGGGTGGTAGTTGGTTTCAGTGTAGGTATGGAGGCTTTTGAATGGTCTCTTATTACTTAATGTTCCGTGTAGTCAGGAGTTTTCTGGTGTTCTCAGGTTTTGGGCTTAAGTCTCCTGCCTCTGGATTTCAGTTTTATTCTTCCAGTAGTCTCAGGACTTCTCCAACTATACAGCACTGATAATAAAACTTCTAGGTTAATGGTGAAAAGATTCTCCACCGTGAGGGACATCCAGAGAGGTTCACAGAGTTAAATGAAAAAGAGGAGAGAGAGGAGGGAGATAGAGATGAGCAGGAGGAGAAAAAGGGGGACTCAAGAGGAGAGAGACAGATCTACACAGTTGTCTGTTCCCAAAGTGTTCTCCATAGCCCAGACACCCACAAAGATTCACAGAATTGGATTGGGAAGAGAAGGGGAAAGGAGGAAATAGAGGTGTTCTGAGGTAGAAAATGGAGAGTCAAAAGGGGAAGAGAGTAATCAACACACTCCTGAATAAAAATGGGAACTGAGTACTGGATTCTTAAATGTCCAAAATTTATATCACATACTGAAAAACAAAGATTAAAAATCTAGAGTAGAGGTTAGACTCTTAAAAATACAATATTAAAAACAAAAACACAAAAAATTTTAGAAATATATATGAAGTTCGGTTTAAAAATAGGGCTCCTCTTTTTTTATTTTTATTTTTTGCAAGGTTATAGTGAAATGAAAATGAAAATTAAGGAGTAGTAGAGGAGTAATAGAGGACTTTAAAAGAAAAGAGGAAAAAAAAGAAAAGAAAAAAAAATTTTTTTCCTAATTAAAAAAATCATAAAAATATACAAAAATGAAAGTTAAGGAGTAATGGGGGAGTAATAGGGAATTTTAAAAGAAAATAAAAGAGAAAAAATAAACAAGAAAAGAAAAGGGAAAAAAATTTTTTTAATTAAAAAAAAAGGTAAAAATATATCTAGGAATTTCTCTGGAGCTGTGGCAGTCAGTGTGGGTTCAGTTCAGTTTTAGATAGCTCCTCGTTCCAGCTTACACTTCTTGATATCTACAGGCCCCTTCCGGTGTAGTCGGTGTTACCTACAGGGATTTTAATCTGTTGCACCCGTCCCTTCTGAAGTGGTTCCCTTTGTTTATTTGGCTTCTGTTTGCCGGTCTCTTCTGTGTCTAATTTCCGCCCTGACACAGGCGGGCGGAGGTGGACTCTTGTTCAGGTTCACTAGTTCAGTCCTGCTGCAGGGAGGGAGGGGCGCTGCAGACAGATAACGCTGTGTGTGGGTAACACTCACAGAGTTCTGGCCACACTGGGTTTGCCCCACTCATGAGTGTGTGCTCTCCCTGTCTACGCTGCTCAGGCTCCCGGCTGCTCTATATGGAGCAGGCCCTGCGTTGCATGCGGTTCCAGTTTTCGGGTATTCCACAAAAGCGCAGACTCGGTTGCGCCTGCGTTTTGTGCCTTCCCCGGCCTGAGCAGCTCGGGCAGCCAGGAGCCAGGAGCTTGATGGGCGCACTCTCCCCGGGTGCGGTGCGCCTTCTCCCCTCCACGGCCCCAGCCTCAGTTTCCGCCAGCGCCAGGCGGGTGCGTGCGCCTTGTGTTTAGCCGCGACCCTCCCAGCAGATGTCGACCATCCAGAATCTCAGGAAGTCTTTGCTTAGAAACTGGAGGCCTGTTTGCAGTGTGGTAGGGGATGCTGTCTCTGGGGCCAAGTTTGCCCCTTTCCCCTCCCCCCTGCCTCCTGCCTCTGGCGGGGATGGGCCGGTCCGCAGCCGGCTAGCTCCTCTGGACTTGCTCAGTCCCTTTGTTCTGCGAATGGCTGGCAGTGTGTTTGGGCTGGTTAATTTTCTCTCTCTCTCTTTTGCTATCCCACAGTTTAAGTTGCTATCTCACAAGAGCTGCCTCGGATTGCCCTCAGGGCACTCAGGCCTGGTCCTTACCCTAAGCAATGCCGCCCAATCCTCTCCATTTTGCCCCCACTTGCTGGTGGCGGCTGCGGGCGTCTGGGGTACTTTTCTGCTGGGAGTTGCTATTAGGCACGTAATCTGTGGGTTTTATTTATTTTTCCTCCCAGTTAGGTTGCCCTCCGAGATTCAAAAACTTCCCCCAGAACCGCCAGTGCGAGGGTTTCCTGGTGTTTGGAAACTTCCTCTATTAAGACTCCCTTCCCAGGACGGGTCTCCATCCCTAGCTCTTTTGTCTCTCTTTTTATCTTTTATATTTTGTCCTACCTCCTTTAGAAAACAATGGGCTGCTTTTCTGGGCGCCTGATGTCCTCATCTAGCGATCAGAAGTTGTTTTGTGAAGTTTGCTCAGCGTTCAGTTGTTCTTTTGATGAATTTGTAGGGGAAAAAGTGGTCTCCCCGTCCTATTCCTCCGCCATCTTGGCTCCTCCCCTGGCAATATTTCATTTTATTTTTATGGCTGAATAATATTCCATTGTATATAGGTACCACATCTTCTTTATTCATTCATCTGTTGGTGGACATTTTGGTGCTGCTGTGAACATTGGGGTGACTGTATCTTTTAAAATCAGAGCTTTCTCTGGATATATATAGACTTTTTGATGATGGTTATCCTAGCCAGTGTGAGGTGGTACTTCGTTGTAGTTTTGATTTGCATTTCTCTAATAATTAGCAACAGTGAGCATCTTTTCATGTGCCAGATGGCCATCTGTATGTCTTCTTTAGAGAAATATCTATTTAGGTCTTCTGTGCACTTTTTGATTGGGCTGTTTATTTTATTGACATTGAGCTATATGTGCTGTGTGTATATTTTGAAAGTTAACCCCTGTTGGCCTCATTATTTGCAAATATTTTCTCCCAGGCCATATATTTCTTTTCATTTCCTTTGCTGTACAAAATATTTTAAGTTTGATTAGATCTCATTTCTTTGTTTTTGCTTTTATTTCTATTGCCCTGGGAGACTGACCTAAGAAAACATGACTACAGTTTATGTCAGAGAATGTTTTGCCTATGTTATCTTCTGAGTTTGATGATGTCACGTCTTCTATTTAAGTCTTTCAGCCATTTTGAGTTTAGTTTTGTATGTGGTATGAGGGTGTGTTCTAACTTCATTGATTTACATGCGCCTGTCCAGCTCTTCCAACGCCACTGGCTGAAGAGACTATCTTTTCTCCTGTGTATATTATTGCCTCCTTTGCAGAAGATTCATTGATTGTAGGTGTGCAGGTTTCTTTGTATTCTCGTCCATTGATCTATATGTCTGTTTCTGTGCCAGTACCATGCTATTTTGATTACGACAGCTTTGTAGTCAAATCCAAAGTCTGGGAAACTTATGCCTCCAGCTTTGTTCTTTTTCCTCAAGATTGCTTTGGCAATTTGGGGTTTAAATGGACTATTTTATCTATTAGATATTTTATATAATTCACGAAGTACCACAAAGCAAAGACCTAGAGTAGACTCACAAAGGGCAAAGAAAGGAGAAACAGAGCATGCCACCATGGAAATTAACCAATTAATGAATTAGACTGAGAAAGACAGGAAAAGAAATAATGGAAATACAAAACATGGAAGCAGATTGGCATTAGTAAATCCCACATATCAATAATTACTCTAAATTTAAGTGGATGGATTTCACCATTAAAAGGCATAGAGTGGCTGAATGAATTTTTAAAATGGCACCAAACTATAAGAGAGATACATTTCAGATTTAAGGACAAATATACAGTCAAAGTGAAGGGATGGAAAATTTTATTCCATATAATTGGAAACCAAAACAAGTGGGAATAACTATACTTCCATCTGACAAAATACTTTAAGCCAAAAGTTGTAACAAGGGATAAAAGAAAGTGATTATAAAATGACAAAGTGATCAATCCATCCAAAAGATATAACAATAACAAATAACACACCCATCACCTAAATATGTTAAGCACCTAAGTATATTAAATAAATACTAATGGATATGAAGGAAGACAATAGAATGGGAAAAACTGAAAACTGTGACAGATTTTATTTCCTTGGGTTCCAAAATCACTGCAGACAGTGACTGCAGCCATGAATTTAAAAGACGCTTGCTCCTTGGAAGGAAAGCTATAAGAAACCTAGACAGCATATTAAAAAGCAGAGACATCACTTTGCTGACAAAGGTCCATATTGTCAAAGCTATGGTTTTTCCAGTAGTCATGTATAGATGTGAGAGCTGGACCATAAAAAAGGCTGAGCACTGAAGAACTGATATTTTTGAATTGTGTTGCTGGAAAAGACTCATGAGAGTCCCTTGGACAGCAAGGAGGTCAAACTAGTCAATCCTAAAGGAAATCAACCCTGAATATTCATTGGAAGGACTGATGCTGAAGTGCCAATACTTTGACCACCTGATGCAAAGAGCCGACTCATTGGAAAAGACCCCAGTGGTGGGAAAGATTAAGGGCAGGAGGAGAAGAGGGCAACAGAGGATGAGATACCTGGAGAGCAACACCGACTCAATGGATATGAGTTTGAGCAAACTCCAAGATATAGTGAAGGACAGGGAGGCCTGGCGTGCTGCAGCCCATGGGGCCACCAAGAATAGGGACATGACCTAGTGACTAAACAACAACATGAAAGGAGACATAAAGAATAATACACTAATAGTAGGGTATTTCAATATCCCACTTTCAACAATTGATAGAACACCCAGACGGAAAATCAGCAAGAAATGATAAATGTAAAATATGCATTAGATCAAATGAATGTACCAGACATCTATGGAACACTCCATCCAACAGCAGCAGAACACAAATTCTTCTCAAATGTACGCTGCACATTTTTGAGGGTTGATCATCTAATAGGACAAAGAACAACTCTTGGCAAATTTAGGGAGATTGAAATCATAATAGGTATCCTTTCCAACCACAATGATTTAAGCTAGAAGTCAACAATGGGAAGAAAGCTAGAAAATCCACAAATATAAGGAAACAAACAAAACAGTCATGAAAAACCAATGGGTCAATGAAGGATTTTAAAAAGTCTCAAATGAAAATAGAAACACAACTTACCAAAATCCCTAGCAGTCCACAGAGGGAGGTTTACAGAGTTAAATGCATAGATTAACATTGGAAAAGTCCAAAATACACAACCTAACTTTAAACCTCAAGAACAACAAAAAGCAGAAGAAATTAAACCTAAAGTTAGCAGAAGAAAAGAAATAATAAGAATACAGAGTATAAAATAATAGAATGCATAAACAAAACTAAGAGATAGTATTTGTAAAAAAGAAAATTGTGGGAATTTCCCTGGTGGTCCAGTGGTTAAGAATGCACCTTCTAATGCAGGGGACGTGGGCTCCATCCCAGGTCAGGGACTAAAATCCCACATTTTGCTGAGCAGCTAAGCCTATGTACCCAACTGCTGAACCAGCTCACTCTAGAGCCTGCGAACCACAACTAGAGAGAAGACCGAACACCACCATGAAGATCCCACAGGCTGCAACAAAGACCCTGCACAGCCAAAGAAATATCTGCTAAATAAATAAAAATGAGAAAACTTCTTCCAGATTAACTAAGAAGAAAGGGAAAAGAAAGTTAGAAGCGAAAGAGGAGACATTAAACTGCTAATACAGAAATACATAAAATCATGAAAAACTACTATGAAAAACTTTTGCCAACAAAAAAATGACCTAAAAGAAATGGATAATTATGTAGAATTATACAACCTACCAAGACTGAACCAGGGGAAAAAAAATGAATAACAGACAAATAACGAGGAAGGTGATTGAATCAGTAATCTAAAACTTCCCAGCACAGAAAACCTCAGGACCAGATGGCTTCACTGGTAAATTCTACCAAATGTTTAAGGAAGACTTAACACCAGTCCTTCTTAAAGTGTTCCAAAATTTGAAGCGGTAGAAGCATGTCCAAACTTTTCATATGAGGCAAGCAATGCCCTGATACAGACAGATAAGGACACTACAAGAAAACAAAACTACAGACCAATATCCCTGATAAACATAGATACAAAAACTCTCAACAAAATATTAGTAAATTAAATTCAAGAACACCTTAAAAGGATTATACTATCATGCCAAAGAATTAATGCTTTTGAACTGTGGTGTTGGAGAAGACTGAGAGTCCCTTGGACTGCAAGATGATCCAACCAGTCCATCCTAAAGGAGATCAGTCCTGGGTGTTCATTGGAAGGACTGTTGTTGAAGCTGAAATTCCATTACTTTGGACATCTGATGCGAAGAGCTGACTCATTTGAAAAGACCTTGATGCTGGGAAAGATTGAAGGCTGGAGAAGGGGATGACAGAGGATGAGACGGTTGGATGACATCACTGACTCAATGGACATGGGTTTGGGTGGACTCTGGGAGTTGGTGATGAACAGGGAGGCCTGGCATGCTGTGGTTCATGGGGTCGCAAAGAGTCAGACACCACTGAGCAACTGAACTGAACCATGACCAGGTGGGGTTTTTCCCTGGGATGCAAGGAGGGTTCAACACATGCAAATAAAATGCGATACTCCACACTAATAGAATGAAAGATAAAAATAATATGATCATTTCAGTAGATGTAGTAAAAGCATTAACAAAATATAACATTGCTTCATGATTGAAAAAAAAAAAAAAACACCTCAGTAGACTGAGGTTAGAAAGAACACACCTCAACATATTAAGGGCGTATACAACAAACCCAGTGCTAACACACTCAATGGAGAAAACATGAAAGCTTTTCCCCTAATATCAGGAACAAGATAAGAGTGCTAACTCTCATTACGCTTATTCACTAGAATTCTGAAAGTGCCAACTACAGCAATTAGGGAAAACAAAGAAATAAAAGACATCTAAATTAGAAAATAAGAAGTTGTTGCATAACACAGGTAGCTCAGCCTGATGCTCTGTGACAACCTAGAGGGGTGGAATGGGGGGAGGAGAGGGAGGGAGGTTCCAGAAGGAGGGGATATACATATACTTATGGCTGATTCAGCGTCGCTGTATGGCAGAAACCAATACAACATTGTAAAGCAATTATCCTTCAATTAAAAATAAAATTTTGAAAAAAAAAGACATAAATGTTTTCTATTACTGATGATTATGATCTTATATATTGAAAATTCCAAACTCAACTAGAAATCTGTTGGATATAATCAAAGAATTCAGAAAATTTGCAGGATATAAAAATCAATGCACAGAAATCAGTTGTTTTTCTATAAATGAATGATGAAACATGTGAAAAAAATTAAAGAAAACTCACAGAAAGATTCACAATAGCTAGGAATAAATCTAAGTACAAAAATGAAAGATCTGTACAACAAAAACTGCAAGACTTTCTGGAAAGAAATCAAAGAAGACACAAATAAATTGAAAGAAGACATATTGTGTTCATTATTGGAAGAGTTAATTTTGTTAAATGTCAGATAACTCCTTATCAAAACCCCAATGGCATTTTTATAGAAAGAGAAAAAACAATCCTAAAATTTGGATGAAATGACTAAAGATCCCAACTGGCCAAAGCAATCATGAGAAAGAAAAACAAAATCATAAGCACCATAGTTTCTAATTTGAAACTATACTACAAAACTATAGCAATTAAATCAGTATAATACTGGTGTAAAAATATACCTATAGACTAATGGAAAGCCTATAATTAAACCCCTGCATATACAGTCAGCTAAAATCTAACAATGGAGGCAGGAACATCCAACAGGAAAAGAAGACAAACTCTTCAACAGCGGTGTTCGAAAAATGGAAGAACCACATGCAGAAAAGTGAAATTGGACTCCTATTTTACACAATTCAGAAAATTAATTCAAAATGGATCAAAAAATTAAACCTAAGATCTGAAACCATAACACTCCTAGAAGGAAACAATGAGAAGACACTCCTCAATATTGGTCTTGTCATTGATATTTTAGATAGGACATCAAAACCAAAAACAACAACAAAATCAACAAATGGAACCACATCAAACAAAAGCTTCTGCACAGTAAAAGAAACAATCAATGAAATGAAAAGACAACCTACAGGATGGGAGGAAAATTCTGTAAATCATGTTTCAGAATAGGGGTTAATATCTAAAACATAAAAAGAACTCATAAAACAACCTGATCAAAAAATGCATAGAGGAACTGAACAGACATTTTTCCAAAGAAAACACATAAATTGCCTACAAGGACATGAAAAAGTGCTTACCCTCATCACTAATCTGGAGAAGGGAATGGCTACCCAGTATTCTTGCCTGGAGAATCCCATTGACAGAGGAACCTGGCAGACTACAGTCCATGGAGTCACAAAGAGTCAGACATGACCAAGCAACTATCACTAATTCTAAGGGAAATGCAAATTGAAACCATTATGAGGTCTCACCTCACACCTGTTAGGGTGTTGATCCTCAAGAAGATAAAAATAACAAACATTGGAGAGAATACAGACAAAAGGGGACTTTTCTTTGTGAACTGCTTGTGGGATTGTAAGCTGGTACAGCCACTATGGAGCACAGTATGGAAGTTCCTCGATAATTACAAGTAGAACCACCAGATGATCCACCAGTCCTGCTTCTAGGTATAAGCTCACAGATAATGAAGACTAGTTACTGAAGAGACACCTGCACTCCCATGTTGATAGTAGCATTATTAACAACAGCAATGATATGGAAATAACATAAATGTCTACCAACAAATAAATTGATAAAGAAAATGTGAGGGGCTTCCCTAGTGGTGCAATGGATAGGACTTCACCTGCCAATGCAGGGGATGTTAAAAGAGGAAAAAGTCAGTCCCACCCTGATCACCTTTTCCACAAGTCTCCCCCGTCTTACAATAAGGAAAGTCACTCCATAGAAGCAAGGCATGAACTACTAAATGGGGCCCAGGGTTAATTATATGTAACTAGTTAACTGTTTCCATAAAGTAGTGCATTTTCCTGAGAAAAGATTTTCACTCATCATTAGAGGAAATAGCTCCTGTCAAATTCTAGTCAAAGACAGCCTGTGTCCAATGGGCAATGCCTTCCCAAACTGGCACATGGGGACCCAGAGAGCATGGGAGTGAAAGATGGGGAGAGGAGCCCCCAGACCAGCAGATTCCTGGGGTCTCCCTGGCCCAGGGCCAGGCTTCCCGCCGACCAGACTCCATCATGTCCCACGTGCTCATCCAGCTCCTTTGGCTGTAATAGTTTGCATAGGAGTGAAAAGGCCTAATCTAGATTCTGAGTATGTTTCAGTGGACCCTCTGGTCCCCAAAGCCAAACAGGTTATGCTGAAAAAACCTGAGAAGTCTTAACTCCCTCAAAGGGGAGCTTCCATGCAGCTCTTTGTATGCGTTGCCGAGTTATTGTCTCCCCTGCATTAAACTAAGAAAGCTTTGTCCATAATTTTTAGGTCTTTTTCCCCCACAGAAATCTCTTAATACTCATTCCTTGAATATCTTACAAGCCCATTTCCCCAGTCATGTAAATTCCTCAACTCAGCCTTTTAAAAGCCTTTTATATCAGATTTTAGTTTGACATGGAAAATTGTTTAAGATAGTTATTAACTGGCAGAGGTAACTGGGAAAAAATAATCAACACAGATTATTCAAGAGATACAGCAATAACATCTAATTTTTAATATTTCTAACTTCAACTGATATCACCTAAATTTAGTTCCCTAGTACATCAGTTCCTCTCAGTTGGCATACATTTTTACAGAATATAAAAGAAACATACTGAAACAAAAATGTCTCCTGACTCCCTGCTTCAGCTGGTGGTTTATAGCAGTCTGAGGGAGTAACAATAGAGCATCTGGAAGTTTTTCAATCCCCAATGATGGGTCTCCCCAGGATGGTGATTTATCTTCAAGTTCCGAATCAGCTACAAGATATGAGAGGAGAGTCACTCTGCTAGGAACCTGAGGACAGTGGGTGATTGGTGACTCTGACCTGCCCTTGAGATTAAAAGAGGAGAATGAAGACGTGAGCAGAGAAGCTCTGAACCAAAACGCACACTGTGTGCTGCTAGAGTGATGCGCGCTCTGGGAGACCAGGAGACAGAGAGGTGGCTCCTGGCCAAGGGAATCTTGCAGGAGATGACAATCCACAAGGGGCCTGATGGGCTGGGCCTGAAGTGGGAAAGGCACAGACAGGAAAGCTGAGTTCACACCAGGAAATGCAAAGAGAACACTGTGCTTGGAGTGGAAACTTTATGTCAGAGCACAGAGTGACCATGGTGTTTAAGTAACAGTTGTCCAGACAACAAGTTCTGACTGTATAGCACAGGGAAATAGATTCAACATCCTGGGATAAACAATAACTGAAAAGAGTATAAAAAAGAATCTATGTATAACTGAGTCACTTTGCTGTACAGCAAAAAATTAACACAACATTGTAATTCCACTATACTTCAATTAAAAAAAAAAAAACTAGTAAAAACAAAATAGTCGGCCCATCTCAGTATCAGTGAGCTCACCAAGTACCCAAATCCTGGTTTCTAATGCCATTCTGCAATCAGAGGAACCAAGGCCCCTGTTGGTGCCAGAACTGAGACATGTGTTAGGGAACTTAAATGAACAGTCTCCTTTAGGCCTCAGAGACAAAGCAGAGCAGACCTCTGACCTGGCTTCTAGCCTGCCTGGACACTGCCCTAACTGGGAGGGGGTGGGAGCAACTGCCTGCTGTGAGCGCAAAACTCGCAGCACCTTAGATAAGATGGGGGAGAGATCTTGAGATTGTTGAGACCCTGGAGGACTCCTGGCCAACCAAGACCCAGGCTTAACTGTATTCCAAGTTTCACAAGAAAAAACAAACAGCATTAACATGAAACCAGAGCTGTAATTTGGTTACAGATTGATGATATCAGCTTGCGACCATCCTGGGATTATAAGCGGGAACCCAGAACTCCAATCTTTGAAGTCTCACCCATGGAGCGGATGTGTTGCCTGGGACCCTTTCCCAATTGGGACTCCAGACGTGCTGTGACACGGGACTTCCCAGAGCTGTTAAAGTCTGGATGTTGGTCAATACCCAATTTGGTGATGTATTCTCTGATCTATTTCTCTTTCCTTTTAATGTTACTATGTTGAAAGTAAGCTAGATAATTCTCTAGTAAATATCTGTATTATTTATTTGTATATAATGAGTGGCTCATTTTGTTAACAAATCCTTCGAACCTGAGACAAAAGTGAAAACTTTCAGCGAAACAGCAGGAAATACACGAGATGGACCCATTGCATCTCATCTTGTTAGAATGTAAAGAAGGCTGAAAACAAAACATGTACATTTTCATTAAAAAATACTTCATTGCTAAAAGACACTAACCATCATCTGACAAGAGTTGCCACAAACTTTCAATATGTAAAAAAAAGAAAAAGAAAAAAAAAACACCTCAGTATCTGCAAAGCACAATAACTGAAAAACAATAAAACAAGATATACCCATATTTTATGTCCTGTTCCTTTCAGTACTCAAATTTTTATGTAAATATGTACAGCTGAATATCCCTTGATTTGTTTATCCTGGTGCTATGCTGGGGCAAAAGAACTGTCCCTTACAGCATAAGAAATTTAGAGACATCAGTTACTAACAGATTACGTGGAAGCAGAAGTGCTCCCAGATAGTTCCATTTTCTAGACAGAAAAAGTCAACAGATCAGAATGGAAAAGTTAATGTACACACCCCTAACTGCTGTCTCTGATGAGTTTTCCACCCAAAGCAGAGATGTTACACTTGCTGTGATTCAAATGCTGCTAAGTGTGCTATACCTTGAAACTCACTATCTCAAAGTGGGAACGTCAGCCTGCTCCTAAGCATCTGGGTCATCAACTGTGTCTCTGAGAAACTGGCCAGTCAGGCCTGACATGATCAATTTAGAGCATTAAAAACTAAAGAACAAAACAAAACCCTTAAACCATTAACATCGTAAGGTTGATTTTTTTTCTCTTTTCTTTTTTTTTTTGTTCTTTTTGAGACCTCACCACTTAAATGGGTTGGTGACAACAGCCTACTAGATACTTGCTTGGGAACTGAGGCGACTCATCTCTCAGCAGACTAAATGCCTCAACATCCAAATTTCCAAAAAAGGCATTCTGTGTGGGTGGTATTTCACGAAGCCCCAGTCCACAGCCCGTCTCCCGCTTTTGAGTTGTGCTTTCGAACAGGGCCACTTTGATGACCTTCTCCCCAGATGGGCGCACTTTGAGGGGAGGAATAGGAGGTCAGCGAGCAAAATGTAGTTTCTCAGATATCAAACCGGTTACCATAAACAGCTTAGAAAAGAAAAGGGTAGTTTTCTGGGCCTGGACTGGGCACACAGAAGGGAGACTGAACAACGCTGCAAAGGTGGGCAGTAGCAGGAAGGCCAAGATCTGATTTGGGACAAAACCAAGATGCCCAGGGCAGGCTGCAGGCTGCAAATCATAGCCTTCATACTCCTCTAAGTCCCTCTTCTCCTCCCGGCGACCCGTTTCACAGGGGAGGAGGGGGAGTGATAGGTAGGACCGGACTCCGCAGGCACCCCAGCCTCCAACTGCCATCTGGCGCCCACAGCCCCGCCTGTTATTGTGCGCTGGAGGACCAGGAACTGCTCCCAGCCCTGCACATTCTGGAAATGGCAGTCAAGCAGCCCCACAAGACTGGGAGTTGACTGTGGCTCAGTTAAAGAATAAATTTTTCAAATTAAGAGATCTTCAGAAAACACATTCCATCTGCTACATTTCATGAAATCAGCTGAGTAACAGTCAGGATTTTCTCCTTTCCTTTCTGCAAACCAATTTTCCAGGACAAAAAAAAAAAAAAAAAGGTATGATCCAGTGAAGACTCACAGCTGACTAGTGGCAGCAACTACGCCAAAGCTTAGGAGGAGCCTAGCAGCGACGGCTATACAAAAGGCCTAATTACAGATCAGCCCTGCAACCGCCATTCCACCTTCAACAAGGCTGCTAAGAGGCTTCCCCAGTCCCCACAACCAGAGATACGACAGTACTACCAGACAGGTGGGGGGATGCAAAAGTCTCTGTGCTCTCTCACCTCTCTAGACCCATCCATGCCGGGGTCACGATATAGAACCCTGCTTTGGGGAAACTGTCTCCTAAGGTGTCTGGTTACATGGGCCAGGGCCCTCGGTCTTATGTGCCCTCTAACAAACTAAGGGCACCCCAGCCAGAATCATGACTGCCCATCATGCCCTGCAATAGCGGGAGCCAACAGAAGAGTCACTTAAGGTCATTCACCTCACCCCTATGCCCTACCAAGGCACCCGGCCCCTAAGCCAACCAACAAGCAAAGGATCTGGCCCCAAGTTGGCAGCAGGCCCTTTAGTTCACTAAGGAGAGCAGGCTAGCAACTTAAGGAGCAACTCCAGGAAGCCAAAGCCAGTGAAAGATGGCCAACCATAGCACGTATAAGAGGCCGGGGCCAGAGGAAGTGTTGGGGGAGTGTGTAATTTCCTTGGTTCTGTTTCATCACAACAAAAATTTGAACCAACAGACCAGCATTGCAGCCCTCAGATGGGCCAGCGTTAAAGCTCTCTGACAGACCAGTGTTACAGCTCCGTGTTACACCTCAGTTTTATTTAGAAAACAAAAAGGCGTGAGGGCATGCCGACCCAAAAGACGCGAAGACGAGAGAGAGAGAGATCCCTGGTCCTCTGACTCCTCTTTTTATATGTTTTTCTCCTCCCCCTGGGCCTGCCCTATGTGAATTGGGCTAGCCCTGAATGCTCTTTGTTCTACCTGAGGTTCTTACTCTGGTCCTTGGATCTTCAGTTCAGTTCAGTTCAGTCGCTCAGTAGTGTCCGACTCTGCAATCCCATGAATCACAGCACCCCAGGCCTCCCTATCCATCACCAACTCCCGGAGTTCACTCAAACTCATGCCCATCGAGTCGGTGATGCCATCCAGCCATCTCATCCTCTGTCATCCCCTTCTCCTCCTGCCCCCAATCCCTCCCAGCATCAGGGTCTTTTCCAATGAGTCAACTCTTTGCATGAGGTGGCCAAAGTACTGGAGTTTCAGCTTCAGCATCAGTCCATCCAATGAACACCCAGGACTGATCTCCTTTACGATGGACTGTTTGGATCTCCTTGCAGTCCAAGGGACTCTCAAGAGTCTTCTCCAACACCACAGTTGCTGAGCTGGGATGGTGAGGGGCATTGGGCCTCCCCCTCTTGCTAATCTCAGGCCACAGAGTCCTTATAACAATGTCCATCTAAGGGTGAGTGATATTTTCCATGGTCGGCTATAGTTTTATATATCCTTGTTGAACTGGCAATGCATGTTGTTGCTTGTTGACCTGGGCAGAGACAAAATGGGCTAGACAATTGATAATACATGGAGCAATCATAAGCAGCATCAATATGGTATAACAAGGATTAGTAGAGGCATTAGCCAACTCCAAATTCCCATCACCAGGAAGATCCCCCAAAGAGAGATTGTAGCCACCCAGAGAACTCTCCAGCTCATTCTTTGAGATCCTGTAGGGTCTGAATGTTTTTCTTGAGGACTGTGAGACTTTCTTTAACTTAGCTGGAGGTATTTACCCAGAAACAACACTTCTCATTCAAGATGGCTCAAGTCCCTCCTTGTTCAGGGATCAGAAGATCTATCTCCTGTCTGTTCTGGAGTACAACCCCTGCCAAGCTGTGTTGGCTCTTTAGAGCTGTCCTGAGAAATCTTATCCCCAGAAACTTAATTTTGGGGTGTTCATTAGAATGGCACTCATTTGTGGTCCTGAATAGGTATCTGAGATCTCCCAGGGGCTCACAGGTGTATTGAGTGTCCTCTTCTGTTTTCTTCCATGGCTTGACTGGTGAGTAGTGAATCCAGGAGTTGTGTCCTGGTACCTTGACTGCTGTGGGGGTAGAAAGTATTACAGAGTAGGGGTCCTTCCATGTGGGCTGGAGTTGAGCCTTTGGGCACCCATCTTTCTGGACTTTAATAGGGCTTGAGTCCCTGGACCATATAGTGGTGACTCTTTAGTATCTTTTGGGTCCTGGTTGACACCCTCACAAGTGTATATCCTGTTGGAGTTGCCCAATGGCATGGTGTAAGACTGGAGGGTCTGAACCTCTGGATCTAGGAAGAGGTCACTGACATAAACAAAAGGTCTCCCATATAGCATTCTATAAGGACTAAAACCAACCTGTTCCTTAGGGGCAATACAGGTGCGGAGGAGAGCTATCGGTAAAGCCTCCTTCCATCCCAGGGAGGTCTCCTGGGTTATCTTTTTTATCGCTGATTTTAAGAATTCGTTGGCTCTTTCTACTTTTCCTGAAAACTGAGGCCTGTGGGCACAATGGAGATAATAAGTAATGCCCAATGCTTTATAGACCCCTTGGGTGACCTTAGAAGTAAATGATGCCCCATTGTCACTTTGTAATGACCTGGGCAGACCAAATCTCAGGATGATTTCATGGGCCAATTTTTTACCACCTCCTCAGCCTTCTCAGTCTGGGTGGGAAAGCCTTCAATCCATCCTGTGAATGTATCTATCATGACTAATAGGTATTTATACACTTGAGAAACTGGCATCTGGGTGAAGTCCATCTGCCAGTCCTCTCCTGGGTAGGTCCCACATCATTGGATGGGCTGGGCCAGCTGGGGTCTTCAAGCTCCTTGGGGGTTGTTTAATTGGCAAGTGGGAGAAGAGGAGACCACCTGCCTTATAGTCGTTTGGAGGCCTGTTCCTCTGAAGGAACTTTCTAGGAATCTTTGGAGGGCCTTCTCCCCTAAATGAGTGGTGGCATTTAAGGAGTTAACCAACTTCCATTGAAGATTCTCAGGCAGAAAAAGGAGTCCCTCCTTTGGGAACCACCCCACATGATCTTCTTGAAAGCCCTCACTCTTAGCTTTAAGAGTCTCACTTTCAGTATATGAAGGAGTTTCTGGAAAATTCGTCTGTGCAACTAAGGTGGCAACCCCTATTTGGTCATGGTTCTGTAACGCTGCTTTTTTAGCTGTCTGATCAGCTGCTTGGTTCCCTCATGCCACTTCCATGCTCCCTTTCTGGTGTCCTTTACAGCGGGAGACTGAAACCTCAGCGGGCAGATGGACTGCTTCCAAGAGTCTAAGGATTTGATCACCATATTTGATTGGGGACCCTCGGGTGGTCAAGTGGCCTCTTTCTTTCCAATAGCAGCATATACATGTAGCATCAGAAAGGCATACTTGGAGTCTGTGTAAATAGCTACTCTTTTTCCTGTTCCCAGCTTTAAAGCTCGAGTCAGGACTATGAGCTCAGCTAACTGGGTTGAAGTACCTGGTGGCAAAGGTTTAGCCTCTATGGTCTCAAAATTGGAGACTACTGCATATCCAGCTCTTCTTTTTCCATCTAAGAAGACAAAGCTGCTTCCATCAATGTACCAGATTTCCTCAGGATTGGCCAGAGGATCTTCTGGCTATCCCTCTCGGGGTTTTGACCAGTGGTCCAAGGTTTCTAGGCAAGAGTGAAAAGGGAGAGAGCCCTCAGTGTAGGCAGGAGTGTGACTGGGTTAAGAACCTCAAAAGGTGATATAGTGAGGCCTCGATTTTCCATCAGCACTACTTGATATCTGAGGATTCTTTGATCAGACATCCATAAATGACCTCTCCCATTTAGGAGTTTTTTCACTTGGTGGCTGGTAAAAACAGTTATTTTACCCTCAAAAGAGAGTTTCAAAGCATCTTCTATCAAGACTACAGTGGCTGGTTAAAACAGTTATTTTACCCTCAAAAGAGAGTTTCAAAGCATCTTCTATCAAGACTACAATAGCTGCAAGATTTCAAAGGCAGGGAGAGATTTCTTCTCAATAAAGGCGGACAGTCAGGGACCACTAGAACCTGGTGGGAAAATATTTGTCCATCCCAGCAACAAAGTGCTCAGGTGAATTTTTTGGTAATTCTTTTTCCTGTAGCACCCAAAATGGTAAAGGTTTGGGAGGAGAAGGCTCTGGAGTAGGAGATCAGGACAGAGTAGGTAGCCCCTGTGTCGAGCAAGAAATTCTCGGACCTACCTGCCACATCCAGTTGCACCCTTGGCTCCAGCCCTGTGATGGTTATCTGTGACAGGCGGGCTGGCTAGAGCGGGCCGCTTCAGTCCTATTGAACCATTGTGAGGGAAGGCTTGGTGCTTGACCTTGAGGCTCTTGGGTCCCCAGGGCAGAATGCTGCCCACTGTCGCAGTTTATGGCATTTGTAGCAAGCCATTTTAGGTAACTTGTCACGGTTTTGACACTCTTTGGCCCAATGCCCCATCTGTCTACAAATTAGGCATTTGCCTGGTGCCTTGTCCTTCAAGGACTTGGGGTTTACCGTAGGGCTTCCCTGGAGGGTGGCCAGCATCTGGGCATACCTTGTCTCTTTCCTTCTCTCTCTCTCCTGGGCCTTGGCCTCCCTCTCCTGTTCTGTTATAAAAGGTGTTGGTGGCTGTCTGGACCATCTCATCTAAAGAGGCAGCACGGTCCTGCTGCTGTAGCTGTTGTAACTTTATTCTGATGTCTGATGCCCATTGGGACAGGAGTTTGTCCTTTAAAATCACCTGTCCCTCGTAAGAGTCTAAGTCCAGATTGATAAACTTTTGGAGGGCCTCTTTTAGCCTTTCCAGAAAGGTAATGGGGTTCTCATTGGGCTCCTGAGTTATTGCTGAGACTGGGCACAGTCCCACAAGTAATAGGCTTCCTTCTATTTCCAAGGGTGGGTGGACTTCCTTAGGGGTGAGTCTTTCTGAAGCTTATCCTACCCAGTACTGTTGCAACCTGAGAGCTAGGCATTCCTGGATCAGGGTGCAGATCCCCAGGCAAGCCGAGGTGTGACAACCTCCTGGAGATGAAATCTCTGGGCAGGTTGAGGCATGTCGACCTCCTGGGACCCCTGGACTGGTGGATCCCCGAGTAGGTTAAGGCATGACAACCTTTCGAGGACCAGATTCCTAGGCAGGTGGAGGCAGGTCGACTTCCTGGGACCCCCGGACTGGAGTTGGGCATCCCCAAGGTCTCCAGCATGACCAGTGCTGGGTAGGATTAAGAGGTTGTAATTTTAACTCATTGCCAGTTTGTTCACCACAGATGGGAATA
Source organism: Cervus elaphus (assembly GCF_910594005.1). Classification (NCBI taxonomy): domain Eukaryota; kingdom Metazoa; phylum Chordata; class Mammalia; order Artiodactyla; family Cervidae; genus Cervus; species Cervus elaphus. The sequence continues at coordinate 9,391,195 of NC_057847.1, forward strand.
GATAGCATGAGTAAAGCAATCCAAGCCTGTGCCCTGAGACTGGGAACCTGGTGAAACAGTCAGAAACCTTATCCTCTTACTGCTCTGAGGGAATGTAAGTCACTGATTTCCTCCCCTAGTCCTCCATAAGAGCAGCTTAGCGTGTTTCAAATGGTAAACATTCCATTGTCATAGACTCACTTTAGGTAATAACATAAGTAATGACAAAGGAGTGGGTTATCTGGCCCTGTTGGAGGCATTTGAGTATTTTAATAATAGGCTGGGTGGAGCAATGCTGCCTACAAGGGGGCAGGGTCCTGGTTGTAGGAGTTAGTAAGTGGCTTAAGAACAAACTGATGAGAGGCAACAGACCAGATGTTCCATAAAAGTGGAGTGGAGATTTGATCCAGGAGTATGTGTGTAACTTTAGGAGAAGGGTGGTAAGGGTTTGGGCCCAAATGGCCTGCAGGACTAACTCCCAAAGTGGCAAACATTATCCCTGGAAGCCCAGTTGCCTCTGAAGGGATGCCAACACATGGACTTCTAGCAGGCATGGTGTGCCTGTCACCCGCCCTGGTGCATTCACTGAGAGATGCTGATGTTGTACATGTAGGAAACATGGAAGATGAAAGCCTGAACATCTAGAGGGATTGGATATTATATAGTATTTCCCTCCCAAGGGCCAGCTATATTCTGGTTGTCCCTCCAGAAGATTGTAGAGGCAACATTGTGGGTCCAGATAGGACCCAGGGAAAGAGCATGAAACAGGAGGGAAGAAGGGCAGGGCACAAATTTTGAAAGAATCACATAGCACAAGGGCATAACATAAACCAATTAAAATCAAATGGGTCCAAAATGACAAGTCAAATTCAACTAAACTTTGATCCCCAATCCGTAAGCTAAATGACACACCCAGAGGTGGCAGGACAGCTCCAGTTCAGTTCAGTTCAGTTCAGTAGCTCAGTCCTGTCCGACTCTGCGATCTCATGAATCGCAGCACCCCAGGCCTCCCTGTCCATCACCAACTCCTGCAGTTTACTCAAACTCATGTCCATCGAGTCGGTGATGCCATCCAGCCATCTCATCCTCTGTCGTCCCCTTCTCCTCCTGCCCCCAATCCCTCCCAGCATCAGGGTCTTTTCCAATGAGTCAACTCTTCGCATGAGGTGGCGAAAGTATTGGAGTTTCAGCTTCAGCATCAGTCCTTTCAATGAACACCCAGGACTTATCTCCTTTAGGATGGACTGTTTGGATCTCCCTGCAGTCCAAGGGACTCTCAAGAGTCTTCTCCAACACCATAGTTCAAAAGCATCAATTTTTTGGTGCTCAGCTTTCTTCACAGTCCAACTCTCACATCCATACATGACTACTGGAAAAACCATAGCCTTGACTAGACGGACCTTTGCTGACAAAGTAATGTCTCTGCTTTTAAATATGCTATCTAGGTTGGTCATAACTTTCTTTCCAAGGGGTAAGCATCTTTTAACTTCATGGCTGCAATCACCATCTGCAGTGATTTTGGAGCCCAGAAAAATAAAGTCTGCCACTCTTTCCACTGTCTCCCCATCTATTTCCCATGAAGTGATGGGTCCAGATGCCATGATCTTAGTTTTCTGAATGTTGAGCTTTAAGCCAACTTTTTCACTCTCGTCTTTCACTTTCAACAAGAGGCTTTTTAGTTCCTCTTCACTTTCTGCCATAAGGCACTGTCAAAAGACAGAGGAGTGGGTGGTTCCCCAATGGTTGGAACGATCCTCCCACTTACTAGCATATGAATTCACGCAGCAAAAACCAGCCACACCACATTCCATGGCCAAAACATGTGCCCTCTGCAATGGCCCACACCCTGCAGACTGTGCTGCTCTCCGAATCCAAACAAATCCCCCTCTTACCTATTGCTGTGTCTCTAACTGATTTTTTGCAATAAGACACCAGATCCTGAGCCTCATTAGGTCCTGAAGCCAGGCACCATGGGTTTTGGCCAGGCTCAAGTCCTGGGAGAGAGGAGCTGAAGGACGGGAGGAAAAAGCAGCAGGGAAAACGTGCTAAGGAATTCTTTTCATAACCTGCTGGAAAATCTGCTAAATTCCTGACCTGTGCCCAGTTTTCACGGGCCTGATCCTTGGCACAAACAAGATTAAGGACAGAAGAACCCCTACCAGCTTGCATAACAGCTACTGGGGCCCAGCAGATAGTGGAGCCTTTGGGACATACTGAGTGGGCCCTGCCATAGTTCCTCACTTCACACACTGCTGCTTGCCTGTTCACAGGAGGCTCGAGGAAAAGAGAAACAGGAGATTGTAAAAGAATTCAGATTTTTGTTAGGCATATGTCCTTCTAGCCGTAGGAGTGAGGACACTTCCTACCTTAACCGGAGCTCTTTTGGAATCTGAGCGTGAGCCACGTGAGCTTTCTGCTGAGTTTGTTTTTCACTGTTTCAGTTCCCAGCACTCTGGACTTCCTGTCGCTTCCCCTCTGCTGGGTTTTCTTCGCGTTCAGCTTCCACTGTGGGAGCTTTCGCTGAGTTGGGCTTGTGCTGAGCTTGGCGTCTTCCTTGCGGGGACCATGCCGAGATTGTTTCAGCCAGGTAAAATCTGAGAAAGGACACCATAGATGTCCGGGGAGTTTGTAATTTCCTCAGTTCTGTCTTGTCACAACAAACATTTGAAGCGACTGACCAGCTTTACAGCCCTCAGACGGGCCAGTGTTACTACTCTCGGACAGACCAATGATACAACTCCATGTTATGACTCATATTTTTTAAGAAAATAAAGGAAAATACGTCCTCTAGGCGTGAGGGCATGCTGGCCCAACAGAGGTGAAGAGAAGAAACACAGAGATGCACGGCCCCTTGACTCCTCTTTTTATATGTTTTCTCTCCTCCCCATGAGCCTTAACTACCTAAATTGGATTAGCCAGTACTGTTTGTTCTACCTGAGGTTCTCATTCTCCTCCTCAGACCTCCTTTGTTCTATTTTCCCGGCTTTCCCTTCCTTGTCTTTAGTCACCATCATTCTGGACTCCTTTTCTCTATTATCACTACCTAACAGAAGAGACGGGAAGCCAGGTGTAAGGAGAGAGAGACAGAAAGAGACCAAGGATCACAGACAGACTCGGAGACGGCAAGAGGGAGATGCAGACACACAGACAGACAGGCACACACAACGCGCGCGCGCGTGTGCACACACACACACACACACACACACACACACACACACGGAGGCGGAGACAGACAGAGGGAGACAGACTGACTGACAGACGGCAAACGGGAGACAGACACGGGAGAGAGGATGGCATCCGATCCGAGACAGACACACTGGCACAACTGTGACCACCCCAGAGAGAGGCCGTGCGGAAGAAGCCGCTTCCCCAAGGGAGGGGGCGTTCCCTTGGGGCGGCCCAGGCTGGACGCGGTGCCCTGGGGCTGGCAGTCCCCCGTGGGGTCCCCAAGACTTCCTCGCAGCCGAGGTCTCAAAGGTCCCCTTCAGCTTGGCTACCTAAGGCAAGACCCAGGCCAAGCGCCCAGGCCAGAGGGTGAGAGTGTGAGAATGTGTGTGTGAGTGTGTTGGTGGGCGAGGGTGTGGTCAGGCCGACTGGGGGCCAGGTGGATACCCACGATGGAGGGGGGAGGGTGTGGAGCCGGGGGTTGGGAGCCTGTGTGGTCCTCTTGCTGTCTCTCTCTCCCTCTTTCTCAGTCTCCTTTACCTGTGGTTTCCGGTTCTTCACCTGTCGGGGGGCGGGGTGGGGGGGGGGGGGTCTGTGTGTGTGCACGGTCGCATAGGAGGCTGGGGCTGGGGGTTGGGTAGCCTCCAGGATTGCCTGAGGCGTGCCGAGGGAGCCCCAGACTGGTTTCCTGGAAGCTGAATGTGGAGGGGCTCGCAGGCCGCGCGGAGGCAACCCAGGTCTGCAGCAGAAGTTGGAACCCCAGCCACCCACCCCGGGAGGGGTTGGGGCTGCAGGGGCCCAAGAGTTGGGACGCCGCTGCCTGCGAGGGACGCCTGCTGACTGGCCAGCCGGCCGGCTGGCAGGCAGGCAACAGCTCTGAGCGCAGTGGGGTGCGAGGGGCCAAGGGCAGGTGGGGCTTGGGGCGCCAGCCGCGCCGGGGGGCCGGGGGCTAAAGGAGAGGGGCGGCAAGAAGCCTACAGCACCCGGTATTCCCAGGCGGTCTCCCATCCAAGTACTAACCAAGCCCGACCCTGCTTAGCTTCCGAGATCAGACGAGTTCCGGCGCGTTCAGGGTGGTATGGCCAGTAGAGGAGGCGGCTGCCGCTGGATGCCCTAATAGCCCTGCACTGTGCCTCCCTTTCGCTCTGACCTGCCGGTCGGGCCAGCCGGCCGCACCTCTCCACGGGCCTCGCGCTGTACTTAAGCCGCACGACCAGGGCCGGCAACCTGGCGGCCAACCAATGCAGCCCAGCCCCCGCACAAGGACACCCCAGGCCAGCACCTGCCTGGCCCAGCCCGGGGTCCTGAGGGTTGCCGGGACCCCGAGCGCCGGCCGGGCGTGCGTGCGGGGACTGGGGGCTGGGGTGAGGGGCGCGGAGGTCTCGGCGCCCTCCCACCCTGGGCCTCTCCAGGCCCGCCCCCGCTCGGCGCCCCCCCCCCCCCCCCCCCCCATCCCGTTCGCTGCTCAGGGCCACGTGGCCCCAGAGGTGTCTGGCTTCAGGGCCGCCGCTGCCCGCGGCCCGCGGTCCTCTGAGCCTCCTGGGGGCATAGGCGCAGCCCAGCCGGGGCCCTGAGCCCTCATCCTGCCGGAGGTTTCCCTTGCCCCCACGCCGTCTTGGAGTCTGTCTCTGAACCTTCGTCTCTTTCTGCCTCTGAGTCTCCTGACCCCCGGCCTCTCACAGGCGCTGTGGGTCTGGCTCTGGCTGAGGAGCTTGCGCCGGCCGGCTGTCTCCCTTGGCCTGGGTGCGTGCGAGTGTCTGTGTGTGTGTCCGTGTCCGTGCCCCTGCCTGTCGCTCGTCCGCTCTCTCAGGAAGGACCTGTGCTTGGCGGGCGGCGTGGGGACAAGGGGGGCCGCGGTCGGGCGAAGGGGCGGGGCTGAGGCGCTCGGGTGGACCGCGCTGGTGGCTCCCGGTGGGTTTGGGCCCCGGGCAGGTGCCGGGCAGGATGGGCGCTCAGGGCCCCGGCTGGTCTGCGCCTATGCCCGCAGAAGCCTCAGAGGACCGCGGGGTCCTGGGCCGCGGCGGGCCAGAAGCCAGACACTTCCGGGGCCTCGTCGCCCTGAGCAGCGAAGGGGTGGGGAGGGGTGGGGGCGCCGCCGAGCGGGGGCGGCCTGGAGAGGCCCAGGGTAGGAGGGCGCCGAGACCTCCGCGCCACTCTTTTGAGTCGTGTCCGACTCTTTGTAACCCCATGGACTGTAGTCCGCCAGGCTCCTCTGTCCATGGAATTCTCCAAGTAAGAACACTGGGGTGGATTGCCATTCCCTTCTCCAGGGGATCTTCCCGACTCAGGGATCAAACCTGGGTCTCCTGCATCGCAGGCAGATTCTTTACTGTCTGAGCCACCAGGAAAGCCCAGCTTATTTTTAAAGGAGTGTAAACAGCTGTGTTTTATGGGCACACAACGTATACAACGTATGTCTACATTGTCATGTTTCTTTAAGAACATTTTACTATCAGTTCTGCTATCAGTTCCGCCTACAATATTAATGCCTTTATGATTCAAGTACTTCTTTAATAAATGATAGGACTCACTTTATATTTTGAATGGCTTTTATTTTTAGGTCAAAATCACATAAAATGAATAATTGTGAGAATTATTGTGATTTTACAATGTATAGAAATATCAAATTGTTGTACAATTAAACTAATATGTGCCAATTATACCTCAAAATTTTTAATTAAAAAAAATTCCATGGCATTTAGCATATTCACAGTGTTGTACAACCACCACATCTACCCGGTTCCAACACATTTCCAACATCACAAAAGTTCACATTCGTTAAGCAGTCGCTCCCTTTTCCCCAACTCAAAACAACCTTGGCTACCACCAATCTGTTTCTATGAATTTACCTATCCTGGATATTTCATACAAGTTAAACATACAATATATGAATTTTTGCATCTGACTTCTTTCACTTAGCTTTTTTTTTTCTTCAAGGTTTATCCACACAGTAGCAGGTTTCAGCACTACATTGGAACATTCCTTTAGTGCTTAGCTGCTGCTGCTGCTGCCAAGTCACTTCAGTCCTGTCTGCCTCTGTGCGACCCCATAGACGGCAGCCCACCAGGCTCCCCCATCCCTGGGATTCTCCAGGCAAGAACACTGGAGTGGGTTGCCATTTCCTTCTCCAATGCATGAAAGTGAAAAATGAAAGTGAAGTCGCTCAGTCGTGTTCATCTCTTAGGAACCCCATGGACTGCAGACTACCAGGCTCCTCCATCCACGGGATTTTCCAGGCAAGAGTACTGGAGTGGGGTGCCATTGCCTTCTCCGAGTGCTTAGCTAGATCATTTTAAAATCTGCTTAGCCTTCACTTCCTACTTGTGCTGAGCCCAGGGTTCAGCCAGCAGTGAACACTTAGGTCTTCTCAGGTCTTATCTAAGCATGCAGCAACTTGCCCTAAATATAGATTGGCTTTCTCAGTTCCCTAGTATACACTATTGTTTTTGAATAGCCTGATTTCCCTAGGAAATTCTCTCCCATTATTTCCTCTCAGGCTTTGGGCACACCTTTATTTACCTCAACTGTAATCTTTTGCGAAACGTGGCAGCAGGTTATTTGCCTTACAATATTTTCAAGAAATGCCTACCATCTTCCAACCTGACTTCAGAGTTAGCTGAACAAAGGAAAGTGCCTTGCTTCAGTCCTTCATGTTGGCCTAAACAGATTTCAACAACTTTTTGAGATTAAAACTGCCTCAGCTTCTTCAGGACCAGGGAACAAGGTCCCACTCTGAGAACCATGGGCTTCTGCCTGTCTTCAAGACTACCACAGAGCTGGAAAGGGGGATGGATCAAGGGCAAGTAAAACACCAAAAGGCTTTCCTAATTTTTAGGTGACTCTGTTCCTGATGCAACATTTGCTTGGTTCTATAAACTTCTGTTTTTCCAAGTCATGAAAAAATTATTTCTGAATGTTTTCATCTCTGAGGAGGAATGATGTGTCCTTGAAGCTACCTACTCTATTTTTGCGAGGGTTACTTTTTGAGTGCTTCACACTGCATATTAAAATGTACCAGGTTAATTTAAGGCTCTAGCTGTTAAAATTCTCCTGATTTCTTTTGACTTTTGTAGGCTGTTCAACCAGCTGCATTAGCATTCCTAGATAACCGTAGAACAGTTTGGGAATGAGATGACTTAAAGCTGGACTTCAGGCCCTGTGAGGGCCAATCTGTTTCTCCTTCATCTCACACTAAGGTGTAGCCCCGTGGAGTGCAACTGAAAGCTGGGATGTTTACCAAGGCCTTTCTTCCTTGCTAGTACCTGTGCAGAAGTTTATTTTAGGAGTTTTAATAGAACTTGCTTAACTCTGTAAACATACCCACTGCAAAGTAAGAAATAATGAGACAAGCAAGTTAATGTAGAGATCAAGCTTATTAATCATGGATTTACCAAGGGTAGCTTATTTTTATTAGATATTATTCATAGCTAGAGTGTTGACATCTGATTTTGCAGAGAAATTATAAGATCATTTTTATTACGATAATTAATACTCTGCAAGGCAAATTGAGTTCCTTGAAGTAGCACGTTTTCTAATTCTTCAACAGGGTTTGGTTTTACTTAGTTATCAAAATCAAACTCTGAATTTCTACACTTAACTTGATGTGGGCACAAAATTTATTCTTTGCATATATTCTAAGTGCTCTGGTTCTTCATGCTGAAACATTCCGACTTCCAGAAATTTGGCTGCCAGATCAAAAAAATATCAGGGATCTTCAATTAAGGGTTAAGATTTCAGTAGAGAAAAATATATACACACATATTTTATTATATACAAAGAACAACAAAAAGTTTCACCAAGTAAACAAAAGAATATAAATTACACTCATAATCAATAGCTTCAAAAAGCCTTTAAATTGGTGTGACCTTTTGCACAAGATATAGGCCTCAAAATGGGGTCACACAGCCATTAATCAGAACTCAGGTTTTCCTCCCTTAATAGCAGTTATATTCTGGAGAGGGTGGCTTTCTGTGAACTCTGTAGGAGCTAATGTGTTAGGCTTCATAAAGGAATGAAAGGCTTTTTCACATCTAGGGGAAACAAAAATATTGACGGGATATTTCCAGGGTTATGTTTACTGTTGACAGTGATTTTAGAGATAACCATAGAAAAGTGTCAAAGATTTCTAGATAAAACTCCAGCTATCTCATAACAATAATGGATAGATACCATTTTCTAGCTCTACAAATGGTTTAGTGACAAATAAAATGGGAGAAAGTGAGCTGAGCAGGCAGAATGAAAAGTCTAGGGAAGGAGGCAAGGAGAGATAAACATAATTCAATCATAGCAAGAAGAGAAAGGGTATGGCCTTCCTAAGACTAACTGCTGGTGACATTTACCCATATAAGTTCAAGCCTAAAAGAACACTGCAGCGTCTATCTATCTGCTGTTTAGTAATATACAGGAAAACATTTTTCATTTGTTCTAAAAGAGCTATTTTATATCAAAAGCTAGAAATACATATTTACTCCATGAAAATCCTAAATGAAATCCAACTTAATATGGAGGGAACTACAGCAATGACAGAAAAATAGGTAGACAGTAAATTCAACTACATTTACAGTACTGCCTTGATATTTTCTACTCGTTTTTAATCTACACACAAGGCTCAAGTTCTGGGGTTACAGGTTTTATTTTTCATTCTCCTTAAAAAGTGAAATTACCAATCCTCAAGTCAACTAAAAATTGTTCTGGGCTCGTAGAGGTGATCTGCTCTTCGTAACAGATCGCTCTGTGATTTCTTCTACTTGAGACTCTCCAGTGGGTTAGTGCCTCTAATTTCTTTGTCTTTTCCATGTGATTTTTTATGCTGTGGATTTAAGGGAGAAAATTAAATCAATATAAAGTAACACGTGACACATATTAATCATATTCTATTTTCAAAATTCTCTGGGATATAGGGAAGAAATTAGGTGTGGAAAACTTTAGAAATACTCAGCACAAATTTGAGCCAACACTGCCTAGAAAGTAGAAATGAATGCCTTCTTATTTTATCACCAAGTGGGGGGTGTATGTGAGAAGGAAATGTTAATTTTCTGTATGGTTTTCCAAAAAAAAAATAATTACAGATTTTACTGTAGGGCCATGGTTATCAACAGGGAGACTTGTGCCTCTCGGGACATTTGCTTCTGTCCGAAGACATTTTTGGTTGTTAAAGCTAGAGGGGTACTGCTGGCTTCCAGTGGAGAGAAGCTGGGGAAGCTGCTAATTAAACACCACATAATACACAGGCCAGGTCACCACAACAAAGAATTAGCCAGCTCAAAATGTCAATAGTGCTGCTGCTAGAAATCTTGCTCTAGGGAAACAAAGATGGGCTATTGTACAAAAATGGCAATTCTGGGACTTCCCTGGCAGTCCAGGGGTTAGGACTCTGTGCTTTCACTGCCAGGGCCAGGGTTCAATCCCTGGTCAGGGAACTAAGATCCCACGGGCTGCAAGATGCAGCCAAAAAAAAAAAAAAAAAAAAGAGGTAATTCTATTTTAAGCATGGGTCTATAGGCTATCTCAAGATACTTTTTATTTAACCTATATTTTATCTTTTAAAAAACTTATTTCATGTTTCTTATTTGGAAATACTTCATTGGAATCCTTGTACTTGCCCTTAGAGAACTTTAGGTAACTGATGACTTTCCTTTCAGACCCACTCATCAATTCTTAGACAAATTGTAAAGCAACTTTAGAGTTTCTAACCTAGAAAACTTGACCAAATCAGACAGACATGAGAGAAAAAAATAATTTCTGGACTTTAGCTAAAGGTCTAAAATCCAATCCCAAGTCTTTTCTGGTACTGTAGGAACTTCCTTGCCATAACTGAACCACTAAGCCTGGCCTTCAGAACATCATATGCTGTAAGAATGAAAGAATTTTCAAATAGGGATTAAGCAGTCACTAAAGTTTTCTTAACTTTCCCTCTTTTCTTAATTTTATAAGATAGAAGAGAGAGTTGAAAAACAGACATATATCTAGTGTTTTCTAATAGTAAAGAATAAAGCAAAAGGTAGGAAGATTTGGGGGATAAAATTGCCTTGATGCAGAGAGAGAGGAATTTAATAGACTCTGAGCTAGAAGTTTTAATAGCTTAATCGGAATGGAGAATCTTTAGATCGTGGTGGAAGCATAGACACATCATAAGCAGCACTGCAACTATATAAAATGTAGACATCAACATCCTATGTAAGGAAATTCTTACTTCATACACTCTGTCTAGGCTTATGCCTTTAAATGAGTGGGAAATATTAGACAGTTTAGAGTGTCATACTCCCAAAAGTGGTGAAAAGGGGGAAGGAGAGGGCACAGGATGTAAATGCTCAAGATCAAGGCAGGTGAGAAGTGCAGGCTACCTGGGGGAATGGTTAATAGGAGAAAAGCCTCAGGCAGGAGACTCAGCCATTAAACTAGAGAGGCATTCAGTCTCAATTTGAATGTCTTAGCCTTCAAAGTCTGACTGTGGGCAGAGATAGGCTCCAGGACATCCACGTCAAAGGTGGAGGGAAGAGAGAAATGACTGCTTTTAGTATTATTCTGAGTATGGAGGCAGTGGAAAAGGGGTAAGGATAAAAACAGAAGATTACCAGCCAAGGATGGGAGTAAGTCAAGTTTTGCTTTTATTTATCCTACCAAAAAAACCCTAATCAATTATCATACTTGTGTAAATTCTTTAAACCAGAAAAGTTAACAAGCCATCCCAATAGAATGACTGAAATAGTTTTCCTGTTCCATCCATCAAGAGCAATGCCTTTATGCTGAATAGCAAATGACAGATTTACATTAGATGTGGAAAGGTTATCTAACAAGATACAGTCAGGTACCTGGAAAAATGGAACCCCACCACTTGATGAACCATCCAAACTAGTATCTACAGATGGTTCCTGAGTTACAGGTTCTTCAACAGTGAGCACCAGAACCGCATTTTCTTCATCCAAGTCCTAAAATAAGAAGCTAGATGAAATGATAAATTCCCAGGGCTTAAAAATCTTCACATGGTGGGGGCGGGGTTAAAAAAAAAATCACACAAGGCAGTTTTATTCTTTGAAAAATAACACAATGTCCATTACTTAAAAGTTAAACCTCAACAAAATTAGCAGAAAGTCTACAAAATAATAAAAATAATTCCTGTTATGTTTTCACATAGAGAAGGACCTATAATAAAGTGTTAAATGTGATAATCTCAAAATAAAGAGATTATAGCTTACTTTTTACTTTCTTCTTTGTTACTTTCCAATTTCCCAACTTTTCTATAATTACTATAGTTAAATGTACAGATTGTGGAGATTCTCTAGGTTCTACTTCCAGCTCCATCCTTGTGATTTGGGACAATGTGATTTAGTTTGTGATTTAGTTTCCGCACCTGTTAAAATGGAGATAGCACTAGCATTCACCTTATGGAGTTACTGAGAGAATTAACTGAGTAAATATATATATGTAAAATGCTCAGAACAATGTCGAGCACATGAATAAACACAACATAAACATTGTCTAGCGCTTCCCTGGTGGTCCAGTGACTAGGAGTCCACCTTGCAATGCAGGGACACAGGGTGGATCCCTGGTTCAGGAAGATCCTGCATGCCAACGAGCAACTAAGCCCATGTGCGCCAGCTCTTGAAGACCATGCACCTAGAGCCTGGCTCTGCGACAAGAGAAGCCACCGCAACTAGAGGGCAGCCCCTGGCTGTCACAACTGGAGAGAGCCCTCATGTAGCAACGATGACCTAGCACAGCCAAAATGAGTAACACAATAAATAAATAAAGGTAAATTAAAAAAAAGTTTATGAGAGAATTCTAAAATTATGAGGCCTAAAATAAATCTTACCTGGCTAGTCTCTTTGTTGTTTTCTGAACAGTTTAGCGTCGTTAACAGCTCAGGCTGTTTCATTTTCAACTGATCAAGGAGCTGTTCACAGGGCTGGGTTCTCACCAGTGTTGATGGGTATGCATAATTTTTCCTCTGTGGGGTCATACCTTTAGTGGATATAAGTGGTAAACATCGAAATGTGGCATATGAGTAAAGGTTTTTTTTAATTGAAAAATAACTTTTGTAATATTGTATTGGTTTCTGCCATACATCAACATGAATCAGTCATAGTTATACATATGTCCCCTCCCTCTTGAACTACTCCCAGCATTTTTTTTTAATGCTAAAACTTATACTTCCCAGTAAGTCTTTGTCTTCCAAAAATATAACCACTGCCACATAAGAGAATCAATTTTGTTATCTGTCGGGTATAGATTGCTTAAAATGTTTCCTAAATTGACAACTCAACCAATTGCAAGATCCAACCTATGCCAAAACATGAAATTTTCCACCTACAAAAGATGTATTATAGGCTCTAAAAGGATTCAGATCATTCTGGAAAAAATGGCAATATTATTGGAATAAGACACAATTTTCTCAGCATGATCAGTTAGATAGGAATAATCATTTTACTGTAAGTTTGGCGGAAAGTAAACATTAACCAGTTACACTTCTTTACAATAATTCATGTTCTCATAATTTACATAGGCTCTGCCCTTTTCCCTTAACACTTATATTCCTAATTTCATTGAAAAATGGATAATAAACATCAAGAGTCTTGGGGGAAAAAATTAACTAGCATCCATTAGTGCCATCTCCTTTTATAAATGCTTAAAAAAAAAAGAACAACTTTAAAGTATAATTTACATACTGCAGAAAAAACTCAATGATTTTTAGTAAATTTACAGAGTGTCACCACTACTGCAACCTAATGAATAACTCAATTACTCAGCCTGTGTTAAATACTTTGTTACACCTTCTTTCATGAAGGCTTCCCTAAATACATTATAGCTTATACTGCTCTGAGGTCCCAAAATGGTAATTCTTGAATGGCAATCTGAACGGTCCATGACAAAAGGAGAGGTACACATAAAAAATGCACAATGTGGTAAACCTTGCATTAAACTAGATTTATTGAATTACATTCCTCGATTTTTGGTATTAAAATGTCCTTTAAAAACAGTGCTAGATAGATGGTAGGCTTTCTTTTTGTGCTTTCTTTAGCACATTTCTAAAATATGCTCTCTTAATAAAGCCAGTTCCCTGAATGTTTGTAAACTTTTACTGAATTATGCTTGCCCAAGTTTCTGGGAGCATATGCCATGTATATCATCTAATGCTTGATTAAACCTAGTTTAGGATTCCAGTTTTTCCATATTTGAGTTAATCAGCGTGAGATGGTAAATCTGTGTCAGGGAATGGCAGGACCTAGTTTCCAGGAACAACTAGCACTGTATACAGTTGAATTCAACTTCAAAATTTTTTAAATTCAATTTCCCTTTAAAAGTACCTGTTGGGATATCCAGTTTCAGATCCTGTTGTAGAAAGCAGTTAAGTTTGGTCAAACCTATTTTTACAGTTTTATTAAGTTCTTGACTTCGTGTCATTAATTCTTCTTCATCAATAATTATCTGACAGAGGAAAAAGTTTTTCTGGTTCTCATCAGCTGCTTTATGCCCACTTAATTGTTGAGTAATCGCTAAACTTGAAGTGTCACATCCTTGGTTTATAACCTGTAAATGATGCAAATGAGATTTCATTACTAAGATCAAAGTTGCCAGTCCTTTATGCAACATGTTAACTTCTCCTTACCTTGAAGTTTTCCATAACAGAGGTTTTAGAAACACACGACAAAGTATAAATAGTAATACTAATAACCCCTTTATATTCACTACCCAGCCTCACCGTTTATTACTACATGGGATATAGATCAATTAAGACTGGCCAATTACTCCTGCTCTCCACCAAGACAGTTCTGAAGCAATTTCTGTACCATTTTGTCCTTTTACACTGCATACTTCTCTAAGAGTTAAGAACTTCTTAAGACCACTCTCACATCTAAATGGCATCACCAACTCAAGGGACATGAGTTTCGGTAAACTCCAGGAGTTGGTGACGGACAGGGACGCCTGGCATGCTGTGGTCCATGGGGTCACAAAGAGTCGGACATGACTGAGCGACTGAACTGAACTAAACTCACATCTAAAGAATTTAACATTCCTTTCTTTACATCAAATGTCTAGTCAGTGTTTAAATTTCACGAGTTCTCTCATGTTTTTCAGGCTTGTTTGAATCAGAATTCACCATTAGATTTGGTTGATATGTCTTATCAGATTGATTATATTCTTTGCAGCCAAAGATGGAGAAGCTCTATACAGTCAGCGAAAACAAGACTGGGAGCTGACTGTGGCTCAGATCATGAACTCCTTATTGCCAAATTCAGACTGAAATTGAAGAAAGTAGGGAAAACCACTAGACCATTCAGGTATGACCTAAATCAAATCCCTTATGATTATACAGTGGAAATGACAAATAGATTTAAGGGACTAGATCTGATAGAGTGCCTGATGAACTATGGACGGAGGTTCGTGACATTGTACAGGAGACAGGGATTAAGACCATCCCCATAGAAAAGAAATGCAGAAAGGCAAAATGGTTGTCTGAGGAGGCCTTACAAATAGCTGTGAAAAGAAGAGAAGCGAAAAGCAAAGGAGAAAAGGAAAGATATTCCCATCTGAATGCAGAGTTCCAAAGACTAGCAAGGAGAGATAAGAAAGCCTTCCTCGGCAATCAGTGCAAAGAAATAGAGGAAAACAACAGAATGGGAAAGACTAGAGATCTCCTCAAGAAAATTAGAGATACCAAGGGATCATTTCATGCAAAGATGGGCTCAATAAAGGACAGAAATGGTATGGACCTAACAGAAGCAGAAGATATTAAGAAGAGGTGGCAAGAATACACAGAAGAACTGTACAAACAAGATCTTCATGACCCAGATAATCATGATGGTGTGATCACTCACCTAGAGCCAGACATCCTGGAATGTGAAGTCAAGTGGACCTTAGAAAGCATCACTATAAACAAAGCTAGTGGAGGTGATGGAATTCCAGTTGAGCTATTTCAAATCCTGAAAGATGATGTTGTGAAAGTGCTGCACTCAATATGCCAGCCAATTTGGAAAACTCAGCAGTGGCCACAGGACTGGAAAAGGTCAGTTTTCATTCCAATCCCAAAGAAAGGCAATCCCAAAGAATGCTCAAACTACCGCACAATTGCACTCATCTCACACGCTAGTAAAGTAATGCTCAAAATTCTCCAAGCCAGGTTTCAGCAATACATGAACCGTGAACTTCCAGATGTTTAAGCTGGATTTAGAAAAGGCAGAGGAACCAGAGATCAAATTGCCAATATCTGCTGGATCATCAAAAAAGCAAGAGAGTTCCAGAAAAACATCTATTTCTGCTTTATTGACTATGCCAAAGCCTTTGACTGTGTGGATCACAATCAACTGTGGAAAATTCTGAAAGAGATAGGAATACCAAACCACCTGACCTGCCTCTTGAGAAACCTATATGCAAGTCAGGAAACAACAGTTAGAACTGGACATGGAACAACAGACTGGTTCCAAATAGGAAAAGGAGTACATCAAGGCTGTATATTGTCACCATGTTTATTTAACTTATATGCAGAGCACATCATGAGAAACCCTGGGGTGGAAGAAGCACAAGCTGGAATCAAGATTGCCAGGAGAAATATCAATAATCTCAGATATGCAGATGACACCACCCTTACGGCAGAAAGTGAAGAAGAACTAAAGAGACTCTTGATGAAAGTGAGAGAGGAGAGTGAAAAAGTTGGCTTAAAGCTCATCATTCAGAAAACTAAGATCATGGCATCTGTTCCCATCACTTCATGGGAAATAGATGGGGAAACAGTGGAAACAATGGCAGACTATTTTGGGGGGCTCCCAAATCACTGCAGATGGTGATTGCAGTCTTGAAATTAGAAGACGCTTACTCCTTGGAAGGAAAGTTATGACCGACCTAGATAGCATATTTAAAAGCAGAGACATTACTTTGTCAGCAAAGGTTTGTCTAGTCAAGGCTATGGTTTTTCCAGTGGTCATGTATGGATGTGAGAGTTGGATGGTGAAGAAAGCTGAGCACCGAAGAAATGGTGCTTTTGAACTGTGGTGTTGGAGAAGACTCTTGAGAGTCCCTTGGACTGCAAGGATATCCAACCAGTCCATCCTAAAGGAGATCAGTCCTGGGTGTTCATTGGAAGGACTGATGTTGAAGCTGAAACTCCAATACTTTGGCCACCTGATGTGAAGAGTTGACTCATTGGAAAAGACCCTGATGCTGGGAAGGATTGGGGGCAGGAGGAGAAGGGGATGACAGAGGATGAGATGGTTGGATGGCATCACCGACTTGATGTACATGGCTTTGGGTAGACTCCAGGAGTTGGTGATGGACAGGGAGGCATGGTGTGCTGGGATTCATGGGTCACAAAGAGTCAGACACGACTGAGTGACTGAACTGAACTGACATGTCTTAAGTTAGTGACTATATAATTTCTCATCAAAACAGATATTCTAAGAGTAAAAAGGGCCATTAATAATAATTACCCCAGTGCAATAAATATCAACAAGGACTATCCTAGGCAAACCAGGGCTTAGGGCCCTCTAGGTCTTAACTCCCTTTTGATATAGGTTATCCATACTTTCTGCTTTGAAAGAAAATTTCATTGAAGAAACCAGGTATTTGTGCTCTACTGAATATCTCAATTATTAAATATGTTCAATGCACCTCTGTTATTTTCACATGTTCATTTGTCCTCTGTATTTTCTACAAATTAGTTAGATCTAAAGGCTTGATCTAGACCAGGTTTTAACTTTTTGGCAAGAATATTCCATAGGTGGTACTGAAAGTGCATCACGCCTGGTTGTGTCTCTCACGTTAAGGTTAATCGGTGTGGGGATTCCCTGGTCGTTCAGTGGTTAGGATGCTGTGCTTTCACTGCCAAGGGCCGAGGTTCCGTCCCTGGTCAGGAGACTAAAATCTCACAAGCTGCATGGAAAAAAATCAACCAGTGTGTTTGAGTATGGTCACCTTCTTAGTTATAAAGATCTGTCATCAGCTTTTGCTCAAATGGTGTACAGACTCACTAATGTCCACAAAGATTATTTCACTAGGGGTTTTGCAAGATGGAGGTATCCTAATTCTATCATTTCTTCTGCATTTTACTAGCCAGAATTCTCCTTTGAAACACTTTTCTTCATCCATTACCCTGCTAAACCAAGACAGAGTTCTTTCAGGAAAGTCAGATGACCTTTCAATTGCTTCCCTTCATTTACCACTGCTTAAAATAATTTACTGCTTCCCTAGCATGATCCAAAGGAGACTAATGAAATTTTTATGAATTTATCAATTTTAACATATTTGATATATCTTAATCTATTGTAGCAATTATTCCTCATGATGCTCAAATTGTACCACCTCCAAATAAGGGAGTGTCTCAGGTTGGCTCCTAAGTCTTTTTGAGATAATTCCATTAATCTTTAACAGCATCTTTACTTTCTGGTATGACAAGATCTATAGGCTCATCTGGTATATTTCCTGCTCCAAACCTGAAATTACCTATTTCTCTACTAGTCATAGTTCCTTTTTGTGAAAATAGGTTATATAGCTTAAAACACTTAAGTTCTTTTACCTAATTTTTTAAGAACAGTAGTAAAATCCTTTCATTGCACAGAAGAAAAACCAACCCACAAAGGGCTCATGCAAATGTTAAGTTCAAGCAAACCCACAAACCTATCAGATATATTCTGAGTAACCAGAACAATATCCTAAATACTTAAAGCAATAACAGGTTTGAATGTACCCAGACAAAAGTAAAAATCATTTATAAGTGAAAAGTATTATACACCAAAAGACAGCATGCTCTAAACCAAAGTAAGTAACAAACCGGAAACCAAAGATAGATATAGGACAGATCAGACAAATGTTAAATCATCTGGAGATCTAGGAAACATATATGTGAAACAAGATCATGTATAAGCATGCCAACTATTATCCTTACAATTTTAAGTAATTCATTATACTTTAGCATGTGTTTTGAAGCCAATACTTAGCCAAGACTATAAAATTTTCTGATGATCACCTGTTCTCCCCAAGGGAGGTTCCAGTTACAAAGTAATTACCTTCAATAAATTCTGAAGTTCCTCTTGCCTTTTGCTTAACTAAGATGCCCACTGCTCAGAAAAACAAAGTGTGCTTGTGTTCAGAGCCTCGCATCTCTGTTCGGTCTCTTTAGAAATTATTTCAAGGTTGCTACTGAGTTTATCACAGTGTTTCTTAGACTCTTCAACCAATTTTCTACCTTCTTGGTTAAACTGTGAGTTCCTCTGACGAATCATCAAAATCAACACAAAATTTTTCACCGTGAGAAGTTGTTTTTGCTAATTATATCTTTAGATTTCCTTTAGGAAAAGAGAATAACGCTGTTAAAATGAAAAACTAAGACTCAAAGGATACATATCTTGCCCAAGATCACACGGCTCAAAAATGGTGTATTCAAACCTAAGTAGTCTTATTCCTTGAACTTAGAGTTCAAGTTCTTGTGTTTTCACAGCAGACTGATATCACATCTGTGACCAAATGACTTTTGGAAATATCTCTTTTCTTATAAAACCCTTTTCAGCCCTTTTCCAGATGTGACACTTTACTTCATACCTCTTAGAATATTAACTATATGGTTATTAAAATGAACTCTGCCTAAGTGTTTTACTCCTTCTGGGTTGCTCAGTGGTTAAGAATCTACCTGCAGTGCAGGAGATGAGGGTTCAATTCCTGGGTTGGAAGGATCCCCTGGAGAAGGAGATCCACTCCAGTATTCTTACCTGGAAAATCCCATTGACAGAGAAGCCTGGCGGGCTACAGTCCCAGGGGTTGCAAAAAGGCTGGACACAACTTTAGCAACTAAACAACAGCAATTGAATTATGTTACTTAAGAACATCTCCTATTGCCTGTAGCCTTGAGATTATAGTCCCTAAACTGTCCATAATCAGTTAAGTCATTCTGTTCTTAAGCAGTTTTGCCTTGTCTATGACACAAAATAAATAATAAAAATTATAAATATTATAGAACAAAGTCAATTATAAAACTTTCTAATAATTAAAAGACAAGTATATTGAGGTGTGACAAATTATACATATAGCACATATAATGCAATGTAACATAATGCTGATATGAAACTAATATCCCAGTATATATTTAAAATTCATCAGTGGCTTCCTTCTCTCCGTAAAGTTCCCTATACTATCAATAGCATTCAAAGTCATCTCACAGGAGCAGAGTTAAACTTTGGGGAATGAAGATTACCCTCTACTACCACTAGATGGTACACCATGTGAGTAAATCAAGTGGGGAAGCAAATGTGCCCCAAACCAAAGTTCAGCTACAGATAAAGTGGAAATAATTGAAAAAGGGAAAGAGAATTAAGTGGTAAGCTTGCAGACTATTGACACAAATCCATCCCCTCAAGGAATCACAACCCAGTAGAAATAAAAAGTGGGGAAATGCTTCCTAGATTCAGAATCTAGAAAGAAGAGTTCAGAGTGGAACATGCTATAATGAACAGGACCAACAACAGAATTGAAAAACTGATGATAGGAGTTAGTAGTAGGATAGGTAACATCCAGAATTCTAGAGCTGTGTCATTCAATAGAAACATGAGTCATATACACAATTTAAAAATTTCTAGAAGCCATATTAAGAACAAAAAACAATAAAGCAGAGAAACAATGTACTGGCTAACTGTAGCATATGTGTAAGTAAAATACATGAACACAATGCGTATGAGGTAGGAAGGAGGAATTGGGAATACACTGCTAAGGTCCTTTCATTATACACGAAACAGCAAACTATTTGGAGGTGGATTAAAATTATTTTAAAATATATATTATTAATCTTAGGAAAAACAGTTTTAAAAAGTAATTTTAAAGGCATAAATGACAAGTCAATGGGAGATAAAATGAAAATATAAAGATGCTTGACTTAAATTAGGAAAGGAAAAAAAGAAAACAAAGCACAAATGACGCAACAAATAGAAAACGACAAAATGGTAGGTTTTAATACAACCATACCAATACTTAAATGAGAATGGTCTAATCACACCAGATAAAAGCCATACATAGTTAGATTTGATTTTAAAAAAAAAGTAAGACCCAATTATATGCTGTCTATAAGAAATCCACTTTAAAGACTTACTTCCAAAGCAAAGAGATGGAGAAAGCTATATTATGCAAATAGCAATCAATGGAAAACTGACATGTTTGTATTGAAAGAAAGTGAAAGTGAAGTTGCTCAGTCCTGTCTGACTCTCTGCAACCCCACAGACGGTAGCCTGCCAGGCTCCTCTGTCCATGGGACAGAGGCAAGAATACTGGAGTGGGTAGCCATTTCCTTCTCCAGGGAATCTTCCTGACCCAGGAATCGAACCCAGGTCTCCTGCACTGCAGGCAAACTCTTTACCATCTGAGCCAGAAGTTTTTGAATTAATTTCAGACAAAGTAGACTTCAAAACAATGAAAATTATCAAGGATAAAAAGGGATCCTATTAATACATAATGATAAAAGGTCAATTCTCCAAGATATATCACCCCTACTGTGAATGCATCTACAACAGAGCATCACTTATATGAGGCAAAAACCTGACAGAACTGAGAAGAGAAACAGACAAATCTACAATTAAAGTCAATTTCAATATCCCTTTATTAGTAGAACAAGTAAACAGAAATTCAGTAAGGATATAGATGACCTGAATGGCACTACCAATTGTCCTAAATGACATGTTTAGAACACTTCATTCATCAAACGCAGAATACAGATTTTTCTCATATAAGTAGCACAGGAGTGAAGCATGCCATAATAAAACCACTAGGGCTCTGAAAATTAAATTGTTATTGGAATCACAGCCCCAAAAGGTGGGCCAAGACCTTCCCATTTAAAAAAGATTTAAATAGGGTTCTGAATCACCTAACATAATCAACAAAATGTCAGGAAACAACTGAAAACCACTCTGGAAAATCACACCTTGAATGAGTGAAGACAACAGGTACCAGCATTGAGATAATTCAAATGTTGGAACAATTTCGTAAGGATTTTAATCAACCATCATAAAAATGTTTTTAATGAGCAATTAAAATACATCTAGAAAAAAGAGAAAGAGAATCTTAATTTTCAATGAGCAATTAAAATACATCTAGAAAAAATAGAAGGAGAATCTTAACAAAGAAATAGAAGAGATTTTTAAAAAGAAGTAAAAGGAAATTATAAAACTGAAAAAAGCAGTAATTGAAATAAAACATCTCATTGAATGGGTTCAACAGTAGATTAAACAGGACAAAAGAAGGGTCAGTGAGCATAAAGTCAGATTATAGAATTTACTCAATCTTATCAAAGAGAAAATAGACTTTATATCTATAGTCTCAGAGAACTATGGGGCCACCAAAAAAAAAAAAAAAACTCAACATTTGTGTCATCAAAGTTCTAGAATCAGAGGAGAAAAAATACAGTGCTGAAAAATGTTCAAAGACATAATGGAGGGAGTTCCCTGGTAGTCAAATGGTAAGTACTTGGTGCTGCCATGGCCTGGGGTTCAATCCCCAGTTGGAGAACTAAGATCCTGCAAGCCGTGTGCCAAGGCCAAAAAATCAATCGATCAATCTTGGTTTAAAAAAAAAAAAAAGGAAAATTTCGAAGTCTGGTGAAATACATAAGTCTACAGATTCAAGAAGCTGCTGCTAAGTTGCTTCAGTTGTGTCTGACTTTTTGCGATCCCACGGACCATAGCCCACCAGGCTCCTCTGTTGATGGGACTCTCCAGGCAAGAATACTGAAGTGGGTTGCCATGCCCTCTTCCAAGGGATGTTCCTAACCCAGGGATCAAACCCACATCTCTTACCAGGTCTTTACCACTAGTGCCACTTTCAAGAAGCCTAGCAAACCCAAAGATGATTAAATCAAAGAAATACATAAGCAAACACAATATAATCAAATGTTTAAAAACTAAGGACAAAGAAAATATCTTGAAAGCAGCTACAGAGAAACTGCCTATATATGACCAAGATTTGAATAACTATGGATTTCTCATCTCTTGGAGACCAAAAGGAAATGAAACAACATATTCCAGGTGCTGAAAGAAAAGACTTGTCAACCCTGAATTCTATAGCCAGTGAAAATATTGTTCAGGAATGAAAGGAAAATCAAGATATTGTCAGACAAAGCAAAACAGCATTTGTGGGCAGCAGACCTACCCTAAAGACTAAGGAAGTTCTCCAAACAGAAGAAAGCTTGAAACTTCAGGAAGGAACAACTTAATGGGCAAAAATAGGGGTAGATATCAGAATATCCTTATCCTTGTGAGTTTATAATATCTACAGGCAAAAATCTTGACAAACCCCATTTCTTATACAAAAAATTAAAAACCAGATCATGAGGAATTCCCTGGCAGTCCAATGGTTAGGACTTTGTACTTTCACTGCCAAGGACTCAGATTTGATCCCTGGTCAGGGAACTAAGTTACTGCAAGCCACGTGGTATGGCCAAAGTTTTTTTAAAAAAACTCATGGATTTAAATCTTACATAAAATTATAAAACTTCTAAAAGAAAACATAAGTTTGATTGAACTGTATGAGAAGGATATGAGACTGGCACGCAATAAACTATAAAGTAACATTAAACATTAATGCAGGAAGCAGTAAACTTTTTCTTTAAAATCCAGACAGCAAATATTTTAGGCTTACAAGTAGTCTTTGATATACTCTTTTCAGTGTAAAAGCAGCTAAATACAGCCAAAGGCAACACATAAACAAACTGGCAGATGGAGTAAACAAACATGGTTATGTCCATAGAATTATCTGCAGTAGCAGGCATCCAGCCCAGAGTCATAGTTTGCCAAGCCCTGCTCTAATTAGTAAATATATATTTCATCATGAATATGAGTTAGAAATTGTTAAATTACTTCATGTGCATTCTAAAATTGAGCAAACACGTAAATATATTGTGGATGAAAGCCAAGTTTCTCACAGTCTGAAAAAGCAGCATGAATATGGACTGAAAAGATACTTATGTGCACATATATGTACACATTCACACATATATTTCCAGCTATGTCCACCTGAGAAGCCTCAGAAGAAACGACATCCTAGTAGCAGTAAGAACATCTAGTGCCCCGATCTTAGTTTTGTTACTATGATTGTAGAGCTGGAGCTGAGAAAGTACAAGATTACTGGAACACCATGCTACGTGTGTGTCTGTTAGTTGCTCAGTTCTTCTGATTCTTGGTGACCCCTCAAAACAGTCAGATCATGTCAAAAGGACACAGAAGACCACTTGAAGAGGCTCTCACCAGTCAAAACTGGGGCAGGGCGCTCCCTGGCTGCCCGGTGGTTAGGGCCCCAGGCTTCTACCGCAGGGGCACAGGTTCGATCCCTGTTCAGGGAACTGAGATCTGACATGCCACGCTGCACAGCCAAAAACAAACAAGCAAGCAAAAAAACCCGATAACAACAACAATACAAAAACCTGGGATAATTTAAGCATCAAAATAAAAACATAGTGGATGAAAACCCAGAGGATAGAAGAATCCATGAGTACGTGATAACATAAATGAATAAGAATAAATGGCAAGGGAAAGGGAAAGCTCTTCCTCTCAGTAGAATGCCAGCTAACACATGTAGAAGGAATGATGGGGTTAGAAAAAGATCTTTTGACAACCACTATCATAATTATTTCAGACATACATATCAATGGATTCTAAGAAGAACAGGATACTTATATAGTTTCAAAGTATCTCTCCTTAAGTTCTTTATTAATTGCAAAGGAACTTTACAGGGGAGAAATCTAGAGGACAACACTATACCCAAATTATCAAAGTTATAGTAAACCCCTTAATATCTGAGATGCACTAAGAACACACTACTTTTGTGTTATTCTTGACAACTCCAACTAACCATGAAGGCCACCCCAAATGAGGGACACTCTACTAAATAAATATTCTATGCTCCTGGAAAAAGAAAAGGCCACAAAAGACAAAGACTAAGCAACTGCTCCAGATTAAAAGAGACTCAAAGAGACATGACAATTAATTGCAATGTGTGATTCTCAATTAAATCCTGGACCAGGAGGAAAATCTTTTTTTTTTTTTCTTATAAAAAACATTAGTGAGAGAATTGGCAAAATTTGAATTAGGTGTGATATTAGATAAGAGCAGTTCTCAATTTAAGATAATTGTTACAATAAATAACTAATAAGAACCTACTGTATACACAGGGAATTCTAGTTAATATTCTGTAATAACCTACAAGGGAAAAGAATCTAAAAAGAAATGGGATATATGTATATGTGTTCACTTTGCTCTACACGTGAAACTAACACAACACTGTAAACCAGCTATATTCCAATAAAATTTTTAAGTAAAATAATTATTATATAAGACAGTATCTTTTGTTTTTAGGATATACACTGAAGTATTTGGGGGAAAGTGGAGATTACAAAGACCCTAACTTATTCAGAAAATTATATATATATATAGTATTATATATTATATAATATATAAATATCTGTATCCACTGTCACTCAAAAGATTGTTCATCTACAGGCAATGTTATATAATACAATATACTAACTATATGGGCTTCCCTGGTGGCTCAGACAGTAGAGAATCCACCTGCAATGTGGGAGACCTAGCTTCGATCCCTGGGTTGGGAAGTTCCCCTGGAGAAGGGAACAGCTACTCACTCCAGTATTCTGGCCTGGAGAATTCCATGGACAGAGAAGCCGGGTGGGCTACAGTCCATGGGGTCATAAAGAGTCAGACACGACTGAGCAACTTTCACTTCATGTCACTTCAACATACTATATAGTATTATATAATTATTTAATATAATATATAATATTACAGAGACAGGGGGAGAGAGGAAATGAGGATGATAAAATGAACATAATAAAATATATGAGAAAATGGGTTGATCGTATTTGTACTATTTAAACTTTTTATTCAGAAAGAATTTCAGGTAGAGAAAAGCTAAAGTGAATTTAAAAACAGCTTACTGCTCTGTATTTTCTTGAACACTGCTAACTGGTTTCTGGATGTTTTTACACTTTTCCTCCAAATCACAGAATCTCTCCTCCCAAAGACTGAATAACTGGTAAAGTTCCTGTAAGAAAGGTGTGGGGAGGGAAAAGATTGAAATTATAATGGTTAAACTTTTTACTCCATACTGATATAAAGTATTTTCCCATAGGTGAGAATGATGCACATTACTAATAAGAGATCTTTAACTCCACCTCTCTGAGGAAGGTAGTAGAAGTGATGTTAAAGGAATAATCATATTACAGGCATTTTTTTAAAGTAAATAATTAGCAAACTTTTAAATTAGCAAGCTACTTTAACTATAAGTAACAAGTTACTTTCAGTGTACCTCAGAACTAACCAAATTTACCAAAAAAAGAACCATTTTGACAGATACACATAGTTGCTTCCTAACTGATAACACTACTAGAAGGAAAAGTAATGCTGAAAATCCAATGAGTCAAGCAGTTCAGGGTTTCCCTGGTGGCTCAGAGGATAAAGCGTCTTCCTGCAGTTCGGGAGACCCGGGTTCGATCCCTGGGTTGGGAAGACCTCCTGGAGAAGGAAATGGCAACCCACTCCAGTATTCTTGCCTGGAGAATCCCATGGACAGAGAAGCCTGGCGATCTACAGTCCACAGGGTCCCAAAGAGTTGGGCATGACTGAGCGACTTCACTTTTCTTTCTAATATAGCTGAAACATTTTATAGAACCTAGTTGGGTCATTTTAATGTCAAAAGAGCTTATCATTTTCTCATATGTGGCATCTTGAAACACATCTCTGAATAACACAGCAGCTGACAATACACATTTAACCCGTTGATTTTGAGTAAAATGTCAGTATTTCTGCTAATCTCAAAGTAGAGGGAAATGCAAGTATTAGATTTATCTACATGTAAACAGGTTTGTCAGTGCTAACCTCAAGTTCTAGAATATCTAAGAAACAGCTCAGTTAGTAAACCAGAGAAGTCAAGTCACTCATGCTAAAATACTTCTCACATCATAGGTGTTCGTCAGAATATATACCTAAAAAGATCTAGACAGGTTTAAGGCAAACACTCTATGAAGAGGTATAAGAAATTGCTGCAATTTCAAATTTCAAGAATATGTTCTAGAAACATACAGAAAAGTTCCTCCAAAAATGGATTCCTTTCAGGCAGTATAATCACTACCATAGCTAGAAGGGGATCTAAATATTATCAGATGTTCTCAAGGACTCAGTTTCCTCATTAGAAAACTGAGCTAGTAATAGAACCTGTATCTGTGCTGGTGGGAGGAATAAATACATAGTGAGTTGCTCAATAAATGTTAACTATTACTTGTACGAATTTCAATATTAACCTTTTGTGTGAAAAGTTTTATGCTTATCAGTTAGGAAAACAATCTTATCTTAAAGTTGCTTTAATTTTTTTTTTTTTTTTCATTCCATCCAAGAGGGGTGTTTTTGTTTTGGTTGGTTTGGTTCCTTTGGTTGCAGTAAGCAGCTCGTGGGATCTTAGTTCCCTGGCCAGGGATTGAACCCGGGCCACAACAGTAAAAGCGTGGCGGCCGAAGCACTATACCACCCCAGAATTCTCTCAAGAGGTTATTAAATGATTACACATGATAACACATGATTCACAAGCTTCACTCCCATCTATAACTTTACATGGCACCATAACTCAAGTTATGTATATTGCATAGGATGTGCCAACAATCATATTAGTAACCTAAAAACTCCATGACTTTGCTTGGGTGACCTTTTTAGCTGTGAACACCAGGTCATAACACAGTAACTGTTAGTTCAACTTCACCAAGCTTCCTGAAGACAAGGGCTTCTCCACCCAAGCAGGCTGTGAATAAATTCGGAACCCAGCATCACCCTGAAGAAAATCTGACTTCACACTGTTGGGGTAGTTTACCAAAATGGCTTCAGAGCAGACTGTTTTTAAAAAGACACATTTATTCAGTGTCATGATCAGACTATTACATTTAGCAATCAACAGAATAGGTGCAAAAAAATAAAATCTACATTAAAACCTTCTGTTGGAACACTTTACACTTTCCACAGAACAGAAACTAAAATAAACTGTTACACAATCAGTTACAAATATAGTCCTCAAGTTTTTCTGCCCATACACTTAGGTATTGTCTAAAACGTGTCTTCTTTGAAGCAGCTAGGCTCTGCCAGCACTGTTCTTGGCTGAGTTCATAAATCTATTACAACCTATAGCTTTCCCTGTCACTTCTCTGGCTCTCGTCTCCTGTTAAGCTTTGCTTCCTTCTGCCACAACTACAGCTACTGCTGCTGCCGGAACCACGCGAGTCACCTGGGTTATAACGTAGATACAAGCTCACTTTAGATGTTATAATCATTTTCTTCTAATTGTACTCCCAATGGTATATTTCTGCAGCTTCATCTTTCTTCTTGATATGAAGAAAGGACTGTCTTGTCTCACTGCACTGCACTCTGAATGTAGAAATCATCAAATATTAACTGATCAAGAAAAGTACTCTTGATTATTTCACGTTAATTACTGTTATAAGCAAAAGTGCTGACAGTATTTTCAGGTTTCTAATTTAGTTATATAGCATTCAGTCTGTAACAGGGATCTAAAGATCATAAAGCTTTCTTTTTACACTCAAATCACCTATATACCTGTGAATGGATTTTCTTTGCTTTCTTCACGTCTTTAGTTTTCACACAGCTTCTGTGTTTCAGCCAAGGAAGAAACTGTTTTTTCTTTTAGTTCATGTAGATTGTTACACAGTGTACCAAGAAAGCCATCCATTTCCTTATTCTGATCTTCTATCTTTGAAGAGAAAAGAAACAATTTCTTTTCTTTCTTTTCTTAAATGTCCTAGGGGCTTCCCTGGTGGCTCAGTGGGAAAGAATCCACCTGCCAATGCAGGAAGACACAGATTCGATCCCTGATCCAGGAAGATTCCACAAGCTGCGGAGCAACTGAGCCTACAAGTCACAACTATTGAGCCTGTGCTCTCGAGCCCAGAGGCCCAGCTACTGAGCCAGCATGCTTCCACAACTGAAGCCCAGGCGCCCTAGAGCCTGTGCTCCAAAGTAAGAAGGGCATCACGATGAGAAGTCTGCACACCACAACTGAAGAGCAGCCCCTGCTCACCGCAACTAGAGAAAAGAGCCCTTGCAGTAACAAAGACACAGCACAGCCAAAAATATATATATATTTTTCTTAGATGTTCTGAGTTTATTTTTTATTTTTACTTTTTTGAATACATATAAAATAGAAAAGGTAGAAAACAGTATTGCAGAGAAAAGTCCCTTCCTTTCCCCTCCAGCCCCTAGAACCCCAGTCCCACGGCCACCTCTGAGAGGGGATTGTTACCATTTTTAAACACATCTAGAGGTATTTTGGAGCTTCCCAGGTGGCCCTAGTCATAAAGAACCCATCTGACAATGCAGGAGATGTGGGTTTGATCCCTGGGTCAAGAAGATTGCCTGGAGGAGGGCATGGCAACCCACTCCAGTATTCTTGCCTGGAGAATCCCACTGACAGAGGAGCCTGGCAGGCTACTGTCCATAGGGTCGCCAAGAGTCAGACATGACTGAAGTGACTTAGCACGCACACAGAGGTATTTTATTCATATTTACGCAAGTATGCATACATATGTATGTTCTAAAAGAGCCTCCCTCGGGAAGAAGAGGCAGCCACCTGGCGTGTGTTTGGAAGCCTCTATTTGGAAGGAACAGTTTCGCTTATACAATGGGAGACCTCCAGATCTGCTCAGGGGACCGAAGTTCCAGAGGCTGGGCCGTAGGGAGTAGCCCCAAACTCACAGAGAAAGGCAGAGCCACCTCCACACATCCCCTCTGTCCCCTTTGCTCTGTAGGAGAGCTCTAGTGAGCCTAGGTATATCAGGAACATTCTTGGCTTTTAAGGGAACACACTCTGTGTATGAACTTGCATACCCGACCTAGGGGCCACAGAGCACCTGTTTCACTCCAGTGGGCCCTGAAGCGGTGCAGCCTAGCAAGAGCTTGAAAATCTGTCCAGTTGCTCTTTTCATACCTCTGACAGAGCTAGCTTTGCTCCACCCTTTGGCAGTGTGGAGGGAAGACGGCCCAACCCCCTCCCCAAGGGGACACGGGGCCTACTTTGAGAGGAAAGGCCCCTTGAGGATCTGAGCGCACGAAGGCACCCAGTCATGTCAAATACAGTCCTGCTGCTTGCTTCTTCATGGGCAGTACTGCTATCAGCTAGGAATGTCTTTGCAAGGATGGCAACGGGAAGGGGAGATACACAGCCCTGCCCCTGGAACTTCGGTCCTCTGAGCAGAACTGGAGGTCTCCTGTTGTATAAGCGAACCTGTTCCTTCCAAATACAGGCTTGCAAACACACACCGGGTGACTGCCTCTTCTTTCCTGAAGGAGGCGCGCTTTCCCCGCATCCTGCGAACTCCGCGTCCCAGCTTGCTGGAAAAGGGCTTCTTGGAGGTCCTTTCTCAGGGGCAGTTTCCTCTGAGACTGGGGCCATAGGGAGGGGCCCCACACTCACAGGGAAAGGCAGAGCCACCTTCACATATCTGTTCCATCCCCTTTGCTCTGAAAACAGCTCTAGTGAGTTTAGGACTGTCAGGAAAAGTCTTGGCTCCTACGGGGACACACCCTGTGTGTGAACCTACATACCAGGCCTAGGGGCCACAGGGCGCCTGTTTCTCTCGGGGGCGCCTGAAGCAGTGTGGCCTAGCAACAGCTGGTGAGCCTAGGTCTGTCTGGAACATTCTTGGATCATGCGGGGATAACACCCTGTGCGCACCCCTGGATACTGGACCTAGGGGCCAAAATTTGCATGTCCCTCTGGGGAGCCCTAACACGGTGTGACCTACCAACTGCTTGAAAAATCCATCCCATTGCTGTTTTCCTCCTTCTGACAGACCTAGCTTTGCTCCTCGCTTTGGGATATCTCCAGCAAGGGGCTGGTCCATAACTCCTCGCCTGGGGCCCATTGAATGTGCAAGATGCCCTCGACCAGGTGACCCCATCATGGCCCCTGGCCCCCTCAGACACACTCCTGCAGCCTTCTTCCTCATGGGCAGCACCGCTCTGACCCAGGAATGTGTTTGCAAGGCTCGGAATGTGCAGGGAGACACACGGCCCTGACTCTGGAATTGAGGCCCTTGGAGCAGGCCTGCAGGTCTGACGTCTGAGAAGCAAAACACTTGCTGCAAATAGAGGCCTGAAAACACACTCTCTGTGGATGCCTTTCCTTCCTCCAAGGAAGATAGCTTTCCCAGTCTCCTGCGTGCTGACTGTCACACAGCTGGAATGCGCTTGCATGGAGGTCATGATTCAGTGGCAATGACCCCTGAGGCCCTGTGTCCAGGTAGTGCTCCCACACTCAACAGGCAAATCAAAGCAACTTCCAAATGAGTATTGGAGTTTCAGGTTCAATATTAGTCTTTCCAATGTATATTCAGACCTGATTTCCTTTAGGATGGAGTGGTTGGGTCTCCTCATAGTCTAAGAAACCTTTGGGCATCTTCTTCAACACCACAGTTCAAAAGCATCAAATCTTTGGCTGTCAACTTTCTTTATAGTCCATCTTTCACATCCATACATGACATATGGAAAACCGTAGCCTTGACTAGACGGATCTTTGTTGGCAAAGCAACATCTCAACTTTTTAATATGCTGTCTAGTTTGGTCAACACTTTCCTTCTAAGTCGTAAGCATCTTTTAATTTCATGGTTGCAGTCACCATCTGCAGTGATTTCCAAGCCCCCAAAATAAAGTCTGCCACTCTTTCCACTGTTTTCCCATCTATTTGCCATGAAGTGATGGGACTGGATGCAATGACCTTAGTTTTCTGAATGCTGAGCTTTAAGCTAACCTTTTCACTCTCTTCTTTCACTTGCATCAAGAGGCTCTTTAGTTCTTCACTTTCTGCCATAAGGGTGGTGTCATCTGCATATCTGAAGTTATTGATATTTCTCCCTGCAATCTTGATTCCAGCTTGTGCTTCACCCAGCCCAGCGTTTCTCACAATGTACTCTGCATATAAGTTAAATAAGCAGGGTGCCAATATACAGCCTTGACATATTCCTTTTCCTATTTGGAACCAGTCTGTTGTTCCAGGTCCAGTTCTAACTGTTCCTTCCTGACCTGCACACAGATTTCTCAAGAGGCAGGTCAGGTGGTCTGGTATTCCCATCTCTTTCAGAAATTTCCCCAGTTTATTGTGATACACGCAGTCAAAGGCTGTGGCATAGTCAATAAAGCAGAAATAGATGTTTTTCTGGAACTCTCTTGCTTTTTCAATGATCCAGTGGATGTTGGCAATTTGATCTCTGATTCCTCTGCCTTTTCTAAATCCATCTTGAACATTTGGAAGTTCACGGTTGACGTATTGCTGAAGCCTGGTTTGGAGAATTTTGAGCATTACTTTAACTAGAGTGTGAGATGAGTCCAATTGTGCGGCAGTTTGAACATTCTTTGTCATTGCCTTTCTTTGGGACTGGAATGAAAACTGACCTAACAACCTAGATGTCTTCAATTGCATATGCTAAAAGAACTTGCTTTGCAGTTTCCAAGGGAAAAAAGTTTCATTTTAACCAATTTTCTCTGAAGTCCAAGGAATATCATGGCCATCCTGCATCAAAAAGTCATCTTTCCTTTATGTAGTCATAGTTTCATGCCTAAATTATAGACCAACTCATGCTCAAATTGACTCTGCTATCAGGGGCAGATCAGCTGATAAACAGCTTGGATTGTCCCTCTGGAGGGAAGTGAGACCTTGGTCCCATGAGAAGAATCTGAGGTCTTAAGGCTTAAGGGAATTTGCAGGAGTGGGGAAAGCTTGGTCCATCCTACCTGTACCATAATCTTAAATAATGCTTATTTACTTTACCGAAGTAAAAAACAGATGATAAAAACAAATATAAATCACTGAAAGGTAAAGAAATTCATCATCTGTGATCAAAAGCTGCATTCTAAGAAAACTTTGTTCTCTTAACCTAGAGAGGAGACTAAATTCCAGTCTGGTACCAGCTTACCAGATAACAAACAAAAAATTGTTTACAGGTAAGCTTAGAAAAGTCTTTTCCACATATAATTTGAAATGGCAGTATTTTTGCAAAGGCACCAGTGTGAAACCATAGAAGGCATGTTTAAAACCTGATTAGATAGAAATTGACAAAGTAGTCTGGTCACTGCTGTGACTTGAAACACTTTAATATGATAACTAGAATTATAACTGACAGCATTTTACCAGGACATATCAGATTTTCATGGATGTCACATAATTTCTAGGATACCTATATTAGTAACTGAAGGAGTCTTTGGGCCTAGAAAAGAAAACAACAGTCTCAAAGGCCCTTGCTGAATCATCTAACTTCGGAGAAAACAAAACCGAAATTTAGGTCCTGCCCTGAGGCTCCAGGCCGGTTGTATCTATCTGGGACTCCTCACCCCATGCCCAACTACAAATGCCATCTCTCTCTCCTTCTTTTCTGCCTTGGCCCAAACTATACCTTACAGTAACATCCACCATATAATATAACTTGGGAAGATTCATCACTCTTTCTGACAGCACTTCCCATGTAGTTTAACTTGCCAAATGAATTCAGATTGTTTAATATCTCTCTTTGGGATGCTTTCAGAGGGGCCCTCTGAAGCATCCCAAAGTTAGCTAGAAGTCAATTATTTAGGAAGGTTTGTTCACAAATATCAAAAGGGTTTATAACAGTCAAGTAGGATCACATAAGTCACCGTGAAACAATACTGATCCACTTAGCCAAAGTTAACAAAAGATTTCAAAAGTAAACCTAGAACAGATCACATAAGAGGTATAAAGAAACTTAAAATCCATTAGCAAAGGCAGTTCAACATCTCAAGAAAACTTGTACTAGGCACAAGACTCTTTTCTGGGGGTCCACTTTCCATCAAACCTCCTTATCCCATTCTGTACCCATTCCTTTGCTTCTCCCATCCTGAAACTGCCACCTGTAAGTCAGAACTACTTCGTTTTCCTTCATCAAATGCAATTTCATTTCTCATACCTTCTTTAATAACAAGTCGTACATTTCCTTAAGCAACCAAGAACTGACTTTTATATTGGCATTCTATAGATTGGTGAACATACGTATCAGTGATAATATCTAAAAAAAAAAAAAAAAAAAAAATTGCTTTCTTACACTGAACATCTCAGGATGGCACCAGACACTATTCATGGATAGTCAAAAATCTCTTTAGTTTCTGTGTTAGAGGAAGGTCCTGTCAAGTAGTGAACGTTTCAGAACCTTAATTTATTTGGAAATGACCTAGCTATTCAATACACTGTCATCACTTAGTTTAGCACAATGATAGAAACTCAGGTAACCAAAATCTAGAGAAACTATTGTAAGTTCAGTTCAGTTCAGTTGCTCAGTCGTGTCTGACTCTTTGTGACCATGTGGACTGCAGGACGCCAGGCTTCCCTGTCCATCACCAACTCCAGGGGCTTGCTCAAACTCACGTCCATCGAGTCAGTGATGCAATCCAACCATCTTATCCTATGTCGTCCCCTTTTCCTCTGCCTTCAATCTAGACTATTACAGACAGGTATTTTAGAGTATAATTATTGTTAATAGTTTATCTAAAAGCTCATATCACATTTACATTTTTTAGAAGTTTTTTGTTGTTGTTTTTAGAGGTACTTTCTTTGTTGACAAGCTTGTGACAGATATAACAATATAGCAATTTTTTAACTTATAATAAACCTGCTGCTGCTGCTGCTGCTAAGTCGCTTCAGTCGTGTCCGACTCTTAGCGACCCCATGGACTGCAGCCCACCAGGCTCCTCCGTCCATGGGATTTTCCAGGCAAGAGTAGTGGAGTAGGTTGCCATTGCCTTCTCCGTATAATAAACCTAGGCACTATGAAAATTTTGTGCTTAATGTTAATGACTCCTAGACATGTCTATAGTAGAGTAGAGAGAAAAAAAAAAAAAACTAGATATTTAATATTGACTATTTCCCAGTTCACGTGAATCTGAAATTCATTTAGGTCAATTTTTTCTTGTATATACAACTGTCTGATTTGTAAGGGCTTCCTTTTCTTTAGACCATTTAAATAAGAACTCACAGCTTCAGCAGTATTATCAAAAAGCAGAAGATTCACACTAGGACATACATAAATCCAGACAGACAGACAGAGATCTTCTAGTTTTCCACCTGAGATTTAAAGTATTTCTTTGAGTCCTCTTTTTTTTGGGGGGGGGGGAGGTGGACAAGAATACTGGAGTGGGTTGCCATTCTCTTCTCCAGGAGATCTTCCCCATCTAGGGATCAAACCCTGGTCTCCCACACTGTAGGTAGACGCTTTACCATCTGAGCCACCAGGGAAGTCCTTCAAGGCCCTGGAAAGAGTTAACTTCAAGTTTTGCCTTAGGCAGGCCTTTGTAACAAGCTAATTGTTTTGAATTGCATATGCAAAAGAACCAGCTTTGTTGGACCAATTTTCTCTGGTTCTATAGAATATCACTGCCGTCCTAGGTCAGGTCATCTTTCCTTTCTGTCAGTCAGTTCAGTTCAGTCGCTCAGTCGTGTCCGACGCTTCCTTTTTGTAGTCATAGTTTTATCCCTAAATTGTAGACAGATCAGCTGATAAAAAGCTTGGATTGTCTCTGAGGGGTGGATTTGCTCGCCATCGTGTTTCACCTGGGCAGTAGCGAGGCCGGGGGGGCCTCTCCTGGAAGTGGGCATGGGGGCGGGGCGCTCCCGGGTGCGCCTCCGGGCAGGAGGGCCAGGGAAACGGAGAGAACTGCTCTGCCACGTGGCTCACAGTTTCGGCTTTTATGGTCATTGGGTTCCTTTCTGGCTTGTCTCTTGCCAGTCTTTCTGAATTGGGATCCTTCCTGGGGGCACACGCATCACTCAGCCGAGATGGATTCCCGAGAGGGGGATCCTGGGAAGTTGGTAGGACCTCTGGATTGGAGTCTCCCATCTCTTTTTGACCTCTCCAGAATCCTGGTTGGTGGTAGCTTGTGAGTTCCTTGTTCGTTACCAGAACCTCCTGTTGTAAGATGACTCCTGCAAGTGTTTTCTCTTCTCTGTTGCCTGGCAAGGGTGGGTGTTCAGTGGTTCATTTAACAGTTTGTCTTGTGGTTCTCTTGAATAAGGTCCTTCACAGAGTAAATGTATAAAATTGTAAAAGTAAATGTTTTAAATAATTTATATTCACAATTTGGTAAGTTGGCTTTTTTGTTGTGTGTTAGAACTCATCACCAGACCAAAGGCCATGTAGATCTTTTGTTGTTTTATAAAATTTTATAGTTTTTTAAATTGAATTACGGTGTTAGTTGCAAGGTTTGTGTTTCTGTTCATTTCATTCCTTTTTTTTTTTTTTAAACACTTATTTTTAGTTGATTGATCATTGCTTTACAATATTGGTTTGATTGATTATACATCAACATGAGTTAACCATAGATGTATGTGTGTCCCCTCACTCTTGAATCTCCCTCCCACGTCCCGCCCATTCCCACCTCTCCAGGTTATTACAGAGCCCCAGTTTGAGTTCCCTGAGTCAGACAGCAAATGCCCACTGGTTGTCTAGTTACCAAGGTTGGTGTCCATGCATCCGTGCTGCTCTCCCCATTCATCTCACCCTCTCCCTCTTGTTCCCCACCCTTGTCTG
This sequence comes from Cervus elaphus, assembly GCF_910594005.1. Lineage (NCBI taxonomy): Eukaryota > Metazoa > Chordata > Mammalia > Artiodactyla > Cervidae > Cervus > Cervus elaphus. The sequence goes on from NC_057847.1 coordinate 9,426,896, forward strand.
TAAGTCTGTTCTCTATGTCTGCATCTCCACTGCTGCTGCGTGAACAGATTCGTCAGGACCATCCTTCCAGAGTTTTTCTCTTTCTGACTGACTTCCCTGTTTAATACGCTCTAGGTTCATCCACTTCATTGGAACTGACTCAAATGTGTTCCTTTTTATGGCTGCATTCCATACAGGCTCTGATTGTTCCTTAGCCATGTTTTGAGGAGGGTCATGGAGCTGTTCTGCTGCATTTGGGTTTGGGCTTCCAGTCTGAGCGCTCGCCGCAGAGCTGCTTCTGGGTGAGCCCTCTGGGCTGTGTGAGCGCGGGGCTGCCCGCTCTTCTCCGGCGGCCCACAGGGGGCGCCAAAGCCCCCTGTGACCCGCGGGCGCAGGACGCTTTACCTTCAGACTGGGCTCGGTGACCAGCTGGTGGGAGCTTTCTCTCCTCAGGGCCGTCAGGGCTGTCAGGGCTCTGGCTTCTGGATAATGGGGCTGCGTCCAGGCTGAGAGGAGCGGGCTTGCCTCAGTGCCCGCCAGCAGGGAGGCGCTGCAAGAGGGAAAAATGAGGACGAAGTAGGCGTTTCCTGTGTCCAGCTGAGCACTGACCTGAGGTCCATCTCAGGACTCCAGGGGAAAGAGCTCCATGTGCAAAATGGCAGGTTTTCAGTTAGATTTCTGTTAGATGGTCTAGAGAATGACCAGGGATGTTCTTCAGTGTAGGTGGCCGGTTTTCCTGTCACTGTTTCTTGAGAAGACTGTCCTTTCCTCTTCACTCGTTCATGGTTTGATTTTCATGAACTGACCACGTACAAGTGGGTTCATTCCTGGGCTCTCTGTTCTTTCCTCGAGTCCTTGTGTCTGTGTTGGTGCCAGCTCCTCACTGTGGTGGTTACTACAGCTCCGTGATGTACTTTGAAGTAGGAGAGGAAGATGCCTTCAGCTGTGTTCTTCTTTCTCAGAGTCTTTTTGGCTGTTTAAGGTCCTGTTCAATATTAGCAGCCTAATATTAGGAATATTTCTTTTTCTGTGAGAAATGCCATTGAATATTATTTTGTGATTGCAGTCAGTGTATTTGTTGATGGCTTTGGTTGGACTTAACAGAAGCAGAAGATATTAAGAAGAGTTGGCAAGAATACACAGAAGAACTATACAAAAAAGATCTTCATAACCCAGATAACCACAATGGTGTAATCACTCACCTAGAGTCAGACATCCTGGAATTCGAAGTCAAGTGGGCCTTAGGAAGCATCACTAGGAACAAAGCTAGTGGAGGTAATGGGATTCCAGCTGAGCTATTTCAAATCCTAAAAGATGGTGCTATGAAAGTGCTATACTCAATATGCCAGCAAATTTGGAAAACTGAAAAGTGGCCACAGGACCAGAAAAGGTTAGTTTCCATTCCAATCCCAAAGAAAGACAATGCTAAAGAGTGTTCAAACTACTGCACAATTACACTCATCTCACATACTAGCAAAGTAATGCTCGAATTTCTCCAAGCCAGGCTTCAACAGTATGTGAACTGTGAACTTCCGGATGTTCAAGCTCAGTTTAGAAAAGGCAGAGGAACCAGAGATCAAATTGCCAACATCTGCTGGATAATTGAAAAAGCAAGAGAGTCCCAGAAAAATATCTACTTCTGCTTCATTGACTATGCCAGAGTCTTTGATTGTGTGGATCACACCAAACTGTGGAAAATTCTTCAAGAGATGGGAATACCAGATGCCTTCTGAGAAACCTGTATGCAGGTCAGGAAACAACAGCTAGAACTGGACATGGAACAACAGACTGGTTCCAAATAGGGAAAGGAGTACATCAAGGCTGTATATTGTCACCCTGCTCATTTAACTTACATGCAGAGTACATCATGCAAAATGCTGGGCTGGATGAAGCACAAGTTGGAATCAGGATCACTGGGAGAAGTATCATTAACCTCAGATATGCAGACACCACCCTTATGGCAGAAAGCGAAGAACTAAAGAGCCTCTTGAAGAAAGTGAAAGAGGAAAGTGAAAAAATTGGCTTAAAGCTCAACATTCAGAAAACTAAGATCATGGCATCTGGTCCCATCACTTCATGGCAAACAGATGGGGACACCATGGAAACAGGGAGAGACTTTATTTTCTTGGGCTCCAAAATCACTGCAGATGATGACTACAGCCATTAAATTAAAAGACACTTCCTCCTTGGAGGAAAAGCTATGACCAACCTAGACAGCATATTAAAAAGCAGAGACATTACTTTGCCAACAAAAGTCCATCTAGTCAAAGCCATGGTTTTTCCAGTAGTCATGAATGGATGTGACAGTTGGACTATAAAGAAAGGTGAGCACCAAAGAACTGATGCTTTTGAACTGTGGTGTTGGGGAAGACTCTTGAGTCCTTTGGACTGCAGGGAGAACCAACCAGTAAATCCTAAAGGAAATCAGTCCTGAATATTCATTGGAAGGACTGATGTTGAAGCTGAAACTCCAATACTTTGGCCACCTGATGCGAAGGACTGACTCATTTGAAAAGACCTTGATGCTGGGAGAAATTGAGGGCGGGAGGAGAAGGGGACGACAGAGGATGAGATGGTTGGATGGCGTCACCAACTCGATGGGCATGAGTTTGAGTAAGCTCCAGGAGTTGGTGATGGACAGGGAAGCCTGGTGTGCTGCAGTCCATGGGGTCACAAAGAATCGGATACGACTGAGCAACTGAACTGAACTGAGTAGGCCGAAGTGATCAGGCAGTAACTGTGGTGCCTGAAGTGGTGGAAGATAAGGTTGGAAATGCAGATATTGACCAAACTCTGAAGTGCTTTAAATCAAGATGAGGGATGTTTACTTCTCTGGTTTCCTAGAAAGTTTTTTGAGCGTGGATGTGAAGTTAAATTTGATTTGGAATGCACTGCTGGTGGCATGCTGTGGGATGGGTTGCAGAGCAGAAGAGCTGAAAGTAGTGATACAGGTCAACTGAAACTGTAATGGAGAAGCAGAAAGTTGAGGAGAATTCGCAGGCACAAAACTGCCAGGAGTTGACTTGGTGGGTGATGAGCTGGCTAGAGTTGATGATACCAACCAGAATTTTAAACTTAAGTAACTGAGATGATGGTGTTACCCTTCACTAGAGTGGAGAGGAGTTGATGTGAAGTCATAGGTGAGTTTTTTCTTGAACATATTATATAGAAGGTGAATGAGGTAGTCCTGTAAATATCCTGGGTCTAGAGCTGGAATTTGAGCTAGAGACATTGATAGTTACCTCCCTAGAAAAGATTGTTGAATCATGAAATTAACAGAGTGAAAAATAAACCGAACAGGGAATTCCCTGGTGGTCCAGTCGTTAGGACTCAGTGCTTTCACTGCAGTGGCCTGGGTTCAGTCCCTGGTTGGGGAACTAAGATCTTGCAAGCAGCATAGTACAACAAAGCAAAACAAAAAAACCCACTAAATGCATTAAAAAATAAATTAAACTGAATGCTTTGAAAAGGGGTGTAGCCACCGAAGGCCAGTGAGGAGCTGTGATCCTACACATTGGAAGAGAACCTAGAGAAGGACAAGGCTGCCCTGGAGGGCGCTGTGGTGGAGAGTAGACCTCAGAGGGGCTGTGCAGTGAGTGCTGGCAGTTACGCAGCACCCACGTCACAAAAGGAAAACAGGAAATGAGTTGGAGGGAGCACGTGTCATTTACTTGTGGATAGGTTTGCCAATAGTGGCCTCAGGGGGGAAATAAGAGTTGTGGGAAATTTTCTAGTCAGTTGATCTATTCACATATATGAAAGTTATAGAAGCTTGATATTTAAGAATAGAGCAAACCATACAAGGGAATAGAAACTGTTTAGAATCTTTTAGCCTTCTCTTCCACCCCCCACCCCAACATACACACATATCCAATCTCCATTTACCAGTGGAGATAGTTATCTAAAAGTTGAGTGATTCGAATCCCAGACACTGAATAGGCTTTACTTTTGAAGGATGGCAGTCTTACTTTAGTCTAGCATGGTAGTTCTCAAATTTGTATGTGAAAGTTACTGTATGTGACACCATTAAATGCTGGCAAGGATGCAGAAAAACTAGATCACTCATCCACTGCTGCAGGTAAAATGGTACAGCCACTCTAGAAAATGGTGTGGTGGTTTCTTATGAAGAAACACATACACAGAGATTAATGAGTGTGAGTAAAACTGGGGAAAATATAAATAAAAATTAATGGGTGACAGCAACATCAATATCCTGCTTGTGATAGTGTGCTGTAATGCTTTGCATGTTGTTTTTTGAGAGAGACACTGGATCTCTCTGTATTAATTCTTAAAACTGCATGTGAATCTGTATCTCAAGTTTTTTTGTTTTGTTTTTTTAACAAAACAGGAAACAGACCAAAAGATTACTGTATGAGTTGCATATGCACAACCATGTAAACCGCTTTATGGGCATACTCAGTTTGGGAGGTCATTTTGACTGCCTGACTTTTCATCTCACAAGTGAACGCAAGTGACTCCATTGGACCAGAGAAATTGAGATTCAGAGTCCTCATGGAGGAGCCAGCCTTAGAAAGGAGAGAGGCACGATTATATCTGAAGCTGAGAAGAGGGAATAAGGAATCCTGCAGAGGAAGTTGGCTTTGTGGGGAAAGTTGAGCAATTGATAGAGCAGTATGACTGATGATGAAGCCATCTGAGACAGCAAGACGTGGATGGGGTGACTTCGGTGAGGGCAGAGTAGGTTTGACACAGATGTCCAGATGAGTGGCATGGGCCCAGCTAAGTCTGGCTACATAAGCAGCGTGCTCTTCTTCCCATTCTTAGGGCTCTCAGACCTGGAGATCCTGGATTCTGCACCCGGGCAGAGGTCCCCATGCCCTTGAACAAGGACTATGTTGTCAGGCCCAAGTGGAATGTGGAAATGGAATCATCCAGGGTAAGTAATCAGTCCAGGGACAGCAAGCTGGATCTGAAATGCAGATTACTGTCTGTCTTTTACTTCATGTTTGAGAACCCTTAAGCAGCTCTTAAGGTTTATCTGATTTGAAGAGAGCTATTTTCTCTTTTGGAGAAGACAATGTCACCCCACTCCAGTACTCTTGCCTGGACAAGCCCATGGACGGAGGAGCCTGGTAGGTTGCAGTCCATGGGGTCGCTAAGAGTCGGACATGACTGAGCGGCTTCACTTTCACTTTTCACTTCCAAGCATTGGAGAAGGAAATGGCAACCCACTCCAGTGTTCTTGCCTGGAGAACCCCAGGGATGGGGGAGCCTGGTCCAGTCAGATAAAGACCATTATTACTGGTGAGCATTAGTTCAGACTATAAGAAACATTATCAGTTGGGAAGTTTCTTCATATTAACTCCTTTTATTTCAACTGAACTTTGAAGGCTAGTGTTTTGGTATAGTCTTTTTTTTTCAGAACCCTGAGAAACAGGACTCACCTGCTTTTGCAGCCTACCCCTCCCTTCCTGTTTAGCTGTTTTTAAGTCAGTCTGTTATGAAGTGTTTAGGGTAGACACTGTCACCATCGCTGTAAATACTACTCGGTGATCCTCATTGCTGCTCAGTAATCTTTCTTTGTTCTCCATTCAAACTACTCTTTCTAGCCTGGTATTCTTAAAAAGGGCCTAAGCCGATTGGAAAAGCATAAGAGGAGGTTTGCAGAACAGAAACGACTCAGCAAAGTGCACCGTGCTGTCAAGTTCAGCATTGAAAGCAACAGGATGCCCCTGTAGGCCGGGCCCTGCCAGAGCGTTACCTGGGAGGTATCCCCAAGGAAGCATGCTCTGCATGGGCTTGAGCAGCTAGAGTGGAAACAAGTGTGTGCGTGCTTTCCTAACCAGAAAAGGCCAGGACCTCTTTATTCTGAAATAATGACCGTGCCAGGCACCCAGTGACATTCTAGTCGTCCTGAATATTTAGAAATTGATCTGAGGTTCCCTTCTTTTATCAGTACCCCAGTACATAATTACCTCACTGATAGATATTTTGGTCTTTCTGCCTGGTACCCTTTTTATTAAAAAGGTTTTTGTCAGGGCCCAGAATCAGAGTGGCTGGTCTGCCTTACAGGCATATAAGCTGGTTAGTAGCATCCAGGTGGAAGGGAGGTGGCTTCCTGTTGTCAGTGGCTCAGTAACCTGCCTTTGAGGGCTCATTGCATAAATCCTGACACTGAATACTGAGGAGATAAATTTAACTGATATACAGTTGGTCCATGGCTGGAAATGAAGACGACCTTGGGACATTCACAAAGCCAGACCCGCTGACCTGCTGTGCTCCCGGGTTACCAGCAGCACTCTGCTGCAGTGAACAGTTGACAGTCTGCCCTCTGTGACCCCTGCTTGGGCAGCTGTTTCCACAGACACACTCACTTTCCTGCAGGTTCACTTTGCTACTATCAAGACCAAGCACACAGTCTTATTTACTGAGAATAAATAAAGGGCAGAAGAGCACTGGTTCTGTGCTTAGAATTCCTTCATCTCTGCTTCCTTCCCTATTTTCTCCCCACTACCCCTCCTTTTGGTCACACCTTGTGGCTTGTGGGGTCTCAGTTCTCTGACCAGGAATTGAACCCGGGCAGTGAAAACCTGAAGTCCTAACCATAAGACCACCAGGGACGTCCCCTCCTTCCCTTTTCTCTTCTGTCTATTTCTGTTTCCCTTGATATCCCTCCTTCCCCTCCCCACCACCCCTGTTTTTCTTTACCTTTACTATTCTCACTGTCTCTTCCTTTCTTTTATTCTTCTCTTTCATACTATATTTTCTTCCCCAGCACACTTATTTTAGAAAATCAGGATCTACAATAGGGCAGAGAAAAATGTAATAAAAAATCGTAGTGGCCAGTCTTTTTTGGAAGGGCATGTGCCTGTCTGCTGGTGTTGATAGTTTAGATCCCACCCTCCCTGTAGGTGTTGGGGAGGTGGGAAGAGGTGGCCCGGCCTCCTGCTAGACTGAGACATGACCAGCATGAGGAGAGGGAAGTTCAGAGTTCTCCTTTGTCCAACATTCCCAAGATCAAAATGGACTGTTATTTATCTTGGCCTGTCTGGCTTATAGAGCTCTGTCTGAAAAATAATAATAAAGCATGTTTTGGGAGCTGGTCTCATAGCTCAGTTGTTAAAGGATCTGCCTGGAATGCAAGCGACCTGGGTTCGATTCCTGGGTTGGGAAGATCCCCTGGAGAAGGAAATGGCAATCCACTCCAGTATTCTTGCCTGGAGAATCTCGTGGATGGAAGAGCCTGGCAGGCTACTGTCCCTGGGGTTGCAAGAGTCGGACACAACTTAGCGACTAAACTACAAACCACCACATCCCATGTTACATTTCAGTAAATTGTCCTGACACTGTTTCCCTATTAAGATTCCTTACATATTCCCTCAAGACTCTCACACTGTACAGACACTAATGAATATTACTGGAAAACATGCTTCCTAAGAGAAAACTGGTGTGAATTAACGGCTTTCACATGAAATTCTTTTTAAGTGTAATTTTATTTTTGAAATTACATGAGTAAATATACTGTAGAATAACCCCCCTTCCCCAAAGTTCTATTCTTCCTCCATGTAAAGCACCACTGTTAACAATTTTGATGTATTACATGTATTTTCAGTAATATTTTAAACTTAGTTTTTCCTGCTTATAATTAAAAATTTGAGATTATAAAAAGAAAAATCACTCACCACTCAAAAGCAATTTGACAAAAATTTTGGCTTGTTTTCTATTGATATTTTAATATAATTAAAATTATATTTATATAATTTTGATCACTTCCTCTCAGTAAACCACCTTATATATTTATCATTTGTAATGGCTGCGTAAGTCTGTCTATAATGTAAAAATATATTAGTAATTTCTTAATTTGTCTATAGTTTCTGATTTTTCACTTCTAAATAATTTAATAACCTGCACTACATTGTATGTTTATATGCTAATTTATTCCATGGAATGCTTTTAAAATAACATTAAAATGACAAAGCAGTGCATGTTTTTATATAAATCTTTAAATACAAAAAGCACAAATAACCCAAAAAAACAAAGTAAATAGCAACGGGACCATACCTATCAATAATTACCTTAAATGTAAATGGATTAAATGCCCCAAACAAAAGACAAAGACTGGCTGAATGGATACAAAAACAAGACCCCTATATATGCTGTCTGCAAGAGACCCACCTCAAAACAAGGGACACATACAGACAGAAAGTGAAGGGATGGAAAAAAATATTTCACGCAAATGGAGACCAAAAGAAAGCAGGAGTCGCAATACTCATATCAGATAAAATAGACTTTCAAATAAAGGCTGTGAAAAGAGACAAAGAAGGACACTACATAATGATCAAAGGATCAATCCAAAAAGAAGATACAACAATTATAAATATATATGCACCCAACATAGGAGCACCACATATGTAAGGCAAATGCTAATGAGTATGAAAGGGGAAATTAACAATAACACAGTAATAGTGGGAGACTTTAATACCCCACTCACACCTATGGATAGATCAACTAAACAGAAAATTAACAAGGAAACACAAACTTTAAATGACGCAGTGGACCATCTAGACCTAATTGATATCTATAGGACATTTCAACCCAAAACAATCAACTTCACCTTTTTCTCAAGTGCACATGGAACCTTCTCCAGAATAGATCACATCCTGGGCCATAAATCTAGCCTTGGTAAATTCAAAAAAATTGAAAGCATTCCAGTCATATTTTCTGACCACAATGCAGTAAGATTAGACCTCAATTACAGGAAAAAAAAAAAAACTATAAAAAATTCAAACATATAGAGGCTAAATAACACACTTCTGAATAACCAACAAATCATAGAAAAAACAAAATATGCATAAAAACAAATGAAAATGAAAACACAACAACCCAAAACCTATGGGACACTGTAAAAGCAGTGCTAAGGGGAAGGTTCATAGCATTACAAGCTTACCTCAAGAAACAAGAAAAAAGTCAAATAAATAACCTAACTCTACACCTAAAGCCACTAGAGAAGGAAGAAATGAAGAACCCCAGGGTTAGTAGAAGGAAAGAAATCTTAAAAATTAGGGCAGAAATAAATGCAAAAGAAACAAAAGAGACCATAGCAAAAATCAACAAAGCTAAAAGCTGGTTTTTTTAAAAGATAAAATTGACAAACCATTAGCAGGACTCATTAAGAAACAAAGGGAGAAGAACCAAATCAACAAAATTAGAAATGAAAATGGAGAGATCACAACAGACAACACTGAAATACAAAGGATCATAAGAGACTACTACCAGCAGCTCTATGCCAATAAAATGGACAACTTGGAAGAAATGGACAAGTTCCTAGAAATGTATAACTTTCCAAAACTGAACCAGGAAGAAAGAGATCTTAACAGACCCATCACAAGCATGGAAATCAAAACTGTAATCAGAAATCTTCCAGCAAACAAAAGCCCAGGACCAGATGGCTACACAGCTGGATTCTACCAAAAGTTTAGAGAAGAGCTAACACCTATCTTACTCAAACTCTTCCAGAAAATTGCAGAAGAAGGTAAACTGCCAAACTCCTTCTATGAGGCCACCATCACCCTAATTCCAAAACCAGACAAAGGTGCCACACAAAAAAAGAAAACTATAGGCCAATATCACTGATGAACATAGATGCAAAATTCCTTAACAAAATTCTAGCAAACAGAATCCAACAACATATTAAAAAGATCATACAACATGACCAAGTGGGCTTTATCCCAGGGATGCAAGGATTCTTTAATATCTGCAAATCAATCAATGTAATACACCACATTAACAAATTGAAAGATAAAAACCATATGATTATCTCAATAGATGCAGAGAAAGCCTTTGACAAAATTCAACACCCATTTATGATTAAAACTCTCCAGAAAGCAGGAATAGAAGAAACATACCTCAACATAATAAAAGCTATATATGACAAACCCACAGCAAATATTATCCTCAATGGTGAAAAATAGAAAGCATTTGCCCCAAAATCAGGAACAAGACAAGGGTGCCCACTTTCACCACTACTATCCAACATAGTTTTGGAAGTCTTGGCCACAGCAATCAGAGCAGAAAAAGAAATAAAAGGAATCCAGATAGGAAAAGAAGAAGTGAAACTCACATTGTTTGCAGATGACATGATCCTCTGCATAGAAAACCCTAAAGACTCTACCAGAAAATTACTAGAGCTAATCAATGAATATAGAAAAGTTGCAGGATAAAAAATTAACACACAGAAATCCCTTGCATTCCTATACACTAACAATGAGAAAACAGAAAGAGAAATTAAGGAAACAATACCATTCACCATTGCAACAAAAAGAATAAAATACTTAGGAGTATATCTACCTAAAGAAACAAAAGACCTATACATAGAAAACTATAAAACACTGATGAAAGAAAAGAAAGAGGACACAAATAGATGGAGAAATACACCGTGTTCATGGATTGGAAGAAGCAATATTGTCAAAATGACTATACTACCCAAAGCAATCTATAGATTCAATGCAATCCCTATCAAGCTACCAACGGTATTCTTCACAGAACTAGACCAAATAATTTCACAATTTGTATGGAGATACAAAAAACCTCGAATAGCCAAAGCAATCTTGAGAAAGAAGAATGGAACTGGAGGAATCAACCTGCCTGACTTCAGGCTCTACTACAAAGCCACAGTCATCAAGACAGTATGGTACTGGCATAAAGACAGAAATGTAGATCAATGGAACAAAATAGAAAGCCCAGAGATAAATCCACGTACCTATGGACACCTTATCTTCGAAAAAGGAGGCAAGAATATACAATGGAAAAAAGACAACCTCTTTAACAAGTGGTGCTGGGAAAATTGATCAACCACTTGTAAAAGAATGAAACTAGAACACTTTCTCCCAGCCAAGTACTAACCAGGCCCGACCCTGCTTAGCTTCCAAGATCAGACGAGATTGGGCGTGTTCAGGGTGGTATGGCCGTAGACTAGAACACTTTCTAACACCATACCCAAAAATAAACTCAAAATGGATTAAAGATCTAAATGTAAGACCAGAAACTATAAAACTCCTAGAGGAGAACATAGGCAAAACACTCTCCAACATAAATCACAGCAAGATCCTCTATGACCCACCTCCCAGAATATTGGAAATAAAAGCAAAAATAAACAAATGGGACCTAATTAAACTTAAAAGTTTTTGCACAACAAAGGAAAGTATAAGCAAGGTGAAAAGACAGCCTTCAGAATGGGAGAAACTAATAGCAAATGAAGCAACAGACAAAGGATTAATCTCAAAAATATACAAGCAACTCCTGCAGCTCAATTCCAGAAAAATAAATGACCCAATCAAAATATGGGCCAAAGATCTAACACACATTTCTCCAAAGAAGACATACAGATGGCTAACAAACACATGCTCAACATCACTCATTATCAGAGGAAAAAACCTCAGTGAAGTACCATTACACGCCAGACAGAATGGCTGCTATCCAAAAGTCTACAAGCAATAAATGCTGGAAAGGGTGTGGAGAAAAGGGAACACTCTTACACTGTTGGTAGGAATGCAAACTAGTACAGCCACTATGGAGAACAGTGTGGAGATTCCTTAAAAAACTGGAAATAGAACTGCCATATGACCCAGCAATCCCACTCCTGGACATACACACCGAGGAAACCAGATCTGAAAGAGACACATGTACCCCAATGTTCATCGCAGCACTGTTTATAATAGCCAGGACATGGAAGCAACCTAGATGCCCATTAGCAGACAAATGGATAAGAAAGCTGTGGTACATATACACCATGGAATATTACTCAGCCATTAAAACGAATGCATTTGAATCAGTTCTAATGAGATGGATAAAACTGGAGCCCATTATACAGAGTGAAGTAAGACAGAAAGATAAAGACCAATACAGTATATTAACGCATATATATGGAATTTAGAAAGATGGTAATGATAACCCTATATGCAAGACAGAAAAAGAGACACAGATGTATAGAACAGACTTTTGGACTCTATGGGAGAAGGCGAGGGTGGGATGATCTGAGAGAACAGCATCGAAACATGTATATTATCAAGTGTGAAACAGATCACCAGTCCAGGTTGGATGCATGAGACAGTTGCTCGGGGCTGGTGCACTGGGATGACCCAGAGGGATGGGATGGGGAGGAGGTGGGAGGGGGGTTCAGGATGGGGAACACATGCAAATCCATGGCTGATTCATGTCAATGTATGGCAAAAACCACTACAATATTGTAAAGTAATTAGCCTCCAACTAATAAAAATAATTGAGGAAAAAAAAACACAAATAAACTTAGTGTCACTTGTAATCCCACCACACCTTATATTAACATTCTGGGTTATTTCTTTAATCCTTTATATATGTGTGCATAAACATATTATTACTGGTTTGGAGTTTCTTTTGTTGTGGTGGTAGTGTTTTAACTTTTAAGCAAAATTGTGATCATTTTCTTTTATACCTTGTTAGGTTTGTGTTTTACTTAACATGGTAAAAATTCATTTGAGTAAACATTCTTCAGTGACTAAATATTGTATTATAATATGATTGTACCATATTTTTTAAAGCAAACCCATCTTGCTAATCTTTTAGGCTACTTTTGATTTTTCACTGATAAAGTGGTGCAGCAATTCAGTTTTACTGTCCTAGGGTGTAGGACTAAGAAATCAAGAGAGAAGTTATTGAATTTGACATGCTAGGTACTCAGTTTTGTGTATTTTCAGACTTGGGGTAACCAGGCATTTGCCAGCTACAGGTCTTATTATCTATAACAAGGAGTAAATCAGCGCAGCCTGGGCATGTCCCAGTTGCTGAGGTTAGAGGGCTCAAATTCTTACAGAATGTGCTGGGAGTGGACAAGAAGTCCAGGCTGATGTGTAGAGCTGCTGGGGGTTGGGCAGTGGGCAGAGATCTGAGCAGGTAAGGCTCCCAGTGTGCACTGACTGCATATACTGAAAATTGGGGCACATTGTCTGAAAGGAAGTCAGATACTTGGGACTGTCCAGAAATCTGGGGTATTGCATAGGGCGATAGTTCTTTCTCATCTGATAATGAATTTTTACACCCCCTCACAGGGCTAGTGCCAAATACTAAAATTGATGTTAATATAATATTTGTAATTGGGATGTACATAGAAAATCTAGGATGGATATCAATGTAGCTCTTATTCAAGAATGATTTATTAGAGATCCTTGCTTATATCTGATGTAGAAGCTGAATCTAAAGGTGAGATAAGACTAGGAGGGGTTCCCCAACTCAAAAGAACTTCACCACACTAGTACCAGCCCTAAAGTATCTCCTAGTCTCTACCTTATTTTAGCATTCTTTGAATTAAGCTTCACAGGTGATTCAGTAGTAAATTTCTGGGGAAAAGAACTAAAAGACCTCATCTCTTTTTAACTACTCAGCATTCATGAAGATTGGGATTGCTGGCATTACTGTAGCAAACAAGAGGTGTTTGCCGTGATCCAACATAAATGGCAGACCTTTTCAGCATTTCCTAAAGGTGTCAACTTCTTGGAGACCACACTTTTTTGAGACATAACAATCTTTTCAAAATATAGAAAAAGTTACCTAACAACAAATCTTTAACCATAAAAGGGCAAGTAGAAAGAGAATGCAAGAAGTAGTAAGCCCCTTGGATCAAGAGACTTAATTTACTTTTCTTTTTGTGTCAAACTGATTGCAAAGTAATAGTAACAGTAGTAGTAGCTGATGTTTATTTTGAGCCCTGATTGTGTGCTTGTATTTTTTATTATTACCTGATTCACTTCTCCCAGCAGTCCCAAAAGTCATTCAGACAAGGGGCATCATTTGCACAGGGTTATAGAACCCTGACTATTTCTAATCTGAAACTAGAGCTCCAGCAAGCACTTAGCAGTTCTGATCTCATTCGTTACACTTACGGTTTTTTGTCGATGACTTTCCTTGCCTTCGAAGATCATAATTTTTTATGCCAACACTGTTTGAACTTGTATATGTCAAATGGTCACCTCCATATGCAGTCTTTGAAAGGGAAAAGCATACAGTCAAAATGTAATCTGATGAATTAGTTTCATTCCTCCCCCGTTTCTCTCACCTAGCAAATTTCTGTGGACTTGAGGTGAAATTTAAAAATACAGCACAGATAACAACAAAATTATTCTTCTCTGAGAGAGCTTAATATGCATTTCTGACCCTGCTGTGTATACTTGCTCTGTTGTTCCTGAAGTCACCAAAGCTTATTCTGGTTATTCCAGAGCTGGGAACACTTCAGTCTGATGACTTTCAGATAAAAGAAGATTAAAGACAAAACTAAATGTATGTATGTATCAGTAATTTGCTGTTTAACTTTTACCCCACTCTTAGTTTCAGGGGACCTCCAAGAAGGGTATCAGTCGACTGGATAAACAGATGAGAAAGTTCACAGACATCAGGAAAAAAGCAGATCTGCACACGCAGTAAAAATCAGCATCGAGGGCAATAAAATGCCCTTGTGACTGCCTGGGAGGTTCCCCATCGCTACTCAGGAAATGCGCAATGAACTCTTTGGAGAAAGATGATATTTTAAAAACTTTTTTAGTGTACCTGTAAATGATTCAGCTTGTATCAAATGTCATAGGATTCGCATTTCTCTCAGTTATATTTAAAACCATTTGTTGTGCACTTTGTACAGAAGAATAGCAGTCATACTTCTATAAACTTTACACAATAAAATTCCATTCTGGTTTTGGGGGGCTGTCTCTTCATTGTCTTCAAGGGTGCATTCTCTACCGGGGTGAAAATTGGTTCTTGGTGAGTGAAGAAAAATTGCAGCTGTTACAGAGGTTTGACCCTTCAAAGCTCAACCTTCCAACTCCGGTATGGTGTGGCCTCCGTCCTTGTTCCTCACCGTGCGCTTCTTAAGACCCTTGGGACTTCCTGGGTACTAGGAATGTCTTTGTGTCGCTAATGAGGCGAGTCATGGTAGACCCCTGGATAACTAGGATGGGGGCTGGTCACCAGAAAGGACCTACCACAGAGGGTTGGAATTTGGGGCAGGCCCCATGGTGGGTGGGTGGGGACCCTGGAGATTGACCTGACCTCGTTGTAATGCCCCATGTTGTAACCAGTCGTGCCCAAATAATGAAGCCTCAGTTAAAAACTCGAGACACAGGCTCAGTGGAGCTTCCTGACTAGTGAACACTGATGTGCTGCAGTGGCGATGTGCCTTGATTCCACAAAGAAAGGGTGCAGAAGCTCTGCGTTTCCTCCCGGACCTTACCGCATCTTCCATGTGTCTTCATTTGGTCGATCCTCATTTGAATACTTTATAATGAAACTCATTATAAGGACTTCCCTGGTGGCTCAGATGGTGAAAGCGTCTACCTACAATGCAGGAGACCCAGGTTCGATCCCTGGGTCGGGAAGATCCCCTGGAGAAGGAAATGGCAACCCACTCCAGTACTCTTGCCTGGAAAATCCCATGGACGGAGGAGCCTGGTGGGCTACAGTCCATGGAGTCACAGATTCGGACACGACTGAGCGACTTCACCTTCACTTCACCCATACCCCACCCCTTGTTTGTTGAGAATTTTTGAATCTGTATACTTCAAGGATATTGGTCTGTAGTTTTTCTTGTCCTGTATAATCTTTCTCTGTTTTTGGCATCAAGATAATGCTGGCCTCAGAATTTGGATCTTGGAAGTGTTCCCTCCTCTTCAGTTTATTTTGGAATCATTTGAGGAGGATTCATGTTAATTGTTTTCATGTTTGATAGAATTCACCAGTGAAGCCATCTTGTCATGGGCTTTTCTTTGTTGGGTGGTTTTTTTTAAATTACCATTTCAATCTCTTTACTAATTACAGGTCTATTTATATTTCTGTTTTTTCATATTTCTATTTTGGCCCATTGTGTTTCTAGGAATTTGTCCATTTTTATCTAGGTTATCCTGTTTTGACACACAGTTCATAGTACTCCCTCATAATTCTTTTTATTTCTGTAAAGTTAATAGTAATATCCCTTCCTTGATATCTGATTTTAGTTATTTAGTCTTTTTTTTAGTCAGTCTAACTAAAGTTCATTTTGTTGATCTTTTCAATGATCCAACTCTTTGTTTTGTGTTTTTTTTTCTTTTTTTCTATTATAAATTTTATCTCTGCTCTAATCTTCATCATTGCTTTTGCTCTAGGTTTAGTTTGTCATTCTTTTTCTAGTTTTTTAAGGTGTAAAATTAGGTTACTGACTTAATGTTTTTTAATTAAAAATTTACAACTATAAATTTATCTCAGCATTACTTTTGCCGCATCTCGTAAGTTTTCATATGTTGTGTTTTCATTTTCATTTATCTCAAGGTATTTTCTAACTTTGAGGATGATTTCTTTGACCCATTGGTTGTTTAAGGATGTACTGTGTAAATTTCACATACTTGTGGAGCTTCCAGTTTTCTTCTTGCTATTGATTTCTTTAGTTTTATCCATTATGATTAGATATAGAATAGATGCTTTGTATGGTTTCAGTCTCCCTGGCAAATCCCATGGATGGAGGAGCCTTGTAGGCTGCAGTCCCTGGGGTCGCTAAGAGCTGGACACGACTGAGCAACTTCACTTTCACTTTTCACTTTCATGCATTGGACAAAGAAATGGCAAGCCACTCCAGTGTTCTTGCCTGGAGAATCCCAGGGATGGGGGAGCCTGGTGGGCTGCCATATATGGGGTTGCATAGAGTTGGACACGACTGAAGTGACTTAGCAGCAGCAGCAGCAGCAGTATGGTTTCAGTCTTTAAATTTTATTAGGACTTGTTTGTGGCAGCCTTACCTATCATCTACCCCAGAGAATATTCCATATGCACTTGAGAGCTATTGTTCAGTAACACATTTTTGTATATGTCTGCTAGGTCTAATTGATCTCTAGCGTTATTCAAGGCTTCCATTTCCTTATTGATCTTCTATCTTGCTGTTCTATCCATTATTGAAAGGGGGTTTTGAAGTTTTCTTCTATCTTTTTAAATCTATTTCTCCCTTTAATTTTGCCAATAAGAAATTATTGCTTCACACATTAGGAGCTCTGATGTTTGGTACATATGTTTATAAATGTTTTATCTTCTTGGTGAATTAATTAATTAATGTCCTTCTTTGTCTCTTAGGACAGATTTTGACTTAAAAGTCTATGTTGTGTATGAAGTGTGTGAAGGTTCCCTTTTCTCTGTATCCTTACCAACACTTGTTATTTGTTGTGTTTTTGATAATAGCTTTTCAGGTGTGTGGTGGTGATATCTCATTGTGGTTTTGATTTGCATGTACCTGATGATTAGTGACATTGAGGATCTTTTTGTGTGACTGTTGTCCAGCATGGTGTTTTCTTGGCAAAAGTGTCTATTCAGATCTTCTGCCCATTTTTTAATCACATTGGGTTTTCTTTTTTTTTTTTTTTTTGGTTAAATTTATTCCTAGATATTTTATTCTTTTTCATGTGGTTGTAAATGGAATTGTTTTCTTAATTTCTCTTTCTGATAGTTTGTTGTTAGTGTATAGAATTTCAACAGATTTTTCTATATTAACTTTGTATCCTACAACTGAATTCATTGATGAGCTTTAGTAATTTTTGGTGGTGTCTTGAGGGTTTTCTATGTATCATGTCATCTGCAAACAGTGACAGTTTTGCTTCTTCCTTTCCAATTTAGATTTTTATTTCTTTTTCTTATCTAATTGTTGTGGCTACAACTGCCAATACTATATTGAATAAAAGTGCCAAGACTAGGCATCCTTGTCTTGTTCCTGATCTTAGAGGAAATGATTTCAGCTTTTCATTGTTGTGTATGCTGTTAAGCTATGAGCTCATCATATGGCCTACATTTTGTTGAGGTATATTCCTGCTGCACCCACTTTTTGGAGACTGTATCATAAATAGATACTGCGTGTGTGTGCTAAGTCACTTCAGTCGTGTCCTGACTCTTATAACCCTATGGACTATAGCACACCTGGCTCCTCCATCCATGGGATTCTCCAGGCAAGAATACTGGAGTTGATTGCCATGCCCTCCTCCAGGGGATCTTCCTGACCCAGGAATCAAACCTGTCTCTCTTATGTCTCCTGCAATTTTTTTCAAAGAATCACTCATAGTTTCATTTATCTTTTCTAGTAATTTTTTAGTCTCTTTTTCATTTATTTCTGCTCTGATCTTTATCATTTCTTTCTTTATGGTAACATTGGGCTTTGTTTTCTTTTTCTAGTTTCTTTAGGTGTAAGGTTAGGTTGTTTATTTGAAATTTTTCTTGTTTCTTGAGGTCAAGGCTTATACTGCTATAAACTTCCCCTTTAGAACCACTTTCATTGCATCCCATAAATTTTGGGTCAATGTGATCTCAAATAAAAAAAACAAATTTTTATTTGTTTTCAATTGTTCCCAGGTGTTTTTTGATTCCCTCTTTGATTTCTGTTGTGCTTCATCAGTTATTTAGTAGCATATTGTTTATCCTAAGTGAATGTGATTTTTCCAATTTTATTCTTGCAGTTGATTACTAGTCTCATAGCATTGTGGTTGAAAGTGATGCTTTGTATGGTTTCAGTTTTCTTAAATTTACTGAGAATTGTTTTGTGACCTGGCATGTGATCTGTCCTGGAGAATGTTCTATGTGTACCAAAATGTATCCTGCTGCTTTTGGATGCAGTGGAGTGTGTGTATATATAATGTGTGTATCTGTCTGGAATAATCTGTTATTTGAGGCCAGTGTTCCCTTAATTGATTTTCTGTGTAGATGATCTGCCCATTGATGTAAGTGGGGTTTTAAAGTTCCCTTCTATTATTGTGTTACTGTCAATTTCTCCCTTTATGTGTATTAATATCTGCTCTATATATTCAGATGCTTCTATTTTGGGTGCATATATATTTGCAATTGTTATATCTTCTTGGATTGACCCCTTGAGCATTATGGAATATCCTACCTTTTCTCTAGTTACAGTTCTTGTCTTAAAGTCTATTTTGTCTGATACAAGTATTGCTATCCCAGCTTTCTTTTTGTTTCTATTTACAGGGAATACCTTTTTCCATCTCCCTGCTTTCAGTCTGTTTCTGTCTTTAGCGCTGAAATGAATCTCTTATAGATACTGTACACATACCTTTTGTTTTTTTATTCATCCAGCCACTCTGTATCTTTGATTGGTCCATTTAGTCTATTTACATTTAAAGTAATTATTGATAGGTATGTACATATACCATTTTGTAAATTGCTTTGAGGATTTTGGTGTTTTTTTTTCTTTTTTGTTCTTTTGTTTTCTTCCTTTGTGATTTAATGACTATCTTTAGTATTATGTTCAAATTCCTTTCTTCCTGTATCTATGTCTGTTACAAATTTTTGCTTTATGATTACTGTGAGGTTTATATATCGCAATCTCTACACAATATGTGGTTGTTTTAAGTTGCTGATCTCTTAAGTTCACATGCATTTTTAACAACCCTGCATTTTTATTCCTTATCATGTTTACTGTTTTTGCATCATGTTTTTTGTTTGTGATTCCCTACTTATCATGGGTATAGATGCTTTTACTCCTTTTGTCTTTAACCTTTTAGCTTTACATGTGTTGAGGAAGAGAGCAAATTAGCCAAGATGGTGTGTTCAGACTCTCTCGCTCCATGTTTTGTAAATAATGACTGTGTAACAACTGAGATCACTTATTACAATGCACATGCATGTCATGAGGTACTCGCTTGGTCATAAGCTACTTTGTGCTGTAGGGATAGGAGCTCCACCTAGAAAGTGGTTTCATTCACTGCTGCGTTATAGCTGTGTCCATGGGGTCACTCACGAGAGAACAGAATTCTGGTACGGCTGCTGTGCCAGCCAGGAGAGAATAAATGTAGTTCTGTCTGTAGTTCCTACAGCTCTTCATGTCTTCTTCCAGCCTCTTAGTTCACACCTTGCCTACCCTGGGTTTAACAAACAGTGTGGACAGTGTAAGCAGCAAGACTGTTGGCACTGTGAGCAGGATCAGCAATACAGTTTGGTTGATTTACTCCCTTTACATATATTTGCATTTACCAATGAGCTTTTTCTTTTCATAATTTTCATGAATTATGAAATCATGAAAGACAGGCCTTTTCTTTTTCACTTAGAGAAGTACCTTTAACATTTTTTGTAAAGTTGGTCTGGTGGTGATGAACTCTCTTAGCTTTTGCTTGTCTATAAAGCTTTTGGTGTCTCCATCAGATCTGAATGAAAGCCTTGCCAGTATTAGTTGTATTTTTTTCCTTGGCATCTCTTTAACCATATCATGCCACTCCCTTCTGGCCTGCAGGGTTTCTGCTGAAAAATCTGCTGACAGCCTATGGGAGCTCCCTTGTATCTAATTTAACTGCTTTTTCCCTTGCTGTTTTTACTATTCCCTCTTTATCTTTAATTTTTCCCATTTTAATGGCAGTGTGTTTCTTTCTGTGTAGTCTTCTTTGGGTTGATCCGGTTTGGGACTCTGCTTCCTCGATCTAGATGTCACTTTTCTTTCCCAGGTAAGTTGCCTATCTCCACTTCACTTAGTTCTTGTATTTTATCCTGTGCCTTCATTTGGAATATATTCCTCTGTTGTCTCATTTTGTCTAATTTTCATTTTTATCTCTATGTATTTGGTAGGTTTTTTAGAGTCCCATACAGGATAAACCCTAGGAGAAACATACCAAGACACATTTTAATCAAACTAACAAAAGCTAAATACAAAGAAAAAATATTAAAAGCAATGAGAGAAAAGCAAAAAAATAACATACAAAGGAATCTCCATAAGACTGTCAGGTGATTTTTCAGCAGAAAATCTGCAGACCAGAAGGGAGTGGCAAGATATATTTAAAGTGATAAAAGGGGAAAACCTACAACCAAGGTTACTTTACCCAGCAAGGATCTCATTCAGATTGAATCAAGAAAAGCTTTACAGACAAGCAAAGGCTAAGAGAACTCAGCACCACCAAATCAGCCTGACAACAAATGATAGAGGAGCTTCTCTAGGCAAGAAACACAAGAGAAGAAAAAGACCAACAAAAACAAAATCAAAACAATTAAGAAAATGGCAATACATATTGATAACTACCTTAAAAGTAAAGCATTTAAAAGACATAGACTGGCTGAAAGGATGCAGAAACAAGAACTGTGTATATGCGGCTCACAAGAAACCCACTTCAGACCTAGGAACATATACAGACTGAAAGTGAGGGGATGGAAAAAGATATTCCATACAAATGGAAGTAAAAATAAAACTGGAATAGCAATACTCATATCAAACAAAATAGACTTTAAAATAAAAACTGTTAGATAAGAAAGGACACTACATAATGATCAAGTGATCAATCCAAGAAGAACATATAACAATTATAAATTATACACCCAACATAGGAACACCTCAGTACATAAGACAAATGCTAGCAACAATAAAAGGGGAAACTGACAGTAACACAATAATAGTAGGGGACTTTCACACCCCACTGAAACAGAAAATCAATAGGGAGACACAGACCTTAAATGACACATTAGACCAGATAGACCTAATTGATAGCTAGAGGACATTCCATCCAAAAGCAGCAGAATACACTTTTTATCAAGTGCACACAGAACACTCTCCAGGATAGAAAAAGTATCAAACAAACAACGTAACCTTATATTTAAAGCAACTAAGAAAGGAATAACAAATACATCAAAGTTAGTAGAAGTAAAAAAAACTCATAAGGATCAAAGCAGAAATAAATGAAGAAGAAATGAAGAAAATAATAAAAGCTGGCTCTTTGAGAAGATAAACTAAACTGACAAACCATTAGCCTGATTCATTAAAAATAAAAGAAAGAAGACTAAAATCAATAAAATTAGAAATGAAAAAGAAGTTACAGCAGACAATGCAGAAATACAGAGGCTCATAAGAGATTTGTATGAGCAACTATTTGCCAATAAAATGGACAGCCTGGAAACAAAATGGACAAATTCTTAGAAAAGTACAATCTTCCAAGACTGAACCAAGAAATAGAAACTATAAATAGACTGATCACAAGCACTGAAACCGAAACTGTGATAAAAAATCTTCAAAACAAAGCCCAGGCCCAGATGACTTCACAGGAAAATTCTATCAAACATTGAGAGAAAAGCTAAAACCTGTCCTTCTCAAACTCTTCCAAAAAATTGCAAAGGGAGGTACACTCCCAAACTCATTCTATGAGGCCACCATCACCCTGATACCAAAATCAGATAAAAATCAGAAAAAAAAAAATAATTACAGGCCAATATCACTGATGAATATAGATGCAAAAATTCTCAACAAAATACTAGCAAATAGAGTCCAACAACACAATAAAATGATCATACACCATGATCAAGAGGGGTTTATCCCATGGATGCAAGGATTCATCAATATACACAATAATGTGATACACCATATTAACAAATTGAAAGATAAAACTATATGATAATCTCAACATACAGAAAAAGCTTTCAACAAAATTCAACACACATTTATGATAAACTGTAGAAAATAGGTGTAGAAGGAAACTACCGCAACATAATAAAGGCAAACCCATAGTAAACCCATAGTAAACATTATTCTCGTGGTGAAAAACTGAAAGCATTTCCTCTAAGATCAGAAACAAGACAAGGATGATCACTCTTGAAACTGTAATTCAACCTAGTTTTGGAAGTCCTAGCCATGGCAATCAGAGAAGAAAAAGAAATAAAAATTCAGATTGGAAAAGAAGAAAAATCCTGTTTGCAAACATGATACTACCTTAAGATACCATCAGAAAATTACTAGACCTAATCCATGAATTTAATAAAGTTGCAGTATAGAAAATTAATACACAGAAATCCCTTGCAATCCTAAACTAAAATGGAAAGTCAAAAAGAAATTAAAAAGTCAATCCCACTCACCATTGCAAGAAAAAGAATAAAATACCTAGGAATAAATATACCTGAGGAGACCGAAGACCTGTATGCAGAAAACTATAAGACACTGATGAAAGAAATCAAAGAGGAAGTAAACAGATGGAAAGAATATATCATGTTCTTGGATTATAAGAATCAGTATTGTGAAAATTGATTATACTACCCAAAATAATCTACAGATTCAATGAAATCCTTATCAAATTACCAATGGCATTTTCCACATAACTAGAACAAAAATTTTTACAATCTGCATGGAATCACAAAGATCCCAAATAGCCAAAGCAATCTTGAGAAAGAAAAATGGAGCTGGAGAAATCAACAATTCTGACCTCAGACTATAGTACAAAGCTACAGTCATCAAGACAGTATGGTACTGGCACAAAAACAGAAATACAGTTCCATGGGACAAGATATAAAGCCCAGAGAAAGACCTACACATCTATGGGCACTTTTTCTTTGACAGAGGAGACAAAAATATACAATGAAGAAAAGACAGCCTCTTCGATAAGTGGTGCTAGAAAAACTGGACAGCTCATGTAAAAGAATAAACATAAACACTTCCTAACATCATACACAAAGATAAAATAGATTAAATATCTAAATTTAAGGCCAGAAACTATAAAACTCTTAACAAGAAAACATAGGCAGAACACTCTTGATGTAAATCACAGTAAGATCCTCTTTGACCTACCTCCTAGAGTAATGGAAATAAAAACAAACAAATGGGACCTAATTAAACTTGAAAAGTTTGCACAGCAAAGGAAACTATAAACAAGATGAGAAAACAACTCTCAGAATGGGAGAAAAGAATTGCAAATGAAGCAAGTGACAAAGGATTATCTCCAAAATATATGAGCAGCTCATGAAGCTCAATATCAGAAAAACAACCAAATCAAAAAATGGGTGGAAGAGCTAACAGACATTTCTCCAAAGAAGACATACAGATGGCCAACAAAGACATGAAAAGATGTTCAATATCACTCATTATTAGAGAAATACAAATCAAAACCACAGTGAGGTATCACATCACACAGATCAAAGTGGCCATCATCAAAAAATCTACAAACAACATTCTAAACCAATCATCAATCGAGAATAAATAAATATTTTTAAAATCTACACACAATAAAGACTGGAGAGGATGTGGAGAAAAGGGAACCCTCTTGCACTGTTAGTGGGAATGTAAATTTGATATAACCACTATGGAGAACAGTATGGAGATTCCATTAAAAACTAGGAATAAAACTACCTTTGACATAGAAATCCCACTACTGGGCATATACCCTGAGAAAACCATAATACAAAAAGACTCATGTATCCCATGGGACTTCCCTGGTGGCATAGTGGATAAGAATCCACCTGCCAATGCAGGGCACATGGGTTCAATCCCTGGCCGGGGAAGATTCCACATGCTGTGGAACAGCTGAGCCCATGCACTAGAGCCCACGAGTGACAACTGCTGAGCCCACGTGCTGAAACTACTGCAGCCTGCATGCCTAGAATCTGTGTTCCACAACAAGAGAAGCCACCACAATGAGAAGCCCGTGAGCCACAACAAAGCAGCCCCCGCTTGCCTCAACTAGAGAAAGCCTGCACAAATTAACAAAGACCCAGCATTGCCAAAAATAAATAAATGAAATTACAAAAAGACACGTGTACCACAGTATTCACTGCAGCACTATTTACAGTAGCAAGGACATGAGAGGAACCTAGATGTCCATCAACAGATGAGTGGATAAAGAAGTTGTGGTACATGTACACAATGGAATATTGCTCAACCATAAAAAGCTATGAATTTGAGTTAGTTGAACTGAGGTGGGTGAACCTAGAGCCTGTTATACAGAGTGAAGTAAGTCAGAGAAAAACAAATATCATATATTAACTCATATATACGGGGTTTAGAAAAATGGTACTGATGGTACTATTTTCAGGGCAGGAATAGAGACACAGAGAGAATGGACTTGTGGACATGGCAGGGGAAGAAGAGGGTGGTACAATTAAGAGCGTAGCATTGAAATATATACATAACCTTATGTAAAATAGATAGCTAGCGGGAAGTTCCTGGATAACACAGGGAACCCAGGCTGTGATGACCTAGAAGGGTGGGATGGGGGTAGGCTTGGAAGGGGGGCTCAAAAGGGAGGGGATATATGTATACTCATGGCTTATTCATGGGCTTCCCAGGAGGCATTAGTGGTGAAGAACCCACCTGCCAAGGTAGGAGACATAAGAGATGTGGGTTTGATCCCTGGGTCAGGAAGATCTCCTAGAGGAGGGTATGGCAGCCCATTCCAGTATTCTTGCCTGGAGAATCCCAAGGACAGAGAAGCCTAGCAGGCTGCAGTCCATAGGGTTGCACAGAGTTGCACACAACTGAAGTGACTTAGCACACATGCACACGCATGGCTGATTTACGCTGTTATACAGCAGAAACCAACACAACATTGTAAAGCAATTATCCTCCAACTTAAAAAGACACAACAGATACCCTAATTCTCATTGCAGCACTGTTTACAATAGCCAGGACATGAAAACAGCCTAAATGTCCATCAACAGATGAATGGATAAAGAAACTGTGATATATATACATATATATGTATATATATATATGCATGCATATATATGTGTGTAATGGAATATTGCTCAGCCATATAGAGGAATGAAATTGCGTCATTTGTAGAGATGTGGATGGACCTAGAATGTGTTATATAGAGTGAAGTAAGTCATAAAGAGAAAAACATATATTGTATATTAACATATATATGTGGTATCTAGAAAAATGGTACAAATGAACCTATTTGCAAGGCAAGAAAAGAGATGCAGACATAGAGAAGGGACATGTGGACATGGGTGGGAGAGGACGGTGGGATGAACTGGAGATTAGGATTGACATATAAACACTCCCAGATATAAAAGAGATGACTAGTGGGAGCCTGCTATATAGTACAGGGAGCTCACTCGGTGTTCTTTGATGACCTAGATAGGTGGATATGGGGGTGGGAGGGACGTCTAAGAGGAAGAGGATATATTTATACACATAGCTGATTAACTTCATCATACAGCAGAAACTATCACAGCATTGTAAAGCAATTATACTGCAATTTTAAAAAGAATAAGTGTAAAACACTTACCACAGTGCCTGTTGATATTATACAAATTCAATAAACTTATTATGGAGAAATTAGATAATCAATTCTCTCCAAAACTGATCTATAAATTTACTGCAATACCAATAAAAATACTAGCAGACTTTTTCATAAAATATGATAAGCCAATTCTAAAACCTATATGGAAATGAAAAGCCAAAATACTCTGAAAAATAATGTTGAATTAATTTAGCTTTACAGTAATTACATCATTTAAAGGCTTATTATAAAGCTACAATAATCAAAACTGTGGTATTGGCATAAAGAGGGACAATTAGATCAATGGAGTGAAATAGACTCGTATGATTTTTGGCTAGGGAATTCAATGAAAAAGGGTAAGCTTTACAAGAAATAAATCTTTGCAAGAAATCTTTTCAACAATTGGATACCCAAAAAATTAAATCTCTTGCTTTACCTCACTACCACATACAAAAAGTAACCCAAAATGGAAGTGTAGAACTTCTCCAGATCTTCCCAACCCAGGGGTCGAGCCAGGATGTCCTGAGATTGTAGGCAGGATTCTTTATTATCTGAGCCACCAGGGAAGCCCATAGATAATCACTAAAACTACAAAACTTCTTGGAGAAAATTTTAGTGACCTTGAGTTTGGCAAAGATTCTTAAACCTAACACACACAAAAAAACACACTGTAAAGGAAAAAAATCAATAAATTGGACTTCTTCAAAACAACTTTTGATCTTAAAAAAACATCATTAGTTTTCAACCTGGCATGTAAGAAGTTTGAAAGTCATCATTGCTGACCTCAAGAAAAAAATGTGAACAAACTGGAAATGAAAAACTATTCTCAGATCCAGCAGAGTTTCGAGGTCACGACCTCTGCTCACAAAATTAAAGCGACAGGCAGATACAGAGAATCATAACTTATAGGAGCAGAACCTCTAAGGAATTAACACCAGGGCAGGAAAAGCTAAACTGCAATTGGTTTGCTGGAGGCTAAGTGAAAATAGTTTGAGAATTACCACCCACCTGCCCCTTCAATGCCACCCCACCAGTTTTCTGAGGTTCTTCTCCAGAAACCTTACCAAGCCCTCAGAGAAAAAAAATCCCCTCATGCTTCTGGCAGACAGAGGGAAAATGACCATTTTGCACTTGATATTGGTCGAAAGGATGAGAAGCAATGAAAATGGCCATTTTGAAGTATGCAGAGAGCACTCTGTCCTAAGAAGGCCTGCCCTCCAGAGAAAGTGGTTTAGCAGAGCTCAGCTGACCTGGAGGAAGGGAAATACCTAACTACAGCCTCCTCTAAGCTTCTGTCTGGGTGAAGAAGAATACCCAACTTCAGCCCCCTCCAGCCTTCCTGTCTCTCCTAACAGAGAAAAAAGTGACTGGAAAGCACTTGTGAAGATCCCAGTCCAGGATCACAAGCCCATTAAGAGGCTGACACATAATCACAGTCCTATAGGACACTCCCCTCTTTCCACACTGTACAACCACGTCAATAGAGATCCTGTTTAATGACAGGGGATACAACTAAAAGAAGTGGGTCCCAGATGTAACCTAAGACGGCTCCCAGGAAACCCAAAGGCAACCGGGGAGACAAAGCAAAGACTCCAGAGGGAGTTTTATCCTCTGACACCTACGTCTGTGTGTGTGTGCGCTCAGTTGGGTCTGACTCTTTGTGACCCCGTGGACTACAGCCTGCCAGGCTTCTCTGTCCATGGGATTTCCCAGGCAAGAGTACTGGAGGGGGTTGCCATTTCCTTCTCCAGGGGATCTTCCCCACCCAGGGATCAAACCTGAGTCTTTTGCTTCTCCTGCATTAGCAGGCAGATTTTTTTTTTTTTTTTTTAAGCAGGCAGATTTTTTACCACTGCACCATACAGCCTAACCCATAAGTAGATAAACATAAAGCCTCACATAAAAGCCCATTTACTTCAATTCATTTTTAACCAGTACCTTCCACTGACCTTCAACAAAAAATTACAAATCATACTAAAAGACAGGAAACACATTTTGAAGAGACAGAGTAAGCATCAGAATAAAATTTGGATATGACAGAGATGTTGAAATTACCAGGTTGGAATTTTTTTTTAATTTGATTCATATGGTAAGGATTCCAATGAGAAAAGGGCACAACATGCAAGAACAAGCAGAAAAATGGAAACTAAGAAAGAATCAAGTGGAAATACTTGGAATCCAAAAATCTGTAACAGAAGTGAAGAATGCTTTTGACGAACTTATCAATAAACTGTACTAGCCCAGGAAGGAACCCAGAGCTTAAAGATTTGTCACTAGAAATTTCCAAAACTGAAAAGCAAGGAGAAAAAATAATGGAACAGAATATCCAAGAAAGATGAAAGTTTCAAAAGGTGTAGCATGTGTAATTGGAATACCAGAAGAAGAAAGAAAGAGAAGAAATATTGGAATTAACAATGACTGAGAATTTTCAAAATTAATTTCAGACAACAAATAACAGATATAGGAAGCCTAGAAAACACCAAGTATGATAAATACTGGAAAAAAAAAACAAACTAAAACAACCCTACATCTATGTATAGTATATTCAAACTACAGAAATCAAAGGCAAAGAGAAAAGTTGAAAATCCAAAGGGGGAAAGCACATTACCAATAGAGGAACAAGGATGAAAAATTACATCAAAATTCTCTTCAGATACCATGTGGGCAAGAAGAGAGTGATGTAAAATATTTAAAGTATTGAAAGAAAAACCTAGAAAAACCACCAACCTAGAATTCTGTATCCAGAAAATTATCATTGAAAAGTGAAGGGGAAAAAAAGACTTTCTCAGGGAAAAAGAGAGAGAGAGGGCTTCCCTGGAGGCTCAGTGGTAAAGAATCTGCCTGCCAATGCAGGAGACACGGTTTCAATCCCTGGCTGGGAAAATCCCGCGTGCTGTGGAGCAACTCACCAGGCGCAGCACAGCCATCGAGCCTGTGCCCTGGAGCCTGGGAGCAGCAACCACAGCCCACGTGCCACAGCTGCTGAAGCCTGTGCTCCAAGCCAGAGAGGCCACGCAACGAGAAGCCCATGCATTGCAATAGGGAGCAGTTCCCACTTGCCACAACTAGAGCAAAGCCCATGCAGCAGTGAAGGCCCAGCACAGCCATAATTAATTAATAAAGTTGAGGGAAACTGTTGCCAAGAGATCAGCCTTGTAGGAAATGTGAAAAACAAATTTTTCAAAGACAAGCAAATGTATATACAGGTCAAAAACTCATATCTGGGACTTCCCTGGGGGGTCCAGTGGCTAAGACTCCATGCTCCTAATGCAGGAGGCCAGGTTCGATCCCTGGTCAGGGAACTAGAACCTACATGCCATAACTAAGAGTTCATATGCTGCAACTAAGACCTGGCACAGCCAAGTAAATAAACAAATATAAATATTTTAAAAACTTACATCTGCAAAAGGAAGAGAAGAAATAAAGGTAAATTAAAATATTTGAGCTTTCTTTTTTTCAATTGATCTAACATTTTGTTCCAAATAGTAATAGTGATTATAGATTATGGATAAGTGAAGTGAATGACTGCAGTGTTATAAAAGATGGAGAGAGAAATCAGGAACACTCTATTATAAGATATTTACTTGCACTATCCATAAACTGGTATAGTGTTAACTTGAAAGAAGACTTAGATTGGATGTAAATATATATTGCAAACTCAAGGGAAACAAAAATTCTAATTTGTTTCAAAAGTATAGTTAATATGCTAAGTGGGTCACCAGCCCAGGTGAGATGCATGAGACAAGTGCTCGGGCCTAGTGCACTGGGAAGACCCAGAGGAATCGGGTGGAGAGGGAGGTAGGAGGGGGGGTCGGGATGGGGAATACGTGTAAATCTATGGCTGATTCATATCAATGTATGACAAAACCCACTGAAAAAAAAATAAATAAAGGAGAAATTGGAAAAAAAAATATGCTAAGTGGGGAGAAGAAGAAGAATATAATAGTTAAGACCAGATAAGTAAGAAAATGTTGGAAGAAAATAAATAACAAGGACAATGAATAGAAAACAGGAGTCTGCATAAAACATTAAGATACAGATAGATTAAAGGAATGGAGAAAAATACACCATACTAACACTAATCAAAAGAAAGTTGGAATAGTTATGTAAAATTCAGACAATACAGACTTCAGACCAAGAAAAAAATATCATGCTTATTGTGAATAAAAACTAGTATAGCTACTTCGGGAAGACAGCTTTGCAGTTTCTTACAAACTAAACATAATCATGCCATACAATCCAGCAGTCATGTTCTTTGGTATTTTTCCAAATGTTAATTTATGTTACCATAATTTGAAAACTTACATTCATACAAAAACCTGCACACAGATGTTTACAGCAGCTTTATTCATAATTGCCAAAACCTACAAGCAATCAAGAGGTCATTCAATACAGAAATAAACCATGGAACATCCAGACAATGACATATTATTCAGCAATAAAAAGAAATGAGCTCTCAAGACATGGAAAGATGTGAAGGAAACTTAAATGCATATTGTCTAGTGAAAGAAGACAATCACAAAAGGCTCCATACTGTATGACATTCTGGAAAAAAGGCAAAACCATGGAGATAGTAAAAAGATCAGTGGTTGCTAGGAGCTTGGAGGAAGGGAGAGAAAGATGAGTATGTGGAACATGGGATTTTTAAAACTGAAAATATTTTGTATGATATTGTAATGTTGGATACATTTCATTATATGTTTGTCAGAACCCATACAAAGCAAAACACAAAGATTGAGCCCTAATGTGAGTTATAGACTTCAGTTAATAATGGGCTGCCCTGGCGGCTCAGATGGTAAAGAATCTGCCTGCAATGCGGGAGACCTGGGTTAATTAATAATAATGTGTCAGTGCTGACTCATTAGTTATAACATATCACACCAAAGCAAGTTGTTAACAATAGGGGAAACTGGTGATGGTGAGGGGGTGGGGGGAATACGTGGGAACTCTGTACCTTCCATTCAATTTTTCTGCAAAACTAAAACTGTTCCTTAAAAAGTCTATTAAAATTGTAAGTGTAGCAGCCATTCTGCCCCTACCCCAGCTCCCACCCCAAAGAATTTGCTGATTAAAGAGACTAGATCAGTTCCGTCACTCAGTCGTGTCTATGACTCTTTGTGACCCCGTGGACTGCAGACACCAGGCTTCCCTGTCCATCACCAGCTCCCAGAGCCTGCTCAAACTTATGTCCATTGAGTCGGTGATACCATCCAACCATCTCATCCTCTGTCGTCCCCTTCTCTTCACAACTTCAATCTGTCCCAGCATCAGGATCTTTTCCAATGAGTCAGTTCTTTGATCAGGTGGCCAAAACTTCAGCTTCAGCATCAGTCCTTCCATTGAATACTCAAGACTGATTTCCTTTAGGATTGATAGGTTTGATCTCCTTGCAGTCCAAGGGACTGTCAAGAGTCTTCTCCAACACCACAGTTCAAAAGCGTTGATTCTTTGGCATTCAGCTTTTTTTTTAGTCCAACTCCCACATCCATACATGACTACTGGAAAAACCATAGCTTTGACTATATGGATCTTTGTTGGCAAAGTAATGTCTCTGCTTTTTAAAGATTAAAGAGACTAGTGGGGTTCTAAATGGTGGAGCATAGTCTCCCTTAGTCTTAGGTTCTAGGAGACAAACTTCTCACCAGAAAAAGGGCCTGCCTCTAACAACCTTCCAGTCTCCTTCTTAAGATATTTGCTAAATTTGGAAGGCACATTGGTGGGAGTAGCAGTGGGGAGAAGACTGAAGAGAAATTTAAAATTGCCAAAGGGAACAATAACCTCCTGCATCTTTGGGGTGGACAAGACAGACCTGTCAGGCTCTCAGTCCAAAGCTGAGAGTGTCTCACTAGGAAGTATTTGAAATCTGATGGGCTCTGATTTTAACTAAAGCTGCCGTCCAACTTCATCACAGCTTAGTTCTTCCTGCTCCTCTTCTTTATTTCATTGAAGTATAGTTGATTTACAATGTGTTAATTTTTGCTTTTTAGCAAAGTGATCCAGTTAGATAGATAGATACATTCTTTTTCATATTATTTTTCATTATGGTTTATCACAGGATATTGAATATAATTCCCTGTGCTATAGAACAAGTAGGACCTTGCTGTTTATCCATCCTATAATAATAGTTTGCATCTTCAGCTTAGTTATTGATTGACTAGAAATGGAAAAGATTTTCTGATAGGAAAAAATAAATTCTTCAGTTGCTGGTTCCTTTACAAACACTTTTCAGCATAGTTTTAAAAATTATGAGACAGACAAAGAAACAGGAAATGTAACCAATAATCAAGAGGAAAAAAGCCAATATATGTAGACTCATCAATGATCCAGATGTTGGGATAGATGACAATGATTTAATGTGATTATAACAATCTAAGACAGAAAAAAATTAATAAAAAGATGGAAAATTTTTTCAGAGAGATGTAATATGCAAAGAAAATCATACAGATGTTCTAGAATGGAAAACTTTGATATCTGCCATTAACAGTTCATTGGATAGTTTTCACAATGATTGGACACAGAAGACAGAATTAATGAACATGAAGAAAGAATAATAAAATCTACTCAAATCAGCACAGAGGGGGAGAAGGGAGTAAATGAGAAATTGGATGGCAGACAATGACGGCTCATACTAAGCCCGTTGTACTAGGTGGTTGTTTAATCATGTGCGTGTATAATTTGGGGTTTTTTTTTTTAGCATGTGTGACAGCATGTGCAACATGCTCCTGCCTGAGGAAAGGCCCTGTGGGACCTCAGTGCCCACACTCTGGTCCTTACATTCATAGTACAAACAGCTGGATTTAGAAAAGGCAGAGGAACCAGAGATCAAATTGCAAACATCTGTTGGATCATAGAAAAAGCAAGGGAATTCCAGAAAAACATCTACTTCTGCCTCATTGACTACACTAAAACCTTTGTGTGGATCACAACAAACTGGAAAGTTCTCAAAGAGATTAGAATACCAGACCACCTTACCTGTCTCCTGAGAAACCTGTATGCAGGTCAAGAGACAACAGTTCGAACCAGACATGGAACAAAAACAGATTGGTTCAAAATTGGGAAAGGAGTACATCAAGGCTGTATATTGTCACTCTGCTTATTGAACTTACATGCAGAGTACATCATGAGAAATGCTGGGCTGGGTGAATCATATGCCGGAATCAAAACTTCCTGGAGAAATATCAACAACCTCAGATATGCAGATGGTACCACTTCTATTGACAGAAAGTGAAGAGGAACTAAAGAGCCTCTTGATGAGGGTGAAAGAGGAGAGTGAAAAAGTTGACTTAAAACTCAGCATTCAGAAAACTAAGATCATGGCATCTGGTCCCATCACTTCATGGCAAATAGCTGGGGAAAAAGTGGAAACAGTGGCAGATTTCATTTTCTTGGGCTCAAAATCACTGCAGACGGTGACTGCAGCCATGAAATTAAAAGACGTTTGCTCCTTGGAAAAAAATGCTATGACAAACCTAGACAGCATATTAAAAAGCAGAGGCATCGCTTTGCCAATAAAGGTCCATATAGCAAAGCTATGGTTTTTCCAGTAGTCATGTATGAATGTGGGAGTTGGACCATAAAGAAGGCTGAGTGCTGAACAACGGATGCTTTGAAGTTGTGGTGCTGGAGAAGACTCTTGAGAGTCACTTGGACTGCAAGGAGATCAAACCAGTCAATTCTAAAAGAAATCAACCCTGATTATTCATTGGAAGGACTGATGCTGACACTGAAGCTCCAATACTTTGGTCACCTGTGATGCAAAGAGCCAACTCACTGGAAAAGACCCTGATGCTGGGAAGGATTGAGGGCAGGAGGAGAAGGGGATGACAGAGGATGAGATGGTTGGATGGCATCACCAACTCAATGGACATGAGTCTGAGCAAATTTCAGGAGATAGTGAAGGACAAGGAAGCCTAGCATGCTGCAGTCTGTGTGGTTGCAAGGAGTTGGACATGGCTTAATGACTAAACAACAACAAACTGAGCAGGTGCAGGGGGAAGAACATGGGCTAAAAACCAGGGTCCTGGATTTCAGACCTAGCTCTACCACCAACTTGCAATGTGATCTGTGTTTTCTTGCCTTTCAAATTAGGGACAGCTGATGACTGCAGTGGCCCAATGGGGTGAAGTGACTGGCCCCCAAACAAAACAGGAGCTGTTAGGCTTGTTACAACCCAGTTACTACTATCTAGTTCCAGCTCACATGCCTTATCTCAGGAGATCTGTTGACTCTGTCTCCTACACCTCACTTTGTGATAGAATCAGAACTCCATCTATGGAGACCACACAGCAGGGACATGTCAACCATCAGGACCCTGCCCTCCCAGGGCTGGTCCCACTGAGCTCCAACCTTTGTATGTGGAGCCCCACCTGCCCTCTGCACCCTTCCCCAGTTCCTTATTCTGCTGAGGGCTCTCCAGGACTGACATTACCTGAAAAGTCCTCGCTTGAAGTCAGAAAACTTGGGGGCAGATCCTCATTCTCTCCATACTCACTGTGCATTTCAAAAGTAATTTCACTTCTCTGGGCCTCAGTTTCCTGAGATAGGTAAAATAGGAGTGCATATGTCTTTTAGAATGGCTTATAGGGGTTAAATCAAACAGTGCATATGAAGGGCCTAAAATAGTCCTTGGGCTTCCCAGGTGGTGCTAGTGGTAAAGAATCCACCTACCAGCGCAGGAGTTATAAGAGATGCGGTTTTGATCCCTAGGTCCTTGGAGAAGGAAACAGCAACCCACTCCAGTATTCTTGCCTGGGCAATCCCAGGAACAGAGGAGCCTGGCGGGCTACAGTCCATAGGGTTGCAAAGCTGGACATGACTGAACGCACAGAACAGGCCTTGGCCGTTAGCACAGGTCAAGGTGAGCACAGCACTAGAAAGATTCTGATGTGTTTTCTTTCCCCACATTTGTAATTTAAAATAAAATAATACTAAACCACAAAATAAGTGTAGTAAAATCTGTCAAAATTCTGACTTTCCTACGACAACTACTTTTGAAGACTTTTTTTTTCACTTGAGAGGGTCTTTTCAAACTCATTTCCCCAACTGATTTAGCACCCTAATCACATGTTTATTTAGCCCCTAAATCAACACTGTAGCCCTGTGGGTAGGGACAAGGTAGGGAACCACCTATCATGGGAAGAATTTCCTGATCAGAGGGTGCTGTCACCTGCCTGCTCCTCCATGTCCAATCCTGTTGAAGCCCCACGGAGCCCCCAGCAGGCAGGCAGGATGGGACTCGGGGCTGCAGTCCCCAAGGGCTACAGCCAGGGCCAGGTCTGGCCCAGCAGCTGCCTGAGGAGAGCCTGCCAAAAAAGAAGGCTGAGTTGGTTAATGATTGAACCATCCCAAATATTGACAGAACCCAGGTCCTGCCACTGCCCAACCAAAACTGACTCCTCTTTCCCCTGCGACCTGGCTCCATGTCACTTAGAGGGAGCAGGGACTTTGGAGCCAGGCACACCCCTAGCTGGACTCCCCCAGTAGGACAACTTAGGCATCCCCCTCGAGCCTCTTTCCACCTCATCAAAATGGGGAGAGTCAGCAGTTTGCCCTTCAGGCTTCTGTGAGATTTCCATCACACAGTCAGCTGTACTGAAGGTGTTCAGACCAGCCATTGTCACCCTGACCTATAGTCTACCCCAGGACAGCCCTGGGGCCCATCTCACTGCCCAGCCTCCCTTGGCCTCCCCTGAGACTTGGCCTGCCTGTTCCTGGAACTTAGCCTACCAGCTCCTGCCACCACCCACCACCTCCTCCCAGGTCATTCTGGTCCTCTTGGCTCAGTTTAGTTAGCAGTTTCCCATCTGTCCTTCCAGGTGAATTTGGGAGGAGAGCTCCTCAGGAGGCAGCACCCCAACCCCTCACCCCAGCAGCCCCAGCATGGGGCTCTCTGCCTGGCCAGCTTCCACTGGAAAACCGAACTTTTCTGCTTTCACTGATCTCTGTGTCTGTTTTTATGCCAATTCTGTATAGTTAAAATCAGGAAGTATGATGCCTCCAGGTTTGTTTTTTTCCTCAAGATTGCTTTGAATTGTTTGGGTTCTTTTGTTGTTCCATATGAATTTTAGGAGCTTTTTTTTTTTTTTTCCTATTTCTGTGAAAAACATCTGTGAAAAATTTCTGTGAAATTCCTATTGGAATTTTGATAGGAATTTCACTTTGATAGGAATCTGTAGATTGCTTTGAGTAGTATGAACATTTTAACAATATTAATTCTTCTAATTCATGAGCTAGCTCAGAGTATCTTTTCATTTACTTGTGTCTTTAATTTCTTTCATCAGTGTCTTATAGTTTTCAATGTATAGGTCTTTCACCTCCTGTGCTGTGCTTAGTCGCTCAGTTGTGTCTGACTCTTTGAGACCCCATGGGCTGTAGCCTGCTGGGCACCTCTGTCAATGGGGATTCTCCAGGCAGGAATACTGGAGTGGGTTGCCATGCCCTCCTCCAGGGGATCTTCCCAACCCAGGGATCAAACCCACGTCTCCTTCATTGCAGGCAGATTCTTTACTGTCTGAGCCACCAGGGAAGCCTTCTGGGTTAAATTTATTCCTAAGAAATACTCTTTTGATATACTGTAAATAGGATTGTTTTCTTAATTTCTCTTTCTGATAGTTTAGCATAGTGTATATAACTGCAACAGACAATTATGCTAATTTTCTAGTCTGCAACTTTATTGAATTTGTTGATTAGTTTTAACAATTTTATTTTGTAACGTTTTTAAGGTTTTCTATATATAATATCATGTCATCTACAAATAGTAACATTTATAATTTTTCCTTTCCAATTTGGATACACTTTGTTTCTTTCTCTTGCCTAATTGCTCTGACTAGGACGTCCAATACTATGTTGAATAGAAGTGATGAAAGTGGGTATCCTTGTGTTGCTCCAAGTCTAAACAAAAAGCTTTCAGATTTTCACCCAAGTATGACATTAGCTGCAGACTTGTTACATGTGACCTTTATTATGTTGAAGCACACTTGAGAGTTTGTATCATAAATAGATATCAAATTTTGTCAAATGCTTTCTCTGCATCTATTAAGATAATCATTTATCCTTCATTTTGTTAAAACATTGATTGATTTGTAGATGTTAAACCATTCTTACAACCTAGTATTAAATCCCACTTGGTAATGGTGTATGCTCCTTTTAATGTATTACTGAATTCAGTTTGCTGATATTTTATTGAGGTTTTTGGATCCATGTTCATCAAGGATATTTGTCTGTAACTGTCTTCTCTTGTGGTGTCATTGGCTGGTTTTGGTGTTAGGGTAATGCTGACCTCATGCAATGAGTTTGGAAAAGTTCTTTTCAGTCTTTTATATGAATTTCAGACGGATTTGTATTCACTTGTCTTTGAGTGTTTGATAGAGATAACTCAGAAGTCATTTAGTCTTGGACTTCTCTTTGTTGGGTGAGTGTTGATTACAATTCAATCTCCTTACAAGTAATTGGCCTGTTCATATTTTCTATTAATATTTCTTCATCAGTCAGTCTTAGTAGTTTATATGTTTCTAGGAATTAATCCACTTCTATGAGTTGTCCTGTTTGTTATGGAATACCTGTTCACAGTAATGTGTTATGCCCCTTTGTATTTTTATGGTAGCAGTTGTAACATCTTTTCTTTAATTTCTAATTTTATTTATTTGTATCCTCTCTCTTCTTGGGCAGTCAACTAAAGGTCTGTCAAATTTATCTCCTAGAAAACCAGCTTTTACTGGCTCTTCAAGAAGATAAATAAAATAGACAAACCATTAGGCAGACTCATCAAGAAAAAAAGGGAGATGAATCAAATAAAAAATAATTAGAAATGAAAATGGAGAAATCACAACAGACAACACAGAAATACAAAGGTTCATAAGAGACTATGATCAGCAACAATATGACAATAAAATGGACAACTTGGAAGAAATGGAAAAATTCTTAGAAAAGTATAACCTTCCAAAACTGAACCAGGAAGAAATAAAAAATCTTAACAAACCCATCACAAGCAAGGAAATCAAAACTGTAATAAAAAAAAAAATCTTCCAACAAACAAAAGCTGAGGACCAGATGGCTTCACGGGTGAATTCTACTAAAAATTTAGAGAAGAGCTAACATCTTTCTTATTCAAACTCTTCCAGAAAATTGCAGAGGAAGGTAAACTGCCAAACTCATTCTATGAGACCACCATCACCCTAATTCCAAAACCAGACAAAGGTGCCACACACACACACAAAAAAAAAACTACAGGCCAATATCACTGGTGAACATAGATGCAAAATTCCTTAACAAAATTCTAGTAAACAGAATCCAAAAACATATTTAAAAAATCATACATCATGACCAAGTGGGCTTTATCCCAGGGATGCAAGGATTCTTCAATATTTGCAAATCAATCAATGTAATACACCACATTAACAAATTGAAAGATAAAAACCATATGATTATCTCAATAGATGCAGAAAAAGCCTTTGACAAAATTCAATACCCATTTATGATAAAAACTCGCCAGAAAGCAGGCATTGAAGGAACATACCTCAACATAATAAAAGCCATATATGACAAACCCACAGCAAATATTATCCTCAATGGTGAAAAATTGAAAGCATTTCCCCTAAAATCAGGAACAAGACAAGGGTGCCCATTCTCACCACTACTATTCAACATAGTTTTGGAAGTTTTAGCCACAGCAATCAGAGCAGAAAAAGAAATAAAAGGAATCCAGATTGGAAAAGAAGTAAAACTCTCACTGTTTGCAGATGACATGACCCTCTACATAGCAAACCCTAAAGACACCACCAGAAAATTACTAGAGCTAATCAATGAATATAGCAAAGTTGCAGGATATAAAATTAACACACAGAAATCCCTTGCATTCCTATACACCAACAATGAGAAAACAGAAATTAAGGAAACAATTCCATTCACCAGTGCAAAGAAAAGAATAAAATACCTAGGAATAAATCTACCTAAAGAAACAAAAGACCTATATATAGAAAATTATAAAACACTGATGAAAGAAATCAAAGAGGACACAAATAGATGGAGAAATATACCATGTTCATGGATTAGCAGAATCAATATAGTGAAAATGAGTATACTACGCAAAGCAATCTATAGATTCAATGCAATCCCTATCAAGCTACCAGTGGTATTTTTCACAGAACTAGAACAAATAATTTCACAATCTGTATGGAAATACAAAAAAACTCAAAAAACCAAAGCAACCTTGAGAAAGAAGAATGGAACTGGAGGAATCAACCTGCCTGACTTTAGACTATACTACAAAGCTACAGTCATCAAGACAGTATGGTACTGGTGCAAAGACAGAAATATAGATCAATGGAACAAAATAGAAAGCCCAAGATGAATCCATGCACCTATGGACACCTTATCTTTGACCAAGGAGGCAAGAACATATAATGGAGAAAAGACAATCTCTTTAACAAGTGGTGCTGGGAAAACTGGTCAACCACCTGTAAAACAATGAAACTAGAACATTAGTTTCTAACACCATACACGAAAATAAATTCAAAATGGATTAAAGATCTAAATGTAAGACCAGAAACTACAAAACTTCTAGAGAAATAGATAGGCAAAACATCCTCTGACATAAATCACAGCAGGACCTATGACCCACCTCCCAGAGTAATGGAAATACAAGCAAAATTAAACAAATGGGACCTAATTAAACTTAAAAGCTTTTGCACAACAAAGGAAACTATAAGCAAGGTGAAAAGACAGCCTTCAGGATGGGAGAAAATAATAGCAAATGAAGCAACTGACAAAGAATTAATCTCAAAAATATACAAGCAACTCATGCAGCTCAATACGAGAAAAATGAATGACCCAATTAAAAAAATGGGCCAGAGAACTAAACAGACATTTTTCAAAAGAAGATGGCTAACAAACACATGAAAAAATGCTCAACATCAGTCATTATCAGAGAAATGCAAATCAAAACTACAATAAGGTACCATTTCACGCTGGTCAAAATGGCTGCTATCAAAAAGTCTACAAACAATAAATGCTGGGGAGGGTGCAGAGAAAAGGGAACCCTCTTACACTGTTGGTGGGAATGCAAACAAGTACAGCCACTATGGAGAACGGTGTGGATATTCCTTAAAAAACTGGAAATAGAACTGCCATATGATTCAGCAATCCCACTGCTGGGCATAAACACCAAGGAAACCAGAACTGAAAGAGATACCTGTACCCCAATGTTCATTGTAGCACTATTTACAATAGCTAGGATATGGAAGCAACCTAGATGTCCATCAGCAGATGAATGGATAAGAAAGCTGTGGTACATATACACAATGGAATATTACTCAGCTATTTAAAAGAATGCATTTGAATCAGTTCTAATGAGGTGGATGAAACTGGAGCCTATTATACAGAGTGAAGTAAGTCAGAAAGAAAAACACTAATACAATATATTAATGCATATATATGGAATTTAGAGAGATGGTAATGATGACCCTATATGCAAGACAGCAAAAGAGACACAGATATAAAGAACAGACTTTTGGACTCTGTGGGAGAGGTGAGGGCATGATGATTTGAGAGAACAGCACTGAAACATGTATATTACCATATGTGAAATAGATGACCATCCAAGTTCAATGCATGAAACAGGGCACTCAAAGCCAGTGCACTGGGACAACCCTGAGGGATGGGATGGGGAGGGCAGTGCGAGGGGGGTACAGGATGGGGGACATATGTACAACCGTGGCTGACTCATGTCAATGTATGGCAAAAACCACCACAATATTGTAAAGTAATAAACCTTCAATTAAAATAAATTAGTCAATTAGAGACAAAAACAGCTTTTAGTTTCATTGATCTTTTCTATTATCTTTTTAGTATCTGTTTCAGTTATTTCTACTCTGATCTTTGTTATTTTCTTCCCTTCCTTCTACTAAGGAAGTAGTAGAAGGGCTACTACTACTAGTAGTGGGCTTTGTTTGATTTTCTTTTTCTTGTTCCTTAATATATAAAATTAGTTATGAACTTCCACTTAGAAGCTGCATCCCACAGTTTTGATGTTTTATTTCCATTTTCATTTTTTTCAAGGTAGTTTTTGCTTTCTCTTTTGATTTATTTAACCCACTGGTTGTTCACTGGCATGTTGTTTAATCACCACATAATTATGAATTAGTTTTCCTCTTCAAATTAACTTCAAGTGTCATATCATTGTGGTTGGAAAATCTGCTTGGTATCATTTAAATCTTCTTGAATTTATTAGGACTTGTTTTGTGGCCTAACATATGATCTATCCTGGAGAATGTTCACTTGTACACTAGGGGGAAAATGTGTTTTCTATTGCTTTTGCATGGAATATTCTGCAAGTATCTGTTAAGTTCATCTTGTCTAATGTGTCATTTAAGGTCAATGTTTTCTTATTGACTTTCTGTCCAGAGCATCTATTACTTTAATGAAAGTGTGGTATTAAAGTTCCCTA
Source organism: Cervus elaphus (assembly GCF_910594005.1). Lineage (NCBI taxonomy): Eukaryota > Metazoa > Chordata > Mammalia > Artiodactyla > Cervidae > Cervus > Cervus elaphus. The sequence goes on from NC_057847.1 coordinate 9,468,272, forward strand.
CTATTATTTTATTGCTGTCTCTTTCTTTCTTTTTGTCTGTTAATATTTGCTTTATATATTTAGAACATCCAGTGTTGGTGCAGAAATCCTTATAAATGTTATATCCTCTTGTTGGATTGGCCCCTTTACCACTATGTAATTACCTTTTAAACCTCTTATTACAGTTTTTGTCTTAAAAGTCTATTTTGTTGGGAATTCCCTGGTGGTCCAGTGGTTATGACTCAATGCTTTCACTGCAGAGGGCCATGGGTTCAATCTCTGGTCAAGGAAATAAGATCCCACAAGCCAAGCAAGTGCAGGCAAAAAAAAAAAAAAGTCCATTTTGTCTAATATAGTAAAGCTACCCCAGGTTTTTTTGGTCTCCATTTGCATGGAATATCTTTCCATCCCTTCACTTTCAATCTGTGTTATGTCTTTAAAGCTGAAGTGTATCTTGTAGACAACATATAGATGAGGCTTGAGTTTTTGTCCATTCAGGAATAGCTACATGACACAAAATAGACTTTAAAACACAGACTGTAACATGAGACAAAGAACATTATGTAATACTCAAGGGGTCAATCCAAGAAGAAGATATAACAATTGTAAATATATATGCCCTCAACTTAGGAGCACCTCAATATATAACGCAAATGTTAACATACAAAAAAGAGAATTTGGCAGTAAAACAATCACAGTGGGGGACTTTAATACTCCACTTATAGCAATGGACAGATTATCTAGACAGAAAACCAGTAAGAAAATATTGACCTTAACCAATATATTAGATCAGATGGACTTAATAGTCATATACAGAAAATTCCATTCAAAAGCAGAATAGACATTTTTTTCAAGTGCATATAGAAAATTCTCCAGGATAGATCACATGCTAGGCCACAAGACAAGTCTCAATGCCTTTAAGGAAACTGCAATTATACCAAGTAAATTTTCCAACCACGATCCTATAAGGTTAAAAATCAATTTAAAAAAAAAAAAGCAAAAATATACACATGTGAAAACTAAACAACATGCTCACCAATGGATCACTCAAAAAATCAAAGAGGAAATTTTAAAATACCTGAAGTCAGATAATCCAAAATCTATCCACATAAAGTTTCCTCAGTTGTACCCAACTCTGTGCAACCCCGCAGACTATACAGTCCATGGAATCCTCCAGGCCAAAATACTGGAGTGGGTAGCCTTTCCTTTCTCCAGGGGATCTTCCCAACCCAGGGATCAAACCCAGGCGTCCCACACTGCAGGCAGATTCTTTACCAGCTGAGCCACCAGGGAAGCCTAAGAATACTGGAGTGGGTAACCTAAACCTTCTCCAGCAGATCTTCCTGACCCAGGAATTGAACCAGGGTCTCCTGCATTGCAGGCAGATTCTTTACCAACTGAGCTATCAAGGAATTCCAAAATCTATGGGATGCAACAAAAGCAATTCTAAGAGGGAAGTTTATAGTGATACAAGCATACCTCAGTAAAAAAAGAAAAATCTCAAATAAGCAACTTAACCTTACACCTAAAGGAACTAGGAAAAGAAGAACAACAACAAAAAAAAACCCCCAAAGTTTCTAGAATGAAAGAAATAAAAAAGATCAAAGCAGAAATAAATGAGACTTAAAAAAATAATAAATCAATGAAAGTAAAAGCTAAACCTTTGAAAAGATAAATAAAACTGATAAATCTTTAGCCAGACTCATCAAGAAAAAAAGAGGGTCTGCATCAATTAAAACTTTTCATTAATTTCTATTTTCATTGCCTTTTGTCTAGAGGATATGTTTTATATCATTCTGAACCCCTGGAATTTATTGAGGCTTCCCTCATGGACCAGTAAATTTTTGTGAATGTTCTTAGTGTACTAATCACTGCAGATGGTGATTGCAGCCATGAAATTAAAAGACGCTTACTCCTTGGAAGGAAAGTTATGACCAACCTAGACAGCATATTAAAAAGCAGAGACATTACTTTGTCAACAAAGGTGTGTCTAGTCAAGGCTATGGTTTTTCCAGTAGTCGTGCATGAATTTGAGAGTTGGACTATAAAGAAAGCTGAGTGCTGAAGAATTAATGCTTTTGAACTGTGGTGTTGGAGAAGACTCTTGAGAGTCCCTTCCGTGGACTGCAAGGAGATCCAACCAGTCCATCCTAAAGATCAGTCCTGGGTGTTCATTGGAAGGACTGATGCTGAAGCTGAAACTCCAATACTTTGGCCACCTGATGCGAAGAGCTGACTCATTTGAAAAGACCCTGATGCTGGGAAAGATTGAGGGCAGGAGGAGAAGGGGACGACAGAGGATGAGATGGTTGGATGTCATCACCAACTCAATGGACATGAGTTTGGGTAAACTCCGGGGTTGGTAATAGACAGGGAGGCCTGGCATGCTGCAGTTCATGGAGTCGCAAAGGGTCGGACACGACTGAGTGACTGAACTGAACTGAACTTAGTGTGCTAAAAAAACCAAAAAGCTTATTAATTTTATTGTCCAAATCTTCTATATATCCATTTACTTTTAATCTGTTTAATTTTTTGGTTTTGAGAGAATTTGTTGAAATTTCCAAGTACAATTGCTTATTTCTCCCTGCACTTCTATCAACTATTGGGTTATATATTTTGAGATTATATTGTTAGAGGCACATTTTTTTTTATCATATTATATATTTATACATGATTGATTCATCATTATTTAATGTCCATCCTTTTTGTTTGTGATATTTTTCATTGATTTCCATTTTATCAGTTATTAAAATCACTATCTTAGCTTTCTTTTCATTCAAATCAATGAAGAATTTCTAACATTCTTTTAGTCTTTCAGTGTTTTTTGATTTTATGTTGTCTGTAAATAATATATTGTCAGGTTTATCTTTTATTCTGAAAAAAAAAAAGTTTTCTTGTTAAAAAAAAAGTTCATCTAATTGGTAAGTTTAACCCAGTTACATTATCTTTATTATTTCCATCTTACTCCATAGTTTTCATTAACTGTACTTTCTTCTTGTTTCACTTTACAGTTTTTATATTTAAGTCCATATGGAATTAATTTTTGTATATTTTTTCTGTGAGACTTAGATTGGGGTTATTTTTTAGCCTAAGGGTGCCCCATTGTACCAGTACCACATGTTGACAAAGGTCTCCTTCCTCTAACAAATTGCTTGTGTGCCTTTGTGAGAAATCAGACAGCCATGGCTATGTGAGTCTATTTCTGGATTCTCTCTTCCATTCCATTCATCTATGTGCCTCTCCCTCCACCAATACCACACAATCTTAATCACTGTAGCTAGATTATCATCCATGGCACTGGGTAGAGTGACTTCTCACTTTTTCTTCTTTTTATGAAGTATTTTAGCTATTCAAGGTATTTTCCATTCACACACACACACACACACATGAAATAGTAAGCTTGTTTACAAAAAAAACTGTTCAGATTTTTATAGGAACTGTGTTAAACCTATAGCTTAACTTTGGGAAGACTGACATCTTCACTGTACTGAGCCTTCTGTTGCCTCTCCATGCATTTAAGTCTTCTTTAATTTCTTTCATGAGCACTTTGTAAATATCATTACACAGATCCGGTGCATGTTTTGTTAAATTAATATCTAAGAGCTTCATTTTCTTTAGAGTGATTGAAAGTGGTACTGTGACTTTAATTTTGGTTTCCACATGTTCACCATTAGCATGTAGAAATACCATTAATTTTTACATGCTGCTCATTTACTTTTATTTTCCTTCTTTGCTTTCTATGGACAGATCAAGTTTACTCATACTGGTTTAAAAGCTGCAATTTTGTTTTTGCTTTGTTTGCCCATAGGGCCATTTCTAGAAACTTTAAATGTTTGTTTTAATAATTTTCACCAGTTTCACTATCGAGCAGGTCAGCAGGTCTCCTCTGGCTGGGATGCCAGTTCTCTCTACCACGCTAGTTAACCACCTTGACAGGAGACTCACCTAGGAATTCATGCTGTCACTCTCCCAATATGTCATGTCCCACTGAGAGTGTTGGGAACACTTGCCTAAAGCACTAATCAGCAGATGGTTCCAGCCCCGGGCCAGGCATCCTCCTACCCCCAAGCAGTCCCATCTACCCTTCCCTGGGTCCTAAGGAGATGAATCCTACAGGCCCCTTCTCCACCACACTTCTTTCCTTGTGTTTCACACAGAGAATTCAGTGGGTCCTGGTGTCCCTTCTGGTCTGTATGCAGCAGCTGTGATCCTGAGAAGCGGGGTGTAATCATAAGTCAAGTTTTCTTGTACCGTTGACTGATCTGTGCTGTACTGTTTTTTGTTTTTATTGTTTCTTTTCTTTTCTTTCTTTTTTTGGCTGTACCCTGCGACTTGCAGGATCTTAGTTCCCTGACCAGGGAATGAACCTGGGCCACTGTAGTGAAAGCTGAGTCCTAACCGCTGGACCCCTAGGAAACTCTCTGTGCTGAACTTTCTTTATATTCATTGGCCCTGAGGATCATGGCACCTACCCAAGTAGATAAGGTCTTTAAAGACCATCTGGTCAGTGCCTTTCAACCCTAGTCACACATTAAAATGAGACCTGAGGAGTTCTAAAAATATCAGTGTCTTAGTTCCCCATCTAAATCATCTAAATCAGAATCTCTGCAGGTGAAATTGGATGGATGTGTCTTTGAAAGCCCCCTAGGGGATTCAAAAGTACAGTGAAGGTTGAGAACCACCACTGTCAATCTAATCTTCATTTTACTAATGCCCAGAAAACAGAAGTGACTTGCCTGAGGCATACATAGAGTTAGACTAATCTGATGACTTTAGACTAATTCTTTTGGCTTTATCTCACCACTATCCCTTTTCATTGGATGCATCCTAACTTACTTCTGTGTCTCACTCAGGTACACCTATAAGGCCAGGTCAAGACAGAGCTTCTTCTTTATTGATTGTGTGACACTGTTCTTAAACAGCTTCACAACTTATAGTGTGAGCTCATTCTGGACTCAACCAACCCCTCTGGGTCTCTGGCTCCCCATCACACCAGGCCAATGCTGGCCTCCATAGCCAGCAGGAAGAGAGGGGGACAGCCAGATGGAAGTCAGACCTAGTTTGGGTCTTGGCTTCACAAAGCAAAACTTCCTGAACCTGTTTCTTCCCCTACAATATGAGCTGCAATCTCTACCTTCAGAGGTGGGTTTACTCTGGATCAGGACCCCTGATTCACACAAACTCCTTCCAAAGTCCTAGAAGGGGCTCTCAGTTTTGTAGTCCCATTTTGTATTCTTTTTCATTAAGCAAGCTCTCCTACATGTTACCAGCTTCAGATGCCACAAACCTCGGATACGCTCCTTCCTACCCCAGACAGGTGCTGTAGGAGTTAAATAAGACTCTGTTCATAAAGTGTGGGGCATGCAGGAGATGCTCCAAAAATACTTCCCTCCAGAACAGCCCAGAAAAAGGTTGAAAAGACAGAGCCGTAGCTGGTGTGCTTGCAGCAAGCCCTTTTTAATGTCCAACATCTTGCCATTCAACAATCCAGCCCCTATCCAAGGGTGTCCTCTGGGGTCCAGACACAAATGACAGGGGATGCTAAGGCACATGGCTCTCAAGAGGGGCCTCCTCCGCTTTGATGTGGCCATAGATCCAATCAAGGTAACGGCTGACTTTGGTGTAAACGCCGTAGTTGTAGAGGCGCCCACAGCCCTCGCCCCAGCTCACCAGGCCCACCAGGAACCAGGTGCCACGGAAGAAGGCAACCATAGGCCCCCCGCTGTCGCCATCACAGGCATCCCTCGAGTCCCCGAGGATACCGGCGCACAGCATGTTCTCAGAGATCTTGTTTTCCATGGCGTGGACGCATGCATTGTACGGGACCACGGGGACCTTGATGAAGTTGAGGACGAAGGTGCGGTTTTTCTTGACCTCATCACGGTAGCCCCAGCCTGTCACCACAGTCTCCTGGCCGACCTGGGTGAGCTTGCGCTCAGAGAGGCCACTATCTGGGAGGCAGATGGGCACAATGGTCTGCGAAAGAGTGGCAGGCTGGGCCAGGCGCAGCAGGGCGATGTCATTGTCACTTGTGCTCTTCGTATAGTTAGGGTGGATGATGACCTCCTTGATGTCCAGGTCCACCTCCCAGCTCTCCCAGCGCCGCATGTCATACTCCCCTGCAGGGCAGAGGGGCTGTCAGAGTGAGCCTGAGGAAACTTCCTTCCCCAGGGGCCCCGATGAAGCGAGCAGGACTGCCCTGCTCCTGCAGGCCCTCGTGGATGGCAGGGAATGGGTCCACAGTCGGAGTGGTCACCATGCATGCCTGGCAGGCCCTGGGACACAGGGCTATCCCTCAGGTCCCTATCAAAGTTAACAGCCCATGAGTGTCCATCCTAAAGGGGCAAACACTGGTCTGAATTCAGGACTGGCTCAGAGATGCAGCAGTGAGGCTTGGGCAGTGACCAGCAGTGGGCAGTCAGCAGGGAAGCTTCCTGGAAACCTGGGACATAGACCAGAACCTCAAAGAGAAAATGGGGTGCCTGCTGAGGTGGGGGCAGGGCAGGAACAGCAGGACCCAGAGAAGGAGGGCCAGCTAGACACAGGCTCTAACCAGGGAAGAAAGATCTAGATCACACACAAGACACAAGGTCTTCTCAGGCAAAGCAGATGGCTCCTGGTAAGTGGGGGTGGGGCTCTTATTCCAAGCCCAGCCCCACGGGAGGCCACTGGCCTTTGGTTGTGCTGGACATAATGGCAGAGAGTGAGGGTCTGGTCAGTCATTCTCAATACATATCTTTTTCCTTCTTTTTGCATGATGGTTGGAGTGAGCGCCCCACCCGCAGGAATTGATAGAGTGGGGCCCAGGCTCGGGGAGCCCTGGGCTGTTGCAGGAGAGCAACTGGCTACTGTGGCAGATGCCAGGGTCCCAACGGCACAGTCGGTCCCTGTCAATCTGTGTGAAGCGTGGCCCTGAGACCAGGCCCTGTGGATACCTTCTGGGTCTCTGCACCCAAGGATGCTGTAGATACATACACACAGCCTGCTCCACACAGTGAGAGTGAAGACACAAGTATGTGTGTAACCCCCTCACTTGCAAACACACAAACGTAAACACCTGGCCACCAGATTCAAAGAGAACCCCTTATGTGCAAACCGAGCCTGTGTCATGGTGTCTAAAATCCCACCATGGGAGGGGCGGGCTGGGAGCACACAGCCCTCTTCCCACCAGATGCCTTCTGCGTGGGCTCAAGCCCCCCAGAGACCAGGCTCCCCAAACCCAGCCACCCTCCCGCCTGCTTCCAGCCCGCACCGAGCCTGACGATGAGCTTCTTGCGGTTCTCCAAGCAGTGGGCCACCGTTAGCACCCAGGAGATGTGGATTAGTACTGCCCCACAGACCAGCTTCTTCTTGGAGTCCAGCAGCACTGCCTGGAAGGTGGGGGGGGGGGGGCAGTGACATCACAACACAACTTTCTGACAGCTCCACTCAGGCCTCCGGGGTCTTGGCACAGCCCTAAGTATGGTTCTCAAGCTCAGCGCACTGGCTGCATAAGTAGGTCTTTCCTGGGTTCCCTGGTCACACAAGCATGGACTTTTGGGCACTTTCTCCTCTGCACATTTGATAGAGTTTGCCTGTTCCAGGGTGTCTCCCCACGTTTGCCCATGCTGTTCCTATAATCACCCTCAGCAGCATGCAGAGAGTTCTTCCTAGCCTTGATGGCTAAGGCTGGGCCTTGAGTCCTCTGGGTAGCCTTTGAGGCCCCTGGGAGGCCTTGGGGGTCCCCCTCCAGGTTTCTTCAACCCCTGTCCTACCAGCCATCCCAGCTCTGGTCCCATTGGGTTGCTGTGTGTTTAGGATCCTGACCCTCCTGGGGGTGTGAGATCCCCAAGACCTACCAGTCCCCAGGTTATTGATCTCTGGGGACCCTAACCCCCAGTGCCTGGGAGTCAGACATCAGGTTAAGTGTGAGTTTCCATGGGGAAGCTGGAGAGGGACTCAGGGGTCAACCCTCCCTCCTAGCCTTTTGCTATGCAAACACTGTTCCCCTCAGCCAGGCCGGTGCCTGGAACACCACCAGCACAGCATTATCTCTCCAGCTGCTTTTAAAGCTATACTTCTTCCTGCTTGCTCCACCCCAGATCCTGCGCCCACTCCACCCTGCCCAACTGCCCCTCTCTCATCAGGTTAGCGCCGTCTTTCCCTGGGACCCTCTACCCTTAGCACTGCCTCCCCCACCCCAAGCAAAGGCTCACTTCCCTCCCCACTGGTGCCTCCAGAACAGGAACTGGGCTCAGTGACCCCTGACCCAGATGGTGAGCTGCCGCCGCTCCTCTCACCTGCCAGGGGCTCTCCCCCCATCCAGCCTCCTGCCCGTTGACAATCCGTGGGCCCAGCTGGTCTTTTTGCTCTACTTGATTTGTGTCACGTTTCAAGGTCTTGCGTTTCTTCTCCATTCGCTTCCCTAGCCTCCCACAAGGGAACGTCACTGAAGGCAGGAGAAAGCAGCTGAGTGCCTGCCAGGCACTGCTCCCAAGACTGCCCCCCATGTCTGTCCACCTCCTGCCAGCAGCCTCATTTGCTGCCTTGTAGGATAAATGATGCTTAGACACATAGTTTTATCAAATTGCACAGCCCCTCAGGTCAGTCAGCCAGTTAACAAACAGTGCCACTTAATGGCAAGAGTCAGGCCAAGCAGCATCTCTACCCAGTGGCCTGGCCTTGGGGTCGCTTGTTCAAGTTCTAGGGGTTCAGTGCACCCCAGGGCTGTTGGGAGTAATCCCTGGGACGCATGGTGAGGTCTCATGCTGGGATGTTACCGAGCTCCTAACAGAGGTAAGAACTTATGGGCAGGAGCAGGTGGGCACTCCTGGAGAGCCTCAGAGTGGCTCTGAGCACAGTTGTGAGGTCCTCTGCCAGGAGGAGAGAGCACAGAGCAGAACCGAGGCCAGGGCCCTTCACACTGGGCTGAGAGATTCAGACTGGCAGGAGCAAGGGGAAGCCACCAGCAGGGAGACTGGACAGTGACAGAAAATGGAGATGAGACAACAGCAACAAAATTCCAGAAGCTGAGGGACATGGCGACTGACTTGGTTGTCTGAGAAAGCCGAAACCTCAGCCAGGAGTAGGAGATGCAGCAGCAGGCGGCTTAGCCCCAGAGACGCCCAGGAAGGCTCCATGTCTGACTGAGGAAGCTGTGCAGGTAGCATGGCAGGAGTGTTGAGAGTTTGTCAGAGAAACTGCTAGAGCCCTAGGCTTCTGTCTCGACCCCTCATCAGTGACCTGACTCTCCTCTCTGACCCCCACAGAAGAACCTAGGTGTACTCTCTGAAGAGGGGGAACCAGAGATTGTGAGCTCAGGACTCAACGGAGACGCCACAGGAAAGACTGACACTCACGGCTGACCAGAGGAAGTCACGCAGACACCTGCAGACCCGGCAAATGCAGCTCCTCCCCCCTGCACCCCCACAAGGGGCTGCAAGCCAGGCTGGGACCACCCTCGCATGAGTTCGGATGGTTCCTCTCAGAAAATGGCCGAAAGACCTAAGAATCTGGGCAACAGGGTTCTGTCAGTGACTTGAGCCTTCAGATGGTCTCATAGAAAAGCCCACTGGCCAACAGGCTCACCAGGCTTTTCTTTGAAACTCCCTGTGACTCTAATTACTTCAAAAGAAAAAGTTAGATTTTCTGTTGTGGTTTTTTTTTTTTTTTTTCAGTAAAAGGACTGGACTATAAGTCGTGGTAAGTTCCCCGAAAGAAGAACACAGAATCAAAGAGATGGAAAATAGAAAGATCGTAAAACTAGAAAATCAGCCCAGGGGAAAGAGATCTGATTAGAAGATGCAGAAACAGAGAACAGAGAACGCAGGAAGGTCAAGCCATCAAGGAAAAGACTAAAGAAATGTTCCTAGAAGTGGAAGATGTGAATTTCCACATGAAAAAGGAGCTACACAGTGAATGAAAGATCCACACTGAGGAACAACCTGTTGAAATTCGTGTTAAGAGTTGCCAAACTCCGAGTGTTGTGTAAGTATATAACTCTGATAGAAATTAAAATGTATAAAGAGGAAAACAGAAAACAAGGTTGCTCTCTCTCTTCAGAGAAGCCAGAGGTAAAGGGGGATATAAAGCCATCCAAGATGGTGGCTCAGCTGGTGAAGAATCTGCCTGCGCATGCAGGAGACGCAAGAGACTCCGGTTCACCGCCTGGGTTGGGAAGATCCCCAGGAGAAGGAAATAGCAACTCGCTCCAGTATTCTTGCCTGGAAAACTCCAGGGACAGAGGAGCCTGGTGGGCTACAGTCCATGCGGTCGCAGAGTCAGGCACGACTGAGCACACACACGATAGATGTGGAGGGTGCTGGAGGCGTGCCCTCTACATCCGCTCAGCCGAGGAGCTTCCTCTGTGCTCCTGCCCCAGGAGGCGTCCCCAGGGTGAGCGGTGGCGCCCGGAGAAAGGTGGGCAAGCGAAGGAAAGAGCGGGGAGGACACCCGCGACACCCGTCGGGGACACGCTCCTTCTCCCATCTCCCTTGCCCAGGCCTCAGCCCGGTGGCTCGCTCGCCGGCCGGGGATCCCGCGCGGTCCCCATTGAGGGAGCTCACCCTTGGCCTCGCAGAGCTGGTGGTCGTCCTCCAGCCGGTAGCCGGGCGCGCAGCTGCAGTGGCGCCGGCCCTCCTCCTCCCTGCAGTAGTGCGCGCAGCCGCCGTTGTCCGCCGAGCAGTTGGAGAAGCGCACCTCTGGGCAGACACGGAGGAGGGCGCCACCGGGGCGCGGCGGCTCTAAGCGCCCGGCCGGCTCCGGGCCCGGGAGGTCCCCGCCCCGCCGCCCCCGCCCCCTCACCGTGCAGGCAGAAGCGGCCCTCCCAGCCCTCCGCGCAGTCGCAGCGGAAGCCGCCCAGGCCATCGATGCACTTGCCGCGTCCGCAGCATGGGAGTTCGCACGGGCTCCCTGAGGGCCGGTGCTCGCACTGGTCCCCGTCTGCGACGAGGGGTGAAGAGGGCGTCACCCGGGCCGCCGGCCCGCTCCCGGTTCCCCCAGCGACCCAGAGACCCCCGAGGGGCACAGGTATGGCGGCCCGAGGTCTGGAGCGCACTCACCGCTATACTTGGACCAGAAGGCCACCTGCGGAGAGAAGGGGCGGCATCAGGGGCCATCAGCCCACCTGTGTAAATGGGGAGCCCCTGGGATCCCTCCCCGGGCTGGCCCAGGTCCAGCAGGGCAGCATCTAAAGGGGCAGGGGAGCGATTATCCCATACAAGGAGGGGTCAAGACCCTCAGCCGGGGAGGAGCGGGGCCGGGGGTTGGGGGCGGGTAGGCAGCTGTATCCTGAGAAATGCCAGGCTCCTCCTTGCCTCTGGCCATCTCCACCTCACATCCCCTACCTGACCCCCGTGCCCTGGAAGTTTGCTCTGGGTGCTGGCTGCCACCAAAGCAGCCACTGCAGCAGAAGGGACCCAGAAGCTCCCCCACCCTTGACTGCCTGCTCTGTCTCTTTGCAGCCCCCTCCCTCCTTTCTCAACCTGTCTGGTCTCCCTGAGGGGTTGTGCTCAGAGCTGAGTGATCCCAGGATGTTGTAGGTGAGACACAGCTTGCTAGTTCAAGAAGTCTGCTTTTGTAACCAGGTTTGGGCTTCCCTGGTGACTCAGTTGGTAAAAAAAATCTGCCAGGAATTCAGGAGACCCAGGTACGATCCCTGGGTCAGGAAGATCCCCTGGAGAAGGAAATGGCAACCCACTCCAATATTCTTGCCTGGAAAACCCCATGGACAGAGGAGCCTGGCGGGCTACAGTTCATGGGATCGAAAGAGTTGGACATGACTTAGTGACTGAACCATCGTCCTGGTGGCACTTCTGCTGTCCTGGTGGCACTTCTGCTGCTGGGCTGGGACCACCATTCCCTGAGATGGGCTTGATGGTGCTGGGCTTGATGCCCAGGCCACAAGCCCCCCTTCTGGAGACCCGGGTTAGATGGGTGTGATGTGCCCAGGCCATGCCTGCAGAAAGCCATCTAGGCGTCTGCAGAGGAGGCCATCTGAGGAAAGAGTCCATGGGAATCTAGTCAAGGAGGTGGTGGAGAAGGGCAAGAGAAGAAGCCACCCAGAGTTCCCCCTTCAGCCCTGAAAGCCCTGGATGGGAGCGCATGCCTACAGACAGCTTGAGGGGCCCCCAGGTGGTGGCACAACCCCCAGGTCCTAGAAGCTAAAGTGAGCTCTTGAAGCTGGAGGGGGTCTGAGCCTTCTATCAGGAAGCTACCTCTCTTAACAAGTGCACCCTACTGACTCAGGGTCTCCACCAGGAAGCTCTGGGGGCCAAAGAGGACAGACCCTTTCCTTAGATCCCATGAGCAACCAGATTTCACTCCTGGAGAATCTGAGGCACAGAGTGAGTGTGTGTGCAGAGACATCAGAGGCTTGGGTCACCCGATGAGCAGGTGCAGCGTGGAAGCAGAGGTGGTGGCCTTTTGGTCACAGGGAGAGAGGAGGGGAGGCAGTGGTGGCCAGTTGTCGGTGAACTGTGACTGAACTGCCTCCAGTGGAACTGAGTGGGAATCCCAGCCCAAAGCTTCCCCAGACTCTTCATGCTCATTGCAGAGTTCTGTTTCTTGGACCTGTGTGCCCTGACCAAGATCTTAAGGCTATTTACTCTGTGGCTGCACCCCCAGCAAGCTGGGAGTGTAAGGGACTGGTGTCCACTGCCCCCCCCCAAGGGCCCCAGGCTGCTCCTCCAGGTCCCACCCCTGAGCCTCATGCTCTACACCCAGTCGGGCGGCCTTACTGTGTCTTCCTTGTTTTGGAAAATCTCCCGAGCTTCCTCGAAATCACAGACCTCCTCTGAGCACTCACGCTCCACGCTGCCGGGCCGCAGCTCCTCCAGGAAGGAGTTGGCACGTTTGCGGATCCGCAGCACTTGGTGGGCACGCTGGCTGCTGGAGAACACTGAGTCTGGGATGGGGATGGGGAGCTGACTTTGGTGGGGGGACTGCCATGAGGGGCCCCCACTGGGGAGAGACCCTGGGGAGGTTTGCATCTTGGGTCCCCTCCTCCTCTGCTCTTCTCCTTCTCCCGAAGTAGGTGACAAGTCATCTGAGGATAGGACACTGACCATTCAGGGTGCGTGCGCTAAGACAGGCAGACCTTCGGAACCCAACCCAATCTCCATGTGACCTTGAGCCAGCCTTTACCTCTCTTCACTTTGGTTTATTCATCAAAAACCGAGGATGAGATAATCATGTAAAACACGTAGCACAGTGCCCGGCGCAGAAATGAGCAGCCAGTGACCAATGCCATGTGCTACTGCCATCACTGGGCTTCCCTGGTAGCTCAGCTGGTAAAGAACCCGTCTGTAGTGCAGGAGACCCCGGTTCCATTCCTGGGTCAGGAAGATCCCCTGGCCAAGGGAAAAGCAACCTACTCCAGTATTGTGTTCTGGAGAACTCCACAGACAGAGGAGCCTGGCAGGTTATAGTCCGTGGGGTCACAAAGAGTCTGAGGCTACTGAGCGACTTTCACTGCTCTCGGTATTGTTCAAGTGCAGAGTTAAGTGGGCCTCATTGTCCTCCATGTACCCCTTGTGGCACCCAGTCTTGACTGCCTCCCTGCAGCCTCCCTGCCCTCCCCTCCCCCCGCCATGATGAATTCCCCGTGCCCTGCCCCTTGGGTGGGAACACCTGAGCAGCAGTGCTGCCACCCAGGGAGCACCACCATATCCCCCAGGTTCTGAAAGGTGTCTGCCTTGGATGCAGGGGGATAGCTGGGGTGGAGGGACCAAGCTGGGGAGTGTGGAAGAGAGGCTCCAGGATGCCGTGGCCTGGAAGGGCATCCTCAGGGAAGGAAGATGTGCTGGAACTGAGTCTGGCCTTAGGAGACACATGGACCAGGGGTGGGGGTGGGGAGGAAGGCACCCCAGGCAGACCAGCTGCTCAAGAAGAGGCAGAAATGTAAGAAACAGCCTGTTGTGACTCCAGGGGATGGGGGAATGACCCACCTAATAACCCAGGTAGCTCACTTCCCCCACAGGCCTCCCCTCCCCCTGCATTCTGGCCTCCGGTTCTCGGCTGACCAGGCGAGCAGCTGGGGCAGGGCAGCAGATGAGAATTTTAGGAGGAGAGGCTGTCCTGGGGTGGTATGGGTGGCAGCTGGGCCTGGAGTTTACAGTTGAGGGAGTGAGTAGTGGAGAGGGAAAGCGGGGGGACTGTGTGACCACCCCCCCCACCCCCGCCCCGGGGAGGAGGAAGGGCGTGCCCCCAGGGGGCACCAGCTCAGTCCTCAGGCCCCGGGTGCCCTGCTGCTTCTGCCCCCAGTCAGGTCCTCCCTGCTCATCTCACCTCACCCTGAGGCTCAGAGGAGGTGGCGAAAGGTATGAAGAGGGTGCCAGGGAGCGGGGAAGGGGAGCACGGCCTTACCGGGAGGAGCTGGTGTGCTGGAAATTCCCCAGACGGTCACGAACAGTAAGAGGCTTGTAAGCTGCCACATTCTGAAGCTGCAGCCACCTGTCTGAGGAGGACTTCTGAGCTTCCAGCAGCCCCACTGGCCCCCACTCCACCCACCGCCACCCCCTCCCCCCACTGTGGGCGCTGAGTGAACAAGCCTCCCGTGCACGCTCGCGCGCGCTCGTGTGTGTGTGTGTGTGTGTGTGTGTGTGTGTGTGTGTGTGTGCGCGCGCGCGCGCGCGCGCTGGTAGCCAAGGCAGAAGCTGGGGTCAGGGGTCCCTGGTCACTATTCCATCCGCTTCTCTATACAGAGCTAAGGTCACACGACCTGAGTCTGCAGGGTGAAGAGAGGAAGTGGGAGGGGCAGCAACCTGGTGAAGATCAAAGGGGTTGGCACAGAAGGGTTTGTGCCCTCCCCTGATGAGGGTCTGGGGGTGGCGCCTCTGCCGATCTACAGGCCAGGCCAAGACTGATAACTAACATTTATTGGACACTCATGGTGCCTTTCAAGCCATTTGTACCTGGTTCAGAGGGCGGGTCACCAAGTCAGAGCGAATCCCAGCTCCAGGACAGGGTTGCTGGGCAAGACCCCTCACTGCTCCTCGGTCTCCTCGTTTGTAAAAGGGATGGGAAAACTGTATTTCTGGCTTATATGGTTCTTGTGAGAATTAAACGAGTTAATCTACATAAAGCTGTTGAATAGGTTTGCGAATAGCAAATGCTCAGTAAGCACGGGCTCCTATTATCTCAGCTAAGGCTCACCACCACTCAAGAGGTAGGTGTTCACGGTGTCACCCCATTTCCCAGAGCGGGGATTGAGGCTCACAGGAGAGAAGTCACTCATCAGACACTCCCAACCAGCAAGTGGAAGAGCTAGTGCTCAAGCTCAGGCCCGCGTGGCTCCAGGCCTGGAACTTTAACCCCCGCCCCAAACCACCAGGCGCGCCCCAAGGCCACAGACATAGCACTCCAGGCCAGAAACCTAGGTGCCCCACTGCCCCCCAGGCTGAGGGGGTGCCCCGCCAGCACCCCCTCCCTGCTGACCTCCCACCTTCGCTGACTCCCTCTGAGGCTAGTTCTGACTTTTGTTTAAAGGGTTTAGAAGTAGAGGTGGGGGTGGGGCGGGCACCCCGGGGCTCCAGGCTGCCTCTGGTGATGGCGCTGAGGTCTGGAGGCCCTCGGCCAGCTCCCGCCTCCCTCAGAGTCTGCGAAGAAGGCCCCTGGGAACCATGGCACCCAAGCCCGAGGAAGGCCAACCAGAGCTTTGGCCTGGCTGCTGGCAGAACTGCGACTTCCTTACGCCAAGCTCCAGCCAGCTTCTCAAACCTTGGTGAGAAGCTCTCACCGTCAGGCCAGCTCACCCTCCTCCAGCCCCTGTCACAGACCTGCCTCGAAGGGGACTTACTGGGGTGGGCCACGGAGAAACTGCAAGGCTGCCCTCCTGACGCCATGACAGCTTGGAACTTGAGTTAATCCATAACCACAAATATTTACTTGGCCCTCGGTGCAGAGGCCTCCCTCTCCACAGATAAACAAACAAGCTCCCAGCTGAGGACAGCCCTGTTTGCCCCAAGCCCCCTCTGCCCCAGCAGTGGGAGGGAGGTGAGGGGCAGGCACCTCAGGTGTGGCCTCATTTTAACCTCATAGTAGCTGGCCAAAGGAGGGAGCCTGTCCCCTTTTGGCAGGTGAGGACATTTTTACCCAGTGATATTGCTGTTTGCCTCAGATCAGCACAACTGATACTGTTATTTCACCAACTCTAAGATGCCATTGGGCTTCCCAGGTGGCGCTAGTGGTAAAACACACACACACACACACACAAACCTGCCAATGCAGGAGACATAAGAGATGCGGGTTTGATCCCTGGGTTGGGAATATCCCCTGAAGAAGGATTTGGCAACCTACTCCAGTATCCTTGCCTGGAGAACCCCATGGTGGGCTACAGTCCATAGGGTCACAAAGAGTCAGACACAACCGAGCAACTTAGCATGTAGGCAGGATGCCATTAGTTATAAGATGCATCTATTTTATGTGTCAGCATAAAAGAAACATTGCTAATTACTCAATGGCCTGCCATCCTGATAACATCATGATATGATGTAAAAACAGTAAAAGATTTGCCTCTCAGGGTCTCTACCACATGGGTGCCAATACTCAGCTAAACCCTCACCTCCAGCAGCTCCTACAACTGCCACTCTCTCCTACCACACACAACTGCACACCACTATTTCCATAACCTCAATTTTGCAGATGTGGACACTCAGAAATCTTTGGTCATTGGGCCAAATTCACGGAGCCAGTAAATGGCAGGTCTGGATTAGAACTCAGGTCTTTCCAGCACTTCTGGCACCTCTCACCTACTTTTGTGAGCAAGTGAGAAAAGTCAACAGAATTTGGGGAAGTCTGCAGTCAGTTTGTTACCAGTATGTCAGAAAGGGCAGGAGCAGAAGTGAAGGGTCTGACCTGGAGCCTCGGCCCTGGCGCTGCGGGCCATCAGCCCTTATCACGCATCTCCCTTCCTGTACTAGAAATACCCCGCTTCTTCCAAACCCCACTCCTTCCTTGGAGGACTTGACCACACTCCTCGGAATCCCAGCCCTTGCACAGCTCATGTGACTCTGCCCTGCTGACCTCTGGTGACAGCACCAGGAAGTCCCTTGACCCAGGGGTCAAACAGATCCTCTCCCCCAGCCCGCAGGAGTGGGGCCTCAGTCTTACTCCTCTGAGCCCAGGACTCACAGAGTTTGAAGCCAGAGCCTCAAAACGCACGTCTCGGCCTAAAGCAGAGGAGGCTGATGAGGAGAAAGATGTGGATGTACAGAGAGAGGCTGAGACCACGAAGACCTGGAGAGTCTGGGCGAGGGGAGCAGTAGCAGCCTCCTTCATAATGACTGGGGCACACCCTGTGTTTGGCTTCCTAGGGGTCTCCCTGCCCTCGTGGGAAATCCCCTTTCCTTAAGTCTCCTTGCAACCAGACACCTGGGGTATAGCACTGTTCCCGGCTGTGGAGTACAAGGCCCTTATGCTGCCTACTCGGCCCACTGGAGAAAACCAGAGGAACAGGGTGAACGTCTAACAAGGTAGACACACTGTGCAGAGGCCGAGTGGAAGGTGCAGATGGTGATGCTTATGAAATTCCAAGGAGAGGTAAATCAGCGCAAGTAGGGTGATCAGGGAAGGCTACCTGAAGGAGGCAAGGCTTCAGCTGGACATCAGAAGGCAGGCAGGACCCAGGTAAAAAAGGAAGGGCCCTCAGATGGGGAGGAGGAGAAGACAGTTTGAGATGGAGCTTCTGGCAAGTGGGGAGTCAGTGGCTGTTTGTTAAGTTCTGGGGCTACTGCTTGGAAAAAGGAAGTCATGGTCCTGATGACTTGGGCAGGAAGCACGAAGACCATGTGCCAAACCACACAAGAGGGGTGGCTTTCACAGCCAAGGAACGTATAAAAATGCCTCCTGCACCCCTATGCTAGCTCCAGGGTCCTCCCCCATGAGTCTGCAACATCACCTCTACCCCACAGCCTGCTGTCCCCCATTTCACCTTCCAAGTGCAAGGCACTGTGCTTGTTGACAGGGACTCCTGCCCGTCTTCTCTTCCCTGCCATCTCCTTGCCTCCTGCCTGCTCCCCAGCCTAGCCCAGGAGATCAGCTCCGTGTGAAGTTTACTTAGGATCCACCACAAACCCTGACCAAGAATAAGGGACTCTGCTGGAGGCGCCCACCTCCAAACCAGCGGAGATGCCAAAGCATAAGCACCTAGAAGAGCCAGGGCACCTGCCGTGGGGGAAATGACTAGTGCTAGGGTCCACTAAGGTGGACCAGAGACGGTCAGGAGGGTTCCTCTTGCCCTTCATGCCTGTGGGCCTGCTGGGATGCTCCAGTGGGAGTGCCTGCATCACAGCCTCCACATTGGCTGCCAGCGCAGGTGACTCGGGTCACCTCCCTGAAGCAGAGAAGGTCAGTGCCACCAGCTCTTGCCAAGTTCTGCTGACTCTGAAAGGCAGGCATCACCTGGAATGTCCTGGTGAGTCCAGGTATGCGGCATCTCTGCTCGCTTGCGACAGCCTTCCAGCAGGGGGCGCTGCCCTGGTCCCGCGGAAGGGTTCCGGCCGGGGCTACGAGGTGCAGCTTCACGCGGCGTGGTGGCCATAGTCGACTGACCTTGTCTGTCCCTGGGGTTGCTCTTCCTAGGTGTGAGTCACCCCACATTAGTCCGATTCAGTCAAGTTCACTCAGATGCTAGAGCAGAACTCAGGCATTCCAGCTAGAGATGGTTGAGAGACAGGAAGGAGCCTGTGTGCTGGGCATTCCCGGAATTTGTTTGTTTGGTATTTTTTAAATTTTTTTTTCATTTATTTTTATTAGTTGGAGGCTAATTACTTCACAATATTGTAGTGGTTTTTGCCATACATTGACATGAATCAGCCATGGATTTACATGTGTTCCCCATCCCGATTCCCCCTCCCTCTTCCCTCCCCATCCCATGCCTGACGCGAGAGAAGGTACAGGAAGCAAAGGTGTGAGGTTAAAAACAAAAGCCAGAATTATCATGTGACACTCAGCAGTGGGACGTTCAAAAATCTCATCTTTGGGATCAGGCTCACACGGGTTTAAACCTCATCTTGGTTCCTTCCTGGCTGGGTTGCTTAACTTCCCCCTGCCTCAATGTCTACTCTGGAAATGAGGCCAAGAAGAGTATCCACCCAGGTGGTTGTTATGGGGACCAAATAGTGTGTGTGTGTGTAGATACATGATACATATGATATTATATATGTGTATATATAATTTATTTCTGGCTGCACGGGGTCTTTGCTGCTTTGTGGAGGCTTTCTCTAGTTGCAGCCAGTGGGGGCTACTCTTCACTGTGGCGCACAGCTTTCCATTGTGGAGACTTTTTTTGTTGTGGAATTCTTGGGCTCTAGGGTGCATGGGCTTTCAGATCGTTTCTACAAGGTGGACAGGGCCTGGGACTTAACAAGTGATTGATTGAAAAGTCAAAGTGTTAGTCACTCAGTCGTGTTCCACTCTCTGTGACCCCATGGATTGCAGCCCGCCAGGCTCCTCTGTCCATGGAATTCTCCAGGCATGAATACTGGAGTGGACAAAAAAAAAAAAGAATACTGGTTGCCATTTCCTTCTCCAGACGTTCTTCCCAACCCAGGGATCGAACCTGGGTCTCCTGCATTGCAGGCAGATTCTTTACTCTCTGGGCCACCAGGGGATCCCAGGTGACTGGTTAACTGACAATCTTCTCTTCCCCGCTCCCCAACTATCCCAGAGAGAAGGGGAGGATCAAAACCCAGCGGAAATGGGTGTCCCCTTTCACAACTGCCTGTGGAGGCAGGGAGGGGGTCCTGAGGGGGCGATTAGCAGGAGAGGAAGGGCAGCTGCCATCTGTGTTGCAGGTTACCAGCCATCAGCTCTGAATGCTGAGTCACCCCAGATCCCTGAGGTCTGGAGGGCATGCCTACCTAGTATGGGGCCGACTCTGGTAACAGGTGTCAGAACCCAACGTGAGCTCACTTACTGGCCAGAGTGATTAGAGGTGCGAAGGCTTATGTGGAGCCTCTGCCCTCACCCCCTGCCACTCCCCTTGCCTGGTGTCCATTCGTGTCTTCTGGTGTAGAAGCCAGGCTACTCAGGGCTCACCCTGGGAAGGGTGAAGAGAGGAGACAGTCCTGGGTGGCTGGCTTCCCCGTTAAGAAATGGAGATGAATAGATACAGTCCAGTGTCAACAGCACAATGGCACATTGATTCTTTTTAATTTCATATTGGAATATAGTTAATTCACAATGCTGTGTTAGTTTTAGATGTACAGCAAAGTGATTTAGTTATACATATTCATATATCTGAGCTTCCCTGGTGGCTAAGCTGGTAAAGAATCTGCCTGCATGCAGGAGACCTGGGTTTGATCCCTGGGTTGGGAAGATCCACTGGAGAAGGGATACTCCAGTATTCTGGCCTGCAGAATTCCGTGGACTGTATAGTCCATAGGGTCTCAAAAAGTTGGACATGACTGAGCATCTTTCACACATTTATTTTATTTTATTTTTCTGATTCTTTTTCTGATTGTTTTCCCATTTAGGTTATTACAGAGCATTGAGTATAACTCCTTGTGCTCTACAGTAGGTCCTTGTTGATCTGTTTTCGTTTTAGCAGTGTGCATATGCCAATCCCATCCTCCCAATTCATCCCTCTCCCCACCTTTCTCCCTTGGCAACCATAAGCCTGCCCTCTAAGTCTGGGAGTCTGTTTTTGTTCTATAAACAAGTCCATCTGCACCATTTTTTTAGATTCCACATATAAATGACAACCTTTGATATTTGTCTTTCTCTGACTTACTTCACTTAGTATGGTAATCTCTAGGTCCATCAATATTGCTGCAAATGGCATTATTTCATTCTTTTTTTAAAAAATAGGTGTGCAGTATAATTTACAAGTAGTAAAATTCACTCTTCTTGAATGAACAGTTCTGTTTTGACAAATGTATGTAATAGTGTAATCACCAGCACAAACATTAAATGGGTCATTTTTAACACCTTCACAAAGTTACCCTGTGTCTCATCCCCAGCCCCTAGCAGTCACTGATCTGATTTCCATTATTTTCTATAGAATGATATAAACATGGAATCCTTACAGTATGTAGCCTTTTAAAACTGGCTTTTTCATTCAACATGAAGCTTTTCAGATTTATCCATGTTGATGTGTATATCAGTAGTTTCTTTCTGTTGCTGAGTAGTTTCCATATACAGAAGTACCACATATTGTTATCTGTTTGCCTGTTATAGGCTATTATTAAATAAAACTGCTAGCACACCACACACAGGGTTTTGTGTGGGTATATGTTTTCTTTCCTTGTAGGCAAATATCTAGGAATGGGATTGCTGAGTCATATGGTAAGTACATGTTTACTTTAAAAAAAAAAAAAGAGTGAAAGCAAAACTGTTATCAAAAGTGGCTTATACCATTTTGCATTCCCACCAGCAACATTTTGTTGTTATTATTCAGTTGCTAAGTTGTGTCCGACTCTGCAACCCCGTGGACTGTAGCACACCAAGCTCCTCTGTCCTCCATTATCTCTTGGAGTTTGCTCAAATTCATGTCCATTGAATTGGTGATGCTATCTGACCATCTCATCCTAACAGAAGCAGAAGAGCTTAAGAAGAGGTGGCAAGAATACATGGAAGAACCATACAGAAAAGTTCTCAATGATCTGGACAACCATGGTGTGGTCACTCACGTAGAGCTGGACATCCTGGAGTGTGAAGTCAAGTGGGCCTTAGGAGGCATCACTACAAACAAAGCTCATGGAGGTGATGGAATTCCAGCCGAGCTATTTAAAATCCTGAAAGATGATGCTGTGAAAGTGCTGCCCTCAGTATGTCAGCAAATTTGGAAAACTTACAACATACACGTGTTCTAGTTGCTCTGCATCCTCCCCAGCATTTGGTGTGGTCAGTTCTTTGGGTTTTGTTTTTTAACTTTTAGCTATTCTAGTAGGTGTGTGGCAGTATAACATTGTAGCATGAATTTTTACTTCCCTAATTACTAATGATGGTAAGCATCATTTTCATGCGCTTACCTGACGTTTATACATCTTCTTTTGGTTATGTGATGGTTTAAATCTTTGACCTATTTTTTATATTGAGTTTTGAGAATTTTTATACATTCTGGCACTAAGTCTTCTGTCACATAAATAAAATTTTCTTTCTGTCAATGGTTTGTCTTTTATTACTTAACAGTGTCTTTTCATGAGCAAATGTTTTTAATTTTGATGAAGTCCAATTATCAACATTTTTTGTGATTTTTGTTTTTGTATCCTACCTAAGAAATCTCTGCCTCAGATCATGTAGCTCACAAAGGCTTTCTCTTATGTTTTCTTTTAGAAACTTTATGGTTTTAGCTTTTGTATTTGGATCTCCAACCCATTTGGAATTTATTAATTTTTATATATAGTGTGAGGCATGGATTAGTGCTTTAATTTTTTTCTCTATATGGATATCAAGTTGTTCCAGCAGCATTTATGACAAACTCTATCATTTTCCCATCATTGTCATAACTTGATATTTTGTTAAAAATCAACTAACCATATATACATGTGTCTATATCTGCACTCTATTCTATTTTTTAAAAAGATTTTATTTATTTTTGTCTATGCCAGGTCTTTACTGCTTTGCGTGGGCTTTCTCTAGTTGTGGCAGGTGGTAGCTCCTCTTGTTGCAGAGCTCCGACTTCACTTAGTTGCAGGACGTGGGCACAGGGCTACTGCAGCGCGTGGAACTCTTTCACACCAGGGATCAAACCCATGTCCCTTGCACTGGCAGGCGGATTCTTATATACTACGCCACCAGGGAAGTCTACATTTTATTCTATTGATCTATCAGTTCCTCCTTATGCCTGCATCATATTGTCTTAATTTCTTGGTCACTGTTACAAGACTACTGAATGATGAAATCAGGTAGTGTAAATCCTCCAGCTTTGTTCTTTTTCAAAATTATTTTGGCTATTGTAGGTCCTTTGTATTTTTACACACATTTTAGAACCAGCTTGTCAATTCCTATCTAAAGAATGCTTGCTGGAATTTTGAATGGGGTTGAGTTGGCTCTATAGAACAATATGGGCAGAAGAGACATCTCAACACTGAGTCTTCTGATCTATTAGCATGGTATTTCTCTCTATTATTTTAAAGGTCTTTGTTAATTTGTTGCAAAAGTTTTGATAGTTTTCAGTGTACAGGTCTTAAATATATTCTGTTAAATTTATCCCTACTTAATTCATGCTTCTTTTAAGATTCATTTATTTTCGGCTGTACTGGGTCTTTGTTACTATGGGCTTTCTCTAGTTGCGGTGTGTGGGCCTTCACTGTGGTGGCTTCTCTTGTTGTGGAGCATGGGCTCCAGGGCACCCAGTTTCAATAATTGTGGCTCATGGGCTTCCCAGACAGTAAGGAATCTGCCTGCAGAGCAGGAGACCCGGGTTCAATCCCTGGGTTGGGAAGATCCCCTGGAGGAGGGCACAGCAACCCACTCCAGTATACTTGCCTGGAGAATCCCCATGGACAGAGGAGCCTGGTGGGCTACAGCCCAAGGGGTCGCAGAGAGTTGGACTCGGCTGAGTGGCTGAGCGCAGCACAAAGCACATGGGCTTTGTGACACACAGGCTTAGTCCCCCTACAGCATGTGGGATGTTCCTGGACCAGGAATCAAACCCCTGTCTCCTGCATTGGCAGGTGGATTCTTAACCACTGGACCACCAGGGAAGCACTTATGTTTTTAAAATGCTATTATAAATGGAATTCTAAAGATTACCATTTGCAATTGTTGGTTGCTAGTATATAGAAATACAATTGATTTTTTAATATGGAGACTTTTTTCCAGTTTTATTGAGATACAGTTAACATATAACATCATATTAGTTTAAGGTATACAACATGATCTGACATATGTATGCAGTACAAAATGATAACCACAATAAGTTTAGTAACCATCTATCACCCCATCTAGTTATAATTTTTTTCTTGTGATGAGAACTTTTAAGATCTAATCTCACTGCAACTTTCATACATGTGATACAGCATTGTTAACTATAGGTACCATGCTCTACATTACATCCCCAGAACTTATTTATCTTATAACTGACTTCCTTCACCCATTTCCACCCCCATTGCTTCTGACCAACCTGTTTCCTTAATCTGTGAGTTGTTCTTTTTTAATTTCACACATTATACAGTATTTACCTTGAAGCTGAGTTCTTGATCCTGCAAGCATTTGCTATCGTGACCAACCAACCCAGTTTGTCCAGGATTCTCCTTATTTTAGCAGTAAAAGTCCTACATCAGGTAAACTGTTCCCTGGGATGAGAAAATTCCAAGTTTTCAGTAATGGGCACAGAAGGGTGGGGGAAAGGTACAAGCCCCAAAGGTAACCCCGAAAAGAAAGGCTGAAAGCCATACGGGTTTTAGTACCAAATGGACATGGCACTTTCCCTAGTTTCGACTGCTGCTGATGGCAACCACAATTTGCAGTTCCTGATAATGGATCATTCATTATAACCACCCTTCCCAACCCAGGGATTCAACTCAAGTGCACTGTAATCTAATGCATGAACACCCACTTTGCCTGTGAACTGACTGTTGTGATTTGTGTTGAGACAGTGCTAGTTCAATTTTTAACATGGTGAATATTGTGGCCATGTTTTTTAATAGTTCAGTTGATGAAAATGAGAATGATGACAATACCAATCAGTGCCAGCAGGAACCAGACATGATGATCATTTAGAAGTCTAAACAACTGTAACATTAAAAAATTACATTTGTTTATTTATTTGGCTGCACTGGGTACCAGTTGCGCTACACGGGTGCTCTAGTGCAGTGTGCAGGCTTAGTTGCCCCACGGCATGTGGAATATTAGTTTCCTGATTGGGGATTGAACTCACATCTCTTGCATTGGAAGGTGGACCACCAGGAAAACCCCATAACTGTGTTACTTTACTGAGTACTGGCATAACATATGCAACTGGTTTAGGGTGGTAAATCAAAAGGGGCATGCTTCACAATATGCAGAAAAGAATCTGAGGTTGGGCATGGTTGAGAAGGGCTTCCCCAGGTGGCTCAAGGCAACCCACTCCAGTATTCTTGCCTGGAGAATCCTATGGATAGAGAAGCCTGGTGGGATACAGTCCATAGGGTCGCAAAGAGTTGGACAGGACTGAAGCAACTAAGCATACATGCAAGCACATGGTTGAGAAAGGAACGTAAAAGTAGAAACCGATATTCACAATTCTTCAATGAGACAGCCAAGGGCTTCTAAATTAATCAAAATCATTTTTTCGGTGTCCCCCAACCAATTCACAGTTGGATATAGTGGCCACTGGAGGAAACACGCTAACTTCAGACTATACTACAAACCTACAGTAACCAAACAGTATGGCCCTGGCACAAATATAGACATAAATCAGTGAAACAGTATAGAGAGCTCAGAAATAAACCCATTCACTTATGGTCAATTAGTTCTTACCTGCTGAGTGTCTTGCAAAATTGTCCACAGCACAACTATTGGAGTGTGGGTTGTTTCCTGGGATACCAAGGCTTTCATGATAAAAGGTGTGGTGACTTCTGTTTCCTCAAAACATGCAAAAGCATTTAATAAGTCACTTGAGTTTCTAGAAATGGAAGAAGATGATCTTCTGCAGACATGTGCCTACAAGACAGCTCTCACTGCGGTCAGTCATAGACCACAGTTAACCTGCCATAGATGTGAACAGGTTTATATAGAATGGATCAACAACAAAGTCCTACTGTATAGCATAAGGAACTATATTCAATATCCTGTGATAAGCCATAATGGAAAAGAATATGAAAAGGAATATATATATAAAACTGAGTCACTTTGCCATAGAGAAGTAATTAATGCAACATTGTAAATCAACTATACTTCAATTTAAAAAAAACTTAGTCTTCTACAAAACCATCTTTTCAAAGTGTGGGACAAGAATAATGACTTTCTCTAACATGTGGATAGACTGAGAATGGAGAAAAGGGTTGCAAGCAGAAATCCCTAAACTGTTCTCTAAAACTGTCTGATCTTTGAAGAGGCCATTCAGACACCAAAAATGGGTGAGCTGACTGCATCTGATTTGCTCAATGTGATAGTAGGTAGTAATAAAAACTCATATAATGAAAAATGACTCAGTTTGGGGGAAATAAACATCACCAGAAAAGGATAGCCAGTTTAATCAGGACTTGATCATTTCTTTACTAAAACTGGAAATTATTTGTCATTCAACTTTAATTTCCCAAGTTCAGATATCATTGGGCTTTAAAACCATTTTTCCTAAGAAATAGAGGTTTAGCTTATGACATCCAGAGTGCTTCAAAATGTTTAAAAAGAAGGCTATTTTAGACATGGATGTCCTACATACTGAATTTATAGATGTAAAGAAACTCACAAACAGTTGGTCTACCAAAATCAGCCTGTAGGTACAAAGTGGATGCACATTTTTGGAGAGCTGGAAACTAATCCCTACAGTCTAAAAACCTGCTGTTGTTAGTAAGACCCTAAGTATTCCACGCTCAAATGATTTGGTTGAGAGGATTGTTAGCTTGATGCCATTACATTGGACTGACAGCCGGAATCAGCATAAAGTTGGCTTAATAACAGCAGAGTTGCAAGTCAAAGAATTTTATGTTTAACCGCATTCAGTTTGATCGCTACATAAAGGAAGTGTTCCCTAAAGGCTGCAGGCAAGGACATAGAGGTAAAAGAAGGCTTTGTATCATAGGACAGCAATGTCACTGTTATTTTTTAAATTAAATATTGGTAATTAGTCCTATTATATTTGCTTTCTCTTTTTTAAAAGTCTTATATGTATCTTTTTTAAAAAAATTAATTTTTGTACAGCAGTTTTAGGTTCACAGCAAAATCCGGGGGTGGGGGGTACAGGCACTTCCCATATACCCCCCACCCCCACACATGCATAGCCTCCCCCATTATCTACATATCAGACATAGTAGTACAATTGCTACTATGAACCCACATTGACACAACATCATCGGCTAAAGCCCAGAGTTTACATTAAATTCACTGTTGATGTTGTGCTTCACCTATTCATCCCGGTCACTAGCTCCACCCCCAACTCCTGGAAGCTACTGATCTTTTCATTCTTCTCATAGTTCTGCTTTTTTCCAGAATGTCATAAAGTTGCAATCATACAGTACATAACCTTTCATATATATGTATTTTAACACAAAATCTAAGTAACCCATAATGGATTAAAACAAATTGCCCTATCAGAGGACAGAAACATTCTAAAACTATTTGTATATTTCTTTCTCATACATATTATTTAATTCGTCCTACTATGAATTATTGCCATTGTGACTAATCCTATTGTTTAAACAATAGCGCTTATGTAACAGAAAAGTAAATACAGAATATATAACTTCAAATTATCTATATTCATATTTTTCATATTTTAATAATGTGTAATTCTAATATGTATCATTTCAAATAAATGATTTGGTCATTTTCTATATTAATACACAAAGCGTAGAATATTTTTACATATTACTAAAGTGAAAGTGAAGTCGCTCAGTCGTGTCCGACTCTTTGCGACCCCATGAACTGTAGCCCACTAGGCTCCTCTGTCCATGGGATTTTCCAGGCAACAGTATTGGAGTGGGTTGACGATGGGTATAAAAACGGCATTTTTTACCTATTCCATTATTACGGGTTTGGGCGATCTGGTACGCCTGTGCCCCAGGTGGGATCACTAACGCTGGTTTGCTCCACTGCAAGTCTACCTCCTCCGGTCCCCGGGCGCTGTTTAAACCCCAGGGATCCAGAGCCTTCAGACACCTGGTCGCTGCCCCCCAAGGGCTCACAGTTTGGTGACGAAGCCAGACACGAAACAGGCGGAGAAGGTGCCCGGAAGGGTGCCCTGGCCACCTTGGGGCGGACCCTGACTAGCTCCTAGCAGGCCCGGTGGAAAGGCTGCCTGGAGGAGACCAGCCGGGGCTGCACCGCGGGGTAAAAGGCCGGGACGGGGGCGTGTGATCCGGTGGGCGGAGCCGCAGCCCGAGCCTCTCCTCACCCAGGACTGGCTCCACTGGACCTGCGCAGCAGGGGTCTCCCTCCGGGTCGCCGACCCGTGCGCTCTGGGTGTTACGCGCCCGAGTTGCGCCAGGGGGGATCGTAGTCCTTCCGGGCCCAGGCTCTAGCGCGGCCACTGCGCCCGGCCACGCGGGTTGCCCGGCCCCACAGAGGTCAGGATCCTGCAAAGCTGCTCCAGCGCCCCGGCCCGCGCCGCTCCGACTCCGGCGCGGCCGCCGCCACGCCCCTACCTCCACCGGCCGTGCCGCCCGCCCGGCGCCCCGCTGCCGGGCCGAGGCGTGTGCTGGATGCACGCCTGCCGCTGAGTCAGCCTGTGAGTCAGCGCCCCCTGACCGCCGGCCGCTGCGTCTGGGCTGCAGTTGGGGACCAGCGCGGGGAACCGGGGAGGAGCGAGGGATGGGGGAGGGGGAGAGAGCGGGAAGGAGAGCCGCTTCCAAAGCGAGGGTCTGCAGCCCACCGCCTGCAGGCTGTCCCGTGTTTTTGTTCAACCCAGAAGCTAAAAATGACTTTTACATTTTTAATGGTTTTGAAGTGCCAAAAAAATGATTTATTTTGTGACAAACAAAATTACATAAAATTCAAACCTCAGCGTCCCTGAAAAGTTTTATTGGACCAGCAGTGCGCATTTGTTTAGTATTGTCCGTGGCTGCTTTGCACGAAGCTGCAGAGCTGAGCGCTCGTGAGGCGCTGCGCGGCCCCCAGAGCCAAGGCTCTTGACTCTGCACCTTCACAGGAGGCGCGCTCAGCCCCGGCTGTTAAGGAGGTCACTTGGTTTGCAGAGAGCAAGTCCTGGGCTGGGGCTGGGGAGGGCAAACTCAGGCCCGAGGGGGATTACCACCCTGGGAAGCTTTCCAGACCAGCTGAGCTGCCTCAGGGTTTGTCAGCAGGCGGGAGAGCCTCCAGACCTCTGTGGTTGAACTTGCTAGGTTCTGGGACAGAGGGCTCCCGGCTGCAACCCTGGAAACCAGGTTTGTCCCACACCACCCCTGGGAGCCCTAACTGCGCTGTAGCAGGGTCCCCCGTGGGGCCACAGACTCCCAGCTGAGTGGTTTTTGCTCCCGGTTACCCATTAACTGGCTAGTCCTCACGTAAAATTTCAAGGAAGTCAGGCCTGCATGTTTATTGCCAGGTGGATCCCTGGTGATGACCTACCCTATCACTTGCAGCCTGGGGAAAAGAGTCTGGGTGAACCTTTATGACCGCTGTGGCTCAAGGCAGTGTTTTTCAAGCTTAAAAAAAAAAATCTCAACCCTCAGTAAGAAACATATTTTACATGGTAACAAGTTTCACAAAACTACCCTTAATACAGTGATGCATTCTTGCCATTTTCAATTCCTTTCTCTCTTCCTCCATCTCTCTTGAAAGAAAAGCTTCCTAGGAGATAGATATATGTAAAAATATACAGAGACTATTGAGGAAAGTCTCAAACACAGAAAAGTAGAGTAATATAATCGGCTTTCATGTACCAGTCCCTGAACTTCAAGAATAAAGTTTTGTCCAACTTGTTTCATCTCTTCCCCTCCTTTTTTCCCAGAATATCTTTCCTATTTTTCAAAAATTATGATCATGAAAAACAAAATGATCACAAAACACTAAATTGATTTTTTGACCTACTAATAGGTTGCAGCCTGTTGCATGTTGGTGCAAGTCCCTTCAGTCATGTCCAACTGTTTGTGACCCTATGGACTACAGGCCACCAAGCTCTTCTATCCATGGAATTCTCCAGGCAAGAATACTGGAGTACGTTGCCATGCGCTCCTCCAGGGGATCTTCCCGAACCAGGGATTGAGCTGCATCTCTTACATCTTCTGCATTGCAGGTGGATTCTTTACTGCTGAGTCACAGGGGAAGCCCTGCAACCTCTTAGTGCAACATAAATGTGCTTGATGGCATCCAGACATATCTGTCTCTTCTCTTTTTAGTTCAAAGCACAGCAGCAGGAAAGGTCCTCCTTCACCTACTGGAGGAGGCTTCTGGCTCTCAGTCTCCATGACCCTCCTTGACTTCCTTTAACCGAAGTCAGAGCCCCCAGCCTCTATGGGCAATAAATACACATACCTGTTTGTTATTATCTGATGTGCATTAAATTCTTGGTAAATAACTGTGATAACCTGGGAGGGCAAGGATTCCAGAAATACATTTGCTTCATTGACTATGCTAAAGGCTTTGACTGTGTGGATCACAACAAAATGTGGAAAATTCTTAAAGAGATGAGAATACCAGACCACCTTACCTGCCTCCTGAGAAACCTGTATGCAGGTCCAGAAGCAACAGTTAGAACCGGACTGGTTCCAAATCATAAAGGAGTACGTCAAGGTCAAGGCTGTATATTGTCACCCTGCTTATTTAACTTATATGCAGTGTACCTCATGCAAAATGCCAGGCTGGATGAAGCACAAGCTAGATTCAAGATTGCCGGGAGAAATATCAATAACCTCAGATATGCAGAGGACACCACCCTTATGGCAGAAGGCAAAGAGAAATTAAAGAACCTTTAGATGACGGTGAAACAGGAGACTGAAAAAGCTGGCTCAAAACTCAGCATTCAAAAAACCAAGATCATGGCATCCGGTCCCATCCCCTCATGGCAAATAAATGGGGAAACAATGGAAACAGTGACAAATTTTATATTCTTGGGCTCCAAAATCACTGCAGATGGTGAGTGCAGCCATGAAATTTAAAGGCGCTTGCTCCTTAGAAGAAAAGCTCTGACCAACCTAGAAAGCATATTAAAAAGCAGAGACATTAATTTACCAACAAATGTCTATGTAGTCAAAGCTATGGTTTTTCCAGTAATCATGTATGGATGTGAGAGTTGGACTACAAGGAAAGCTGAGCGCAGAAGAATTGATGCTTTTGAACTGTGGTGTTGGAGAAGACTCTTGAGAGTCCCTTGGACTGCAAGGAGATCAAAGTGAAACCATTTACCTCAGATTAGCATATGAACCCAGCCAAAACCCACGATACCTGGTTTCAGGACCTAATGAAGCTCATATTCTTGATGTCTCATCGCAGAAAGAATTCAGTGAGAGACAAAGTAATAGGTTCAGTTCAGTCACTCAGTCGAGTCCAACTTTTTGCAACCCCATAGACTGCAGCAAGCCGCCTTCCCTGTCCATCATCAACTCCTAGAGCTTACTCAAACTCATGTCATCCAATGATCTCAACCTCTGTTGTCCCCTTCTCTTCCCACCTTCAATCTTCCCCAGCATCAGGTTCTTTTCCACTGAGTCAGTTCTTTGTATCAGGTGGCCAAAGTATTGGAGTTTCAGCTTCAACATCAATTCTTCCAATGAATATTCAGGACTGATTTCCTTTAGGATGGACTGGTTGGATCTCCTTGCAGTCCAAGGGACTCTCAAGAGTCTTCTCCAACACCACAGTTCAAAAGCATGAATTCTTCAGCACTCAGCTTTCTTTATAGTCCAACTCTCACATCCATACATGACTACTGGAAAAACCAAAGCTTTGACTAGACGGACCTTTGTTGGCAAAGTAATGTCTCTGCTTTTTAATATGCTTTCTAGGTTGGTCATAGCTTTTCTTCCAAGGAGGAAGTGTCTTTTAATTTTGTGGCTACAGTCACCATCTGCAGTGATTTTGGAGCCCAAAAAATAAAGTCTCTCACTGTTCTTACAATACACAGAAGTGATAGGTAAGAAGTGGATTTATTCAGACTCAGAGAGAAGCACATTCCACAGAGTGTGGGCATTGCAGAGGGTGAGTGTGGCTGCAAAATGTGGCATGGTTAGGTTTCATAGGCTGACTAATTTCATATGCTAATGAGTGGGAGGATTAGTTCATCTATTTTGGAAAAGGGGTAGAGATTTCCAGTAAATGGGCCATGGCCCACTGCTTGGTCTTCTGACAGTGACTTAGAAGTGTCCTGGTGCCTCTGGGTGTGTCATTTCCCTTGCTGATTGAGGATCAAGGTCTAGTCTTGTCTGCCATCTTGGTTCCATTTGATTCCAATCCATTTATGTTGTGTCCTTGGGCTATGTCATTCTTTCAAAAGTTGTTTCCTTAAGGTTACAAAGTCAGTCAATTCCTAAAGGAAATCAATCCTGAATATTCATTGGAAGGACAGGTCCTGAAGCTGAAGCTTCAGTACTTTGGCCACCTGATGCAAAGAGTGAACTCATTAGAAAAGATGCTGATGCTGGGAAAGATTGAAGGGAAGAGGAGAAGGGGACGACAGAGGACGAGTTGGTTGGATGGCATCACCGACTCAATGGACATGAGTTTGAGTAAGCTCCGGCAGTTGGTGAAGGACAGGGAAGGCTGGTGTGCTGCAGTCCATGGGGTCAAAAAGAGGTGGACATGACTGAGCAACTGAATAACAACCTGGGAGGGAGGGCAGGGAGGTAGGGTTGGGGGAGGAAGGAGCTGGGGATAGGAAGAAGACTTTTCACTGTTGTGTTCGAATTTTGTTGCATGTATATACTTTAAAATTTTTATTTAAAGATATTTCAAAACTACACAAAGGTGTCAGGAACAAATGTAACACCACTAAGTCCATATACTCAGCCTTCCTCCCCTCCCCACAGACAACTCCAGCTAGCCTCTGTACTGCCCAGTGGGAGTGGATGAAGCCAAAGAAATAGCCTTCAGGGCAGCCCTGAGTTGAAAGTTATTTGCTATCTTGTAGGCTGCCCCCTCCCAACACTGTCTGCCAGCACCCAGTCTTTTTATTTTGAAAATCCCACGTGTCATTTGCTTGTCATGTCTCCTTGGTCTCCTCCCATCTGGGACAGTTCCTCAGTCCTTGTCCCTGGGGCAGTTATTTTGTAAGATATTCCTCATTTTGGGTTTGTCTGATGGTGGTTTTTTTTTTTTTCTTTCGTTACTAGATTGAGGTTATGCGTTTTAGGCAAGAATACCACAGAAGTGATGGTGTGCCTGTCTCAGGATACCACATCAGGTGTTGTGTCTAATTATTGCTCTTTGCTTTTATTGTGCTTCAGTTATGTTGCAATTTTGTTTTTAAACAAATTGAAGGTTTGTGGCAACCCTGCATCAGGTACATCTGTTGCACCATTTTTCCAACAGCGTTTGCTTACTTTGTGTCCCTGTCTCACGTTGTAGCAGTTCTCACTTTTTCCGTATTATATTTGGTATGGTTGTCTGTGATCAGTGACCTTTCATGTTCCTACTACCTCTCACTGAAGGTTCAGAAGATAGGCAGCACTCTTTACAATAAAGTATCTTTAAAGTAAGGTAGGAACATTGTTTTATTAGACATAGTGCTATTGCAAACTTAATAGACTAAAGTATAGCGTGAACATAACTTTTATAGGCACTGGGAAAATAAAGTGTGACTTGCTTTATTGCAATGTTTGCTTTGTTGCAGCAGTCTGGAACCCAACCCAAAACATCTCCCATGTATGCCTGTACTAGTCATGGTAACTTTAACTTTGATCACTTAAATGTCTCCTTGAGCTTTCTCCACTGTTACTGTTTTCCTTTGTAATTAATAAACATCCTGTGGGGAGAAGCTTTATGACTATGTAAATATCCTGTTTCTCATGCTACTTTTCCCCCTCTAAGTTTAGATTAGATCATACTTGTTTGCAACAGTTATTTCTATAGTTTTTACCAAAGGGTGGTTTTTCTAAATATTACTATTATTCTTTCTACATTGGTTCATTGGAATTCTGCTGTAAAGAAAGAGCTGTCTCTTCCCCTCATTTATTTATGTATTCCATTATTCTATATTTGTATGGACTTTTGAGTGTCTATTTCATATTATGGGTTATCAGTTCAGTTCAGTCACTCAGTCGTGTCCAACTCTTTATGACCCCATGGACTGCAGCACACTAGGCCTACCTGTCCATCACCAACTCCCCCAGTTTACTCAAACTCATGTCTGTTGAGCAGGTGATGCCATCCAACCATCTCACCCTCTGTCATCCCCTTCTTCTGCCTCCAGTTTTTCCCAGCACCAGGGTCTTTTCCAATGAGTCAGTTCTTCGAAACAGGTGGCCAAAGTATTGTAGCTTCAGCTTCAGCATCAGTCCTTCCAATGAATATTCAGGACTGATTTCATTTAGGATTGACTGGTTGGATCTCCTTGTAGTCCAAGAAACTCTCAAGAGCCTTCTTCAATACCACAGTTCAAAAGCATCAGTTCTTCAGCGCTCAGCTTTCTTTATAGTCCAACTGTCACATCCATTCCTGACTATTGGAAAAACCATAGCTTTGACTAGATGGACCTTTGTCAGCAAAGTAATGTCTCTGCTTGTTAATATGCGGTCTAGGTTGGTCATAGCTTTTCTTCCAAGGAGCAAGCGTCTTTTAATTTCAGGGCTGTACTCACCATCTGCAGTGATTTTGGAGCCCCAGAAAATAAAGTCTGTCACTGTTTCCACTGTTTCCCCATCTATTTGCCATAAAGTGATGGGACCAGATGCCATGATCTTTGTTTTCTGAATGCTGAGTTTTAAGCCAACTTTTTCACTCTCCTCTTTCACTTTCATCAACAGGCTCTTTAGTTCTTCTTCACTTTCTGCCATAAGGGTGGTGTCATCTGCATATCTGAGGTTATTGATACTTCTCATGGCAATCTTGATTCCAGCTTGTGCTTCCTCCAGCCCAGCGTTTCTCATGATGTACTCTGCATATAAGTTACATAAGCAGGGTGACAATGTACAGCCTTGATGTACTCCTTTCCCAATTTGGAACCAGTCTGTTGTTCCATGTCCAGTTCCAACTATTGTTTCCTGACCTGCATACAGATTTCTCAAGAGGCAGGTCAGGTGGTCTGGTATTCCCATCTCTTTAAGAGTTTTTCACAGTTTGTTGTGATCCACACAATCAAAGGCTTTGGCATAATCAATAAAGCAGAAGTAGATGTTTTTCTGGAACTCTCTTGCTTTTTCTGTGATCCAACAGATGTTGGCAATTTGATCTCTGGTTCCTCTGCCTTTTCTAAAACCAGCTTGAACATCTGGGAGTTCATGATTCATTTACTGTTGAAGCCTGACTTGGAGAATTTTGAGCATTTGCTAGCGTGTGAGATGAATGCAATTGTGCAGTAGTTTGAGCATTCTTTGGCATTGCCTTTCTTTGGGATTGGAATGAAAACTGACCTTTTCCAGTCCTGTGGCCACTGCTGAGTTTTCCAAATTTGCTGGCATATTGAGTGCAGCACTTTCACAGCATCATCTTTCAGGGTTTGAAATAGCTCAACTGGAATTCCATCACCTCCACTAGCTTTGTTCGTAGTGATGCTCCCTAAGGCCCACTTGACTTTGCATTCCAGGATGTCTGACTCTAGGTGAGTGATCACACCATTGTGGTTATCTGGATCATGAAGATCTTTTTTGTACAGTTCTTCTGTGTATTCTTGCCACCTCTTCTTAATATCTTCTGCTTCTGTTAGGTCCCTACCCTTTCTGTCCTTTATTGAGCCCATCTTTGCATGAAATGTTCCCTTGGTAGCTCTAATTTTCTTGAAGAAATCTTCTCTAGTCTTTCCCATTCTATTGTTTTCCTCTGTTTCTTTGCATTGATCACTGAGGAAGCCTTTCTTATCTCTCCTTGCTATTCTTTGGAACTCTGCATTCAAATGGGTATATCTTTCCTTTTCTCCTCTGCCTTTCACTTCTCTTCTTTTCACAGCTATTCGTTAGGCCTACTCAGACAACCATTTTGCCTTTTTGCACTTCTTTTTCTTGGGGATGGTCTTCATTCCTGCCTCCTGTACAATGTCGGGAACCTCCGTCCATAGTTCTTCAGACACTCTGTCTATCAGATCTAATCCCTTGAATCTATTTCTCACTTCCACTATATAATCTATGGGTTATAACACATTACTATGACACCTTTATTTTTGCTCAGATAGTACCACATTCAGCTTTTGGGAGCCTCTTCGAGTTGGCCCCTGTGTCTGTGATGTATCCCATCGCCATTTGAGCACTTCTTTATTGTCTGACACTAGATGTTCCAGGCTCATCTTGTACTTCCCCTGTTCCAGCTTTGGGATCAACCCTTTTTCTAGGAGCTCTAGTTTGTTTTCACTGGAGAACAATATTTAGAAAGTAAGATCGAGGCGTGAGTCAGATTCACCTTGGTTAAATGAAAAGGCAGAACTGGGCTGGCGCTGGGGCAGCTTGGGAAGGAGAGAGGCAAAGTGCAGGGCTGCGGAGAGAGGCGGGGGGACACTGAGAGCGAGGCCGAGCGAGGAAGGACAGCTTGGCCCTTGGCTGGGAGCACCTGTGGGGCCCTGGCCTCCGTGCAGGCGAAAGGATAAATTCAGAGCAGCACGCCCCTCAGTCCAATGCACTCCACACAGCTTGCCTCTGGGGCCTGGACTTCAAAGGCAGAGAATGATTTTTCTTTGCTCCCTTGGCTCAGTACTGTGTAAAAAATTTTTTAATGGCAATGGCAGCATCTATTATTTTTAAAACAATACAGAAAAGATCTACTATACTTTCTTTTCTTTAACAATGTTTATATTGTTTGCTTTTCTCAAACTGAGGAATAGTGGAGTGGTTCTGGATGGATTGTTACAGCAGGGTTCATCCACCACAAAAAGTGTCGATGGGTGGTCCACCTGCACTTCAGTTCTCAATAATGAAATTTGGGGGGCTCTGAAGGAGAGGGGCCTTCATACTCTCCTGATTGTTACCCAGAATTAAAAATATATGTTACAAAGTGTCCTACCATAAGACACACATTCAATTTAAAATTTCACAATGTAATAGTTATGTTTTGTGTGACATTTTCTACCCAATGCAGGTTATTTCCCACTACTTTGATTTCACAACTTACTAGTGAATGGATCAGGACCTACAGTTTGAAAAACACCCCTCTAGGCCAACTTGTTATTGTGCATGCAGGGAAACGGAGGTCCTAAGAAGGGGAGTGAGTGTCCAAACTGCTGTGGCTTTTCAGGATGCATTTACTTACGGCATTTAAAACTGCCTTTTTACAGCTATTGGGTAGAAATAGGTCTGAATAATAAGACTAGATTTTTGAAAGTGTCCAGAGCTAGATGAAACTAGGCCAAGGGTCAGGAACCAGAGATTTCCTGCCCTTATTCCATAGTCTCAAATTCCTAATGTTGGAGGCTTTCGGCTCTTCAAAATAAATGTTTTGCGACTTTGGTAGTCCAATGGTTACGAATCCACCTGCCAGTGCAGAGGACATGGATTTGACCCCTGGTCCAGGAAGATTCCTCATGCCATGGAGCAACTGAGCCTGTGCTCTAGAGCCCGTGAACTGCAACTACTGAAGCCCGTGAGCCTACAGCCTGTGCTCTGCAACGAGAGAAGCCACTGCAATGAGAAGCCTGAGCACCACAACGGTAAGATAAGAGTAGCCCTGGCTCACTGCAACTAGAGAAAGCCTGCATGCAGCAAATGAAGACTCAGTGCAACCAAAAATAAATACGAATTTTAACAATAAAAGAAACATTTTGTCCTTCACCTACCCATGCATCTGCTTACTCAGCGAATATACACAGCTAGTCCTAGGCAGAAGCAGGCATGCAAGACGAAGGTGGCGTGCTTTCCCCTTGAGGTGCTTTCAGTCTCTGGGAGGCAGCTGGAGAAGCAGCCACAGAAGACCTTGCAGTGACAGAGATGAATAGGGTGAGAGTGAGCCTGTCAGCCTGGCAGGGTGGGAGTGTGACTGTTGAAAAGTCATCCTTCTGAGCCTCTGTTTTCTCCCCTGTAAAATGGAGTAGTTAAGCCCTGCCTCCTTGAGTTGTAGTGAGCCTGGGAAGGGCCCCAGGAGAGCATTGTCAGGAGGCCTGTGGAGGGAGTGGGGGGAGAGGAGGAGGCATTCAGCAGGGAACTTGCAGGCCTGAGAGGTGGGGCTGGTTGAGGATTTGGGTCTGGAGAACAGGGGATGATGAGAATAACAATGAGGGGTTGGAGATGTGGAGGCCCCAGCTTGGAGGCCTTGACCGCCTGCCACACAATGGAGTTTAAACTTCATCCTATGGGCAAGGAGGCCAATGAGGTGCTCCATGAAGGGTTGTTGAGACAGACTGGAACTTGGGACCCTTTGCTGCAGTGCTTCTGTCTGGACATATGTCTTGTAGAGCAACCAAATGCAAAGAAACTGTAAGGGACTAAAAATAACTGTATACATGTGCAGTTGGGACAAATTATGGACAACAAGCCACAAAAAGACCAAAATCCCCAACTGCCACTCCTGAAGAGCTGGGAGCAAAAGCAGGGGTTGGAAGCAAAAGCAGAGTAGAGCACATGTTCCCTGCACTCAGCACCACCAAAGGCAGTGGGCAAACCACGTAAGCCACCCCTCTGGGCCGACCCTCACCCCAGATAAGGAACCAGCTCACTTGCAAGAGGGCAAGGGAACCCATTACTTGTTCTTGCTCCCTCTTGCTGCAGTAAGGCCCCAGTAAAGCCTTCCTGAATTTCTTGTCTGGCCTCTTATCAATTCCTATTGACTAAGGAGGCCAAGAATCCTGGTCTGTTACAGAATGACATGGCCAGATCTGTATGCTTTACACTGACTCGAGAGATTCCGGCAGCTGTAAGGAGACTGGTCAAGATCTGACATCATACAGCACTTGGAAGACAGCCTGTGGAGGTGAGACAAGAACAGAAAAGGGAAACTGGAGTTTCCAGTGAGAGGAGGCAGGTTGAGGCATGAAGGCAGCCACAGCCTCTCTCAGCCAAGTGCAGGGACCATCTGCAAGACTCAGACCTGGCCCTGATGTCAGAGAATTCTCCAGCCCTCCAGCTGTGGGACCGCCCTGGAGAACTGCTGCAGGCTGAACCCAGGAGCTCAGTCCCTGAACTCCCGGGGCACTTGAAGTGGAATGTAATAATGAAAAGACAGGATGCTGCACCACAGAGAACCAAGTTGGAATCCTGTTTCTTCCACCTCCAATTTAGGTGATTTTAGGAAAGTTAGTTTCTTTTGCCCTGGACTACAGTTTCCTCATTGTCAAATTCAGTAGGGAGATAAGTGTGAATGAGGTAATATGTTTAAAGTCTGTTGTAAGCCCCCAGTAAGGAGTCACTGTTAATGTGATCTCATAGGCTTCCTGTCATGATGAGGAGGCTGAGGTCAGAGAGGTTAAGGTTAAGGGACTGCGTAGCCGAAGGCTACACAACTGGGAAAACCAGGAACCCAGCAGTGGGCTGACTCTCTGTACCTGGTGCTCCTACCAGGAGCTCCTGCTGCTCCGGGCTCGGTTCCACAAGTGGAAGCCTGGCCGGCTGCACCCAGCCTGAAACCGCGTGTACCTGGTAACCTCGTCCCAGGGGCCACAGCGCGCAGGAATGAGTCACCGCAACCCACTCCCACGAGGAGACCCCTCCTCCCCAGCCCGCTTGCGGCCCAGACCTGGTTGCCAAGCAACAAGACACAACACGCATAAACACACTGCGATCCCTCGCTGTAACCGTGAGGCTGTCTTTGGCGCTGCAGTCTTTCCCTTGCCCCTCCCCGCCAGCCCGGGCCCTGGAGCCGAAGGTCTGACCCTCGGGCTAAGGGCTTCCAGACAGTGAGCGTGTACTCTCCTGTGTGGATGTGGGCTCTGCCCTGGCGAGGCAGGGGACGGGGCTGCACAGGGCAGGGTGCAGGGAGGGGCAGCCGAAGGCGTGGGCGGCGGCGGCGGCGTGAACTTTCACCATTTCGGGCTGAGGTGGTGCCCCGGCAGGACTTCCTGAGTCCGAACTGGAGGACAGCAGGGTGGCGCCGCGACGAGAGTGCGTGCCCATTTCCCAGGCACGAGGAGCTTCTGCTGCCCCGAGGGCTCCAGAACTCCGCAGTCCCTCCTCTAGAATCTGCCACCCTGCGCCCTCCTTACTCCACCACGGATCATCTTATTACTCAGTTCAGTTGCAAACGTCTTGAGAGGGTGGCTCCCCTGGGTAGCCTCTTGCCTACACATTTGCCTGCATGGTCAAAGACTGTGCGCGTGGTTAACAGCTATAATTTTAGATCTGCTGTCCTACTCAGGCACTGAGCTCCGGGCTGCATTAACCCTCACAGTGACATTGTAAAGTAGGTTTTTAAAAATCAGTTTTATTAGGCTTAATTTACAACAAAATCCAGCAATTTTATGTATATAATTTGATGAATTTTGACGAAAGTATATAAGCTTTTCACCACCAGCACACCACAATGTTCATGACATATTAAATAGAACATTCCCATTATCCTTCTGCTGACAAGTCTCCACTTTTGGCCCCTGGCAACCACGGATCACTATAGCTTTACCTTTTCTAGAATTTCATATAAATGGAATCATGCACTGTAGTCTTTTGTCTAGTTTCTTTAACTTAGCATAATGCTTTTGAAATTCATTTTAGTGAGCCCTGGTTTTTTCCTTTCTTTGCTAACCAGTTGATGAATATTTGGGTTGTTTCCAGTTTGGGGCTATCATAAAAAAAGCAGCTGTGGACATACATATGCAAGTCTTTGTGTGGACCTGTGTTTTCATTTCTCTTGAGGAAAGATTAGGAATGGAACTGCTGATTCATTCAATAGGTATTATTATTATCATCTCCATTATATAGATGAAAGATTGAAGCTCAGAAAGGTTAAGCAGCCTGCCGGAGCTCACAGTTTGGCAGACATTCAAAGTCAAGTCTGACCTGTATGCCAAGTGGCCATCCATAGGAAACAGGTATTTATTGAGTTGAAAGTACTTCCTTGGTCAGTAATCAGTGTAGCAATGTGTACGTGGCCTGAATTTGAGCGCAAGTTGCTGAGCACAGCATGTACACAGGGACAAAGGTCGCCCCTCGCGGCCACTGCAGTGGTGACTTCTGGAAGCCTAAGAGGCAGAGCTGCAGGGTATTTGTTTTGTGTGCTGAAGATGGTGTTTACCAGGTTTCTCCATCATAAAGTTACTGTTTCCCCTTTGTAATTATCGTTTGAGTAGAGAGACTTTGAAAGTGAGTATTCTACTTATCAGGCTTTCACCCACCTGTTTGAATGTGCAACATGAGTTACCTAACACCACCATTCATTTTACTTATCAGTGGAATTCTTCTGCTATGGAGGGTTTTCCCTTCTTCTTCCTTTACGTGTCAGTATGACTCATGGGTTATTTTATAATATGGGATAGAATTCACTATTTTAATGTTCAACACGTTCCATATTTGGCCAGCAGCAGTTCGTTTACGCTGACTCCTGAGGCTGTTTAACATGCCTGTATGGTCTTCCGAGCACTTTGTCACTCTCTGATGTAAGACGGTCCAGGGCCTCACACGTCTGCACCAGTCCTGGTCCTGTCCATGGAGATCGGCATTCAGAAACCCTACCAGGGCACTGAATATACTCATCATCGCTGCGATGTCTGACTCACAGGCCCCCTCAGGCTACCGGATCTTCCAGCATTGGAGTTAGGTGAAAGGCAGGGCAAGGACGCTGGACTGGCAAGTGAGCACTCAGCAAAACCAGGCACCGGCCTGTACAGGAATTTATAGTAAAAGCCCGGTTCACTGGCCGTGGGAACCCAAGCCAGACCAATCACAGTACAGTTTCTCTGCTCAAAATGTCTCTACAACTTTATAACTTTATAAACCTCTGGGGGTAACATCTTTCAGCATTTCCTGCTTTGGTGTGAATTACTTCCAGGGCAGAGGACATGAGAACCTGGCTCTCAGGGATGGTGGGAGAGGGTTAGGGAGCGTGGGGGAAGGATGGTCTCAGAGGCTCCAGATAGTCGGCTGTGTCTCCCATGGTGTAGAAAACAGCATAGATTTCTCCTGGCACAGACCCTGTTCTGTGCTTAAGGCTGACTGGCCAGTTGGCTCATCAGAGCCTGATCACTGGTGTGAACTCCAGGAACGAGAGGTGGTGACTCATAATGTGAGGCCACAACTGCACCTTCCGGTTGTGTTGGGTGCCCTCCATTCCAAAGGGCCTGCTGGCTCTGCAGTCTAGCAGGGAGGGGCCGTGCTGGGCTTCTTGTGGGCAGCAGGTGGGGACAAGTGCTGTTTCCCAGTGGCTTTCACATGCCTTACCCCACTGTGTCCACCACAGTCCTGGGCCAGGATGCCTTGCCCTGTCTTCAGATGAGGATGCTAAGTGAAGTGGCCGAGAAGAGCAGATACCAGTGTCTGCCGACTCGAGTGTTCTGTATGGTTCAGCCTGGCCAGAGCTACCAGGCCTGGCCATGGCAGAATGACTACCATTTGAGGGCACAGGGAGCCCCACTCTCTGAGACTGGTCTGAGCAGTCTGGAGGGCCTGAAGGGTCAGTGGGACACTGAACCCTGCACTGCTCAGCTTCAGCCAGGCTGGTCTATAACGTTGAACCATTTGAAGAAGGGACACCAACCCTTGTGACTTGCCTTGTAGAAGCCACTTGTGGAAGGAGCTATGTCACACTGGGTTGAGGGATATGATGAACCTTAAGGAGGGATATGGCTAACTCTTCACTCACCTCTGCTAGTGTCAACCCACTTGATGGTGTACCATGGGGGCTTAGGGTCCTGCAAAGCAGATCTGAGATGGGGCTGGGAAGGCTTGGACAGAAGGACCATGGTTCAGGAATGGTGAGGCTGAACCTGGAGAGCAGAGCCCTGGTGCCAGGAGGGGCATAGGGCATGAGGCGAATGGAGGGAGCTGGCAT
Organism: Cervus elaphus; assembly: GCF_910594005.1. Taxonomy (NCBI): domain Eukaryota; kingdom Metazoa; phylum Chordata; class Mammalia; order Artiodactyla; family Cervidae; genus Cervus; species Cervus elaphus. The sequence continues at coordinate 9,510,797 of NC_057847.1, forward strand.
CAAGGAGCCAAGTGAGACATCAGGACCAGGGAGGCCTGGGCAGGCAGGCTCCAGCTCAGGACTGCTCCATTAGGTGTCCCAGGGGCCTGGTGCAACACAACCTTTCTCTGACACTTTTTCCTCATAGGTAAATGACGTATTAATTCTGCCAACCTACCTCGTAGGATGTTTGTGAAAAATAACTAATAAAATTTGATAAAGGAGAGTGAGGTAGAGAGAGAAGGCACAAGTGGAACGGAAAAGAAATAAGAAGCCAGCATTAACAAAAACAGGAGGAAGGGAAGAAGCAGCCAATCCTTGTTTTGTTGACAAGTCAGAAGGGAGGAGCCCATGGATGGTAGTTGGGTTAGGGGCTGCTGCAGTGGCAGAGGCCAGCAGGAGGCCCCAAGCAAATAGCCACCTTCTTAAAAAATGATTATTGTTGTTCACAATTTGATGTTGTTTTTTTAAAAAAAATATTTACTTGACTGTGCTGGGTCCCAGCATCTTCAATCTTCGTTGTGGCATGTGAACTCCTGGTTGCAGCATGCAGGATCTAGCTCCCTGACCAGGGATCAAATCTGGGTCCCCTGCCTTGGAAGCACAGAATCTTAACCACTGGACCACACCAGGTAAGACCAGACAACTTGATGTTTTAAAAGTGTATCTTGGGTGACTTCCCAGGTGGTCCTGTGGTTAACAATCTGCCTTCCAATACAGTGTTCAGTTCAGTTCATCGCTCAGTCATGTCTGACTCTTTGTGACCCCATGGACTGCAGCACACCAGGCCTCCCTGTCCATCACCAACTCCCGGAGCCTGCTCAAACTCATGTCCATTGGGTTGGTGATGCCATCCAACCATCTCATCCTCTGTGTACTCTCCTCCTCCTCAGTGTACTCAGGTTCAATCCCTGGATGGGGACTTAAGACCCCACACACCTTGGGGCAGCTAAGACCACGAGCTGCAACGAGAGAAGCCAGAATGCACAACTGCCGCAACTCAGACCCAACACAGCCAAAAATAAAGAAAGAAAAATACAGTAAAGAAAAAAAAAAGCGTATCTTAAGACTGCCCTGGTGGCCCTGTGGTTAAGACTCTGAGCTCCTAATGCAGGGGGCTTGGGTTTGATCCCTGGTCAGGGAACTAGATCCCACATACCACAAGGTACAGCCAAAAAAAAAAAAAAAAAAAGCGTATCTTTTAGCTAGATAGTCTTAGAATGCACCAACTCAGATAAAACATATGATTTAAGTATCTCTCGGATCTTTTCCAAAACAAGAGATTCTCCCCCAGTGCTAATCCATAATATTCTTTTCACCTTGTAAGCAAAATTCGATCACGCTGGGCAAGGGCTAATGGAATAAAAAAGGCACAGTCGTTATCTGTATGAGCTTCACTTCTCAGATCTAGGTGAGCACTGGGATCTCCTGTGGTCGCTCTCACTGCCTCACACACTAAGTGCAAAAAAAAAAAAAAATCTCTAATGTGTCCCATGGCAGCCAAGAAGCTGTCACTGGCTCTACATATATCCATTTTATGAACATTTTTCATTAAAAAGGTTAGAATAAAGGTAAAACTTTAAGTATATATGCCAGCTTTTCAAATTTGCTTGCAAGTATAAGGGAAGATAAAGTCAAACTACTTATCCTGTGTAAATTAAAAAAGTAGGACATAAAATTACATGTGCAATTACTTAAAAACTATCTAAAAATGTATCTAAAAGTAAAAAAACACCCCTACAACAAAGCTCCATACATAGAGAAAAGATGGGATGGAAATAGAGCTACAGAACGAATTAGAGGTTTTTCCCCTTGTGTTTTCCACATTTTCTATTAACATGTATAACAGGAAATGTATAACAATTTTAAAGAAATGTACGTATTAGCAACAGATAAATGAAAGAATTGGAGTTGATCAAGATCACAGAAAATTCAAGATAATCCCTCTGTTAGAAATCCTTCATATGGCCTTTCACCAAACTCAGAAAACTAGGGCTATTCTAAACAGCAGAAATCCCAGAAATGAGTTTTTTTTTTTATTGTGGAAGCACTGTGCACCTTTTATCAGAAGACCTACCTTGTTAATGTTTTGCTTTTTAAAACAGCAAAGTTGAGTTTCAACCGCAGCTGCCCTGAGGATGACAAGGATAACAGATTTCCCACAGATCATTTACACAGTATAAGATAAGCTTAAGGGGTCCTGCTCTGGCTCTCCACATCCTGACTCTCCAAGTACTTCTCAGGCACACGCCATTGGCTACCACACGACCGCCATCCATCCCTCCACTCCCCTGCACCCTAACCCAGGTTTCTGTCCAGACATGGCTGGAAGCATTCCCAGTCCCGGGGTGGGCCTTCTGGGGGCTGAACCCATTGTGGTAAAGCTGAGTCTTTGCAGGCACGGACACAAGGCCCAGCTCCTACCAATGAGATGCATTGTAGGAGTAGGTTCATCTACTGGTGACAAGTACTTACTCTTCTCTCTCATGAAAGTACAGAGCCCTGGGAAGAGGGCTCTGCTTCCAGCTCCACCATTCCTGTTTTTCACTCTCCAAGAAGGCCAGGAGGCATTCTAGGATGGAGGAAGGGATGAAGCCAGAGGGGCAAAAGCAGTGGTCTGTTGAGGAAGGGTCTCTGAAAGCAGGTATTTGGACTAGACACTTTCATTGATTTCCCTTTAGACAATACTTACTCACCCAGCTATGATGAGTTGCAAGTGAGATTGGGAAATTGACTCTTTACTATGGGGCAGGGATGCTATGTACTCAAGTAAAATCTAATGACTTTGGAAAGAAAAGAATGAATTTGGGGCCACCATTAGAAGATCCTGCTGCAAAAACAAAAGAGGCAGCCTCGTCGGGAGAGCTGATGTGAGGACATCAGATCTTTGTTTCTAATGTCATTCCCCAATAAAAGGAAACAAGGCTCCTTGGAGAAATGGCTGACTCTAGGACTGGGGCAGGAAACAGTCAAGATGAATTGGCACCTCTGGTAAGGTCAAATAGTAGGGGCATGCTCTAAAAGTAAAAACAAAACAAAACAAAAACACTCAACATCCCAAAACAAACCAACACAAGAAAACACCCCACAATGATGGGGATATGTCAAAGGGCGACAAAAGTCAATGCAAAGAGTTCCTAATGCCCAAACTTGGAGTAACCTGAACAAAATAAATAACGTGGCATTGGGCTATCGGTTCAGTTCAGTCACTCAATCGTATTCGACTCTTTGCGGCCCCATGGACTGCAGCATGCCAGGTTTCCCTGTCTATCACCAACTCCTGGAGTTGACTCAAACTCATGTCCATTGAGTCGGTGATGCCATCCAACCATCTCATCCTCTGTTGTCCCCTTCTCCTCCCACCTTCAATCTTTCCCAGCATCAGGTTCTTTTCCAATGAGTCGGTTCTTTGCATCAAGTGGCCAAAGTACTGGAGTTTCAGCTTCAGCATCAGTCCTTCCAATGAATATTCAGGACTGATTTCCTTTAGGATTGACTGGTTGGAACTCCTTGCAGTCCAAGGGACTCTCAAGAGTCTTCTCCAACACCACGGTTCAAAAGTATCAATTCTTTGCCACTCAGCTTTCTTTACAGTCCAAATATCACATCCATACATGACTACTAGAAAAACCATAGCTTTGACTAGGTGGACCTTTGTTGACAAAGTAATGTTTCTGCTTTTTAATATGCTGTCTAGGTTGATTATAGCTTTTCTTCCAAGGAGCAGGCATCTTTTAATTTCATGGCTGCACTCACCATCTGCAGTGATTTTGGAGCCCCTCAAAATAAAATCTCTCACTGTTTCCATTGTTTCCCCATCTATTTACCATGAAGTGATGGGACCAGATGCTGTGATCTTAGTTTTCTGAATGTTGAGTTTTAAGCCAACCTTTTCACTCTCCTCTTTCATTTTCAACAAGAGGTTCTTTAAACCAGAGATAACATAAATATCCATGAGTCCATAGTGACATAAATAAACAATTCCATAAGTAAGTAACTGAGGGAGAAGGGACACATCTCCCATGCAGAAGAATTCCATGGAATTCATGTCAATACTTTGTACTCCAGGAAATGGAGCCTGACTCCCCATGCTCCAGGTGTGAGAAGGGTGATTTCTTTGCAGAGAGTACTGCATGGAAAGAAGGCGAAGAAATCTGACAAATAAAACCACAAACAGGCAATCAAGGTCAAGCTCAACAGCCATAATTCATGTGGTCAGGAATGTCCTTGATAAGTCTGTGGTGAGAATAACGATACCTCAGTGATCTGCATCCCGCAAACCAACAACCCTGGTCTAATCGCCAGAAAAACATCAGAGACACCAGAGGGAAGGGATATTCCTCAAAACACGCGACTAGCACTCCTCAGAACTGTCAAGGTCATCAAAAACAAAGGAAGTCATGGCCAAGAGAAGCCTAAGGAGGCATGATAACTAAATATAATGTGGTGTCCTGGATGGGATTCTGAAACAAGAAAAGGACATTAGGTAAAAACTAAGGAAATCTGAGTCAAGTATGGACTTCAGTTAATGATATTGTATCAACATTGGTTCCCTGATTGTGACAAATGATCATTTTAATGTAAGATATGAATTAAAGAGGAAACTGGGTGTGGGGTATATAGGAACTCAATGTACTATCTTCTCAACTTGTCTGTAAATCTATGACTATTCTAAAATTAAAAGTTTATTAGAGAGTGAGAAGACAGAAGACTTTCTCCCTTTTTCTGAGTGGGAGGTCATAATGTCTGAAGATGAGGCAGTCATCTTTTGACTGCAGAGATGACAATTCACAGCCATTAGCCAATTGTGGGCCCAGTTACTGCATTTCTGTTATGTGAGAAAATAAACTTTACTGTTTAAGCTGTTTTGTTCCTTGCACCTGAAAAAAAATATTCCAAGTTCATGAATTTGTAATCATATATCCCAAAATGAGCCAGGATGCCAGAGATTTAATGTCTAAGCAAGTATCTCACCAATGTAAAAAGAGACTGGAGAAAAAGAAAAAAAAGAGGCTTTTATTAATATATATGTGTGGTGGAAAATGGTGGATGAAGTCCCAGTTAGGGTAGGGAGAGAAAAAGTGAGCAGAGGTATGAGGAAAAATCCATCTCCATCTTGAGATTATTTGGTAAACAAGGTTTTATTGAGTGAGTAGTATATGGTCAGGCCAGGAACCATGGAAAATAATATAAAAGTTTAAGACTTAAATCCTGCCCAAGTATATTGAGATCCTTTATTTTTCTGTGGTATATCAGGCTTAGATGTTAGAACCAAAAGCCATCTTAAAGACCGATTTTCTGCATACATAAGCTTAAAAGTACTCTACTTTTTAAATTAGGGGCAGCAAACTGCTTTTCTATTTAGCTTTGTATTTTTGAGGTCCTCCAGCATTAGCCTTTCTTTGTGGTGGCTGCCTAATTCTCTGCAGAGCAAACGAACCATTATTTATCCGCTCAGTCCGAGTCATTTAGGTTTCCAGGCTTCACCATTACAAAAACTTGCCAATGAACATCTCTGTTCCTGCTCCTTTGACAACACCGCTAATGCGCCTGTAATAAAAATTTCACGGAGGAGACCTATCTACTTTATTACATAACACCCTTTCCCTCCGTCCAGGGCTGCAAGTTGGGTAGCTGCTTACTTCTGGGTGGGCACCACTCCCATCTCTCTTATTTCAACTGTTTGATATGAGGTCTGGAAAAGGCAGGAAGCAGGTGGGATCCATAACCTACCAATAAAGCACGTAGGTGCTAAAGAGGGAAGAAATGGCGCAGGAAGCTGTAAGGGGTATTTGAGGAAACAAGAGATGGAGCAGGACAGATACTCTCTGGATCAAAGCAGTGTGAGCTAAAGACAATCAGAATGCAGGTCAGTCACATGACAGAGGCCTCCAACGCTAACGCGATGAGTTTGTACTTGGTTCTGCGGGGCGACGGTGAGTGAAGAAAAGATTCCGTGAAAGCGACGGGGTTTTAGACTCTGTCACAAGTCCTAGGGGTGGTGTGTCAATTCATCTTCCTGCGCCGAGATTTCCACATTCGTTAACAATTAAAAAGTAATACTTGCTGGGCCGACCTCGAATACATACAAGAAGTAAACAGTGAACTGTAAAACTTAGAAGGCCGATCTTCAGGGTAGTGGTTTACGGTCAGGTGACAAGTCGACAAAAATTTCTTAAGTCTTTTACAAAAAAATGCTGAAACCAGATGCAAAAACGAGATCTTTTCGCCTGCAAACGACTTGCTATGGACTCGAAGTGGGTCGCAGCCTCTTCTTGCTCTGCTGCTCCCGCTCTGCCAGAAGCCCACGCGGGAGACCATTTTCGAGGTTTGGTTTGGAGTCTCGGAGCCGAGGACTCCCGTAGACGCGAGGGAACCGAGATGCATGTGTGTGCGGGAGCGCACAGCCCGGGAGCCGGCGGCCACAAGCTACCGCCAAAGCGGCGCAATAGCCCTGGCAGGCCAGGAATCTCCGCACTACCGAGCCGGCGTGTGCAACCGGGCGTGCGTGGGCGCAGCCAGCCACTGCGCAGGCGCGGACACGCTCCCCTTCGGCCTCCGCGCGGCGCTCTGGGCGAGAGCGCGCCCCCGGCGGGTTCCGCTCCCGACAGGCGGAGGGCTGCGCGCGCACGAGAGAGCCGGCCGTGACGTGCGCCGCGCTACGCCCGACGTCACGGGTCCGTGTGTAGTGGCGGCTGGGCTACCCTCAGCAGCGGCTCCCGACGAGGGTGGTGCGGTCACTGGGTGCGGTGTTCGGGGGTCCTGCGGCCCGCAGCGGCGGCGGCGGCGACGACGACTACTACCGGGAGGCCCGGGGCTCCCAGCCGCGGAGTCGTCTCTCCCGCCCCTTCTCCGGCCTCGGCGGCGCCCGGCCCGCGGCTTCCTCTTTTTCTGCCCAGCTTCCCGCGGGCCTCTGGGCCGCGGCGGCGAGAAGGAACGAGGGGCGCCGAGAGGCCCCGACCGGCCGCCGCAGTCCACGAGTCCGCCGCTGCGCCCGGCGCGGGCTCCATGTGAAGGAGGGCCGGGCCTGGCCCCCCGGCCCGCGCCCGACTCCTCGTGCGCCCCTCCGGTCCCCGGGGGCCCGCAGCCTCCCTCGACCGGGGGGCGCAGTGACAGGCCGCGCGGGGGCGGAGGGGTGGGTCTGCGGCTCCCTACGTCCCCGCGGAGCGGCGGGTAAGTGCGTGTGCGTGCGTGCGTGTGTGTGTGTGTGTGTGTGTGTGTATGTGTGTGTGTGTGTGAGCGCGCGCGCGCGCCCGCACAAATGTGTGGCGGTGGCGGTGGGGGTGGGGGAGCGGGGAGGGGGCCGGACGTGAGGAGGGGGCCGTTGCCGGCCTGGGCGCAGCCCCTGGGGCGGAGATTTCGCTAGGTTGTAGCCTCGCTTGGGGTGGGCGGACCTTGGGTCCCTTGCATCCTGTCCTGAAGTCCAGGTCCGAGCGAAGTAGACCGCTGGGCGGTGGAGCTGTCAAGACGCGTACTCCGCGGGGCCTTTGGAAGGAACATTGCGCCTGGTCCTTGGGAGAAGCAGAAATCTTAGATACAGGAAGCGAGAAAGTGCTTGTCTTTGCCCCGCTGTATCGTCGTGCACTAGCGGTTAGGGTTGATGCCCTTTTCTCTTTATGGACCGTTTAGCGAGCACTTGTTACGCCCCCGGTACTTATCGTGCATTGTCTCACCTCACCTTCGAAGCCCAGTGAGGTGATAATGTCTCTCCATTTTACGGTTGAAAACATCGAGGCTCAGATTCAGCAACTTGCCCAAGGTCACGCAGCTTGGTAATCTGGGAAAGCCTTGGTTCGAATATGATGTTTTCTCCGTAGAAGTGTATTTCTGATCTTGCGAAAATAAATATGTGAGGAAAATGAGAAAACCTGAAAAGTTTCTTCTGGGGAGTAAAATCTAAATATTTACATAAGTAGGTCGAGCTTATATGCCCCTATTGTGTTTTCCTGCAGTCTAGCCAAATGATTTTCTTGGTTCTTTCCAAAAAAATTACTATTAAAAGGTGACTCCATGCACGTTTACCTTTTTCTTTTTTTTGCGGTGGAACTGACCGAACAGAAAATATTCCCCCTCTTATCAAAAAGAAGAAATAGATTTAGTTAAACTCCATATTTCTTGAAAAGTTACAATTTGTGCAATTTATTCTTGATGCATACAGGGAACTCACAGTTGGGTTATTTGCTTGAGATTTCCTTATTGCAAAATTTGTTTCTGGATTATGTGGCAATGACAACATACTTAGTAATTTGTGCATTAACTTGTGCAATATCTCTGAGTGAAGGGCCAGAATTTAATGTGTAGAGTGTTGTAGAGAGTTATCTTTTAATGATGTGATTGTTTTCTTTCGTATGTATGTAGCAAAGTAATGAGTATTTATAAACTAACTGAAATTCTCATTTTAGCATTGACCTATACTGTTTCTTTGATTATGATTAAAGCTAGAGAGCCTTTACATTTCTCTTTGCAGAAGAAAGTGTTGATAAAATTCTCTTGAGTAACTTAAGTTTCATGCATAGTTGTAAATGTTTTAAGAAATCTATTGATGCCCCAAATTGTAGTATTTGATAATTTCTTTTAATGTATTATCAGGTTTAAGAAAATTTGTAGTTCAATGTCTGTGTAATGTCTGTAGAGAAAATGTTGCATTACAGAGTTAAGAAGTGGATTGTTCACTGATTTGTCGTTTGCTTGAAATATAAACGTGTGTTGAGTCTTGTTCAATGTAATATCATTATAGAATGTTTATCTAGTCATGCTCTCCATGAATCTCTCTTGAAAGAAATAACTATTAAAGATTTATTGTAAATAATTTGATGATTACATTGTAGATTCAGTCTTTTAAGTGTTTTAATTGGAACTTTCATCCCTTGTTTAGCTTATTGCTACCAGAGGAGTAAACTATATTTAATAGATGCTGTATTAAAATGGCGTTGTGTTTGGTTCTAGACAAGTCCCACAGCTTTAGTATCAGATTGATTTTATTTTTTTCCTTGTAGAATTGGAGCTCTCTAAGCTCCCTCCTACCTGCCCCTCAACCCAGCCCCAGCTTTTCGTTATGAAGCAGTGTTAAGTACACAGGAATTTGGTGATATCAAACACCCACGTGGTAATCCTGTAGACTCACTTGTTGGCATCTCGCCATAATGTGGACATGATTTTTGGCCATGGATGCCTGTGTGCTCAGTCGCTCAGTCATGTCCCACTCTTTGTGACCCCATGGACTGTAGCCCGCCAGGCTCCTCTATCCATGGGGTTTTCTAGGCAAGAATATTGGAATCGGTTGCCATTTCCTCCTTCAGGGGATCTTCCCAACCCAGGGATTGAATCCCTATCTCCTGCATGTCTCCTGCATTGGCAGGCAGCTTCTTTACTATTGAGCCACTTAGGAAGCATTTTTGGCTATACCATTTGAAAACAAAACTGTGGACACTATGACAGTTTACCCCTAATATGCCAACTTGCATTTCCAAAGATAAGGACATTTTCTTACATAGCCAAGATACATTGTTGTTAACTTTCTGATGAATAGTTATTAATAAGAATAAATTCTTATTGTTAATTTCTTAATGTAATCTAGTATCCATCCATGTTTAAATCTCCCCACTTGTGCTGGAAAGATCTTTTATGGCTTTTTATACTTAATTCCACCAAACCAGGATCCCATCAAGGTTTATTCACTACATTTGGTTAAGTCTCTTTGATCTCTTCTAATCTAAAACAATATCACCTCTCCATTTTATTTATTTATTTTTTTTATCTTTTGGGCATGCCACACAGTATGTGGGATCTTAGTTTCCCAACCAGGGATTGAACCTGTGGCGCCTGCTGTGGAAGCACAGAGATTTAACCACTGGATGCCTTGGAAGTCCCATCATCTCTCCATTTTATAAAATGGATTTTTTTTTAATAAAAGAGATCAAGGCAGTTATCTTATAAAACAAGTCACATTCTGGATTTGTCTGATTTTTTTTTTTCCCCCTCATGGTGTCATTTAGCATGTTCCTCTTTGCCTCCTACATTAGCTAACTGTAAGCTAGATTTAAAGAATCATTAGTTTCAGGTTAAATATTTTGGGCAAGAATAACTACTGAGTGTTGCTGTATACTTTATATTACTTCCCATCAGGGATCATATATTGTTAAGTCCTATTATTTGTGGTTCTGAGTTTGATCACTTGGTTATAGGGGTTGTTGTTCAGTTGCTAAGTCATATCTTTGCGACCCCATGGACTGCAGCACGCCAGGCTTCCCTGTCCTTCACTATCTCCCCAAGTTTGCTCAAACTCATGTCCATTAAGTCAGTGATGCCAGCCAACCATCTCATCCTCTGTCGTCCCCTTCTCCCACTGCCCCTCAGTCTTTCCCAGCATCGGGATCTTTTCCAGTGAGTCAGCTCTTCCCATTAGGTGGCTAAAGTATTGGAGTTTCAGCTTCAGCATCTGTCCTTCCAGTGAATATTCAGGGCTGATTTCCTTTAGGGTTTACTGGTTTGATCTCCTTGCTGTCCACAGGACTGTCAAGAGTCCTCTGCAGCACCACAGTTTGAAAGCATCAGTTCTTAGGCATTGAGCCTTCTTTATGGTTCAACTCTCACATCCCTACATGATTACTGGAAAGACCATAGCTTTGACTAGATGGACCTTTATCAGCAAAGTGATGTCTCTGCTTTTTAATATGCTGACTAGGTTTGTCATAGCTTTTCTTCCAAGGAGCAAGCATCTTTTAATTTTGTGGCTGTAGTCACCCTCTGCAGTGATTTTGGAACCCAAGAAAATAAAATCTGCCAGTGTTTCCACTTTTTTCCCACCTGTTTGCCATGAAGTGATGGGACCGGATGCCATGATCTTAGTTTTTCCAATGTTCAGTTTTAAGCCAGCTCTTTCACTCTCCTCTTTCAGTCAGTTCAGTCGTGTCCGACTCTTTGTGACCCCATGGACTGCAGCATGCCAAGCTTCTCTGTCCATCACCAACTCCTGGAGCTTACTCAAACTCATATCCATCAAGTTGGTGATGCCATCCAGCCGTCTCATCCTCTATCGTCCCCTTCTCCTCCTGCCTTCAGTCTTTCCCAGCATCAGGGTCTTTTCTAGCGAGTCAGTTCTTTGCATCAGGTGGCCAAGGTATTGGAGTTTCAGCTTCAGCTCTCCTCTTTGCTGTTGCTGCTAAGTCGCTTCAGTCGTGTGCGACTCTGTGCGACCCCATAGACAGCAGCCCACTGGGCTCCCCTGTCCCTGGGATTCTGCAGGAAAGAATAGTGGAGTGGGTTGCCATTTCCTCCTCCAGTGCATGAAAGTGAAAAGTGAAAGTGAAGTCGCTCAGTTGTGTCCGACTCGTAGCGACCCCATGGACTGCAGCCCACCAGGCTCCTCTGTCCATGGGATTTTCCAGGCAAGAGTACTGGAGTGGGGTGCCATTGCCTTCTCTGGCTCTCCTCTTTAGGTGAGGTATATTTTCCCCACTGCAGTTGGCGTGTGTTCTCCAGTAGTCTTTCAGCTTTCAGTAGGTAGTAATATCTATTGCTGCATCTGTTGGCAAGCTAACTTTTGGATGTCAATGTTAACAATCTTTGGTTGGTCTGTAGACAGCAACAAAATCGCAGGAATTGTAAAAATATTCTATGCAGCTGTATTAATCAGCTTCTGATTTGGGGGATTTTAAAATATATTTTTAATAATGAATTCAAGGTTATCACCAGTTATGAATAAAAAGAGACCTGACTTGAGAGAACAGGACAATTCAGTTCCTGTCTTTTCCTGTACTGTCTCTCAAGGAGTGTGTGTGTGTGTGTGTTTTGGCTGTACCGTGAGGCTTGGTGGCTTGTGAGATCTTAGTCCTCACTGAACCTCGGTCCTTGGCAATAAAATCGAGGAGACCCTATCACTGGACCATCAGGAAATTCCCTCAAATAATATACTTCTTTTAAGTCTTAGCCAATATTTGTTGCTCAGGAATAGCTGAAATATAAAAGAGTTACTTTACTAGAAAATATTTTGAGAAAACTGTTTTCTGGTGTCATGCAAAGGAGAACTGGATTGAGAATCAGAAGGTCTAAATACTAGGCCTAGTTCTACTGTTCTATGAAGTTCAAGGATTATAAACTTTTTAACTTCACTCTGTATTTTCACGTCATAGTGATTGTTAGTAAACATGTCTGGAGGATAGGAATAGACTCTTCTTTGGTGGTGTTCCCATAACTAGCCCACCACCTTTCTTGTAAGTCCTCAAGAGTGTTATGCTTGAGATTCGTAGTACTATAAATTTAAAAAGCATTCTGTAGTTTATAAACTTTGGAAGTTTTTTCTAGAGGTAATTTCCCCCCATTTGTATAGTTAGTCATTTAGTCTGGACTTTAATAAATTAATAGTGACAAATTAAAAGGATAGTTTAAGATATGATTTTATTGGCATTCTTTTGACAATTCCCAAATTGCGTCTGCTCAGCGCCACTCCCTTAAGCAGGATGGTCCTTGAGCACTCTGCACTCGCCTCCACCACCCACTGACCGCTCGGCCCTGTAGTGGTCTGATTTCCACTGAGAAATCAGGTCTTCAAACACAGACGCAGTGGGCTTTGTTGATTTTGGTGCCTGTTGCCACAATACCTGTTGCCACATGTTTATTAAATGGATAGGTAATTGACAAGAGACCTCCTTTTACAGTGTTCTCAGATTCTTAAAAGATGGTAGCTACATGAGTTGAACAGGGTGGGGAATTTCAATGAAACGTCTGTATGCTCAGAAAAAATCAAGTATTTGTGAACAGCTCTACCACAGAGGCAAGGCTGTGGAAAAGTTTCTGAAAATTATTAATAGGAATCAGTGGGAGAATGTGAGATAATATTTATTATTTTTGTAAGTCTTTGAGAACAGATCTGCAGTCTAAGCTGAAATAAATTTTCAGTTGTTTCTGTGCTATTAGTAATAGTTATGTGCTCCTAACTCATATTGTATTTTAGATTTGTGACTTGAAGATGTTTCATTATCATTATTGTTTGATAAGTTTGTCGTTACCCTAAGTTTGACTGACTTAGCTACATTTTAATGGTATTTATGGAGTTTTAACTCAAAATATTTTGTTCTTTTGTTTTAATATGAAAGAAATGAGACCAATGTTCTCTGACTAAGTTTGCAGAGAGATTAATACCATGGTTTATATGATTGCTTTGATGCACTTTAAAATCAGTTTAGGCATTCTTAGACCTGTTGAGTGCTTTGTAAAATTAGTAATAGTTATTATATGGTATGACATAAGGTATAAGAATGGTATGTCAAAGAACATTTACGAACTTTCTTATTTGATTAGATATTGTAAGGAAATGAAAGAAGTAGAAGATAGCTAGCTCAGCCTTAGTGTTGATAAAGATCTACTTTGAGATAGTGTATCATTAACGATCCAGTCTGTTAGTAGTACCTGACTGCATTCGGTTGACTTCACCCCCAAACCACCATATACCTTCATTATAAATCTTTCCCCATGATTTGAGAAAGAGTAGATTAATTTTGTGTTCTGAGATCATGTAATGTGTATTAATCAGCATCTCAAAGTTTTGTCCCATAGTTATGGACTGTTGCATATTGCCTTAGGGATAGAAGGTTTACTTAGGGATGTACCGGAGGAATTTCTTGCCTAGAATGTTCCTGAAGTGAATACACAGACTGTAAACTGTATTTCATACTGTTTGTTGAACACTGATAGTAGGTAGAAAGCCTGAATTCACTCTTAAATCTGCCATTAATTAGAAGTTGACTGTGACAAAGTGACTTCATTAATTTTTTAAAAAGCGTGATCTTAGCACATAGCAGGTACACACAGGTCTTTGCTGTGTCGTGTGAGATCTTTCTTTGTAGCACACGGACTCTAGAGTTGTGGTCCACGGGCTCAGTACTTGCAGTGCTTCGGCTTAGTTGCTCCACACCATGTGGGATCTTAGTTCCCAAACCAGGAATCCAGTCTGCACCCCCGCGCATTGCAGGGTGGAGCCTTAGCCACTGGACCACCAGCGAAGTCCCGAGTTAAACATTTCTGAATTTGAAGAAGTTGCCCTAGATGATTTCTTTTTTAAAAACATTTATCTGTTTTTTGGCTGTGGTGGGTCTTTTTTGCTGAACGGGGACTACTCTTTATTGCAGTGCCTGGGCTGCTGCTTGTGGTGGTTTCTCTTGTTGTGGAGCACAGCCTCGAGGTTCGTGGGCTCAGTGGTTGCAGCTCTCGGACTCCAGTGCTCAGGCTCAGTAATTGTGGTACACAGGCTTAGTTGCTCTGCAGCACACGGGATCTTCCCTGACCAGGTATGGAATTGATGTCCCTTGCATCACCAGGTGGATTCTTAAACACTGAACCACCAGGGAAGCCCCCCACCGCCGCCGCCCCCCGCTCTGAGTTGATTTCTTGAGGACCTATCTAATACATGATTCTGTGAGAGCCACAGCATCATAGAAAATAGAGTCAAAAGAGATTCAAGTTTTCTTACTTGGGAGATTGTTAAGATGACAACTATCCAGGGAAGATTTGTTACAGGGCAGCATTTGGAAGATAAATAGCTCTATTTAAATGTGATTAGTTTGTCAGAATGACATCTTTTACTTAAAGATATTTTATAGCCAGGTACCTTGTGTTGAACTGTGATGATCTATAATAGGTTCTCAGTAAATGTTGAAAGAGTAGATGAATAACTTCAGGACTGATATGATTGAAATCAGAGTCACCTGATGATATTTTAGTGATAAAATCCAGGATAGTAACCATTGAATTCTAGAAAATAGCAGAAAAGAAGTAAATTATTCTCATGAATGGGCAACCAAGACTAGTGAAATACATTTTTCATTTTTGGAAATACTTTAGCCAAAAGGGAGGAAAGATCTTTTTGGAAAAGAAAAGAAAAAGTATTGGAAAAATTTTACCTGCAGTCTTATGCCCGCTAGAAATTTTAAAATAGTTTTATGGATGTACTGGATAAGCCCCAAATGATTACATTTTAAAAAAAAATTCTTCTCCCCAATGGAAAAAACATTTGGGGCAAACCATACATCAACAAAGAAAATTTTAATATATATATTTATTTTTGTGAGGCTGTGTGGGATCTTAGTTCCCTAACAGGGGATTGAACCTGTGCCCCCTACATTGGGAATGTGGAGTCTTAACCATCGGACCACAGGGAAGTCCCAGCAATTTTTTTTTTCCTCAGAATCTTTCTGCTTCTTTATTCTTCCTTTCTTCCATCTTCATATCTCTAACCAAAGCATAGAAGTACATTAAGTATTCTTAGCTTATTTTGTTCTTAGGTAATAAATTGGTATTGGCATTTGTTAAACTAGAGCTTCCCTTGTGGCTCACAGGTTAAAGAAACTGCCTGCAATGCTGGAGACCTGGGTTCAATCCCTGGGTCAGGAAGATCCCCTGGAGAAGGGATTGGCAACCCACTCCAGTATTCTTGCCTGGAGAATTCCATGGACAGAGGAGCCTGGTGTGCTGCAGTCTGTGGGGTCCCAAAGAGTTGGACACGACTGAGCAACTAACACTTTCGTTAATCTGATACCCACTCTAGTGTTTTCTCTCATATAAATCTTGCTCATTTGCAAATGGGAGGATCAAGTTTGGGTGATATGGCTTCATAGAATGAGGGCTCTTCACCCTGCTTTCAAAGATGGGCAGCTCAGAACTGATAAAAGAAGGCTTGATTGGAGATTATGAAAGGACTAAGTGGCTTAGATGTGGTTATGCAGGAAGATCTCTAAAGGGAAAGTTGCAGAGATCTTGGTCAGTAGGTGGAGGGGAGGCTTGAGTAGTTGCATGAGTCAGGGTTCAATCACAAAGGAAGAACGAACTGCTGTGGTATCATGGAATTAAGGAATTTATGATAGGTAGAAGACCTTATGGAGTTGTGGGAGAAGCTTGGAAACCAAAGTCTGTAAGGAGGAATTGGCAGATCAGAGAAGTCGCTAATCAGCCTTCCTGAAGCAGTGGTGCAGTGGGCAAGTCAGAGTTTGCAGGTGAATCTAAAAAGCTAATTATACCCAGCTACTGAAGTGTGGGACCACACAGTAGAGCTGGTGGAAAGTATAGAAAGCTGTTGTCTCTACCTAGGTACCTCTTCTGAGGTCTTCAGTCAAGCTTTTGATGGTGGGCCTGAGGTTGCTGTTTGGTTGGCTGGGTTGACAATAAGAAAGAGCTACATGCAATACAGGGGAGAGCAGAGACGCAGTGGCTGCTCTTGGGGAGAACAGGCTCTAGGTGCGAGGGCTTTAGTAGTTGTGGCATGCAGACTCAATAGTTTTGGTGTATGAACTTAGTTACTCTGAGGCATGTGGAATTTTCCTGGACCAGGGATCCAACCTGGGAAAATTCCACATGCCTCAGAGCAACCAAGTCCATGCACCAAAACTATTGAGCCTGGGACCAGGGATCAAACCCATAGAGGGCATGGCAGCCGACTCCAGTATTCTTGCCTGGAGAATCCTCATGGACAGAGGCGCCTGGTGGGCCACAGTCCCTGGGATTGCAGAGTTGGACACGACTGAGCGACTAAGCCCAGCACAGGGATCAAACCCCTGTACCTGCATCGGCTGATGACTTCTCAACCCTGGACCACCAGGGAGTCCAGAGCCCGGGGTCTTTTGTTTGTTTGTTGTTAAACTTTTCATTTTGTATCAGGCTATAACTGATGAACAAACTGTGTGTGATGGTTTCAGGTGAACAGTGAAGGGACTTAGTCATTCATATACACGTATCCATTTCCCCCCAGATCCCCTTCCGTCCAGGCTGCCCCATAGTTGAGCAGATCTCCAAGACCCGTGGTCTTTTAACTGAGATCACACCCCGGGTTTTGCCTTAATGAAGCTCAGATTCTTGATGTCTCCTCACAAAAAGCAGTCAATGAGAGATGAAGTGATAGGTAAGAAGAGTATTTTATTTATAGAAAAACACACTCCACATGGAGTGTGGGCCATCTCGAAGGCGAGAGTGGCCATGAACTATATTCTGTTGAAGTTCCCAGACTCGGGGTCTGTTGGTGACAAATTACAATTTTTGTTTGTTGGAAATCTTTAGCTATTGTTCTTCAAGATATTTTAGTTGTGAATGAAAGTCTAGATTGGCAGTTATTTTTCCCTCAGCATTTCAAAGATATTATTCCATTCTGTTTTCTACTATATAATCAGACCTAAAAGACTGTATGGATATGTTTTTTTAAAAATATTTTTGTTTTGTTTATTTATTTTTGACTCAGAATTTTTTTTTTTAGTATATATGTATTTATTTGACTGCATCAGGTTTTAGTTGCATCATGTGGACTCCAAAGTGCATGGGCTTAGTTGCTCCACAGCATGTGGCATCTTCATTCCCCAACCAGGGATTGAACCCACATGCCTTGCATGGCAAGGCAGATTCTTAACTATTGGACCACCAGGGAAGTCCCTGGATGTTTTATTAATAGTAATTTTTTATTGTGTTGTTAGAGTATATAATTGAATTTTTAATGGAAATAGTCACATTGGTTTTTTTTTCCTTAATTTTTAAATTCATTTAATGTTTATTGAAAATCTTAGGAATGTCTTAGGAATCAGTAAAATAAGCCTTTAATAAATTTGTTGTTGAGTTTTAATTGTTCATGTGCACAATTGTTACTAAAATGTTTGACTTCCTTCTGTGTGTTAGCACTGAAGATAAACAAATTGGTCATTGTTTTTGTAATTATAGAGCTCCATTCTGATGTGGGAGGGAGACAGACATACCCGGCCTCGTAATTTGTTAGGGCTTCCCAGGTGGCTCAGCTGGTAAAGAATCTGCCTGCAATGCAGGAGACCTGGGTTCGATCGCTGGAGAAGGGAATGGCTACGCACTTCAGTATTCTGGCCTGGAGAATTCCATGGATAGTCCATGAGGTCACAAAGAGGTGGACACAACTGAGTGACTTTCACTTTCAATTTTCACTCAGGTGGCTTAGTTCACTTCAGTCGCTCAGTCATGTCCGACTCTTTGCGAACCTGTGGACTGCAGCACATCAGGCTTCCCTGTCTGTCACCAACTCCCAGAGTTTGCTCAAACTCATGTCCATAGCATCAGTTCAGTTCAGTCACTCAGTTGTGTCTGACTCTTTGTGACCCCATGAACCACAGCATGCAAGGCCTCCCTGTCCATCACCAACTCCCGGACTCCACCCAAACCCATGTCCATTGAGTCAGTGATGCCATCCAACCATCTCATCCTCTGTCACCCCCTTCTCCTCCCTCCTTCAGTCTTTCCCAGTGTCAGGGTCTTTCCAGTGAATCAGTTCTTTGCCATGGTATTGGAGTTTCAGGTTCAGTATCAGTCCTTCCAATGAATATTCAGGACTGATTTCCCTTAGGATGGACTGGTTGGATCTCCTTGCAGTCCCAGGGACTCTCAAGAGTCTTCTCCAACACCACAGTGCAAAAGCGTCAGTTCTTCAGTGCTTAACTTTATAGTCCAACTTTCATATCCATACATGACTACTGGAAAAACTGTAGCTTTAAGATGACCTTTGTTGGCAAAGTAATGTCTCTGCTTTTTAATATGCTGTCTAGGTTGGTCATAACTTTTCTTCCAAATTAGATGACGTTTGCTCCTTCGAAGAAAAGCTGTGCCCAACCTAGACAGGTGGCTCAGTGGTAAAGAATCTGTCTGCCAATGCAGTAGACTTGAGTTCAGTCCCTGGATTGGATGATCCCCTGGAGGAGGAAATGGCAACTCACTCCAGTCTTCTTGCTCAGAAATTGCATGGACAGAGGAGCCTGGTGGGCTGCAGTCTATGACGTCACAAAGAGTCAGACATGACTGAGTGACTAAGCACTATACATAATTTGTTATCCAAGTGAGGCTACTTTTGAGAGTGAAAGGATGCTGTTATAATAATACTCTTGGAGCAACAAAAATAAACTGGGATTGCCCTTAGCAAACTAGGATTTATGGTTTACCCTACTTATGTGCAGATGAGTATGATACAGTGAAATATGCACAAAGTACCATGGGAATATTATAGATAATATGTTATTATAAAATATGAAATAATATTAAATGCATAAGTGTAGGTAGTAATATTCAGATACTGAAGCTCTATTTTAAAAAAGCAATAGTACTTTTGACTTTACAGGAATGAAGGATACCTAGATGTCAGCTTAGCCTAATAAAAGCATGACAAAAGCCATGGTGGACAAAAAATGTTAAGAAATTTCAAATTGGATATGTAGGAGATCATGATCAGAGATGGAGGAGACAGGGTGCAGAGTGCTTAGAGTGGCAGTTACGTGGAAAAGGTTGCATGAATAACTTTATTTTGAGATGAAAGAAGTAAAAATTCCTGAAGAAGAAGGAGAAATAGGTGTTCAGAGGATGAACAGAAGCCAAGGCCCAGGAAGTGGGATCTGTCCAGTCCTTTGGGAAAGGCAGGTAGATTGGATTGAAACGTGTGTGCTGTGTTATGCTGTGGTAGGAGATTCAGTTTTAAGATTTAAGATTTTGTTAATGGCCTCACTATTTACAAAGTGCTTTTAGGTGCTATGGGAGACATTAAGATTTGTAAGTAGTGTTTCTTGTCCTCTTGGAGCTTACTGTATAAGCTTGGTACACATAAGTGAAGTCGCTCAGTCATGTCCAACTCTTTGCGACCCCATGGACTGTAGCCCACCAGGCTCCTCAGTCCATGGAATTTTCCAGGCAAGAATACTGGAGTGGGTTGCCATTTCCTTCTTCAGGGGATCTTCCCAACCCAGGGATCGAACCTGGGTCTCCCGCACTGCAGGCAGACGCTTTACCATCTGAGCCACCAGGGAAACCCTGGTACACATAACCTTTTTACAAAACTTGAAAGGGACTTTGGGAATTGATTTGATGAAAACTGGGTAGTCTTGGGGTTTGTTTTTTGGTTTGTTTTTGGTTTTGTTGAGTCTTTTGCTGCAAGGGCTTTTCTCTAGTTGTGGTGAGGGGTGTACGCTCTAGTTTCCATGTGCGAGCTTTTCAATTGCAGTTGCTTTTGTTGTTGAGTAACATGGGCTCTAGGGCATGTGGGCTTCAGTAGTTGTGGCTCCCGGGGCTCAGAGCACAGTCTTAGTTGCTCACAGCATGTGAAATTCTCCTGAATCAGGGCTCGAACCCTTGTCTCTGGTACTGTCAGGCGATTCTTCACCACTGAGCCACCAGGGAAGCCCGGCCTTAGGGTTTTATGTTGGATTTTAAGGTTCCTGGCAATATATACTGACTTAAAGAGTTCTGACTGAGAAGTACTATATTTCATATTTCGTGGAAGCTTTGATTCATATGACAAGCAATAGAAAGTGTTTGGCTCCTGCCAGCAAAATGAGTATGCTCAACATAATCCTATTTTGACTATAACCCTGGCCATCATTTTACTATACCAGTATAGGGTATACTTGTTTGCTTACTTTTTAAGCTTTGGGTAGATTTTAGAATTTTAAAGAGACATTAATATTTTAGAATTTGGTATTTTCTTATTTTTTTAAATCCAGGGGATTAGCAGGTGGAGCATATTGGTACACAGTAGGCATGGGCTAAGTGTTGGTTGAGCAAAATGAGAGGTAACGTAATGTAGCATGTAAGAGTGGATTGCAAATAAGACTGTCTTGAGTTCCAAAGCTGAACTTAATAAATAAGTAAACTTAGCTTCTATTTTTTGAGTGTTCACTGTTCTTTGTTATTTTTCAAAGTGCTTTACAAGTAATATTTCATTCATGCCTTATAATATTCACATAAAATAGGTACAGTTACTACTCCCATTTTATAGATGAGGAATTGGGCATTGAGAGCCATCATTATCATTATTATTAATGAATTTTGAGAGGTATTTTTGTAAACTAATCATTTTTTTTTCTCTCTGCTGCCTGATGGAAATAACAGGGAATGACAAATACGTCTTCATCAGCCTGCAGTAATTTGAGTTTTAATAAAAGCCTAAATTTCTTATGAGTGTTGACTGAAGTTACCTCACTCCTTTAAGATCCATTTAATAAAATGTAGAAAAGAATTGAGATGTGTAGACATGTAAAATAAATTCCCCTACGTGTATATGTGTGGCTGAGGCCCTTTGCTGTCCACCTGAGACTATCACAGCATTGTTAATTGGCTGTACTCCAGTACAAATAAAAAGTTTTTAAAAAGTTAAAAAAAAAATCCCCCAATATTCTCAGTATGATTTAAGAACTAAGGAAGAGGAAAAAAAAACTCATCAGATATCAACTTACTTTTAACAAGTATTTGCATAAGACCTGTGTAACTTATAAATTGGCTTAAGATCAGTAGTCATAGTTGCAATGCTAGTAGCATTATAGAATAAAATTTGCAGCTATATTGAGATAATTGACAGACTATACATTTAAGGTATGTGATTTGGTAAAATCAGACATATGTATATACATGTGAAACCATAACCTCCTTAAGATAGTGACCATATCCACCACCCCCAGAAGCTTCTTCATGCCCTTCTCTTGTCCGTCACTGTCTTGCCTCTTTTTATTGTCCCTAGGCAACCAGTGATCTCCTTTTTATTATCATAAATTAACTGTTCACCTGGTAATGGACATTTGAGTCTCCAGTTTGGGATTGTCCCTCAGTAATGCTATGAACATTTGTATACAAGTGTTTGTGTGGACAGTCCATGGGGTTGCAAAGAATCAGACACAACTTAGCAACTGAACAGCAACAGTGAACAGTTTGTGTGGATTTATGCTTTCATTTTTCTCAAGTAAATATCTAGGAGTGGAATGGGTGGGTCATAAGATTTTGCGAAACTGTTTCATAAGGTGGTTATACCATTGGACTTTTGACGTTCTTAGCAGCACTGTGAACATTTTCATTGCACAGCATCCTTGCCAGCACTTCATATGACCATTCTTTTGGAATCTCATTGTGTTTTTTTTTCCCCTCCCCTCTTTTCTGAAGGTGAAAAGGAAGGAATTTAATTTTTTTTTTGAGCAGTGTTAGATTTACGGAAAAATTGAGCATAGAGTTCCCATTTACCCTCTCCCTTGCTCCAAGTTTTCCCTATTATTAACATTTTGCATTAGTGTGATACATTTGTTACCTTTAATGAGCCTATATTGATATATTCTTATTAACTGAAGTTCATAGTTTCCATTAGGGTACATTTTGTGTTATTTATTGTATGAGTTCTGACAAATGTTTAATGACATAGATCTACCATTATTACAGTATCATGCGGAATAGTTTCACTGCCCAAAAAATCCGTGATCCACTCATTCATCCCTCCCTCCCTCCCTCCCTGGCCGCCGTTGGCAGCCACAGATCTTTTGATTGTCTCCATAGTTTTGCCTAATCCAGAATGTAGTATGGTTTAGGGGCATACAATATATAACTCTTTCACACTGGCTTCTTTCACTTTGTAATATGCATTTAAGTTTCCTTTAAGGTCTTTTTCATGGCTTGAGAGCTCATTTCTTTTTAGCACTGAGTATTATACTGCTGAAATGTATCACAGTTTATTAATCCACCAACTTAAAAAATTTAACTTTCATCACTGTATGAGGGGTTGGAGTGAAAACAGGCTGATTAGACAGGAAGGTATTGGAGATAACCCCAGGCAAGAGATAGTATCATGCCTTGGAATGGAATGGTAGTAGTGGAGATGTGTATTTAAAGAAAAGCTAACAGGATTTGCTGATCAGCTGGAATGTAGAAAGAATAAGAGGAATCAAGGCTGTCCCAGAATTTTTGTCTTGAACAACTAGAAAAGTAGAGAATTTCTTTTCTTTTTTTTGTGATAGTAAAGACTGGGGAGGAATACTAATTTTTTTTCCCCAACTTTGTTTAAAAATTTTTCTTTAGAAATTTTCAAAAGTTGAGGAATTTCTTTTCATTTGAGAGTAAATTGCCAGTATGAGGCCCCATGACCCCAGAGCACTTTAGTTTGTAATTGCTGTCAGCAAGGAAATTTTCTTACATATCTAGAATGCAACCATCAAAATCATGAAGTTAGCATTAATAGAATTAGTATCATCTAATCCACAGAACCCATTCAGGTTTTGTCAGTGGTTTCAGTTAATGTCCATTTTAGCAAAATAATTCAATCTAGGGCCGTATTTTGTTTTTAGTGTCTCTTTAGTGTTTTTCGTTCTGTAACAGTTCTTTCATGTTTTCTTTTTCAATTAATTTTTTTAATTGAAGGATAATTGCTTTACAGAATTTTGTTGTTTTCTGTCAAATCTCAACATGAATCAGCCATAGGTATACATATATCCCCTCCCTTTTCAACCTCCCTCCCATTTCCTGCCCCATCCCACCCCTCTAGATTGATACAGAGACCCTGTTTGAGTTTCCCGAGCCATACAGCAAATTCCTGTTGGCTATCTATTTTACATACAGTAATGTAAGTTTCCATGTCACTCTCTCCATACATCTCACCCTCCCCTCCCCTCTACCCATGTCCATAAGTGTGTTCTTTATGTCTTTTTCTCCATTGCTGCTCTATAGATAAATTCTTCAGTACCATTTTTCTAGATTTCATATATATATGCATTAGAGTACTATATTTATCTTACTTTTTCTGACTCACTTCTTTCTGTATAATAGGTTCTAGGTTCATCCACTTCATCAGAACTGACTTAAAGGTGTTCCTATTTACGGCTGAGTATTATTCCATTGTGTATATGTACCACAAGTTCTTTATCCATTCATCTGTCAATGGACATCTAGGCCGCTTCCATGTTCTAGCTATTGTAAATAGTGCTGCAATGAACAATGGGATATTTGTGTCTTTTTCAATTTTGGTTTCCTCAGGGTATATGCCTAGGAGTGGGATTGCTGGGTCATATGGGTGGTTTTATTCCTAGTTTGTTAAGGAGTCTCCATACCATCTTCCATATGGCTGTATCAGTTTACATTCCCACCAGCAGTGCAAGAGTGTTCCCTTTTCTCCACTCCCTCTCCAGCATTTATTGTTTGTAGACTTTTTGATGAGGGCCATTCTGACTGGTGTGAGGTGATATCTCATTGTGGTTTTGATTTGCATTTCTCTAATAATGAGCAGTGTTGAGCAGCTTTTCACATGTTTGTTAGCCATTTGTATGTCTTCTTTGGAGAAATGTCTGTTTAGGTCTTTTTCCCACTTTCTGATTGGGTTGTTTTTCTGGCATTGAGTTGTATGAGCTGCTTGTATATTTTGGAAATTAATCCTTTGCCAGTTGTTTCATTTGCTGTTATTTTCTCCTATTCTGAGGGTTGTCTTTTCACCTTGCTTGTAGTTTCCTTTGCTGTGCAAAAGCTTTTAAGTTTAATTAGGTCCCACTTGCTTACTTTTGTTTTTATTTCTGTTACTTTAGGAGGTGGGTTATAGAGGATCTTCATTGATTTATGTCATCAAGTGTTCTGCCTGTGTTTTCCTCTTAAGACTTTTATAGTTTCTAGTCTTACATTTAAGTCTTTAATCCATTTTGAGTTTATCTTTGTGTGTGTACTTTGGAAGTGTTCTAATTTCATTCTTTTACATGTAGCTTTCCAGTTTTCCCAGCAGCATTTATTGAAGAGGCTGTCTTTGCCCCATTGTATATTATTGCCTCCTTTGTAAAACATAAGGTACCCATAGGTGCATGGGTTTATTTCTGGGCTTTTTGTCTTGTTCCATTGATCTATATTTCTGTTTTTGTGCCAGTACCATAGTGTCTTGATGACTGTAGCTTTGTAGTATAATCTGAAGTCAGGAAGGTTGATTCCTCCAGGTCCGTTCTTCTTTCTCAGGACTGCTTTGGCTATTTGGGGTCTTTTGTGTTTCTATATGAATTGTGAAATTTTTTGTTCTAATTGTGTGGAAAATGCCATTGGTAATTTGATAGGGATTGCACTGAATCTGTAGATTGTGTTTGGTAGTATAGCCATTTTCACAGTATTGATTCTTCCTACCCAGGAACATGGAATATCTCTCCATCTTGAAACAATTCTTTCATGTTTGCCTGACTTATTCTTGACAGTTTTGAAGTTTATAGAATAGTTGACTCTTAAAATATTCCTCAGTTAAAATATTCCTCAGTTTAGGTTTGTCTTATGCTTCCCCTATGATTCAATTTAGGTTATATATTTTGGGCAGAAACATTTCAGAAGTGATATGATAGTCTTCTCAGTACGTCCTATCAGGTGCCAGTGATTTTAATTTGCCCATTACTGGTGATCTTGATCACTTAAGCATTCTGCCAGATTTCTACACTAACAAATACTGTTTTCCTTTATAGTTAATAAATATTAGGGGGGAAAGTATTTTGAGACTTGAGTATTTCATTCCTCATCACTTCACCCACTAGTTTTAGCAGTTATTGATTTTTATTGGCTGAATTACTATTATTGATGATTGCCAACTAATTATTTTGTAATTTCATTAATTATAATTTATTAGTTAACACTTAAATACCCATGCCTTGAATGTCAAAAAAAGGTAAAGCTTCTTTCTCTTCTCCCATTCACTGATTCATTTTTCAATTGTGTATCTGAAGACTTGTGGGTTCCCTTTCTTTGTTGTTATTCAGTGGGTTGTAATCTATCACTATTTGTTTTGAAACCCAAATTGTCCCATATTTGGCCAGTGGGAGCCCCTTTAGAGTGGTTTTTGTGTCCTTTTGACATGTCCCATGATTCTTTGTATACTTATATTTTGGCACAGTAAGATGTTCTAGGGTTACCTTGTAGTTACATGGAAATAACTGATATTTTCAAGGAGCCCTCATTCCTCTTATTGGAGATTGATATTTGGAAACTGGTATCTAGCAGATGTACTCATTGTGAGTAGGATGTCACTGCTTCCAGGTCTCCATAGACAAAGCTGTAAAACACATACAGGTACAAATGTGTATGTTTGTGTACATCTGTTTCTTTACATATTTCAAAACTGTGGTTTCATGATAATACCTTCAATTCCAGTTCCACACCACAGAGTTCATTCTTAACCTTACCCCTTTCCATGTTTTCAAGAGCCGAAAGGACATTAGATGGGAAAACTGTTGCATGGTGGGAGGTTGGTGTAATAGCAACCCAGAGTGGTGCTATAAATTTTCCTCTTATCACTTCCTTACCTGCATTTTATATGATTTAACATGTTATGTTTTTATTTAGTTGTATATACTTAAAAATTTGTTGAGACTTTCTAGTTTAGCTGCAGATTATTCTTTACGTATGTTGTTTCACTTCCAAATGTTGGGAGATTTTTCCTGTTGTCTTTCTGTTATTACTTACTGCATTGCTTCCATTATGATCAGAGAACATAGTTTATATGATTTTAAGTCTTTTAAATGTGTTATAATTTATTTTGTGGCCCAGGATATGGCCCAGGTCTACCTGGGTTAATGTTCCATGGGTGCTTGAAAAGAATGTGTAATCTGCCTTTAGCCATTAATGGGTGGAATGATGTGTGTGTGTGTGTATGTGTGAACTAGCTGTATATAGTCAAATGTTTTTTAAGGAGCTTAAGAAGAGGGAAAAAAACTGTGATCTTTGAACTTACTCTTAACATTTAATTCTTTTGAGTGTTCTTCATTTTGTCTGCTGGATTTGAGTTACCTCCTCTAACGTCACTTCTCAGTCTGAAGAACTCCCCTTAGTATTTCTTATAAGGCAATTTTTGCAAAGAATTCTCTCAGTTTCTGTTTATCTAGAAATATATTTATTTCGTCTTCTGTTTTGAAGGATAGTTTGTTGAATATATGATTCTTGCTTGATATTTTTGTTTTGTTTCTCTCATTACGCATGCCATTGTACCTTCTTCTGACTCAGTCATTTATGCTAGAAGTCAGTAGTTAATTGTATTTTTCCCCTGTAGCAAAATGAGTTATTTTTCTGCTTTTAAGATTTTATTTATCTTTGGCTTTCTATAGTTTAGCCATGATGTGTATCTAGGTGTGGTTCTCTCTCTCTCTCTTTTTTTAAAATTTTTCAAATGGTATTTAAAAAGATTTAGGTGTAGATCTCTTGATATTTATTGCGTTTAGGGTTTATTGAGCTTCTTGGATTTTTAGATTCCTGTTTTTCATGAAATTTGGGAACTTTTCAGCCATTGTTTTCTTCAGATATTTTTTTCTGTCTACATTTTTCTTTTTTCCTTGTGGGACGCACAGTTAAGTGTTGGTCTGCTAAGTGTCTCATAGGTTTCTGAGACTTTGTTAATTTTCCTTCAGTCCTTTTTCTCTCTGTTCTTCAGATTAGTTGACTACTGTTGATCCTTTTGTGGCGTTTAATTCTTTCTTCTGCCATCTCAGATTTACTATTGAGTCCATCTGATACATCTTACCTTTGGATATGGTATTTTCCAACTCTAGAATTTGCATTTTTGTTCTTTTTTATAGTTTCTATTTGTTGATATTTCCTGTTTGTGGAGTAATTTTCACCAGATTTTCCTTTAATTCTTTTAAATATATTTATAATAGCTACTTTGAAGTCTTTAGGCTTCCCAGGTGGCTCAGATGGTAAAGAATCCAGCTGCATTGTGGGAGACCTGGGTTCGATCCCTGGGTTGGGAAGATCCCCTGGAGGAGGGCATGGCAGCCCACCTCAATATTTTTGCCTAGAGAATCCCCATGGACAGAGGAACCTGGCAGGTGACAGTCCATGGGGTCGCAAAGAGTTGGACATAACTGAGCGACTTTGCACAAATTCTAACATCTTGACCTACCCAGAGTTTGTCTCTACTGACAGCTTTTTTAAAAAAATGTTAAGTGTGGGTCCCACTTTACTCTTTGTTTGCTTGCCTCACTTTTTTTTTTTTTTTTTGAAAACTAGACAGATAATGTAGGAATTTTGGAATGGGCTTTTTTTTTTTTAAAAAAAAAAAACCAACTTTATTTTTTTTATTAAAAATTTTTTTTTATTTTAATTGGAGGCTAATTACTTTACAGTATTGTGGTTTTTGCCATACATTGACATGAATCAGCCGTGGGTGTACTTGTGTTCCCCATCCTGAACCTCCCTCCCCATCCCATCCCTCAGGGTCATCACAGTGCACCAGCCCTGAGCACCCTGTCTCATGCATTGAACCTGGACTGGCGATCTATTTCACATATAATAATGTACATATTTCAATGCTATTCTCTCAAATCATCCCACCCTTGCCTTCTCCCACACAGTCCAAAAGACTGTTCTGTACATCTGTGTCTCTTTAAAACCAACTTTAAATTTAACTTAATCTGTGGAATACGTTGTTGCCCGTGCTTGTTGGGCTGTTATTATATTTGCTTAGTTATTTTTTGTTTTTCTGTCTGTATCTTTTAAGCCAGACTTCCTAGGGGTTACCCTGTAATTGTGTAACTTAGTGGTCAGTCAGTGATTGGGCAAAGGTTGCATTCAAATACATCAAACCTAAAGATGTCTTCAGCCATCTTCTGGTGGGTGTGTGTGAATTGGAGAGCACAATTTAAGGCAGTAGCCAAGTGGACCTTAGTTTTTATTTGTACCTGGCCCTTTTGGGTCTGTGCATGTCTTGGGTCTATGCGTTCTTGTCTATGCGTGCTCATAATTTCCTACTCAGCCGGAGATTTGTAGAGTCCATCGAGCGCTTCTGTGGCTCTCTGATTTTCAAGATCTTCCCATTAAATTTTTGACCAGTCTGCCTTTGCGTTCACCTGAGACACTTTTCTTCCTCCTCCTCCTAATAGTTACTGGTTTTCCCCATTCATTTTTACCGTGTTTTTTCCTTTTATTGTTGGTATTGGTATTTAGTGTCACTTTTCACCTTTCACTCCAAATCATGTCAACCCCTCTAGCAAGAGTTGCTGAATTTCAAAACTGTTGAAAGTTCTTATGTAGACCAAGCTAGGTTAGTGTTGGGAATCTACTGACTCCCACTGCTTTACCTGAGGGTCTGGTAGTTTTCCATGAATAAATACTTCTCAATTTGTTATTTATCTTTTGGTAATTTCCAAATCCCTGAAATAGTTTTTGGCAATTTGTCCAGTTTTATTCTTATTTTTGGAGAAGAGGACTTGCTGACTTCAGAATTCTGCATTAACTGGAAGTCCCAAACTCTTTTTTTTTTTTTTTTAATAATTTTATTTATTCATTTATTTTTGGTTGTGGTGGGTCTTGTTGCTGTGCGGGCCTTCTCTCTGGCTGTGGGGACCAGGGACTCCTCTTGGTCGCAGTGTGCAGGCAGAGCACAGGCCCTGGGGTGCGTGGGCTTCACCAGCAGTGGGATGTGGGCTCAGTATTTCAGTTCTCGGGCTCTAGCGCACAGGCTCAGCAGTCATGGCGCACGGGCTTAGCTGTTCCGCAGCACGGGGACTCTTCCTGGACCAGGGATCGAACCCCCATCTCCTCCATTGGATGGTGATTCTTTACCACTGAGCCACCAGAGAAGCCCCCCAAGTGCTTTTTGTTCTGTCTTCAAAATATGCCTTGAATCCATCTCTTTTTCTGCATCTTCCCTGCTGACATATTATTCTAAACATTTTAATGTATCATCATCTCCTTGTGGACCTTAAGTAATCTTGTAACTAGTTTTTGCTGCTTCTGTTCCTTTTACAGTTCATTCTTTAAATAATTTTTTGAGTTTGCAAATGTTCTAGATTTACAGGAAAGTTTTAAAATAATGTTAAGAAGGTTCTTGTACTCTGTATCCAGTTTCCCTAGTGTTAGCATCTTATGTATACATCTGTCACAAGTAAGGAAGCAATATTGATTGTTTTTGTTGTTTAGTCGCTAAGTTGTGTCTGACTCTTTGCAACTCCATGGTCTGTAGCCCGCCAGGCTCCTCTTTCCATGGGATTTCCCAGGCAAGAACACTGGAGTGGGTTGCCATTGCCTTCTCCAAGCAATATTGATACATCATTATTAGTCTCATACTTTATTAAGATTTCATTGTCCTTTCTCCATTCCAGGATCTCATCAAGGATACAACATTGCATTTGGTTTTTATAATGCTTTAATTCCTCTGGATTGTGGCAGTTTCTCAAACATTCCTTGTTTTTAATAACCTTGACAGTTTTGAAGAGTATTGATCAGATGTTTCATTGACTGTCTCTCAAATTTTATTTTGATTAATGTTTTCTTATGTTACTTAGTTTTTGAGTTCTTGGAGGAAGATCACAAAGATAAAGTGCTATTTTCGTCACATTTTATAACATCGTATTAAAGGCTGAGTATGGCATGACCGAATAAATGAACAAGATCTTGGGCAAACTCCAGGAGATGGTGAGGGACAGGGAAGTATGGTGTGCTCCACCGGGTTGCGAAGAGTCAGACACAACTTGGTGACTGAACAACAGCATAAACATGATTTTATCACTGTAATGTTGATATTGGTCGCCTAGCTGAGGTAGTATTTATTGTATTTCTGTTCTGTAAAGTTACTCCTCCCCTCTTTTACAGATGAAAACACACTGTAAAGATTCTTTTTTGTTTGCTTTTTTGCTCAACATATGTTTTTAACTTTAAACATTCTTTGCTCAATAGGAATAAATACCCATGTCTTAAAACATGTACTCTTGGCTGGAAAATTCCATGGACGGAGGAGCCTCATGGGCTACAGTCCGTGGGGTCTCAAAGAGTCAGACACGACCGAGCGACTTCATTTTCACTTTATTACAACATGTATATGTAGTAAAGCAAATGAACAAACTAACTAACATACAGTGTTTGAACTTATAACGTATCCTGTCTATACCTGATACACGTTTTGGCTATTTACTGAGCAGCCAATGTGACATTCAAGAACAAATGAAAAAAACAGAAACAAAACCCAACCAACCAAACAGAAAAAAACCTCAAATCAAATGATGTCTTATCTTTGCTTAAAACCATTATCGGCCTTCTGTTGTATTACATATGATATCTAGATTGCTTTATGAACTTCCTTGGTTGTAGTTCTGGCTTACATTTTCAATTTATTTATTGCCACTCCCTCTTTGCTTTGTAAAATACTGATCACACAGTTCTTCCTATAGTTCCTGGGACATGCTGAGCTTTTTGGGCATTTGCATGTGCTTTTTTTCATCCTTTAGAGTTTTCCCACTGAGTCTTCTTAAGAAGATTAATACCTTCGTAGTTTTAGAGGTTTTACATGTTTTCTCATTCACTGTGTTCGTTTTCTTTTTTTTTTTTTGGGATGTGTTCGTTTTCTTCATTGGCACTTTGTAGTCACATGTTTGCCTTCCTCATTAAAGTGTAAGCCCCAAGAGTACAGCGATTTGTTTACTTCAGTATATGTGGCACATAGTGAGTAGACACTTAGTGTTTTTTGTTTGTTTTTTTTAAGAAACTAGTGAATAGTAGTCCTCAAATCGTTTGAAATGGGGAAGTTTACAATGTTAGTAGATCATTTGAAATACACAGTAAAATCCTACATTGAAAAAGTAAATGGTTGCATTTGAAGGAAAAGATAGTGTAGGATCATTAGGTTTTAGAGTTGAGTCTTGTCGGGATTTTGCAAGAAATAAGGGTTTTGGGGGGTTTTCTTGGTATTTTTTTAAATTGTAGTGGTGGTTTAGTTGCTAAGTCATGTCTGACTCTTGCAACCCCATGAACTGTGTAGCCTGCCAGGCTCCTTAGTCCATGGGATTTCCCAGGCAAGAATACTGTAGCGGGTTGTTTAAAATTGTGGTAAAATACAAATAACTTAAAATTTACCATCTTCACTATTTTTTTAACTGTATAGTACAGTGACATTAAGTATACCAGCATTCTTACATAATATTGCTAGTATATTTCACCGTCACCACCATCCATTTCTAGAACTCTTTCATCTTGCAAAACTGAAACTCTAGACTCATTAAACAAAACTCCTCCTTTTCCTCTGACCCTAGCTCCTGATAACTTTCTTTCTGCTTTCTATCTGTGTGAATTTGACTTAAATAAGTAGAATCATAACAGTATTTATATTTTTGTTGACTGGCCTATTTCATTTAGTAAAATGTCCTTAAAGTTTATCCCTGTTGTAGCATATATAAAGATCTAATTCCTTTTTAAGGCTGAATAATTCTCCATTATATATATGCTTCCCTGGTAGCTCAGTTGGTAAAGAATCCATCTGCAATGCGGGAGACCCTGGTTAGATTCCTGGGTCGGGAATATCTGCTGGAGAAGAGAGTGGCTGCCCACTCCAGTATTCTTGGGCTTCCCTGGTGGCTAAGATGGTAAAGAATCTGCCTGCACTGTGGGAGACCTGGGTTTGATCGCTGAGTTGGGAAGATCCCTTGGAGGAGGACATGGTAACCCACTGGAGTATTCTTGCCTGGAGAACCCCGCCAGGAGCCTGGTGGGCTACAGTCCCTGGGGTTGCAAATAGTCGGACATGACTGAGCGACTAAGCACAGCACAGCATGGTAACTTAGGTTTTAATTTCTGAGGACCCACCATACTGTTTTCCATAGTGACTGCACGTTCCTACCAGCAGTATACAGGAGTTCCAAATTTTCCACATTTTGTCAACATTTATTTTCATTTTTCTTAACAGTAGCCATTGTATGGGTGTGAGATGATATTTCGTTGTTTTGATTTGTGTTTGTTTCCTTCGTGATTAGTGATATTCTTTGGAGAAATGACTTGAGTCCTTTGTCCATTTTTTTAGTCTTATTTTTTTGTTGAATTGTAAGAGTAACTGATAAATTTGGACATTAACCTCTTATCAGATAAATGATTTGCAAATATTTTCTCCCATTCCATGGATTATCTTTTCACCCTGCTGATTGTGTCCTTTGATACACAGAAGTATAAAAATTTTTAAAGTTTTATTGAGGTGTAACTGATAAAAAAAATAACTGCACATATTTAATGTATACAGTTTTTGAGTTTGGACATAAATGAACACTCATGATACTGTCATCACAATTGGAGTAATGAAACGTGCAGGGCCTCCCCCAAATTCCTGGTGTCCCTTTCCCCGCTTTCTTTTTTTGGTGGTGGGAAAGGAGTAAGTCAATGCTATATATTGTCATCCTGCTTATTTAACTTATATGCAGAGTACATCATGTGAAATACTGGGCAGGATGAATCACAGACTGGAATCAAGAGTGCAGGGAGAAATATCAGCAACCTCAGATATGCAGATGATATGACTCTTAATGGCAGAAAACAGAGGATCTAAAGAACCTCTTAATGGGGGTGAAAGAGGAGAATGAAAAAACTGGCTTAGAACTCAACATTCAGAAGACAGAAATCATGGCATCTGGTCTTATTACTTCATGGCAAACAGATGGGGGAAAAGTGGAAACAGTGACAGATTTATTTTCTTGGGTTCCAAAATCACTGCGGATTGTAACTGCAGCCATGAAATTAAAAGATGCTTTCTCCTTGAAAGAAAAGCTATGACAAACCTATATAGCATATTAAAAAGCAGAGACATCACTTTGCTGACAAAAGTCCATATAGTCAAAGCAGTGGTTTTTCCAGTAGTCATGTGCAGATGTGAGTTGGACCAAAAAGAAGGCTAAGTGCCAAAGAATTGATGCTTTCAAACTGTGGTGCTGAAGAAGACTCTAGAGAGATCAAACAAGTCAATTCTTAAAGGAAATCAGTCCTAGATATTCATTGAAAGGACTGCTGCTGAAGCTGAAGCTCCAGTACTTTGGCCGCCTTATGATAAGATCCAACTCACCGGAAAAGACCCTAATGCTGGAAAAGACTGAGGCCAAGAGAGAAGGGAGCGGCAGAGGATGAGATGGTTAGATAGGATCATTGACTCAATGGACTTGAGTTTGAGCAAGCTCCAGAAGATACTGAAGGACAGGGAAGCCTGGTGTGCTGCAGTTTATGGGGTCACAAAGAGTTGGACATGACTTACTGACAACAACAAGAATACTTCCCATGACATCTACCTTCTTAACAAAATTTGAAGTGCCCAATACCATATTAATAACTTTAGGCAATATGTTTTACAGCAGATCTCTAGAACTTAATCATCAGCATAACTGAAATTTTACATACATTGAATAAAAATGCCCCATTTTTGACACCTGACAACTTCCCTGAACCCAACAACCACAGGTTTATTCTGTTTCTATAAATTTGACTATTTTAGATACCTCATATAAGTGGAATCATGCATTATTTGCCTTTCTATACCTGAATTATTTCACTTAGCATAATGTCCTCTAGGTTTATCCATGAGGTGTTTTAAATTTTGATTAACTCCAATTTGCCTATTTTTTCTCTTGTTGACTGTGCTTTTGATGTCACATTCAAGAGATTGTTGTAAAAATGGTTTCCCTGTATACTTTGTTTGAAGAGTTCTGTAGTTTTAGCTTTTATATTTAGGTTTATGATCCATTTTAAGGTAATTGTATCTGGTGTAAAGTACCAGTGACTTTTTTTTTTTTGCACATGTGGATATCCAGTTTTCCCATCACCATATTATTAAAAAACTATTCTTTCCCTCTTAAATAGGCTTAGCACTCTTGTCAAAAATTATTTGACCAAATATGCAAGGGTATAATCCTGGGTTCTATTCCATTGGTGTTTATGCCAGTACTGTGTTGTTATGATTACTGTGACTTTGTAGTGAGTTAAAAATCAGAAAGTGTGAGTCCTCTCATTTTGTTTCTTTTCAGGGTTGTTTCAATTATTTGGGATCCCTTGAGATTCCATGTGAACTTTTGGATGGATTTTTCTGTTTCTGCAAAAAATGTCATTGGGATTTTGATAGGGTTTACATCAAATCTATTGATCATTTTGTGTAGTATTGACATCTTAGTATTAAGTCTTCTAATTCATGGACAAATATGTTTCATTTATTTGTGTATATGTTTCATTTATTTGTGTCATTTTAATTTATTTCAGCAGCATTCTGTAGTTTTCATTGTATACATCTTTTAGTACCTTGGTTAATTCATAAGTACTTTATTTTTGATGCTATTGTAAATGGGATTTTCTTAATTTCATTTTCTGATTGTTCACAGTGTGTAGAAATGTAATTGGTTTTTGTGTGTTGATTTTGTAACAATACACACAGTGTTGTTGAATATGTTTATTAGCTTCAGCACCGTGTGTGTGTGTGTGTATGTGTGTGTGTACACACACATAATCTTTAGACTTTTCTATATTTAAGATCATGTCATCTTCAAATAGAGACAGTTTTACTTTCATTCTGATTTGGAAGTCTGTTTCTTTTCATGCCTATTGCTCTTACTAGAACTTCCAGTACTATGCTGAATAAAAGTGGCAAAGTGGACATCTATGTCTTGTTCCTAATCTGAACAGGAAAAGCTTAGGGGAAAAGCTTTCAGTTGTTTACCCTTGAGTATGATGTTACGTACAGGCTTTTCTTATATGATCTTTCTTATGCTTAGGAAATTTCCTTCTGTTGCTAGTTTCTTGAGTGTTTCGTCATGAAAGAGTATTAAATTTTGTTAAATGCTTTTTATGCATCACTTGAAAGGACTGTTTTTTTTCCGCTTCCTTCCCTTAATGTGGTTTATTACATTGATTTTTTTTCATGTGTTGAATCATCCTTGCCTTTTAATAATCAGTCCCACTTGATTGTGATGCATAATCCTTTTGATATGCTGCTTAGTTTTGTTTCCTAGTGCTTTGTTAAGGATTTTTTGCATCAGTATTCATAAGAGATAATTGGTCTGTAGTTTTCCTGTAATGACTTTGTCTGGCTTTGGTATCAGGCTAATGTTGGCCTTATCCAATGAGTTAGTAGATTTTCCTTCCTCGTCAGTTTTTTGGAAGAATTTCTTGTAATGTAGAATATTACCAGTGAAACTGTCTGGACCTAGACATTTCTTTTTAGCAGGTTTTTGTGTGTTTATTCATTTGGGTTTTTTTTTGTTGTTGTTGTTGTTTGTTTGTTTTTTAGCTGTGCCATGTGGTGTATGGGATCTTGGTTTCCCAACAGAGATTGAACCTGTGTACCTCCTGCAGAGGAAGTGTGGTGTCCTAACCACTGGACTGCTAAGGAATTCCCTGATTATTTTTACTTCTGTAATGTCTCCTCTTTCATTTTCGATCTTAGTTGTTTGACTCTTTTCTAAACTCTTCTTAGTCTAGCTAAAATTTTGCCCATTTTGTTGATCTTTTTGAAGAATCAACTCTTGGTTTTATTGATTTTTCTTTTATTATTTATCTCTTCTCTATTTTGCTTCTCTCCTCTAATCTTTGTTATTTCTTTCCTTCTGCTAGCTTTGGGTTTAGTTTGTTCTTTTTCTGGTTCCTTAAGATGTAAAATTAGGTTGTTGATTTGAAATCTTCTTTTTAAAATATGTACATTTACAGATATAAATTTCTCTCTTACCACTGCTTTCACTTCATTATAGCTATACATTTTTCTTTTAGCACTGCTTTTACATATGGTAGTGTATATGTTTCCATACTCCTCTCTCAATTCATCCCACCCCCTCATTCCCAACCCTCACCCCATGTCCATAAGTTTCTTCTTTACATCTGCATCTCCATTGCTGCCATGAATAGAATCATTAGTACCATCTTTCTAGATTCCATATATGTGGATTAATATGTGATACTTGTTTTTCTCTTCTGACATACTTCATTCTGGATAATAGTCTCTAGGTTCATCCACCTCAGTAGAACTTTCCTTTTTTATGCATTCCTTTTTTATGGCTGAGTAATATTGCATTGTATATATGTACCACAGCTTCTTTATCTGTTATCTGTCGATGGACATCTAGGATGCTACCACGTCCTAGCTATTGTAGATATTGCTGCAGTGAACATTGGGGTTAAATGTGTCTTTTTCAGTTACGGTTTTCTCAGGGTATATGCCCAGTAGTGGGATTTTTGGGTAATATGGTAGTTTCATTCCTGGTTTTTTAAGGACTGTCCATAGTCTTCCATAGTGGCTGTATTGATTTACATTCCCTTCAAGAGTGGAAGATGGTTCCCCTTTCTTCACATGTTCTCCAGCATTTATTGTTGGTAGATTTTTTGATGATGGCCATTCTGACCAGTGTGAGGTGATATCTCATTGTAGATTTCATTTGCATTTGTCTAATAATTAGCAATGTTGGGCATCTTTTCATGTGTTTATTAGCCATCTGTATATTTTCTTTGGAGAAATGTCTGTTTAGGTCTTTTGCCCACTTTTTGATTGGGTTGTTTGTTTTTCTGGTTTTGACTTGTATGAGCTGCTTGAATATTTTGGAAATAACCCTTTGTCAGTTGTTTGATTTGCTCTTGTTTTCTCCCATTCTGAGGGCTGTCTTTTCACCTTGTTTTTAGTTTCCTTTGCTGTGAAAAAGCTTTTAATTTATTAGGTCCCACTTGTTTATTTTTGGTTTTATTTCATTATTCTAGTAAGTGGGTCATAGAGGATCTTGCTGTGATTTATGTCATGGAGTGTTCTGCCTATGTTTCCCTCTAAGAGTTTTATAGTTTCTGGTCTTAAATTTAGGTCTTTAATCCACTTTGGATTTATCTTTGTATATAGTGTAAGGAAGTATTCTAATTTCCTTCTTTTACATGTAGCTTTCCAGTTTTCCCAGCACCATTTATTGAAGAGGCTGTCTTTTTTCCAATGTATATTCTTTCCTCCTTTGTCAAAGATAAGGTGCCCATAGGTGTGTGGGTTTATGTCTGGGCTTTCTATCTTGTTCCATTTGTCTATATTTCTTTTTTTTGTGCCAGTACCATATAGTTTTGATTGCTGTAGCTTTGTAGTATAGTCTGAAGTCAGGAAACCTCCAGATCCATTCTTCTTTCTCAAGATTGCTTTGGCTATTTGGGGTCTTTTGTGTTTCCATATGAATTATGAAATTTTTTGTTGTAGTTCTGTGAAAAATGCCATTGGTTATTTGATGAGGATTGCATTGAATCTGTAGATTGCATTTGGTAGTGTAGTCATTTTCACAGTATTGATTCTTCCAACCCAGAAACATGGAATATCTATCTGTTTATGTGATCTTTTATTTCTTTCATCAGTGTCTTACAGTTTTCTGTGTACAGCTCTTTGTCTCTTTAGGTAGATTTATCCCTAGGTATTTTATTCTTTATGTTGCAGTGGTAAATGGGCTTGATTCCTTAATTTCTCTTTCTGATATCTCATTGTTCATGTATAGAAATGCAGGTGATTTCTGTGTATTGATTTTTGTATCCGCAACTTTTCTAAATCACTGATTAGCTCTAATAATTTTCTGATAGTATCTTTAGGGTTTTCTGTGTATAGTATTGTGTTGTTTGCAAACAAGAGTTTTACTTCTTTTCCAATCTGACTTCCTTTTATTTCTTTTTCTTCTCTGATTGCTATAGCTAGGACTTCCAAAACTGTGTTGAATAATAGTGGTAAGAATAGGCACCCTTTTCTTGTTCCTGATCGTAGGTCTGTTTTGACTTGCAATTTATTTGTATCAGGTTGGAGTCTCTTAATCATTATTCATTTCTTATAAATGTGAAAGTCATTAAAATCTTGTTAGAATGGTTTGATACATTTAGATTGAATACCACTTTTGACTGTCATTTTTAGGTGAAGACAGAGATACATAACCTTTGGTTTGATCTCAGTTCATCATCTACTTGTGGATGGGGGAATGCACTTACTCTAAGTTATTAATAGTCGGAGGACAGTATGACAGATACTGTCATGCAGTGCGCTAGTTCTTACTTGTATTTTAATGACATATCTCTGTTAAAATCCATAGTACTACAGCAGCGTCTTTTCCTCTTTTCTCTACTGGTCCATGGGCTTTTTGAGTGTGGAGTACAAAACTGTCTTACTAATGTCTGACTCATTTTCTTAGTGTCTGAGCATTTGTGTAGACCTCCTGGCGCCCCCAACCCAACCCCATTCTTTTAGAGTTTTTTGATCTTTGCAAGATAACTCCTGTCTTCTCTTATTCTCCACCTCCCACTT
The DNA here is from genome assembly GCF_910594005.1 of Cervus elaphus. Lineage (NCBI taxonomy): Eukaryota > Metazoa > Chordata > Mammalia > Artiodactyla > Cervidae > Cervus > Cervus elaphus. The sequence continues at coordinate 9,549,531 of NC_057847.1, forward strand.
TAAAAAATTTTCTTTTATTCTGAAATACCCAGCACCTTCTAAGAACCATGCACTATTCTGTGCATCAGAGGTGCAGTGATCAATCATATCAACAGAGACTCTGTTCTTAAGGCTCCTGTGTGCCAGTGGGGATGTAGGTGCAATAAATGAGTAAACTGACTAAAAGAATTTTTATATCATGATATATTTTATCAAGAAGCAAAAATAGGATGATGTAAAAAAAAAATAATTGAGTGAGTGAGGGAGATGTTTTATATTAGATGGTCAGTAGACCTTAGCAGCCACTTAAAGACTTGGGGGAAAGACTCTTGGATGTAGTAAAAGTGAGTCAGGAGGCCCTAAGTTGGCTGTTGTGAATTGAACAAAATCTAATTGGTTATGCACAATTATTGTGTTATTTTAGGTAAATAAAATATATAGCAATCAGTGAAGTGAAGTGAACATCAGCTGCTTTCTTATAATCTTTTGGCTTATAGTGAAAGTAAACGTTAGACCAGATCCTTCCAAATATAGTAGACTTTTATTTTGTCATCATTTATTAGCAAGCAAGTTTAAAAATACTAAGTGCCATCTGCTTTGTAAACATGTTAATTCCTCAGCTTCCTTATTTTTAAGGTACTTCAGCCATACCTTGCATGAAAGATTCAGTTGATGTACAGATGCAACAAAATTGTAGAGGCAGGAATTGGTTAATCTTTTTGGTGGCATTAAATAACCAGATTCCTCAAAATGAATGACTGGCCTTGGCACTGTCTTTAAGAAGATAGGCTTTTATAGAAATAAACCACATACCTACGGTCAGTTAATCTAACAAAGGAGGCAAGAATATGCAGTGGGAAAAAATTAGTCTCTTCAACAAATGTGGTGTTGGGAAAACTGGACAGCCACATGTACATGAGTGAAGTTAGAACACACCTTCACACCACAGACAAAAATAAACTCAAAATGGCTTAGAGACTTGAATACGATGCACGATACTGGAAACTCTTAGAAGAGAACACAAGCAGAACGCCCTCTGACGTAAATTGGGCCCGTGTTTTCTTTGGTCAGTCTCCCAAGACAATAGAAGTAAAAGCAAAATTCAGCAAATGGGACCTAATCAAACTTACAAGCTTTTGCATAGCAAAAAAAACAAAAACCCAAACGGAAAGACAGCCTACGGACTGGGAGAAAATATTTTCAAATGATGCGACCAACCAGGGCTTAATTCCCAAAATATGCAAACAGCTTGCACAGCCCCATAACAGAAAAACAAACAACCCAATCAAAAAATGGGCAGAAGACCTAAATACACGTCTCTCCAAAGAAGACATCCAGATGGGCAATAGACGCATGAAGACATGCTCAACATTGCCAATTAATCAGAACAACAATGAGGTACCACCTCATACCAATCAGAATGTCCACCTTTAAAAAGTCTACAGATAATAAATGCTGGCGAGGATGTGGAGAAAAGGGAATGTAAATTGGCACAGCCACTATGGAAAACAGTATGGAGGTTCCTTAAAAAACTAAAACTAGAGTTGCCATATGGTCCAGAAATCCCACTCCTGGGCATATATTGGGAGAAAACTCTAATTTGAAAAGATAGATGCACCCCAGTGTTGATAGCAGCACATTTACAATAGCCAGGACGTGGAAGCAACTTAAATGTCCATTGACAGATGTAAGGATAAAGAAAATGTGAGATATATATGTGTATACAAACACACACACACACAAATACTACTCAGCCTTAAAATAAGAATGAAATAATGTCATTTGCAGCAAGATGAATAGATTTATAGATTATCATGCTAAGTGAAGTCAGTCATATACAGAAAGAAAAATACCGTTATGATATTACTTACATGTGGAATCTAAAATATGACACAGATGAATCTGCTTACAAAACAGAAACAGACTCACAGATATAGAAAAATAGAAAACAAGCTTGTTTACCAAAGGGTGGGAGAGGGATAAATTGGGAATTTGGAATTAACTGTTACAAGCTTCTATGTATAAAATTGAAGCTGTAGCTCCAGTACTTTGACCACCTGATGTGAAGAGCCAACTCATTGGAAAAGACCCTGATGCTGGGAAAGATAGAAGACAAAAGGAGAAGAGGGTGACAGAGGATAACATCGTTATCTCAGTGGACATGAATTTGAGCAGCCTCTGGGAGATAGTGAAGGACAGGTAAGCCTGATGTGCTGCAGCCCATGGGGTTGCAAAGAGTCAGACACAACAGCAACAGCAATGTAGAAAATAGGTAAAAAGCAAAGTATAGTACAGGGAATTCCACTTGAGCTATTTCAACTCCTAAAAGGTTCGTGAAAGTCCTAAAAGATGCTGTGAAAGTGCTATACTCAATATGCCAGCAAATCTGGAAAGCCCAGCGGTGGCCACAGGACTGGAAAAGACCAATTTTCATTCCAATCCCAGAGAAAAGCAATGCCAGAGAAGGTTCACATTACTGCGCAATTGAACTCACCTCACACACTAGCAAAGTAATGCTCAAAATTCTTCAAGCCAGGCTTCAGCAGTATGTGAACCGTGAACTTCCAGATGTTCAGACTGAATTTAGAAAAGGCATAGGAACCAGAGATCAAATTGCCAGCATCTGCTGGATCATTGAAAAAGCAAGAGAGTTCCAGAAAAACAGCTACTTTTGCTTTATTGACTACACCAAAGTCTTTGACAGTGTGGATCACAACAAACTATAGAAAATTCTTCAAGAGATGGTAATACCAGACCACCTGACCTGCCTCCTGAGAAATTTGTATGCAGGTCAAGAAGCAACAGTTAGAACTGGACATGGAACAGCAGGCTGGTTCCAAATTGGGAAAGGAGTGCGTCAAGACTGTATATTGTCACCCTGCTTATTTAACTTATATGCAGAGTACATCATGTGAAATGCTGGGCTGGAAGAAGCACAAGCTGGAATCAGGATTGCCAGGAGAAATATCAATAACCTCAGATATGCAGACGATACCACCCTTATGGCAGAAAGCAAAGAACTAAAGAGCCTGTTGATGAAAGTGAAAGAGGAGAGTGAAAAAGTTGGCTTAAAACTCATCATTCAAAAAACTAAGATCATGGCATCTGGTCCCATCACTTCATGGCAAATAGATGGGGAAACAGTGACAGACTTTATTTTTTTGGTCTCCAAAATCACTGCAGATGATGACTGCAGCCATGAAATTAAAAGACTCCCCTTGGAAGAAAAGCTATGACCAACCTAGACAGCATATTAAAAAGCAGAGACATTACTTTGCCAACAAAGGTCCATTTAGTCAAAGATATGGTTTTTCCAGTAGTCATGTATGGATGTGAGAGTTGGACTATAAAGAAAGCTGAGTGCAGAAGAATTGATGCTTTTGAACTGTGGTGTTGGAGAAGACTCTTGAGAGTCCCTTGGGCTGCATGGAGATCCAACCAGTCCATCCTGAAGGAAATCAGTCCTGAATATTCATTGGAGAGACTGATGCTGAAGCTGAAACGCCAATACTTTGACCACCTGATGAGAAGAACTGACTCATTGGAAAAGACCCTGATGCTGGGAAAGATTGAAGGCAGGAGGACGACAGAGGATGAGATGGTTGGATGGCATCACCGACTCAATGAACATGAGTTTGGGTGGGCTCCAGGAGGTGGTGATGGACAGGGAGGCCTGGCGTGCTGCAGTCCGTGGGGTCGCAAAGAGTTGGACACGACTGAGCGACTGAACTGAACTGATAGTATAGGGAGCTATATTCAGTATCCTGTAATAAACCATAATGAGAAAGAATATGAAAAAGAATAATTGTATAAATGTATAACTGAACCACTTTGCTGTACACCAGAAACTAACACAATGTAGTATACAACTATACTTCAATAAGAAATTTTAAAAAAACTAAAGCAACAGTAAAGAATATAGGCTTTTATATTTTGTTCATGCAGGGTAACATAGTGTTTCTGTGTTATTTTAGCCAGTCCATATATTTGAATTCCCACCAGTTTTGTGGATAAAAACTCATCACTAATATGTCTTTTATGCCAGTTAATAACCACCAGAATACACATGCACGTTTTTATCATAGCGTAAATATAGGAGGATAGCAGAGATAGTAGTAACTGGAATGTAGCCTTTCTGAAAAAATAATTCCTATACATATTCCAGTTTTGTCATTTTGACCTGATAATGGCCTGTATAGCAGTTTCTCTCTGGTGCAGGATCCAGTCTAGGTTTAGGACTGATCAAGTTGCTATGTCTCTTTACTCTCCTTGAATCTGCAACATTTCCATAGCCCTTCTTTGACTTTTATCTGATTGACATTTTTGAGGAATGCAGTCTCTGTTTTTGTTTAAATGCAGTGTTTCTCATTTTGTCTGAGTTTTCTTTATTTAATTATATTTAGGTTATACATTCTCAGCTGCTTAGTTTATGCTGTTTCCTTTTCAGAGTATTAAACCTTGAGACACAGAATGTCCATCTGTCTTTTATATGTGATGCTAGTCTTAACCACCTCGTTAAGGAGTTGCCCAAATTCTCCACTGTATACTTACTGACTGCATTAGATTTGTTAGAGTGAAGATACCATAAACAAAGTATAAAGATAAGACATGGACCGTAGACCGTAATGAACATAGCTAACAGAGTTCTTGTATTTAAAATTTTTAAATGTGCAAAAGGCTTATTAAATAGTCACTTTGCAAAAGAGGATATCAGAATGGTCAGTAAACCATGAAAATGGTACTTAACATCATTAATTACCAGGTAAGTGGAAGTTAAAACTACAGTGATAGATTACACAGCCACCAGAATGACTGCTAGGGTTGGTGAGGATGTGGAAGAACTGGAATTCTCTTGCATTACTGATGAGAGTTTCTGTGTTTAACACACTTTGAAGAAATGTTCCTCCATAACTGCTGAAGGTAATTATATGCATGTCTTGGAAATTTAGCAGTTCCCTCCTTGGATATATACCCCACAGAAATATGTGTGTATGTTTACCAAAAAGCATGTTCAAGAGGTTCATAGAGCTTTTATTTGTAATAGCCAGTAACTGGAGACAGCCTTCATGTCTATCAGTAGTAGAATGGGTAAATTAGTCGAGGTATAAGCTTATAATGGAATATTACACAGTGATGAAAGTGAATAAAATACTTGTACAGATTATGTTGAAGAATTTCAGAGACATAAAATATCAAGTGAAAATAGATACAGGCAGTTCCATGGTAGGCCAGTGGTTAGGGCTTCACTGGCTTTCACTGCCAAGGGCATGGGTTCAGTCCCTGGTTGGTGAGCTAAAATCCTGTAAATTGTGCAGCACAGCCAAAAACATAAAAGAAAAAAGAAAAATACAAAGACTATGTCTTGTATGTTTCAATTAGCATGAAATGTTAAAAGGCAAAACTAATCTATGGCAGTAAATATCAAGATGATGGTTCCCTTATGGGGAAATAGTGGCTGACAGGGGACAGGTACAAGGGAGTCTTCATGGGTCCTGGAAATGTCCATATTTTTATCTGTTGTGGTTATGTGGGTGAATGCATATGTAAAATGTATATGAAAAAGTTGTGCCCTTTAGGTAAGTTCTGCAGGGTGGTAGGTAAAAAATGATGTTTATACCTCTGTTCCCTTCTAAGAGTTTTATACATTTAGCTTTTCCATTTTGTCTTTTATCCATGTTGAATTAATGTTTGCATAATGTGTGAGGTAGGGGTCTAACTTCTTGTTTTGGCATGTGGATATCTAGTTGTCCAGCACCATTTATTGATGATTATTATTTCCGCCGTTGTCTTGGCACTCATTTAACTATAGATGTTTACTTTTGAACTCTCACTTCTGTTTCACCAGTCTCTCACCTTATGTCGGTACCCCCACTATTTTGATTGCTATAACTTTGTAGTAATTTTTAAAATCAGAGAGTGTGAGTCCTCTAACTTTATTTTTCTTTTTCAATATTGTTTTGGCTCTTCAGGGTCTCTTTTAGTTCCATATGCATTTAAATATCACTTCTTTCATTACTGTAAAGAAAGGTCATTGGAATTTTGATAGAGATTACATTGGATCTGAAGGTGACTTTGAGAGTTTTACCATCTTAAAAACATTTTCTTCCAATCCATGAACATGGAATGTCTTTCCAGATACTTAGATCTGTTGTAATGTTTTTCAGAAGCATTTTATAGTTTTCAGTTTACAAGACTTGTTGTTGTTAAATACAGTCCTAAGAATTATATTATTTTGATGGTAATATAAGTGGAATTTATTTCTGAACTTTAGTTCTATATTGTTCATTGCTTATGTGTATAAATACAACTGATTTTTTAAAATTATTTTTTATTGAAGGATAATTGCTGTACAGAATTTTGTTGTTTTCTGTCAAACCTCAACATGAATCAGCCATAGGTATACAACTGATTTTTTAGTGTTGTTCTTGTATCCTGCAACTGTGCTGACCTCTTTCATTAACTCTAATATTGTTTTTGTGAACTTAGATTTTCTGTATACAAGATTGTCTCCTGCAAATAGGTATGGTTTTGCTTCTTATTGAGTCTGAATTCCTTTTATTAAATATTTCGTTTTCTTGCCTCATTTTCTGACTAGGACTCTAGTACAATATTAAATAAGAGTGGCGAGACTGGACATCCTTGTCTCTGATCTTAGGAAGCACATATCCAGCTTTTTATCATTAAATATGATGTTAGCTGTGGGTTTTTCGTGGTTGCCCTGATCAGCTGCAGGAAGTTCCCTTCTCTTTCTAGTCTTCTGAGTAGGCAGTTGGATTTTGGCACTTGCATTTTCTTTGTCTGTTGAGGTGGTTATGTATCTATCTTTTATCTTTTATCTTAATCTTTCTTTCTTTTATTACATTGATGTTGTATGCTGAATCCACCTTGCTTTTGTGGGGATATATCCTATATGTTTCTGGCGTAGAATCCCTCTTTTTAATGTTCTGGATTAGATTTGTTAGTGTTTTGTTAGTATTTTTCTATATTCACAAAGTTATCAATCTGTAGTTTTCTCTTTGTCTGATTTGATTATCAGAGTAATACTGGGTAATAAAATATTAATAATTGGTGGTAATCCTTCCGTAAATGTTTGAAGCCATCTATCTGAGTTAGGACTTTTTATTTGTGAAAAGCTTTAAAATTTCTGATTCAGTCACTTTATTTCTTCCAGGTGGTCTTATTCACTGATGTACAATTATTCATAGTATTCCTTTTTCCTTTTTGTTTCTGTAAGGCTGGTAGTAATTCTCCTTTAATTCCTGAGTTTAGATATTTGAATCCTCCTTTTTTTTCTTGGTTAATCTAGCTAAAAATTTGTCAGTTTTTTTTTATCCTTTCATGTAACCAACTTTTTGTTTCATTGATTTAAAAAATTTGTGCTTTTATTTTCTGGTTTGTTTCCATTTCTAATCCCTGTTGTTTCTTTCCTTCTGCTTTGGATTTAACATGCTCTTACACCTTTTAAGGTAGAAGCTTAGGTTACTGATTTGAGATCTTATTTTTTAACATAAACGTTAGCAGTTGTAAATTTGTCTCTTGATTTTGGGGGGAGGGTCATGCTGTTTGTGGGGTCTGGCTTCGCTTAGCAGGGATTGAACTCAACATTGAGAGTGTTGAGTCCTAACCACTGGACTACCAGCAAGTTCCCAGCAGTTACAGATTTATCTCTAAATTATACTTTAGATGCATCCAATACTTTTCAGGATGTTTTAAAATTTTCATTCATTTCAAAGCATTTTCTAATTTTCCATGTTACTTCTTTTTTGTCTCATTGGTTCTTTAGGACTGTGTTTAATTTTCATGTTTGTAAATTCCCCAGATTTCTTTCTGTTACCAATTTCTCATTTCATGTTGTCAGGGAACATACATCGTATATCTTTTTTCTTTTATTTCTATTCAATTGTATTTTTATTCTGTTGACCTAAAGGTGAATAAATCTGTTTGGCTTTATGGTTTGCCTTTTATGCATATAGTTATCTAAAGTTCTATATTCAAAGTTATAAACTTCTACAGTTAGGAAGGGCTTGATAACACTTCGTTTTAATAGATATTTTATAAATACTTATGATCATGGTTTTTTTTTGTTGTTGTTCCTGCACATTCATTTACTTGTTTCTTGTCTTCTAAGCTTTTTCTTTTATTCTGAAGTATAGCCAGTTAGGGCCTGCCTGATGGCTCAGACAGTAAAGAAGCTTCCTGCAATGCAGGAGACCTGGGTTTGATTGCTGGGTTGGGAAGATCCCTTGGAGAAGGGAATGGTTACTCACTGCAGTCTTCTTGCCTGGAGAATTCCATAAACAGAGGAGACTGGTGGGCAACAGTCCTTGGGGTCACAAAGAATTAGACAAGACTAAGCGACTGACACATTCACTCACTACTATAGCTGATTAACATTTTATAAGTTTCAGGTGGACAGCAAAGGGACTCAACTATACATGTACCATTCTCCCCCAAACTCCTCTCCCATCCAGGCTGCCACATAACATGGGGCAGACTTTCCCTGTGCTTTACATTTGGACCTGGTTGGTTATCCATTTTAAATACAGCAGTGTGTACATGTTGGTCCAAAACTCCCTAACTATTCCTTCCCCCTATTTTTCACCCCTGGCAACCATAAGTTTGTTCTCTAAGTCTGTGAATCTAATTCTGTTTTGTAAATAAGTTCATTTGTATCATTTCTTTTTAGATTCTGCATATAAAGGATGCCATAGGATATCTCACCTTCTCTGTCTGACTTCACTCATTATGACAGTCTGGGTCCATCCATGTTGCTGCAAATGGCATTATTTCATTCTTTTCAATGACTGAGTGATATTCCATTGTATGTATGAACCACGTCTTCTTTATTGAGTCCTCTGTTGATGGACATTCAGGTTGCTTCTGTGTCTTGGCTGTTGTAAACAGTGCTGCAGTGAACATTGGGGTGCTTGTATCCTTTCAGACCATGTTTTTCTCTGGGGTATATGCCAAGAATGTTTCTTAAATCTCTTTATACTTCCTGAGATAAGTTTTATTGCCTAACATGTGATCTGTCCTGGAAAATGTTCTACATGCATTTGAGAAAAATGTGTATTTTGCTCTTTTGGGGTTGAGTGTACTACAGATATGCTCTGTATCTGAATAGCAGTATTTTATCTATATAGCATATTATAGCATTACTTAAATCTTCATTTTCTCATTGATGTTTCTGTCTACTTGTTTATCCCTTAATGAAAATGAGGCATTGAAATCTCCAACTGTCCTATTTTAATTGATTATTTCATATCTTTTTTCATGTATTTTGAGAGTCTGTTGTTCCTTGCATACATGTTTATAATTATGTGTCGTGTTGATAAGTCAGCCATTTTTTCCACTATAGATGTCCTTCGTTGCCATTAATAACCATTTTGTAATATATTCCATTTTTATGCTAATAGTATAGCCTTTTGGCTACTGTTTGCATGGTATATTTTTTACAATCTTTTACTTTTAATCTATTTTGTGCCTGAATCTAAAATGTGCCTGTTGTAGACAGTATATAGTTGTCAAGTTTTTTAACCTAGTCTGCTCATTTCTGCCTTTGTTCATTCTGCTTTTATATATATATATATATGTATATACATGTGTGTATATATATATATAACTATACATAACGTAGGATTACATCTGCCATTTTTGCCAATTGTGTTCTATGTGTTTTATCTTTTTTTGTTCCTTGTTCCTTCATTAGTGCCTTCTTTTTGTTAAATAGATATTTTCTAGTGTGCTGTTTTAATTCTCTTGTTTCTTTTGCCATTTAAATAAATGTATACTTTAGTAGTCGACCTGGGGATTCAAATCAACATCTCAACCTACAACGATATAGTTTAATACCACTTAATTATAGTGGCATACAAAACTTTCCTTCTAATCCATCCCTTGTCTGTCTTTTGTGCTATTGTTGTATAAATTATATCTACATAATATACACCGAACAGCATACTTACAATTATTGATTTCTGCAGTTTCTTTAAACCTGTCTATTAATTTCTTCCTGCTGCTTGTGTAGAAAAGAGTTAAGGTAGACCTTGCTCCTTATCCTTGAAATAACCGCTTATGAGGCCTGCCCATTGCTGGCATCTGAAAACTTGGATTTCAGGAGGGTTCCCACCTGCCTAACTGATGCGAATGGCTTACTGTGCCTAAACTTCTTATACAAACAATGTAGTTTATGCTGAACACTTGCTTTTTGTCTGGGGATCTGGAATTTTGAAACGGGTCTAGTTAGTCTGCCCTTCGGGCTTCTTCAGGGTCGGTTTCTGTTGATTGCTTTTTCTCTGTGTGTAGACCAATGTCTTTGTATGTCTTTTTTTTCCTTGAAAACTGGACATTTAAAATATTATAATGCACCACCTCTGGAAATCTGGTTCTTCTCCCTCCCCTGTATTTTTTGTTGTTGTTGTTATAATTTGTTTGTTTAATGACGTTTGAGAACTCACTTTTTGAAGTCTGTATTCTGTCGTATGTGGTCCCTGAAGACTGCTCATAGTTTAGTTGTCAGCTCATAAGTCTCACAGTCTTTCAAGGGTGTGTGTGTGGGGGGGGGGGGGGGCCTGGCCTTTAACATTTTCTCAGTTCTAACTCATCCTTCAGTTAATGCTGCACAAAGCCTCAAAGTTAGCCAGAGGTGAAAGCCGAAGATTTTCTTAGGCCTTTCTTGACTATGCAACAGCCTTGGGCATTTGCATAACATCTAGATTTCTAGGAATCTGTTGGAGATTTTCAGAGTTCCCTATTGACATCTTGTTCCTCAGCTTTTCTAGAAAAATTTTTTCTTAATATATTGCCTGCTCCAACTATTTTTTCCCCAACCTCTGACAGTTGAGATATGTAACAGTTGTCTTTGATTGATTTTCAGTAAATACCCCAAGCTCTTTGCATTGGAAAAGCTTTAAGTCAGGTTAAATAAAGGCAGCCTTTCAAATGGGGTCTCTCAGCAAGCCATTAGACAGGTCAAATATGGTAGCTTTGGGGGAATCCATTCTGCCTTCCCCAGTGGCGGCCAGGCTGCTCATTTTCATGGGGACTTTGGGCTTGTTGGGTTTTGTTTTTGGCCACGTTCTAGCACGTGGGGTCTTAGTTACCAGTTGTGTGTGCGCACTCTGCTGTATCTGACTCTTTGTGACCCCACGGACTGTAGCCCGCCACGCTTCTCTGTTCATAGAATTTTCCAGACAAGAATATTGGAGTGGGTTGCCATTTCCTATTCCAAGGGATCTTCCCAGTGCAGGGATCAAACCTGCATCTCTTGATGTGCTGCTTTGGCAAGCAGATTCTTTACCACTGTGCCACCTAGGAATCTCCTTAGTTCCCTGACCAGGGATCAAACCTGCACCCCTGCATTGCAAGTGCAGAGCCTTAACCACTGGACTGTCAGGGAAATCTCTGGTCTTGTTGGTTTAAATTGCTAATTTGGAGCTGGGAGTAAAGGGTGGAAAGGTAAGAATAGGGAAGGTCAAAACAGCACAAGGCTTTCTCTCTTTATTGAGACTGCAGAATGCTTCCCAGATGGCTGCAAACTTTTGGTTAATTCCTTTGTGTTGATTCTGATAACTTTTTCTTTTATGGAGGAGAGAATTTTTGTAGGCTTTTACTACTTTGTGGGTGTCCTCCTTTTTGTCTCTAAACATGACTTTTCCATTCATCTTTATGTGCCCCTGCTTGTGGGAGCTTGAGTTTATTCAATTATCTCTTAAGCTTTTTTTTTTCACCTTCCCAACTTTATTAAAAAAAAAGCAATGATGGTAAATCTCTAGAACATAGTCAATTTTCTGGGATTCTTCCCTCGAAAACATGACATTTCCACGCACATGCCAAAGCTTACATGGTTCCCAATTGTACTAAGTAGGTGAGAAGCTGAAATCCTAAAATGTTCATCTTCCAACCTTCCCCAGTCTGTGGTTTGTCTTTGGGTCAGCAATAATCGCCTGAACACCTACTATGGCTTCATTAATTTTTGTCTGTAGCTCTCTGAGCTCTTCTGTATGCAGCAATCACAGAATTTGAGCAGCTTCATTAAGAACTGCATCCCCCGTGTCAAAACCAAGAATGTGCTTGTCTAAGGCAACCGGCAAGCCCTCTTCCGTTTGATTTGCTTTAGCAACTGCATCTTGTGTCAGGCGCTCCTGGACCAAAATGCGAATTGCCTTAAGCATTACCAGGTAATCATCATGACGCTGAATCTGAAGATTAGCTAAAGCCATTACACGAGCCTTAAAATCAGGATTATTTGCATCCAAATTGATCAATGGCTCTGCATTTTTAGCTGCATTGTCAGCGGTTTTTTGTATTATCAGGTACCAAGTCCTTGTTGTATTTTTCAGCCATTATCTCCTTACTCAAGTCTAACAGCTAAGCCAAGAAGCCAGTCAATTGCTTCCTGTCGATCTTGAATCTTGAAAGGACAGTTAACATCTTGGAGATGCTTTTCAAAGAACTTGGGCCAGTCACTGCTGTGGATGTTTCTTAAATTACCTCTGTCTTCAATTTTATAGTGTCTGATTTTCTGGTCTTCAAGCCAAACAATGAAGTTTCTAAATTCTGTTTCATCTTTGCAGTTGAAGCCGGCAGGGTTGTGGTAGTCAAGGGCTGTCAACTTGCGTCGGAACATGGTCCCGGCTGCTCGCTCGGGTCCCCCGGGATGCGGCCGGGAGAGGCGAGGCTAGGAGGAGCAGCTCTCTTAAGCTTTTTAACTGTCAAAAATTGTTCCATTTTGTTTTGCTTTAGTTTAGATAGAAAGGGATCTGAAAAATACTGAAATAAATTTAATATAAAGTAATAATGATTTTTAGTTCATTCTCAATAATTGAATATCTGGGAAGAATAAGGCACTTTCCCCATAAAAATGTGTAAAATATTAATATTGTACATTCTCATTAGTGTTACTTGTACTGGTTTTTTTCTTTTTATGGCTCCCTCTTCTCTTTCTTCTTACTATTACTCTGCTCATTTTTTACCTCCTTAGGCCACAGAGAATGCTGATGGGAGAACCATTTCCCTAGTTTCCAAGTAGTCAAGCTGATTGCCATGATGGGTGAGTTCCAACTAAAAGCATTTCTCATCTATAATTAAAGGATAATATGGAGTAGAGGCTTTTTCTGTGTGTATGATGAGCTTCTTAGGAAGAAATCTTATGATTTAGTAGATTTATATAATGTTTTACATTTATTTACTTAATAGATTTTCAGTTAAAACACTTACTGTGTTGACTTTTACAGTTTTGGGATAACCAATTTGTGCAAGACATGATGTGGACATTCAAAATAAACTGTTAAGATGGATTGTGATTTTCTTTTCTCTTTCTTTTATTTAGTTTTTGGGATTGTGATTTTCTTAGAGTCTGATGGCTAGATAAAATTCTTGGTAAAGAAACCTGACTTTTAAAGATTGAGTAAATGCTGAGGGATGAATTGTTGTATAATTACTCAACAGTGTAGTAATATAGATAGACTAAAGAAAATAGCTGCATAAAAATAATGAATCATGAAACTTTATAACAGAATAAGGAGAAAATCATTGGTGCTCAAGGAGGAAATGTTTTACAACTCTTGTGAGTTTTCTGTGGTGTCATAATGTTAATGGAAAGGAAGGCCAAAGTATGGAAATAGATTGTGGGGGTTAAGTTTATCTATCTTTTTGTTTTCCTCTGTACTTTTTTTTCCCCTCCTTTTCTCCTTGGAGTTGAGGGTTCCAATGTGAGGCAGGGATTGGACAGGGAAAACTAGAAAGGAATGGAGCAAATGGCCCATCCTGTCCTCATGGGAAAATAGACGGTGCAATTGGAAGGTAAGGCTTTAAACTTAGACCAGTATCTTGTACCGATATCTTAATTCTGACATGTACTTGCCAATGTTTGTCTTTGTCACAGTTTTCCTATCCCTTGCTTAACAAAGATATTATTCAGTCTTATATGTATATACATGACATTAGAGCCAAAGAACTTAAATTTGTCCGTGTTCTTTACTGGAAGGGCTAGCACACTTTCAGTGTGTGTTGTGGCAAATGTGTAGGCAAACCCCCACCTTCCTACTTTTTGAATTTCTCTTCCATTTCCTCTTTTTTCTAACCAGGAGTGCCGTGCCAGCAGGTGGTCCAAATGCTCCACTTTTGTCACCTCCACCTCCAGTTCCAAATTGGAACTTCTGTTGAATTCACACCAGCTTTTCATTTTTGTTGCAGTCACCATAGTATGCAAAGAACAGTCATTGCTTAAAAACATTTACAAAGGTAGTTTCAGGAAACTATGAGTAGTTAAAAGGATGCATCACAGATACTTGAATTTTAATTGAAGATTTTCTCCTATAAATACTTTTTTAAGTATAATGAATTAATCATAAAAGATAATAAATTAAGCATTTCTGATAAATCTTTTATTTTAAATTATTACCTCCCAAACATTTTCTGGGTTTGTGCTCAACAACTAAATGTCCTCTTATATGTGTCAGAAATCCACTGCTGCTTCTGTGTGACTTGGTCACACTATGGGATCCTCTTGAGCATCCTCTCTGCCATATAGATCAACTCATGATCCTGTGACATTTATAACCTGTCTAATCCTCCTGGCACCTGTAACCACCATAGAGATTCTTAATAGAGTAAAATAATCTAGGAATTGTTAGAACAGTGCTTGTAGTGTATGTTCACCACTTTGCTTGATCCTTTGGCATTTGTTAGGTTACACCTTATCTAAAGTAAGTTTCCTGTTGGGTACTTATGTAGCATCTGATTCTCCTTCAACCCAGAAAAAAGAAGGAATTCAGTTAAGTAACCCTTTAGTTGTATGTCATCTCCCTGAGAAGTTACTTTTATTCAAATGGCTCTCTCTGCTTTTTTACATGTACTATGAAAGATGGTATTCATTTTTTTAAACTCAGTAATGTATGTATGTTGAGTATGTATTACATACATACTCAACATATATAGAGAGAGTAATCATGTATTACATATACTGAGTTAATATATGTAAACATGATAAGAGATTTAAGCCAAAACCTTCCCAAGAAGGCTTTTGGTGCTATAATATTACTTATTTTGGTGTTTTTTTTCTAATTTATTTTTAAATTTAAAAATATATTTTTGTTTATAAACTTATTTTGGTGTTATAATATTAAACATGTAATGTTGAATATGAAGTATTGTGAAAATGCCTAAATTCACATGCTTAAAGAAGAAAATAATTAGGACATAGATACATGGAAGTATTAAAAATTTTCCTCTCCCTAGTGTAGAATTACAGGTCTTACTTTTCATAAGAAAGTTATATCAGATAATTTCATTCCAGTTCATAGTATTTTCAGCTTATTCTTCTTCTAAGGAAGGATTTATATTTTATCAATAAATGACATAGTCTGGCTTGGACCCATACATGGTGCACATGTTGTAATTACGTTAGACCCATTGGCTCAGTTACTGTTTGGCTAAACTAATATTATGTATAAATTTTATTTCACAAATAATACTTTATGAAGGATTAAAATTTTCTCTGGACCTGGAATTTGTTAACAAAACCTTTGGAGCCATAATTTGAATTTTAGTATGCAAGTAGTTTCACTATAGAACAGAATATATTGAGTGTTGTAAAAAAATTAAATGTTAGAGAAATAAGCTGTATGTGTGTTCGAAAGACTGATAAAGCCATTGACTTGCCAAATTCTTTTTTAATGATCTCCCTTTATAGGATAAAGCATGTTTTAATTACTACTGCTCTGGAACATAAATTATTGTTACCAAAATGGTTACATTGTAAAATGTACGCTGTAAAGTCCCTCAGTTCCTTTATTTACCAATTGTTGATTATCATTAGTAAAATTGATTTACTAGTGAAAAGTCAATTAAATTGTCCAGAGGTCATATAATTATCATTACTAGGATGCTCATGCTTATATAGTCTTAGAAAGAAATCTTTGGTATGTTTGGAAAAGATTAAAAGTTCATGATTCATGATCATTTCAGTTTTATGGATTTGGTACTTTTTTCTAAGAGGTGAATTTTTATTGCATTGATACCTTTTAAGTTGTTAGTGGTTGAGGTCTTTAGTCTGTTAATGTAGTCTTGTTGAACCTTATGGTGAAGATACTCAACAAAACCACATCCAAATATCAGTAGGCCTTTATCTACAGATACAGCTTTTCTTTGTTCCTGACTTGAAGTACTGATGAAAGAGAAAAACTCTGAAAGGAATTCTATATTTTAAACATAAATGCTAAATAATGATGGTATTTAGAGAAAGGTGTTTATTTTTCCCCCACTTGTTTTAATTAAGATTTTAGATGTCTTGTTGATGTTTTGTTTAGGAGTCATAGAAAAGAATTTGTTATGACAGGGTTGTTTTGACCCATATCCTAGGATATTACATCAGGAGAAGAGGCAGAACGACTGTACTTGCCTTATAAATGTCTTGTGTGAACACCTGGTGTGAGGCAGGCACTTGATATAGTGCAGTTTTAATGTTACGTATGTTCAGTTTTTAAGTAACTAAGCTTTTCTTTCACCAAAATAACAAATGCAGGCCTTGAAAGTGTTCTAGATGCATTAAATTTTATTATAAATTTTGTATTGATGTCTATGATAAATACATATTGAAATCACAGTTCTGTGTATGTTTTATTTTACAAATACCTAGATGATCAGCAAGCTTTGAACTCAATCATGCAAGATTTGGCTGTTCTGCATAAGGCCAGTCGACCAGCATTATCCTTACAGGAAACCAGAAAAACAAAATCCTCATCACCAAAAAAGCAGGTATTTGTCTCAATAATATTTTAATAAATATATAGTTCTGTGAATTATTTTCTTTGAATATCCTAATTGTATTTGATTTGTTTGAAGTGATTAGCTTTTATACTTTTGAATCAAGTATTTTGTTGTTTGTCATAGATTTTTCTATAAGGGTGTCAGTTTTTTTTTTTTAAATGATAGTTTCATTTGTGGTATCTTCTCTCTAGAGTAGATATCTCATCCAATTCCTAAGGCATGTAACACAAGCAAATAGCTTTTATTTAAATAATTGACTATTCTATTTACAGATGAAAATAATTTTAATTCTTATACATGAAATCTATTTGGAACATCTAACATAAAAAGTGGAAAAGTAGTATTCTGTATTGCCCTTTAACAGAATTAGTAAATGTCTCATACTGGGGATGCCATCACTAATAGATCTTAGTGCTCTTTGCTGTTGAGCCTAGATTAAGCAACCTAATTCTCTCAACTCAGCTCTTTGGTAGAAACTGTCAGTTGACTGGAGCTGACATTGATTGAAACCTCCTTCCCCCTCTGCTCTATCTTAAATGAGTGACTAAAAAGAAAAGTGATTTAAAAATTCTGGGAATTTTATCTGATCTCTGACATGACTTATCATTTCATTACAGAATGATGTCCGAGTCAAATTTGAACACAGAGGAGAAAAAAGGTAAGGAAGGAAGCATTATATGTCAGTTCATTAATTTAATCAAATGCATGTCCTACTTAAGCTATTAGAGGTTCTTTTTTGATTTTAATGTAGGTCCTCGTGGCTTACAAATGGAGAATGAAATAGTCCTTGTTGGTAACTGTAATGTGTACTTGTACTTAAGATAGAATCTATCAAATTTCAGGCTAAGCATCAGAAGTGAATCATGTTTTTACTTTGCAGTATTAGGAAATAAGTAAGGTCATTGTGTAATGCAGCTTTAAATATTACCATTTAAGAATTTTTTTGCTCAGTGGAAATTAAATATTCTTCTCCTTATAATTCTATAATCTCTTCAGATACTATACAGATTTTAGGTGTATGGACTTCAATTCACAATTTTGAGTATTCTGAAAAAACTTGAATCATTTGACCTGTATTTAATTAGTAACATTGAGAAAAGTGTTGGACAGGTGACTATAAATTATTTAGCAAAGGTGGATGACTACCCTTCATCTGGGTATTTGTATCCCAGTGGAATGGTGGAAATGGTCGTAGTAGTGGTTGACAACAGAATTGCTGACAAGACCTCATAGAAGTTAAAGAAGATAGAATTTTATTTCTATTGTTAATGTCATTAATTTAATGAAAGATCTATCCATCTTAAGGATTTTAAAAAGCTCACAGATCATATAACCTGAAGATGTAAAAATGTTTTACACAGAGATTTTTTTTTTTTAAAAAGAGATGGAGAGTCTTCCCGGGCGGTCCAGTGGTTAAGACTGCACTTCGAATGCAGGGACTGTGGATTTGATCCCTGGTCAGGGAGCTAAGATCCTACATGCCTTAGGGCCAAAAAAACAAAGCATAAACAGAAGCATTATTGTAACAAATTCAATAAGGACTTTAAAAAATAAGTAAATAAGTAAACTTAAAGAAAAGAAGGGAGTAGGCAATGCAGATACATCATACAAGTATTGTCTACTTTTTCCTGTTTACAACTTTTATGGATATATTCTCAATTTTTTTTTAGTTCATTGAGCACTGTTTATTGAGTACTTACTATATGCTGAGCTATAAAGGGAATAAAGTTAAGTGAAATATGCACGATCCCTCCTGTTACAAAACTTACAGTCTAGTAGATAGTCTCCAAGCTTAGAGGCATGGTCCCTAGGGACAACACAAGTCAATCCTTTGTGAAGTAGGAAGAAAATTCTAGGATTAAAAAATTTTAGCTCTTTAAAAATATTTATTTGGGGATGTATACGACTGAACTGAACTGAACTGATGCTTATGTGATATGTGTGTGTGTGTGTGTGTTTGTGTGTGTGTGCGTGCACTCAGAAATATTGAGTTGATAAGGGTTCAGAAATCAAAACTTGGATCCCCAAAGAACAACTTTATTCTTTTAACAGTTTCATCGTAGGGCTATGACGTAGTTAAGTTTAATCACTTTCCAAAATGAACATTTTACATTATTCTTTAATATTCTTGTAAATAGCAGTGCAAATTATAAACTGCAGAGTATTTTGAGAATTTCCTTTTTATAATTTTTATTAGGCTAGAACAGACTTCAGAGTTCTTGAACTTTGTGTTAAAATGTTAGTGCACCTGATCAGAAATGAGCCATTGTAATGCTTAAGTAAAGTGAATATTTATAACTTGATTTTATTTTGTATTTCTGTATTCAGGAGATAACTGTTACAAGTAAGTTATTTAACTGTGCATAAGAAAATAAAATATATTAAAATTCTGTTTACATAGAATCCTTCAGTTCCCCAGACCAGTAAAACTGGAAGACCTGAGGTCTAAAGCTAAAATTGCCTTTGGACAGTCTATGGATCTGCATTATACCAATAATGAGGTAAATATGTGCACGTTAACTTTCAATAGTTCTTTTTTTTTTTTTTTGGAAAAATAGTGTGTTTATTTAAGAGATTGTTTTAAGATGGTTGTGCTTTTATTTGGGCATCGATAAGGATGTAGTATTTTAGAGGAATAAGATATCAGTAGTAAATTTTAACTATTAAAATGGATTTTTTCATTGTGGAAGGTACCGAAAGGTGCTGCAATGCAGTAATTGAGAATTTGTTAAAGGAGGAAATACGTGTATTGCTTAGAAGTTTGCTGCTTGTTTATGTTTTATTTTTGTTCTTTGTTCTTTATTGATGAACTCTTTCCTTTTCATACTGTATACTTTTCTACAGAGACGACAGGGCTTTGGTAGTTGGACAGTTTAGTTAAAACTTAAAAAAAGATTGCTTTCATGCTGGTAAGGATGTGATTAGATTGTTAGTTTGTGTTTGGGAGTCAGTATGTGTAATCTCAGGGGCTCACTATGATACTAAGGAGCTCTGTGTTCTGGGGAATCCCTTTTGAACCTTCTGTAAAATTTGGATTGGAAATCTCTGAGATTTCTTTCAGATCCTGTGATCTCAGATCAAGATCTTGAAATTTAAAAATTTCTAGGGACAGTTTAGTTAATTGGTTAATTTATTTTCTTTTCCTTCTCAGAAATATCCATTGAATTTGCAAAGCATAATGGTTATAATTTATAAATTGCAGCCCCTAATAGAATTTATAGACTTGTGGTAGAATTAGACAGTTAATAATTGAATTGTTTAAATATGTGAATTCTTTGAAGGAAATGCACAAAATATTATGATAAAGGATAAAGGCAAGGGCAGTATATGTCTTATTTAGTTAGTACTAAGTGAAGTGAAGTCGCTCAGTCGTGTCCGACTCTTTGCAACCCCATGGACTGCAGCCTAAGAGGCTCCTCCATCCATGGGATTTTCCAGGCAAGAATAGTGGAATGGGTTGCCATTTAAGGAAGAGCTAAATGAGGTCGTAATATTTAATTGTTGAGGTTTGAAGTATGAAAAGCCAGCTCTACAGAGAGTTTGAGGGGAATAACATTCATGGTAGAGAGCAGCCCGAGAGCATAGCATGCGGAGATCCTGGGAAGGGAAAGACTTGTGTGTCAGGAATAGAAAAAAATGTCAGTGGTAATGGAATGACAGTGGGAGGTTCAGTAAAAATTAGAAGACGTGCAAGTGCTTTGCAAATGCTAAAGCATTGTGCTAATAAAAATATTTGAAATATTAGATTTTCTAATGAATTATTGTCATTTTAAAGCAAGAGAACATGCAAATATGGCTTGTCTAAAGATATCACTTATAAAGTGGAAAATATTTTGAATAAGTAAAAATCCATATCCAAACAAACAATATTTCTAAACAAAGTGATGAGTACTATACTATAGTAACACCTTAAAATGCCATTTTTCAAATACTTTTTGGGTTTTTGGTTAGCTATGAACACCTCTTGTTGCCTGACCCTGTCTTGGCACTTATTTGTGTCTGTGCTGGCCTGATTTCCAACTGCCAGCCCCTGAGATTCTGAGGACTTCTCAGAGATATGACTGTAGGGTATAAGCTGAAGTACATAAGGGAGGGAATGGGGATTGGTGATATGAGGCTTAAGGATGTGGTGGGAGATGGGGATGGATGGGCCCCACTTGCCCACTGTGCTAGCTTGCTAGATGTTACACCCTTTATGGACCTCCTCTCTTCCTTGTCTTCCCGATTACCCTACCAGTGTTTCCTAGTATCTTTTATAAACATACTTGAATCTTTATCTCATGGTACGATTCTGGGGAACCCAGATATATCTTTGTTTTGGTTTTGTTTGGTCTAAAATTGTGTCATGGAAAAATAAATAAATAAATAAAATTGTGTCATGGAAAACTTTCAAATGCCAAGGTATATTGACTACAATACTGTCTTGACCTATGAGTCTAGTATGTCTGTCAAGAAAAATTAGGTTAGTTTGGCATGATTTGTTCGTATTGTTCCTGTCTGAGCTCTTAAAATTGCTGTTTCTTTTTCTGAGTTCTCCCAATTTGTTTATAGACATACCTTGGAGATACTGCAGGTTTGGTCTAGACCTCTACAATACAGTGACTGTTGCAATAGAACTAGTCACATGAATTGTTTGTTTTCCCAGTGCAGTTATGCTTGTGTTATAGTCTCTTAAGTGTGTGGTATTAAAAAATGCTTCATAGTTAAAAATGCTAGCCATCATCGTAAGCTTCAGCAAATTATAATCCTTTTGCCATAGTAACATCAAAGATCACTGATCATAGATCACCATAACAATTATAATAATAATGAAAACGTTTGAAATATTTGGAAGAACTACCAGAATGTGGCCTAGAGACGCAGGGGAGTAACTGCTGTTGGGAAAACGGTGCCAGTAGACTCGAGGCAGGGTTGCCACAAACCTTCTCTTGGTGGAAAAACGGTATCTATGAAGAGCGTAGGTGATGTGCTCTAAAACAGGGGGTGCCTGCATATAATATTTTCTAGGGTTTTCTTGAGGATTGATGTAGAGCTGGTTGACCAGGTATTAGCAACTTGCTCCCATTTTCCAAAAATTGGGAAATTTCTCCATATCAGCTTCTTTTTCTCATGCTTTCTGAAGGATTTCTCAGAGTGGTTTTGCCGTTTATATCTGGGTGTCCTCTTGGCAAAAGTATGGTAGAGGAGGCATTAGGGTACAACATTACATTGCTTAACATTTTCCTAGCACTCTGAGTTTCTGTGAGAACCTGTGATTTTTTGAGTTAACCATGTTCTGATTCACAGAGTGACGAGCCTGGTGCATGTCCTTGGACAGTGAGGGTACTAGGGAAAGACTTAAAAGAGATATTAGTTTTATGGACCTGTAGACATGCAGAAAACTCACTGATACTGCTTTTATTCCAGTTCTATAAATATTTTTTTTCTGTGTAATACAAAATCCTCTGTTCCAAAATAATTATTTTGGTTTACCAGAATTGAAACAAAGAAATTTAAGCTGGGATTGGATCTTTATCTTATAAAGTGTCAGGCAGGTATGTATTGTCACAGGGCATAGACGGGGATATGCAGGCCAAAGTAAGTGGATTTTCCAAGACTTTCCCCATTTTAGATGGGTAGAGGGTGAACCTTTTTATGAACAGTTTTCATGTTTTACTATGTAACGTTAAAAGATAATTCACTTATTTCAGATTTATGTTCTATTTAATGAGGTTTTGGACTCAATTTTAGTTTCCTTTCCAGAAATTATTTTTATTAACATACAACTGATTTACCAGTAATAAGCCTGAGGGAAATAGATTTTATAAATGAGACTGAAGTGAATTCACCAAACAGGGAAATATTGGGTGACTTATTTAGTATAATTTAGACAAGGTGAAACTTGTTCTTGACTTCTAGTTCTTGTTTTAAAATTTGCAACAGGTGCCCTTAGCACATATGAGAGAGTTACATCAGAGCTGTAGACCAGGATGCCACTCCAGGCTCCTCCAGAATGTCCAGATTTCACTCTAGCAAGCTGCAGAATCATTTATGTTAATATTTTGTTACTGTGATTTAAACTAGTGTCTTTTCCTTGGAGGAGTAAACAATCCAATTATAAATAATGTGTAGTTAAAGTAAATATTCAGGTTTTCTCCTTAAGTGAAAAATTGGCCAAACAATCCTTATCATTGCTTTAAAATGTTTTCTAGTGTTTAAAATATAATTTAAAAGCTGTTAAAGATGGGAACAAGGGGTTCATGATTGATAGAAAAATGAAAGGAATTTTA
Source organism: Cervus elaphus (assembly GCF_910594005.1). Classification (NCBI taxonomy): domain Eukaryota; kingdom Metazoa; phylum Chordata; class Mammalia; order Artiodactyla; family Cervidae; genus Cervus; species Cervus elaphus. The sequence goes on from NC_057847.1 coordinate 9,572,549, forward strand.
TTAAGTAGATCAGACTTGTTTTTTGATGTCAGTTAATGTTCTGTTGTTTTTGTTTTAGAAGAAAATTCTCAGAGGATAAAAGGGCCTGTTAGTAGATAAGTTGTAACAGTATAAAATTTGCTATGAACAGAAATTGGGAATATAGTTTCAAGTACTGAGTGAGGGTAAGCACATTGTATGATGTAATTCACATTTGTCCTGCTTGTGTTTGTGTCTGGCAGCCTTTCTTAAACAAGGAATAGTTTTCATAAAAGAAATCTACAGAGAAGGAGTTCACACCATGTCACCCAGTGGGTTTGAGTACAGATGAAGGTTTTACCCTATGATATTTATTAAACAGTATTTACCAAGAATTTGTTTCTTGCTGTGCCCTGCCTTCATTGCTAGTTTAGGGGAAATCCTTGTCTGCTAGGTGTTTATACTGTACAGGACGCTTAACTAGCTCACCGGGCCTTTACATTGGAATGGCCTGTATACTGTGTGTGTTAGTGCAGGCTCACAAGTGTGGCATATGTTTGCTTGTTTTTATTCTGTCCTTTTAATGAAATGGAACGTACTTTGAAGATTATTGGCAGAGTTGTCTTAAGCTAGTAAATTTACATTTAAAACAAGTATTTTGTTAGGTAGTATGAATCTTGCTTTTCCCTCACAGACTGTTTAGGTGCTTCTGTCCCTTATCACATCTGATCCATGAGAGGACTGATGAAAGCAGATTTCAGCATTCAGGGCTTATTGTCGGATGGCTCACCTATGCAGCTTACTTGTTTTAGATGGAATGTTCAAGTTGCCATGGGCAGAGATAGGAGTGCCAGGTGGACTGTAGATTGCAGATGCATTACTGGTGGTACCCCCCCCCCCCAACACCCATGGCATCTCTCACCGATGCGCATTTGTATTTTATATGTCGGTAAGTGCACCAGTGAGAATGCATATCTCTGGTTATTATTTTTAAAAAAATAAAAATTTCATCAATGCAGGTGAACGATAATACTTTTATATAGTTTTTGTATCTGTTCCTTAATGCTGTTTTGAGGTGAAGAGACTATAACTTAAGTTTAACAATATTATGGAAACATCCTAGAAAATTGATCTTTAAATATGTTTTCTAGAAAAATTTAATGTATAATAAAGCAAAAAATTTATTCATATTCATTTTATGATTTCAGTGATGGTAGGATGAGAGGAAAAAAACCTAGATACATATATTCATTCAGAATTTCATTATACTGACAAATCAAAGAGCAATGTATTTTGAGATTTATAATTCCATAGTAATGGAGATACTCCTGTAAGTACTTGACCTGATGAGATGGCTACACAATTCCTTATGTTCCTCTTTGTTTAGTTGGTAATTCCATTAACCACCCAAGATGACTTGGACAAGGCTGTGGAACTGCTGGATCGTAGTATTCATATGAAGAGCCTCAAAATACTACTTGTAACAAATGGAAGTGCACAGGTATGAACTGGGGATTCTTTTCAGTGAGGATTCTAGGATATATGCCTGTAAGAAGTCAATATATGAAACATAGTTATATTCTATAATCATTGATATATTTTCTTTTTTTTTTTTTTAATTAGTTGGAGGCTAATTACTTCACAACATTTCAGTGGGTTTTGTCATACATTGATATGAATCAGCCATAGATTTACACGTATTCCCCATCCCGATCCCCCCTCCCACCTCCCTCTCCACCCGATTCCCCTGGGTCTTCCCAGTGCACCAGGCCCGAGCACTTGTCTCATGCCAATATGATTAAATTTAAACTTACACATTGTAATTGCTACAGTTCAATATCCTTGCTCCTCAAAACTATATAGCCAAAATTACAAATAAGTATAATATACTGTACATATGATGTTAATAGCAACTGAGAACCTGGGAAGAACTATATTAGAATTAAAATTGCAAAGAGTAAGTTTGCTAAGACCCAGAGAGAGAATACTTGGGTTGTATTTGATAGGGGAAGGACTCTGATTAAAACCCTAAAGGAGAAGAATAGCATTAATCTTCCTTTTTTCTCTTTAGGCTACTAATTTAGAGCCATTGCCATCACTAGAAGATTTGGATAACACAGTATTTGGAGCAGAGAGGAAAAAAGGACTTTCTGTAGTAGGTAAGAAAGCTAGTGTCTAAATCATGAAATGGGTTATTTCACAGTTTCATCTCCATCCTTTAATGTAGGGCAGCACCTGTACATAATCCTGATAAATAGTTTATCTCTTCTTTACTTCTTGCAGTTTATTTCAGTTAACTACATTCTAGTATCTGATGTCCCTTGAAAAGTTATGTCGAGTATTAACAGGATTAGCAGTCACCAGTTTAAATATTTCCTTTCTTTATATACATAGGGTATTTTAATTTTTAACAAATTAAAACCTAAAAAATGTTTTAATTGTAAAAATAAAGTGAAGGGAAAAAATTAAAAGTAATTCCAATATATTAAAGTTAATGGTGGACTAAGAAGTTCATAGGCCTTTCTCTAAGTTTTAATTATTGCCAAGAATGCTATCAAAATAAAGATTGCTAATAATTTGCAGATTATGTTTTATAATTACTTTAGTAATTAAAACTACACTTATAATTAAGCTTATGATAAAAAGAAAAATGGATCCTATGTACAATTTTTTTTAAAGGAGGCATATTAGAGCGACATAGGCTGGGCAGAGGTGCTCTGAACTTGGCCAGTTCTGTGTATCTTCTTCAGTTTGTATAAAACATTGATATTCTACATTTTTATATGAGAAAAACATTATATTGCTCAAAAAACATTGGTATATATGTTTTTAACAGATAGGGCAGTGAATATGGGCGTTAAAGGTAGCAAAAAAATATGAGAGATGGATTTAAAGAAGGAAGGTAGAAGGAGATGAAAACAGATGAATAGGGAGAAAGTGGAAGGGAATCTAAGACTGGTGATAGAAGAGGATTGTTAATAATGAAAGAAAAGATTAAATTGGTATGTGAACAAACGAAAAAATTTATGAATTTATTGCTCACCTTCTGTCTTGGTCCCCAAACTATTTATGACTTGCTGCAGCGTGCATGCTCAGTCATGTCTGACTCTTCACAGCCCCATGCACTGTACCCTGCCAGGCTCCTCTGTCCATGCAGTTCTCTAGGCAAGAATACTAGGATGGGTGATCATTCCCTTTTCCAGGGGATCTTCCCAGCCCAGGGATCAAACCTGAGTCTCCTACATTGTAGACGGGCTCCTTACCATCTGAACCATCAGAGGAGGACTGTATCCTTCCTTCTAAGTGTCTGTCTTATGTTAAGTCTTACTTTGGGTTTCCAAAGTGTTAGAAATATGAGCAGCAGAGATAATATACAAGTAAAATAATAATAGTTGCTTATCTTCATTTGTATATATTTTTATATAATTTAAATTTTTGATAAAAGAATATTAGATGTATCTGAGTTCAAATTCTAGCTCTCTAATTAACCAGCGACCAGTAACATTGTCCTCATCTTTAAATCATGGGATTATTGCAGCAAGCAGTTGAGAGAACACTTTAAAGTACATTTAGCTTTTCAAACTAGAAAGCATGACTGTTACTAATCATTGATTTCTTTCTGTATTCCCTTTTCTTATGAATATAGTACCTATCATTTTAAAGCAAAAAAAATGCCAATTCACCTTAGTTGTGTTAGATAGAACAAGCTAAATACATTAGTTAAATTGGCAGTTTTAGTTCATCTTCATTTAAAACTGTGCTGAATGCCTCCCTTTTACTCTACTAATAAATAGTCTTATTTGACTTCAGTGCCAGCACGAAAAGAAACAGAAATTGTAAGGTATAAAATTACTAGTCTTTTCTTGGTACCTCTTTAAGCTTGAAATGACTTTGATAGGTATGACCATTATCTTTTCCCTGTATTTATTGAAAATTATTTCCTTTAATTATTTTCACAAAAGATAGAGGAAGAACTTCCTTTGGGACAGGGGTATATGCTGGTGTGGAGATCTCGACCACTGCAATATCCAGTACTAGCAAAGGTTAAAAAAAAATAGGTTATCAAGAAAGGAGATAAATTTTCAAAGCCTTTTTTCTTCCCTATGTGCTTTGAATAATGAGTGTATTTATCTTCTTTTGTAAATAAGGGCTTATGGAAGGAATGAAAACTTTAGGGACATTGTGATCATAGCTGTTACAAAGTCCAAATCAGTTCCTGGCTCAGAGGTTCCTAATAATTTTAGAATCAAGTGTAGAAAATTATCTTTTTTATGCATATCTCTTGGTAATCATTTTGTTCTGTTTATCCCTATCTCTTCACTAACAAATGCCAACTTGTGTTTACAGCAACCCCTTTACATGAGGCAAGAGCCTTTTTTGCTTGAAATCTGACCAGAATGCAAATGCTCACATAACTTCCTCAAATCTTTTTTTTGTTTACTTTCAATAAATTAGGAGGAAAGCACAGAAACTATGTTAATCAACATAGCACAATGAGATGAGCTATTTTAATGTCTCTAATTCTCTAAACTATGAAGAAATTTAAATTCCAGGAATATGGCTTACCACCAAAAGCCTAATTTTAAGTATCCAAGGATAAAATCCAGCATTCCAAATTGGAAACATTCTAATATTGGCTAAATGACTAAGAAGTAAATCTCACTTTAGATTTCTAAAGATTAAAGAGAGGCAGTGCAAAGAACATTGTGTAGACAAATGTGCATGGCATATGTTCATTATGAATAATTTTGCCATCACAACACCCTTGCAAAGGAGATTTAGTCCCATGTTTACAGATGAGGAAACAGGTTCATGGAGATTAGATAGCTTTCCCAAAGACAGAACTGGTAAATAACTGGAACTGGAATTTAAACTGAGGTTGGACTGTGAAGTTCATCTACTTTCCACTAGATCATGATGCCTTTCATAAATTACATTAAAGGGTAACAAGTGACCTTTGGAAATGAAGAAGCAGTGGCATTTATATAAAAATATAAGATCCCCTGGAATGGCTACTCACTCCAATATTATTGCCTGGAGAATTCCTTATACAGAGGAGCCTGGCAGACTATATAATGGGGTTGCAAAGAATCAGATACGACTGAACAACTTTTTTTTTTTTTTCCACTGTATTATCAACCTCATAATGCAGTTGTCAGCAGGCAGAAGAACATACTATCTAACGGCTATAAATGAATATTAAGGTGTGAGTTTAGAAAAGAGTGAAAACATTTGATGTTTTATAGACATGAGTGCTATGATAAGTGTTAATTAAAACTGGATATCAGTTGCTAAAATCATTAGTACTATAGTCCAGAAGTTCTGAGTGTATATTTAATTAAAATAAGAATTAGTTCCCTGCTAGAATTTATAAAATCTATAATTTTTCTCTTTTGAGGTCCCACTAGTAGAGATAGAAGCTCCCCTCCCCCTGGATACATTCCAGATGAATTACACCAGGTTGCCCGGAATGGGTCATTTACCAGTATCAACAGTGAAGGAGAGTTCATTCCAGAGAGCATGGACCAAGTAAGCAAAATTTGAATGTTGTTTTTCATTTCACTTAAAGGGATGTTGTCAGGGATAGTGTGGTTTGGCAGGTATATGGAGGAAGGTATTTGTTTTACCTCTTCTCCAGTCCCATGTCTTCCTTTTTAAGTGAACAAAATAGTGGAAATACAGGAAAATACCCATGTGACAAATTTACATGTGTCTGCGTGCACTCATATATAAAGAAAGGTGGTTTAAGGCTGATTTTCTTATGTTCATAAATGAATGAATGCATTTGTTTATAATCCTGATATTAACATTCAGTTTAATAAATATCCCCAACTTTGTGAAGCTGAGGTTTGTCTACTTTCTAAAACATTAAAACAAATTTTTTTAATCTTTTTTAAAAAGATTTGTTTTTTAATTTATGTCTTTGTTTTTGGCTGTACTGGGTCTGAGTTGCCGCAGACTTTCTCTAGTTGCTGCTGTCAGGGGCTCTGCTTTGTTGTGGTGCATGGGCTTCCCATTGCCGTGGCTTCTCTCGTTGCAGAGCATGGGCTCTAGAGCACGCATGCTTCTGTAGTTGTGGTACGCAGGCTCTGTAGATTTTGGATTTCGTAGTTGTAGTGCATGAGCTGAGTTGCCCTGCAGCCTGTGGGATCTTCCTGGACCAGAGATCGAACCCCTGTCTTCAGCATTGGCAGGTGGATTCTTAACCACTGGACCACATGGAAGCCCTTAAAATGTTTTTTTAAAGTTTTGTAGTATTGAAGTATTTTTATGGAGTTGCTATTGTTTTCTTATCATTACATTGGCTGCTTATATTATTACAGGAGTTTACATTTTCTAATAATGTAGCAGTCATGGTGTCATTTATTTTAGTTTGGGTGGTGCTGTTCAGTTTTCAGTAAACAAAATTATGTGAAGTGTTTAGCTTTTTATTATTTAGATGATAATCCAGAGAAGAAGATATAGAAAATTCCTATTTTTCTATTAGGAAATTTTGCAGTTGTAGCCCGCCTACAGGAGACAACTACTTTTAAAACATTTAAATAGGGTGGCTGCTATTGGATATGGAGTTTCTTTTTTGGGTACTGAAAGTGTTCTGCAATTTGGGTGAGAGTTATACGTTCTGCTATTAACCACTGAATTGCACTATATGCTTTAATAAAATGGGTGAGTTTTATGATACATGAATTGTATCTCAACAAAGCTATTTTTAAAAAAACAGTAACTTCAGTTATATTCATGTAGAATCAAGGTGGACTTCTTATTTTTCTAGATGCTGGACCCATTATCTTTAAGCAGCCCTGAAAATTCTGGCTCAGGAAGCTGTCCATCACTTGATAGCCCTCTGGATGGGTAATGTTGATTGTAGTTTTTGTTTTTTAATGTATGTGGGTAAATATGCATGTGTATCAATAGCATGTTGAATTGTCAACTCAAATTTTGTGGTACATTCAGAGGAATGTAGTTCATATTCATGTATACTTAATGGCAAATTGGTTTTTCCAGTCATCGGGCTCAGTATCTGTTTTACTTAAAATGATTTCTGATTATAATATTTTGAGTTTCCTGCTTGGTAAATTGTGTTTGAAACTAAAGGCAAACTCAGAGTTTATGTATGTTTACTTTTAAACCTGTGTTGGTGAAACTGCTGTCAGATTTTTCATAATAGGTTTAATTTTGGAGATTCTTTAATTTCTCTTGCTCAGGATTATTTTTACTCTGGTACAAAATTATAAGTAGTGTACATTCTTGGTAATTATGTCCCAGTTTTGGTTGTCAATTAAAATTTAAGTACTTTTTGTGAGAAATACACTTTTGTTCAGAAATATAAGCATGGTCAAGTTGCATCTTGAATTTTTGTTGTAAGTGCTCCCTCTCTCCTGGTCTCAGTAGGACAGTTTTCACCTGTAGCATGCAAAGTCAGTACCTATTTACTCTCCTCCGAGACTGCTTTTGAAAGCAACTTCTGAAAATGTAACTACTATTGTATGGAAATATACATTTAATTTTCTATTATTCATATATATATGAAACCATATATATTGTCTGTGCCCATGTCTGTCTCAAGATAGATATTTAAAACATTTAAGGAGTTCAGGGGAATGGTGATGTGAAAGCTACATATTGAGTACTTAATATTTGAAGGACAGTGTCCTGAGATAGACAAGTATAAAATTGCTGAGTTAGTATTATCTCCTTGTTACAAATGTGGAAATCTTTTCAGAAAGATGATTTGCCAGGGTTGCAATAACTAGTTTAAGAGGAAGAGCTAGGATTGAAACACAGGTGTTTCCATGTATCCATCATGCCAAAATGTATCTTTCTTAACCACTACACTTTGTAGGTCAGTTTTAAAAGCCAGGCTTTTTGTGTGCATGTATCAAATAAGTGTTTGAAAAAAGTTTCCTTTTTTCAGTTAATGTTTCAGAGTGAATGCTGTATGTGTGTGTGTATATGTATATATTATATATATATAATATATACATTTGTGTGTATATATTTTATATAACTATATCTACACATACATACAGATATTGATATTGCATAAAGATTTTTAAAAATATCTTAAATACTTTCTCTTAAAATAATGAGACTTTTCTACTTTTTAGAGAGAGCTATCCAAAATCACGAATGCCTAGGGCACAGAGCTACCCAGATAATCATCAGGAATTTTCAGGTTAGACTGTTGACATTCTAAATGTTTAAATATTTATGTCATTGAATAATATTTTGGCTGGGTGGGAGAGAGAGATTTTTTTAAAAATCAAAAATGTGTAAATGTGTTTTTCATGATTAGAAATATTTGATTTCTTTAAAATATATAACTTTCTTATGTGTCTTAATAGACTATGATAACCCTATCTTTGAAAAATTTGGAAAAGGAGGAACATATCCAAGAAGGTATCATGTTTCATATCACCATCAGGACTATAATGATGGTAAGTTTATTAGATCAACAACAATTGTTAAAAATCTCACAAACAATAAAAATGTTTTTTCCTGTATGACTTAGTTTTCTACTTAAAACTTTTTAAAAAGACTTTGGATCGTAACTACAATAGGGTTTTAGCTTTATGCCAGCTTACCTCTTGAGACATGTCTTTCCTTAGAAAAGTAGTTAAAATGGTATTAATTAAAAATTACTCCCTTAGTGATGAAATGCATACTGTATTCTCCTTTTTTTTTTGTATTATCCTTTTAAAGAGAAAAAGTACTTCCTATTAACTTTACAATTTTTGTTTATATTTTAAATAATTATTGAAAATGAAAATAAAATACATTTTTCTCCTTTTTATACAAACTGAGGGAGTTCTGTCTGTGCTTTTATGAATGGGTGAGTGTGTTAACACAAAAGTTATTTGAGCTTATATTCAGATTCTGTTTCTTTTTTCCCCATTTTTCATTTCTGCTTACACCTTTTATTTTTTTTTAAATTTTCGTGATTCAGTGTTAGCTGGGATATTTCCTTGAGCTCAAAAAAATACTGTTCTTAAGTTTAAAATGTAAAATCAAATAATCATTGCTGTTTTAGCTTCTTTTCCTAGTCACAGAACAAATTCTATTCCTTATGCTACAAATTTTAAATACTTTCAATCACAATATATCATTAAAAGTTGCAAGGTAATTCTGTTTTCATTTTGTAGGTCGTAAAACTTTCCCGAGAGCTAGAAGGACCCAGGGGACCAGCTTCCGATCTCCTGTGAGTTTCAGTCCTACTGACCACTCCTTAAGCACTAGTAGTGGAAGCAGCATCTTTACCCCAGAGTATGATGAGAGCCGAATAAGAAGAAGGGGAAGTGACATAGACAACCCTACTCTGACTGTGATGGACATTAGCCCACCCAGCCGCTGTGAGTAATAGAAGTTGGCATAGTGAAATGCGTGACAGAACCTTTGCAGAATTTTATAATATTAATAGTAGTAAATATAATGAAGCTAGTCCTCAGGGTGAAATCAGGTTTTCAAAGGAGGTAAAAATGATATTTCTAACAGTGTTTATAATGTTGGGTAAAAGCATGGTATCACTTTAAATGATTTACTATCTTTTGCTTTTATTAGGAAAATTGTTACCAGTTACTCATTCATTCATTCCACATATCCTTATTGAATGCTTAGCTCTGAGAAACTTCAAATACGACCTCCAAGATGTAATCTAATGGGGAGAATGATGTGTGGAGAAATAATTATAGTGTCTAGTCAAGACCTTTAATGTGAGGAGGAACTCACCAATTAAAAAGGGACATATACAGGAGGCCGTGACATATTCTGGGCTTCCCTGGTGGCTCAGCTGGTAAAGAATCCGCCTGCGATGCAGGAGGCCCTGGTTCAATTCCTGGGTTGGGAAGATCCCCTGGAGAAGGGATAGGCTACCCTCTCCAGTATTCTTGGGCTTCCCTGGTGTCTCAGATGGTAAAGAATCCACCTGCAATGTGGGAGACCTGGGTTCGATCCCTGGGTCGGGAAGATGCCCTGGAGGAGGGCAGGGCAACCCACTCAAGTATTCTTGCCTGGATAATCCCCATGGACAGAGGGGCCCAGTGGGCTATGGTCCGTGCAGTCTCAAAGAGTTGGACACAACTGAGTGACTACGCACACATGACATATTCTGAAAGTGAGAAATAGTTCTTTTTTGGTGAGGTGGAGGATATCTTACTTGAAGCAGCGGAAATAGAACTAGAATGGTAACTAAAGGCCAGATCGTGAAATATGTGACCTTTATCTTGTAAGCAATGTATAAAAGATTCATGCTCAAGGATATTTTTTGCAACAATATTTGTACACTCTGAATTCCTTGCTTTTGTACTAGTGTTGTCATATTTTACTTTTACACCTGCAACTTGCATTACATTGCTGCTATTTTTGGTTTAGACAACTATATTTTAAAGTGGTTAAAATAAGAGATGAATGTCTTTTATATATACCTCCAGCTTATTTCTACAGATCTTATATTTATGTCAATCCAGGTTTCGTTAGGTATCATATCCCTTTTGCCTGAAGGATTGCTTTTAACGTTTTCTTCTAATATGAGTCTCCTGGTAACAAATTCTTTCAGCTTTTGTCTGAAAAACTTTTATTTCTTTATTTTTGAAAGATACATACATTTTTCTGGGTATAGAATTCTGGACATTTTAATTTTTTTCTTTCAGCACTTTAAAACTGTTTCTCCATTGTCTTCTGGCTTGTATACTTTCTGAGAATTCTGCTGTATTTCTTACCTTTGTTCCATTGTATGTAATGTGCTTTTTTTCTCCCACTGGCTGCTTTAAAGATTTCCTCATATTAGAATGAGAGTTTTGGTATTCCAGCTTTCTACATAGTAGGCAGATGGAAAAACTTATTATAAATATTACTGCAATAAAGATTAGAAATAGCGCATCTTACATTATCAGTGACATTTTAAATTGAGTGAAAGATGCTATTATAATCAGGTAAAAAAAATCTCATTGGAAAGAATTAGTCATAGGAATCTGAACCGTGTTTGAATTTAGAATTCTTACAGTTTCAAAGATGATGATCATTACGAATTTGGATGAACATGATTTTCTCTTAATATCCAAGCATATTCAATTAAAGATATCACCAATGCAATAGTCCTTAACCATTGTGTGCCATTGGGCTACTCCCATTTTAAGAAAATGTTCTTTTTTAGCACCTCGTGCTCCAACCAACTGGAGATTGGGCAAATTACTTGGCCAGGGAGCCTTTGGCAGGGTCTACCTCTGTTACGATGTTGATACAGGAAGAGAATTGGCTGTTAAGCAAGTTCAGTTTGACCCAGATAGTCCTGAGACCAGCAAGGTAAGAATCACTGAACAAGCTACTTTGTCATGTTATAAGAACCATTTTAACTAAAATAAATACAACATATCATAGAATTTTTTTGTTTTTCCTCAATGCAAATTATTTGAAAAAAATAGATAATAGATATGTTTATTTACTGTGTACTCTGGATTTTCTGTTTTAATACTCAGTTATATTCCTAATCTGATTTAGTGTTGGTTTAGCATACCATCAAGGACTGTTACATAATTATTGCTTAGAGACTTTAAAATGTTTATTCTTTGGGAAGTAGAAATTTCAGAATGAAATCACCTTGATGGTCCATGATGTTTGAATTTTTTTTGCTTTTACTAGCAATGCTATAAAGACTTAACAGTGAGTTCTGTCTTTCAGGAAGTAAATGCACTTGAGTGTGAAATTCAGTTGTTGAAAAACTTGCTGCATGAGCGAATTGTTCAGTATTATGGCTGTTTGAGGGATCCCCAAGAAAAAACACTTTCCATATTTATGGAATATATGCCAGGGGTAAGTTAGTACATCCTTTGAAATTAGAGATACTCTATTTAAAGTCTTGAGGATAAAGGAAAAAACAACTTTGATTATAAAATGTTACAGACATTTTGGAAGAGTTTTAAATTTAATATAATTTTATTTTTCTATCTTCTTCACTTATCTTTGTATTTCTTTTCTTTTTTTTAAATACTAAAGTATACTAAAATAGATTATAAACATCATAGCAGTCTATCCTCAGATTTCCCTAAGTGCCCTAAAAATAACAGATAACTGGTTTATCCAAACCAGGGTTCAGCCCAGGACCACAGATTGCATTTTGCTGCCATGTCTCTTACTCCTTTTTGAACAGAAAACAATTTTTAGGTGACATAGATTTGACAAAGAGACCAAGCTAATTGTTCTGTTGACAGTCTCATCTCATAAATTTCTCTGATCACATCCTCGTGGTGGGGTTTAGTTTGTTCCTTTGTCCCCATATTTCCTATAAACTTCAAGTTAGATCTAAAATCTAAATTATATTCAAATTCAGCATTTACTCTCATGCATCCCAGATGATGCTGTGCATCCCATTAGAAGACATACAGTTTCTGGTGGTTCTGATAGTGATGTTAAGATTGACGGCTTGATGAGGGCAATTGACATCCTGTTTTCTCCATTGTAAAGTTTTGTTTTTCTGAAGACCAGAAAGTAATCTGAGCGGTAGCATTGGCACATGGGACTATCCAGTTCCTTTTCAGTCATCCACCTAAATGTTTTTAACATAGATTGGTAATAATTGCCTGAGTCATTCATTTCATTAGGAGGTGAAAATGTGATTTGCAAAAAACTTTCATTCCTTCTACATTATTTTTAGTATATGTAGAATACATTGTAAAACTAATGATTTTCAAGATGGTGATATATTTACTCACTTAAAAATACATTCATTCTCATAATAGGTGATATATGTTAGAAAAAGATTTGTGGATCTTTAAGGAGAGAGCTTATTAGAATTGTATGTAAAATAAAATATACATATTGCAGTTTAATCTTATGGATCAACAAAACCGTGGACCAGTATCTGATAGTACAGTTGTCCCTTGGTATCCCCAGGGAATAGTCCAGGACCTCCCACAGATATCAGAATCCAAATATGCTCACATCCCTTATCTAAGGGTATAGTATTTGCATATAACCTACACACATCTTCCCGTATACATTGTCATCTCTAAATTACTTATAATACCTAATACACTGTAAAATGCTACATAAATAGCTGCCAGTGCAGCAAAGTCAAGTTTTGCTTTATGGAACTTTCTGGAAATTTTTTTCCAAATATTTTCAGTTGAGTCTGCAGATGTGGAGTCCGAGAATGTAGAGAACTGATTGTAATGGTTTTAACTGTCCTCAGTCTTACAAGAGCAACAGTAAATTTTATTTTTATTTTTATTTTCATGAATAATTGTTTATAGTGACATCATTGTTATTCGTCATTGCTGCTGTTTTATTTTCAAAGGTTATGTTGGTAGTGTAAAAAATGTTCTTTAAAATTTAGTCTACAGAAATAATGCAAAAGAAGAAGAAAGTTGTGTACCTTTATTTTAACTGTCTGTAATGGGAAAAGTGGAAATATCCATTCACCAGTGGAAGTAAATTATGATGACATTGTCCAAGAGAATATATATTTAAAATTGTGAAAACCAAGTAACAAAGTTGGAGGAGGTGGGAAGTTCTTTGAGAGCAAAAAAGAATATAAAATACTTTTTGATATTGGTAATGGTATTTTAAAAGTATCTGTATTTGAACAATAACAGAAGAAACTAAAAAAATGAAAATGTATTATGTTGGTGTTGTGATTGATTTTTCTCTTATTCAGATTTCCATTACTGTGTGTGCAATAAATATGTAAATTAAATATCTATGAATAAATGTGACTAGAGATGCAGACTATTGAATATAACGTTAATTAAATTGGTTTGTTGGCTAGAACCAATCTATGTCACAAATAGAAATGTAAGTAATGTATATTTAGCAATCTTAAGACTAAGCTAAGACTATCCAGGAAAAGGTATTAGATCACATTTCTGATTAGATTTTGTAAAGATAGCTATCTTTTCAAAGTATAGGTTATCAGTCCTTGAATTTGAAAAGCATGTTACTAGATTAATTATAGTTCTTGATAATCTAAATGAATTATATGTATGATAAGCCCATGGCATATATGGACTGGACCTGAATGTTCCTAGACTTTGCTGAATCTCCAGGTCTGTGAATTCTGTATAATTTCCTTCAGTAGATTTGGTATAGTGGACCCCTTTATGCCCTGGATTCAAGTTTTGCCAGAAATGTCGTTCTGTTGTTCAATTTCCCCAAACATAGCATTCCATTTTTTAGCTAATCTAGAACTATTTTCATATCAGAACTGTAAGTTTCTTTTATTTCCAGTACCTGGATTAGCAGTTGACTTCTGTTACTCTTACTTACACACACACAGTTTATCTGGCACAGTGCTTTCCAGCCCATTCCAGTTGTTCACACTGAAGAAGGTAACATTTTCATGTTACATGGCAGTATACAGATTACACTGAGAGAGCTGTTAGCACCATGGGCCACTGGCCTAGCTGCCTGAGGACCCAGAGGATGCATAAGTCTGACAATCATTTGCAGCCTACAAGTATTGGGGCGCTTATGATTTAGAAAGCTCAGTTCTAGCTGTGTTATTTTGTGCATTATTACAATAGAGACATAGTAAGTTGACTGAACAGTAAGCCACATTGAGTTATAGGTTTGCCTGGTTGCCTGGCTTGACTCACTGTCTAAGGCTTTCAATACATGTCTGCAATCAGGCTTAGCAGAACTGCATCTTGCTGTCTCTTCAAGGATTGCTCAGAATAGTGGGAACAGCATGTGGCTAAATCTGCAAAATCCAAGGATCTATTTTTATATGACAGAGTATACAGTTTACAAGAATTGAAAGAAAGACAGGAACATTTGGATATATTTTCTCTTTAAAGGAAAAGATTTTGTCCCTCAGGAAGCATTTTATTTCTATCTTTTAAAGTGGTGATTATCAGATTTGCACGTTGGAATTATCAGAGAAGCTTTTTCAAAATTCAGATGCCTATGTCTTACCTCAGATTGATTCCCTGTTCTCAGAAATAGCACCTGCCTAAAAAGACTTCAGAAAATTAGAAATTCCTTTTTAATATATTTTTCTCACGTTTTGAGCTAAAATGGTGAGTATATAAAAGAAAAACTTTAAAATCTCATATGTGTTCTTATCTTCTAATCATACCCATTCTTTCTCTTGAGAAGTAAATTTTCAGATATCAATAAAACAGTGTTTTGAAAACAAAGTAAAAAAAAATAATAAAAATAAAAACAAAGTAAGAACAAAGTAAATAAATGTAAAGTAGGACACATATAGAAGAACAAGTAGGAAAATTTTTTACAAAATGTATTCAGGGCAAAAACAAGCAAGACAAAGGTACTGGAGAATTTTATAAATTGTACTAATTGCAAGGGAACAGGAGATAGAACCAGCGCAGTAACAGAAACAAGGGTATCAGTCGAAAAATAATTTAAAGGCTTCCTTCAGCTATGCCACTGACTCTTTCACAGTTCTAGTCCAGAAATATAGTAGAGTTTTGTGTTAAATTAATAGCATATAATGTCCTTCCTAAGAATTCCTGTGTTCTCCAATTAAAGCCTTCTAGTCATTAACTAGGATTCTCCAAATTAAAACATCTAGTTTTAAATAAATAAGTCATGGGATGTAATGTACAACATAAGGAATATAGTCAAATAATACTGTAATGACTTTGTACAGAGGTAGATGGTTACTAGGAATGATCATAGTGGTGATCATTTTGTAATGTGTTTAAATGTGAAACTAACATGACACCTGAAACTAACATGACATTGTATGTCAACTAAACTTCAAATAAATAAAATAAAGAGCACTTCATTCAGTCAATAAGAATTAATAGATAAATATAGGTACACAAATCTTAAAAATATTTACCAGTACTTTTCCTTTCAAACCATACTATAGTTTTCTTTTGTTTTCTTTTTTCCTAGGGCTCCATTAAGGACCAGTTAAAAGCATATGGAGCTCTTACTGAGAATGTGACCAGGAAATACACCCGTCAGATTCTTGAGGGAGTTCATTATTTGCACAGCAATATGATTGTTCATAGAGATATAAAAGGTAAGCAATGAGGTGTTTTTAAGTACTCAGTTGTTTGTTTTTTTTTTAAATGAAAATGTGCTGTGATTAACAAATTTAACATTTAAATTAATTCATCTACCTTTACAATGCCATAGGAAAACAATTCCAGCTAGTCCTGTTGTTCAGGTTTCTACAAGAGGGAAGCTCTCCTGTGGAGGTTCATAGAACCAGTAAAGTTCAAATGAATGAGACATATTTTCATACACAGTGCATAGGCTCAGAGCATAGTGGCTAAGAATCGGGGCTCTTGGGTAAGGAGAGGATGGGACAGATTGAGAAAGGAGCATTGAAACATACACATCACCAGGTATAGGACAGACAGCCAGTGGGAAGCTGCAGTGGAACACAGTGATCACAGCCTGGGGCTCTGTGATGACATAGAGGGGTGGGCTGGGAGAGACATTCAAGAGGGACGGGATATATGTATAGTTATAGCTGATTTATGTTGTTGTATGGCAGAGACCAACACAGATTGTAAAACGTCCCCCAATTAAAAATAAGAAAAAAAATAGGGGCTCAAATTTGACCCAGTTCAAACTCAGGCTTTATCCATCACCACATGTGTAATGTGGACAAGACACTTAGTCTCTCTATGCCTCGGCTCCTCATATTTGTAAAAATTATTTTGGCTGATCTGGATCTTTGTTGCTGCACTCGAACTTCCTTAAGTTGTGGCGAGCAGGGGCTGCTCTTAGTTGAGGTGCACGGGCTTCTTTTGTTTTGGAGCACAGGTTCTAGGTACACAGGTTCAATGGTTGTGGCGCATGGTCTTAGTTGCTGAGACATGTGGAATCGTCCCTGATCGGGGATTGAACCCATGTCCCCTGAGTTGGCAGGCAAATTTTTATCCAGTGTACCACCAGGGTAATCCTCAGCTCCTCATTTTTAAGGAGGGTGGTAATGGTGTACAGATCACAGAGTTCTTAAAAGGATTAAATGGGTTAATGTGTATAGACAGCATCCTTAAAAGGCAGCCTGCTATCTAGAAAGCACTCAAGATTAGTTACAATGATGATGTATGTTGAGATTGTATTTAAAGCTGTGGGGAATGGACCTCATTACTTAAGAGAATAAGAGAGCCTAAGACTGAGCTTTGATAAGCAAGTTAAAAAAGTTTTTCATCAGTCTTTCTGGGGCTCTTACGAGCTACCAGGAATTTACTTCTTTCCTGCGGTGTGTCACACCCTGAAGATGGCCATACTCAGACTAAAGAGGACATCCCTAACCAGTGTTGGTCACAGAGTAGAATCTGCTGTAGATTGCTGGAGCTGGATCACATGTACAGAATGGACCTGCCTAGTGACTCTTAGAAGATGGCAATGTGACTCAAGATCTGAAAGAAATAGGAGCCTGTTTTTCACCTCAAGATCTTCCCTGCTTAGGCAGACCTCAGATGTCAAGTTCAAAACCTGAAAGCCAAGAACTGCATAAGGTGGTGACCATTTTATAATGTGTAGAAGTATTGAATCACAGTATTGTACGTCATGGAACTAACATAGTGTTGTAGGTCGAGTATACTTCAATTAAGTATACTCCCTATACTTTGTAGGGAAATGATTTGTGAGTTATTCTATTAGTAATAATCTCTATTCAAGCCAGTTTCTCTTTCGCCTTCATAATAAGATAAGGTAAAGGAACCGAGGGGAGCTACCTGCTCACGTGGATCCTCTTCTGACCTTGCCAGTAACATGAGGAAGTTGGAAGCAAGCTGATTTAAAAACATTATAAGGGGCCGTTTTGCTGTTCGTGACATGAGACAGACGGTCACTGTGGGTATCATCAAAGCAGTGGACTAGAAGGCAGCTGGAGCTGGTGAGGTCACCAGGTCTGCCCAGAAAGCTCAGAAGGCTAAATGAATATTATCCCCAGTACCTGCCACCCCAGTCTTAATCAGCGGTGGAAGAGCCGTCTCAGGACTGTTTGTCTCAGTTGGCCATTTAAGTGATAGTCAAAGACTGGTTAATGATAACAGTGCATCGTAAAACCTGTCGAAGGAAAGGAGAATGTTTCTGTGGACCACATGTTTTGTGTGTGGCAGTTTATTAGTTTTAAAAATCAGTACTTTTTAATGAAAACAACTTGACCAAAAATCTGTCACAGAATTTGAGACTCCTTAAAAAAAAGTTTAAAGAGAAAAACACAAACAAAGACAGAAAAACATTATAGGGGGAATATATTGATAAGAAAAATGTAAGATATAAAACTGAATATGCAGTATGATCTCAAGTTTATAAAATTAAAGTATGACGTAGAACAATTTTCACATGATTAATGGTGGTTATTTTCAAGTAGCAGGATGAGTGGTAATTGTTTATTTCCTTCATATTTTTTACTTTTTATGTATTTTCTAAACTTTTATAATGAACTTTTTTGTTTAATTAAAGAGAAACCTTTTATTATTTATTTATTTTTGGCTGCTCTTGGTCTTCCTTGCTTTGCATGGGCTTTCTCTAGTTGGCGGTGAGTAGAGGCTGCTCTTCGATGTGGTGTTCGGGGCTTCTCATTGCTGTGGCTCCTCTTGTTGCGGACGAGCTCCAGGTGCTCAGGCTTCAGTAGCTGTAGCGCGAGGGCTCATGGTTGTGTATGGGCTTAGTTGCTCTGCTGCATATGAAATCTTGCCAGGCCAGGGATCGAACCCGTGTCCCCTACATTGGCGGGCAAATTGTTACTCACTGCACCCCCAGGGAAGTCCCAGAATGAGCAGTGTTTAAATGGCAAGGCAAAAGGAAAGGTAGTTGCTTGCTTTTAAGTTTAGACTCATGAGTTCATAATGAAAAGTAGGGAACCAGCTCGTTATTTCATAATAGGGTTTCTTTATTTGACTTTTCTTTTATGAACTATACTACTGAGGACTAAATAGAGGATGACCTTTATAAAAATATTTTGGCTAATAAAGAGGGAATGATAGAATAGTACCATTTTACAACTACTAATGGGATTAACAGATACATGCATTAAACATTAATGGTTGCTAACGTCACCTCACAGAGACAGTCTGTCATTGCATGCTTCCTATTTGTAGACTATATCTACAAAGCAGTTTCCTACCACCCCCCGCCCCCGCCAAGTTCTTTTTGAACCTGAGTCTGATCAAGCCTCTAGATTCAGCTACCAAATTGTAAAATTATGGAACATTTATAGAGAACAGATCAGCATGTTAAATGACTCCTTAGGATAGACTTGGCAAAACCTAGACAATAAGAAAGCTATAGGCAGACAACTTAGATTCTTCATAAACTGTAAATAAAAAAAAAAAGGTTGGAAGGAACTTTAGGAAAGACTTAAAAGATGTATCAGTGATTCTCAACATAAGGTCCTTGTTTGCATTCAGATTTTTTTGAAAAAAATACTAAAAAAAAAAAAACCAAAACACTGAGTATATATTTAATAACATCAAGGAATTATTGTCTTATGTATGATAAGAGTCCTTATCTTTTAAATTTGTGTACTGAACTGTTTATTGATCATGATATCTTTAATTTGATTCAGATAATATGAGGGGAAGGAGTGGCTAGTAGTGTGGTTAGAAGAGGTTGCCCAGATGATTGCTGGGATTGGGTGAGGGGGTCATGCAGTATTCTGTCTGCTTTTGTGTGTACTTGAAAAGTCTCCTTAACCGTTTACTTTTAACATATCCAAAGTAAGTTTTTAAAAGATTAGGTAACTGTATTGGGAACTTGCTATATACATTTTCTCCTCAGCCCTTTGTATGGCTGGGCATTGATTCAGCATTGGTGATGACTCCCCAGAGATAGCTCTCCTTGTCTGTGACCTGTCTGGGACTGTTTCTGCCCAGGTGGTCAGCATTAAAAACTGGCTTGTTGGTTGTCCTTCCCCAGCTTAAATATTTTAGACACTGTGGTGTGTGGTTTGTTGTTTTTTTTTTTTTTTTTTTTTGACAGGGTCCTTCTTTAAGTGTTGAACAGAGAGAGGTGTCAAAAAGGCCGTGCTGTTTTAGAGAATCACTGGTACCAAGGCATACTTTGGCTTCTGCATGCATAGAACGAATCCTTGACTCTCCCCTCAAGACAGGCCTTAATTGACTAGACTGGGAAATTTGCTGGGAGAACAGAAGACTGGGCCAGAAGTTCGTGGTGGGGATGGACGGTTTGCGTTCTCTCCAGTCTATAATATAGGTTTTTCTCCACTATTCACATTCCTTCTTAGAGGCTGTTTTTTTAAAAAAAAAAAGGAGAAGACAGATAAGGAATCTTTTTTTAATCTAAAATATCCTGAAGGTTAGGAAGATTTTAGGTAAAGTTTAGAAACTAAAATAAAGTCAATAAAATTAATTGCTTGTTTAAAAACAGCAACTTAGCTGGAACAACATGAGCAAAAAAAAAAAATAGTTAAGTCATTGGTTTATAACCAAAGTGCAAAATAAATATCCATGTATTCACACTGGTAGAAATGGATGGTTGAATAAGTAGGAAAAAAGAGACAAATCTCCCACACAGAATAATTCCAAATAATATATGTAACTACTAAAAAAGAAAAAGGTAGTTTTTTAGAGGTAATTTATATATGAAGAAACTAGACTTATAATTCTAGAAAAAAGATTGAGTTTAAAGAATGATAAAGGGGAAAATAGAGAATGAAAATAAATGCACCTAGCTCCCAGTCTGTTGGTTTCTGATACCATTCTCGTCTAAGAGGAACTAGTGTTCCTTGGAGCAGTGGCCGACTATAGACCTGGAGCAGGAGGCACAGAGTGAGCATCCGCTAGCACCAGAACGCAAGACAGTGCTAACAGTAAACAGTCCAGAAGTCCAGCCAAGCAAGACACAGTGACTGAGTTATGGCAGAGGGACACAGGAGCCAATAGAGAAGGGTTCCCAGTGGACAAAGCTGTAAACGACATGAGCCAAAACAAAAATAGTAATAAAGTCATTGGTTTATAACCCAAAGTAAAAAATAAATATTCACATATTCAGATTGATAGAAATGGATGGTTGAATAAATAGGAAAGAAGAGACAAATCTCCCATGCAGAATAATTCCAAATAATATATGTAACTGCTAAGCCTAGAGCATAATTTCTCACTCCCTTATACATAGTGAACTTCTTCCAGAGAGCTTCGTATGGAAGGGGGAAAGAGTAACTTTACAGTGGAGGACTCTGTAAACACTTTCTCAGCTCAGCAATCCTGGTTAGTTTATAATAAAGTTAAAAGTTTGTTATAGAAGCAAATGAAATTTTAGGAGATGCTACGTTCCCAGGGAAATAATCCTATAGACATGGGCTTCTTGCTTTATAACAGAGGCTATGGCCAGGAGCCTGCTATTGCTTTCATCATCCTTCTCTGAACTTCCCATTCCTTTTTTTTGAACTTCCCATTCTTAGTCCTTTTCCCCTCCCACTTGCACCAGCCCTTTTCAGTGGGAGAACCTTTTCTTAGGTCCGGAAGCACACAGTGACACTAAATTTTCATTGTTCCATATGAGAAATCTTTAATATACACTGACCTTACACCTGGCATTATGCCAGGCACTATTCAGAGGTGCAAAGCAGCCTGATTTTGGAGACAGATTGAAGAGTCCAAGTAATTTTCTGCCTTTTTCTATTATATTATGTTATATTCCAGATTGTCAATAAAAATAATGAAATGAGGGTATTTCTTGTTTTAGGTGCAAATATTCTGCGAGATTCAACAGGCAACGTCAAACTAGGAGATTTTGGGGCCAGCAAACGGCTTCAAACCATCTGTCTTTCAGGGACGGGAATGAAGTCTGTCACAGGCACACCGTACTGGATGAGCCCTGAAGTGATTAGTGGAGAAGGCTATGGCAGAAAAGCAGATATCTGGTAGGTTTTGATGTGGGGTTTGCCTTAAAACACAAAACTTATTAACATATTTCCACTCAGGATGGAAATTATTGAAATGAACTTAAATTCTTTTTTGTACTTTTGAAATAGGATGTCAGGATTACAAGGGTTGATATCATTTTAATTATGCCCTTTGAGGCTTAGTAACTGACCAAATAAATAGAGCTTTCGAATCATTTTTTTCATTCTTTAGGAAGGATTTCATCTTGAGAAAACTTCAGCATTAGAAAACTGTCTTCATTTTATTTACCAGATGAACTTTTAAAATACTTAATCTTTATTGTTAGTCTTATAATTCAGTTAACCTTTAATTGCTTAATAATTTTAAGTTAGAACATAGAACAGTCATTTCCTACTTCCCATTGAGAAAAGTGGGTTTTTTTTCTTTGGTGTTTATTGGTATTTATTGAAGTGGAGAAGAGAAGGTTTCTCTCTGTGACCACTGCAGAGCTAGGAAGTGAGGGGAGTCTCTGTTCCTCCCCTTGCCGTTCACTAAAGGTCACTCTGGTTTATCCTTAATCAAGTTCTCACTGCCCGCCAGCCCCTGAGCCTGCGTCTGGGCACCCTGAGAGGTTAGCCGCTCTCTACACCCTTTCCATTGTGCAGCTCTAGAGTCTCTTCCGCCTGCTTCTCAGCCCCAGTTACTTAAGATGAGCTCTTTTGAGTAAAGTTTTTAATAGGTACTCATTTTAGACACCTAAAGACAGAGAATTTCTAATGTTGCTATTCTTTGTAAGATAAAGACAAAAAAACACTTACATTCAGTGGCAGGCTAGAGAATTATATCGAGCAAAACTTATGAATAATATTCTGTGCCTAACAAATTTGAGAGCTTAAATTGCAGTTTGTTTTCATTGATTTTTGTGTTTGAAGGACAGGTTTGGGTTCTTGTTTTTAGTTGAAACATAAGCTGTGTATTTTTTTTAACAAGATAATAGCACAGTAATTTAGTTGTAACAAAGCCATCAACAGAGCCATATAGAAACAAAACTAAAGGTATTGCTTTAGATTGATTATCTCCCTTAAATAGGAAAAATTTAACCTGTTAGTCTAGTGGTTCTCAAACCTATCCACACATTTGAGAAATGGAGGGAAGGAGGAGGATTAGTGCTTAAAAATTTAGCTATACCCAGAGCCCATCTCAGAACAATTATATGTGAGTATCTCAAGAGTGGGGCCCAGGCAAAGATTTCTGAAGTGTTGTCAGGTTTGAGAAGTACAAGTCTAAAGTAATAAGCAATAAAAACCATGCCTTCAAAGCAATTCGAAAGCACAAAGTTAAAAAAATAAATATGGTAAATTTCTTTTCTCTTATCCTAGCAAGAGGAGGAGGGAAGCACCAATTGATTTCTCATTATTTTTTATCCATTTTTGATTGCCCAGATTGGAGTTTAACAGACATCAAATATTGAAAGTTATACAAATGTATTATATGCTACAATTCTCACTACTTTACATTTAGAAAGCTCTTCTAAGATAGTACCAGCTTTTGGAAAGAAAAGCACTTTTTAAAGTTTGCATAAATGAAAAAAAAAAAAAAAGTTTGCATAAATGTTTAAGTTGGCTGTTGGCTCAGCTAAAAGTCAATGTAATGCACTAAAAGGCATTTTATTAGTAACAGTTATTATAAAACTATTCATTTCATGTACCACAAATTTAACTTTTTGGTGCAACAAGAAGAATATTTGAGTTTTTCCCATCTATTTCTATAGCTGTCAGAATTCATTGAAATGCAGACTCAAAACATAAATTTTTCTTCAAGACTGCATACGTAAAATACTTTTCCTATAACTGCACTATATCCCTGACAGATCCCTACTGGGGAGTTCAGTAGTGACTACAGGCATACTTATCTTTAAAACAACTTTTTTCTCATTGTTTGGGTTTGGGATTGATACCAAGTTTGGAAAAAGATGTTTCATTAAGATTACATAAATTCACTTAAAAATGTCTCCTCAAATTTAAAAACCCTGTTTTCTTCAGCTCCTTCTGTCAGGTCTCCATGTCAGTCGATCTGAACTACATCCTTCTTGCCCTGAAGCGCTCTTCTCTCGGGTTGTCTCCGTTTGTCCCTCCGTGATTCTCCTCCAGACTGGGAGGGGGCCTGGTGCCTGGGAGCAGGTGTCCCGGCCATCACGCTGTTGGCCGGGCCAGCTGAGGCCTCGGTCACTGCTTTCGTTTTGGTGCTTCACAGCGGCTCCAAGGCCCCTCAGGGCTGCTGGGGATACGGACAGTCCGGAGCAGGGGCCCTTCAGAGGCATGTAGAATGTCAGCCTCAGAGCCCAGCGGCTCCACAACGGGTGCTGAGGGCCTTGACCTCAGTTACGGTTGTCTGTAATCACAGCCTTGTAATGAAGTTTACCCTTGAAACCAAGTCATATTTAAATGTATATGAACTTCACACGTTTCTCATTTCATAGGTAGGTAACTGACCTTCATGATGATGTTTGTGTAAGTTTTTTTTTCTCCCCTCTCAGGAGCGTGGGCTGTACTGTGGTAGAAATGCTAACTGAAAAGCCTCCTTGGGCCGAGTTTGAAGCGATGGCTGCCATCTTTAAAATCGCCACTCAGCCAACGAACCCAAAGCTGCCACCTCACGTCTCAGACTACACTCGAGATTTCCTCAAACGGATTTTTGTAGAGGCCAAGCTGAGACCATCCGCTGACGACCTTCTGAGGCACATGTTTGTGCACTGTCACTAGCGGCTGGCAGCCTCTCCTGTGCCTCTGCCCAGCTCCCATCTGTCCATTCACCTTCTCTCTGACTGCACTTTCTCTTTTTTACAAAAAAGAGAGATGGGGGAGGAAAAAAAAGACAAGAGGGAAAAGTGTTTCTCTTGATTCTTGGTTAAATTTGATTATTAATAATAATAGTAACCTAAATTTTTTATATTTAATCTTTTTTTCCCTTACAAGAACTTGAAACTTTTTTTTTTTAATTTTTATAATGTACTGATGTGGTTCAGAGACATACAGCACTTTAGTACATAGTCACTCTTTTTAGTACAAAAAAATCATTGGAATACCTAAAGATTGTAGAGTCTTTCCCTGTGTCACTGACAGATTGGCAGTGATGGGGAGACATGGAAAACAAGAAGAGAAAAATGATGTATAATTTGTAGTTTTTAGTGATAGTATTTAAAATAGATTCTCGTTTGTGGGGTTGAGCCCTAAACTTGAGTTTAGGATAGGTACTCAACTGAAAGAATATAGGTTCCTTCTTGTATCTGTATTCTTTAGATCCTAACCTCTGTCTACCAAGCTTTTTGCTCAGTAGGAATCTTGATAGAAAATATGAATCTCTAGAGGTATGTTTATTTGTTAATCCTAACCAGTATAATAAGCAAATACACTATAATAGATCCATATTACTGGAATCTATAAACCTTGAGGGATAGCTTTCTGCTTAAAAAAGAAAAAAAAAGGATACTGTTTTATTTTAAAGCAGATATGTGAAGTCAATAAGCAAATCCAAATTAAAAGATAGAAGACTGCTCTAATGAAATGTGTGAGAGTCGAAGAGACCAAATTTGCCAGTCAACAGAAATAATGAAGAGAACTGAGTGTTGTTCAGTGTATTTTAAACTGTGTTCTTTACCTGAGGGGGAAGTCCCAAAATTAAGGGAAAGGAGAAATAAAATCATATATACTGTATCTTTCTGATTCTAGCTCCTGATTCCCCATAGATAAACATTCTTTAGGAACTAAGAGTTTAACCTGGAGTATCCGTGTTTTAAAAGCTAATGTCGTGAGATAAAACCCTTGTTCTTTGGATCACAGAGTAGTAAAGTACCTCAAAAAACAGTTACCGTGTAAAACAGTGGTTTTCATGGCTGGGGTGGGGATAATTTTACCTGGCATTTGGCAATGCCTGGAGACATTTTTGGTTGTCATAAAAAAGAGGATGCTAGAGGCCAGGGATGCTGCTAAGCAAACTAAAATACACAAGAACAGCACCTCCCTTCCCCCATCAAAAAGTTATCCTCCCCAGATATTAAAAGTGCTGAAGCTGCGAATCCCTGAGATAAATACTAGCCCTGGTTATAAACCGAAAATGCCTATATACAAAGCAGGTTCCTTGCAAAAAGTAAATTTCAGAGAGTGATATAGTGCATAATGAGGGTTTTACAAGAGCAGATAATCACTACTTCAAGTCAAGGGTGAATGATCTGTACAAACAGCAAAGAACAACCCTTTTCTTACCAGCTGCATATTGCACCCAAATCAGTAACTTTCATTTTGGAAATAAAATTAACTTAAACATGGAGCCTATTGAATTCAGTCATCTGTATGTATGTATTCTTTCCTCGGAAGTCAGTTCATTCATAATTGTGGGAAAAGAAAGGCATATTAAAACAAAGTGTTAACTACTTTAAACGAAGGTTGAAAACTGCCAGATATTTCTAGCATAAGAGCCAAGGACATTAAGCAGAAAGAGACTACTGGGAAACTCCCACTATCTCTGATGGACTTGTGCTGCTGAAAAACATGAATGATATCAGTGGTTTGGCCACTTGCAATTTTTTTCAGCATATTAAAGCAAGGGCTAAGTACTTTAAGGGTCTAGAAAATAGTATTCTTCCTGGAGGCCCTCAATGTGATGCCTTTCATGGGATTCATAAGGGACTTGGGTATTTTATTTTCTGCTAAAAGGTATGCTTGTTTAGGAACTCTTTTAAAATACTTTGTTTCTGAAGTTGAGTAGATGTTGGTTTACTGTATCAAGGTCCTATCTGGCATTCCCTGTAGGAATATTTGAAATTCCACTAGCTAGTCTGAGAAGAAGTCAAAGCACAAATACAGCTGTTAAAGCTTCTCCTATTCCCATATAATGAAAGGAAACAGCTTGCAAGGAAGAACATGAATTAGTAGCCTACCTCCCACACCCCAGAAAATCAACTGCCAAATCTTGTGCTATAAACATAGTCCCCAAGGATGTGGATCTATTATAATTTCTTCATCTTTTACGAGTGAAGGCATCTCTTCTACTTGAGCAAGACCGTGGTATCTGGACCATTGGGCTTTTCCTTCCTTTGTGTTGTGTGTTTGTGATTTCCTTTTGGCTCATTTTTGGTCTGTCAGGGTAATCAGCAGTGCAGAATATGAGGCAAGTGCTCTTTAAAGAGAAACCTTGGGAAACTGTGAAACCCAAAGCAAAATGTTTGCCTTTTTCAGTCTCTATTTCCAAAATGCTATAGAAAATAAAATCACCAGAAAAGAAACTGCTATGTTAACACTGCTGCGTAAGACCTTTGTTTTATAAGAAAAATATTATTAGCTATGGAAAAGTATTGTTCTTTATGTAAAGACTTAAGAATAGACTAATAGTTTACAGAGTTATATAAAAATGTGATGTGAATTTATTTCATACAAGTTGTTAAAGGTACCAAAAACCACAAAAAGTTAATATATATAAAAACTACAAGAACAAAAAAGCTTAAAGTGGGGTGAGGTATGGTAAGATCAAAATTAAATTTAAAAAAGAAAATTTTGAAAGGAAACACATCTGTCAGGGGCTGTTAAATGTAACACTCCATTTTTTTCTTTCTAATAATGATATGGATCAACAAATGAAATTTGAACTTTTTAGGATGACTATAAATGTGTTTTGTTTTTTAAATGCACAACCTGATTCTTCTATACTGTAATGTTGCTTTGCTGAGGCTGGAAGATGACCGCACTGCTAACTTTGTGCCTTTAAAATGCGTTCTGCTTTGATAGTGGCAGACTTTTTGGTGCTGGAGAAGATTCACTAGCAGTGTTTTATGTGCTTTTCAGGATATACCTTTCTACTTAGGCCTTGAGAGATTCAATATGGCATGACTTAGGCTTGGACCAAATACAAGATCTTTTACATTGCACACAGATTATATTGAATAAAAGGGTTGAAAAATATCATAATGACTAATGTAAATTTTGATGATAATTCTTTAAAATGTATTTGAAAATATACAGACTTTGAAAGTTTCAATATGACGACCTTTAATTTTCCTCATTTACAAAACATGTTTCTAACCTGAGAAACGGTTGAAGACTACTGCCTTGGAAAGTTTTCAAAGGCATGACAACCTTACATAATTTATATGGATTGAAATGTTAATGCACAGGCTGAACTATAAAAGAAAAATTAAAACTTACTTCATAGTAAATTGAATTGGCTTTGAAGGAGTCTTTATCTTATTTCCAATAGAAGCTACATTTTAAAGGTGAAATTATTTCTTTAGAGTAGCTTTCTCTGCTACTTCAGCTCTTGTATATGTCAGGTCTGGTGTGTAGTATTTCTGAGATGGAAGTATAATAAGGTACATGAAATTACTGAGAAAATAAAATTTGAATAGTTTATAGGGACAACCAAGCTTGGGAGCAAAAGCAAAGACATTTGCCAGATGCAGACTCCTTGGCCCACAGCAGAGTTCTTTGTCAGTGATTTCATTTGGGACCAATAGTTTGATATAAAATCACCTAGTATCAGCCAAGTATAGGGAGCTATCAATTTTTTTTTTAACATGGTGAGTCTTCTTCATTTACTTATTCAATATTGTGACTTACTATGTCAGGTATTAAATTAGCTTGTCCTTAAGGAGGTCACAGTCTAGGAGGAAAAAAATGGGCAAACAGTTGTTTTCTTGACATATCCTAACTCTGAAAAGTTCATCAATGATGTTTTAAACTGTTATTACTTACAAGGTGAGGGGAAAGCGATTTTGGGTGACCGTCAGCTGTTATAAACTGAACAACAGACAATAGAAGCACCCAGTTGAAGGGACCTGCACATGTCAGGCCCCCTCTCGCTCAGGACTCCCTCTGAAAACCCAGCCTCTGTTCAGACAGTTCCAGTGATGGGGGCATTTATTCCATTACATAGTAGTTTTTTCCCCCTGCTTTTTTCTTTTAAAGAAAAGAATATTTTCTTTTGGTCTGAATTATTAAAATACCCAAAACATCTGATAGAAATTGAATTCTGCCAACAGTGTTATTTATACTAAGATCAGGAAAATTTCTTGAGATTTTACTGTTTTATATGAAGTTTGGCCTTTGTTACAAATGTAATGTTCATATTTATTTGAATCTTAAGATTGGTTAAAATGTTAATGAAAAGCAGTTTAATTGTTAATTTTTCGTAGTGCCTTTTTCTCTGTATGCCTTAATTTTGTTTTATATCAATAATAATTCACATTACCCACCGAAATGAAAGTTTCTCCAAAATCAGTAGGCTTCAGGAGTTCATTTGGCCTTAGACTGTGTACTGGCCATTAAACTTTTCTTAATGCCTGCTTCCTCCTATCCTTTTCTACCTCTTTTTTAAAAAATATGTTAGAAGAGAAACATTAACATTGTTTTGTGATAGACACATTGCAGTTTTACTAGACACAAATTTCTAAGACAAGGATAGAAAGAGATATTTTAATTCTAAAGAGACATAGTAAATTATTTTCCAGGTTGATTACTTGATTTTTCAGTCACATTGGCACTGTTCAAATTCTTTGCATATCATGGTTCAGTTACAATTTTCAAAGAAGAACTGGAATGGTGGTTTTTGTCCTAAAGAAGTCATTTAAATGGTTTACAAATATTAAGGCAGTGAGACTTAGGGCAATGAGCAAGAAATCCAGGGATTGCAAATTCTAATCCTTACTTTTAAGCTAGCATTTTGACTAAAACTCTAGCTTTTCTGTGAAGAGAGAGAGAGAGAGAGAGAGAGTGTGTGTGTGTGTGTGGAGCTGGGGCAGGGGTGGGAAGGAAGGAAAGGTGTGAATGTCCAATTAGATTAGTCTCTGTTCTTGGAAGAACAATTTAAATATGTATAACCTACTGATGTTGGAATGCCAGCACATTTTCCACAAGTAGCTAGTACAAACAGTTGTTTAATAAAGGTATTTATTGTAAATTGCCAAGCTCTTGGTTGCTAAAAGTAGATTAAAATTGAATTTGTATGTGTGTATAATAGCTTATATATAATTCCTAAATAGAAAGTAATTGGTTTTGCATAGTTCCTCATGAGCTCTTTGGAATAGAAATTCTGCCAGACATTATCAAAACAAGCATCCTAGCTTACCAAGTGTTCAGAAGGAAATTGTTTTATACCTCTTTTTGGTTGGCTAGGGAAGGCGTGCTGTGAAGCTACTGTTCCTACTTGATAGTCGTCTTTAGCTTTGCTTTGACTTCTGCCGCAATCTGGACAGGATGCCATAATAGGTGTGGAAGTATGCCTAGCAACTCTGTTTTCACCTTTCAGAGCTGTAGTGGGTAGTGTGCTCTTAGGGAAGTTTAGAGAACCTTCTCTCGGTTGTAGTGAGAGTGGACATGGTTTAGTTTCAGAAAGTTGGGGGAGGAGTCATAGCTATAGTAAAGAATAAATTTTATCTTTGCTTGTATTACAGTCTCATGTAATTCTTCATATTTTTCAAAATTGTGCATTTTAATTGACAGTAATGCGATTTTTGTTCATAACAGAAAAGGCGTTAAATCAGTGAGTACTATTATTCCCTATGCCTAATCACTTCTTGTTTGTATTTACAGTCTGTATTATCAGAATCACTTTAAACCAAAGCTTTTATATTCTCTGCACACATAGCCAAAATGATTAGCACTGTTACTTCTGCCCAATTGTAAGCTAATAGTATAAAAATGATAAAACAGGTACTAGTAGAATTTGTATCTCAATCTATCCTTCAAGTTAAAGGACAGGTGCTTGGTGTTTGCATTTAGACATACAGAATTTACTTCAACTATTATGGAACTATATGGACATTACAAACTTGAGCTTGTACACGTGCCAATCTTAATGTCACTTGACCATAGATGCATATACATACACATTGATACACGATGCCTCAGGTTGGTGGCGTACTTTCTTCCTAGTGTCTTGACATTAATGAACTTGTGTTTGACTTGAGGGGCATTTCAGGAAAGTTGTGCAGAAAAGTAGGTTATGGACTTTTTGTGCCATAGACATTTTGGAAGATAAGGACAAGTCTGCTGTCCAGCATACATGCAGAATTTGTCCCTAAGTAGGATTTCTAAAGTCCCTTAATGCCAGTTGAGGACAGTAAAGTTTGTAACTATACTGAAAAGCACTTTTGTCTTCACTTATTTGTGTAACTAACTGTTGGTGATTTTAGCATTAGCATTGCTTGGAGGAGAGAGATAAATAACAAAATTACGTCTAACTCTGTTAGACACTTAGGCTTCGAAATAGATTTGTCATGTTCTCATTTTTCCAAAGACTTTTTTTCCACCTGGAATAAGAAAGAACAAGTGGAAACATTTGAGCTGGAAAGGTTTATGGGCAAAACAAAGTAGGCCAAACCCTTGCAATATACCCTGTTCAAGTGAAAGTGCAGTGTCTAAGGATAAGAATACTTCTTTAAAAACAAACACTTGTTTCTAATGCAATCTGAGTAAGTAAAAAGGTTTACATTTTTTCTATTGCTGTTGGTTTTAAAATTTGCTACCCTGCATTCTGAAATATTATAAAAGAGTTAATACCAAAAATACTTTTAATGTCTGACATCTCTTACATTTCACATGGTTCTTTTTATTCAAATATCATTGTAAATAAAAGTAAACTTGGATAAATATGAGAATAAACTTTTAATTGTTGCAAATTCTGATTATCAATTTGTAAATTTACCCTTTGACCTAATGTACATTTTTAAATGTAGCCATTAAATTCTCTATATTTAATCTATTAGTTTCTCTCTGTAAATGTTTTTAATCTCAGTTAAATGCTGGGCAGTTTATGTACAGAGGTGTTCTTTTCCTATCAAGGTTGACTTTTTTGCACATTTTTGGAAATGTTTAATTTGTACACTGATTTACTACTCTGACCAATAATTGTTGATGGGTGTGTGAGCATTGTGAATGCGTGCATTGAACTACTGTCTGTGTCTCTATGTTTAAACTTCTTTCAAGATGCAGCCATCAGTGACTGCATTGCTATTACTGATTTAGATGGACTTTCATGCTTTTACAAAGTATACTTAGCTATGGTTCTATCTTTGTTGAGAACTCAGGAGTTCAACATCACTTTCTGATTTTATATGTATTCTAAAATCCATGACTAAGTTGAAAGTATGCTTGTAACTCTGTGTATTGGGGGATGTGTGTGCGGAGATGTCTTTTTCTGTCTGTAGGTACGTGTATATATCCCAGTAATTTCTTATTTTCATTTCTACATTTTTATGAACTTGTTTTATAAGGGTACTGTTTAGTTAGAATAATTAAATATATATAAAGCTTTCTGAGAGATTATTTACTATATGAATATATTTTCAGCTGGCTGATCAAAACTATTTTCTTAATTTTGTTTTTACCATTCAAAATGTATTTGTATTTCCACAGTTGATTGCAGATTTACTTAGATATCTATCAATTAAAATACTCTTGCAGAGAACATTGAATTCTTATTGAGAATCCTATGAAATGCAAATTAAGAGAAAAAAATAGGTTTTAAGCAGTAGCAAAAACACTGTCCACTAAAACAGCCTTTGAATTCTCAGAGCTATGAAAAAATGTGAGAAACTAAATTATTTCGAAGAGATGTCAAGGCTTTTATATCTCCAGTTGCTGTTGGCCTGTCCTACTGTTTTTGAATATTTCTTTTATTCTACCCCAAAGATTTTCACTTTCAGTTTTCTTCTTTCTGGGCAAGGTCAGACCTCACTCATAAAACAATATATTGAAAAATTGTGATTCTCTGTGATTGACTATAAATTGGTTTAGAAATGTCCAAATATACATTATTGTCTCTTTATACCATATTTTGTATTTTAAATAACTGGCAGAAAAGGAATTGGGAATTAAATTTCCAATCTGACAATGTTGTTGTACTTAAGGAAAACCTTGTTTTTAATATGCGGTATCATGTAAAATTACTTATGTTAGGAATAGAGTCCACTGTTGAAGTTGAATGTCACTAAGCTTATGTTATAAGGAGCCGATATGATTAGAAAAACCTACCAGAAGCCAGACACAGTGTGGTATGTGCCACATTTCATGCACATTTGACTTTGTGTTCATTCAAAATTGTGCTTGTAAAAATGTATAAAATTTCTGAGTTTTACAGTTTTTATGTACTTGTTTTTTCTTGCTGGTAAATAGCTTTTTTTTTTAAATCTAATGTGAAAGAAACCATGTTTATATTTTGTTAGTGATCAATGACTTTGTTTATATGGAAATTTGTATATTGTTGGCACACATCTTTGTTTAGATTTATCGTGCATGAAGGCCTGCAATAATTAGCACAATGAAAATTGCTTTTTCTTACATGTTCATTTTTTGAAAGATTGTGGTGCAAAGGCTTACTCTAAGTAACCTTCTGGACTATGGAATGAATATAAATGAATGGCACTTTGAGTGTTAATAAAGCTGATATTTATTTCCACTGTGATTGCTTTGTCCACAGCTCTTCTTGGACACACTGTTGTCTCTCCTCTGCCTGATTTGATCACTTTCTAGGAGACAGCCTAGAAACATTGCAACTAAATCTTCCCAAGATAGAAGTCTGTAAGGTTCTCCTCAACACATGCTCTGGCATATTTCTCTGTAGATACTTTGATTACCCATCAGGAATTAAGGGTGACTGAAAACAAAAAGCCTACTGTCAGAGGGTAAAGAATGGACACTCCCACAGTATTGGAGATCATTTAACACTGTCACATAGAGGGCAGCTTAGCAATACCAAGTAAAAAGCCTTAGAGGCTTGTATATCCTCTGGCCCAACAGTTTTTGTGTATAGGAATATGATTGCAGATGTGCTAAAATATATCTATAAAAGCCCCAAATTGAGTTCTACATGTTCAGTACTCGGGGCTATTGTAACAAAGTACTGCAAACTGGCTGGCTTGTTTTAGCTGTAGAGGCTCTAAGGCCAAAGTTAAGGTGGGCTTCTCAGGTTGCTCAGTGGTAAAGAATCTACCTGCAGCGCAGGAGACATGAGTTTGATTCCTGGGTCCAGAAGATCCCCTGAAGGAGGAAATGGCAACCCACTCCAGTATTCTTGCCAGGAAAATCCCAGAGGAGCCTTGGCAGGGTGGGGGAGTCTACAGTCTGTGGGGTCACAGTGGGACATGACCGAGCATAAGCACACACAACACACGCAAGGTATCATCAGGGGCGTGCTTCCCCTTAAACCTGTAGGGGAGTCCTTCCTTGCCTCTTTCTAGCTTCTGGTAGCCCCAGGCATTCTTGGCATGTGGCTGTAACTCCATCTCTGCCTCCTGTCTTCATGTGGTGGTCTCCCTCTGTTTCTTTTTTAAATAAGGACACCAGTCATGTAGTATCAGGGCCCGCCGTAATGATCTCGTTTTAACTTGATTACCTGTAAAGACTGTATTTCCAAATAAGGTCACATTCTGAGGTACTGGAGGTTAGGATTTCAAAATATCTTTTTGTGGGAAACACATACTGCAGGTATATTTTTCCCAGGTACCAAATACTTTCACCCCATCCCAACTTTCCCTAACTTTCACCCCATCCCAACTTCCCCCAGAGTCTTATTCCAACATCAACCCTTAAGTCCATATATGTTACTAAACTTCAGTTCAGTCAGTTCAGTTGCTCAGTCATGTCTGACTCTGCGACTCCACGGACTGTAGCACGCCAGGCTTCCCTGTCCATCACCAACTCCCAGAGTTTGCTCAAACTCATGTCCATCCAGTCGGTGATGCCATCTAACCATCTCATCCTCTGTCATTCCCTTCTCCTTCTGCCCTCAATCTTTCCCCGCATCAGGGTCTTTTCCAATGAGTCAGCTCTTCTCAGCAGGTGGCCTAAGTATTGGAACTTCCTTAAATAGTCATGAAACATTAATTTTTTAATGTTTTTCCAATAGTCATGAATGGTTGTGAGAGTCAGCTATGCTTTTTCCAGTAGTCATGTATGGATGTGAGAGTTGGACCATAAAGAAGGCTGAGTGCTGAAGCACTGATGCTTTTGAACTGTGGTGTTGAAGAAGACTCCTGAGAGTCCCTTGGACTGTAGGTAGATCAAACTGCTGCTGCTGCTAAGTCGCTTCAGTTGTGTTTGACTGTGTGCAATGCCACAGACGGCAGCCCACCAGGCTCCTCTGTCCCTGGGATTCTCCAGGCAAGAATACTGGAGTGGGTTGCCATTTCCTTTTCCAATGCATGAAGGTGAAAAGTGAAAGTGAAGTCGCTCAGTCATGTCCGACTCCTCACGACCCCATGGACTACAGCCTACCAGGCTCCTCCGTCCATGGGATTCTCCAGGCAAGAATACTGGAGTGGGTTGCCATTTCCTTTTCCAATGCATGAAGGTGAAAAGTGAAAGTGAAGTCGCTCAGTCATGTCCGACTCCTCACGACCCCATGGACTACAGCCTACCAGGCTCCTCCGTCCATGGGATTTTCCAGGCAAGAGTACTGGAGTGGGTTGCCATTGCCTTCTCAAAGATCAAACTAATCAATCCTAAAGGAGATCAGTCCTGAGTGTTCATTGGAAGGACTGATGTTGAAGCTGAAACTCCAATACTTTGGCCACCTGATGCAAAGAGCTGACTCATTTGAAAAGGCCCTGATGCTGGGAAAGATTGAGGGCAGGAGGAGAAGGGGACGACAGAGGATGAGATGGTTGGATGGCATCACTGACTCGATGGACATGAGTTTGAGTAAACTCTGGGAGTTGGTGATGGACAGGGAGGCCTGGCATGCTGCGGTCCATGGGGTCGCAAAGAGTCGAACACAACTGAGTGACTGAACTGAACTGAAACAAAGCTTATGTTAAGATTTAAAAAAAAAAAAGATAAAAAAATTCTATGTTCAAGCAACATCTTGGTGTTAAAAAAACACCTACTCACAGGAAAAAAGCCTGGAAAAAATAAACCAAAATATAGATAGCTAGGGTTGTGTTAGGTATGATTTAAATAGCGTTCACTATAGTTTTCCCTGTTTTCACATGGAAATGATTAATCGGAGGGAAAATGTAAAACTTCAAAAGAAAGTTTTAGTGGTGTTTCCTCCATTTCTTGAAAAGTGAAATTCATTTAGAGCAGGGAACAACAAAGCTTCAACTGACTGAAGGTCATTTATCTGAGAACTGATCTTCTACATTGCAGATTTTGTGGCTGAGTCTCAGTCTTCAATTTGCTCAGCTGATCAGCAGCATCTAACACAGCAGATCACTTCCTTGACCCTGAGATGAGATGAATAAAAGGATTTCCAGGATTCCTGATTTTCCTATCTTGCTGGCTGTTCTTCATTCAGCTGGTTTTGAAGAAGTCACCATTTTCCAGCCTCTTCACTGTAAAATGTTCCCAGACATTTTCTTTACCTACATTTCTTCCCTGGGTAACTTTAATCAGTTCTATAGCTTCAATATCATAGATATATGATGGCAGTTCCCAAACATATTTCTAGGTCCCTGAACTTCAGACTTCCACCCAACTGTCAGCTTGACATTTCCTTTGTTTATGTAATAGGCTGCTTCTATGAATTGCATTGTCCCTCGAATTCGTACACTGAAGCCTTAACTCCCAACGTGACTGTATTTGAAGACAGAGCCTGTGAGGAGGTGATAAAAGTTAAATGAGGTCATATGGTTGAGGCCCTAATCTGACAAAACTGGTGCCCTTATGTGAAGAAAAGACATCAGAGTTCCTTCCCTCAGTCCCCATGTGAGGACATAGCAAGAAGGTGGCCCTCTTCAAGCCAGGAAGAGAGCAGGATCTGAACCTTGGACTTCCAGCCTCCAGAATTGTGACAAAATAAGTTTCACTCTTCAAGTCATATAGTCTGTGGTATTTCATTATGGCACTCAAGCAGGCTAGTATAGCTACTCATCAATATGTCCAGAACCACTCTTCAAATCTGTACCTTTTGAGGTGGGAGGAAGCCGCTTGGGAGCCTTTGGGAGAGGACAGTGCTGAGAGGTCTGGGGGCTGATCCCACAGATTGGTTCCTTTAGGTTTTTTCAAGGTCTGGGAAAAGGTGCAGCCCAGCAGGGACCCATCGTTTCTGGAAGGATGGTGTGGATCTTGGCCTACGCTCTAGTACAGGATGAAGTAGTACACCACCCGACTTGGCAGTAGCATATCTCCACAGCGCTTTCTCAATAGAGACCATGGTCCCCCACTGGCAGGGGTGCCCAGCGCTGGCCAGCAGCAGGCTGGTACCAGGCTGGGTGCTGCTCAGTCACCCGTATTAAAAAAAAAAAAAATCTGTACCTTTCCTGAGGTACATCATTTTTACAGTTGCTCAGGTCAAAAACCTTGCAGTTTTCCTTTACTCCTCTCACTCTCCTTCCTGAGCTAGTCAGCAAATCGTGTGCTATCTTTAACATACATTCAGAATGGAACCACTGTTCATCACCTTTACCCTTTTCACCCTTATAAAGCCAGTGACTTCTCAACTGGAGCACTGCAGTAGCTGCCCTTGACTTCGTAAAATCCATCTTCAACAATGCAGCTAGTGCAGAGTGACCTTTTAATACTAAATCAGATTGTCATTTCTCTGCTCAAAAATTACCCAGTAGCTCCCTATAATAAAATCCAAAGCTTTTGCAATGACCTACAAGGCTCTATATTAGGTGTTCTCAAAGTCAAACATCTCATCTAGAGGGCAAGATTGTTGCCATGGCCTGCAGAATTTTATGATTCAGCTATTTTGTGTTTGTGCCTTTATAACTGATTTTAACTAGTTCCCATATGATGTCGATGAGCCAGGGGATCCCATTTTGAGAATCAGTTCTCTTCACGCACTATACTGTCTCCTGTCCCCCACCTCTCCTAGCCGTGGTTCTTCTCTAAAATGCCAAACCTGAGCGGGCCCCTAGGTCCACACTGTTCCTTTCTGGTATTCACGTAGGACATTGTCCACTTTCATGATCATTCACTCAATTAGCTTCAGAGAGGTACTCTAGCACCATCCATTCAGAATAGCACAAACTGTCATTCTCTTTTATTTCTCCTTAGGGCGCTCAACACATTTGTTTACTATCCACATTTTTCTGTTACAGAAGGCCAAGACCTTTTCTCTGTCCTGACCCACGGGCTAAAACAACAGTGTCTGGACGGTCATAACAAGTACTCAAAACATGTTTCACTGACTAGAAAGTGTCGAGAAAGCGCCTGCACCGGGAAACAGCCAGCGGATTGCATAGCGGCCAGGCTCAGCTACTCACACGGCGACCGAACGCCCGGCGGCGGAACTTCCTGGGCGGTGCCCGGGAGAGCTTCCGGTGTGAACAGGAAGTCCCTCCGAGAGCTGCCGCCGCGGTAGGCTAGGGGCGGCGGTAGGCTGCAGCGGGCGCAGTCATGGGCAAGAGAGACCGGGCCGACCGCGGTGAGACGTGGCGCTGGGGTGTTTCGGGGTTGCTTGCACCCACCGGCCCCCTCATCCTGTGTGGTTGCTGCTTAGGCCTTCTCAGAGGCGGTCGACCCCAGGGTCGCTCGCGGCCAGCGCATGCTGTCAGGACTGGCCGCTGGGTGGGGGTCGACCCCGACCTCCGGAGAGCCCTGCAACCGGGTTAGGTGGACAGCGTGAGGGAGAGGACTCCCGAGGTGCACAGTGGCTCCGGGCTAGGGGTGGTTGGCGCTGGAGAAGTCCAGTTGCAGCCAGGTCCCCCCGACCTGCGACTAGTCAGTGCGGGGGAGCCCAAGGCTTCTGCAGGACTCACTTCGTGTGTCCTTGTTAATATCTGCAGAGAAGAAGAAGTCCAAGAAGCGGCACTACGAGGATGAGGAAGACGATGAAGACGACGCTCCTGGGAACGACACCCAGGAAGCTGTTCCCTCCGCGGCCGGAAAGCAGGTGGATGAGTCTGGGACCAAAGTGGATGAGTATGGAGCCAAGGACTACAGGCTGCAGATGCCGCTGAAGGACGACCACACCTCTAGACCCCTCTGGGTGGTAAGCACACCCATAGCCAGTGGCCAAAAGTTGGTGGGGCCCAAGCAGAAATGCAGGATCGTGCGCTTCGGAGCCCAGTGAGAGCGAGCTTTCATAGGCACGGACTGAAACAGCCGAGATAGGAATGAGCATGTTTGCGTTCATGTGCTGGCTGGCCTTGGGCTTCCTTCCGCACTAACCCCTGCTTTTACTCATTCTCTCTCCAGTTCTGCCGCGTGATTGGAAATTACTTTCATCCATGGAATAGTGGCATTTATTGTGTAACGTTTTAATTCCTCTTTGAAAAAATTAATAAGACATATTTGCTAGGCAGCTTTTTTGCTCAACTTGAAGTAATTCATGTTCTCCATTCATTGGTCATCTAGCCAGAAAGATAGCCAGTAAGGTTGCTGGCTTTTCCTGTGAAGATTAGTGGGAGGCAGCTACTGACTTTGTCTTCTATTCTCTCTACTGCTTATATCTGATTAAAGTAGTACCAGGCCCTACAGTTGACTGAAGATGTGCTTACAAAAGTATCCCTGGTGTTGGTTTTCTGGGCAGCTTATCCTTTCTAGATAATGATGTGGGAAAGAATCTAATCATCCCATTAATTTCCTTGACTGTTGTGTCCATTTGGTGTTTCTCAGGCTCCTGATGGCCACATCTTTTTAGAAGCCTTCTCTCCAGTTTACAAATATGCTCAAGACTTCCTGGTGGCTATTGCAGAACCGGTGTGCCGACCAACCCATGTGCATGAGTACAAACTAACTGCCTACTCCCTATATGCAGCTGTCAGCGTCGGCCTGCAAACCAGTGACATCACTGAGTATCTCAGGAAGCTCAGCAAGACAGGAGTCCCAGATGGAATCATTCAGTTTATTAAGGCAAGTGGGGGCTAAGGCTGGCTCTTTTGCCCTCCTTCTTAATGTAGTAATGGTAGGGACAAGTGCTGTACATCGTTAGCTTGTGGCAGTCAAGAAAATGCCATTCAGACCCATTGTGGGGAGCAGAATCACCAATCACCCTGGCTGTTGCTCTTCTGGATCCAGCACTGTGTTTTGCTGAGGCTACACTTCCCATGAACTGCTTTTAGCCAGTGGGTACTAACAGAGTGGGTTTACTCATTCAGGCCCATTCTGGCCCGGGTTATTTGGGAATACAGCCCAAAGTGCAGGGTGTTAGAGACTGAATTGTGCCTCTTCCAGAATTCACGTCTTCAGGACCTAACCTGTAATATGATTTTATCTGGAGTAAGGAAATAATTAAAGTTAAATGTGGTTAAAAGGGTAGGGCCAGTAGGATTAGTGTCCTTATAGGAAAGGATACCAGAAGGCTTGTATGCTCTTTCTCTCTGCATTTGTACAAGGAGGAGGTAATGTGAGCCCAGAGTGAAAGGCAGCCCTCTGCAAACCAGGAAGAGAACCTTCACTGGAAAAGAAATTCCTGGCCTCATGGTCCTGGACTTCTAGAAAGAAGTTTCTGTTAGTTATACAACTCGGTCCAGGGTATACTGTAAGGTAACATGAGCAGACTAGTACAGATGACACACTTCACTTAAGTCTGACAGACACGAGACCACTAGTCAACAACTTCCGTTAGGAAAAGTCAAAAAGGACTTCATATGTGGAAGAGGAAAGAGTTCTCTGTGACGAGCACTTGAACATGCTTGGGTTCTGAGAGATGGTGGATACCATTCAGAAGAGATGGACAGTAGCTTTCATTGTCTTCTGCTGATCAATAGGCACTTGGATTCAGACCCCAGGTCTGGAGTGGCAGAAGATGAGTGAGTGCCACAGGCGTCCAGCACAGTAATGAAGCCAATCTCAGAGAAGCTGGTGGGAGCCCTGAAGAGAGTTCTCTTTTCTTGTGATGTGCAGGGGTACCTTGGGAGAAGGACTTGCATCTTGTAAAATGAGTCTGCTTCAGTTCCCTGGCTCTTCTCAGTCTTGGCTGGGAGCTGCCTGCAGGAATGTGGGTGGTGGTTAGTGCAGGGGTGGATTTAGAGGGCAGTAGTGGAGGCAGGCAGCAACTCAAGATCTGAGTTGCAAATTTCGTGGCCACCGCATTTTCTCTGTTCATTCTGTCCTAAAGATTGTTGGGAACTTGGGAGGATTTTCTGCCATTAAGAATCTTACATCTAGTTGAGGAAATAGGAATGTTGGCAAGGAGGCTGAAGGCTTTGGTGTAATTTTTGCAGCACACAGTTCCTGGACACATATTCTGCCAGCTTTGTGTTGGGGCTAGCGCTGGTACAGTGGGATGAATCTCTGGATTAGGATGGGGCCTCTCGAAGTGAAGAATAAAGAGAAAGGGAAAATAACAGAAAGATTTTAGGCAGCATTTTATAGGTTAAGGGATGTGCATCAGAATCAGCCAGACGAGAGGGACGTTTTGTTCTCAAAAAGTAGAAGCTGCACAGAGAGTCAGACGTGACTGAACTGGACTCGGCATGCACACAAAGACACCGAGAGGTGTGCAGTGAACAATTTATCTCCACTTACCACTTTCTGTAGTGTTTTTGTGTTTCATTCCTATCTTTTCTTGACTAGATCAACTACTGATTTAAGCTGTTTTCACTCCCGCACCCCGAATCCTGCATCATGGGGCATGTGGGATCTTAGCTCCCTGACCAGGACTTAAACCCTGGGCCCTCTGTAGCAAGAGCCTCCAGTTCTAACCATTGAACCACCGGAGAATTCCTGCTGTTTTCAATGAAAAAAAAATATTTCTATTGGATTTATTTTACTTGAAGTAGTTTTACCGTTTTTTTTTTTTTCTTCAAAATCATTTTTACACTTTTTAATTTCTGTCCTTCTGTTTCTTTTGGGTTTTTGTGGGTAGTGGTGTTTTTTAACCTGTAGCTTGAGTTAGATACTTAGTTCATTAATTTCTAGTCATCCTTATTAGTAGAAATATTTAGACATATGTATACCTGTGGCTGATTCATGTTGTTGTATGGCAGAAACCAACACAATATTGTAAAACACTTAATTTTTAATTAAAAATAAGTTAAAAATTTAACAAAAGTATTTAAAGCTTAAAAAAAAAATGTAGAAGCTAATGGAAAAAGTTCTGTTTAGACAGATCTACCCCTTTAGGATTGCACATTGGATTTTCCTAAAGTAAAATGAACCCTTCACTTGGTTGATAGGCAGTAAAATGCGTCCAGTAATGACTTGTTCTGAGTGAGCTGCATGTTGCTGATTTTGCCTGTCTGGTGTTGTCACTCCTTGCAGTTGTGTACTGTCAGCTACGGGAAAGTCAAGCTGGTCCTGAAGCACAACAGGTACGGGACTCTGTGACAGGCCCACCAGGGCGTTTTCGCCCTCTGCGTATCAGTGGCAGGAAGGTGACGTTTGTGGACTGTCTGCTCAGCACTAACACCTGCTCCCCAGAGTAAGGGGTGAAGGGAATGAGTGAAGCTCTGTGGCCAAAACCATTCATTCACTGACCACTGTATTCTCCTCGTCATGTGGTTGGGGTTCAGATCCCTGCTAGTTTGTCTTCAAAGTGGGGCTTTGCCAACAACCCTTCTGTGTTATATCCTGACCAGTAGCTCATCACTCAGCTTTGGCAAAGGGATGGGGAAGAGTGAATGTGGAGAGAAGCCGGAGGCCGCTATCCCCAGACCATCTTGTGAATGCTAAATGGGACTCTTCTGCAAATTCTGTCCTGGTCAGTAGGCTTCTGCTTCCCCCCCTTTTTATAGATACTTTGTGGAAAGTTCTCACCCTGACGTCATCCAGCATCTTCTCCAGGATCCTGTGATCCGCGAGTGCCGCCTGAGGAACTCTGAGGGGGAGGCCACAGAGCTCATCACCGAGACCTTCACAAGCAAGTCCGCTGTATGTGGGCTCCTGGGTCACCCTCGGGTGGGACACATTTAGGATTTCAGCTCTCAGGTGCTTTTAGTCCAGCATTGGCCACCTAGTAGTTCTGCAGTTTTCTTGCAACTTTTGACTGTTGCTTGGTAACAGTAGGGTTAAATGTTTTGTACAGGTCCAGATCCTGCCTTTCTCTTTCAGATTGCTAAGAGTGCTGAAGGTAGCGGTGGGCCCTCCACTTCCCGAGTGACAGATCCACAGGGTAAATCTGACATCCCTACAGACCTGTTTGATTTTTATGAGCAAATGGACAAGGATGAGGAGGAAGAAGAAGAGACACAGACAGTATCTTTTGAAGTTAAGCAGGTTAGTGAACATAACCCCTCCTGATTGCTTCTCTAAGCTGATGTCAGAAGCTGGCCTGGCCCCGAATGGACTGTCCATAGTTTGTGTGAGAGGAAGGAACCCCTGTCTGTCTCCACTGTGCTGCAGCATCATGCTTCCTGATGGAGTTATATCTGAGCGTCCCATTCTTCCGGCTGGTG
Source organism: Cervus elaphus (assembly GCF_910594005.1). Taxonomy (NCBI): domain Eukaryota; kingdom Metazoa; phylum Chordata; class Mammalia; order Artiodactyla; family Cervidae; genus Cervus; species Cervus elaphus. The sequence continues at coordinate 9,615,551 of NC_057847.1, forward strand.
GGTCTGTGAGAAATGGTGTCTGCGGGGCATTTTGGTAGCTGATTGGATTTAATTTTGTTCATTACCCTAGTTTGGGGTGCTTTTCTGTGCTTTAACCCAGTTGTTATCAAGCAAGATCTGAAATTGCAAAAGTCTAGGTAAACTTGTTTTTTTATTGTTAGGCATCTTAGGATATGTGTTGCTTCTGAGCACCCTCTGGAGTTAACAAGATTATAAAACCTTCATGCTCACTTTCAGGAAATGATTGAAGAACTCCAGAAACGGTGCATCCACCTGGAATACCCTCTGCTGGCAGAATACGACTTTCGGAATGATTCTGTCAACCCTGATATCAACATTGACTTGAAGCCCACAGCTGTCCTTAGACCTTACCAGGAGAAGAGCTTGCGGAAGATGTTTGGGAATGGGCGCGCACGCTCCGGGGTCATTGTCCTTCCTTGTGGTGAGTGACCGAGTGAAGGAGATGGGTAGGCTGCTCTGTCTGGATGTGTCCTGAGTCGTGTCTGGTCTGGCCTAGGTTCTTGGCCGGAAGTCATAGTAGACTCAGCTGGAGCCCTACCCCAGACTCTGGAAGGTGAACTCTCTCAGGAAGGGGCCTGCACCTTCATTTTTTTTTTTTTTAAGCCCCATGGGTTGCTTTGAAGCACATCCCTGGTTAAGGGAGAGTTGCTTTTTACAGGAACAGCTTGATTTTTAATCTTGATCTTCTAATGGTGGTTGGTGGTGAACTCAGAAGCCCCTGGAGTCTCACCTTCCTGTGTCTTTGCCAGTAGCAATGTTCACACTACCACATTCCTGAGTGCTCAGCCCAGTTTATTGTGTGATCACAGTAGCCGCCGTTCACTCAGTCCCTGCTGAGGTAGTCCATGTGTTGGGTACACTATACCCTAGCAGCACTGCTGTCCCAGGGTCTTGGGCAGGTTGCACCTTAGTTTAGTTTTCCCATCTTTAAAACGGCAGTAGTAGGAGTGTCTCTTACTCATAGTTTGTTTTGACAAATGTTGCTTTTTAAGATTTAAAGCATATATGGCGCTTTAACAGGACCTGGCACTTGTCTCTCAGTTTTCACATTTGTGTGTGAAGTGGGCATGCCTCCTTTTCTGTAAAGAACGAAACAGGTTTGGAGCCGAAAAAATGCCTCAACAGTGTCAGCTGTGTGGATCGTTATGAATAATTTGGGCCAGATTGGTGTGCCGATGAGTCTTTTTGTCTGTCCCTGTCCCTCATTTCAGCCCGGCTTGGGTGGGGTTGCCCTTGGTGTCTTGTAGGTGCTGGGAAGTCCCTGGTGGGTGTGACAGCCGCGTGTACCGTCAGGAAGCGCTGTCTGGTGCTGGGCAACTCGGCCGTGTCCGTGGAGCAGTGGAAAGCCCAGTTCAGGATGTGGTCCACCATCGACGACAGCCAGATCTGCCGCTTCACCTCCGACGCCAAGGACAAGCCCATCGGCTGCTCCATCGCCATCAGCACCTACTCGATGCTGGGCCACACCACCAAAAGGTCCTGGGAGGCCGAGCGGGTGATGGAGTGGCTCCGGACGCAGGAGTGGGGCCTCATGATCCTGGATGAGGTACACACCATCCCAGGTAGGCAGGCTGAGAGCTGGGATGCCTGCTCATCGTGTGGGCAGATTAATTTCCAGTTTTGGGGTTGAGAGAGGGGCTGCTGTGTAATACATCCGCCTTGCTAGAGAGACTTGCTTGGTGAAGCTTTCAGTTAAGTGATGAGTATGTGCGGCGTGGGGGTCAGTGGTGGGTGGGCGTACACACTGACAGTCTCCTTACACTGGCCCAGGGTCGTCATTTAGAAAGGGGTACTTTCTCTTTGTTTATGCACCTCAACTTATCCACTTATCCTTAACCCCTCCCCCCCTTTTTTTTACAGTCCCACAAAAACTATACTAGGAGCACAAAATAGTTCTTGCAATGTTTGTTTTGTTTGAAGACTAAAGTATTAATCCTTATTATGTTATAGAAGTTGTACTTGTTCAAGTATTGCAGGCAGTCCTTTTAATAGCCATATTATAATTTACGAGCCATAAATCCACCCATTGTAAGTATATGATTCAAGATTTTTAGTAATCTTGAATTTAGTAAGGCGTTTGTGCAACCGTCACCATGGTCCAGTTTTAGACCATCTCATACTCAGCGTCACTCTTTTCATCCTTAGCCCCAGGCAATCACTGAATTGTTTTCTGTTTCTGGATGCATGCCCTTCTGGAAATATATTAACAGAATCGTATCATATATATTTTCTTATATCTCACTTCCTTCACTTCACATAACAGTGTATCCACGCTGTGACATGTACTGATGATGTGTTCCCTTTATTACTGAGTAGCAGACCAGGCAAACCTTTCTTGATAAAACAAATCAGCAGTTCTGATCCACTGAGAAGTGGAAATTAGAGATGACTCTGAATTGAACGAAATCAGAGGCATTTTCTCATAGTGTTTTCAAAATATTGTGAAGATGGCCTTTCCATCTTATTGTTTTCTCTGTAACGAGAACTCCTCCAACCCCTCTGGATGTCTGAAGATGTCTGGAGATGTTCACAGCAAGCCAAGCAGGGATGCGGGTCTCTCGGTCAGAAGGAGGCAGTCCTGAGGTGGGGAAGTAGTACCTACATGGTCTGACCACCGTGCGGTTCTGTGGCTGGGGAGGGCATCGAGGGGACGAGCAGTCAAAACTGAGTTCAGAGAGGCCTTGGGGCCAATCTGGTTGGGCCTGAAGATAGACCTTCAGCTTGTATTCTGGGTGAGATGCCTTTTGAGAGATTTGAGCCAAGGGTGACGTGATCTGACTTAACGTTCTAAAAATTTCACCCCGGATGCTGTGCTGGGAGGAGACTGCGGGAAGCAAGGGTAGAGAGCATCTAGATACGCTCGTTTGTGGAATCCCAACACAGGGCTCGGAACCAGAAAGAATGAAGGTACGCTGATTCTGGTTATGCCTTGAAGATGAAGTGCACAGGTTAGATGTGGTTCTGAAAGAGAAATCAAGGATGACTGTCAGATTTTGGCTTGAGCCATCAGAAGAGAGGAGGGGATATTAGGTGGGGAAGGTGCTAGAAGGAGCAGGTTTGGAGAGAGGAGATTGGGAGTAGGCTATAGACATGTTAATTTGATTGCCTTTAGACAGTCAGGCAGTGGCAGAAAATGTTAGAAAACAGGCAAAAGACATGAATAGACTTCACCCAAAAGACACACCTATTAGAGTGGCTATGTATCTATAAAGTACCAAGTACTGACGAGTGCAGAGCATTCTGGAACTGTCACGCATGGCCAGAGGAATTGCAAAATGTACAGTCACCCTGGGGAGGTTTGGCAGTTTATTAGAAAATCACCGTATGAGCCAGCAGTCCCACCATGGGCATCTGTCCTGGAGAAATGAAAACTTAGGTTCACACAAAAACTTGTGCATGTTTATAACAGCCCTAGTTGTCATCTCCAAAAACCTATGAACCGTGGAAATGCCTGTCAGTGAGGGGCTGGATGGACAAGCTGGCACGTCATTTGATAGGATACTCCTCAGCCATGGAAGGGAAGCCCAGAGGCATCGTGCTAAGTGAAGTCAGCCAGTCCCAAGAGGCTGCAGAGTGCGTGATGCCTTCAGTAGAACATTGTTCTAGTGAGAGAGAACAGATCAGTGGTTGCTGGGGCGGGATGGGGGGTGTGACGAGGGAGAGCGTAGAGGAGCTTTCGGGGTTGTGGCCTGCTTGTAACCTGATCGAGGTGGTGGCCAGTCTGCCCCGTGTTAACATTTGTAAAACCACGCTCACTTGCCCACCCTCAGGAAAAGTTCAGTGTGCGGTGTACTAAGTCGTTTAGTCATGTCCGACTCTTTGCGACCCCATGGACTGTAGCCCGCCAGGCTCCTCTATCCATGGAATTCTCCCAGCAAGAATACTGGAGTGGGTTGCCATTTCCTCCTCCGGGGGATCTTCCTGACCCAGGGTTGGAATCTGGGAATCTTAGGCCTGCTGCATTGGCAGGCAGGTTCTTTACCACTAGTGCCACCTGGGAATCAAAAACGAGAAAAGAAAACAAAATCTTACAGAGAAGGTGGGTGTTTGGTCTGATGGATTGGAAATTAATAAAAAGAACCATTTTCTATAAATAACTTTGAAATTGCTTTGTAGCAGTTTAGTTGGAGGCTGTGTTTGAAGCGTTCGTTCTGATCAGCAGGCTTCAGGATGAACAAGTTCCTTGTGTGAGTCGGAGCTCAGTGGCGTTTTAATGTCCTGGATCGTGTTTCCAATTGCCGTTTATGCTCCTCCTGATAGCTCAGCTGTGTGAGGGGAGCACTGGGGCTCCCTGGCTTGGGGCTTCCTCTAAGTCATCTCCTCTGGTTCTCCTCTTCACCCTTCTTTGGAACAGGTCTGAAAGTGGAGTTGAAGCTTTCCCACCGAGTCTTTCTTGACTAGAGCCAGGGTTCTGTGATCCTGTGACCCAGGCGTTAGCCATGTAGTATCCTGGACCAGTGTTAGGTCAAAGCTGTCTTTGGTACTTAGAGCATTTCAGAAGTGATGGTGTGTGTGTGCCAATTGTTTCCCCAGCCAAAATGTTCCGACGGGTGCTCACCATTGTGCAGGCGCACTGCAAACTGGGTTTGACCGCAACCCTCGTCCGGGAAGACGACAAAATCGTCGACTTAAACTTTTTGATTGGGCCGAAGCTCTACGAGGCCAACTGGATGGAGCTGCAGAACAGTGGCTACATCGCCAAGGTCCAGTGTGCGGAGGTAGCTGTCCTCTTTCTCATGGTCCCTGGGGGCAGGGCGCTGGGAGGGCACTGTGTCAGGTCCATTCCTCACAGGCAGATCTGCGGGTCAGGACCTAAGCAGAGGTTCTGCCGCCTTGTGCGGTACCCTCAGCCCTCCTGTGGGGCAGGCAGTCTCCTGCCATCTCACACGTGTGAGGCAGCCGCCTGTCTAGGGGCACACAGGACGTGTCCAATCAGGAGCCTAATCCTGGCCTGCTTGGCTGCTCGTCCTCCCTTCTGGGCGTGAGCACCTCAGGGTGCTCCCGCCCGCTTTCACCCCAGAGGGATCCTTGGTTCCATGCGAACAGCCACCAGCCACCCCCAGTGCCAGAGTCTGTTGGTTTTGATGCCCACAGAAAGTACATGTGACCTTCAACATTCAATTTCCAAGAACACATTTTCCCAGTATTGTTCTGTGATGAATACCTGCACAGATATGTGTTAAAAATACATGTTCAAAAGAATAGCAACAGAAGGCCTTTCTGGCATTTTAAAATGACTGTCACTTAGTGGCTAGAGTAGGGTGGGCTGTGTCCTGAAAGGGCAGAGATGGGCCTCTTGGGTGAAGGTGAGTGTGAGGAAGCTGTGTGGGTGGCCTTGTTGTCGAGAAGCTTCCTCACCCTCTGCGTACATCTTCATAAAGAGCACCCAAGTCATGCACAGCAGTGCTGGAATCTTTGAGATGCCTGTTCCTGTCTAGTCACAGCTCCTCTCCCTCAGCCACTGTCTTGGAGCTTAGGCTTGTCATTTTCTTGCTTTTCTTTCTTATTTTACTTTCTATGTGCAATTCCCTAAACATTTGTTGTTTAGCTTTGCTTTTTAAAAATCTTTGTTTAGTTGCTAAGTTTTATGGGACTCTTTTGTGACCCCATGGACTGTAGCCCGTCAGGCTCCTCTGTTCATGGGATTTTCCAGGCAGGAATACTGGAGTGGGTTGCTGTTTCCTTTTCCAGGGGATCTTCTCGATCCAGGGATCGAACCCACATCTCCTGCATTGGCAGGCAGATTCTTTACCACTGTGCTACCTGGGAAGCCCCTTTAAAATCTTCATGTATATGCAAAAAGAATCAGGCGATATAATATATATATATATAAATGTTCTTGCATGATTTCTGATTTTTGCTTAGTATTCTTATTCCTTGTAATGCATTATTTTTGATGATTCTTATAGCTATAGTTCATTACTTTGAATTCCTCTGTAATATTCCACTGGACAATAGACCACAATTTGATAGCTGATGGAATATTACACAACAGTAAAAATAGTCTTTTCTAATGTTGACAGGGGCCTCCCTGTTGGCTCACTGGTAAAGAATCCGTCTGCCAGTTTAGGAGATGTGGGTTTAATCCCTGGGTGGGAAACATCCCCTGGAGAAGGAAATGGCAACCCACTCCAGCATTCTTGCCTGGGAAATCCCATGGACAGAGGAGCCTGATAGCTACAGTCCATGAGGTCGCAAAGGAATTGGTCAAGACTTAGTGATGTTGACTGACACTGGGGTTGCTAAGTTGCTTTCTTTCACAGCTTTATCAAGGTCTGGTTTATGTTCCATAACATTCACCTGTTGTAAGTAAATGGCGTTGATTTACAATTTTTGTGGTTTTAGTAAGTGCGGAGAGTTGTGCAGCTGTGGCCCCCAGTCCAGTTTTCGAGCATTTCCCCTACCCTCAAGAGTTCCCTTGTGTTACTGGGGTGTCATTGCGAGGCTGACCTGACACCCACAGCTGGCAAGCGTGTGTGCGGCTCTCTGTCCAGAGGCGGGCGGAGCAGGTCCACCACCGCTGTCGATACACTTTAAATCGTTGCTGCTAACATGTAAGAGGATCTTAGTTCAGCATTGGGTCTCAGGTTTTGTTTTGTACTGTGTGTGTTTACAGTAGTTTTGAGATGTAATTCACATGCCATTGGTTTTGTCTTGGTTTGTTTTAAAGCTGACTTGCCAAAGTTTTCAGTTGTGTGGTACTTAAACTTGCATACTGACCCCTGATTCTTACCATTTCACAGGTTTGGTGCCCAATGTCTCCTGAGTTCTACCGGGAGTACGTGGCAATCAAAACCAAGAAACGGATCTTGCTGTACACCATGAATCCCAACAAATTCAGAGCTTGCCAGTTTCTGATCAAGTTTCATGAAAGGAGGAATGACAAGATTATTGTCTTTGCTGACAACGTGTTTGCTCTGAAGGAGTATGCCATTCGACTGAACAAGTAAGAATTGAAACGTTAGAGTTGGCCTCAAAAGCCCGTTTATCTTCCCCATGTGAGAGTGCAGAAGGTGACTTTTTTTCTCGAAGCTCTGAGGAACTTGTTAGTATCTGAAGGTCTAGTTTTATGTTCCCAGGGACCACATGAGACAGAGGAGCAGTGGTCAGAGTCAGAGGTCGGTGTGTATAGAAGAGAGGGCCTGGTCACTGTGAGCCAAGAGAGCAAGTGCTGCTTTGGGGCTGGGCTCCGAAGGTGGGCACTATTTGGCATCTGGAGTTTCAGGTTGAGTGGCACTGTGATTGGAGATGAGATCAGACGATATGGACTAGGGGCCGGGAGGGCAAGGCAGACTGACCCAGCATCCCAGGTATGGCCCAGCATCTAGAAAGAGCTTCTTAGGAAACACCCAGCAGAGTCCTTGTTACAGCCTCACCCAGATACTACTGAAAATTTGAAAATTTCCTGCCAAGGAGAGAGGAAGAGGCCTGTGCTTCTTTACAGTGATACAGGGCTTCAGGTGCTGTGAGTGTCGCAGAAGACAAGGTCCTTGGGCCTGAATTTTTATGTCGGTGCGGAGGGTGGATACAGACAGCTGCTCTTCATCACCTCGGCCACAAGAGATGATTGTATTAGTCTCATGTTACAGATGAGAAAACTGGGACACAGACTGAGTTTCTCAAATTTCTAAAACTGTACCTTATTGTAATGTAGGAAATATTTTGTTTTATCAAAGTAACATAGGCCGTTAAGAAAACTAGCAGTTCCTTGCACCTGTCTTCCTAGTCAAAATTCCTTGTTCCCCAAAGATGGATACTTTCAACTCTTTTCTCTATCTACCTTCATATTTCTAAGTAATAATTTGTATAGCAATTTCTTGATGATTAATTATTGAAATTGCCTATTAATTTCCTACCATGGGAGTGGTGGATTTAGCCTTCTTACATATGTCGTTGCATCCTCTCCCCCCACTCCATCCCCACAATATGTTTGGGACTAAGTTAGTTTCAATGTTACATTTTTACCTTTTTTTTATTAGTTCTATTTTTTTTTAATTTTTTTTTTTATCATAGGATAATTGCTTTACAGAATTTAACTGTTTTCTGTCAAACACTAACATGAATCAGCCATAGGTGTACATAAATCCCCTCCCTTCTGAACCTCCCTCCCATCTCCCGCCCCGTCCCACCCCTCCAGGTTGGTACAGAGCTCCTCTTTGAGTTTCCTGAGCCACACAGCACATTCCCGTTGGCTATCTATTTTACGTATGGTGATGTAAGTTTCCATGTTACTCCTTCCACACATCCCACCCTCTCCTCCCCTCTCCCCACGTCCATAAGTCCATTCTCTATGTGTGTTTCTCCATTGCTGCCCCGTAAATAAATTCTTCAGAACCATTTTTCTAGCTTCCATGTTTGTGTGTTAGAATACGATATTTGTGCTCGCTTCGGCAGCACATATACTAGAATACGATATTTATCTTTCTCTTTCTGACTCACTTCAGTCTAGGTTCATCCACCTCGTCAGAACTGACTCAAATGCGTTCCTTCTTATGGCTGAGTAATATTCCATTGTGTGTATGTACCACAACTTTATCCATTCATGTGTTGATGGATCTTTAGATTGCTTCCATGTTCTAACTGATGTCAATGTTACATTATTTTGACTGTGTAAGTATTGTTCAAGCCAAGGCAGGCAGCGTACTGTGATTACAGTTTTTATTAACATTTTGTTTTTTCCTAGATTTAATAGTTGCCTTGTCATTACTTTTGCTTGGTTTTCTATGTAATTACTAAGTTACAGACTTGGTAATTTTCAGACTCCTCATAAAATTCCCTCTCAGAAGGGTCAGATCTTTCTCTGGTCGGATCCCTTCAAATGCTTCATCTTCCTGTCTTGCTCTGGTCTGCTTGCTCTCTAGGACTTGAGATGCTGCCTGTTACCTTTGGGCATGCCTCTGATAACATCCTGTGAATTCCTTGTACCTCTTCCCTGTGTTGAAGCCCATGTTGCCACATCTCAAGTCTCCTCTTTCTTGGTCACTCATTTTTGTGGAGTGTATCCTTTAGTAGATTTCTGAGAGAAGGTATGTAGAGGAAAATTTCATAAGAATTTGCTTGCAGATGTCATTATTCACTCTCACACTTGGTGAGTAGTTTGATGGGGCCTCAGAATGTCAGGTAAGGCTGTTTTCTCGGCTTCCAGTGCAGCTGCTTGCAAGCCTGCTTGATGCTCTTCTGACTCCTCTCTGTATGTGATCTGTTGTGGTGATCATGGGTTTTCCTTCTCTCAAGAGGGTTTTAGAATCTTTTTTTCATTTTTGGAAGTTTCAAAACAGTGTGACTAGTGTGATCTTTTTTTCTTTCCTTACGATATATGCAGTAGACACTTTTCAATCTGAAAACTCATGTCCTTCAATTCAAAGAAGTTCTGTTTTTTCTTTGTTACTCATCTTCTCTGTTTTTTCTTCTCTTTTTTTTTTTTGAGGGGTGAGAGGGCCGTGCTGTGTGGCATGTGGGATTTTAGTTCCCCAACCAAGGATCAAACCCATGCCCCCTACATTGGAGTCTTAACCACTGAACTGCCAGGGAAGTTCCTTTTCTCTCTTTTTGAATTCCTGCTGGTCAGGTGTTAGATCTTCTCCAGTTCCTCCCCACCCCGCCCTGCCTGTTTTTGGTCGTGCCATGTAGCTTATCCTTGACCAGGGATGGAACCCAGGCTAAGGCAGTGGAAACACTGAGTCCTAACCACTGGACCCCTAGGGAGCTCCCATTTTCTCTTATTTTTTATCCCTTTGTCTACTAACTCTGTTGAAGCTTTTGTTAATTTCCAAGAGTTCTTTATTGTCCACTGTTCTTGTTTTTTTGAGTAAGTATGGTGTCTTCTCTGTGGCTATTAAAGCTTTTGAAGCTTTCTTCTATTCCCCACACCATCTCTCTTTCCTTCAAGTGTCTTGTTTCAGCTCTGTCTTTCGAGCCCATCTTGTGATTTTTGGTGATCTTTGGCTCTGTTTTCTTATTTAAGGGTGAGTCACTAAAAAGCTGGTTGACCTTTCTGTACAGCTTGGTGGATTTGCCAGCCTCTGGACCTCTCCATGATCAGGCATGGGCCTGGCCAGGTTGTCAAGAAGTTGCCAGATGTCAGTATCTCAGGGTCCTTTGTTTTGGGCTGGAAAGTTTCTCCAGAGAGAAATCTTACCGTTTCCTAGATACCAGCCTGTGGCCAGGAAGGGAATGGGGAATCCCTGTCTTTCTTCAGTTTTACTCTTGCTTTACCCTCAGCTCTGCCTGAAGGCAAAGGGTCTCCCTGAGTGTGTTCAGAATCTAGAAAGTACATCTCCAGTTTCCTGCCGGGTAGGCAGAGGCCTGCTTGGCAGCGGGAGTTGGGATCTGACACTGTTCCTTACACATGTAGTCTGTCAGTCTTCCCATCTGTAATCCCACCCTAACGCCTACTTTCTGAGGCAACTGGTGATTCGATCTTGAGCCCTTTTGTGTTCTGTAAGACTGGCTTGTTCTATGTCAGCCCGCCTTTTCTGCCGGCCTGGGCTTCTGCTTTCTGTGTTCTACCCTTTTGCTCTACTATCTCTTAGAGTTACCACCACCTACCTCAGGATTCTTAGATCTAGTAGGTATTCAACAAATGTTAGGTCCTTTTCCTGGAGGATGGTCACCCTTCTGTTTCATTTCCTATATGAGGGAACCTTCCCCATGGCTCAGACAGTAAAGAATCTGCCTGTAATGCAGGAGACCCAGGTTTGATTCCTGGGTCGGGAAGATCCCCTGGAGAAGGGAATGGCTACCTACTCCAGTATTCTTGCCTGGAGAATCCCATGAACAGAGAAGCCTGGCAGGCCACAGTCCATGGGGTCGCAAAGAGCTGGACACGACTGAGCGACTGACACTTTGACTCAGAGACTGAGGGCTTGCCACTATATGAGTTGTTTTTTCTGATGATGATCAAGGAGAAAAAGAGCCACCTAAAAACCTAGATATCAAGAGACAGACTGTTCTGAAGAGTGCAGATTCCCACCCTTTTTCATAGCATGAACACCCAGAAAATAATAGATTTGTAGGGTTCTCCAAACACTCTGGTAAGCCATGCTTGCAGGATTGGGGACGCATCCAGCTGTCCCAGGCCTTGCCCAGCTTCCCCACAGGCCAGGGGGCTGCTCTCTCGGTATACCTGTTACCAGTTTATAGCACAGTGTTAGGAAGTGTGTGTGAAATACCAAAAGCAGTGCTTCCTAGGCCTTCCAGGGAGCTGGTGGGCCTGAATGGTGGGACAGCCACTTGAGTTCAGCGTCCTCTGGCTCCCAACCTCAGGTGTAAGTTGGGAACATGCAGCCCACCTTGTACAGATCTGAGGAATACTGGCAGGTATGGATTTTCCCCAAAACACGGAGCCCACCTCTGTTTGGTGTGGGCGGGCCCTGCGTACTCGCTTGCTGTCCTCATTGTCCTTGTCATTGCCATCATCGCTCTGACTGTCATTACTGCCCCTGTGGAAGCTACAAAAACCACGTCATTATAGGAAAAGTAGAGGAATGGCACTGCCAGATGCCAAGAGGTGATAACCAGCGAGGTTGTCAGAAAGGGTTGTGCCCTGTGGTAGCTGGAAACTAGTGAGAAGTGCTTTGAACGTAGCATTACAGGGAGTCATGGGAAGTTCTGGGAGGGGTTCTGTTCTCCTTTCTTGGAGAATGCGTTTCATTTGGAAATGGTTCCTTCTAGGTTTTTGTTTGCAAATAGCAGTGTTTTCTTTTTTTCCTGCTGTGCTTCATGGAATCCAGGGGATTCTCCTTGTATAGACACTAAGTTTAGAGTGAGAGATGCGGGAGGAGGAAGGAGCACAGTCCAAAACCAAAAGAATAAAGGGAGAATCCTGAAGAGAATGGTGACCTGCACGTTGGCTCAGAGGGGAAGGGGTGGCGGCAGTGGGGGCATGTTTTTCATGGGTCTCTTCCTGATTTTCTTCCATGACAGAGGTCTTCCTGGGAGGGGGAAATCTTGCGAGAGCTCCCTTTCCCTCCGACATGCTTTCAGGATAGCCAAGGAGCAAGGAGTGCTTCTGTGGTCTTCCCAACATAGATTTGTTCTTCTCTAGACCCTATATCTATGGTCCTACGTCCCAGGGAGAAAGGATGCAGATTCTCCAGAATTTCAAGCATAACCCCAAAATCAACACCATCTTCATATCCAAGGTCAGTGTGGCATGCGGCAACCCCGGGGCCTGGGGGCAGCTGGGTGATCTCTGGGCAGTACATTGGGGTTTGTTGAAGGAACATCACACATCCGTTTTCATTCCCGTGTATTCAGTGTCTAGGGACATGGGAATGTTGTTTGGCAGGAAGTAGAAGCAGCAGATGTAGAGTTTTAGTGTATATAGTCTACATTCCTAATTCAAGGAGTATGCACTCTAACAAGTCCTTTTGTATGACTTAAGCTTTTTCTACCTCTTTTTGGGATACAGGAATTTTAAGTTGTATTTTTTTCGTATAAAGGGGAAAGTTCACTAAATACTCTGACAAAGGGAGGTGTGGATGAGGTTCTCTTTGTGGGGTTGGAGATTCCTGGGGGTCGTGGGCAACCTTTGTCCTAGCTTCTGTGTGCCTTGGGGGTGAGTGGTGAATGTAAGCACGGTACAAGGTCATGTAGGCCCAGCTTGGTGATGGTTTTAATTTGTAGTTAGAAGTGGTAGCCTGACAGTTTAGAATAGTCGTTTAGACCAGAGAAGCCCCCTCCTTTAAAGCGCCTTCCCTATAGAGAACTCAAGGTCTTTGTTTTTGATAAGCACAAGTTACTCGGCATTTCCCTGAAGCATTGGGTCTACAGTGGTGGGGAGCCTTGGCATTCTCCTGCTAAATGCCTTGGAAAGGTTGAGGGTGTCAGGCAGTAGGAGGAAGACACACTGCTGCCGACCATAGCCAGGATCTTTCCCCTTTAGAAACCCTGCTGAGTGGAAGGGAGGAGGAAATTTCATGTCAGCCAACTTGGTGATCCAACCAGTCCATCCTAAAGGAGATCAGTCCTGGGTGTTCATTGGAAGGACTGTTGTTGAAGCTGAAGCTCCAATACTTTGGCCACCTGATATGAAGAGCTGACTCATTTGAAAAGGCCCTGATGCTGGGAAAGATTGAGGGCAGGAGGAGAAGGGGACGATAGAGGATGAGATGGTTGGATGGCATCACCAACACAATGGACATGGGTTTGGGTGGACTCCGGGAGTTGGTGACGGACAGCGAGGCCTGCCTGCTGCCATTCATGGGGTCACAAAGAGTCGGACATGCCTGAGCAACTGAACTGACTGAACTGACTTAGATTAGAATGACCCAGAGCCCCAAAGAAATGAGATTTACCTATAAAGTGATCATAGATGAATCAGTAAGTACCAAGCTTTGATTTCTGTGTCTGGAGACCTTGATGGTTGGACGTTCCTCGGTCCCCCAAGCTAGGGCAGCTACCCTGAGCCAGAATCCAGCCCACTGCAGGCAGGGGCCCCTACCAGGTCACGTGTCCAGCTTGTGCTGTTGGCCTCAGTGCCCTCGAGTTCAGATTGTGGATGGTTTTGTGCAGACCTAGTTCTGTTGCAAAAAATGAAAAGCATCACTCAGAGTGTTGATCGGGCCCTCTTGTCTCTGGGCCTTAGCAGCTCGCACTAGGATTGCTGCTGAGACAGATGGTTAGGACCTGGGTCCTGACAGCTTCTGTAAGACACCTTTCAGGAAGCACACTAGGTCCTAGAGACCTGCTTGCGTCTGAGGGCCCCTGGTATAGACTGAGATGATAGTGATTGTTTTATCTAAATTATCTACAGAGCTTATTTAAATTTGAGGCTAGTTGAATTTTTTTTCCTCTTTGTCTCACATATAAAAACCTTCCCAAGCTCACAGCTGTCTCATTTCTGCAGGTGGGTGACACATCATTCGATTTGCCAGAAGCAAATGTTCTCATTCAGATTTCCTCTCATGGCGGCTCCCGGCGGCAGGAGGCCCAGAGGCTAGGGCGAGTGCTCCGAGCAAAAAAAGGTACCTTCTCCAGGGCTCTCTTCCACCGACTTCTGTGCCGTGCCTGTGTGTTCGTGAGGATGAGCTTGTGCTCCTGGGTTAGGCAGACTCTAAAGGGGGCGGGGTGTAGGGGTTCCAAAGCAAGGAGCAGGGTCTCCTTGGCATTGTTATTTCTGAGGTGTTGGGAGTGAGTATCTGGATGTTTTCCATGGCAGCTGTCTGCGACTCATGGTCTGAGCTGAGCGCTTATGTTCGTGGAAAAGGGAGCTGGGGGGCAGTGCTGAATTGTGTGGTTGTGGGTGGAGAAAGCAGCACTTTGGCTGCTAGGGGATGGCCACGAGGGGATGTATGGAGCTGGAAGGTGTCCTCCGAACCCTCGAGTTTAAGAGCATGGGGAGAGCTTGGCAGGAGCAGCCACAGGGTGGCTACCTTGCTCATAACCTGTGAAGAATGGTCCCCTGAGTGGCAGCTAATAGAAGCTCAGCAAATGAGGAAGCAAGAGGCATGGAGTTTCTGCTTGGTAATTGCAGTAAAGAGGCCTAGACCCCCATCATGGGCAGAGTAGAGACCAATATTGCTGTCTTCCTCCAGCATCCTCCTAAGGCCACATAGATCCTACAAGAATGACACAGGCCTTGTCCTCAAGGGAGTCACACTCATCTCAGGAAGAGCTTGGACTGTTAGGATTTTTGAAAATGATAAGATTGATGAGCATGTGTTAACATTATACTGCATTTGAGTATATTTAGGAGGCAGCTAATTGATTGTGACTAAAATGGAGACAGGGCAAGTTGTAGGAATAGCAAACGTGGACTTGGGCACCAGACCAACTGTGTGACCTTGGATAAGTAATTTGACCCTCTCAGCAAAGCAAATTGGTTTCTCATCCAAAGCAGGATTGACTCTGAATCTTTCAGGGCTATTATGAGGAATTCTACATTACAGAATACAGTGGTGGTTGTTGTTTAGTTACTGAGTTGTGTCTGACTCTTTTGTGACCCCATGTACTATAGCCCTCCAGGCTCCTCTGTCTGTGGGATTTTCCAGGCAAGAATACTGGAGTGGATTGCCATTTCCTTCTCCAGGGGATCTTCCTGACCCAAGGATCGAACCAGTCTCCTATATTGCTGGTGGATTCTTTACTGCTGAGCCACCAGGGAGGCCCCCAGAATATAGTAGACTCTTGGATAAGTCTGACTCATATATGTGAAAATGACTCTTTAACTTACTCGTTACTCTTCATCACACACAAACAAATCTAATTTGAACAGCTCTTTGATTTTGTTTGTTAAAGTACTGTTTGACTCATTTTACAAAGCTAGTATTACCCTGATAACAAAACTAGAAAAGTTCATTATAGAAAAGGACAGGCCAAATAGCCTATGAATACAGATGTAAAAATCCTCAAAAAAATACTAGCAAATGAAATTCAGCCCCACATTAAAAGGATCGTTCGCCATGATCAAGTGGGATTTATCCCTGGGATGCAAACATACACAACATACACAAATCAATAAATGTGATACCTCACACTGTAGAATTAAGGGGAAAAATTCATATGATCATTTCAGTAGATGGAGAAGAAGCTTTTGAAAAAAGTCAGCATCTGTGTGTAATAAAAACTCTTAACAGATTAGATGTAGGAGGAACGGGTGTGCACGCTCAGTCTCTCGGTCCTGTCCGACTCCCGGGGCCCCGCCAGGCTGCAGTCCACCAGGCTCCTCTGTTGGTGGAATTCTCCAGGCAAGAACACTGGAGTGGTTGCCATTTCCTCCTCCAGAGGGTCTTCCCGACCCAGGGATCAAACCCATGTCTCCTGTGTCTACTGCATTGACAGGTGGATTCTTTACCACTGAGCCAGCTGGGAATCCCATAGGAGGAAAGTACCTCAGCATGATAAAGGCTACATATGATAGGCCCACAGCTGACATCACTCTTCACAATGAAAAGTTTGAAAGGTTTTCCTCTGAGATCAGGAGGAAGACAAGGACACCCACTGTCATCTGTTCATTATACTGGAAGTCTTAACCAAAGCAGTTAGGTATGAAAAAGATATAAAAGGCATCAGAATTGAAGAAGAAGTAGTAAAATTTTCTCTATTTGCATGTGACATGATTTTATAGGTAGAAAACCCTAAACACTTTACCAGAAGACTGTTAGATATATTCAGCAAATTCAGTAAAGTTACTGGATACAAAGTTAACATTCAAAAATCAGTAGCATTTCTGTACACTAATGACAAATTGTCTAAAGGGAAAAAATAAAATTATTCCATTTACAAGAGCATCGAAAACAACAAAATATTTAGAAGTAAATGTAACCTAGGAGGTGAAAGAGCTGCAAGACACTGAAGAAAGAAATGGAAGAAAATACAAATGAACAGAAAGTATCCTTTGTTCCTGGATTGGAAGAATTAATGTTGTTAGATCTGTATTACCCAAAGCCATCTTTAGATTGAGTGCAATCCCTATTAAGTCTTCACTGGCATTTTTAAAGAAGTAAAAATAATAGTCCTAAAATTTATATGGTACCACAGAAGACCCTAAAGAGCCAGAGTAGTTCTGAGAATGAGCAAAGCAAGAGGCATCACACTTCTGATTTTAAGTTATTTAATAAAGCTTTGGCTATCCAAAGAGTATGTTACTGGTATAAAAAGAGATTATAGACCAGTGGAACAGAATCCAAAGCCCAGAAATGAACCCATGCAAGAGAGCTGAGACTATCCAGTGGAGTGAAAGACAGTGTCTTTAATAAATGGTGTTGGGAAAATTGGATATCCACATATAAAGAATGAAACTCAACCCCTATCTTTCACCACTAGCAAAAATCCTCTCAAGATGAATTAAAGACTTAAGTGCAAGACTGGAAACCATGAAACTCCTAAAGGAAAACAGGAAAAAGATGCTCCCTTGACGTGAATCTTGGCAATGTTTTTTTGACTGCCAAGTCAATAGTTGTCTACATGAAACTAAAAAGCATCTTCACAGCAAAAGAAATAGTCAACAAAATGAAAAGGCAGGGACTTCCTGGTGGTCCAGTGGTTAAGACTCTGCCTTCCAATCAGGGGCTGTGAATTTGATCCCTGCTCGGGACTAAGGTCCTATATGCTGTAGGACAACTAAACCCATGTGCCACAACGGAAAGATCGAGCATGCCACAGTGAAGACCCTGCATGTCTCAACTAAGACCTGATGCAGCCAAGTAAATATTTTTTAAAAAATAATGAAAAAGCAATGTATGGAATGGGAGAAAATATGTGCAAATCGTGTATCTAATAAGGAGTTAATATCCAGTATATAAAGGCTTCATACAACCCAATAGCAAAAAGACCCAAATAATTCAATTAAAACCTGGGCAAAAGACCTGAATAGACAGTTTTCCAAAGAAGATATACAAATATCCAGCAGGTATATGAAAAGGTGCTTATCATCACTAATTATTAGGGAAGTGCAAATCAACACCATGAGATCACTTCACACCTGTTAGAATGTTATCAAAAAGTCAGTAGTTAACATTTGTTAATTGCCAAGGATGTAGAGGAATGGGAACCATTGTGCGCTGTTGGGAATGTAAATTGGTACAGCCGTTGTGGAAAACAGTATGACTGTCCCTTAAACAATTAAAGATAGAGTTGCCATATAATTCAGCAATTCCACTTCTGGATATATATCTGACAGAAATGAAGTCACTATGCCAAAGAGATATTTGTACCACCATGTTCATGTCAGCATTATTTTCAATAACCAAGACATGGTCCCGGTCTGAGTGTTCATCCGCAGATGGATGGATGAAGAAAATGTGGTGTGCATGCACGTATGTGTCCATATATTGGGCTGGACAAAAAGTTTGTTCAGATTTGTCCATAAGATGTTACAGAAAAACTGGAATGAACTTTTTGGCCAACCCAATATAATAATCAGCCATAAAAAAGAAGGAAATCCTGCCATCTGTGACAGCATGGACGGACCTGGAGAATGTTAAGCTAGTTGGAATAAGTCAGACAGGAAGAGAAATACTGTGTGATTTCACTTATATGTGGAGTTTGCAAAAAAACAAACTTAGAGAAAAAGGTATCAAATTTGTGATCACCAGAGAATGGGGATTTGGGAGTGGGGGATTTGAATGAATGTATTCAAAAGATACGGACTTTCAGCTGTCAGGTAAATACGAACTGGAGATGTGAAGTGCAACATGACGGCTATAGTTTCCACTGCTGTATGTTATACTTGAAGTTGTTCAAGGGTACATTCTCAAAGTTCTCATCACAAGGAAAAAGCCTTTTTTTTTCTTTTCTTTTTGTATGTGTGTTACTGTGAAATGACGGATGTGAACTAAAGTTATTGAGGTAGTCATTTCACCATATATGTAAGTCATATCATTACGTGTATATAGCACTATGTCAATTTTATCTCAATAAGACAAAATAAAATATTTGTTATAAGATAATTAGCCCTTTTCTTTGCATCTCTGCGCTCTTGGAAGACAAAGAAACAATTGAATTCAGAGGCAGTACACAAATAATTAACTTACACTGAACTGTGAAGCAAAAATATTCAGATTTTCCTGCAGGACCAGATTTTTAGGTTACCTTGTTTCTGTGATAATTCTGTTAGTATCTTTTCTCTGAGCCTTTTATTTTTTTAGTAGTTTCAGCTTAATATTTTCAGAAGGGTTATCCATATTGCAGCACCTATTAGTACCTCATTCTTGCTTATTGCTGAGTAATATTCTGTTGTATGAACTTTTAAAATCCATTTATGGACATTTGGGGAGAAGGCAATGGCACCCCACTCCAGTACTCTTGCCTGGAAAATCCCATGGACGGAGGAGCCTGGGGGGCTGCAGTCCTTGGGGTCATGAAGAGTCGGACACGACTGAGCCACTTCACGTTCACATTTCACTTTAACGCATTGGAGAAGGAAATGGCAGCCCATTTCAGTGTTCTTGCCTGGAGAATCCTAGGGATGGGGGAGGCTGGTGGGCTGCCGTCTATGGGGTGGCACAGAGTCGGACACGACTGAAGTGACTTAGCAGCATGGGCATTTGGATTATTTCTACTTTTTGGCACTTAGAATAGTGCTGTGTTATGAAATTCATGTGCAAGTTTTGTATGGACATAAGTTTTTAATTCTCCTGGGTGTATCTTGGAGTGGGATTGTTGGTCATGTAGTAACTGTGTGTTTAACACTTTAGTAAACTGCCAGGCTCTTACCCAAGTGGCTGCAGCATTCCACGTTCTCACCAGCAGTTTGTGAGGATTGCAGTTTCTCCACAGTCCTGACCACAGCTGTACTCACCCTTTTTATCCTCGCTATTCTGTGGTATTCGGTAGTATTTTGTCATGGTTCTGACTTGCATTTCCCTGACGACTAAGATAGTGAGCTTTTTCCATGTGCTCATGGACACATGAATCTTCTTTGTATATCTGCTTTGGGGAGATGTCTGTTCAGATCTTTTTTCCTGTATGTAACTGATTTGTCTTTTCATTATTGAGTTGTAATAGTTTTTTTAGGCCTTAGGTGCAAACCCCTTATCAGATGTATGCTTTGTAAATGTTTTTCCTAATTCTATGAGTTGTTTTCTCACTTTTTTAATGGTGGCCTTTGAAGCACCAAAGTTTTTAATTTTGTTGAAGTCCTTGTGCAAAGTCAGGGCAGTGACCCCTCTGACTACAGTGCTCTCCCACTGCAGGACTTACTTTTTTTTTTTTGCCATTTTATTTTTTTTTAATTAACTATTTTTTAATTGAAGGATAATTGCTTTACAGAGCTTTGTTGTTTTCTGTCAGACATCAACAAGAATCAGCCATAGATACCCTCTTGAGCCGTGGACCCTTAGTTCCTGGCATTCTAAGGGCTCATGTCATCCTTTTTCATGCCCTCCCCCCAGGGATGGTTGCAGAGGAGTACAATGCCTTCTTCTACTCGCTGGTCTCCCAGGACACGCAGGAAATGGCTTACTCAACCAAGCGGCAGAGGTTCTTGGTAGATCAAGGTTACAGCTTCAAGGTATGTATCCATTTTGGTCTCTGGTCAGAGTCGGACCGAGGCTTTTTTCTACCCAGTCCTCCATGAGAAGTGGAGGCCACTGTCAGCACAAGCGTGGGACAGGCCTCCGGCAGGCACAGAATATTAGGGGACTGGGGGCCCCACCTCAGACTCCTCTTCTGCTTGCATGAACTATGGGGAGCTTTGAAGGAAAAACCTTGTGCAGACTCTTCTCCTGCTTCCAACCTCTCAGGGAACGGAGCCTTTAAAGCAGGCAACATGTGGAGTCTCAGCTTGTTAACTTTTTATAGTCATCTTGCCAAAAAAAAAAAATCCCATTAGATGTTGGTGGGGAAAATGCGCTAACCTAGTAGAACCTGAGATGCCAAGGAACTGTGGCCACCACTGTGTTAGTGTGAGCCCCTTGGGTTTACTTTCTCAGGGGTTCCCTTCAGGAGCCATCCATGTACTATATAAATCTGGTGTTCTAATAACTTGGGAAACTCTGAAGCTTTGGCTGACTTTCATTGGTGAAAGCATTTGCTTTCCTTCCTCTTGACACAGATAGTAAATTTATACCAGGATTTAGTATCCCAAAGGGGTTTTGTTGTTGTTGTTGTTTTTGTGGAGGGTCCCCTGTGCAAGCAGGGGACTGAAAGGACATCTTAGAACATACAGGTTCCCAGGTTCCTGACTTGTGGAAGACTGTAGGCTGCCTCTCCAGCTACTTTAAACTGTATCTTTTTCAAATTATTTTAGGGTAGAACTAATCAGGGAACTAACAGAGTTCCCTTTATCACCTTAGACAAGAGGACAGGGTTGTCCGACCCTCCTCTTTCAGTCAGAGGCAGTGACGCTTTTCAGACTTAGGCTGAATTCTAGTTCAGGACACTTGGCACAGTTTTTTGAAGGATTTTCACTGCAGCCTTTTTGTCTGTCTGTGTAATATTTGGGGTGATAACAGCATTCATACCTTCTGATTCCCAGGAGAGTCATAAGGGTAAGAGAAGCACTGAATCAGGAAGTGCTCTGGGTTCTTTGACAGGTGAGCTGGACAAAGTGCTGAGCACGTGGTGGTCTGTGTTGGCTGGAGCCGCCTTTGCGTGCCTCACCTTCAGATCTGCCCTCTGAGAACAGCTGGGTTAGGGTTCCCAGAGTCATGACCCTGGGGAGGAGGCCAGGGCAGAAGTGTCCCACATCTGTACTCCAGATCTGTGGCCACCTGGAGGGCTCAGCCAGGTCCTTCCTTGTAGGAATTTTCTTTTAAAATTATGCGAAAATTAGAGAGGCGGGAGCAGAAAAGAAGTTCCCTTCATGTAATCAGTCCTCGCTTTCTGCAGGGATAGGTAGGCCTTGTAGTGAGTTGCCCCCAGGGAAGTGAAAACCAAATCTCCACCCTGCTGCTGTCCTTCTCTTTTAGAGAAAATACCCAGTCTTTGGTACATGCCCCTCCCGCTGGGAGCCCCGGGTGCCAGGCCTGGGGGTTGAGCACGTTCTTGAAGGGTGACAGGCTGTCCCCTCCAGTTCCTGGTCCCTCCCTTTACCTGGGGCGAGACGGGGAAGCTACGAGAATGGCTGCTTGGAGGTGGCCAGGATCCCGGAGACCTTCTGTAAGTGGTCATGTAGGTGCCATGTGTTGGGAGCAGATGCCCTAGAATTTGCTGAACCTTTCCTGCCTTGCAGGCCTTGGCTAAGCTCCTTACTGAGGCGGCTCCTGAGGCTGGCTCTGCACTGCCAGAGAGGAGCGCTCTGTTACTAGGCAGCTTCTCTGCTGGGCCTGAGCAGGGAGGCGACCAGACCAGATGAGCCCAGGAGAAGGTGGGATCAGGCCAAGGGAGAGGAAACCAGAGGGTTCCTCTCTACAGGTGATCACCAAGCTTGCTGGCATGGAAGAGGAAGACTTGGCATTTTCAACGAAAGAGGAGCAACAGCAGCTCCTACAGAAGGTCCTGGCGGCCACTGACCTGGATGCTGAGGAGGAGGTGGTGGCAGGAGAATTTGGCTCCAAATCCAGCCAGGTGAGTGAGTAGGTGAGGCTCCAGATGTCAGTTCTCCTGAAGGACAGAGTCTTAGACACACATACAGCTTCACAGTTCTGTGTGTGTATGTGGTTTTTTTTAAAACTTGGAATGCATGGGAAATTGTAGAGAAGGAAATAATAGAAGTCATCCCTGTTAGCCTATGTGTGTCTTACTTTACGTGTCTGAGCCCATGGTGAGTGTAGCTGTCTCCTGCTGTGCTCACGTAATAGTCTGGCATAAGTGTTTGTTAGGATTTGGATGTTGGAGTCCCGGCTTTCACTAGGGTGGTTGTGGGAAGGAGTGTGACGGACCTGGGGCTGCCCCTCTTGGCCTTGGGCGAGCCACCTCACCCCAGCTTCCTCCTCAGTAAGAACACAGCCTTCCGGCCTGTAAGACATGTCTGAGAAAGAACTCATATTGTAGTTTCAATACATATTTTGAAAAATTTAGAGTTCTCTGCAAGTGTTCAACTTTTCAATTATTCTGCACATACTTATCGAATGCCTGTTGTTGTGCCAGGCAAATATCATATGGTATAACTAATGAAAGTGTCACGATGAGGAATTCGTATCTGGCCCTTCCAAGGAGGGAAGTACTGTTTAACCAGGTGCATTTGAAACTTAAGTGGGTGATAGAGCTGAAAGGTGAGTGATAGTGGAACAAGGGAAGAAGGAAGCTGTGTCACCTGGAGGGGTGCTGTGTGCCCTGCAGCCTGAGACCTTCCTGTCCCCACAGCCAGCGGTCGGGGGCTGGATCTTCTCCAGGGCACCCTCCTTGGGTGCCCAGAGAAGCTTCCCGTTTCTGTCTGAAGGTGGTGTCAAGTCAGTTCCGCTTCACAGTGGGTCACCTAAGGTCGGGCTGCGGGAGGCACGGCTTCAGCGCCTGTCTGCGTCCTTTGCTTGTAATCCGGTGCGAGTTGTGTGCCAAGCACTGGGTCAGACCCTTGTCGTGTGTGATTCCTGTTCACACCACATAAGTCAAGCAGCTGTGGTTATCCCCATTTTACACGTGAGTTCATTGAGTTACAGACATTCAGTATTTGCCCAAGGCCACTCAGTGAGACATAGAACCAAGATTCAGGCCTGGGGCTTTCTGAGTTTCTGCTTGATTCAAAGCCTTATGGGAGGGTCTCAGGAGATTTGAAGGACTCCTGCCCTCACTGTTAAAATTCTGTTTAGAAATTGCCATTAAGAGAGGCAGTGTGGTATTACGGTTAGGTACAGGGAATCTGAAGCCTGGGTTCACGTCCCATCTCTAAAGAGCTGTGTGCTCTTGGACGAGTAACCTCCTTTCTCTGTGTTTGTTTCCGCTTCTGTAAAATGGGCATTAGGATGATTGTGAGGATTCGGTAAGTTAAGACATGTAACAAATAAGTATAAGCTGCTTAGAGTAATACCCGAGACATACTAAGTAGTCAGTAAATGTTTATTTTAAAAATAATAAAATCTATGAAACTTAAACATTTATAAAGCTTACTATGACTATAAATGTAGAAGGGAGGGTGTTTCACCTTGGAAACTAACAGTGGGCTGGCTCCCCCGCAGGTGTCCCGGCGCTTTGGCACGATGAGCTCCATGTCTGGGGCCGACGACACGGTGTACATGGAGTACCACTCATCCCGGAGTAAGACTTCCACTAAGCACGTGCACCCACTTTTCAAGCGCTTCAGGAAGTGACGCCCAGAGGGTCATGTAGCTGAAGACTGGATGCCCAGCACCAACACTGGAAAAGGATTTTAAACGTAGCATTTTCTTTCTACATCCATGTTCTTTCCAATAGCATTGGCCAAGCCAATCTAGATTGGAGTATCTGTTAACTGCATTGAAGAAAATGCATCAAGAGATTGATTCTGTCTTCCTGGGTCATCCAGGGTTTAAAAGTGGGAATAGGGAGACTATATTTTTTGGGTTTTTTTTCAGACCACTTTTCAGAATTTTGGGGGAGTGTTCATTCTTGTATATAAAAAGTTTGTAATATTTAGGTGTATTTATCTTAATGTTCTCCTGAATAAACAGAAGTGGGATGTTTAACCACCCTTCATTATAGATGTTCTTATGAAGCCTTGCCATCAGTTATGTCTAGATGATGAACCTCCAGTACGGCTTCAGTTGGTGTCAGGCCCAGAGGAGTAAGATGGGGCCCATCTGCAGGGAACGCTGGAGAGATGAGAAGAGACTTGCCAGTTAGTGTACTGTGTTGCCGGGGAGGCCCTGTGAGTCTGGGGAGGGTGGTCCGGAGCGAGTGAGGATCTTGAGCAGTTTGCAGTGCTGCCTGGCCCCTGGTCTGCTCACGTGTGTTCCACGGGAGGTACCCGCAGCTGTAGACCCTCTAGGTCACCTGAAGGCCATCACCTCCTTTGGGTCACCTGAAGGCCATCACCTCCTTTGGGTCACCTGAAGGCCATCACAGTGCACACAGATCCTGGTGGTTGATCTTCTCTGAGAGAATGATCTCTTATTTCTCCCTCAGGATACATTGTTGATGTTGCTGGAAGGCTGGATTCCTCTTCCAATAGCACTTTAGTACCCTTGGATCTTTTTTTTTTTAATTAATTAATTTAATTGGAAGATAATTAGATAATTCCTTTATAATATTGTGATGGTTTTTGCCATACGTCAACAAGACCCTTAGATCTTTAATGGCTGGTTCCTTTATTCTGAAAAATGTCTCTGGGCTTTTTTCCTCTTATTCCTAGTATGAAAGAAAAGGTATTCTTTCATACCATAGAAGACAGACAGGCATGCACAGGTCCTGAAGAGTGTGTTGCAGTGTTTTGAGGAGGCTCATTCTATATGACTGAGGCTTCCCAAGAGTCCTGCCTACCTCTTGCCGCTCAGCAGCAGCATTTCCATTTGTCAGTGCCCTCTTGGGGAGAAGGCCACATTCATTTCGTCAAGAGTGCTTTTAAGCAAGAGCCAGTTTCCCTGAATTCCACTTGTCTGAGCTGCCCTTTCAGGACAAACACACTGTTACAGTCTGGCCGGCAGTTGGTGACCCACAGAGAGCCAGCTGCTTTGTCCGTTCAAACCCTGCAGATGGCCCTGAGCAGCCAGACCTTCAGGACCCGTGAGCCAGACCTGTGATCAAGCACATCTGTGCAGAGGCCGCAGACCAGCCCGTCACTCGCACGGTGGGTGGCTCCCAGCTGTCTCAGGCTGGACTTTAACCAGTATTATTTCCAGATTCTCATATCCTGTCACACCTTTATGCTTGAGATGCTCAAGCAATAGCAAACACTTGTATTTTCATTTCTGTCCTTGTTGCTTACTGTTTTCTTGTTCTCTAACGTATCCATGGGTGATGTCAAGTTTTACCCAAGCTCTGTGATCCTGGAAGACAGAGACAACATGTTAAAGGAACACCCAACCTTTTGTGTTCTGGAAAACAGCTTACTACAAAGAACCACTTTTCCCCATGTGTCTTAAGACTCAAGGGTACTCTCCTCGTTTCCCAGTGATGAGGCCAAACACAGACCTCCCCTTCTTTGCCTCCTGTGACTAGCTGAATTACTTGTTCCCACTGATCAAGTGGAACAAAATGCTTCCTAACCAAATCTTGGTTAAGATTCTGTCCTTCCCACAGGCCCGCCCTCAGCTTACAGCCCCTCCTGAGAGCAGGCTGGACTTGGGAAAACGGTGTGTGATCCACCACCTGACCACGCCACTGCGGTTCATCCCACTTCCTCACGTCCTCTTGTTTGGCTGCGCTGCATCTTTGTTGTTGTGACAGGCTTTTCCCAAGTTACGGTGCTTGGGGGCTTCTCTAGTTGGTGCACACAGGCTCATTTGCCCCAAGGCACGTGCGATCTTAGTTCCCCTACATTGGAAGGCAGATAGTAACCATTGGACTGCCAGGGAGGTCCCCACTCTCCTTGTTTCTGCCCTCCTGTAAAAGAAAAACTTTTTTTGTGTAACTCTTGAGATGCTTGCCAATCTTACGGTCAGTGTGTTCTCCCTGTTGAAATAGCTGTCCTCCGCTCTGCAGTAATCTTTTCAAGTAAAATCTCTCCTTGCTAAGTCTGGATTAGTTCGCACCATGTAACAAATTCCCGTTTATTCTCTAAAAATGAGTTGGGATGTTGTCTCCAAGAAGCCTAACTCCTGCTCCTACCCGTTTCCTCTGCTGTGCTGTGTCCTCTGTGCCCGCTTTTTTTCTTTTTCATTTTTGGTTTTTACACTGGTATCCTGTTTGAGTTTCCTCGGTACCCTGATATCTGATATGTAGTTAGGCAGTGATGAATTGGACTCTTTTCAAAGTTTATGGACTTAAATAGAACAGTCACTCTGCCTGCTTACACCTTGAGGGAAGTTGTAAATGAATGATTCACTGGCAACCATTTACCCTGGTATCCCTTCCTGCTGCCTTTTCCCTGAACCAGCCCTTACACCCCACCACAGGTGGAATTTACAGGGCAAAGTACCAAATAGGAGAGCTGCACAAAGAAGTACTGAATATGCTTAGGGGCCCTTGAGTCTTCCACTGAGCATCAGGAAGCACATGCATATGAAGAAGCTACTCAAGGCTAGGGAAGGAAACGCCTGAAAGGACGAGGGGGAGCTTATCCAGGGCCTGGACTACTCCTGTTCCCACCAGCCTGGATGAAATTCCTCATCTCACAGGGCATCTGGTAGAGTATTCAACAAGGTTTTGCTTCAGTATTGTGAAAGTTAGACCTGAACTAATGCTGCATGAGTTCCAGTGAGGTTTTGAAAGCACAACCCAAAAGAATCCAACTATTTCCAAGTAACTTACCACATTCCAGAACAAAGCTACCTATTATAGTATGAGAATATCTAGCACCCAGTAAGGTAAAACTTTGGCTCAGACAGTAGAGTCTGCCTGCAATGTAGGAGACCTGGGTTTGACACCTGGATTGGGAAGATCCCCTGGAGAAGGAAATGGCAATCTACTCCAGTATTCTTGTCCGGGAAACCCCATGGATGCCTCCATCCTGGCAGGCCACAGTCCACGGGATCACAAAGAGTTGGATATGACTGAGCAACTGACACATCATGTCAGTGTCTGACATCCAATCAGAAATTGCCAGGCAAGCAAAGAGCCAGGGGAAAAATACAACTCATAATGAAAAGTCTTTATTCTCTGACATTTGATGGAATATGACAAAAGTCCATATTCTCTGACATTTCTCATTTGCTTGCTCTGACACAGTAAGTTGCCCAGTGGAGAGGCCCACGTGGCAAAGAATGGAGGGAGCCTCAGTTCTATGGCCCTCAGTGGACTGGATTCTGCCAACGCTCATAGAAGTGAGGTTGTAAACAGATCCTCCTTTGGTTGAGCCTGAGATGACTGCAGCCCTAACCTACCCCATGGTTGTATCCTGTGAGGACCCTAACCCAGAGGACTCTGCTAAGCTCCTGCATTTCTGATACACAAAGCCACAAAATTACAATTTTCTTACTATCTATATCTCTCTTTTTTTTGTTTGTTTGTTTTTTTAAGAGAATTGATTGCTAAGCTCTGGAGATGGATAGTGGTCATGGTTGCCCATGGTTACAAAGCAGTGGATAAATAATACAGATTCTGGTACCAAGAGTAGGATGCTATTGTAATAAATACTCAAAAATGTGAGAGTGGCTTAGAAACTAAGAAGTGGGCAGCAGCTGGAAGGATTTTGAGGACCATGTTAGAGAATGCCCAAATTGCCTTCAACAGATTATTAGTGGAAATCCAGACTTTGAAAACACTGCCAGCGAGTGCTTAAAAAGAAGCAAAGAAGCTGCTGTGGGGAACTGGAGGAACGAGGATCTCTGTTCCAAAACATTAGTGGCCAAAAATTCCATGGCACTGTCATCTGCAGTTATGTGGAAAGCAGCGTGTATCTAATCAACTTTGTGCAAGATTTGCAAGTAAAGTTTCAAGGAGCCACTTGTTTTCCTCTTGCTGCTTAGTAACACACAAAAGGAGAGAAGAAAAATGAGTGCAGAAGTATTTTAAAAAGGAACCAGAGAGTACGCTTTTTTTGTGCAGGGAAACACAGATAAAGATGGCAGACAGTGTTCTGTGGCAACAGTGGAATTAAATTTAAAATCAGTAAAAGAAACCTGTTAGAAACTCCCAATGGTTTGATGAGATTTCTTATTAAAAACCATGCAATTGGGACTTCCTTGGCAGCCCAGTGGATAAGACTCCACATTTCCAAGTGCAGAGGGCATGGGTTCGATTCCTGGTTGGTAAACTAAGATCCCACATATCACATGGTGTGGCCAAAAACAAAAAAACCATGTGATCAAAAAGACTATGGAAATATATCTTCAAGTATTGAAGGAAAAGAAAAACAACTTAGAATTCTGTACCCAGCAAAAAGATCTTTCAAGAATAAAAGTGAAATTCTTCACATGTAGGAGTGCTGAAAAAGTTCATTAGTAGCGCACACCTGTACTAGAAGTCATGTTAAAGGAAGTCCTTTGAGGAAAGGAATATAATACTAGTTATACATTTGTATCTACACACAGGATTGAAGACCACTACAAACTACATTGATAAATATAAAAGATTTTCTATTATACACGTCAATTTTTTAAAAAGGGAAACTGATCACTAACTTCCAGAGCTGGACACTGATCACAGTTGCACAACAGTGTGAGTATACTTGATGCCACTAAATTGTGCACTTTAAAGTGGTTAAAACGGTACATTTTATGTTTCTATATTCTACCACAACAAAAAAGATAACTAAAGAAAATGTACTGCGGGGTTTGTAGCATGTAAAAGTAAAAAGTATAACAACAGCAGCACAAAGGCCAAGGGCGTAGAAACGGGTGTTTCCGCTGTCGTACGGTTGCAAGTTTCTTGTGTTATATATGAAGCGGTGTATTATTGAAAATAGCTTGTGATGCTGTTGTAACCACTGAAATAACAAAGAATGGCTAAAAAACAATATAGGAGATAAAATGAAGTCATGAAAAATACTCAATTCTAAAAAAGTCAGAAAAAGAGGAAGAAAGAAGCAGGAGCAGATGGGATTAAGAATAAACAGGAAAAGATCTAAACACCCTCAATTAAGAGTCAAAGATTGTCAGATTTTTAAAAGAACAAAATTATACTGCCTACAAGATTTAGTATTAGGATACAAGTGGGTTTAAAGAATGGAAAAATACATACTATGCTAACATGAAGCAGAAGAAACCTGGAGGAGCTATATTAATATTGGGCAAAGTAGATTGCAGAGCAAAAAACATTACCTGGGTCATTTTATAAAGAGGTCAGTTAAGAGGGACTAATAATCCTAAATATTTATGTCATTAATAATAGCTTAAAAAGAATCAAAAAACTGATACCTCTGCAAAAAGAAAAATTCACATTTCATAGATTTTAGTATCTTTTTCTTAATAATTGATAGACTAAATAGACCAAAAATCAGTGAAGATTTGGAAGACTTCAACACTATCAACCAAGTTCACCTGATTGACATTTATGGAATGCCACCTAGTAACTGCAGAATATACATTCAAGTTTGTATAGATCATTTACTAAGATTCAATTCTGGGCTGTACAACAAGTCCCAATAAATTTAAAAGGATTCAAGTCATACAAGCTATATTCTGTGAGCAGAGTGGAAGTAAATTAAAAAATCAAGAAAAGAAAGATCTATGGGAAACCCCCAAATATTTGAAAACTAATATAATTCTAAAATAAAAATGATCAAAGGGAAATTAGTATTTCAAATTGAGTGAAAATGAAAACTCTTTGTTTTTAATTTTCTGTATATTATGTTCTGACACCTTAAAAACTGTTCTGGGTGGGGAGACACAGCCCTTGCTGAGGCTAGCCAGTTTCTTTTTTTTTTTTAATGATAGTTGATTTACAATGCTGTGTTAGTTTCTGGTATATAGCAAAGTGATTCAGTTATGTGTGTGTGTTTGTGCATGTGGGTGAAAGAGGAAAGTGGAAAAGATGGCTGAAAACATTCAAAAAACTAAGATCATGGCATCCAGTCCCATCACTTCATGGCAAATAGATGGGGATAAAGTGGAAATAGTGACAGATTTTATTTTCTTGGGCTCCAAAATCACTGAAGACAGTGACTGCCATGAAATTAAAAGACATTTTCTCCTTGGAAGGAAAGCTATGACAAACCTAGACAGTGTATTAAAAAGAAGAGACATCAGTTTGCCAACAAAGGTCTATATAAGTCAAAGTTAGAGTTTTTCCAGTGGTCATGTACTGATGTGAGAGTTGGACCATAAAGAAAGTTGAGTGCCAAAGAATTGATGCTTTTGCACTGTGGTGTTGGAAAAGACTCTCGAGAATCTCTTGGACTGCAAGGAAATCAAACCAGTCAATCCTAAAGGAGATCAGTCCTGGGTGTTCATTGGAAGGACCGATGTTGAAGCTTCAATACTCTGGCCAGCTGATGGAAAGAGCTGACTCATTGGAAAAGACCCTGAGAAGGGGACAACAGAGGATGAGATGGTTGAATGGCATCACCGACTTAATGGATGTGAGTTTGAACCAACTCTGGGAGATTGGGACAGCGAGGGACAGAGAAGCTTGGTGTGCTGTAGTCCAAGGGGTTGCAAAGAGTCAGACACAGCTTAATGACTGAACAACATAGTATATTGAACAATTAAATATATTTCCCTGTGCTATATTGCGGGGAGCCGGCCTGACTGCTCAGGCCCCTTCTCGGCCCTGAGAGAGATCAAAAGGTCCCTCTCTGTCCCGCCACCCCTGATTTGTTAAAGTGCAAATTGGCCTTTCTCACCTCCCTCAAGGAAATCGCTGCAGCCACCATTTGCCTATTTTCCTGACTCTGATAAGATTATCGGGCTCCTGTGAATGGCTTATGTCTAGGTAGTCTTTACCTGATTGTAAGATGCTGGTGCCATGCTCTGCTGGAGTTAAGATAAACTCCTAAAACTAGTATCTGCAGTTCTGCACGTATACAAGTCTTTGATCTAAAATTTGGTGAATCCTGTTAGTATATATATGTATGTTACGCCTCAATAAAGTCGTCGGAATCAGTCACAAGCTGACTCCGTCCCTCTCAACCCCATCTTTCTTAGTCTTTTATTTCTCAGGTGCACTGGTGATTGCGTCCTCGACCTGTTCATCTAGCCGGCAGGCCCGGCAAGTGGCGCCAGAACGAGGAACGTGGGCGGATCCCAGAGCACAGCCACCCAAAAATATTGAAAGTGATCCCGGGAGAAAGCCTCACCTATTCAGGTATCGTTGGAAAACTGTGGGTGGAGAGGGTATAGTTGAGAGTAAAAATTATGGGGCAAAGTAATAGTAGACAGTTCTTTGTTTCTATGTTAAAAACTATGCTAAAAGCTAGAGGAATTTCTGTCTCTAAACAGAAACTAGAAAGATTTCTTGTCTTTGTGGAGGAAACTTGTCCTTGGTTCCCAGAGCAAGGAACTATTAGCCTTGAAACTTGGATAAAGGTGGGAGAACAAATTCAAACAGTTTATACCCTCTGTGGACCAGACAAAGTTCCTCTTGATGCTTATTCTCTATGGACTCTAATAAGAGATTGTTTAAACCCAGAACACGAGAGTAGGAAATTTGAAACAGCCTTGAAATTTATAACACCCAAGTGTTCAGGTGCCCCCCAACGGGTAGCGGAGCACATATATGACTCCCCAATTGTTTCAGGTTCCAGAAAAAATGATAATGAGACTACTGCTCTCGAACAAGACTCAGATTCGGAACTTTCTCCTGATGAGGAAGACGATTTAAAAGAGCAGGCTTTTGAGCATGACAAAGAAGGATGGGATGCCTTTATAGTAACTCAACAAAAGAATAAAGACCAAGGCTCCCCTTTTTCTGAACTTAGAGAGATGCTAACATCCATATCTCAGAGAATGGAACAACTAGACTTATCGCCCATAAATACAACTAGGCCGTTGCATTCTAAAACGCCATCTGTTATAGCCGGTTTAGATCCTGACCCGCTGCCGCCGCCCGTCCCGCTCCCTCCCCCTCCTCTCGCAGAAGCGCCTTTGATTCCAACAGCGCCAGTATATGTTCCATCTAGCCTAAAAAGGCCAGTACTTTCACCACTACAAATGGCTGTGAAAACAGCCCGAGAACAGGGTGAAAATCTTGAGGGATATTCTATGATTTTCCCTGTTTTTCAAGATGCTAATCATCGGAGGTATCATGAGCCTCTGCCTTTTAAACAACTGAAACAAGCTTGCGCTCAATACGGGCCTACTGCGCCGTTTACTCTAGCCATAATTGAAAGTCTTTCATCTCAATACTTGCCTCCTAATCTCTTGTGGTGCTCAAAATACGGCGAGGTCTGTAACATCATTGAAGACCGTAACCGCCGTAATGGGCTGCAGGTTACTTTTGACATGCTAATGGAGGAAGGACAATTTAGAGATCTTAATCAACAACTGACCCTTCCTCCCCTAAAATACTAAACGATGAGGGGCGAGCTGCTCTGGCATTGGTTGAAAAGGCCCTCTCTCAGCATTTTGCTACCTACTGTGATTTTTCTCAACCGTGGGGACTATATGTGTTTCCCTCTAAACATACCCCGACGGCAGTGTTATATCAAAATGCTCCCTTACAGTGGATCCATTTACCTGTATCGCCTTCAAAAGTTCTTACTCCTTTTTTTGATTTCATTAGCCTCCTCGTTGCCAAAGGAAGGCGTCTTTCCAGAGAAATGTTGGGAGCCGATCCTGCTTACATTTATGTGCCCTATACCAAAGAACAGCAAGAATGGCTTTTTCAGTTTAATGACTCGTGGGCTTTGGCCTTTTCCTCCTTTACAGGTCAAATTATTAATCATTTACCTTCTGATAAACTTTTGCATTTTGCCAGCCAGCATTCATTTATTTTTCCAAAGAATGTTTCTAATGTTCCTATTCAAGATGCTCTTACGATCTTTACTGATGGATCCTCCAATGGAACTGCTGCCTTTGTGGTTAATGATACCCCTTTCTCCTGGCAGACGAACTATACATCGGCTCAAGAAGTAGAACTTTCAGCCGTTCATAAAGTATGCTCACAATATTCCTCACAGTCTTTTAATTTGTTTACTGATAGCAAATACATTGCTCATGCTTTGCAATATATAGAAACTGTTCCCTTTATTTCTACTGTGAATTCTAACATTCAACATTTGTTACGTTCAATTCAGTCTCTGCTGCAACAGCGCACCTTACCCTGCTTCTTTGGACATTTACGTGCCCACACTGGGCTTCCTGGACCTCTATCTATGGGAAATCAGATGGCTGATTCTCACACTAGAGTTTTTCTTTCACAGGTGGAAGCAGCACAGCAATCACATGCGCTACATCACCAGAATAGTAATACTCTTCGTTTGCAGTTTCAAATCCCTCGAGAGACTGCACGACAAATTGTTAAATCTTGTCCTGTTTGCCCTAAGTTTCTTCCAGTTCCACATCTTGGCGTTAATCCTCACGGGCTTCTACCGAATCATCTTTGGCAAATGGATGTCACTCATGTCCCTTCCTTTGGTCGTTTAAAGTACGTTCATGTATCTATTGACACCTTTTCAGGATATATTGTGGCATCCTTACAGACTGGTGAAGCCACAAAACATTCTATCTCACATTGTCTTTATGCTTTTTCCATTTTAGGCACGCCAAAGATTATAAAAACTGATAATGGCCCCGGCTATGTCTCCTCTGCCTTCAAAAATTTTTGTTCCTCTTTTTCTATCACCCTAAAAACAGGCATTCCTTATAATCCACAGGGTCAAGGCATCGTGGAACGTGCTAATCAAACTTTAAAACTACAGCTTCAAAAAATACAGAGGGGGGAGCTCTACCCCCTTCTACCCAGAAATTACCTTAATCACGCTTTATATATTTTAAATTTTTTAATTTTAGATAAAGAAGGACATTCAGCCGCGCAGAGATTTTGGGACCCTCAGATTTCCAGCAGAAAGCCGATGGTCTTGTGGAAAGACCCGCTGGATAATAACTGGCATGGCCCAGATCCCGTGTTAATTTGGGGGAGGGGTCAGGTATGTGTTTTTCCACAGGATGCCGAAGCACCGCGCTGGCTCCGGGAAAGGCTGGTACGCCAGACGGAGGAGATTACTGAATCAGCAATTAGGTCGGCTGACTTTACAGCAGAGGAATCTTCTCCCGACAAATCAGCAGATGCATGAGTGTTAATGCGTACTTATATTACGAAAATAGATCTGTTTCTTCTCCTAATGATTTTAATCGATTTGAGGATGACTACTACCAAGTTTGGGACGAATATTTCTGGATGACCCCTGAAAAAGGACAGCTACTGACCCCTGCTGACATTTGCTGGGAGCAAAAGACTCATGTACCAACATTTGGAGGCCGAGAATTTCCAGGATATCACATGAAACACATGGGACTATTGCCTACCCACAAATGTAAGACTGTAATGGATGTAACGTTTATTGTCAACAAGTCTGTTATTTGGCCAGGAACAGATTGGGAAAATAGCCCTGGTATAAGATGGGTAGCCCCAAATAACACTCGATGGATTTGTGGATACAACCTTTGGCCCTGGCTCCCTGTAGGATGGGTGGGGAGCTGTACCCTAGGGTTTGTGGGAGAATTCATAAGCAAAAAATTAGTCAACCTGTTAATTTACCTTATGTTAAAGCCCGGTGGTCACGCTCTGTTTTTCATTGGTATGATTATTTAGCCTCAATTTTTGTGCCCTCTTTAGGAGCCACTGATATTATGCTCAGGGTAGAGGCTTTGAACAATTTTACAAAACAAGCTTTGACAGATACTAGAAGAGCTTTAGAGGCTCTTAATGAAGAACAAAAACAGATGAGAAAAGCCGTTCTACAAAATCGTATGGCTCTGGATATTCTAACAGCCTCTCAAGGGGGAACATGTGCCTTAATAAAAATGGAGTGTTGTGTATATATTCCTGATTATTCCTCAAATGTTTCTGATGCTTTAGAAGATATGAAACAACAAGTAGCCGCTATGGATTTTTCTGACTCCAGCATTTGGAGTCAGATATCTGCCTGGTTTCATAGTGGTTGGTGGAAATCTATAATTTTCATCATTATATGCATATTGTTATTGCTGTGTTTTGGCCCTTGCATTTGTCAATGCTTATCTGAGATGATAAATAAAAGATTGCTGATGTTTTCCCGTTTGCAAACGCGGCCATTTCCTTCGAGGGAGATATAATGGCCATTAGTCAAAAGAAAAGGGGGAGATGCGGGGAGCCGGCCTGACTGCTCAGGCCCCTTCTCGGCCCTGAGAGAGATCAAAAGGTCCCTCTCTGTCCCGCCACCCCTGATTTGTTAAAGTGCAAATTGGCCTTTCTCACCTCCCTCAAGGAAATCGCTGCAGCCACCATTTGCCTATTTTCCTGACTCTGATAAGATTATCGGGCTCCTGTGAATGGCTTATGTCTAGGTAGTCTTTACCTGATTGTAAGATGCTGGTGCCATGCTCTGCTGGAGTTAAGATAAACTCCTAAAACTAGTATCTGCAGTTCTGCACGTATACAAGTCTTTGATCTAAAATTTGGTGAATCCTGTTAGTATATATATGTATGTTACGCCTCAATAAAGTCGTCGGAATCAGTCACAAGCTGACTCTGTCCCTCTCAACCCCATCTTTCTTAGTCTTTTATTTCTCAGGTGCACTGGTGATTGCGTCCTCGACCTGTTCATCTAGCCGGCAGGCCCGGCACTATATAAAAGGACCTTGTGTTTATCCGTTCTATTTATACTAGCTATCATCTGCTAACCTCAAACTCCCAGTCCATCCCTCTCCCACTCCCCTCCCACTTGGTAACCACGTCTATTCTGTATATCTGGGAGTCTGTTTCTGTTTTGTAAGTCAGTTCATTTGTATCATATTGTATATTCTACATATAAGTGATATCACATGATGTTTGTCTTTCTC
This sequence comes from Cervus elaphus, assembly GCF_910594005.1. Classification (NCBI taxonomy): domain Eukaryota; kingdom Metazoa; phylum Chordata; class Mammalia; order Artiodactyla; family Cervidae; genus Cervus; species Cervus elaphus. Next base: position 9,651,388 of record NC_057847.1, read on the forward strand.
TTTCTGACTCCCCTTCACATGATAATCTCTGTTTACCCATGTGGCATTCTTTCATTCTTTTTTTGTGGCTGAGCAGTATTCCAGTGTGTGTGAGTACCACATCTTTATCCATTCATCTGTTGATGGACGTTTAAGTTGCTCCTTTGTCTTGGCTGTTGTGAATGGTGAGACTAGCTAGTTTTTGTGATAGCAAAGGGCTCAGCCAGGAGAATGTCTTTGACCTACAAACTAACCAGTCCAGAAACACACCTCCTTTATCTGATCCATACACCCTAGGAGCAACATTCCTCTGTCTTAGTCATCCCAGGGCCAGGTACCAGGCAATTAGGGACCACGCTGACATTTGTAGAACCTGATGAAATTATTCAAACTAGCCAGTTCTAAACTGTTCATTTTGCCCTGCCTTGCCTGTCCCACAGAAACTCCAATAAAGATTCTAGCCTCGGCTTTCCCCCCATTCCCGCTTTCCACCGGCTGACCACTCTGAGGCTTTCCCATGTAGCCTGCATGGCATGGTATGCTCTGCATCCAATTCTGGGACTTGGGAGCTTAATAAACTTGTCTTCCTGAGCCTCTCCCATGTTGCCCTTTGTGGCCACACCTGACTGACAATCACATAGAAGAACACCGAACAAAACAATACAAGCAGTGGTGTGTGTACGCTCAGATGCTTCAGTAGTGTCTTGACTCTTTGTGACTCCATGAACCGTAGCCTGCCTGCAGTAGTACTTAGAGGGAAATATATAGCATTAAGCTGTATTAGGAAAAAAGAAAATTATGAAAGTAATGACCTCAGCTTCTAATTTAAGAAACTAGAAAAAGAGGAAATAAAACAGAAAACAAGCAAAAGGAGGTAAATGAGATAGAAACAAAACAATATAGAAAACTGACAAAAATGGAAAACTGATTCTTTGAAAAAATAAATAAAACTGGTAAACTTTTAGCCAGACTGATCAGAAAAAAAGACACAAATTACCGATATCAGGAATGAGAGCGACGAAGTACTACACAGCCTACAGATATTGAAAGGACAGCAAGTGAATATTATGAACAACCGTACACATTCCTCCCCTCTAAAAATCATTCTATGAACAGAGTGTTTCCTCTGATAAGGAGAGCAAAGACAGTTCAGGAAAAGAAAATGACAGGCTAATATCCCTAATAAGCATAAATGCAAAATTTCCTAACAAAATTTTAGCAAATCAAATCTGAAAGTCTATAATAAGGACAATACAGCATGACTAACTGGATTTTATCCCAAGATTGCAGTTTGTTTAACATTTGAGTATCAGTCAATGTCATTCCCCATATTGAAAAACCACCTGCCTTATTTCAATAGATACAAAGAAAGCATTTGGTAAAATCCAACCTCCTTTCATGAGAAGACTTCTCAGGAAACTAGGAATAGATGAAAAGTTTCTCAAACTGATACAGGACATCTACAAAAAACCTACAGCTAACAGCATACTTAGGACCCATTAAGTGGCTCAGATAATAAAGAATCTACCTGCAGTGTGGGAGAACCTGGTTTGATCCCTGAGTCTGGAAGATCCCCTGAAGAAGGGAATGGCAACCCATTCCAGTGTTCCTGTCTGGAGAATTCCATGGCCAGAGGAACCTGGCAGGCTACAGTCCACGGGGTGGAAAAAAGTTGGACACGACTGAGTGAGTACACTTTCACTTTTCAACAGCATACTTGGCTTCCCAGGTGGCTCTAGAGGTAAAGAATCCGCCTGCCAATGAAGGAGATCAAGAGACGTGGGTTCAATCCCTGGGTCAGGAAGATCCCCTGGAGAAGGAAGTGCAACCCACTCCAGTATTCTTACCTGGAAAATCCCATGGACAGAAGAGCCTGGTGGGCTACACCCTGTGGAGTCACAAAGAGTCAGTCAAACATGACGTAAAACGTCAGCATACACATACAAATGCATACTTAACGCTGAAAGGCAATGCTTTCCTGCTAAGGTCAGGGACAAGTCAAGTATGTCCATTCTCACTTTTTATTTGATGTTGTATTGGAAACTCTAGCCAGTACAGAAAGGTAAGGGAAAAAATCATACAGGTTGGAAAGGAAGGAATAAAATTATCTTTATTTGCAGGTGACTTGATTATCTATGTAAAAGTCTCATAGAAACTACTATAGGACTAATGAGTGAGTTTAGCATGGTTGCAGGGTATTTTAACATATAAAAGTCAATTACATTTTAATGAACTAGCAACAAACAATTGGAAATTGAAGCAAATAAACTGTTTATAATAGCATAGAAAATATGAAATGCTTCAGGTTAATCTTCCAGAAGATATCAGTTCTGCTTATATTAATCTATAAATCTTTAAATCAAATTCTTTACCAGGTTTTTCAAGAGAATCTACAAACTTATTATAAAATAAACTCAAAGATAAAGAAATAGTATAAACAGCTCAATATTTAAAAAAAAAAAAAAACAACCCCAACCAAATAATGGGTTGAAGACCTCAATAGACATTTCTCCAAAGAAATACAAACAGCCAACAGACACATGAAAAGATACTCAACATTGCTAATTATTAGAGGAATGCAAATCAAAACTACAATGAAGTATTACCTTATACCTGTCAGAATGGCCATCATCAAAAAGTCTAGAAATGATGACTTTGGAGAGAAGGGAGCGCTCCTACGCGTTAGCTGGGAGTGTGACTTGGTGCAGCCACCATGGAGAACAGTATGGTGCTCGCGCTGAGTTGCTCAGTCGTGTCTGACTCTTTGCGACCCCATGGACTATACCCACCAGGCTCCTCTGCCCATGGGATGCTCCAGGCAAGAATACTGGAGTGGGGAGCCATGTCCTTCTCCAGAGAATCTTCCCGACCCAGGGATCGAAGCCAGGTCTGCTACATTGCATGTAGGTTCTTTAGCATCAGTATGGAGGTTCCTTAAAAAAAAACAACAACTACAAATAGAGCTATCATATGATCTAGCAATCCTAGTCCTGGGCATATATCTGAAGAGAACTCTCATTCAAAAAGATACATGCACCCAATGTTCATAGTGGCACTGTTTACAGTAGCCGGCACATGGAAGCAACCTAACTGTCTAAACAGATGAATGGATAAAGAAGATGTGGTGTATATACATGTATCAGTGGAATACTAATCAGACATAAAGAATGAAGTAATGCCATTTGCAGCAACGTGGATGGACCTAAGAAATTATCATACTAAGTGAAGTAAGTCAGAGAAGGATAAACATATATGATATCACTTACATGTGGAATCTTAAAAAATGATATAAATGAATTACTTACAAAACAGAAACAGACTCACAGACATAGGAAACAAATCTGTGGTTACCAAAGGGGAAAGGAGAAGAAGGGATAAGTTAGGTGCTTAGGATTAACAGATACACGCTGCTTTATATAAAATAGATGAATGACAAAGTTCTACTGTGTAGCATACAGAACTATATTCAATATCTTGTAATATCCTATAATGGTAAAGAATTTGAAAAAATATGTACATACACATGCATATGTATATAAATGAATCACTTTTCTGCTTGCCAGAAACTGACAACATTGTAAATCAACCATACTTAAATTTAAAAAAATACATTAATGATAGTTTACAAGAAGAGTGCTGTAGGCACAGGAACAGAAAAATATACCAATTAGAATGAAATAGAGAACCTGAAAGAGACTTAGTATTGAGAACTTGATCTGTGCTAGAAGTAACATGAGTGCTTGTATACACCTTCATACAGCTATATCCATTTTAATATTCTCTGATATCTCCCTTCCTCCCTTCTCTTTCTTCTATCTATGTAATCTGTCAACTATCATCTATCTATCATCTGTCTCCCCATGAGTTCACAGTGATAACTGTAATTCCAATTCAAGGCACAGGTTTTATTTTATCCTTCCTTTCATGTTTATAACTTCTTTCTCTGACATTGAGATAACTGGCTTGCATTACACAATACTTTTTTTAATTTACTCAGTCCTATAATGTACATGAAGTAGTTTCAGTGTTAACTTTTGCCTCTGAAAAATAAGCCTACTAATAATGAGAATTCAGTGTTTGTTTAGGGATGATTTGTGTTTTTAGCCTGAGGGCATGTATTCAATAGTTCTATTACTGTGTTCAAACATTATTCACATCTTCTTTAACCATTCATCTCTTGAAGGACATTGTTTCCATGTCTCGGCTTTATCTATTGCTTTGCAAACCATGGGCAACCATCACCACTATCCATCCCCAGAACCTAGCAATCAATTCCTATGATTGCCACCAGGGAAAACATCAGTCAGACTCTGGTAAATTTGTATCTCTTGAAAACCTTGTTAAGAACAGAGTCCTCTGGTGTACTTTCTCCTTCCCTTCTGGAAGTATGAGATTTTTCCCTGGTGCCTTAGATGGGAAAGAATCTGCCTGCACTGCAGGAGACCCGGTTTTGATCCCTGGGTCTGGAAGATCCCCTGGAGAAGGGAATGGAAACCCACTCCAGTATTCTTGCCTGGAGAATTCCATGGACAGAGGAGATTTGGCGGGCTACAGTCCATGGGCACTGATTATAAAAGAGCATAAGGGAATTTTTTGAAGTGATGAAGTTATTTGATAGATATCAATAGCTATATCACTGTGGTGATAGTCACACAACTGCATGTGTTTGTCAAGACTCATAAAACTGTACACCAAAAGGAGTCAGTTTGGAATCACACCTTAGTGGACAGAGCATGTGGGAATCGGTGTCCAGGCAGACAAGTGCACATTTTAGTTAACTTCTCCTGGTAGCGCCCATAGCTCCTGGCCTGCTGACACAAGAGGACCTCAACAGTCACAGATCACAGTAGGCTCATAGCAGCCTCATCAAATTCTGTGGTGGATGAAATACACTGTATGATATTTCCAGACCTAACTCTGATTGCTGGCTTCCAGGTGGTGCTAAGTGGTAAAGAACCTGCCTGCCAATGCAGGAGACATTAGAGATGCATGTGTCATCCCTGGGTAAGGAAGATCCCCTGGAGAAAGGCATGGCAACCCACCCCAGTACTCTTGCCTGGAGAATTCCGTGGACAGAGGAACCTGGCGGGATAGAGTCCATGGGGTGACACAGAGTCAGACTCACTGATGCGATTGAACATGCCCGCAACTATGATCGCTATCAATGCATGTATGGGAAGAGGCAGGGCAAGTAGGTGGAGAGAGTATGGGACTGGGAGTCAAGAAGACTAGAATTATCCTGGGCACTTGCCTACTGGATGACTTGGGGAAAACCACTCTAATAATCTCTAGCAATCAGCCACTGATCTGTCTAGCCAAAGCGTTATCAAATGGGTCAAATGGAAATGACATATGTTGCAAACTATACAGTATTGTATACAAATCAGATGTTAATATTGTTACTGCGACTTATTTTCAAATAGGGAGTATAAGTGTCAGAATTTAAGTGACCCATCCAAGAAAAGAATCCTAAAGTGAAACCCCATCCTCTGCTCTTCTCAAGTTAAATGAAAAGTTGATCCTCTTAAAGCCCAGTGGAAAGCAAGCCTTGAATGAGCTGTCCTACACAATGTGGAAGCCAGTGATATGAAGCTTGCAAGCTACTTAATCCATGTGAGCCTCTGTTCCCTGTCTATTGTAGGAAAGCCACTTGTTCAACAACAAAATGTTAATATACACAGTACCTGTGTTCTGGGTGCCTTGGCTCGTGTGAGGCTTCAGGACCCACACAGAGCAGACACAAATGGGTCCACAGAGCCCTCAGGATTGAGGCAGTGACACAGTCATCCTAGGGGATGACAGAAGGAAGTCCTGAGGCCTTGGTGGTCTTTACCACAGTCTTGATCAGTGGACACGGGGTCATGGTTTCATCTAACTACTGGGAAGTAGTCTGGCTAACATCAAAGTCATGTTTTACCATTGCAGGTAGTGTTTGCATTTGATCAGTAGATGGTGTGTGGTTTACCTCTCACAGCAGCGATGATGAGATTTCGTTACTTTGCTGACTGAAACAAACACATGGACATTTTTGAGTGATACCGTGTGTGTTAGCACCTCAGGCTAGGGATCATGTTCAGTCCTTCAGCTGTGTCCAACTCTTTGCGACCCCACGGACTGCAGCCCGCCAGGCTCCTCTGTCCATGAGATTCTCCAGGCAAGAATAACACTGGAGTGGGTTGGCACGCCCTCCTCCAGGGGATCTTCCTGACCCAGGGATTGAACTTGGGTCTTCTGTGTCTCCAGCACTGGCAGGTGGGTCCTTTAACCACTGTGCCAGCTGGGATCTCAGAGGCTTGGGAATTGTCATGTAAACAAGCACATTCTGTCCAGGGGTAGAGGCTTCCGGATACATGAGGGACACCAGGTGACCTGCTGATGATTTCACTTCTGATGTCTACAGGGAGAAAAGAGACTGGTAAGGTCAACTCAAACGTTTGATACTTTCAGAGCTCACCCTCTTATTCTAAATTGATCATTTAAGTTACTCAGAGTTTAATCATATTGAAAGTCCCCACTCCTATCAATGAGGTATTCTTCATGAGGCTCTGTTCAGGGAACAGAATCTCCAAATCTGCAAGATTGAGGACCTCACTCTGAGCCATGATTGATTCACCAGGTAAATGCCACTTTGTAAAGGGGGAAAGAGTGCCAACCCACCTGAGAAGTCAGGGAAGAAATGATACGTCCCTTCTGGGAAGCTGAGGTCCAGGGTCTCTCATGAGAGTGTCAGGCCTCCCCAGCCTTTGTCTGCACCCAGCTGGGTGCCTCTGAGTGTGACAGCCAGCTCACGGGGGCTTACAGGTTGCAATCCCAGAGAAGAGGGCATTCACACTGATTGCTCTAGTAAAGTCCATGGAGGGCTCTGGCCACTTTGGAATCAGAGGCCCCCAGGCAGCTAACACCATCCAAACTGAGGTAGGAGACAGGCCCTAGGCTGGGCAGCTGGAGTTTGTGGAGCAGAGGAAATTGGAGCTTCGTTTTCCCTGACACTCCAAGGGCAATGTTAACCGCAGGAGCTGAGCTCTGCCGGAGTAAAGAGATCGGAGGACCACGTCTATTACTGCTGAGCTCAGGGAGGCCTCTCTGACTGCACATGGGCAGGAAGGTTCCTCTGGGGTCAAAAAGGGAGGGGCGCCACCCCATAGTAGGTGATGCCACCCCCCCGTAGGCCTTTGTGCTGGAGTCCATCTTGACAAAGAGGTGCACCTGTGCATTGCGGGGAGGGGCCTAAAGACAAGCCAGGGGTGGGTAAAGAGGCCAGACAGTTGGCCAGAGAACAAAGACCCCATTTAAGCGATTTAAATCACCCCTCTGGCCGGCTCCTCACTCAGGAAACCCACACTCTTCGCTGGGTATGTATCTCTGCCCCGCTTCTGTCTTAAATAAACTGTTTATCTGCGCGCTCTCCCACATGTTGTGCAGAGTTTCTGATAATAAACTGTGTACTGGTTTTTGCCTCCTTGAAACATGGTTCCTAAACAATTCCTGGGCATGGAAATAAGACCCCACTTCAAGATCGCTCACTGCTGTCTCTCTGAGGACAAAACCTCTTGGATAAGGCAGGGCAGCTTTGAAACAGGGAGGGGCTGGCGCCCCCCCCCCCCCCCCCCAAAAAAAGAAGGAAAGTGAGAGACCACCATTCAGCGCCTCCGGAGGCCTCTGCCTTCCTCTCAGGGTGTACCCCCAGTCTCTCCGCTGTCTGTCTACAGCAAGCCTGTGTGAGAAATGGGGAAAGCCTGGACGCCACATGCCCTGCCGGTGCAACCTGTGCTGGCCTGCACCGCTCCTCTTCACTTGCACGCAGAGCAGGTGCCGGAGAGGCAACCCCGAAGCTGACTTGGATTCAAGTGTTAACTTTGGTCCTACTAAGCCAACGCTTTTCAGCAAGGCTCTGAAGCCCATTTCCTCAAGCAAATGAGGCTAAGGTGCCCCTGTCACAGCGTAGTCATGAGAATGAGCTGGCTTAACGGGGGCAGGGGTGCTGGGATAATGGCTGACGCTCAGTACAAGTCTACTGAATATATAAATGTTTGGTCGGTTTTAAATACTTGTATTTAGCACATATATTTACATGTAAACACACCTATTCAATAACAATACTACAGACATTACACCTGTTTTTGGCAGCTTAACAACTGCTGAGAGCCTTTGCTGGATGATGGACCCCAGCGGAGAATTCCCACATACCTTTATTTTTTAGCTGCATCAGCTGGCTTTGGGATCGCAGTTCTGGGGCTTGAACTTGGGCCACCGCAGTAAAAGCCTGAAGTCCTAACTATTGGACCCTGGGGAACTCTCCCCACATACATTTCTAAGAAGAAGTTTTTCTCTTGGCCTGAACTAACAGGGATTTTTGTGGCCAGATGTCAGCAATAGTGCTTAAATAGCACTATCTTATTCACAGGAAAGAGGATTTGAGAGCTCTCAGTTCTGGAATAACTTTGTCTTATTTTCTTTCTGTTCTGTTCTTTTTACGAATGGGTCTAGGGGAAGGAACAGTATCACACCATTAATTCTTATTGTAAAAATACCACTAATTCTTCAAACGGAAAATGAAAGCAGCCAGTGGCAAGGACTCAAGAGCACAGGAGACTGTTCACCTAGACTGGGGGAAGCTTGGTAAATTAATCCTGCCCCTCTATGACTAGTTTCCCAGGTGGCTCAATGGTAAAGCATCTGCCTGCCAGTGGAGGAAAGGCAGGAGATGCGGGTTCGATCCCTGGGTTGGGAAGATCCCCTGGAGGAGGAAATGACAACCCACTCCAGTATTCTTGCCTGGAGAATCCCATGAACAGAGGAGCCTGGCGGGCTACAGTCCATGGGATTGCAAAGAGTCAGACACGATGGAACACACATGTACCATGACTAGCAAGTCTGGATTTCAGAATTAAAACTCTTGTTTCCTAGAACGTCTTGTATGGCTGCTATCTTTTCTGAGATCCAGTTTGATCATCCTTGTTCTATTCCAAGAATATACTTTGTTGAGCTTTCCTTAACTAACAGGCCCCACATTCTGGTTCTGTATCCTGAGATGTATCTGAGTTCCCCTTGATTGGAGTTTTGAGAGATGTTGAAGACCATCTCTTGGTTTTACTTCCACAGATGGCAAATTATTTGTGTGTTTATTTGTCTAACTTTTAGAGGGCAATCTTATTTTCCTTTTTTTGTTGGGGAAGGGCAACTCATTGTTTCCCAATGTACTGCCAACAGGCTGGTTTTCTTGAGGGAAAACATCTGTACAAAGTCTGGTTTCAGGTCAGATGGGGACAGATGGTGCTGTTCTGTCTCCTGGAAGTCACAGTCTCATTTCTGTTTCTCTTGCTCACTGGGGGAGAAGGGGACAAACACATGGATGGTATTTTCCTATGCTGGAATTTTTTTTTCATTTTTTTTTTTTTAAGATTCTTTTAACATTCCATCCTTTATTTCCTCCCCACTACACTTCCCCACAATTATGAGACTAATTTGTTTTAAATAACCCTTTTAAAAAAATACAAAGCAGGGACCCTCCTGGCAGTCCAGTGGCTAAGACTTCACCTTTCAATGAATGGGGTGCAGGCTGGATCCCTGGTCAGGGAGCTAAAATCCTACATACCTTGGGGCCAAAAAGCCAAAACATAAACAGAAGCAATATTGTAACAAATTCAATAAAGACTTTAAAAATGGTCCATATCAAAAAATCTTTTAAAGAAACACAACAAAACAATATTCATTAGAAGAAACCTGGATAGACCAAAGTAACAGTTACTTTTATAATTACTTTTGATGATCACAAAAAAATTCTCCCAATCCGAATTATTTATTCTATGTCTGGATTCAGATGTGTTTCCCGCTGTAATAATTAGCTACAGGATTGTATACTGTTCCGTGGCAGAATTTCAGCTTGATAATTTATACCAATGAGACTCTAAAATAGCGTTTTGCTTATTTTCACTGAGCTTGAGCCAAATATCAAGAGCAGACAATTTTATTTGTATCTGCAGTTATGAAGCTAGAAGACACGAGAGCAAGGATGTTCAATGAAAACCTGTGTCTGTGTACAGTTAAATCTTTCTTCCTTCCCGAATTTCTTTATATCCTCTTACTCTCTGTCACTTTCCTCTCTTTACTAAAGTCTTTATCTTAATTACCCTAATAGAGAACTGGCTGTGTTTTAAATCATTATATACATAAATCTGTCTTTAGCAGTTTTTTATGTAGAGTGGACTGAATCACCTTTTATATATATGGTTCTTTAACGATTTCTTTGTTCCTGAGGAGCAGTAACCCTCAAAAATACTTCAAAACATTTCTAGGAACAAAGCAATTGTGCCATTCTTCATACTCTGCCTTCTAGCTGAATTGCTACCCCACTTCTGCCTATTAAAGTTGAGCCCTCTCTTCAGACCCTGCCTAAAAGACTCCTTGCTTCAGAAGGGCTCTCTCCTGTACTACTCTTTCCTGCCCTAGTAGGAAGTGTGATCTCTGCTCCCCAAAAATTCCAATCATATTCTATACCAGTTTCATGGCACTTAGGCTAACCTGGTGTGTATTTGTGTACTGCTTTATTCTTCCTGTGGGTTATGAGCTCCTTAAAGGCAGGATTAATATCTTACACTTTGAGTCCCTTACAGAAACAGTGCCTTATAAATAAGAGTTGCTACGCACTTCCTAAAAATGGAATAACTAAGTACTTGTTAGAAATGAAATAACTCTGGTCTTCTTTGCTTCACTTACCTACTTAACGATCATTTAAATGAAATGCACATTTAACAGAATTGTAAAGATATAAACTACTAATCAAAAAGTAACAATATTTTGTAGGCTTAAAAAAAAAAACACATTTAGATGTAGGAGAACAAACTGCATGAAATTTTTGAGTAATGTTTTCAGAGTAAGTTGTTGAATAACTAGTTCAGAATCTGGGCTGCCTTCCTGAAACCAGATGACACATTTCTTGCCCCTCCTGTGCCAAGCGCCTCCTTCACAGCCCACTTTCCCGCGCAGCTTAGCATTGAGATCTGAACCTATGTTAGGAAAGTCCTCTTCCTTCTCATTTTCGCCTGGAGGTGTGTTCATTTCTCTAGGCATTGTGCAACAGGACCAATCCTTGCTGGAGACAAAAAACACCAAATGTTCAAAAAGTCACTCACCCCTCACCACAGGTCCTCACTAGCACTTCCAGTCTGTACTGTGTGCTGGGATAAAATTAAGGAGGCCCATAAAACCATCAATAGAGACAGCATATTTTTGATTATGAAAACTTGTGCTAAAATAATAATGTGGCCATTTTACAATACTGTGAGCGATCGCAAAGTCATCTAGCGTTTTTGTTCTCATTTTCGGATCGAACTATAATTGCATAACTTGAAATCACAAAGAACAGTTTCTAAAATACAAAAGGGGCAAATTAGCTTTCTTTCCTCAACTCTCTATAGTAATTTTTAAGGATGGAAATAATGCAAAAAATCTCTGTCGACTTCTGTTTTTGGCCATGCTTGGAAGTGGGATTGACCTTAACACTTTGAGGTCTTAAGGAACGCTTAATGAATTGATGTGAAGAAAAATAATAATCGCTTCATTTCTGTTGCAGCCTAATCACAGACCACCCCGTTTTCCCCAGCCTTAGGGGAGGGAGCGTTCAATAAAAGTCTGTGTAAACTGATGCCCAGGCCGTAGTACTTCGAAGGAGCGCCAATCGAACAAGTTAAAACGGAACAGAGTAACCTCAAAGAGCAGCCCTCGAAACAAAACTGCTCAAACCGACCAACGCACGGGATCGCGATGGCTCTGCTGGAGCGGATCCTGAAAGCCCGTCCGAGCCCGGCGGCCGGGCGGAGCGGGCTTCTGGGCGGCTGGGACGCTGGGCAGCCCCGGCCCGCGGGCTCCGGGCTCCCGGTGCGGGCGCGGGCCGAGGACAAAGGAGCGGGGCGGCCAGGGGTGTCGCAGGCCGGGGGCCGGGCACAGGGGCCCCGAAGCCTCGCCGCCATGCCGGGGCCCCGGACGCTCGCCAACCTGGTGGAGTTCTTTGGGAAGGACGGCTTCAGCCGCATCCACGAGATCCAGGTAGCGGCGCGCGGGGGCTCTCTCCGGCGGGAGGGCTCCCGGGAGGGAGACCCGGGAACGACGCCAGCGAGGGAAGCCCGGAGAGCTCCGGAAAGAGAACCCCGGGAGAGGATGCCGGGGAGGGAGCGCCGGGGAAGGGTCCCGGGGAGAGGATCCCGGGAAGCGCGCCGGAGAGGGGACCTAGGGAGGGGGCATGGAGGCGGGACGTCCGAGGAGGAGACGCCCGGAAGGGTTCCCCGGGGGGCGCGCCGGGGCGGGGGCTCTGAGTGACCCGAGGGGCGTCAGAGGAGAGGTCGCGGGCCGGGCCTGCGGAGTAGGGAGGGAGGCAGCAGCCGCCGGGCCTTCCCCGACGGTCCCCGGGGAGGCCCAAGAGGACCGTCTCTCCACGCGGTGCGCGAGGAGCCCGGTGGGTCTTTTCGCGGCCGAGGACATGTTGCACATGCTTTTAGTCCTCTTTGTTGGTGTTTTATAATTGAAAAACAAAATCCCCCAAATAGCGGGGGTTCGGAGGCTCCGGGTTATGTAACCTCTAAGAGATGAGAAGACAGACGAAGGTTCCTGAATCTCGGCGTCAAGCCAGGGCTGGGCAGGGCCTTAGGAAGAACCCAACCGGTCCAACAACCCTGGCGGAGCGTAAGGGAGCCCGCTCATCCTACGGTGGCTCACCTTGACCCAGAGTGTTGCCCTTCCCAGGCCCGCCTCAAGCCTCTCATTGCAAGGTGACCCTCACCTTTGAGGCCGGCAGGTCCGGTCTCCCTCCCTCGCCGCGGCAGCTGCTGCCCACTCTGCCCGCCCCAGCGCCGGCTGTCATCTCTGGGACCTGGGCCTTTTGACCTCTTCCGAGAACAGCCCCCACCCCACCACTCCCCTCCTTTTGTTCAAAGCTTACCATTCAACCTTCAGAAACTTCTCAGAGGAAGTCTTTGTAACCGCACCCCTGGGTTTTGGTCATTGACCCATTCCCTCAACCAGGAACCTACCAGATGGTGCAGAGGCCAGGGCTACGTTGGAGGAGCAGAAATTTCATTGATGGAAAAAAGACTGTGGAGCAAGAGGAGCAATTTTAATTTGACAAAATTTCACTTGGCCCACATCTTGCCATCTGCCACATGAGCCCTACACAATTTCTTCCCAGAAGTGTTTCTAGGGGTCAAAAGTGATTTCCTCTCTTTTCCATGTGGAATCTGAACATAAGATATCAGGATGATAGTTTTCAAATATGATAAAAACATTTTTTTTGTTGTTGTTTTCTATTTGTTGGCATGTTTAATACAGGTTGCTCTAGACTGGATAAGGTTCTAGTATAACCCTTTCGGCTCTCTGGGTTACCCCTACTGCATTTATAAGGAGGAAGAGAATTATTCTGTTATCTCAACTCCAGTTTCCTTTCACTTGACTTGTAATCACAGAATGCCAGCTCACAAGGGATCATAGCATCCATCTATAGGATCCAGGTCTGTCAGTTTACATGTGGCAAACACCCAAAGTCTTGGCCATGGTCACACAGCTAGTTAGTGGCAGAGCAGACAGTGATCGGGGTGCCCGGTGTGACAGAGTGCGAAGGTCCTATGTTACATACCAGCGATCTGCAAACACCTGTGGAGTCTTGGCCAATCAGTTATTGTCTCTGGCCTGCTGTTTCCTCTGTTCAGACGTCTAGCATTCGTCATCCATCCCATGGGTTATCGTGAGGCCATGAGATCAGGGCTGTGGAAGGGCTTTGTAAGCTGTAATAGTCACCAATACATAAGAAGAATGAACACTTCCAGAACTCTTTTCATGGTTGCCCAGGCACAGTTCTAAGTCCTCTCTGGGAGGTAATTTCTATTATTTCTCCACTTTGCAGATGAGGAAACTGAGGCACAATGGAACCTAACTTCCCAAGGTCACACATCTGTGACCCAAGATGCCAACTCCAGAGTTTGTGCTCCAGCTGGCTAAACAAACTGAGTCTGGCTGACTGTCATCCCCTGGCCCAGCACTAAAAGGGCCATAAACTTGTGTCCTTCATCTAATTCTTTCTGCCCCTTGCTCAGTTGCTCCCTTGTCTGATTGTGCCCATTCAGTAGCTGGATTTCCCTGATGAATGGCCCCTCTCCCAGTACTTGGTGTAACAGCTATCCTATCAGAGACCTGGAGAAACACCCTTCTGGGGTCACCTGTATGTTAGGCCGAGTGATCCTTTGGCATCTGACACATCCCAGTTGAGTCTGAGTGTCTTCATCTCCAGGCAGTGGGACTTCAACCAGGTCCATAAAGAAGCAAGCAGCTTCTCCCTGAGAGCAGCAGAGTGGAGATGACAGACTCTCTGGCCTGCCATTTCCGTGGTTGAGAATTGGGGTGATAAGAAACGTTGGCAGATGCCAAAGAGAAATGTAGTCATTTCTGCCATGCTCAGCCCTGCCTCTGTCATGCTGAGCCATGCTTGAGGGTACTTATCTTTCATCCTTTCTCCTTCCCTCCTTCCTTCCTTAGTTATTTAACTGGAAAGATTAACTCATTTACGTTTATTGTAATTTCTTTTTTTGTTAACAACTTCGTTGAGATATAATTAACATATCATACAGTTCTCTTGCTTGAAGTACACAACCATCACCAAAACAAATATAGGACATTTTCATAACCTTAAAAAAGAAACCCTAAAGAATACAATATAGTATTCTTTAGCTGTTATTCACCAACCCTCCATTTCCCCCAGCCTTAAGCAACTACTGATGATTTACTTTCTATCTTTATAGATTAGCCTATTCTGGACATTTTATATAAATGGAATCATATAATAAGTGGTCTTTTGTGTTTAGCTTCTTTTACTGAGCATCATGTTTTCAAGGTTCACCCATGTTGTGACGTGTATCAGCACCTCATTCCTGTTTATGGATAAATAACATTCCAGTGTATGGACAGACCACATTTTGCTTATTCATTCATCAGCTGATAGACATTTGGATTGTTCCCGCCTTTGACTGTTACAAATAATGCTGCTAGGAATATTCAGTGTAAGTTTTTGTGCAGACACATGTTTTCATTTCTTTGGGGTCTATTTCTCAGAGTGAAATTGCTGTGTCAAATAGTAACTCTGTATAGACTGTTCTAAAGTAGCTGCATTATTTTACATTCCATCAGCAGTACAAGAGGGTTTTGATTTCTCCACATTCTTGCTAATATTTGTTATTACGTGTCCTTTGATTATAAGCATACTAGTGCGTGCAAAGAGATATCTCATTGTGGTTTTGATTTGCATGTCCTTAGTGACTAATGATGTTGAGCTTCTTCCATGCGATTATTAGACATTTTGAGACCTTCTTTAGAGAAGTGTCCATTCAAATAATTGCCCAGTTTTTTAATTGAGTTATTTGTTTTCTTCTCTGTTGGGTTGTAATAGTTTCTTATATATTTTAGACACAAATCTCTTATTCATATGTACTTTGCAAATATTTTCCCCATTCTAGGGATTGTCTTTCACTTTCTTGGTAGTGAAAGACATTTAAAAATTGAAGCACATTTAAAAATTGTGATGATGTCCAAACATCTGTTTTTTTCTTTTGTTGCTCATGCTTCTGGTATCATATCTTAAGACGCTATTGCCAAATCTTAGGTCATGAATATTTATCCCTGTGTTTTCCTCTTAGAGTCTTGTGGGTTTGGCACTGATGTTTTGGTCTTTGGTCCATTTTGAGGTAGTTTTTGTATGTGGTGTGAGACTAGCGTACACCTTATTTTTTGTTTGTCATTATCCAATTTTCCCAGCATCATTTGTTAAAGAGTCTATTCTTCCCCATTTAATTGTCTTCACACCCTTGTTGAAAATCAGTTGACCATAGATGTATGGATTTATTTCTGAGCTATCAATTATTCCAATGATTTAGATGCCCATCCTTATGCCAGCATCACACTGTCTTCAGTACTTTCATAGTAACCTTTGAAACAGGGAAATGTTAGGCCTTCAACTTTGCTTTTTTTTAAGATTGTGTTTGCTGTTCTGAGTGGCTGGAATTCTGATAGGCATTATGCTGAATTTATGGATCAGTTTTGGAGGTATTACCATCTTAATAATATTGTTTTTCTTTCCTTGAACATGGATCATCTTTCCATTTAAGTATGTTTTTTCTAATTTCTTTCAATGGTTTTTGTAGTTTTCAGAGTGTAAGTTTTGCATTTGTTTTATTAACTGTGTTCCCAAATGTTTTATTCTTTATGATGTTCTTGCAAATGGAATTGTTTTCTTAATTTTATTTTTGGGGTATTCATTGCTAGTGTATGGAAATACAATTTTATTTTTGTATATGATCTTATATTCTGTAAGCTTACTGAACATGTTTATTAGTTCTGATTTTTTTTTAAAGCAGGTATTTTAGATTTTTCTATATGTGAGATCATGGCATCAGTGAATAGTGATAGCTTTATTTTCCCCTTTCTAATCTGGGTGTCTTTTCTTTCATTTTCTTGCTGTAGGTATTTTCACAGGTTCATTACACATTGCCTACAGGGAGCTTTCTTCAAAGGGGCAGGCTGGGTGGGCTGCTGAGGGCCTAAGGGAAAGGAGCTGGCAGAGCCCGTTTGACTCAGAGGACAATTTAGACCCTGCAGTTAGTTTGTCTATACCCCTAATCCTCTCTTGTTGCTTCACACACTTAAGCTATTTTTAAATACACATCTTTAAAGAATTAAGAAGACTTCTGTGAATATGATTAATGATGTGAAAATATGTTTATCTCCAGAATATTTAAAGTGGCCATTCTTTTTTTAAATTAATTTTTCCTGGAGTATAGTTGAGTTAGAATGCTGTGTTAGCTTCAAGTGTACGGCAAAGTGACTTAGTTAGATGTCTATTGTTACCCACTCTGTTTTAGATTCTTTTCCCTCACAGGCCATTACAGAGGACTGAGTGGAGCTCCGTGTGCTATACAACAGGTCCTCATTAGTTATCCATTTTATATTTAACAGTGTGTGCACGTCAGCCCCGATCTCCCAGTTTGTCCCTCCCCACTCCTTTCCCCCTTGACAGCCACAAACAGAGCGGCCACTCTGATCAGGCCTGTATGATGTGGAGCCTCCCTTTGCCCCAGGGTTCTGCTCGCCTGACACCCGGGAGTGTCTGTATTGAAGGTGTGTTGTATCTGTCTGTTTTTTTACTGTTCTGATTTCTCCTTGGTATTGCAGCAGAAGCACACTCGGGAATACGGGAAAATCTTCAAGTCTCACTTCGGTCCTCAGTTTGTAGTGTCTGTTGCAGACCGCGACCTGGTGGCTCAGGTGCTCCGAGCGGAGGGGGCTTTGCCCCAGAGAGCCAACATGGGGTCCTGGCAGGAGTACCGAGACTTGCGGGGCAGATCCACTGGCCTTATCTCTGCGTGAGTATGTGGAGCCAGGCTGAGCCTCAGCAGGAGCAGGGAGCCCAGGGAGACTTCCTCCCTGAATTGCTGGGCTCCTAAAAGCAGCTATTAATAAAACACAGAACTCCCAGGGGAACAGTCTCAGAAGAGCCTCTTGTGTGGTCTCCTGAAATCTCCTGAAATCCTCTGGGAAGAGACTTGATGGCAGGGACAGGCGGGAGGTCCCACTGACCGAGTGATGGAGAGAAACTTTCTCTCAAGCAACACTTCATGGCTTTAGGCGTCCACGTGATGACCACCGAGGTGGCTGAAGCTCACAGAGCCCATCTGTGGACAAGGGTGAGGGTGGTGAGCTGTTACAGGAGACCTCCAGGAGGGTCTCTGGAACTTCAGCATTTATTGCCTTGTGATGTTCCCGTCTCATAACTGCTAGGGTTATTATTTTGTTTTTATACACCTTTGTGTCTTCCAAGAGTGAATTGGCACAGCCTCAAGCAGGGAGGAGAGCACAGAGCATCTGCCCATCCCCTGGTCCAATTCCCATTAGTTTAGAGATTCTGTTCTTGCTTGTTTGTCCTTATACGTGTGTCCTTATACATGAGCCGGGGAGTAATACCATCACTCCCCTCTCTTTGCAGTGTCTAGCCTATCTTTATTCCATTTGGATTGGCAGATCTTGTTGACTATTGCTAGGAAATTTTTGCAGAGATATTCTGAATTCCTTCCCAGTATATTGATATAAGTAAGATTATTTGGAATTCACTTTATTCTAGGGAGGGTGAACAGTGGCTCAAGATGAGAAGTGTGTTGAGACAAAGAATTCTGAAACCGAAAGATGTGGCCATTTTTGCAGGAGAAATCAACCAAGTTATTGCTGATTTAATTAAAAGAATCTACTTCCTCAAGAGCCAGGCAGAAGATGGAGAGACACTGACCAACATCAATGACCTTTTCTTCAAATACTCAATGGAAGGTGAAGTGAAGTCAGGTGGTGGGAAAGATGGAAGAACAGACGTTTGCCAAAATATGTTTGTTATCATTGAGCATTTCCTGTCCCAATGTGCTAAGCCCCGTATGTGTGTATGTGTAATCCTTACAGTGCTAACGGAACCAGATTGACCACCACTGTTTTACAAATGGGGAAACTGAAAAACTACTGTCCATTTTTAATGGCAGGGACTTTGTTTCAAATTCAGGGCTCTATAACTCAAGAACCCTGCTCCTAATTACTACGTATTTTGTTTTAGCACAATTTAAAAAGCAACAGAGGGACTTTTCTGGTGGGCCCAGTGGGTAAGACTCTGCGTGCCTAATGCAGGGAGCCCCTGTTTGATCCCTGGGCAGGG
This sequence comes from Cervus elaphus, assembly GCF_910594005.1. NCBI lineage: Eukaryota > Metazoa > Chordata > Mammalia > Artiodactyla > Cervidae > Cervus > Cervus elaphus. Next base: position 9,670,091 of record NC_057847.1, read on the forward strand.
TATTAGATCCCACGTCCAGCAGCCAGGACCTGGCACAGCCAAACTTAAAAAGACGTAGCAGAAATTGAGAGGGTGTGTACTACAATCACTCTAGCTTTTAAAATCTTTGTTAGATGGGTAGTACATTCCCATGGTTGAAAAATCAAACCCAGAAGGTACTCATGGAAAAGTTGCCCTCTCTCCTGACCCAGCTAGGTCACCAGTTTCTTTGTACATATTTTATATATGTACAAAGAAATACATGTGGGTCCTCTTTTTACTAAAATAAAAAAAAAGGTAGCATACCACACTTTTTTTTCTGAACCTGAGTTTTTGGAGAATTCTATGAGATTTCCCACTTTTACTATTAATTCGCAGGCTGAGGAGTAAACCCATGCCCCTTGCAGTGAGAGTGCAGAGTCTTACCCACTGGACCACCAAGAAGTCCAGGTTTCCCACGAAAAAAAAATGAGTTTAGCTTGCTTCAAATTTAATTTTTAAGTTAACTTTTTAAAGTTCTGGCACTAATGTTCTCTAAAAATAGTCACAAACTCAACAGAGAAGTGAGTTGTAAATATGCTGAGAAATCCTGCTCTTCCCTGGTTCTTGGAGGCCTTTTCCTCTGCCCCCCTTAGCTCTCGGGTCTGGGGCTCCCTGATGTGTGGCCAGGAAGAGCCACCTTTTAACTCCCCAAAGTCAAGCAGTTGGCTGAAAGGTTGGGAATTTTGCTTCATGGGTCTTGAACAGACTGCAGAACTGAGGGCATGGTGAAGCCGAGGGTCAGTCCTCACCAAACTCACAACGTCCTGAGGATCAGAACCCGATAGAGGAGAACCTCAGGGGTAGGCACTCAGATGACTTTGGGAGTTACTTTTATGGCCAGGTATCTCATGTTGATTCTGTGGATAATCTAGAAGAAGAAGAGTTGTAACTTTTCCCCTGTGCAGGAGTGGCCACCATCCTTTATGAAAGTCGTCTGGGCTGCCTGGAGAACAGCATCCCGCAGGCGACCGTGGATTACATCGAGGCCCTGGCGCTCATGTTCTGCACGTTCAAGACCTCCATGTACGCCGGTGCCCTCCCTAGGAGGCTCCGCCTGCTCGTCCCCAAACCCTGGCAAGACTTCTGCAGGTCCTGGGATGGACTCTTCGAATTCAGTAAGAGAAGAGTAGGGGCGCCTTCTGTGGAGCCGGGTGGGCCTGACCTCCCTGCTGGATGTGTGTCTCACACTCACACAAGACCGTGGGATCACTGCAGGGGATGCCCTGGTGAAGTTATGTGCTCTTTGGACTCAAGAACTTTTAGCCTGGTTTTCTGTAGGAGCAAAAAGCCTGTGGGTTGTGACCACAAGTAATGTGATTGATTTCTCCTTTTTAAACTCTTTTAATTTTAACAAACATGCTTGCAGGGATAGGTGCAAGTAAGTGTTGTCTATGGGAGATGATGTCTTTAGTCCAATCATTCTGTCATTGCTTAAATCATTGAAACATTCTCAGTGGCAGTTTTTTTGGACAGAGACAAATTCATTTGTTGCTTACTGGGTGAAAACAAGCTGGGAGAAACCATTTTGTTCCAACCCAAGTTGAGATAAACAAAGTAAGATTAGTTTTCCAATATGGTTAAAAATTTTAGTATAAAAGAATTTTCAAAATGCAAGATTTCCAAGATGTCTAGAACAATGTTTTTAGAACAATATTAACATTGAAAGAAGTGTCTTGGAGGTCAGCATTCATTTGACTTTTTTTTTTTTTTTTTGGCCACACTGGGCTGCTTGTGGGGATCTTAGTTCCCTGACCAGGGATCGAACTTCATCCCCTTGGATGAAAGCTTGGAGTCCTAATCATTGGACTGCTAGGGAATCCCCTCATTTGTGTATATAAGTTCTGATATATATAATATGCCAGCATCTTTCTGCTGTAATTCAGCCCTTTCCCTCATTCATTCTCCCTTCTGGAAGCACAGTGGGAAAAAAAGAATCTATATTCTTGTTACTCCACAGCATTTTTGGCTATTACATTAGAAAAAGGAACATTTGCAAATACTTTATAGATTATTTTACAAAAAGAAGAGATATTTATCTTTCTTTCTTTGGAGTATATGTAAGTACCTAGTTGGGTTTATTCAACAATTCAGGAACCAGCAGCATCCCACCTTGCAAATAGAGGGGAGTTCCCAACCATTATTCATTTACACAAACAAGCATATGGATGAAGCTCCAAGGTTGGCAGTAAACCAGCGGGGGCTTGTCTAGCCTGTGAACCTGCCAAAAATTGAGAGAAGTTATTGGAGGGATGAAGAGGGAATTGAGACTGAAGAGGAGATTCTTTTATTTTTAACTTTTTATTTTGTATTGGAGTATCGCTGATTAGCAGCATTGTTAGTTTCAGGTAGACAGCAGAGGCACTCAGTCATACACATAACATGAATCCATTCTCCGCCAAATCCCGCTCCCTTCCAGGCTGCCACATGGCATTGAGCAGCGTTCCATGTGCTATACAAGAAGTCCTTGTTGGTGGTCCATTTTAAATATAGTACTGTGTACATGTCCATCACCAACTCCCTAACTATCCTATCCTCCCATCTTGCCCTAGTCGCCCTCCCCCACTGTAAGTTCTGTGAGTCTGTTTTGTAAGTAAGTTCATTTGTATCACTTGAAGAGGTGATTCTTAACCAAACTTCTTTCAAAAGAAATACTGTTTTCAAACAGGCCAAATTCATGTTGACAACAAGCTGAGGGACATAAGGTGCCAGATGGAAAGAGGGGAGAGAGTGAGAGGAGGGCTGCTTACCTACCTCTTCCTCAGCCGGGAACTGACCCTGGAGGAAATCTACGCCAACATGACCGAGATGCTGCTGGCCGGTGTAGACACAGTGAGCTTTCCCGTTTCATTCCTTCTCAACAGACGCAAAACGCCCAGGGTCTAGGACCTTTCTAGGCAGTCCGACGGATGGCAGATGCTTTAAGAGGACAGAGCCTGTTTGTACTAGCTGAATGTCTGCTTCGCTGTTGCACGTCTCCAGAAGAAAACTCCACTTTTCCTTTTTTTAAATATATGTAAAATGTAAAACTAAGGTGCACAGTGAATTCTGTAAAGAACATAACCCAGGTCCACTATCATGCACACAGAGTAACAATTTGTTAAAAACATGTTATAACTTTTTTATTGGAGTATAGTTGCTTTACAATGTCCTGTGAGTTTCTGCTTACAGCAAAGTGGATCGGCCACACGTACAGGTGTATCCCCTCTTCCTCGAGTTGCCTTCCTGTTTAGGTCACAGAGAGCATTAACGAGAGCTCCTGTGCTAAATAATACGCTTTAACGTTTAAAATCCTGATTTGCCATACATTTCTCCATTGTTTCATAATATCAGAAATGCAGAGGGCACAGACATGAAAAGCCCTCTTATTTATCACTCAAAAATATTCTGGTTGATGGAAAGCTCCCCAGTTCATTTGATAAGGCCAGCATAACTTAACCTGCTAAAGGAAGCGTAAAGAAAGAAATGTTTAATAAGCAGTTTGCTTTCATATGTGTATGTATCAATTTAAAATAAAACCTGAGTGAATAGATTCAATCAGTGTAGCAGATGGGTAATATACTATGACCAAGGAGAGCTCAATGTCAGAATGAAACAAAGCACTGACCACTGATTTGGAGGGAGCTCTGTACCCTCTGGCTAAGTGAGAAAAGAAGGTGCAGGAAAGCGAGTGTCCTGTGTTCACGTCAGTGAAACCAGCACTGCCCCCAGCCCCTGTCCACGTGCAGGCGTGTGTCTCTGAGTGATTGCTGGGCATGGATAAAGTGTGGAACCTGCACACTGGGTTACCACGGGCTCCCTGATGGGGTGTGGATGCTCCAGGGATGCTGAAAGAGAAAGTGGTGACATAGGATGAAGCAGGGCCAGGCTTTCAGTAATGTGGGGGAAAAGTCAGTTGCGTGAAATAATTAAGATTAAGCAGTAAATGTGGTGACTGACTGTGCATGTCTGTAAGTATCCTTCTGTTCCCACAGAATCTTCTGAAGTAGGTGTTATTGTCTTCAATTAATGGGGGGAAAGATGAAACAGCTAAGCTACCTCAAGGTTTTTCCTTCACACGAGTGCTTCCTGGGCTTGAGGAAAGCATGAATCTCCCTTTTAGAGGGAGAAAAAAACCTATGGTTGACATTTTTAGTGACATGATGTCACTTAAGTAAAAGCAGAAAAACTTCACGTAAATTCATTACTCTTATGGATCATCTTCAACAATAAAACAAAATGTATATATATGAAATGCAAACTAATCAATGCAGTCAGTTCCAGCAATGAAAATTTTAATTAACTGTGTGAATGTGACAGAGTGGCTCTGAGTGAGGAACGAATGTTGGTATGCACAGCCCAGCCCTAAGCTGATTCAGATGTGTGGTACTCTTGCCCCCTGTTGGTAACTAAGAGTATCACCACATGATGGAGGTGGGGGTGCAGAAAGGACCCATTCCTACCTGAAGGAAACTTAGGAGACAAAAGCTTGCAATGTTATGCTCATTAAAAAAAAAAAAAAAATGTTATTTTAAAAAGCCAACTTTGTTTAGCATAATTTGTGCACAACAAGCTGCGTCCATTTAAGTGGTACAATTCGATACAGATTGTTGACAGATACAGTATAAATACAAATGCTATCATTTTTTAAACCAACACCACAATCAAGATCCTGGACATTTTTATCATCTCTGCAAGTTCCTCACCCTCATTTCAGTCCATCCCTCCCATACTCCCACCCCTGGCAACAACAGACACTGTACATCAGTTTGCATTTTTCTAGAAATTTATATAAATGGAATCATACGGTATATATTTTGGGTCTGGCTTCCTTCACACAGTGAAATGATTTTTGAGATTCATGCATGTTGTTGCCTATAAAGATATTTATTCTTTTTTTTTTTTATCTTTAAATAGTAGGCATCACTGACTCAATGGACCTGAGTTTGAGCAAGTTCCAGGAGATAGTGAGGGACAGGGACATCTAGTGTGCTGCAGTCCATGGGCTTGCAAAGAGTCAGATACAACTGAGTGACTGAACAACAACCATTATTGAATAGTATTGCATTGTATGGCTATACCACATTTGGTTTTTCCATGAAACTGTGATTTTAATAGAAATTTTCTGTTCTCTTGATAGGAAGCATCTAATTTATTTCCTTACCATTGACAAGAGGAAATTGTGCATTATATTATGTGTTACAGTAGAGCTTGTCCTATAAATACTTATGGACTATATCCTCTAAAAATTCGTAATATCTATTGGAGGGAAACAATGTCGATGACTTACTTAAGTTGGTCTTTTTAGTTGAAAGAAAGGGCTCTTTACTGTGGAATGTCCTTGTTTACAAGCAAGTGAAATATAGTTACGTAGATAATAGTATTGATTTTAGTGAAAATCTTGGAACCTAGGACATAGAATAGAATTATTCTCAATAACCAGAAATTCAGTCTTCAATCTAAGCAGTGGTAGAAACAGTGATACTGCTTTGTGCAAATGCCATCCAATCCTCATACGGTAGTTTGCTTAATAAGCACACGGGAATGATGAATGGACCATTAATAGACCCATGACTACCCCCTCTTCACCCCCACTCCCGGACTTTCCCGCATCTCCTCTAGATTAGGGCAACGAGAGCAGGTCTAGCCCAGCCACGGGCCTGAGGCATGCTGTTCTCAGCTTGATGGGCAGCCTCAGGCCCTTCCTAGCAAAACCCAAGTGACCCTTGTAAAGAAGCCTGCAGAAAGTTCTAGGCACAACCTCCAGGCTTGACCAGCATTCCTATGTGCTCACAGACCCCAGTGAAGAGGAGAATTGCTCTTCAATGATTTTTTAAAATTATTTTTGGCCACGTCATGTGGCTTGCAGGATCTTAGTTCCCTGACCAGGGATTGAACCCGGGCCCTCGGCAGGAAAATCGCTGAGTCCTAACTGGACTGCCAGGGAATTCCCACTCTTTAATGACTTTTTAAAAGTTCTAAAATAATGTTTCCTGTAGCTCTTTATTGAAAAAAGCACTTGGATCCCATAGCTGATACTACTTTCCCAAGGTATCTGGAGGAGTTAGGGGACTTGTCTTCTGCTTGGGTAAGACATACAATGCCCTGACAGTTTCACCTGCACTTATTCTCTCGTGACTTCATGTCCAGTGTTTCCTGCTGCTGAAATCCTTGGCTTCATTCAAGACACGTGCCTGTGTCTGCCGGTTTCTTTCTTAGACATCGTTCACGTTGTCCTGGGCAGTGTACCTCCTCGCAAGGCATCCAGAAGTGCAACAGGCCCTGTACCGGGAGATCGTGAGGAATCTGGGGAAAAAGCATGTTCCCATGGCCGCAGACGTCCCCAAAGTCCCGCTGGTCCGAGCTCTGCTTAAGGAAACCTTGAGGTAAAAGGCTCACCAACATTCATGTCAAAAACTGTGTCCATTAAGTCTGATTCTTCCTCATAATGATTGTGCCTTTGACTTAAAAACTGGGTCCTAAACCAATACTCCAGTGACCCTTGGTGGCTGAAATGTTTAGGAAGGAGGGACTCGTGACCATTTTATTTCCTCTCTGCTCTTTGCAGAGTGGGAGAGAGAGGTTCTGTTTTACAGTTGGAAATATTCATTTCTTCATTAAGATTTTTGTTACTCTTTTTTTGTGGCCACACCATATGGCATGTGACGTGGAGTTCCCCCGCCAGGAACTGAACGTGTGCCCCCTGCATCGGGTGCGTGAAACCTGAATCACTGGGCTTCAAGGGAAGTGCCCATGAAGATCTGTAGAGCCATGCGCAAACTTTGCACTCACTCTGGACATTCGATTCACCAGCCATTTCCCAGTGTGCTTCTTGAAGGACAAAACAGAACCAGAGTGATCATCAGGAAAATGTACTGGGATGTTTGGCCCGTTACCATATGTGTTTACAAGATCCTGTGGTCTCATGTGAACCTCTGAGTTGGGTTGCAGACACCGAGTAGTGAGGCTCATCTGCCCCCCTGAAAAGGCTTTACCGACACGGGAAAGGCCAGAGCGTGAGGGATATGTGATCTTGGGCAGCCCTGGGACAAGGTGGGATTAGGTTACCAGTGAAGGTTCTTCCTCCTGGGAGTGTCAGGATCCTGACTTCCTCTATGGAGGAAATGCCATGACAAGGAGCAAAGGTTATTCACAAAATATTCACTAAAATAATTCTCTTAAACCTGACTTGATAATGGTGTTTCAAGTTACATTGCATCCTCAATCTTTAGCATGCTATTTAATCTTTAAAAAAAAAAAGCCAGGTGTATGTTAACTGGTATTTGTCAATTAAAATTATATTCAGAGTTTTCATAGGTCACTTCTCAGAGAATCTGAAAATTAAAGTAAATTTCTCAGAATTTATTTCCTGGAACCCTGAGTCCTATGAACTATTCCTTGATAAAGAGTTCCCATGCATGCATGTATTTCAGAAATTCGGAATTATTCCTCTTGGGAGCATAATAGCACATTAGAAGCTTTGCTTTGTGTTTTGTGATCTTTTTTGACTGTGAGACCTTTTTAAAAAAGTTTATTTTTAACTGGAGGATAATTGCTTTACAATGTTGTGTGAGGCTTTTTTGGGTCCTTCTGAGGACCACAAAGGTCCTTGCAAGATTTTCCCATTTATTTTTTAGAAAATGAAAATGGCATTATATCCAGATTTTTAAATGTTTAGGAGACTATTCTGAAAGTTACCACTCCTTTCTGGTCCCCGTTGGCTCTTTCCAGGCTGTTTCCAGTGCTGCCGGGGAATGGCCGGGTCACCCAAGAGGACCTGGTTGTTGGAGGGTATCTGATTCCCAGAGGCGTGAGTCTGGTGGACACGGTGGGGCTGGCTGAGCTAGGGAGGCTGCATTGGAAATTTGCTTCCACGTTTAGGATGTCCTTGTTCCTGTGTGAATATCTGTAGATTTCTTCTTCTGCATGTATTTTTAGGATGAAGATGGGGCTTTAGGAGCAAGGAGAGGTGGACTGTGTGAAATTGCTCTGGCAAAACCAAAGCCAGATATTTCTGTAGCTCATATGACCATTCCACCCTCCCTCCCCTGGAGGCTCTGTGAAAGCAGTAGGTCCCTCAGGGGGAGTTTCTGAAGGACTTGAACCGCCTTCTCTGTGGCGGCGTTGAGGTTCATTCAGGGTGGGGTGTGCTTTGGAGGGGGACCTACTGTCCTGGGTCTGCATGGCCTCTTGGGCCCTTACATGGCTTGTCCCAGCCCAGAGCACCTCTGGAGGGTCCGTCCAGCCAGGGCTATGGCCTCTGCTCTGCTTTCCCTGGATTCCATTCTTTATTCCTTTTCTTATGGTTTGCACAGACCCAGCTGGCCCTCTGCCACTATGCCACATCCTATGAGGATGCGAACTTCCCTCGGGCCAAGGAGTTCCGGCCTGAGCGCTGGCTGCGGCAAGGAAGCCTGCGCAGGGTTGACAATTTTGGGTCCATCCCCTTCGGCTATGGGGCTCGAAGCTGCATCGGGCGGAGGATTGCAGAGCTAGAGATCCACCTGCTCGTGATCCAGGTAAGACTTGGGGGCTCAGAGGCCTGTGGGCTCGGTCTAGGTGACTGGGCTCAGCTGGATCAAGACTTAGGCTGAAAAAAAGGAAAAAGAATTTTGAAAACGTTAAGAGCTTCCTGTTAAATCTTGTCTATGTGTTAAAACGCCCCCTCCTCCCCCTGCAGTAGCCATCTCCAGTCACACGGCCACCTGGCTTGTCCGCGTTCCGTTCCTCCTTGGAGTCACGTGGGCAGACCTGGGAGGGGTGGGTGTGGGAGGGCACTGGAAGCTGCAGGAGCCGAGTGCTCCACGGGAGCTCGGCAGACGGGTGCGTGGGAGGCGTCCAGGAGTGGCCCTCTCACACCGTGGGTCATCCTGTCACCAGGAGCTCCCGGCCACACAGAGTCACTTAGTGGGCCTGGGGTGGGTTCCAGGTGATTCTGATGGCCGTGTCTGTGGGCTGCACGCAGGCTAAGAAAATGCACGTGCTGGGCGTGGGGGCAGCTCCACCCCGGTGTATGCTGTTCAAGTCCCGCCCTCCCAGGCTCCTCCCTTCTGAGCTGGTCACTCTTTTCACAGTCACCGTCACCGGGAGGATATCACGCTTGCCCCCGGAGGCCCCTTCATCACCTCATGTTATGTGAATCAGTCTTTTACACAGGGAGGTGGTCCTCAAGCTTGTTTGGGTTTCAAAACCTCAGGCAGGCTTGGTTTTGGTGAGAGAGAACCTTACACGTTAATCTCTAAATGTGCAAGTGTTTACTTTTGTGCTCGTAGAGAATCTGAGTTCAGGCTGCGGCAGGAGGTAAATAACGTCTGAAGGAAATTTTATAAAAGAAAACCTGTAGTGGAGAAAACTCTACCCATTAGCCTTTCCCACAGATTGGTGAAGCCTGCCACGGAAAACCTTGGCCCAAGGTTCGGGAGCTACTGTCGTTGACTCCAGGCTTTGGAAGCGTGAGGGGATGGCCTGGGGACCCATGTCCCCCTTTCACTGATAAGAAGCTGAGTCTCAGGGAGTGGGAGCCACTTGCCACTGTTGTGGCGTGGTGGGTGTGGGGCACCAGGCGGGGGTCCAGCCTCCCACCTGGAGTTCCCCACGCATCACTGAGGTGCTTCCTACAGGCTGTCGGAGCCGGGGGCAGAACATGCAGGGACTGGGGCCTTTGCAGATGATGGCATCAGAGAAGATACGGGACGGGGCAGCCTGGCCAGCCTGGCGGGGATTCTGGGTGGTTGGCATGGGGAGGCAGGCTTGGAGGAGGTGAGGGGCCACTGCCAGGGGCGGCTGGTGTGGACGGGGGTGGCTGGGCCGTCACGCGGTCATCCCGTCTCTATGGGCATGCGAGGGGCTGCCGCTCAGCAGGGCTGAGTTGTGTCTTTTCCGACCATGGGCCCCACAGACACCAGCCAGGCTCACAGGTGGACCAGGTGGAGACAGGTCCGTGCGGAGGGGATGGCGGCTCCAGGCCCACTGCGGCCAGGCTGTGGTTCCGACCCCAGGGGCAGGCCACTCTGCAGCTCTCTGAGCCTGTTCCTCACCCACAAAATGGGCCAGATACCTGCCTCTTGGGGGTGTGAGGGATGAAAGTGGTCTCGGCACAGGGTCTGGGTGGCAGCCTTTGGGGTTTGCACACCTGCTCTCGCTGTCTGCTCCCAGGGACTGGGAAGGCGCTGGCTCCCTCGGTGATGCTGTGGACTCCACAGGCACATCTCTGACAGGCAGAGTTCATTGCTTGCTGAGAGCCGTTCAGACAGCAGGCGGGAAGCTCACTGCTTCCTGCCTCTGGTGGCCTGGACAGTTACAGGGGATGCCAAGGGCAAGAGGCCGGCTGAGGGCCCAGAGGGGTGCGCTGGGAAGAGGGTCAGAAACGGCGTGTTTGGTGGTGGTGATGAGGCTTTATTTGCTTCTGTTAGCATATTCGTGTACCTGATAAAGTTCTTGCTTCAAGAGTTCTCATTTCTACTGCAAGTATAGTGAGGGAAAATCATTATTTGTTATTGCCAAGAGAAAAAAAGAAAAAGAAAAGGCACAGATAAACAGCACAGGAAAGAGAAAAAAGGCATACCTACAAATGCAGTAAATGATTATTTTTAAATCAAGAAAAGACTGCAAACAGCTATTTTTCTTTTTTTTTTTTTTTTACAGAAATGCCCTGTCACCAAACCAAGTATGTTTAGGAATGCAAGGATGGCCCACCTCAGGATAGAATTTATCACAATGGGAGAAATTAAAGGACAAAATTTTATGACCATCTCCCAAAATAACTAATAAAATTCAACATCCATTCATGAAGAAAATCTCTTAGCACAACAACAATGGAAGGGCTTTCCTTCAGCAAATAAATAGTGTCTATCCCAACAGAACAGAGACTGTGCCTGTGGCCTGTGGGAAAGGATGGATTGGTTTTAATGCTGCAATAATAACATGTTTTCTTAAAATCAGGAACAAGACATTCATATTGCACAGGGAATGTTTGGAAGATACACCTCCTCTCCTTGGGAGGTGGAGTCTTGAAGTGGAACGGAGGCCTTCTTTTTTGCTTTTATACCTCATGCATAGTTTTACTTTTTCAGTGAGCATGTACTGCCATTCAGAAAAGTAGAAAATCCATGTGGGATGTTGGCCTTAGAGTGAGATGTGCGTGTGAGTCCTCCCACTGCCACAGGGGGATGTGCCAGCAATTCTGTGAGGTCAGAACAAAGAGTCAGAGATTAGATGTTGAGGTGACAGCGTCTCGACGCCAAAACTCTCTAGATCTGCCTAACTGCAGGCCATCCGGCTTGGCTGCCTAACGACAGGGGGGAGTTCAGGCTGTGTCTTCATTGCACCCCTGCTCCCTGCCTGGTCTCTGCCCCAGCTCACCTGGAGGACCCATCAGTGCATACTATTGCTTTCCTGGGAGACGAGCCTGGAGAGTCGGCGTGGAGAGGGTTGGAGCCTCTGCATCCCACGTGATGATATAGGTTCTCCAGCACCTATGCCCTGTTAGGTGGTCGGAGCTGGGGAGGGAAGAGTGGCTAGTCTCCCTCCGCACTGTCCCCAGGCCCTGCCTCCCCTCCAGGGAGCAGTGCAGTTCTGAGAGGTCCATAGAGGAGGTTGCCTTTTTTTCCTCTAAGCCTAGAGGTGATTTTGAAAATCAGGCCATGGCCAGTTGATGGGGAGATTAGTGCTTGAGGCTGATGGATACTTAGGTGCTCTTTAAAGCAGGTCATTTAGATACTTTGCAGTTTCACCCTGAGAGATAGGACCACTTCTGCTTTGGAACCATAGAAGTGAGAAATGGAATCCAAGGTGCAAACGAGGAATACTTAAATGAAGGACAGTAATGGATGGAGTCTGGGTGCTCTGCCTCCTCCTGACAGCTGCTGTGTGTGTCCCACCACTGAGCGGCTGCAGCTTCTAAACCTGGCAGTTTCACTTTGTTCTTTTCTCCTTTCTCATTTGATTCCTTCTTTTTCTAGACCTCCAGTGGAACCAATAGAGTTAGAATTTTGAACTGGCTAATAAAATATAAGTTATTTGAACATTTTGTTACCAAGCAAAGTTCATGTGCCCAACACACAGTGAGGTCACACAAACCAAAACATCAGACTTTGGAGCAGTAAAAGGTTTATTACAGAGTCAAGCAGGAAGAATGGGTGGCTTGTGCTCAAAACCCTTGATCTAGTCAATGGTTTCGGGGGAGAAACTTTTATAGGCAAAATTTGGGGTGAGGCTGCAGGTTGCATGACTTTCTTCTGATTGGTTGATGGTAAGTTGACAGGGCGGTGCTCCAGGAATCTTGTGTTCAGCTTGAGTTTACCCTCTTCCACCTAGGTGGGTCCTTACTTCTGCAGAAGAGCTCTAATATACTGTTATGTGTATCCCTTGAGGAGGAATCAGGACTGTGACTGCCCTCCCTTGTCTCTGCATCCCCTTCCTTCACTAATTAGGAACTGGGTGATTCCCCTCTTTGGAACTCAGGGAAGGTCAAGGAGGCCTAAGGAAGCCTATTTCTTTCAAGCAAGAAATGGGGGACATGAAGGCTTTTGTGCCCAGGAACCCCACAAAATCCTACTCAGTTTCAATTCTGCCTGAATATTGAGGCATGTGAGGTTCCACGGACCTCACAGTTATCATTGGATGTGCCAGACTCCCGAGCAGGACATGATGCTGTTTCTCACCTCTCTTGTTCCCTTGGTTTCCTGCAGCTGGAGCTTTAATGAGAGTATAGGTACTGCAGATCTTCTGCTATCCCAATTTTAAAACCCTTCTCTCTTTCTCTTTTTAGTTGCTTCAACATTTTGAGATCAAAACGTCTCCTTGGACTAAAACTGTTCATGCAAAAACCCATGGGCTTCTGATGCCAGGGGAGCCCATCCACGTGCGTTTTGTTAACAGGAAGTGAGCCTGGAGTTTTTCACCCAGCCACCAGACCGACACACAGCAGGTGTTTGTGGGCCATGGATGACGGCAGGGGAGGAAAGAATCCCTTCTCAGGCGATCTTGGTAATAGACTGGCCTCCTTGGTCCTGGGAAGCTTTGAAATCTTTTTGCAAAGTAATGTGAGAAGATTACTTTTGCATTCTAGAGTTGCCTTTTTTGTTGTTTGTTTTTTGAGTAACAGCTGTTGAGAAGCCAGTGGCACTGAATTCTCACGCCTCATATGGTGTCTTGCCCTTGGACTTACCCATAATCTCCTCTGCATTTGGGCCAGGAAGCGTTGGTATACTTACAGATTCAGTGCTTGAACATACCTTCTCTGATACTGCATCAGGACTGCATGTTAGGACAGAATTCCAACTTCTTATCTTGAAGAGGAAACATTAGAGGCTTCTGTAGAACAGACCTGTGGTTGCCAAGGAGGGTGGGTGAGGGAGAGAAAGGCTGGGGATGTAGAATTAACTGTATAGTACAGGAAACTGTATTCAGTATCCTGGGATAAGCCATGATGTAAAGGAATATGAAAAAGAATGTACATATATGTATAACTGAATCACTTCACTGTACAGCAGAACTTAACATTGTAAATCAACTATAATTAAATAAATTTTTAAAAAGAATGCTTCTGTAATACCATAACTATGGGAAATGACTCATATGGGGATTTGGGCCCACATGCCAGGACTTGAACACAGCCTAAATCTGATTGGAACTTGAACCAATGGTCTTTTAATTAGAATCACTCACCTGGGTCTAGACTTACTGAGGCTCAGGTTCTTTGTGTCTCAGGGCAGGAAGAATTCAATGAGAGACAGAGTAATAGGTAAGAGGTGGGTTTGTTTATAGAGATACACATTGCATAGACAGCATGCAGTCTGTCTCAGCAGGCAAGAGTGGCCTGGGGAGAAACACTCCCTGTTCTCCTCCCGGCCAGATTCTAAACCTCCTGCCTAACTTCCTGTTGTTCCCACCCTCGTGTGTGGGATTCCTCCCTGTGTGTGCAGTCCTGTGTGGGGATTTTTTCAGGTGACGAGCTAGGCTCTGGTCTCCGGACCCTGCAGACTCTGAGTGGGGGATGAGATCAAGCTTCCACTGAGAGGCTCTGGAAGGCAGCTGCCCCCCCACCCCCCCAGCACTTGTCTGTCGAGGGTTGTAGCCCCCAGTCTGGGGTTAGGGAGGAGAATGTGGGGGTCCCTGCCATGCACTGTTTGCTGTTTGCAGCCATGGCACCCTCACTGGGAAAGATACAGTCCAAGGGGAAGTCCTTGCTCCTCAGTCACCGCTCCTGTCCACAGAGCTGGGTCTGGCCTTTGAGCTGACAGTGTAGACAGGACCTGCTGACGAGGGTGTCTGTGCTTGGCTTTCTCATTCTTTCACAGCCGAGGCAGTGCTGGTATAGAATGGACCCTGATCCCTCCCTCGAGTGGGATGGGATTGGGTGGGGAGCAGATCCTGACAGACACTTCGAGCCCCACCCATTGCCATGTCTTCTAGTTCTGCAAACCTTTTATTTAAAGTGCTAATTTAATAGTACTGGGATCTGTATTGCCCGGGAAATCCCATGGACAGAGGAGCCTGGCAGGCTACAGTCCACAGGGTTGCAAGAGTCGGGATATAACTTAGTGATTAAGCAACAACTGTATGATGTGGAAACTTGCTCTGTGGCTTCATACAGGGTTAATTTATGAAAATGTTCCATGATGCTTGCTGGATGAAGGGCTCCGTATCTGTCTTATCATGCCAGGCTTGCTATTGTGCTGCTGGAAACACCTGTATGCTTCCTAATGTTTGCCTCTCCATCATTAAGAATGGTGTATTAAAAATTCCCACTCTAATTGTGGAGTTGTCAGTTTTTGCATAATGCAATTTCAGTTCATGTTTATTAGGTGCATCTGAGTATTATTTTATCTTTCTGGTGAACTGTCCCATTTATCATCATGTAGTAACTCTCTTGATCCCTCCAGGTACTTGGGCCTTAGAGTTTGTTTTTATCTGACAGTGATTTAGGTATTCCAACTTTATTTTATTTGCCTGGCACTTCTAAGTCTATTAATTCCCTTTCCCCACTAGTCTTTTACTTTTAATCATATTGTCTTCCTTTTGTTTTAGATATGTCTCTTGTAAACAGAATGTAGCTGGATTTTTTTAAAAATCCCATTTGGTGATCTCTGTCATTTAACTCTTTAAAAAAAAAAAATTATTTAATTGAGGTATACTTGGTTTACAATGTTGAATCACAACAAAGTGATTCGGTTGTACATATCTATACATACATTGTTTTTCATATTCTTTTCCATTATGGTTTATCACAGGATATTGAATATAGTTCCCTGTGCTATACAATAGGACCTTGTTGTTTATCCATTCTATGTGTAGTAGTTTGCATCTGCTAACCCCAAACTCCTACTCCATCCCTCCCCCACCCCTTTTGTCTTTTTTGGGGAAGGAAAAAAAATGTAATCCTGCCTCTGTTAGTGATAAAAATTTCAGAGAAGACAAAAATGGCAACTGACCTCTAGATAAAGATATTGTCAGAATTATGATTAAATCATTACATGCACTTGAACATGAAAGTGTTAATTGCTCAGTCGTGTCTTACTCTTTTCGACTCCATGGACTGTAGCCTGCCGGGCTCCTCTGTCCATGGGATTTCTCAGGCAAGAATACTGGAGTGGGTAGCCATTCCCTTCTCCAGAGGATCTTCCTGACTCTGACGCCTATTGGTGACAGCAGCTCCCTGCAACAGTGAGGATGTGGTTGGTGGGCAGTTTGCAAAGCCTCTCAGGGTCAGCTGTGCCCACCCCTGCTTTGAGAGGGTCTCTGCTGACCAGTTAAGTACTGACTGCTTACATAACCTTCTAGAAAAGGAACCCCCAGAATGACTTTCCTGGGCCTGCTAAGCCCAACCAGCCTGCCAGCTCAGCAGGGCAGACCAGGTGGTACCAGGGCTGAGGACTGTCGTGGAGACAGCACAGGAGGGTCGCCTTCATGCCCCGGGTGGGCCGCCCAGTGCCCAGGACTTCTCCTTGGGGAGGGAGCCAGGCCAAGTCCCCATCCCCACTCCTAGCTCTCCCTTTCATCTCTGGTGATCCGGGCAGGGTCTGCCTTCGTGGAACACCCCTGAGGGCCATGGTGCTTTGCTCTTGATCAGGAACATCTTTTGTTTCCATGGGGACAGACGTAGGGGCCGGCAGTGAAATGGAGCAGAGAGCACGTCCCGCCCCAAAAATGTCTGTTTGGCGTCCTTACTAGGATAATCACAAGGGCACAGTTTGCCACACCCTCAAGTCATGGGATAGGTTGTGATCTCTGCTCCGCCAGGCTGCAACAGACTGCAGCCATGAAATTAAAAGATGTTTGCTCCTTGGAAGAAAAGCTATGACAAACATAGAAAATGTATTAAAAAGTAGATACATTACTTTGCTGACAAAGGTCTGTATAGTCAAAGCTATGGTTTTTCCAGTAGTCAGGATGGATGTGAGAGTTGGACCGTAAAGAAGGCTGAGTGCTGAAGAATTGGTGCTTTCAAACTGTGGAGCTGGAGAAGACTCTTGAGAGTCCCTGGGACAGCAAGGGGATCAAACCAGTCAATCCTAAAGAAAATCAACCCTGAATATTCATTGGAAGGACCAATGCTGAAGCTCCAATACTTTGGCCACCTGATGCGAAGAACTGACTTGATGGAAAGGACCCTGATTCTGGGAAAGATTGAGGGCAGGAGGAAAAAAGGGTAACAGAGAATAACATGGTTAGATATCATCACTGACTCAACGGACGAGAATTTGAGCAAATTTCAGGAGATAGTGAAGAACAGGGAAGCCTAGCATGCTGCAGCCCATTGTGTTACAAAGTTGGACATGACTTAGCAACTGAACAACA
Organism: Cervus elaphus; assembly: GCF_910594005.1. Classification (NCBI taxonomy): domain Eukaryota; kingdom Metazoa; phylum Chordata; class Mammalia; order Artiodactyla; family Cervidae; genus Cervus; species Cervus elaphus. The sequence goes on from NC_057847.1 coordinate 9,686,888, forward strand.
GCAACAATGACTAAAATTATTTTATAACAAAATAATTCTACTTATTTTATAATATAAAATCTATTTTATAACTATTAGTATAATCCCTTTTTTTGTGAAAAATTTCAAACAGCCACCATATATAGCCTAATGAAGCATGATGTATTCAACCTCAACAATGATCAACTCATAACCAATCTAGTTTTATGCATATCTCCACTCTCTAGATTATTTGAATCAACCCCCACACATAGTATCATTACATCTGTTAACATGATAAGAATTATTAAAAACCCCATTATACCATGATGACACCTAAAAATTTAGCAATGCTTCATTACTATTATTAAATATCCAGTCACTATTCAAAATTCTAGTTGTTTCATGACTATAATTTTTTAAAATAGTTTGAATCAATTCAAGTGAGGTCCAATCACTGAGACTGACTGATTTGTTGCTTAAGTAGATTTTAGGTTGTCTTTTTCTTCCTTTTTAAACATTTCCTTGCAATTTATTTGTTGAAGAAACCAAGGTGTTTCTCCTGTGCCAGTCCCCACAATCTGAGGGTTGTTGATCTTGTCCAGCATGTCCTTCTATCCCCTGTTTATCCTGTATATTTGTGGTTAGAGCCAGAAGTCACCTCACCCTCAAGTCATTTAGCTGAGTATAAAACTGTTAATTGTTATTTTCTCTCAGCATTTTGAAGATATTTTTCTGTGGTCTTTAGGCACTGGCTATTATTAAGAAGTCTGAGTCAGTCTGTCTGTACTTTGTAGCAATTTATCTTTTTTTCTCTGACTGTCCTTGTCCTTAGAGTTCTCCAATTTCATTATTTTTATTTCTTTTACTTACAGCTCATTCAGTTCATTTCAGTCCCTCAGTCGTGTCTGACTCTTTGCGACCCCATGAATCGCAGCACGCCAGGCCTCCCTGTCCATCACCAACTCTTGGGGTTTACTCAAACTCATGCCCATCGAGTCAGTGATGCCATCCAACCATCTCATCCTCTGTTGTCCCCTTCTCCTCCTGCCCCCAATCCCTCCCAGCATCAGGGTCTTTTCCAATTAGTCAATTCTTCGCATCAGGTGGCCAAAGTATTGGAGTTTCAGCTTCAGCATCAGTCCTTCCAATGAACACCCAGGACTGATCTCCTTCAGGATGGACTGGTTGGATCTCCTTGCAGTCCAAGGGACTCTCAAGAGTCTTCTCCAACACCATAGTTCAAAGCATCAATTTTTCAGCGCTCAGCTTTCTTCACAGTCCAACTCTCACATCCATACATGACCACTGGAAAAACCATAGCCTTGACTAGATGGACCTTTGTTGGCAAAGTAATGTCTCTGCTTTTTAATATGCTATCTAGGTTGGTCATAACTTTCCTTCCAAGGAGTAAGCATCTTTTAATTTCATGGCTGCAATCACCATCTGCAATGATTTTGGGGCACCAAAAAATAAATCTGCCACTGTTTCCACTGTCTCCCCATCTATTTCCCATGAAGTGATGGGACCAGATGCCACGATCTTAGTTTTCTGAATGTTAAGCTTTAAGCCAACTTTTTTATTCTCCTCTGTCACTTTCATCAAGAGGCTTTTTAGTTCCTCTTCATTCTCTGCCATAAGGGTGGTGTCATCTGCATATCTGAGGTTATTGATATTTCTCCCAGCAATCTTGATTCCAGCTTGTGCTTCTTCCAGCCCAGCATTTCTCATGATGTACTCTGCATATAAGTTAAATAAGCAGGGTGATGATGTACAGCCTTGACCTACTCCTTTTCCTATTTGAAACCAGTCTGTTTTTCCATGTCTAGTTCTAACTGTTGCTTCCTGACCTGCATACAGGTTTCTCAAGAGGCAGGTGAGGTGGTCTGGTATTCCCATCTCTCTCAGAATTTTCCACAGTTTATTGTGATCCATACAGTCAAAGGCTTTGGCATAGTCAATAAAGCAGAAATAGATACAGCTCATAATACTCCCTAAATTGGAAGATTCACCTCTTTCTTCAATTATGGAAAATTCTCAGCCATTATCTTTATAAGAAAATGTTCTTTCTCCTCTTCTTTCCATACACTCAGTTCAGTTCATTTGCTCGGTCGTGTCCGACTCTTTGTGACCCCCTGAACCGCAGCACACCAGGCCTCCCTGTCCATCACCAACTCCCGGAGTCCACTCAAACCCATGTCCATTGTGTCGGTGATGCCATCCAACCATCTCATCCTCTGTCGTCCCCTTCTCCTCCTGCCCTCAATCTTTCCCAGCATCAGGGTCTTTTCAAATGAGTCAGCTCTTCACATCAGGTGGCCAAAGTATAGGAGTTTCAGTTTCAGCATCAGTCCTTTCAATGAACATTCAGGACTGATTTCCTTTAGGATTGGCTGGTTTGATCTCCTTGCAGTCCAAGGGACTCTCAAGAGTCTTCTCCAACACTGTAGTTCAAAAGAATCAATTCTTCAATGCTCAGCTTTCTTTATAGTCCAACTCTCACATCCATACATGACTACTGGAAAAACCAAAGCTTTGACTAGAAGGACGCTTGTTAGCAAAGTAATGTCTCTGCTTTTTAATATGCTTTCTAGGTTGATCATAGCTTTTTTTCCCAAGGAGTAAGCATCTTTTAATTTCATGCCTGCAGACACCATCTGCAGTGATTTTGGAGCCCCCAAAAAACCAAGTTTCTCACTGTTTCCATTGTTTACCCATCTATTTGCCATGAAGTGATGGGACTGGATGCCATGATCTTAGTTTTCTTAATGTTGAGTTTTAAGCCAAACTTTTCACTCTCCTCTTTCACTTTCATCAAGAGGCTCTTTAGTTCTTCTTTGCTTCCTGCCATAAGTGTGGTTTCATCTGCGTATCTGAGGTTATTGATATTTCTCCCGGCAATCTTGATTCCAGCTTGTGCTTCTTCCAGCCCAGTGTTTCTCATGATGTACTCTGCATATAAGTTAAATAAGCAGGGTGACAATGTAAGGCATAGTTCTGGCGAGGCAGAAAAGGAAAGACGACCTCAACAGAAGTAGGTTACCTTTATTCAGGCAAGGAGGGGCGGCAGTCGGCCTAATGACCAGGCTGAGAGCCGAAAGGGATAAGGGAGGCTTCATACTTATAGGGAGGTTTGTGGAAGTGATAAGGGAAACGTCAATCAGGCAGGATAGTTTGAGTATTCTTTTGTTGAGATGACATTTGTAGTTGGGCAGGGGGTGATAAGTCTTCTGGGTGGGTGTAGGGGGTGGTAGGTTTCCGGACAGGGGGTGATAAGTCCCAGATAGATGCAACCGGCCTGGAGCATCAGGGTGGAACTAAAGTTATACTTTGTTTTCTCTGAAGTTAGATGACTCAGCAAGGGGCCTTTGAGACTGTTGTTCTCTTTTCTAGGCCCAAAAGACTCCTTCAGACAATATACAGCCTTGACATACTCCTTTCCTGATTTGGAGCCAGTTTGTTGTCCTGTGTCCAGTTTTGACTGTTGTTTCTTGAGCTGCATACAGATTTCTCAGGAGGCAAGTCAGGTGGTCTGGTATTCCCATCTCTTGAAGAATTTTCCACAGTTTGTTGTGATTCACACAGTCAAAGGGAAGATATGTTTGTTATTATCATAATGAGAGGGTAACAGGCAGGAAGGCCAGAGGTCTCCAAATGGAGGAAATAGGCTGCAAGTGTCAGACATTTTTATCTCTCTTAAGTGGCAGGAGGAAACAAACTAGCGATATTTTTTTCCTTCTCTATACAAATTTAAAAGGAGGTTTCTCTTAAAATACTGTGCTGCTGTTATAGCCACGCTTTCCGGGAAACAAACTCACTCAGAAGGACAATGCAGATAGTGGAGTGCATTTTATTACACCGGCTGGCCCAAGGCAGAGTCTCCTCTTAGCCAAGGACCCCGACCAGCATTTGTGAAAATCTTTTATACCCCATGTGTACGTGTCCAAACCCACCACCCCAAATCCCTTGAGGCTTACAAAGGAAGGGTAAATACAATCACAATAACCCCATCATTCATGTGTTATGTGTTCAAACAGTTAATAATCAATAAGCCCGCGGTTACATTCCAACCAGTTAATAACCGATAAGCCTGTGGTTACATTCCGATAGATACTGTCCGGAGGCAGGGGTGATTAGTGTCTGTCCGGAGGCAGGGGTGATTAGTGTCTGTTTTCTCTTAGGCGATGAGGAACCTGGATACGATCTTCAAGGTGCCCCTGTCTGGAGGGGGTCTTATCCTTCCATTGTCGTTCCCACAGGCACTAAGCAGAGAGTTCAGGGTCCACTGGAGAGGTGGCCGAGCACGATCAGCACGGACAGGCCTCAGATGGAGTCCAGGCCCTATGAATTCCTTCTTCACTGCCATGACAACTGGTTTCACCTGAAGCTAACTATTCTCAAAGCTTGAGTTAACCAATACATTTTTCTTATGGAAATGTTTGTCTTAAGCTATGTTAATGTGCTATGCGTTTACCCCAGACTCTGTCTTCAAGTCGGTTCTGCCAAATGGCTAGGAACCTACTTGACAAAACAGTATGTTATACTCAGATATTGTTCCCCTAATCTACGTAAACGAAACTATTTGTATGGTAATCTGCCCTTCTACAAGATTCAAGTCAATCGTTTTATGGCCTGGGATGAATCATCTGGTGCCAGGATTATCACAAAATGCATCTTATGGATGAGGGGCCTGGTGCGATTCTGAGTTTTAAGACATTCCTTTCTTTCATTAACAGACTGCTAGTGACTACATAACATCCAGCTGAAGACTAGCAGCGGGGCACTCTATCTGCCCCCTTCTGATGCCTGTGTCAGAAGCCTTCTCTATCTCCTTTATACTTTAATAAAACTTTATTACACAAAAGCTCTGAGCGATCCAGCCTCGTCTCCAGCCCCGGGTTGAATTCGTCTCCTCCAGAGGCCAAGAATCCCGCGTCTTATCGCTCAGCAACAGCCTTTCAATAATGCCTGCAGGCGTGTGTGCTAAGCCTCTTCAGTCACGTCCGACTCTTTATGACCCTAAGGACTGTAGCCTCCAGGCTCCTCTATCCATGGGGATTCTCCAGGCAAGAATACTGGAGTGGGTTGCCATGCCCTCCTCCAGGGGATCTTCCCGACCCAGGGATCAAACATGGTCTCTCATGTCTTCTGCATTGGCAGGCAGGTTCTTTACCAGTAGCGCCACCTGGAAACCCTTATTATCATAATATATATATATAACATTCAATTTTACTTGGTACTATTTTTGGATTTTTTCTTAATGAAAGAGAAAAAATCACGGTATACTTAAGCAGCAGGGGGAAAAGATTCTATAGTTAATGGGAGCTGAATTATTATGATAACAGTGGAGATAATTATTCTGATAAAATATGAAAGGTAAGACCTTTTGCACAGCATAACTTCTTGCATTTACTCCTTCTAGGAGCATATTTCTACTCTGGTGGAGTCAGGTATTTTTCTTAAAAAACTTTTTATTTTGCCTGGAGACTCCTGTGGACAGAGGCGCCTGGGAGGCTGCAGCCCACAGGGTCGCACAGAGTCAGACATGACTGAAGTGACAGCATGCCTACATAGCCAATTAATAAACAATGCTGTGATAGTTTCGGGTGAGCAGTGAAGGGACCCAGCCATACATGTACATGCATCCAATCTCCCCCAAACTCTCCTCCCAGATGAAAAGTCATTTTAAGCAGTACCCACTGAAGGAGACATGACAGGGACATCTATTTGGTGTACTGTATTATGCAAATTTACCTTTCGTGAATTCTTTTATTTAGACAACCATTTATTGTTTAATCAATATGAATTCAGCACCTACCACACCCAGGCATTATTCCAGGAACACGGCAAAGTAGATGATGAGTTTCATCCTTCTTGGAGTCTCCATTTTAGTGCTTGCTTCTTTCTCTCTGCCTCCTGGAGGCCATTGGCTTGCTGCCCGTTTTTGTTCCTCAGACTGACACATAACCCAGCCTGTTTCAGTTTGAAACCTCAGCTTTTCTGTCTTCTCTCCACCTTCTTTTTCACTTTTGTTTAATATTGGAGAGCTTCCCGAGTAAGACCTAGACTTTCAGAGGTGCTCCTATTACGTCTTAGCCCTCCTGATCAACAGTTTCACGTTGGTCTCAGCCTCCTAGTGAAAGTCACTCAGTCATGTCTGACTCTTTGTGACCCTGTCAACTGTAGCCCACCAGGCTCCTTTGTCCTTGGGATTCTCCAGGCAAGAATACTGGAGCGCCCTTCCCTTCGCCAGGGGATCTTCCTGACCCAGGGGTCGAACCCGGATCTCCTGCACTGCAGGCAGATTCTTTCCAACCTAAGCCACTGGGCCTCCTAAGTTGGACCCAAGCCCAAAACCTTGTTAAAGACTGGGGAAAAATCACTGGGAATTAACCTACTTTATTTTAAACAAACCAGTGATGATGTTGATGAACAGATTCTGTTTTAAGACATAGTAAGGATTTTCTATGACATAAGCAGCATAATTCCAACAAAGTTCTCCCTCAGTCCATTAACTCAGTGCCTCCTCTTCAATGTCATCTCCTTTGTTGAAATAAAGCAATAACCAGAGAGCCATCATGCAATTTTATTACTTTATTGCTCTTTTGTAGGAGGAACAAATAGTGATGAAATGAATCCTAATGTTCTCTGAATTAAATTATTTATTGAAGCTGAAATTTTTAATATAATAGTGTACAATTCCAAGTCAAGATGGATACCAAAGTGATAAAAGGTGTTATTGCACTTTTGTCTTCTTGTGTTCTGCTATATCAGTGACCTACGTGTGCATTTCAAGAGAAGCTCTGAACCAGAGCCCAGGGCTGACAGCAGAGTGGGTAACTCAGGGCCTATGAATCCTATTCTTTGCTGGTTTGATTTTTAGAAATCAGTTTTACCGTGGGCTAGCTGCAATAACCTCAGATATGCAGATGACACCACCCTTATGGCAGAAAGTGAAGAGGAACTAAAAAGCCTCTTGATGAAAGTGAAAGAGGAGAGTGAAAAAGTTAGCTTAAAGCTCAACATTCAGAAAACAAAGATCATGGCATCTGGTCCCATCACTTCATGGGAAATAGATGGGGAGACAGTGGAAGCAGTGTCAGACTTTACTTTTTTGGGCTCCAAAATCACTGCAGATGGTGATTGCAGCCATGAAATTAAAAGATGCTTACTCCTTGGAAGGAAAGTTATGACCAACCTAGATAGCATATTAAAAAGCAGAGACATTACTTTGCCAACAAAGGTCCATCTAGTCAAGGCTATGGTTTTTCCAGTGGTCATGTATGGATGTGAGAGTTGGACTGTGAAGAAAGCTGAGCGCCGAAGAATTGATGCTTTTGAACTGTGGTGTTGGGGAAGACTCTTGAGAGTCCCTTGGACTGCAAGGAGATCCAACCAATCCATCCTAAAGGAGATCAGTCCTGGGTGTTCATTGGAAGGACTGATGCTGAAGCTGAAACTCCAGTAATTTGGCCACCTGATGTGAAGAGTTGACTCATTGGAGAAGACCCTGATGCTGGGAGGGATTGGGGGCAGGAGGAAAAGGGGACGACAGAGGATGAGATGGCTGGATGGCATCACCGACTCAATGGACATGAGTTTGAGTAAACTCCGGGAGTTGGTGATGGAGAGGGAGGCCTGGCGTGCTGTGATTCATGGGGTCGCAAAGAGTCGGACATGACTGAGGGACTGAACTGAATTGAACTGAACTACACTGGTATCTACGATGTCAGATATTTCAGTACTTTGCCTGGAGGCTTACCTTGCCTACAGACTTCAAGGCATGATGAGGTAATGAATTCATATAGTGTTCATTGACTGGACGTAGCATTTGGCCCATTCAGTGGATTTTCTATTACTAGTGGCAAAGAAGTTCTCATTGCAAAAAGAAACTTGAATACAACTATGTTAATTTAGCTGAAATATCTTAACAAGTTACATAAAAATATTCTAAGTAATAGTGGACATGCCAAGAAAAATATTTATGAGAACAAGAAATTATATTTCACTTTCTTTTTAAAAAAGGAGATAGTTTCTTGTATAAATCAAGAACACATTCCAGAGTTAAATGTCTGAGTGGAGCAGTTAGCATCTTCCGAATCTTAGCTAACAACAAAGTAAGGTGGTGCAGTGGTAAATAATCTGTTTACCAATACAGGAACTGGAAGAAATGGATATTCAGTCACTGGGTTGAGCAGATCCCCTGGAGGAGGAAATGGCAACCCACTCTGGTATTCTTGCCTGGAAAATTCCATGGACAGAGAAGCCTGTCAGGCTACAGTCCATGGGGTCGCAAAGAGTAATACAACACGTTTTAAGTTTCTTTTTCACAGTGGGCCTTATTTTCTCCTTTATAGCCAAGATCTATAGTTAACAGTAATATTTTGTGTACTTTATTTTTATTGTAATATAATTGATGTACAATATTATGTTAGTTTCAGGTGTGCTACATAATGATTTTGGACCTTCTGCCTTCTGTCTCTTATCTTTTCTTACAAAGTTTTCATCTCCATCTCTCCCTAGTGGGACTCTGAGAATTGCTTCTGACTTATTTTCCAGTTCACTATTGATCTCTTTGGTGGACTTGTCCGTTGAGTTTTCCATTTCAATAACCATTGTTTTCCACCCTATAAACACTTATTGGTTTATTTTTAAAGCACGCCCAGTAACATATTTTAATAGTATCTTTCCCCTTTATCATGTTCTGACTCCTTCCTTTATTCTTGGATGATCTTAAATGTAATCACTTTACCACCTGTATCTGCCTGTTCTGTCATCTGCAGTTCTTGGGAGTGTGGGTCAGTGGCTCACCGTCTCTGCTGGCTCTCCCAGTGGCTTGGTCCTCGCTCGCTCTGCGGGTCTGGATGACACATCCCTGCGGGTGGAGCTTCAGCCGCAGAGCATGTGTAGCCCAGACGGAAGCTCTTTATGGAACCCTCCTCAGGAGTGTTCACGGCCCAGAGCTGCTAGTTTCTTGTTTCTCAGCAATGGGCTCCGGGACAGTCAATGCACTGGGGTGGGCCTGTGGCTCTATATGTTCATGCACACATTTTAAGACAACTTGAGGCAAAATGGTTTATAACTCCATCCCCCTTTATTTCCACTGGACATATTTTTGTGTATTCTTTGAAAGTGAAAAACTTTAAAGGCTCCTGGCTTTTTATGGGGGGTGGTCTAAGGAGGGTTCTAATGCCCCTCTTTGCCTCTAGATGTCTCTTGCCTTTGTGTCTGTTAAAATACAAGCACTTTGGAAACTGCTATCCTCCCGCATCCAAGGCAGCTGAAATATCAGCTGTACTTTTTTTTTCACTCTGGTTTTTCTTTCTCTGGTAGGTAGATTAATGTCTCCCCCACCCGAAGATGTCTGCATCCTCATCTCCAGAACCTGAGAACACACTAGAGGACATGGCAAAAGGGGCCACTGAGGCTGCCGATTATCTGGGTGGGCCTGATGGAAGGACCCACAGGATCCAAATGAGTGGGCAAGGGAGGCCGAAGAGGGTCGGAGGGAAGTGTGACTATGGAAGAACGGTCAGAGGGAGGCTGCCCTGCTGTCCAGGAAGGTGAGGACAGGCCACAAGCCAAGGAAGGCAGGTGGCCTCCAGCATCTGAAAAAGCTACAGAAGTGGATTCTCCCCTAGAGAGCAGTCCAGTGAGAAGTGTTGGACTTCTGACCTTAAAACTACAAGTAAGTAAATCTTATGTTGTCTTCAGCCACTAGGTTTATGGCCATTTGTTATGACAGTGATAGAAAATGAACATACTCCCCAAAATATTTGGCTGTAAGTCTTTACTTTTCTGTGGACCCGTCCATGTATTTAAAAGGACATTTATTATATTTCTCACAGCATTTCTGGGTATTTCATAGCAGAGGGTTTTCACTTTGCAGTCTATCACATTGCTGTAAGCAGAAGCCCCTACCTTCACGACTGAAAGATTCATTATATCTTTATTTCCAGGCCTGTTTTGTTTGGGTTCTTGAATTGGTTTTTGTTGTTGTTGTTGTTTGTTTTACAACTATGTATTTATGGGACTTTGCTGGCAGTCTAGTGGTTAAAAGTCTGCCATGCAGTGGAGGGGACGCAAGTTTGATCCCTGGTCAGGGACCCGAGATCCCACATGCCTTGGAGCAGCCACTGAGCCTGCATACTCTGGAGCCACGTGCCACAGCTAAAGTGAAAGATCCCGCCTGCTGCAGCTCAGACCCGACACAGCCAGATACATCAGCATGCGATTTAAAAATATGTATTTACTTATTTGGCTGCGTCGGGTCTTAGCTGTGGCACGTGGAGCCCCGTTCCCTGAGCAGGGATAGAACCCGGACCCCCGCGTTGGGAGCACGGCGTCCCAGCCGCTGGACCAGCAGGGAAGTCCCTGGGTCCCTGCGCTGTATCACGCTTTCTCAGTCCTCACGTGCGTCTTGACTTGGGAGCATAAGGATGAGGAGGCGGAAGAGTCCATGCTCTTCATTGAGCGCCCTCTGGAACTTTTACGGGCAGTGAGGCTGTGAACCAGAATGGTCTTGACAGGTCTAAAGGTTGGTGTCACACACGACAGCCCTGGTTAAAGGCCCATCCCTGCTACAGGGTCAGCTGTAGAGGAGAGGAAGATTGCAGTCGCTGCCTGATGCTTTGCATTACATCAAGGCTCTAATTTAGCTCTTGCATAACAAAAGCCTTCTCGAGAACACTCTGGTTTCTTTCATCCTTGGACTCTGTGGAGGCACCGGTTCTGTTCTGGCCATCGTGTGGGTGGGAGGCAGGAGCAGAGGTCTCTGCAGAGAGAGGGAGTGAGCAGTGGCCCTGAGGGAGGGTCATTTTGTGAGTGTAGTAAAAGCACAAGGGCTCCTGTACCCAGCGTGGGGTTTAAAATGTCAGGCATGTGGTAGGTGGTTCTGTTGATATTACCACACATGGATTCTAAATCACAGCCTCAGTGAGAGCATTGGATTACAGTGTGGCTTGCAGAACCCACTCCACCCCCCGCCCTGGTTCTCCAGGGTTTGAGTGGGACCAGAGACGCAATGTCCAGGGTGCCCAGGCTGGTATGTGACCTCAAAGCAGCCCCCAGGGATCTCCAGGGGGTTCGAAATTGCCTTCTGTGTGAAAGAAAGTATGTCCAGGAGATTTTTCATTTGAAACTATATTTTAAAAAAGGAAACAAAACGGTGTTTCTGCTTGCGGTGGACATGGAGAGAAGTAACACCGTCCTCCAGGGTGCAGAAGCAATTTCCATAAATAGATGATTCCTGAGGGTCCCTGAGCAAAGAACCCTGACTCAGGGATGGAGGCCTTCAGAGTGCCGGGAAGTTGACCCACTTTGGGGAGCAGGTGGCATCGGCTCAGTCAGAGCTCGCGTTCCCTCTCACCTGCCTGCTGAACATCACTGGCAGATGGGTGTCCCCCAGCCCTGCTCCTATCCTCACCCTGCCTAAAGTTCCTGGGATGGGAAGCTAGGGCCCTGAGATACCTCCCAGCTTTGACGCAGACAGATGGGCCTTGGGTCTGTCCGGATCTCAGTGCTGGCCAGCGCTGGACCTTGGTGAGCCCTCAAGGACCTCGAGGTCTTTGCATAAATGTGGGGAGAGAATTGCTACTCTGCTTGAGGAGGGTTAAGATCATGTCCACAAAGCATCTGGCACACAGCTGGACTCGGGAAAGGCTAACTCTTCTTAATGGAAAGGCCCCACAGAATCAACTGCTTGATAACGATTTTCAGTGGATTCCACATGAGGTTGGGAAACAGCCTGAGTTCTGAGTCCCACAGCGTGGTGGCTGAGGACAGGAACCTTGTGTACCATTAAGGTTGGTCCTGAGGCGCTGAGACATTATGAAGTCAGGGTCCAGATGGGAAGTGAGGTCCAGGTGGGGCTGGAAACCACTTGCAGCGGGGACATGCTCAGGATCATGCTTGGGCTGGGTGTTGGACAGCTGCCTGGCTTGGTCCTGGCTGCCCCACTGACAAGTTGCTGGTCTGTGGGAAGTGACTGGAACTCCCCAGCTGATAGAACACTGACTTTGAGATGTGGTTCTCAGCTGCTCTCTGGTCCACGGGAAGACGTTTGTGTTTCCACAGCTCCTTGTCTGCCTCCCTCCCCCTCCTCCCTGTTGCCCATCCTTTCTCCACTGCAGAGCTTTCTCTGATTGGCAGCTCCTGTGATCTGTCTGCACCCCTCTTCCCTGTGGTCCTGATGCTGCCCACCGCCTGTCACCTCTTGGCTATTCCTCCGCTGGGGCTGCAGACGGCTTAGCTTATCTCACTGCCCTGCTCACAGGAGCTGATCATAAGTTCTGAGCTAACTTTCAAATTAGTCACAGCAGGAGTATTTACACAGTGGGAACCAGCAAACACTATCGCAATGGCTTTTTGTTGTTGTTGCACTGCGTGGCATGTAGGATTTTAGTTCCCTCGCCAGAGATTGAAACTGAACTCCCTGCATTGGAAGCTCACAATCTTTTTTAAAGTCTTAAATTTAAAAAAACACATTTAATATTAAAAAATTTTTTTAATTGGAGGAAAATTGTTTTACAGTGTGTGCCGGTTTCTGCCATACAACAATGCAGGTCAGCCATAGCTATACATATATCACCTTCCTCTTGAGCCTCCCTCCCTTCCGCCCATCCAACCCGTCAGCACAGACCAGGCTGGGCTACCTCTGTTATACAGAAACTTCTCACCAGCTATCTAGTCTACATATGGTAGTGTATATAAGTTGATGCTAATTTCTCCATTTGAACTGCTCTCTCCTCCCTGCACTGTGTCTGCAAGTCTGTTCTCTTTATCTAAAAAATTTTAAATTTTATTTATTTATTTTTGACTGCACTAGGTCTTCGTGGCAGAGCAGGCTTTCTCTAGCTGCAGTAGTGTGGGCTACTCTGCTTGGGGCGCGAGGGCTTCTCGTGGTAAATTCTCTTGTTGGTGAGCACAGGCTCTAGGACGTGTGGGCTCAGTAAGTGTGGCACGTGGACTTAGTTGCCATGCAGCAGGTGGGATCTTCCTGGACCAGGGATTGAACCTGTGTCCCTTGAATTCAAGGTGGACTTTTAACCACTGGACCACCAGGGAAGCCCTGGCAATGTCTTCGGATGCCTGCTCCCTGGAGTTAGGCCAAACTTCACAGGTCAAAGTCACCCTCTCCACAAGGTGGCCCTCACAAGCTCAGAGCAATTTACTCTGGAATAGAAAGATTGCCTGAGAACGGGCTTTTCAGACAGGTTAGATGGAGCACCCAAGATTCACAGAGCAATGTTACGTTGGAGTTGGAAGATAACGCTATCTGCTCCCCCACCGCCCCCCCCCGACCCCCTCCAAGCACATGACTTGACTGCCATCTTTGAGGCTGGGTCCTGAAGCCTGGGGTGGGGTAGGGGAGACAGCTCCTCCTCTGAGGACCAAGTCTTGACAGAAAATTCTTCTTTATCCAGGCCTGGATGGATCATCCCCTTTTCCACAAGCTGCCCTTCACCAGCGCTCTTCCACTCCTGCACCTCGTCCCTGACCAAGTTCACCTTTGTCGTTGTCAGCCTCTTGTGGTATCAAGAGGATCATTTTAATACTCTGGTTTTGTTATTGTTGATGGTTTTTTCTTTCGATAATGAGCAAATTTAATTATTGAATATAGTTCCCTGTGCTATACTGCATGACCTTGCTGTTTATGCATCCTATATATAATAGTTTGCATCTGCTAACCCCAAACTCCCCCTCCATTCCTCCCCTACCTCAGAAACCACAAGTTCATTCTCCACATCTATGAACCTGTTTCTGTTTCATAGATAAGTTTATTTGTGTCCTAGTTTAGGTTCCACATATAAGTGATGTCATACAGTATTTGTCTGACTTCACTTAGTACGATAAACTTTGGGTTCACTCACGTTGTTGCAAATGGCATTATTTTGTTCTTTTTTATGTCTGCATAATATTCCATTGTATTTATGTACCACATGTGCTTTCCATTCATCTGTCAGTGATCATTTAGATTGCTTATGTGTCCTGCCTATTGTAAATAGTGCTGCAATGAACATTGGGGTGCATGCATCTTTTTGAAGTGTGGCTTTCTTCAGATATATGCCCAGGAGTGGCATTGCTGGATTGTATGGTAACTCTATTTGTAGTTTTTTGAGGAACCTCCATAGTGTTCTGTATAGAGGCTGCACTAGTTTACATTCCCATCAACAGTGTAGAAGGGTTCCCTTTTCTCCCACATTCTCCAGCATTTGTTATTAGTGGACTTGAAAAAAACAATGTTTTATTTATGATTGGAGCATGGCTGGGTTTCCCTGGTGGCTCAGACTGTAAAGAATCCGTCTGCAGTACGAGAGACCCGGAATCAATCCCTGGGTTGGGAAGATCTCCTGCAGAAGGGAATGGCTACCCACTCCAGTATTCTTGCCTGGAGAATTCTGTGGACAGAGGAGCCTGGCAAGCTACAGTCCCTGAGTTTGCAAAGAGTCAGACACGACTGAAGTGACTTAGCACACACACACGTGGTTGCTTTAAAATGCTGTGCCAGTTTCTGCCATACGGCTAAGTGAATCAGCTGTCCATGTACACGTGTCCCCTCTTTCTGAGCTCCCTTCCCGTTTAGTCACCACAGAGCGCTGAGGAGAGTTCTCTGCACTGTACGGCAGGTTCTTATTAGTTACGTATTCCACACACAGCAGCGCACATGTCAACCACAATCTCCCAAAACTTCCCTCCCCCTTCTCCCCTTGGTGTCCATATGTTTGTTCTCTATGTCTGTGTCTCTATTTCTGCTTTGCAAACCAGTTCATCTATAACATCTTTCTAGATTCCAGTTTGTAGACTTTGTAATGATCTGTTGTTGCCAGTACTGAACGGCTCTGCCGGCATCGTGGGCTTCATGACTTGGCAGCCACAGTCCCTCTGTGCAAGTGAGCCACGGGCAAAGATGCCTACTCCACGGCTGTGCCCCACCCCGCTTCCACCGCCCCCCATTCCTGCTGCATGGAGCCCCCTTGTCCCGCTCAGAGCCCCTGACTGGGCACCAGCCTCTCTTCCCAGACTCTCAGGCGGCCTCGCTTGTGCCTGTAGCCTGTTCTTGGGGTTGCTGCTCTCCTGAACCCCTGTCTGGGTAGCTGCCTACTGGCGGCTCACAGGCTGGGCTATGGCTGCCCCATCTCTGCCCTGGGCTCCGTCTCTGAAAGTGGGGGCCTCCCCGCTGATGGCTCATCGTGTGCAGCTCACCCAGGCTTGGTTTTCACATGAGGGGAAGGCCCCTCCTCACACTCGAGCACCTCTGTCCCCTCATTTCGAGTCTCGGCAAACAAGAGCTTCCCACCTTCCCGTGCCCCCCGCCTAGGCCCCAGTGACCTGCCAGCTTTCTCCTTGAGTGTCTGCGGCAATCTCCAGCTGCATCTCGTTGAGGACAAGCACAGCTGAGGGGTGAATTTCCTTCTTTCCTTGGTGCTCTCAATCTTCACCACAGCCCCCAGGATGCTCTTACTACCCCTCTTCATGTGAGAAAACTGAGGCTCGGAACGGCATTGCTCACTCAAAAATCATAATGAGGTGAGTCTCAGGTCACGTTGTCCATGTAGTCCATAGGGATTTATTGAGCACCTACTGTGTGCTGTCTGCCTCCAAACCCCACACTCTTTCTACACTTCCTGCTGCCCCTCAAAGTGCTGCTCAGGAGGCTTGGGGTGG
The DNA here is from genome assembly GCF_910594005.1 of Cervus elaphus. NCBI lineage: Eukaryota > Metazoa > Chordata > Mammalia > Artiodactyla > Cervidae > Cervus > Cervus elaphus. The sequence continues at coordinate 9,702,512 of NC_057847.1, forward strand.
GGATGGGGGCGAGGTGGGCGCTAGTCCCGCAGATGGGACGGAACCATGCCCTGTCCCACCACTAGATGGCGCTGCTGGCCCGGTCGCCCAGCCTATGCTGGGGGAGCAGAGTCCCGCCCAACAACCCCTCCGGGCCCAGTTATTCCTGAAAGCAGGGCTGCCCCAGTCAAAAAGGGAGAGCACTTTGAAGAGGCCAGGCAGCCATCCTGAGGCATTCTCACTCGTGGAAAGCTGGAGCCTGAAGGGCCTTTGAGACTACCCAGCTCACATCCTGCATCTTGGTTTCTCAGGAGCTGTGGCTGCAGAGGGCTCAGAAGAACCAAGAAGATGCTAGAGCATAGACCCTAAGCCCAGCTGGCAGGAGGTTGATGGGGAGAATCCTGGAAGCAATAGGACAGAGTAAAGGACAAAGTAGGTGGTTAAATAGTCTAGTACTTAATAGATTATAAGTAAGTGGAAAAAATATGGGAGACCCCTGTAAATGAATGATTACTCAAGAAAGCAGGTTTGTTTAAGCGCAAAGCCAAGCAGGCTTGCTTAGCAGCAAAATCATGCGACAGAAGCATGAGAAGCAAACAATAAAACAATGGTGGCCTGAGATCCGCATCCTGCTCAGTGAGTTAATGACCCTTAGGACATGCTCTCTGCACAGGTGAAAAACAATTAATTTGTGAACCTAGCTTGACCATGTAGGGTCAAGAAATCTCCCCTGCCCAACCTGGAGGAGGAGCTGATGATGGAAGCATGATGTCTACTCAAGAGAGACAAAGCAGTTCTTCTCCCCCTCCCAACTTTTGCCTTGATAGAAAACTGTGGCCCAGTAAGTTCTTGGGGCACTGCACCCCCTCGTCCATACCCTTGTAAGCCTCACAAGCGTCTTATTCTAGTAAATCACTTCTTATCTATCACTTTGCTTCTCACTGAATTCTTTTCTGTACTGAGACATAAAGGACTATGATACCAGATGGAGCTCTTCAGAGCCCCTGAAATGACACTGTAACAATTTTAGAAGCATAGGGTTAATTATTAGGGCTTTTTTCTCCCTGTAAACTTAATTTTGAAAATTTTCGAGCCTGCAGAAGAGCTAAAAAATAGTACAACGAACACCCATTTCTACATTATTTAACATCTGGCCACAGCTGCTCCATCTCTTTCTCACATATGCATGTGTGTGTGTGTGTGTGTGTGTGTGTGAGAACCATGTGAAAGTCAGTTGTAGACAGGATACTCCCTCCCTATCCCCATCAATTCAGCCTGCTTCTCCAAAAAGCCAGGCCATTCCCTCACCTAACCATGATGCTGTTCTTTGTGGTTTTACTTTTTAAGAAAGGAAGAGAAGATGTATCAGCTTAAGAAATGGAGAAATCTCCAGTGAGATATGGTTGCCAACAGTGAAAACATTAAGATGCCTAATGTTTAAAAGATTCATTCTTGGATGTTTCCTGGTGGTCTAGTCAGGATTTGGCACCATCAGTATGGTGGCCTGGGTTCAATCACTTTGTTGTACAGAAGAAATTGAAAAAAATTTTAATTGAAGTATAGTTAATTTACAATGTTGTGTTAATTTCTGCTGTACAACAGAGTGACTCAGTTACACACGTATACACATTCTTTTTTTGTTTGTTTTTTCACATTCTTTTTTATATTTGTTTCCATTATGGCCTACCCCAGGATATTGAATATAGTTTCTTGTGCTCTACAGTAGGACCTTGTCGTTTATCCATTCTATAGGTAATAGTTTGCATCTGCTAACCCCGAACTCCCAGTACATTCCCCTCCCGTCCCTCACCTTGGCAACCAAGTCCATTCTCTACATCTGGGAGCTTGTTTCTGTTTCATAGCTAGGCTCATTTGTGCCACACTTTAGATTTCACATATAAGTGACATTATAATGCACTGTCTTTCTCTGTCTGACTTAGTATGATAATGTCCAGGTCCTTCCATGTTGCTGCAGATGGCATTCTTTCATTCTTTTTTTATGGCTAAGTAGTATTCCATTGTATGCCTGGAGAATCCCAGGGATGGGGGAGCCTGGTGGGCTGCCATCTATGGGGTCGCACAGTCAGACACGACTGAAGTGACTTAGCAGAAGCAGCAGCAGCAGTATTCCATTGTATATATTCTGTACAGCAGAAGTTAATACAACATTGTAAATCAACTATATATCTATAGAAAAAGAGTCAATCCTCCTTCATTTGCTTTGAGAGAAGTTTTCAGCTTGACGGTGGATTAGGCTTGGTGTTCCTAAGGACAGATCTGTGTCTGACCTGCTGTCAGAGGGTAAATTCAAAGACAACACAACCCCAGGGGCATAGGCTGGGTGGGAGCTCTGTGCTGCCCTAGTGCCAAGCCAGTGCCCAGGACATTTTGAATGCAAGCCCTGCCCACAGCTGCTTCCAGGAGCAGGAAGAGGCTCAGCTGCCCCCAGGATTCCAGCAAAGGGCCTCGGAGGGTGATTTTCAAAGTAGATTGTGGCTGGCACACAGCACTGAGAAAATGTCCTTTTCCATATCAGAGAGCTGGGGTGAGGGCTGGGGGGGAATTAAGCACTGCCCCTGCCTAACGGAAGCAGAGAGAGGGTGTCTGGACCCAGAGTTTTCTTTTGGAAAAGATGAAGCACGGGGCAGGGCATAGAGCTAGGCTGAGGCCCACTGTTCCAGACCCCAGGCTCGAATGGATGCATGTGGCGGGCGATGAGGAGCCTGTTTGCTGGCAAGAAAAATTTCCATTTAGCACACATGGATCCCAGTTTGGGTGGAATCTTCTAGAGGCAGCTACCCTAAGCATTTCCCTGGCCATTGGCCTGTCTGGTACAAAAGCTGGAGCCTTCTTGGAGGACAGGCGGGGCCTTGAGAGGTCGGGGATCCTCTCTGTGTGGGTGGTCACATGTTCAGTGACCTCTGAAAAGAGTCTCTCGAGTTTCTGTCCCTCCACCTTGTCCTGGGACAGTTGCTCCCAATCACACACCAGACCAAGCTTGGTTTTCTGCCATTATGATATCCAAGTGCAGCCCGGGCTGAGTCTGGCCTCACCTAGCAGAAAACACACACCCTGCCCACCTCACACACACACACACTCTCTCTCTCTCTCTCTCACACTGTTCTAGGAAAAAGAAGAAAAGAACACATAGATACACCCAGGCATGTACCCCGGGGTTGTAAAACTTCTAGGAATTCATTCAAATGAATTGGGCATTGCTCTGGCCCTGATCAGGAAGGGACCTTGGTGGTGTCTGGTCCCACCCAGGGTTCAGGAGCAGGAGGGGTACCTGGTCCACGTGCTTCTTCCCACAGCCTTTTGGGTGCCCCGACTGACCTTCCCCTGGTGGTCTCTTCTCTAGAGTGAGGGGAGAAGGGGCCACCTTTGCCTTCTCCTGGGTGGGGCTGTTAGGACCAGGCCTCCTGTGTCCCCTTTTCTCAGCTTGGTGCTCTGAGGCAGGGTTATTTCTGGGGTCCTTTAAGAAATAGCTGGGGACATAGAGCAGTTGATTGCCTTCCCTTCCTTTGCAGCCCAGTCCTAATTTCTTTGGAAACACCCTGCCATCCACTTCTGTCCACCACATGTGAGGCCAGTTCAGTTCAGTTCAGTTGCTCAGTTGTGTCCGATGCTCTGCGACCCCATGGACTGCAGTACACCAGGCCTCCCTGTCCATCACCAGCACCCAGAGTTTACTCAAACTCTTGTCCATTGAGTCGGTGATGCCATCCAGCCATCTCATCCTCTGTCATCCCCTTCTCCTCCTGCCCCCAATCACTCCCAGCATCAGGGTCTTCTCCAATGAATCAACTCTTCTCATGAGGTGGCCAAAGTATTGGAGTTTCAGCTTCAGCATCAGTCCTTCCAGTGAACACCCAAGACTGATCTCCTTTAGGATGGACTGGTTGGATCTCCTTGCAGTCCAAGGGACTTGCAAGAGTCTTCTCCAACACCACAGTTCAAAAGCATCAATTCTTCGGCGCTCAGCTTTCTTCACAGTCCAACTCTCACATCCATACATGACCACTGGAAAAACCATAGCCTTGACTAGAAGGACCTTTGTTGGCAAAGTAATGTCTCTGCTTTTTCATATGCTGTCTACGTTGGTCATAACTTTCCTTCCAAGGAGTAAGCGTCTTTTAATTTCATGGCTGCAATCACCATCTGCAGTGATTTGGGAGCTCAAAAAAGTAAACTCTGACACTGTTTCCACTGTCTCCCCATCTATTTCCCATGAGGTGATGGGACCAGATGCCATGATCTTAGTTTTCTGAATGTTGAGCTTTAAGTCAACTTTTTGACTCTCCTCTTTCACTTTCATCAAGAGGCTTTTTAGTTCCTCTTCACTTTCTGCCATAAGGGTGGTGTCATCTGCATATCTGAGGTTATTGATATTTCTCCCGGCAATCTTGATTCCAGCTTGGTCTTCTTGCAGCCCAGCATTTCTCATGATGTACTCTGCATATAAGTTAAATAAGCAGGGTGACAATATACAGCCTTGATGTACTCCTTTTCCTATTTGGAACCAGTCTGTTGGTCTATGTCCAGTTCTAACTGTTGCTTCCTGACCTGCATATAGGTTTCTCAAGAGGCAGGTCAGGTGGTCTGGTATTCCCATCTCTTTAAGAATTTTCCACAATTGATTGTGATCCACACTGTCAAAGGCTTTGGCATAGTCAATAAAGCAGAAATAGATGTTTTTCTGGAACTCTCTTGCTTTTCCAGTGATCCAGCAGATGTTGGCAATTTGATCTCTGATTCCTCTGCCTTTTCTAAAACCAACTTGAACATCTGGAAGTTCACGGTTCACGTATTGCTGATGCCTGGCTTGGAGAATTTTGAGCATTACTTTACTAGCGTGTGAGATGAGTGCAATTGTGCGGTAGTTTGAACATTCTTTGGCATTGCCTTTCTTTGGGATTGGAATGAAAACTGACCTTTTCCCATCCTGTAGCCAGACCAGGAGGGAATTCAGTAACAATATTCTTGCATCCATGTCTTGGTATCTCCCATGTTTGGCCCAGCCAAGACGGACTCCCGGGGGCAGATGGGCGTCTACCTGTGGGAACCTGGGAAGGTCAGTCCTCCCTTCCTTACACACTTGAGGTGAAGCTGATGCGTAATCTGGTGCCAAAGAGAAACTTAAGGGTACCTGGCTACTGCCATGGAGGACTGATTCTCTACTTTTTGGGTCTCAGGAGCTCATTAAACTCTTAAAAATTATAATAGACCCAGAAGAGCTTTAGTGGGTATGGATTATATCTGTAGATATTTTCATCTTAGATATGAAAACAGAAAATTTAAAATATTAATTCCTTTCACTGAGTGCTCAGCAACTTAAGACAATCTTGTGTGTATATAGACTGCTATACCAAAACCTCATGGTAACCACAAACTGAAAACATGTAATAGATACACACACAAAAAAGAAAAAGGCAATCCAAAAGCAACACTACAGTCATCAAATCACAGGAGAACAAGAGGAAAGGAAAAAAAAGACCTGCAAAACAAGTCCAAAACAATTAACAAAATGGCAATAAGAACATACATATTGATAATTAACTTACATGTAAATGAATTAAATACTCAGACCAAAAGGCATAGACTGGCTAAATGGATCAAAAACAAGACCCATATATAAGCTATCTATAAGAGACCCACTTCAGACCTTTCAATAAGTGCTGTTATTCTCTGACCCTCAGAATCTTTGGATGCTTTTAAGTGTATCCACTGTCATTGATCATTTCTGCTCTCCTCCAGGAAGCTGCAGGCTTTAGGAACCTCCACCCTGCAGATGAGTGTTGCACATGCAGTGAAAGGCTTGCTACTCTGGTGTAACTGGTCTCAGTGAGAAAAGGCTATGAAAAGGCTATGATGTGTTTCTTGCAAAGTGTTTCTTGCTAAGGTGTGAATGGCTGCCAGCCCCATAGCCACCCAGAAAAACCTGATTGGAAGAGGAGTCATGCTTATAGAAATAATTCTCTGCCTCCCTGACTTTTCTAGCCCTGTGACAATAGAAAGAACGTTCTACTCACCTGTGGGAGTGACTGCGGAGTCCTTGTTCTCCAGTTTCCTGGATTCTTTCTGCCCCTCACCGCTGCTTCTCTTCCACTTCTAGGCCTTTAATACCACTCTTTCAGCTTCATATGGAGCGGTCAGTGGGGTCTGCAACAGTGTGTGTGGGGGCCCAAGGAGTGGGGCTTAAGGACGGTCTCCAGAACCTCAGATTTTAGCTCCACTGTTTCTTGTGTGGGGGGCTGTGCCCTCCCTGGGCCTCGAGTTCCCCGATGGGTCTCACTGTGAATCAATGTGCAGAACTGGCACCGCGCTTGGCACCCAACACACTGCCCCAGAACAATGGAGACAGGTGCCCACTGTCTGCGGAGACTCAGCAGGCGTCACTGCCCATGATGGATCTAGGTTTGTGCTGAGGCTGTAGGTCTCCAATGTTTCGGGCTTAAGATCCCTTTTCAATCTTCAAAATTATTGAAGACCCCAAGGAGCTTTTGTTTATGTGCACAAACATCTATCCATATTTTTTCCATGTTTAAATTGAGAAAGTTTAAAATATTGATTAACTTATTAAAACATAAAGCCATTCCATGTAAACACGAATAACACATTTTTCTGGGGGAAAAAAACTCCATGTTTCAAAAATCAGTTTAGTGAGGAGAGTGGCATTGTTTTACATTTCTGCAACCTCTTCAGTATCTGGCTTGATGGATTCTCTGGCTGCCTCTGCCATCAACATGTTGCTGTAGGTTGTTTTGGTTGAAGTGTTTGAGGAAATATGTAGTGGAAATAAGGAGGTATATGTTCCTTCATAGCCTTTTCAGGTAGCTCTGCACCTGCTTGTTTGTTAACTGTACCAGAGTGTGATAGGTAGTGGTCTCTTTTTCTTTTCTTTCTTTTCGTCTAAAAAAATTTTCTTATTGGGGTATAGTTGATTTACAATGTTGTGTCAATTTCTGCTCTATAACAAAGTGAATCAGTTACACGTACACATATATTCACTCTTGCAGATTCTTTTTTCTGTCATTACAGAGTATACAGCAGAGTTTCCTGTGTTATATAGTACATCCTTATTAGTTATCTATTTTATACATAGTCACGTGTATATGTCAATCCCAATCTCTCAGTTTATCCCTCCCCACCTTGCCTGGTAACCACAAGTTGGTTTTCTACATCTGTGACTCTATTTCTACTTTGTAGATGAGTTCATTTGTACCACTTTAAAAGATTCCACATCTAAGCAATATCACATGATATTTGTCTTTCTCTGTCTGACTTACTTCACTTTATATGATAATCTCCAAGTCTGTCCATGTTGCTACCAATGGCATGATTTCATTCTTTTTCTGGCTGAGTAGAATTGCAGTGTGTCTATAGGCACCACGTTTTCTTTATCCATCCACTTGTTAATGGACATCTAGGCTGCTTCCGTGTCTTGGCTGTCATAAACAGGGCTGCCATGAACACTGGGGTGCATATGTCTTTTTGCATTACAGTTTTCTCTGGATTTACACGCAGGAGTGGAATTGCTAGATCATATGGCAACTCTGTTTTTAGTTTTTTGAGGAACCTCCATACTGTTTTCCTTACTGGCTGCACCAATCTCCATTCCCACCAACAGTGTAGGAGGGCTCCATCAGGGAGAATTGTAAGAAGACTTAGCATATGTGATGGAGAATCACGTGATTACTGCTGCTGGAGCCGTGCAAAGGCCCTGAGGTTGACCCACCACTGTGCTCCGGCAACACAAACACCAACAAAACTCAAGTGGCATTTCAGTGGGACCGTGAAAACGTTTTCTTCTTCGTGGACTCCCTCAAGGGTCTCGTGGTTTCCCGCTCACCTGCTCTGCGCTTTGACAGCCTGTGGGCAGGAGCAGCTGGTCCGTTCCCTAATGTCTTCTTAGCACAGCTCCCAGAGCCTCATGGGCTGAACACCTGGCAGAACCTCCATAGACGCCTGCTGGCTGAAGCCTTGGCATCTCTGTCAGGCAGGTTTAGGGGACAGAGTCTCGATAAAGGGGAAGTTAACGCCCAGAGCCGGAGGGCTGCTCCATGGAGACTGATAGGTTTGGGGCAATACTCAATACTCTGTAATGACCTATATGGGGAAAAAAAGTCTTAAAAAGTGTGGATATACATAAATGTATAACTGATTCTCTTTGCTGTATACCTGAAATAATACAATATTGTACATCAACTATACGCCAATAGAAATTTTAAAAAAACAGGTAAAAAGTTCTATGTGCTGAATAATTATAACTAGACAAAATACCCTCTAAATAGAAGAAAATATATAAGAGTGGCTGAAATGATTAATATGATAGCAGTTGCAAGGTGACAAATTTGGTGATTTTAACTTGTTTTTCTTCCCTAAGTTTTCTTAAAGTGTGTATATTAATAGGACAATGGAAAAAAGTAAAAAGAAAATGTCTTCTAAAATCTTTATTTATTTGTTTTTGGCTGGGCTGCGTCTTCCTTGCTGCTCAAGCTTGTCTCCGGTTGCGGGGAGCAGAGGTTCCTCACTAGTTGTGGTGTGCGGCCTTCTCCCTGTGGCGGCTTCTCTTGCTGCCGACGACAGGCTCTATGTGCCCGGGCTTCAGTAGTTAATGCACGTGGGCTCAGTGGTTGTGACTCCTGGGCTCTCCAGCACAGGCTCAAGTATTGTGGCACACGCTCTGGGCTGTGTGGGACCTTCCAGGACCAGGGATCGAACCCATGTCTCCTGCACTTGTAGGTGGATTCTTTACCACTGATCCACCAGGGAAGCTCAATAAGAAAACATCTTACCCGAAGGTCATGATGATTCTGATGGTGGAGTAACTGGAAGAAGGATCTCGGTCCTTGTCTTCTTTGAAGAAAGAATTTAGCAAAGAGACCAAGATTGTGAAATTGAGATAGTGTTTATTAGAAGCAAATTCCATGTGGAAAAGCACATGGGTGAACTTGGAGTGAATTGTGTGCAACAGGGGCAACTTAGGTTGCTTGCATGGGGGCAGTTTTCTGGCTGTCTCTGGCCAGTCAGCTGGAAGTGTCAGTAGGAGACTGGTTACAGCTGCTCAGCTTGGGGCTGGTCTGACTCCCACCTCAACAGCAGAGAATCTCTCTGTGTTAGTTATTTGTTGCTGTGTTACAGGTTAAGCTAAAACACAGCAGCTTCGAAGAGCACACCTTGTTACCTCTTGTTTTCTGCAGTCAGGAGTCCAGGCCTAGCTGAGCCAGGCCTCCCACCAAGAGCCCAAGGTCTCAGAAGTACATATCATAGATTGAATTTATAGGTTATACTAAACTCATGAAGTATGTTTGAGTGTCTTTTTTCTCTTTCTGTTTTTCAGTTTAGGGTTTCCCACACAGTTTCTAAAGTTTCTCATTATGACCACACTCTTCCTTTGCTTGCGTGAATCCAGACCTCACAAACCCTGGGGCTTTGCATCACGGGCCTTGGTCTCCTTGGCAGCATTTACAGTGTGTTTGGAATCAGTTCCAGCAGTAGCTGGAGAAGAGGTTGCAGAATTTCTTGGCAGGAAGAGTCTTCCTTAGGGAAACCCACCATCAAGCAGGATGATATGGGGTTGGTGGGGGGACCATGGCTTGGACTTTTGAGTAAGATGAGAATGAAGTAGAAGACCTGTTATTTGGAAACACAAAAACTAAAGCTAACCATGCAGGGATGTGCGCCCTCATCTTGGAGATAGCTGGGCTCTCCTGGCCTCCACTGGTCACCTCTCTTTCTGGGACCACAGCCTTCTGACCTTTACCCACAGGAGCAGCCGCTAAGGGGTCCTCCAGGTTCTGAGCAAGACTGCCAGGAATTTATGACTCCTGTCCTCCCTGCCTCCTGGCTTGGCTGACATGCCCCTGGACTGGACCCTGGTGGGAAGGCTGAGCAGGGCCACAGGGAGCTCACTCCTCCAATGATCAGCTCCTTTCCTCTCTGGGGAATCCCATGACCAGCCCTCAGGACCTCAGGCAGCAGCCTCCTCCTGCCCCAGGAAAACAGCCCTCCTCCATGCCTGCCCAGAGGACCCCCCTGCCCCTGCCGGGGTCCCGGTCCCTTAACAGTACAAGGACTGCCCAGTGGATGAATGAGGTGAAGTTTGTGAGGCTTCCTAGGGTAGGACTTCAGGCCTGAGCCATGAAGGAGGGTTCCAGGAACAAGTACAAGCTGAGACTGGTCTCACCAGCACATGGGGTTCGTGAAGAAAGCTTTCGGGACTAGAGGATATGTGTCATTGGAGCCCACCTTTTCTCCAAAGTCTCAAAAGGTTACCGCTTAAACTCTGGGCCACAAATCCTACGTCAGTGGATTCTTCAATCCCAATCAATATGAACATTTTTATTATAAACAGTTTATAATAAAAACGGGGACTGGCTGAAGATCTGAGAGGGGGTTGTAGTGCAGATGCCCAGGGCTGCTGAAGCACAACTTTGGTGCATTTGGAGAGAGAAGCTCAGACTGTGGGGTGCACTGGGAGGCTGCGAGCAGAGCCGGGCCGGAAACGCAGGTGGTCTGCTCACCACCCAGGCCCTGTCCCAGAGGCCATCTGGATGCCCACAGCCACCCTTCTGTATCCTCAGGTTCTCTGCTGAAAAGATAACCCCACCGGCACGGTGACTCTGGCAGAAACATCTCATCAGCCAAGCCGAGTCTTGTAACCTCCCTTGGCCACCAGGAGTATAAAGAAGAGGGCTTGGCTCCCTCCTGGCACAAGTGAGAGGCAAAGCCTGGCTCCCACCAGAGAGATGGGAAAACAGCTCTCCTGCTTGGGCAGCATCAAATATTGGGTGTCTTTATAGTGGCCAAGAAGCTGTGGTGTTTTATCCATGTATTTGAAATGGTAAGAGAACTCTGTATTTTATATATATATATATTCTTGTTGATTTATATATATATATATTGTTATTGATATCTATATCTATATCTACATATCTCATATACAATGTCTTTATTTTGATTTGGTTTTGTTTTGGCCCCTCCACAGGGCATATGGGACCTTAGTTCCCTGACCAGGGATCAAACCTGCATCACTTGCTTTGGAAGTGTGGAGTCTTAACCACTGGACTTCCAGGGTTATAATCTATTTATACATTATATATATACAATGTATATATATATATACACACACACACACACACACAATGTATATATATACATTATATATATACAATACAATATAAATGTATTATATTATAATATATTTATTGACCTCAGTCTTTCAGGAGAAGGGGACAACAGAGGACGAGATGGTTGGATGGTATCACCGACTTGATAGACATGAGTTTGAGTAAACTCTAGGATGGACAGGGAGGCCTGGCGTGCTGCAGTTCGTGGGGTTGCAAAGAGTCAGACATGACTGAGTGACTGAACTGAACTGAACTCACTCTGGGGGGGGTTATGACTGAGCTATCTGGCCCACCGTTGGGATAATCGGATAAATAAGAATGCAGACCATTCATTTCAGCCCCATACTGGCAATCACCTATTTTAAGGTCTGTGCCAGGCACAGCTGACAGAAATGAAGGCTAACTTGGTTCTGTACCCAGGGAGGTTACAGTTGGTGGAGGAGACAACACATAATTAGAATGTTTTAATGAGCTATACTTCTTAGGAGTGTGCTGGTGGGTGTGAAATCCCAGAATAAACTCAGGGTATCTTTCTTGAGAGTTGATTTCATTCTACAGGAAATAATTTAAAATCAAATAAAGTTATAATAAAAACAGCTGGGGAGAAAATCCACTTGGATATATTGTGGAGTAGAATGCAAAATATGAAGTAGAAATTGGCAGATATTGGCAATATTCTGAAATTTCTCTCTGTAAGAGCAATGAGAAAATTGACCCCAAAAAGCCAGAATCAACCTTTGTAGAACTCTAGAAATTAACTGCAGGTTTGCAGAAATCTGGGAAATACTTATTTTAAAAAATGGCTGAATCTTGGAAGGATGGTGGACTTCAGGGCATTTTATTCTGTCCTAGTCCTATTCCTTATGGTAGCCTTGAAAAATAGCTGCCCCGTTTGCAGTGAATATCAGCAGCCTGGCAGCCACCTAAGGGAGCAGAGTTGACCTGGAGCTCTTTCAAAACCCCATTATCAGAGAACTGTCATCATTTGACCTGCTGGTGGTACCCTGGAGACCCCTCTTTATAAAGCTATCTGTTTTTGACCAGACTTTGAGCACATACAGTGTGAAGAGCCTTTCCCCAGGGAACCTTCATTGAAAATAACTACAGGCAACTGCTAACAGTTGGGTTAAATAATAGACTAATAAAAAAAAATCCTAATAGGAAAAGCTAGGAATGAAATGTCCTTAGGAGTATTCAAACACTCTAAAATATTCCTGGAAATCTAGAAGGCCACCTTCATGCACTGGACTGTGAGCGTGGTCAGAGCTGTATGCAGACTCAAGAAAGACCTGCGAAGGTTCCAAGCTCTCAACTCTGGCTGACCTTGAGGCTCTGTTTAAGGAGAGAGTGAAGGCTGTAAGGGTTATAAGCTGCCTGGCTGATTGTGAAGGCATATCCAACACACACATACACACACAGCCCCTTATCACAGACTGGCAGACTCACTGGTTCCAGGTGTTCAAGAAAATCTCTGTCCAATCAATAAGAATCACTAAGGTAACTAAGCAGAAACTTCAGCGACCACATACCACAAAGGATACTTACTATGCAGAACTTTTAGTTCCATAAAAGGCACTAAACAACAAAACAAAAACTCAACTATAACAAACAGCAGAAACAACAAATCCTGGGGATAGGGAGAACCTGTTTTTCAGAATTGCCATAGTTTATTATTTGAAATGTCATTGTCAATGTCAAATGTCAAAAAATTATGAAACATGGAAAGATACAAAGTATAACCCATTCGTAGGGAAAAAGCCATCAATAAAAACTGTCCCTGAGGAAATGTAGGTGATGGACTTGCTAGATAAAGACTTTAAATTGGCTACTTTAAATATGCTCAAAGAACTAAAGAAAACCATATCATACTAAAAGAAAACATATGTTTAAATTATATATAATTTTTATCTTTTTATTGATGTACTATGTGTATTATGAAATCATTCTCATGCTTTCCTTTAGTATGACTTGTAGATAACTGTGGACCTATATGTGTGTGTGTGTGTGTGTGTGTGTATACAATAACTAATATGAAAACTTCACCAGAAGGGCTCAACAGTGTATTTGAGCAGAAGGAAAAAAAAGTCAATGAATCTGAAGTAGACCAATTGAGATTATCCAGTCTGAGAGGCGAATTAAGCAGAAAGAAAAAAGAATGAAGAAGAAAATGAACAGAGCCTCAGAGACTGGGCACAATCAAATATATGTATTAGATGAAAATGTCCCCAATTTGATGAAAAAATAAACTTGGAAGTTTATTCTAAGTATTCAAAAACTTCAAATAGGGTAAATTCAAAGAGATCCACACCGAGACCCATCATAATCAAATTCTCAAAAGACAAAGAATCTTGAAAACAATGAGAGAAATGATTCATTATGTACAAATGATCCTCAATAAGATTAAAAGTTGATTTCCAACTAGAAACAATGGAAGCCATGAAGCAGTGGATGATATATTCAAAGTGGTGGAAAAAATCCTCAAATAATTCTATATTCATCAAAATTGTCCTTCAAAAATGAAGAATAGATTAAGATATTCCCATATAATCAAACACTGAGAGAATTTGTCACTAGGAGACCTGTCTTAAAAGAAATTTTAACATTAAGTCCTTCAGGCTAAAAGAAAAGAAACACTGCAAGTAACTTGAAGCCAGTGAAGAAATTAAAAGCACTGGTGAAATAACTACAGGGCTTCCCTGGTGGTTCAGTGGTAAAGAATCTGCCTGCCAAAGCAGGAGATGCGAGTTTGATCTCTGGGTTGGGTAGATCCCCTGGAGAAGGAAATGGGCAGCCCATTCTAGTTGGGAAATCCTATGGTCAGAGGAGCCTGGCAGGCTACAGTCAGTCCATGGGGTTGTAAAAAAGCCAGACATGACTTAGAGACTAAACAACAAAAGTAACTACATAGTTAGATATTAAAAAAAATAGTGTAAACGTATATTGTTAGTAACTCTTTCCTCCCCATCTGAACAAAAAAACAGTTGCATAAAGCAATAATTAGAAATCTCTGTTAATGGTTACAAAATATATAAAGCTGTAATTTGTATGAATATAGCACCACAAAGTAAAGGGGAGGGAATGGAGATTTATTGAAAGAAAGTTTTGTGTAAGATTGAAACTACGTGCATGCTAAGTCACTTTAGTCGTGTCCGACTCTTGGCGACCCCATGGACTGTAGCCAGCCAGGATCCTTTGCTCATGGGTTTATCCAGGCAAGAACACTGGAGTGGGTTGTCATGCCCTCCTCCAGGGGATCTTCCCGACCCAGGGATCGAACCTGCGTCTCTTATGTCTCCTGCACTGGCAGGCAGGGTTCTTTACACGAGAGTTCTTTCCACCTGGAAGCCCCATGGAATACAAACTATGTTGGTATTAATCTGAACTAAGCTGATATAAATTAAGATGTTAATTGTAATCCCAAAGTAACCATTAGGAAAAAAATCTTTGCAAATACATAGTAAAAGACACACTAAGTAAATTAAAATGTTACAGTTAGGAAATACCTATTTAATACAAAAGAAGGCAGTAGCAGAGGAACAGAGGAAAAAAAACAAATATGAAATATGGAAAACAAAAAATAAAAGGGCAGATGTAATTCCAATCATATCAATGATAACATTAAATGTAAATAGAGCAAGTAATCCAGTCAAAAGGCAGAATTATCAGACTGGATTGAAAAAACATGAAACCCAACTACATGCTGTCTTCAGGGGACATGCTTTAGATTCAAAGATACAAATTGACTAAAAGTAAAAGAATGAAAAAAAGTGATACAAATAATAAAGAAAAGAAAGACTGACTATACATGGAACAAAATAAATTTAAAAAATGATACTATAGACATATTTTATAATGATGAAAGTGTCAATTCATTGGCAAGAGGCAACACTTATAAACATATATGTACCTAACAGTAGAACCGCAAAATGCATTTGAAGCATGACATACTTAGAGGGAGAAATAGACAATGCAACAGTAATTGTTGGATACTTCATATTCATATTCAGTAATAATTCAGTAATACAGAATATTTCATATTCATATTCAGTAATGGATAGAACCAGACAAAAAAATCACCAAATAGAAGACTTGAATATCACTATAAATCAACTAGAATTAAGAGACATCTATATAACTTTCCACCCAACAATGGTAGAATATACATTCTTCTCAAGTGCACCTGTAGCGTTCAGAAGAACAGACCATGAGCTAGGCCATAAAATGAACCTAAACAAATTTTATTAATAAAAGACAGAAATAATACAAAGTATATCTTCTGACCATAATAGTTGAAATTGCAAATCAAGAACTGATAGCAATGTGAAAAACTCAAAAATTTGGAAATTAACAAGATATTTCTAATTACCCAATAGGTAAAAAAAGAAGTCACAAAGGAAATTAGAAAATACTTTTGGATAAATGAAGTGAAGATACAATATGTCAAACTTATAGGATGTGAGTAAAGTAGAGTTTAGGAGAAATTTATAGTTGTCAATACCTATGTTAAAAAACAAGAAAGATCTAAATTCAGAGGCCTAAACTTCCACTTCAAGACACTAGAAAAAGAATAAAATAAACCTAAGGTAAGCAAAAGGAAGGGAATAATAAATGTTAAAATGGATATAATTGAAGTAGAGAATGGAAAAATAATAGAGAAAAATCAATAAAATCAAAAGTTGGTCCTTTAAAAAGACCATAAAGATTGACAGATCTAACTACTTTGACAATGAAGAAACTCCAATAACTAAAATCATAAATTAAATAGAGGATATTACTACTGATTTTATAGAAATAAAAAAGATTATAAAGGAGTACTATTCCAATCCCAAAGAAAGGCAATGCTAAAGAATGCTCAAACTACGGCACAATTGCACTTATCTCACATGCTAGTAAAGTAATGCTAAAAATTCTCCAAGCCAGGCTTCAGCAATGCGTGAACCGTGAACTTCCAGATGTTCAAGCTGGTTTTAGAAAAGGCAGAGGAATCAGAGATCAAATTGCCAACATCTGCTGGATCATTGAAAAAGCAAGAGAGTTCCAGAAAAACACCTATTTCTGCTTTATTTACTATGCCAAAGCCTTTGACTGTATGGATCACAATGAACTGTGGAAAATTCTTAAAGAGATGGGAATACCAGACCACCTCATCTGCCTCTTGAGAAACCTGTATGCAGGTCAGGAAGCAACAGTTAGAACTGGACATGGAACAACAGACTGGTTCCAAATAGGCAAAGGAGTACATCAAGGCTGTATATTGTCACCCTGCTTATTTAACTTATATGTAGAGTACATCATGAGAAACGCTGGGCTGGAAGAAGCACAAGCTGGAATCAAGATTGCCGGGAGAAATATCAATAACCTCAGATATGCAGATGACACCACCCTTATGGCAGAGAATGAAGAGGAACTAAAAAGCCTCTTGATGAAAGTGAAAGAGGAGAGTGAAAAAGTTGGCTTAAAGCTTAACATTCAGAAAACTAAGATCATGGCATCTGGTCCCATCACTTCATGGGAAATAGATGGGGAGACAGTGCAAACAGTGTCAGACTTTCCTTTTCTGGGCTCCAAAATCATTGCAGATGGTGATTGCAGCCTTGAAATTAAAAGACGCTTACTCCTTGGAAGGAAAGTTATGACCAATGTAGACAGCATATGAAAAAGCAGAGACATTACTTTGCCAACAAAGGTCCTTCTAGTCAAGGCTATGGTTTTTCCAGTGGTCATGTATGGATGTGAGAGTTGGACTGTGAAGAAAGCTGAGTGCCAAAAAATTGATACTTTTGAACTATGGTGTTGGAGAAGACTCTTGAGAGTCCCTTGGACTGCAAGGAGATCCAACCAGTCCATCCTGAAGGAGATAAGTCCTGGGTGTTCATTGGAAGGACTGATGCTGAAGCTGAAACTCCAATACTTTGGCCACCTGATGCGAAGAGTTGACTTATTGGAAAAGACCCTGATGCTGGGAGGGATTGGGGGCAGGAGGAAAAGGGGATGACAGAGAATGAGATGGTTGGATGGTGTCATCGACTCAATGGACATGAGTTTGAGTAAACCCCAGGAGTTGGTGATGGACAGGGAGGCCTGGTGTGCTGCGATTCATGGGGTCACAAAGAGTCGGACACGACTGAGTGACTGAACTGAACTGAACTGAACTATGAACAACGAACGACAATAAATTAGATAACAGATGAAATGGATACATTTTTAGGAAGACATAAACCATCAAAACTGACTCAAAAAGAAATAGAGAATCTGAATATACTTAAAATAAGAAGATATTGAATTAGTAGTCAAAAAACTATCCACAAAGAAAAATCCAGGCCCAGATGGCTTTATCGGTAAATTTCACCAAATATCTAAGGAAAAAATAAAGCCAATTCTTCACAAGCCTTTCCACAAAATAGAAGAGGAAGGACTTCTCAAATCATTCTGTAAGGCCACTGTTAACTATGATATCAAAACAAGAGAAGGATATCACTAGAAAGAGAAAACTGCAATGTTTCTTATGAATGTGAATGTGAAAATTGTTAACAAAATACTAACAAATCAAGTCAAGCAACACATGAATAGACTTATACACTATAACCAAGTGAAATTTATTCCACAAATGCAAGATTGATTTTTTATTCCAAAATAATTAATGTAATACACCATAATCAATATATTAAAAACAAAAGCCACATGGTTATTTCGGTAGAAAAGACAATAAGAAAAACTGTTTAACAAAATCCAACACCCTTTCATGATAAGACACTCAAAAAAGGAGTAGAAGGGAACTTCCTCAGTCTAACAAAGAACATCTACAAGAACACAGCAAAAGCAACAACAGAAGCAAAAATCCTAAACCCACAGCTAACATCATGCTTCATAGTTAAAGAAGATACATTTCCCTTAAGACCAGGAACAAGATAAGGATGTCTGTTTTCACTAGTAATTTTTTAAATTAAATTTATTTATTTTAATTGAAGGATAATCGCTTTACAGCCTTGTGTTGGTTTCTGCCGAGCAGCAGCATGAATCAGCCACAGGTATACATACGCCCCCTCCCTCCGGAACCTCGCTCCCACCACCCTCCCCACCCCACCCCTCTAGGCTGTGACAGAGCACCAGTGGTTTGAGTTCCCTGCGTCACACAGCCAATTCCCAGTGGCTATCTGTTTTACATACGATAGTGTATAGTTAGTGTTAGTTGCTCAGTCGTTCCAACTCTTTGTGACCCCATGGACTGTAGTCTGCCAGGCTCCTCTGCCCATGGGATTCTCAAGGCAAGAATACTGGTGTGGGTTGCCATGTCCTTCTCCAGGGGCTGGTAATGTATGTTTCCACGGTACCCTCTCCACACATTCCATCCTCTCCCTCCTCCCTCTGCTTTCACTATTTCTATGCAATATTGTCCTGGAGGTTGTAGCCAGGGCAATTGGGCAAGAAAAGGAAATAAATGAAACCCAAATTGGAGAGAAAGGAGTAGACTTTCTCAGTTCACAGATAACATGGCCTTTTGGATAGAAAAATCCTAAGGAATCCACAAAAAATTATTAGAACTAATAAACAAGTTCAGCAAAGTTGCAGGGTACAAGCTCAATACAAAAAAATCAGTTGCATTTCTATATCTTAGGAATGAAAAATACAAAAATGAGTTAAGAAAACAATTCCATTTATAATAGCATGAGGCAATAAAACACTGTAGAATAAATTCAACAAAAGATGTATAATCCTTACACTTAGAAAACTACAAAATTGAGAAAAATTAAACTTAAATAAATAAGAAGACATGCCTTGTTTGTGGATCAGAAGACTTAGTGTTGTTAAGATGGCACTATTCCAAAAACAGATCTACAAATTCAACAAGATCCCTATAGGAATCTGAGCTGACTTCTTTGTAAAAATTAACAAGCTGATCATAAAATTCATGTGGAGGCCCACAAGGCCCAGAATAGCCAAAATAATCTTTAAGAAAACAATGTCAGGCTACTGACACTTCCCAATTTCAAAATTTACTACAAAGCTATGGTAATCAAGACAGTGTGTTACTGGCATAAGGATAGAGATGTGGATGAGTGGACTGGATGAAAATTTGGAAATAAACTGTCACATTTATAGTCAATTGATTGTTGACAAAGGTGTCAAGCCAATTCAGTGGGCAAAATACAGTCCTGTCATCAAAGGGTGCCGGGACAACTGGATGTCCACAGGCAAAAAAAAAAAAATTTTAGATCCCTACCTCACACTACATATAAAATTTAACTCAAATGCATTAAAGATTAAAGGAAGAGCTAATGCTATACAAATTTTAGGAGAAAATAAAGGAGTGACCTTTATAACTTTGGATTTGGTAATGGTTTCTTAAGTATTACATCAAAAGCACAAGAAACAAAATAAAAAGTAAGTAAAGTGAACTTCATCACAATTGAATAATTTTGTGCTTCAAAGGGTGCTTTGAAAGCAAAGTCAACCCACAAAACGAGAGAAAACATTTGCAAGTCATATATGCAGCAAGAGACTTGCATCCAGAATACATAAAGACTTAACAACTCAAAAATAAAAGACATAATCCAACTAGAAACGGGCAAAGAATCTGAATAGATATATTCTGGAGAGGATGCTCAAATAGCCAAGAAGCACATGAAAAGATATTCAACATCATTATAACAAGAAAGGCAGATAACACCAAGTGTTGGTGAGGATGTGGAGAAACTGGGATCCTTACACACTGCTGGTGAGAACATAAGATGGGACAGCCTCTGTGAGAGACTCTGGCAGCTCAGATGATTCAGGTGACCCCTCTGAACTAATCACTGGGGCTGAGAGAGGTCAGGGGAAGAGCAAATCCTTCAAAGAAGAAGGTGCCTTTCTTGGAGGGATGGAAGAAACATTGAGTAGAAACACAAATGATGTCCATTCCATGGACCTTACTGGATTCTTTGATGCTGAAACTGCTCCTGATTATAAATCCTGGGATAGTTGACTGGATTACCATTTTACCCAGCAGTTTCATTACTAGGCATATGTCCAAGAGAAACGAAAACATATGTCCAGAGAAGACTCGTACATAAATGTTCAGAGCAACATGATGTATAGTATCTGAAAAGTAGAAACAACCTGAACACCTGTCAGTGGTTGAATGAGATAAAGAAAATGTGGTACATTCATACAACGGAATATTGTCAGCCGTAAAAACGTACTGATTCATGCTATAAGATGGATGAACCTTGAAAACATGCTCGGTGAAAGAAGACAGTCACAAAAGTGAACATATTATACAATTCCATTTGTAGAAATAGAATGCCCAGCATAGTCAAACCTGTAGAGACAGAAAATAAATCAGGGCTGTCAGGGATGGGGCAGCTGGTGAGGGTAACAGCTTAAAAGGTGCAATGTTGCTTTAGGGGATGATGAAACTGTTCTAAAATTGATTGGGGGGGATGGCTGCACAATTATGTGACTATATAAAAACTATTGGGTAAATAGTGGGCTATGGGAATTGCATCTTAATAAGGCTGTTAAAAATGCATATGCATGTTTTAGGAGAAAACTTGAGACTCCAGGAAATCATGCCCTTGTGGAGTGCTCTGTCAATCTACATTTCCTCGACCTTTCAGCAGAGACTTCTGAGAATCTCTGTGAGTCCTGTAACCCTCACAGGAAGAGAGGCACGTCCAGGATCCCAGGCAAGGTTAGTGCGATGCTAGTGTTGATCAGCCCATGGGAGCGGGGGTCCCTTCTAGCTGTCAGGAAGCAGGAGCCCTTGGGCTTTACAAGGCTTGTCACTTCCCACACAGGCGCTCTCAAGAGAGGTATCCCAGATCCCTTGGCTCTAACCCCTCTTCAGCGTGAATCAAGTTCCCTCTGCTAAGCTCAGACGCCGAGTGGGGCAGCACAGTTGAGTGCTAGCTCATCTTTCCCCCAGGACGCCAGCCGCAGGGCTCCTGAGCCCTTTCTGAACCACAGCAGGCTGCTAAAAATAGTGAGGGTGCAGCATGCGTGCTTCTGGAGTGGGCAGTATTTACAGCCCTTCCTGGAATAAGAGATCTTCAGCCTGCAGAGCTGCTTTGAGAGTATCCTGTGGTCTCTTAATCAAAATCCAGCCTTAGATTTCCCTCCTCCAGAAAGCATATCTTACCAAACTTTGCGGATTGAATTTCTCAAATGACCAAACTTGAATTTGGCTGAGAGATGGATCATGAGTAGGTGACGTCTGTAGGGCTCTGAGGGAGAACTCTGGCCCTAGCATTTTCCCTGGGGCCTATTTATCTTCTTTTTGGATAAACTGATATATAACATGAACATTAGTTATAACTCTTTTTTAGGAGAGGGGCTGTGCAGCAAAGTCTGCAGAATTTCAGCTTCCCCACCAGGGCTTGCCTCAGGGGCACAGCGGTGAAAGGGCAGAGTCCTAACCACCGGACCATCAGGGCATTCCCAGTTATAACTCTTGATTGTAAATGATAGAAACCCAGCCCAAACTTGGGTAATAGCCGGGTGATGGAACCAGAAACTTAGTGCTCCTGGGGGAGGGGCAATCCTCTAATGAAGGAAGTGCCTTTTTTAGAGGAAGCAGTACTGGGCAGACAATGTCCATTACACGATGCTAACTGGATTCTTTGACGCTGATGATAAATGGCTGGGATAGACAGCAGAGGGGACATTTGCTATTTTTGCCTGCCCAGCACTCACCCCTCTTTTCCATGGAAGACTCCAGTTTCCTCTGTGGAATCACCCCACTTTTACTTTCAGCCCACGTGCTGGGATGAACTTGAACGCTGGCCAGGGCAGGGACACGAGACCGAGATGGTCAGTCACACCGTCCACTGCCTGCAGCCACCCTGATGGTCTGGGGCTGTGTCACTCAGCTCTGGGCCCCCCACAGCAGCAGTTTCCAAACCTGGCTGATACACAGAACACCGAGGGGCCCCTCCCTAGGTATACTGAATCTGCAGATCTGGGGCTGGTCTGGACCATCTATATTTTTAATAAATTCCCTAGGGAATGTGGATGATTAGGTTTAGGAATCACTGCCCCACTTTTTTTTGTATACTGTATGTGCTTTAGGGCTGCTGGTGTCATGGAAAGGGTGGGAGTCCATTTCCGGTTGTGATCATACTAGCTGGCTTTGAGCTGCCCCTGGAAATAGAGCAGCCAGGACTGTGTGTGTGGAGGTGGTCCTGCCGCTGTGAGTTGGCGATCCTCGCCCTCCCTGTTTGGTGCGATGGCCCTTGCTAATGGGAACAAGGCCTGCCATTCCAGGAGCTGGCAGAGTTCCGGGGGTCTGGGACAGCTGAGAAGACAGCTTGAAATGGGCTCCTCCGACCAGTTCCAATCAGGCCACCTCAGGATGACTCAGAATGTCAGGCCTTCTAAAATTAATCTGTGTCCACATCTAAAATCAGCACCTCGCTTACAGTCACTGGCTCCTCCTTGCCCCACTGAGAGTTTGGGACTTGGGGGGAGCTGGGCCTGGACCCAGACATTTTTCTGCCCCTCAGACATTTGTCTGAATTTAGACTTGCTAACAGACAGCTTTCCTTCTGCTTTTCTTTTTAAATTCTCTCTCCCCTAACTGAAAGCAAAGACTATTTTTATGACCAGGGGTTTCATTTGAGAAATGAAAGGAGGATGACGGTAGGCAAATATTTTAGTACGTGTCCTTAGTTCATACTAATGCAATTTAGGTGCAAATTTAATCAAAATATTCAGAGTCTTCATTTTTAGAAAAATTTTTTCTGATTAAAAGGATTGAATATAATCATTGTAAAAATTTCAGCTAATATACAAAGTTCTGAAGAAAGCAATAATTACTGGAAATCCCTCATTCAGAGAGAAACACTTGGTGCTTTTACTACTAATGTCTTGTTTAAATAAATCTCTAAATCCCATGGAGTAAAACAAATTGAAATGCATAATTTGCATATATGGAAATAAATATTAAGTCCAAGAAAGTCTTTGGATTCTTTGTGCAAGACAGTCTCCTGGAGGGAAGAAATCAGATATTTGGAGTCTCTTACATTACTGTTACCTTTAAACTGTCTTTCACTCTCATAGTTGGTTGGATTACAAATGAAAAACTTCTGGAAGGCAATTTGGATTTATGTATGACAAACCAAGGGCTTCCCAGGTGGCGCTAGTGGTAAAGAACCCGCCTGCCTGTGCAGGAGACAACAGAGATGCGAGTTCGATCCCTGGGTCGGGAAGATCCCCTGGAGGAGGGCATGGCAGCCCACTCCAGTGTTCTTGCTCGGAGAATCCCATGGACGGGGTAGCCTGGCAGGGCTCAGGGTCCACAGGGTCACAGAGTTGGACATGACTGACTCAACTTAGCATGCACACACATGACAAACCAAGCCTACCTATTTTTTTCCTCCTTGCCTACCTTTTGACATAGCAAATGCAATTATAGGGATTTATTTTAGAGTAGAGCTTCCCAAATTTTCTCACTTCTTGGTCCTTTCAGTATCTCAGAAATTCTTTCACAGCTCCTTCTAGGCCAAAAGAAGCACCTGATAGTTAGGTCCAAATAACCTGAGTACTTTCTTCTTAACAATTTACACATGATTTTAAAAAAAAAATTAAATTTCAGATGGAAGTAACATCAGACAGCAACACTGGTAACTAGAAGACAGCAAAGGGACAGTGTCTTCAAAATTCTGGGGGAAAATAATTTTCAACCTGGAATTCTGTGCCTTGTCTGGTTCATCCCTATTAGATTCTCACTGAGTCTATACTGAATAAATGAATGAATGAGGAAAGGAATGAATGAATTTATGGGCCCTGCCAGTTTCCAAGTTTTCTTCAAAGTCCTTGGAGATAAAGGAATCTATCACTGAAGTCCAGCCTTAGAAAGTGGGTGGACATCAGAGGCCAGGTGGGGGGGATGTGGGGGAGGAGATATGCAGAGAGCCCAGGATGAGCCCTATGACCGTAGGGGAGGGGGTGAGGGGAAGGAGGGGGCCGATGGCGCAGGTATAGCAAACCAGCTGCTCTTTGCTTTCAAAACCTGATTTATAAGACAGTATGATTCAATAGGGGCTCCCTGGTGGCTCAGATGATAAAGAATCTGCCTGCAATGAGGGAGAACTAGGTTCAATCCCTGGGTCGGGAAGATCCCCTGGAGGAGGGCATGGCAACCCACTCCAGTATTCTTGCCTGGAGAATCCTCATGGACAGAGGAGCCTGGTGGGCTACAGTCCTTGGGGTTGCAAAGAGTTGGACATGACAGAGAGACTAAGCACAGAACAGCACAGCTTGACTCCATACACACAAGAGGCCAAAAGACCCGGTGTCAGAGTCTCCCTCACTGGCTCAGTTAAGTCCTCTGCAAAACAAGATTATTAATAGTTATTTTCATAACCAGCATTAAATGAATTCAGTAGCATTGTGAAATATGATTAACCCTCCATAAATAATAGCTGTTAGCATTAGTGTTTACTCTCTCAGAACCACGTTCTCGACTCTAACATGGGATTATCATCTGGTTGATAGCAAGGATTAGACACTGGGGGAAGGGCAGGCCCCGGCCTCACTGTTGTCCCCAGGGCAGAGCAAGCGTGTGCCTGCTCAGCAGTCCGTCGTGGGAGCCTTGGTGTCTTCCCCTTTTGCTCCTTCTCGTCCCTTCCCTATCTCCCTTTTACTTTCTCTTCCAACCCTCCCACTTTCCATGCCAAAGAGGAACAGGAAGTGAAAGCAATAAAAGTAGAAAAAGAAAAGGACCTTTTCCTGTAAATTACGGATGTTTCCTCCCGCTCTGGGGTTCCTCAGTCCTAATCTCGAATTTGGGCTCTTTGAGGGCAGCCATCAGGCCTTTCTGTGAGTTCCATGTAGAATTCTCGGGATGATGAGGCTGAAACTAATTCTTGCAAGATTCTGGTCCCTGCTGGCCTTGTTCATTCTGGCATGGAGGAGCCTGACTCTCCTTCTCCCTCCAACACCCAGCTCTGCTCACTCCTGGAATCTCACCTGCGCAGGGGTCCTCCAGTGCTGGGAGGGCTTTGGGAGGACCTAAGGGATGGGAACAGCGGCAAGTCCACCTAGTGTGGAGCTGGCTCTGTTTGGGGACATCCTCTGGACATTAGGCTCAGACAGACTAGTTCCTTTAGGGAATGCTTGAAGTGGACCAGGGGTTCCCTTTATTACTAAGCAGGACTCCTTGGAGAGAAAGCAGTGAATGATAACCATCACGCAGCCGCTGTGGATTTAGCACCTACAGTGAATGAAGAACTGTGCCTGGCCTTTTCTGTACCTTATCTCATTAATAGCTAAAAATACCGAGTGCAATATATGTCGTGTAATTCACTCTGCAAATGAGGAACCTGAGACTCAAAGAAGTTAACATTTGTCCAAGGTGGCAAAACTAATACTGAGCACAGTCTGTCTGGCTTGAGGATTAGTATTATGAGATATGAGAATGTTAATTGGAGGGCTGGTGTATGATTGTGAAAAGCTGGAAATCAGCTTTGATTTCCAGCAAGAAAATAGCAATTAAATAACATGTAATACATCTATAAAATGATTAAGATTGATGTTGTAGTATTCATTGACTTGGGAGTATTTGCATATATGTATATTCTTAAAAAGGGATAGTCTATATAATATGATTTAATTCTTTTAAGATAAAGCAAAAGTTGTAGGACCTTACAAATATTGTTAAGAAACAATTACGTATACATAGACATATGTCTAGAATGATACCAGCCAATGTCTTGGGCTTTTGCAAGGTGAGATTATGGGTGATTTTTACTCCCTTCTTGATTGCTGACTTGAATTTTCTAATTTTCAACAATACTCATGTATTACTTATTTTAAAAATATAGAGGAAAGGGAGTGCTGGTCTGGGAGTAAGGAAATCTTCTAATGCCAGCCCTGCCTCTGATTTGTGACCTTGGGCAAATCCTTTTCCTTCTAGGTTTTGACATCTTCATCTGTAACATGAGCCATTTGCCTAGTAGACAGGAAGGCCCATAAAAGTTGAGATCATATCTAGCTTGTTTCAGAAGTGCTGTACTCAGTAAATAGTGAATTAGTGAATAAATAAATGAGGGATAAAGATTCAAGATTAGGACTTGTGGTGGGTGGGAGAGTTTCAGAGACATGACCTATAGCAGTGGTCTTCCAATGTGGTCCCAAAGCAGAAAACCTGGAGGCTGTGGACCTTTTATGGATACTGTGACTGATCACGGGACTGGTCTCTTATTATATTCAGTTCACCAGCACTGGGAGCTGGTTTAGAACCCGGGGCTTAGTGCTGAACAGACTTGGATTACAGTCACAATGTTGCTCTTTGCCAGTTGTGAAATCTTGAGCAAACTATATATGTTTTTTCTAAGCTTGTTTTCTCACCTGTAAAATGAGAATAACATTTGAACAATCTGTTTAGAAATTAGTTCAAAATGGTAGGCTGGATTTCATGCAAAGATGAGCACAATAAAGGACTGAAATGGTAGGGACCTAACAGAAGCAGCAGATATTAAGAAGAGGTGGCAAGAATACACAGACGAGCTATACAAAAGAGATCTTCATGACCCAGATAATCACAATGGTGTGATCACTCACCTAGAGCCAGACATCCTGGAATGTGAAGTCAAGTGGGCCTTAGGAAGCATTACTGCGAACAAAGCTAGTGGAGGTGAAGGAATTCCAGTTGAGCTCTTTCAAATCCTAAAAGATGATGCTGTGAAACTGCTGCACTCAATATGCCAACAAATCTGGAAAACTCAGCAGTGGCCACAGGACTGGAAAAGGTCAGTTTTCATTCCAATCCCAAAGAAAGGCAATGCCAAAGAATGCTCAAACTACCACACGATTGCACTCATCTCACACGCTAGTAAAGTAATGCTCAAAATTCTCCAAGCCAGGCTTCAGCAATACATGAACCGTGAACTTCCAGATGTTCAAGCTGGTTTTAGAAAAGGCAGAGGAACCAGAGATCAAATTGCCAACATCCGCTGGATCATCAAAAAAGCAAGAGAGTTCCAGAAAAACATCTACTTCTGCTTTATTGACTATGCCAAAGCCTTTGACTGTGTGGATCACAATCAACTGTGGAAAATTCTTCAAGAGAAGGGAATACCAGACCTGAGAATACCAGATGGGAATACCTCCTGAGAAATGTGTATGCAGGTCAAGAAGCAACAGTTAGAACTGGACATGGAACAACAGACTGGTTCCAAATTGGGAAAGGGGTATGTCAAGGCTGTATATTGTCACCCTGCTCATTTAACTTATATGCAGAGTACATCATGTGAAATGTTGGGCTGGATGAAGCACAAACTGGAATCAAAATTGCCGGGATAAATATCAATAACCTCAGATACGCAGTTGACATCACCCTTATAGCAGAAAGCGAAGAAGAACTAAAGAGACTCTTGATGAAAGTGCAAGAGGAGAGTGAAAAAATTGGCTTAAAACTCAAGATCATGTCACCTGGTCCCATCACTTTATGGCAAATAGATGGGGAAACAGTGGAAACAGTGGCTGACTTTATTTTAGGGGGCTCCGAAATCACTGCAGATGGTGACTGCAGCCATGAAATGAAAAGACACTTGCTCCTTGGAAGAAGAGCTATGACCAACCTAGACAGCATATTAAAAAGCAGTGACATTAATTTACCAGCAAAGGTCCATCTAGTCAAGGCTATGGTTTTTCCAGTAGTCATATATGGATGTGAGAGTTGGACCATGAAGAAAGCTGAGTACCGAAGAAATGATGCTTTTGAACTGTGGTGTTGGAGAAGACTCTTGAGAGTCCCTTGGACTGCAAGGAGATCAAACCAGTCAATCCTAAATGAAATCAGTCCTGAATATTCATTGGAAGGACTGATGCTGAAGCTGAAACGCCAGGACTTTGACCACCTGATATGAAGAACTGACTCATTTGGAAAGACTCTGATGCTGAGAAAGATTGAAGGTGGGAGAAGAAGGGGACGACAGAGGATGAGATGGTTGGATGGCATCACCAACACGATGGACATGAGTTTGAGTAGGCTCTGGGAGTTGGTGATGGGCAGGAAAGCCTGGCGTGCTGCAGTCCATGGGGCGAAAAGAGTCAGACTCGACTGAGTGACTGAACTGAACTGAAGCTTGTTTTCTCACCTGTCAAATGAGAATAACATTTGAACAATTTGTTTAGAAATTAGTTCAAAATGGCAGACTGAATTCCAGCCACTTTTCCCTATCCCAAATCTTTAGAAACATCAGAAAAGATAAATACATATAATCCATAAGTGTTCTGGCAAACAAGAAGCAGTAACCTCAGTGGATTTGAAATTGTAAGGGATTCCTAAAAGAAGGCCATGGTGGAGTTGGAAGAAAGAAACTGTTGCCTAAAATGTGGGTAGGAGAGACCTGCTAAAGAAGGTGTGATGGCTTTGAAGGTGTTTCAAGCTTGAAGACAGTGGATGGGGCTGGTGGTAACTGATAGGGTAATGGCTTAAGATGTTGTAGTAGGGAAAACCAAGACAACCAGCAACCTACTCTCCCAACCCACCTTCCCCAGAAGTATCTGCCTCCATCATGCAGACGTGGGCACTTGGGCTAGAGAGACAAGGCAACAGGAAAAATGGGCATTGGGTTATGGCACACTTCCCATCAGCTTTTTCCTTACCCACTCTCATGCCTCCCACACAATGCTGGGGAACATTATCCATAGACTGGGTAACAGGTACCTCAAATCCAAGATAAGCACACAACCAAGAGTCATCAAACACTGAGGAAAAACACAGCCATGAAAGAGGAACAGAGCATAATGAACAGAAGAACTGACACTCAAAGAAACAGAGCTGACAGAGCAGACAGATTAAACATTTAGAATAAGCATCAACATCCTCAGAAAGTTATTAGAAGAAACAGTCTGAGAACCCAGAAATAAAAAATGACTTAAAAACATAATAAATGGGCTGCAAAGAGGTTGGATACATATGAGCAACAGCATATCAATGAGCTGGAAAATCAAGTTGAGAACTTTTAGGATGCAGTAGAGAGAATAAGAGAAGAAGAGAAAAACAAGTTAGGACATATGAACGGTAGATTAGAAAGTCAATGTCCATTAAGCAGAAGTTTTAGAAAGAGGGAATAAAGAAAGTGGAAATGAAGAATACTGGAATAAATACAGGAATAAATTTCCCAAATTGATGAAGACAAAAGTTCTCATAGGGAAAGGGCCCATCACAAGACAACAGAACAGAAAATAAGATAACAAATAGATACGTCATGATGACATTTAGAACATGAAGGATAGAAAGGAGGAAAGCAGGTTAATATCAGATTCAACCACAACATTGCATGCTAGCTTATCCAAGGGACATTTACTTGAACCAGTCAAGCTATCATTCAAGAGTAAGGGCAAAATATATAAAGACAATTTCAGGCATCCGAGGATGATAAATCATCTTCAATTTTCCCTGTGAGAGGATATGTTCTGATACAAAAATAATTCCAAGAGAAAGCGACAGGATTTAAGGAGCATATGTAAAAAATTAAGTCTGTTCTCTATGACTTGAGTCTGTTTCTGTTTCAAGGATAAGTTCATTTGCATTTATTTTAGATTCCATTTATAAGTGATATCATATCATATTTCTCTTTCTGTCTCAGTGTGATAGCCTTTAGGTTTATCCATGTTGCTGCAAATGCGTTCTTTCTTTTTATGACTGAATAGTATTCCATTGTATATACATTCCACATCCTCTTTATTCATTCCTCTTTTTATGGACATTTAGGATGTTTTCACGTCTTGACTGAGGTTTCTCTGGTGGTTCAGTGGTAAAGAATCCACCTGCCAATGCAGAAGACACGAGTTTGATCCTTAGGTTGGGAGGATCCCCTGGAGAAGGAAATAGTGACCCACTCCAGTACTCTTACCTGGGAAATCCCATGGACAGAGGAGTCTGGCGGGCTACAGTCCACGGTGTGGCAAAAGAGTTGGATATGAACAACAACATGTCTTGACTATTGTAAATAGTGCTGCTATGAACACTGGGGAGCATGTATCTTTTTGAATTAAAGTTCAAGACAAAACTGTTGTGGGCAGATAGGACAACCTTCTACCTAGGTAACCCAAGAGAGTTATTTGGCAAATGATTAAAATCCAGCAAGCTGGTCAGATTATAATATCTTTAGGTAACATAGACCTTCCCCGTGTGCCATCAAGAATAAAGTTGAAAATGCCACCACCACCACTGCCACCATCACAAAACATCATTAGTGATTTTATGTTCTTCACATGCTGCCCTTTTAAAAGTAAAGCCTCCAGGAAAGCCACCTCTAATCCCTAACCTCTCAAGCTGAGTGTCTTTTCTGCAGAGCAGAGGTAAAAGATGGGAAGAAGCGTGCAAACACCAAGGAGGCAAACTTGACGCCACCTGGAATCTTCCTTTTTTCTGGAAGAACTGCTATTTCAGGCAAGACCGGAACTGGCAGAACAAAAGAGCACTTGGCCAGCAGTTAAGAGGGCTGGGAAGCCAGAGAGAGAATGTGATGGGATTAAATAGTGACCAGCAGAGATGCAGCCAGAGACCAGGCCCCTTGGACCAGCTCTCCGTGGGGGGAAGCACCTCTCCTGGGCCTCTGCTTCCAGGGCTCAAGTTCCTAGAAGCCACAGCCCAGCACAGGGCAAAGTCTGAGGAACAGAAGGGTTAATGCCTAAGCCAGTGACTCTCAACCTTCGGTACTCCCAGAACCACTGGGTGCAGAGGAATGCCAAATGTAGGTGCCAGAGCACCCCGCTTTCTGGAGCCCACCTCAGGGAGCTCCCAGGGGGGCTTACAGCTGAGCAGGGAAACACTCCCCTGGAGTCAGGCGCAGGCGGGGCCTGAGCGCCTCCTGCTGCACTCAGGAAGGGCTGGTAGCTGCCCTGACAACGGCAGGGTCCCGCTGCTTGAGCTACAGACCAGGAAATGTGTGACATCATCTCCCCTCTCCTGGCACCCATCATCTGCCTCCTCCAGCCATCTCCTGACTTGTTTTTTCATCATCTTCTCATGTCCACCATTAATGATGATAACAGTCAATTTGCAATTGCCCACACCCGCACCCCAGGCCAATTAAATAAAAATATCTGGGCCATGACCCTGGCCTCAGGGTTTCCTGAGGCTCCCCAGGTGGCCCAATGTGCAGCCCAGATGGCCACCACTTAAGGGTGACCCATCGGCCTTGCCGGTGATTGGTTCAGAGATGGGCATGTGACCCAATTCTGCCCAGTGAGAGGCAAGAAGTCTTGGGGGTGAGGCTTTTGAAACTCTGTCAGTTCTGGAGGATTCTTAAGTCCCAAAGATCCATGCTACAACATGGACTCACCCAAAAAACATGATTTGAAGTTTCAAAAGCTGGTCAAAAAGAAAACATACTGTATTATTCTACTCACATGAAATGTCCAGAAGTGGCAAACCTATAGGAACAGAAAGTAGATGTGTGGTTACCTAAGCCTGGGGAGAGGAAGAGGGCGGGGGAGTGACTGCTTAGTGGGTACGGGGTCTCCTGGGCGGATGACACTGATGTGGAACTGGGGCATGCTGGTGGTTGCATAATATTGTGTGTGAAATGCTACTGAGGATAGTTGTTATGTCTTCTACCTAGAGACATAAAGTATAGCTCTTCTCTGAGAGAATTCCTGGGAGAGATGGCACCTTTCCATGTCAGGGGAAGCTGAGCTGAATTCCCAGATCCTGCAAGCAGTCTGATCCTTTGAGAGGGACCCCTGTACTCCAGACCCTGCCCACAGGTGGGCAACACGGTGGGACCAGCTGGAGAAAGTGTGTGTCGCCAGAGGCGTGGTCAGAAAGGGGCGATCAGCCAGTGAGACTCAGGCTCTGGCCTGGGGTCATGGGGAGCCTTGGCCTACAAGCCTGCCTTGCAGGTCCTCGTGGCAGGACCACACTTAAGAGGGGAACCCGGTGATACAGCTCAAGGATGAGGCCCACTGAGTGGGGCCAGCCATCCCCCTTTGCACCGAGCCAGTGTCACCAGAACTTCTGGGAAGACCTCGGGCTTCCCACAGCAATGCCCCTATCAGGAGGGATGCCAGCCTCAGGGAGGGGTGTGGAGGCTCTTGGCAGCTGAAGTTTTCACTGTCAGTTCAAGCACTGGCATCTGTGAGGGCTGCATTGGGCCTGTCCCCAGTGTTGACTGACAGAAAAACACACATGTAAAAATTCTGAGTTTTAAGTTTAATTTGGGGAACTTACTGAGGACTGCAGCCTGGGAGACAGCCTCTCAGTGTCTCTGAGGACCTGCTCCCAAGAGGCAAGGGAGGAGCCAGGATATAGATGAACTCTTTCTGCTGAGAAAGACATGAGGGCAACAAAAGATTACTGCTCATCACCAAGAACAGACATCCTAAGGTGATGATTTTAGCCCTTTAGATGAAAAGGGCTTCCCATACATAGAAGTGATTCAGTGGTAAAGAATCCGCCTGCCAATGCAGGAAACGCAGATGTGGGTGTGATCCCTGGGGGGGTCAGAGGGGACTGGCAGGCTGCAGTCCCCGGGATCACAGAGTTGGACGTGGCTGAGCGACTGAGCAGGCACGCACACATCGTAACTATCGAGGAGTCGATATAACCAAAGCAGAAAAAGTTCCTGTTTTCCTCCATCCCGAATTCCCCCTCAGGGCATGCTGTAGGTGGGCAACTGCAGTGGCTGATGACCTGACCCCTGTAGAACTGGAATGGCTGGCAACACTTTTTTCCTTGCACTTGGGACTGGGTGGCACTGGGTGGCCTCTGGGCCAGCTGGCTGAGACCATGTCCACATGGCGTGTTCACCAGCTCCCAGGGCCACTCCAGCCCTTCCAGCTCCCCAAGGCTCAGGTCTCTGTTCTACCAGAGCTCTGCAAAAGGATCATTCATTTTCGGCTCTTGAACGGAGCGGCAGGTGCCTTCTCAAACTGCCTCTTGCTTTTCTGGAAGGAGAGCAGCCTCAGTCTGATTCTGCAGGAAGAGGTGATACATCCAAGACCAAAGGGAAAATTGCCTCAGGACTAACTTCCATTCAAACTGAGCCTCCTGAGTGAGCCAGGCATTCAGGGAGATGCAAGGAGGAGGCTTCTGGGCGCTGCCAACACCGTCACAGCTTTCAGACCAGGGGAGCTACCAGGCTCATCCTGGCAGTTAGCTACGCCCAGCCCCTGGCACGTGACATCTTTCAACCCCCTGCCTCCCACTCCCATCCACACTGGGTGAGCAGTGTCCAAACCTTGGGTTAACTCCATCCCTTCCTCCCCACAGCGGATGGAACGGACAGTGGATCTCGAGGCTCCACCCCTCAGCCCTTGTGTCACCCCTCCCCCACCTCTCCGCCCAGAGCCCAGAGCCCGTCAGATCCCCTTCAGGCGCTTTCTCCTCCTTCCTCATTCACTCCCCTCACCTCTCCTCCTCCCCGGCTCCTCTTCTCCCAAAGTCCCATCCTCTCTCCGTCTCCCGTCTCCCCCGTTCTCCAAACTCAAGTCCTTCTCTGTTCACTGACACCTTGGTCCCTCTGTTAAAACCTGTGCCAACACTGGGGACTCACCTCCCCATTTCCGGACTCCCCAGCTTCCGGGGTTGACTCGTACTGGGCAATGGGCAGGGCCAGGCATCTGCCTGCGTTATCTCACCTTCCTCACAACAGACTCAGGAGTAGGTGTTTGTGTGCGCGCACGACTGCATGAGTGAATGAACATCTGCCTTCTGGATGTGGGCTTCTGCAGGGCTTCTGCCCCAGGCTTGGACACACAGCGAGGCTGCCACAGGAACGCTTGAAAAAGGGGCAGATCATTCCATGGTAGTCGGGACGATTAGTGCCTGGGTTTTCAGGGACGAGGGGATGAAAACACAGGCTGACTTGTTATGACAAACATTCTGGACGGGGGGAAGTGGTTGACAGGATGCTGGGCCATTGTCCGTGGATACTTCCTGGGCAGGCAGCTGAGAGGCACTGAGTCCTTCCCTTCTCTCTCCCTCCCTCCCTCCATCCATCATCCCTCCATCCATCAATCACTCCCTCCCTCCATCATCCGCCCTTCCTTCCCTCTAACCATCCATCCATCCCTCCCTCCCTCCCTCCATCCATCCCTCCTTCCTTCTATCTATCCACCCATGTAGCTTGGTGTAGCTGTCCACAGGACATGTAGTGGAACAGATCAGGAGGAGGACCAAGGGCTGTGATGACGATTGAGCGAATATAGGCAGCAGGATCTGATACAGAGGAGTCAGCTCAGCCAATTATTGCCAGGAGGAAATGTGGTCCTAGGGGTGGGTGAGATATCCTGATTTTTCTAGAGAACCCAGAAATGTGAGTTTTTAAATAAACTTTCCTGATTATTAAATGTTGACAACTAATCACATTTAAAACACTGTGCAGGCCCCAGCTGTGTGAGTCAAACAAAATGTATACTGGCTAGAATCAGCCCAGGGGGCCACCAGTGTACAGCCTCTGACATGAGGTCCAAAACACAGACTTTGGAGTCAGATATAGAGCCTGCTCTTCCAGTGGCTGAGATGTGGGGCAAGGCACTCAACCACTCTGAACCTCAGTCTCCTTCTTTATAAACCGGGGTGAGATCTACTCACATCACAGGGATGGTATGAGGCTTAAACAGATAGCTCATGGCAAGGACCATGCGCGGTGCCTCCTTGCAGCCCCTGCTCAAAATGATGACTTCGTCTCATCACCGTGCTGAATGTCCTCTCTGCGCCTGGCCTGGGGCAGCGTGGCAGTGAGGACCGCCCCCCCCCCCCCAGGAGCAGCCTCTGCAGCCTCGCTGGTGCCGGCTCCGTGGGGGTGGCTCCCTCAGGCCCCGAGGACCTCGAGGAGGATGAGGGGCTCCCAGCCAGAACACAGACTTCCTCTTCCCTCCTCCTCTCCTTTCTCCTTCCTCTTGCATTCTTCCCTAGTTCTCTTCTGCTGAAATCGAAAAGAGGAAAAGGGGATTTTTAAAAAGCAGAACAGAGGTCTTGGTTATATTTTGTGTTTGTTGCTTTTCCAGCCTATTTGAAGTCTCAGTTTTCAAAAGAGTCAGTGTAGGTCATGAGGTAAGTGCAGGGACTAAGTTATCTTCATGGGGATCGGATCCTGGGGTACTAGGTCCTGGGGACCTCTATTCTCAGAAGTTTCCTCCTCCGGGTCCCTGCTCAGTGAGTGTTCGAGGGGGTGAGGGGCTGCGGTGAGGAGTCGGGGGGTTGGGTGGGGTGAGCGCCTGGGCAGGAGGGCCCCTTGATTTCCAGTTGTAGGCAGGAGGGCCCCTTGATTTCCAGTTGTAGGCAGGAGGGCCCCTTGATTTCCAGTTGTAGGCATCAGAGATGCTCCCGGTTTGTTTGAGTTGCCCTCAGCTCAGTTCTGGTATCTGAATCTTAGATGGAGTTGCTTGGGTTTCGGGGAGCAGTGCCTGGTCCATGTTCCTACAGACTGAACGGGGGTTCACTGTGGGTTCCTGTTGCCTCTGCTCTGGGTCTAAGCACCCAGATCTCTTTTTGCCTCCTACCCTGTCACTACAGCTTCTGCCTCTCCTGTGACTGTTGTCTGTCCGGCGGCCCCTTGCCAGGGCCAGTGGGCAGGAGTGGGGCTCCGGTCCTTGGGGCTGGCCCCATTCTCGCATATGTGCCTTCCCTTCCCCCTCGCCTCCTTTCCTTTAATCTTTTTCTCAGGGTCTCAGTATCTTAATCTCTATCTCTCTCTGCTCCCCATATGTTATCTCATCCTTGGAGGTTCTCCACCTCACGACTTTTCACTTCAGCATTCCTTGCTGACCAGCTGATCTTGTCTGGGTTTCCCAATTCAAAGGAAAAAGAACCCTGGAGGGAGGGGTCAGAGAACACTTCTCGTTGCATGCGTTGACTGTCATTGTCCATCAGGTCTTTGTTTGCTGGCCTGCTGGTGGATTAAGTGCCATAGGGGCCATGTGTTCACTCCAAGTGCTTTGTGACCTTGAGCAAATTCCTGCAACCTCTCTGAACCTCTGTTCAACCCACCTGCCAAGAGTGGACATTAGTGTGTATCTTACAGAATTATGTGAAGAGCAAAAGTATAATCTCAGTGCTGTGAATTCTCTGAGGTCAGGAGCAGTGTCTTATTCTCATCTAGATCCTTAGATTCAGATTCATGATAAGTGCTCAGTAAATATCTGTTGGATTAAATTGTTTGTAAGTGGTTTATTTATGTGTGAATTAAGCATGCTTTTTGCTACAAGTAACAGAAAATTCTCTTTATAGAGGCCTAGTCATATAGCAAGATTCTTCAGATCAGGTAACTGCTTATATTGGTCTAGCAACTCCCGATGTCTCTGCAAGCTTATCAGCAAGTCTCTTGCTTATTGTCTAGTGACTACAAGAGGGCTGCTGTGGCTCCAGATATTTTGTGTTCAAGGCAGCATGAAGGAGGAAAAGCTGCATATTTCCATTAAAAAAAAAAAACCCAAACATTTTTCATTTATTTTTAGTTTTGGCTGTGCTGGGTCTTTGTCGCTGTGTGCAGGCTTGCTCTAGTTGCAGTGTGAGGGCTTCTCGTGGTGGCGACTTCTCTTCTGGAGCACTGGTTCTAGGGCATGCATACGGGCTTCAGCAGTTGTGCTGAGCGGGCTCAGTGGTTGTGGCACGCAGGCCAAGTTTTCCTGAGGAATGTGGAACCTTCCCGGATCAGGGATCGAACTGGTGTCCCTTGCGTTGCAAGCTGGATTCTTCACCGCTGGACCACCAGGGAAGCCCTGCATGTGTGTGCTGAGTAGCTCAGTGGAGTCCGACTCTTGTGACTCATAGACTGTAGCCCGCCAGGCTCCACTGTCCATGGGATTCTCCAGGCAAGAGTACTGGAGTGGGTTGCCATTTCCTTCTCCAGGGCATCTTCCTGACCCAGGGATTGAACCCAGGTCTGCTGCATTGCAGTCAGACTCTTTACCGACTGAGCAATGAGGGAAGCCCTGCATATTTCCCTTTAATCAAGAAAAGCAGAAACCTTACCAATGTTGGAAAATTTTCACTTACGTCCCATTTCTATGTCAAATGTCCACTCAGCTGGAGGGGTAAAGTAAGTATTTAATTCTCCCAGGCTCTTTAAGGGAGGCAGCAAGGAGCAAGGGGAAAAACCCTGATGGGATAGTCAATGGCAATCCACCCCAGTCCTGTTCCTCCTGCTCTCCTCCTTCTGATGGAATTGTGATAGAGACCTTCTGTGAGGACTCTGCTTGGAGTACAACAGAGGGAAAGTCAGCCGCAGGATTCCGGCCTGAGGACAGGCTTGTGTGACTGGAGGAATGGCTGGCTAGCCCTCTGCGGATTTGGGCTTCCAGGCTCCTCGCTGACGTGGCTGGACAAGGTGGTGTCTGACGGCCTTACAGCTCTCATGATCTGTCTTCGTGAGGTCATCGTGTGAAGGTCAGAGGGGAAGGAAGAATGAGGTGGGAAATCAAAGTTAGAAACAAATATGTGTGTATAGGTGTGCAGAACTATGGACGCGTCTGTAGGGGATGGGAACTGAAATGCTGGATCGAGGCATCCCCTGCACTGGGCCAGCCATGAAGCAAGAAAGTGGGTTATTGTGTGTGACAGTACCCCTGGGTGGGCAATACGCCCAGGCTGGCAGTGCTCCCCACATGGGCAGTACTTTCTCCATGGGCAGTACCCACAGGTGGGCAGTGCCCTTGGGTGGGCAGTACACCAAGGCAGGCGGTACCTGGGCCTCAGAGATGGTTCCAGCTCCCTAGCTGGACCAAAGTGTGGGGCAGAGAAGGTGGCATGGATCAGCCCTTCATCTTCTGTCCTGAGGAATGAGTCAGGGTGTCTGGACTCCTCCCTCCAGCCCCTTCATGCTAGGCAGGCACTTATTTATCATTAGCTCTAAAGCAATAAGGATATCTACTCTTTATGGAGCTCATCTGTATTTTCTGCCTTTTCTAAAAGCCAAATTGGGGCCTAAAGCAGGGTTTGTCATCTTTCAAAGGAAGGAATTCTTCCTTACCTCAGGCATGAGCCTGAATTATATTTAAAAAAATAACTGTTTTTTATGTATTTTTTTAAGCTTGTGAGAATAACATAGGCTTATTTAAAAAGTGACTCATTATGGAAAAGTATAAAAACTGAATTTTTGCTATTTTTCAGTAACTTTGTGCGTGCTTATTCCCAGTCGCTTAGTCATGTCCGACTCTTTGCAACCCCGTGGACTGTAGCCGGCCAGACTCCTCTGTCCATGGGATTTTCCCCAGGCAAGAATACTGGGGTGGGTTGCCATTTCCTCCTCTGGGGATCTTCCTGATCATGAGATCAAATCAGCATTGTTTGCAATTCAGAAAAGAAGAGCCTACAACTGACTTCATTATAAGATCTTTAGTTAAAACTAAGGGCTAGATTGTTTTGAGAATAGTGTTTCTTAATATACACAAATATAAAATTAAGCATAAACTTCTTATACTGATAACTCTTATACTATTATGAAATCAAAACAAATTTAGACATCACGTATAAACATCACAAAACCAATAAAATTTAAAATACCATTAATTTAACATGAGGGATGATAATGTTTTCCTGAAAATTAATAAAAATTACACTTGAACTGGGGGACATTTGGCTTTATTTTGTTTTTTTCTTTTGTTTTTGTCTCATTCAGCATGCCTACACTTCTAAGGACAAAGGAATTGAAAACAAATCTTAAACTCTGTTTTAGTCCTCCAAGTAATACTAATAATGTAATTTTGAAATTATCTGATGCATGTTGTAGGAAAAAGTAAGTAAATACACTAAATAAAATAAAAATTTTCAGTTTAAAGGGAAAGGATACAAATTAAAAACAAAGAGGGAGGAAAAACCCTCAAAAACTAAATTTGAATTGAAAATATCAATAAGAACATACGCTTTTTTAAAAATGTGAATTTTCTAGCTCTGCCAACTGAGAGGACCCAGGAGCAATCATATCTCAGTAGCAGTGAGCACGCCCAGTACTCAGATTTTGGATCCTAATACCATTTCCCGTGGAGAGAAATTAGAACGTTCAGAGAAATGACTGACTCTAGGAATGGAGTGAGAGAATACAAGGTGAGATCGGGATTTCTTATACGAGAAAGAAAGAAAGCCTTTTGTGATGGTAGATTCTACATGTCAACTTGGCTAGACTATGGTGCCCAACTGTCTGGTCAAATGTTAATCTAGAGGTTGCTGTGAAATTGTATTGTAGATGTATTAATAATTACATCTACAATCAATTCACTTTAACTAAAGCTTACCCTTGATAATGTGGGTAACCTCATCCTACCAGTTGAAGGCCATAAGAACAAAAAATGGATCAGAAGGCATTCCACCTGCTTGACTGTAGCATAAAATTCTGCCCGAGTTTTCAACCTGCTTGCCTACCCTACAGGTTGCAAACTTGTTTGTCCCCACAACCATGTGAACTAATTCCTTAAAATAAATCAGACATATACATAATTAATTCTGTTTCTCAGGATAACCCTTACTGATACATCTTGAAAGACTAACAGAGGATATCAAAAGGACAAAGAGTCAGTTAAAAAGGACTCACACTGGCCAAATTTGGGACAATTTGTGTCAAAAAGAATAAAAAATGAATTGGTTAAAAACATTGACCCAGGGATCAAACCTGCATCTCGTGTGTCTTCTGCACTGCAGGCAGATTCTTTACCATCTGAGCCACAAGGGAAGCCTGAAAATAGACATATTATTGTTAATTTTTTTAGATGTGACAATGGTAGTGTAATTTATGAGAATTCCTTTTCTTTGGAGAGGCACTGAAGTCTCTCGGAGTGATGTGCTATGGTATCTGCAGCTAAATTTAGAATGGTTCATATATATTATGCATATATTAAAATAATATACCATATATATAATATATACCAATATATAACCTAGACAGTATACTAAAAAGCAGAGACATTACTTTGTTCACAAAGGTCCATCTAGTCAAGGCTATGGTTTTTCCAGTAGTCATGTATGGATGTGAGAGTTGGACTATAAAGAAAGCTGAGCGCAGAAGAATTGATGCTTTTGAACTGTGGTGTTGGAGAAGACTCTTGAGGGTCCCTTGGGCTGCAAGGACATCCAACCAGTCCATCCTACATGAGATCAGTCCTGGGTGTTCATAGGAAGGACTGATGTTGAAGCTGAAACTCCAATACTTTGGCCACCTGATGCAAAGAATTGACTCATTGGAAAAGACCCTGATGCTAGGAGGGATTGGGGGTAGGAGGAGAAAGGGACAACAGAGGATGAGATGGTTGGATGGCATCACTGACTCGATGGACATGGGTTTTGGGTGGACTCCGGGAGTTGGTGATGAACAGGGAGGCCTGGCGTGCTGTGGTTCATGGGGTCGCAAAGAGTCAGACACGACTGAGTGACTGAACTGAACTGAGTATATAATATAATATACAATATATATAACATTATGCACATGATTTATATGTAAAATTCATATATGATGTATACATTATATGCATACAATGCATATATAATTTTTTCACTACATATATATATGGCAAAATATTCATAATTCTTTCATTGAGATGATGGGTATATGAGGATCTGTGGTATTATTCTTCCCATTTTTCTTTGTTTTTGAAATTTTCCATTAAGAAAAGTTGGAAAAACTGTAAAAGCAAGGTAACAATGTAAATGGACAATGTGATGAGGGAGGTTCATACCTTGCAGGATAGCCCTTGGCAGCACTCTTGCTGCTATATTAATTTTGGGTGCTGCATACCCATGGAACTCAGTGTCATGAGAAGGCTCAATTGTCCAAGTATTTTTCCTACTCAAACAGTCGTTAACCATCTTACAGGGCATTATGCAGTTGTTTGGCTTTCTCTTGACCTGATGCTCACAGTGATGTATAAAATCTTTTCTTGTTACCATGAGATACAGTCCTTGGTGACAGGATGACCCTAAATGGGAACACAGCTTCCAGCCTGCTGTGGCTGACAGGCCTAAGTGATCAGGTGGCATGCAGATAATCCAGGCACCACCACAGGGGGCTTGCCCAATGGGCCTCATTCTACCAACATACTAATTACAGCACTGGGTCAGTTTGAGTACTCACTTTCCCGAATTCCCTGTTGGTGAGCACAACATGTGACTCAGTTCCAACCAATGGGATGAAAGTAAAATGATTCACTGGGTGGGGTTTCTGGATAACCTCTGTACAAGGGACATACTTGGGGGGCATGCGGCCTTTCTTGTTTGCTCTTCCCATTGTCCCCAGCTAAAACTGGAGGTGTAAGAGCCACCTTGCAGTGGTGAGGATAAATGTCCCACAGATTATTACTAGAGTAACCAAGTCAGAAGATGGGGAAAAACTGTGTCCTTGACGACATCCTGGAATACCTGTGTTTGCCCTACTCTGTCTTTCCCCAGACTTCTTAATTAATATCTAGGACAAATAAACTTTGATCTGTTTAATCCAGTGTCTGTTAACTTGCAGCTAAATATATTCCTGAATGATTCATTCAGAATACACTAATGCTAAATGTATAAATTATCACATGTGCCATGATGTAGATGCAAAAGTTTTTAACAAAATATTAGCAAATAGAACTCAGCAATAAATAAGAAGAATTATATACCATGATCAACTGTAATTTGTTCCAAGGGTGCAAAACTGGCTCAATATAAAAAAAAAATCAATGAACAGTTATAATCATTTAATAACTTAAAGAAGAGAAAGCATATGATTGTATCAATTAAAGTAGAAAAAGCCATTTGACAAAATTCAACATCCATTCACAATAAAAAAAGAAACCCTTTCAGAAAACTAGGAATAGAATAAACTTCCTTAATTTGATAAAGAACATCTAAAAGAAGCCTACAACTAGTATCATGCTTAATCAGTTCAGTTCAGTTCAGTGGCTCAATCGTGTCCGACTCTTTGTGACTCCATGAACCGCAGCATGCTAGGCCTCCTTGTCCATTGACAACTCCCCGAGTCCACCCAGACCCATGTCCATTGAGTCAGTGATGCCATCCAACCATCTCATCCTCTGTCGTCCCCTTCTCCTCCTGCCCTCAATCTTTCCGAGCATCACGGTCTTTTCAAATGAGTCAGCTCTTCGCATCAGGTGGCCAAAGTTATGGAATTTCAGTTTCAACATCAGTCCTTCCAATGAACACCCAGGACTGATCTCCTTTAGGATGGACTGGTTGGATCTCCTTGCAGTCCAAGGGACTGTCAAGAGTCTTCTTCAACACCACAGTTCAAAAGCATCAATTCTTCTGTGCTTAGCTTTCCTTATAGTCCAACTCTCATATCCATACATAACCACTGGAAAAACCATAGCCTTGAGTATATGGCTCTTTGTTGGCAAAGTAATGTCTGCTTTTTAATACACTGTCTAGGTAGTGACTCAGACGGTAAAGCATCTGTCTGCAATGCAGGAGACCCAGGTTCGAACCCTGGGTTGGGAAGATCCCCTGGAGAAGGAAATGGCAGCCCACTCTAGTATTCTTGCCTGGAAAATCCCATGGACCTGGAGCCTGGTAGGCTACCGTCCATGGGGTT
Organism: Cervus elaphus; assembly: GCF_910594005.1. Classification (NCBI taxonomy): domain Eukaryota; kingdom Metazoa; phylum Chordata; class Mammalia; order Artiodactyla; family Cervidae; genus Cervus; species Cervus elaphus. Next base: position 9,745,077 of record NC_057847.1, read on the forward strand.
GCAAAGTGTCGGACACGACTGAACGATTTCACTAGGTTGGTCATAACTTTCCTTCCAAGGAGTAAGCATCTTTTAATTTCATGGCTGCAATCACCATCTGCAGTGATTTTGGAGCCCAGAAAAATAAAGTCTGACACTGTTTCCTCTGTTTCCCCATCTATTTGCCATGAAGTGATGGGACCAGATGCCATGATCTTAGTTTTCTGAATGTTGAGCTTTAAGCCAACTTTTTCACTCTCCTCTTTCACTTTCATCAAGAGACTCTTTAGTTCTTCTTCACTTTCTGCCATAAGGGTGGTGTCATCTGCATATCTGAGGTTATTGATATTTCTCCCGGCAATCTTGATTCCAGCTTGGGTTTCCTCCAGTCCAGCATTTCTCATGATGTACTCTGCATATAAGTTAAATAAGCAGGGTGACAATGTACAGGCTTGACCTACTCCTTTTCCTATTTGGAACCAGTCTGTTGTTCCATGTCCAGTTCTAACTGCTGCTTCCTGACCTGCAGGTTTCTCAAGAGGTGGGTCAGGTGGTCTGGTATTCCCATCTCTTTCAGAATTTTCCATAGTTGATTGTGATCCAAACAGTCAAAGGCTTTGGCATAGTCAATAAAGCAAAAATAGATGTTTTTCTGGCACTCTCTTGCTTTGTTTGTGATCCAGCGGATGTTGGCAATTTGATCTCTGGTTCCTCTGCCTTTTCTAAAACCAGCTTGAACATCTGGAAGTTCACGGTTCACGTATTGCTGAAGCCTGGCTTGGAGAATTTTGAGCATTACTTTACTAGCGTGTGAGATGAGTGCAATCATGCGGTAGTTTGAGCATTCTTTGTCATTGCCTTTCTTTGGGATTGGAATGAAAACTGACCTTTTCCAGTCCTGTGGCCACTGCTGAGTTTTCCAGATTTGTTGGCATATTGAGTGCAGCAGTTTCACAGCATCATCTTTTAGGATTTGAAAGAGCTCAACTGGAATTCCTTCACCTCCACTAGCTTTGTTCGCAGTAATGCTTCCTAAGGTCGACTTGACTTCACATTCCAGGATGTCTGGCTCTAGGTGAGTGATCACACCATTGTGATTATCTGGGTCATGAAGATCTCTTTTGTATAGCTCGTCTGTGTATTCTTGCCACCTCTTCTTAATATCTGCTGCTTCTGTTAGGTCCCTACCATTTCAGTCCTTTATTGTGCTCATCTTTGCATGAAATCCAGCCTACCATTTTGAACTAATTTCTAAACAGATTGTTCAAATGTTATTCTCATTTTACAGGTGAGAAAACAAGCTTAGAAAAAACATATATAGTTTGCTCAAGATTTCACAACTGGCAAAGAGCAACATTGTGACTGTAATCCAAGTCTGTTCAGCACTAAGCCCCGGGTTCTAAACCAGCTCCCAGTGCTGGTGAACTGAATATAATAAGAGACCAGTCCCGTGATCAGTCACAGTATCCATAAAAGGTCCACAGCCTCCAGGTTTTCTGCTTTGGGACCACATTGGAAGACCACTGCTATAGGTCATGTCTCTGAAACTCTCCCACCCACCACAAGTCCTAATCTTGAATCTTTATCCCTCATTTATTTATTCACTAATTCACTATTTACTGAGTACAGCACTTCTGAAACAAGCTAGATATGATCTCAACTTTTATGGGCCTTCCTGTCTACTAGGCAAATGGCTCATGTTACAGATGAAGATGTCAAAACCTAGAAGGAAAAGGATTTGCCCAAGGTCACATTTCTGTCCCTTATTGAGCCCATCTTTGCATGAAATGTTCCCTTGGTATCTCTAATTTTCTTGAAGAGATGTCTAGTCTTTCCCATTCTGTTATTTTCCTGTATTTCTTTGCATTGATCACTGAGGAAGGCTTTCTTATCTCTCCTTAATGGTGAAAGACTAATGCTTTCCTCCTAGCTTTAGGACATAAGGAACAAGTCAAGGATGTCCACCTTTACCACTGTTGCTCAGCATAGTACTGGAAGATCTAGCCAGGACATGTCAAAAAAACAGAAAAGGACCAAGGCATTCACTGCGCCGGAGTAATGGGATATCAATAGCAATCCAACAGTTCACTTTTTTTTTGCAAAAATTAGCTTAAAATGGATTGTAGATTTAAACATAAAGTTATCACTTTTTAGAAGATGATACGGGGGATATCTTTGAGACTAAGGGTTTGGGGAAGAGTACTTAAATATAACACCAAAAATGTAATTTCTGAAAGAAAAAAAGGATAAATTTAACTTCAAAATCAAAAAGTCTTTGTTACGGGACTTTCTTGGTGATCCAGTGGTTTAGCATCTGCCTTTGAATTCTGGTGTCTGGAGTTCAATCCCTGGTCAGGGAACTAAGATCACACGTACGTGTGTGCTAAGTCGATTCAGTCAGGTCTGACCCTTTGCAACCCTATGGATGGTAGCCCACCAGGCTCCTCTGTCCATGGAATTCTCCAAGAACCCTGGAGTGGGTTGCCACGCCCTTCTCCAGAGGATCTTCCCGACCCAGGGATCGAACCTGCATCTCTTATGCCTCCAGCATTGCAGGTGGGTTCTCTACCACTAGTGCCACCTGGGAAGCCCCTAAGATCTCACATGCTCAACTAAGCTTGCGCACTACAGCTACTGAACTGGAGCATTCTAGAGCCTGAGTGCCACAACTAGAGAGAAGCCCACGCGCTCCAAATAGAGAAGCCTGTGCACCACAACGAAAATCCTTAGTGCCGCAACTAAGACCTGACACGGCCAAATAAATAAATATGAAAAAAAAAAAACCCGTTAAATGGATGAAAAGACAAACTGCGGACTGTGGGAAAATATTTACTGACCACATGTCCGACAGTGGGCAATGATCTAGAATATATAAAATCTCTCAAAATTCAACAGTATAAAAATAAGCAATCTGATTAGAAAACAAGTAGAAGATGTAAGAGATGTTTCACTGAAGAGGATGTACAGATGGTTGATAAGCACTGAAAAGATGTTAACATGTTTAACCATCAGGCAGATGCAAATGAAGACTATGATGAGCTATTTAGTTAGTTCAGTCGCTCAGTCGTGTCTAACTCTTTGCAACCTCCATGGACTGCAGTACGCCAGACTTCTCTGTCCATCACCAATTTCCAAAGCTTGTTCAAAGTCATGTCCATCGAGCCAGTGATGCCATCCAACCGTGTCATCCTCTGTCATCCCCTTCTCCTCCCGCCTTCAATCTTTCTCAGCATCAGGGTCTTTTCCAAAGAGTCAGTTCTTCCCATCAGTTGGCCGAAGTATTGGAGCTTTTAGTATACACCAATCAGAATGTCTAAAATGAAAAAACAGGACTTTCCTGGTGGTACAGTAGCTAAGAATACAGGGGACACAAGTTTGATCCCTGGTCCGGAAAGATCCCACATGCTGCAGAGCAACTAAGCCCATGTGCCACAACTACTGAGTCCACAACCTCGAGTTCATGCTCTGCCACAAGAGAAGCCAGCGCAGTGAGAAGCCCATGCACCAGTATTAGAGAGTAGCACCCGCTTTCCACAACTAAAAAAGCCCGCACACAACAGGGAAGACCCAGTGCAGCTAAAAATAAAATAATTAATTAATTTTTAAAAAAAGAAAAATAATGATAACACCAAATGCTGGCAAAGGTGCAGAAAGCCTTGATCTTGCATACTTTTTCGGTGGGCAGGTACAATGGAACAGCCACTCTGGAAAATAGTTTGGTGGTTTAAAAAAAAAAAAAAAAACAAATATTCTTATCATAGGACCTGTCAGTTGCACCCCTAGGTATCAACACTCTGGGATGAATACCAGAGAAATAAAATTTATGTTCATGCAAAAACATGTACACGATTGTTCATAACAGCTTTATTTGTAGTTGTCACAAACTGGAATCAACCCAGATGTCCCTTAATAAGAGCAAGGCTGAGGGAGGTGTGGTATGTCCTTCCACATCATGGAATACTCCTTGGTAACACCGAAGAATGATGGAGGTAATAAGCCCATCTCAACACATGACGTCCTCTGCAATTCCATTTATGTAACATTCTTGACATGACAACATCATGAAACTGGTGAATGGTTAGTCATTGCCAGAGTGGAGGAATGTGGTGGGAGGGTGTGACCAGGATGGGACAGAATCAGGGAGGACTCTGTGGGCTGGAATTGTCCTGCATCTTGACCACGGTGATAGCTACTGTGAATCTACACGTGTGATGAAATGGCAGAGAGCTATACACACATATACAGACCCTTGAGAGTCCCTTGGAGATCAAACCAGTCGATTCTAAAGGAAATCAGGCCTGAATATTCATTGGATGCTGAAGCTGAAGCTCCAATACTTTGGCCACCTGATGTGAAGAACTGACTCATTGGAAAAGACCCTGATGCTGGGAAATATTGAAGGCGGGAGGAGAAGGAGATGACAGAGGATGAGATGGTTGGATGGCATCACCGACTTGATGGGCATGAGCTTGAACAAGCTCTGGGAGTTGGTGATGGACAGGGAAACCTGGTGTGCTACAGTCCATGGGGTCGCAAAGAGTCAGACACAACTGAGCGACCCAACTCTACTGAACTGATACACATATATTGGACCAAAGGCACATTCCTGGTTTTATAGAGGATCACAGTTAAGGTATCATCACTGGGGGGAAATGGGGTGAAGGGTACATGGGATCTCAACTACTTTGTCACTTTCTGTGAAGTTGCTATTATTCCAAAATGAAAAGTAAAGAGTAATGGCTTAGGGGCTTCCCTGATAGTTCAGTGGTGAAGAATCTGCCTGCCAATGCAGGAAACAGGGGTTTAATCCCTGGTCTGGGAAGATCCCACACGCTGTGGAACAGCTAAAGCCATGAGCCACAACTACTGAGCCTGTGCTTGAGAGCCTGGGAGCTGCAACTACGGAGCCCACGTGCTGCAACTTCTGAAGCCTGCACATCCTAGATCTCATGCTCCGCAACAAGAGAAGCCCGAGGACCACAACTAGAGAGTAATTCCCATTCGCCACAAGTAGAGAAAAGTACACACAGCAATGAAGACCCAGCCAAAAATAAATAAGTAAATTTAAAAAATGGTTTTTTGAAAAAGAGTAGTGACCTATATGGAAAACAAATCTCAAACACAGCTGACGTATATATATATATATAATATATATATGTATATATATTACATATATATGTATGTAGGTATGTATATTACTGATTCACTCTGAGGTATAAACCTGAAACTAACACACATTGTAAAGCAAAACTACACCCTGATAAAAATTTTTTTAAATTAAGGAAAAAAAATAAAAGCAAATAAAATGATGGCAAAATAAAAACTTCAGAAAAAAGTTGTTAGGATGGAATGTACTAGGGCCCACCACCCCAAAGGGAGAATCATGGAGTGGGAGTGGCGGGGCTGGGGTAGAGTCTTACTGGGTGCAGACACAGTTTGGTTGCCTGGCGGGTGCACTGATGAAGTCAACCGTGCTCGCCCCAGGGGAGAGTGCGGTCTTGACAGAAGAGTCCGGGTAATATAACACCCTGTCTTCTGCCTCCCACTCTCCTCTGCTTCTCCCAAGCACTGAGTGCACCAATGCTGTTGGACACTGGAGACGCGGTGATGAGTAAGGCGGAGGCCTCCTCCTCGGAGGGACAGATACCACGGTGGAAGAAGAGGTACGGAGCATCAGAACGCAGATGCTGGCCCAGCTGGCAGGCCTGGGGAGGCGTCCTGGGTGGCAGGAGTCTTGAACTGGCTCTAGAACGATGAGCTGGAACCAGTGAGGCAAAGAAGGGATTGCTGGTTAGAAGGAACAGCTGGGGCCGAGCCCTGGAGGTGAGAGTTGGTGGAAAGGGCTGGGCATGCAGGAAAAGAAGGTGCAGAGGCAGGTGGGGGCTGAGCCTCTGGAGAGCTGTGTGTTAATCTAAGGCACTTGTAATTTATTCTGTAGTCTCTGGGGTGGGGCGGGGGGCAGCAGTAAAGGACAGGAGAATGGCATGATCTTATGAATAATTTAGGAAAAAACCTCCCTGGGCAGTGGAGAGGGCAGCCTGGAGGGCAGAAAGGCCAAGCCAGAGGACAGTGGAGGTGAAAGGTGGGGACCCTGGAGGAGGGCAGGCTATGGGCACCAGGTGGAGGTTCAAAGGGGACTGCGTAGATGCAACGTAGATACCGTGGTTCCAGAGCCCAGGCCAGGCTCCCTCCAAGAATGCCTGGAACTCAGCTTCCTCAGGTCTGCCAAATTGTCCCCGCCTGGGCCCTGGGGCAGGGTGGACCCAGCCCTGGGCTACCTCATAGCCTCCTCTGAGCTGCTGGGCCAGGAGTCTGCTCACTGCTTGGGAATGTCTTCGTTTCTGCAGATGGCTTGCACGGGGTCAGGCTTTTAGAGTGCATCCATCAAGATGCTTGCTGGTGGGAATCCCACTCCCCCATCTCTAGGAACTGCAGTGTTTTCAAGGGCGTGTGTACCCTTGTTAAGGGTTCTCTCCCGCCTGTAGCAATTTCGGCAACAGCGCTTTATAATGTCACGGATGACTGTCTACTGTGGGTATTGTTTGTCTCCTTCCAGACTGAAGACTCCTTGAGGGCAGGGACCTGTGGGCAGGACTCTCCTCTGTGTGAACCCCCAGCAACCAGGGCCTGCTGGCTCAGTGTTGGCTGAGCACGGACTGGAGATTTCACTGCCTGGGAGGCTGAACTCACCCTCAGCAGCCTTTGTCTCTGTACTTAGAGGTAGGCTCTGCTGGGCCACATTAGGCTATAAAAAACACCTCCCCACTTCATGTTTACAGTGGGGCTCATGTAAACTGTTTTTTGTGTGTGTGTGTGTGTGTGTGTGTGTGTGTGTACACACAGTATAGTATTTGGAATGCTAACCGTTGCTTCTTTCATCAACAATTTCTGTTACCCGTTACCTTCCCTGGTTCAGATGGATGAGTTTTCATTGCCTTAAGGAATGGAACAAATTCTTGGCTTTTGACTTTTACTAAAAAAATTCTTTTATTTTGTTGAAGTGTAGTTGATTTACAAATATTATGTTAATTTCTGTTGCATTAATGCCATGAAGTGATTCAGTTATACATATGAATAGATTCTTTTTCACGTTCTTTTCCAGTACGGTTTATCACAGGATATTGAATACAGGTCGCTGTGCAATACAGTAGGACCTCGTTGTTTATTATTCTCTCTATATAATGGCTTCCATCTGCTCATTCCAAACTCCCAGTCCATCCTTCCACCCCTTGACAACCACAGGTCTGTTCTCTATGTCTGTGAGTCTGTTTCATAGATAAATTCATTTGTGTCACATCTGAGATTCCATGTGGTCTGAGTGATGTCATAAGGTATTTGTCTCTTGTTCTCTGACTTATTTCACTTAATATGATAATCTCCAGGTCCACCCACGTTGCTACAAATGGCATTATTTCATTCTTTTTTATGGCAGGCTAGTATTCCATTGCACATCTTCTTTACCCATCCATCTGTTGATGAACATTTAGGCTGTTGACTTTTGATTTTTAAAAGTCTGGACCTGTTTATAAGCCAGGCTCCATGGCTTGGAAAGGTACCTGATGATTTAGGCTAGAGCAAGCATTCCTTCTGTCAGATCAGAAAGCCAATCTGAAGGTGAGGTTGTGGAGAATCAGAAGAGAACATGGGTGCATCTAGGTTCTGAAAGAGGCCCTGGCTCTGCTGCCAGGACCCGCCTGCGGGGATAGTGAGACTGACAGAAATCCACGTTTGGGAGAATCCGAGAGCAGAATACGCCTTGCCCGGAGTCCCTCAGCTGTCATGCACAAGGCAGGAGAAACCTGCCTGTCCTGTCTGGGCAGTGGGCCCCGGGGAAGCTTGAGAAGGTTCTGCACGGCCCCAACATGGAGGGAGAGGCAAAGCAATTCCTTAGGTCTGCCCCAAGAGGTTGCCAAAGCCAAGTATCCTAAAATCCAGTCACAAGAGAAGGGGGCTGTTTCTCTCACGCCCTGGAACAGACCCATGATGCAGTTGGGTGGCTGACACAAGAGCCCCAGACTGGAGGAAGGGAAGGAACACAATGCTGTGGTGTGTGGAAGTAGCAGAGGCCACATGTGAGGACCAGGGCTTTGTCTATCTGGAGACTTACCAGGGAACTTGCCGGGGAAAGAAGGGTTGGGAGAGAAGAGTAAAGGATGTTGATTCTTTCTCGCACATCCAGGACTGTGGATTAAAATCTGTCCCTACTACCTTTGAATGTACATCTTTTCTGCCATTTTTTTTATTTAAGAAAGCATTGTTGTGTTTGGGGGGCAGAACCCGTTGAATTGGACATTGTCAGATGTTTACTTAGAATGAACAAAAACTATTATTATGTTCTGTGTCCTATTCTGTAAAATATAAAATGCGAGAAACATGATTTCATTGCAAGAGTGACGCTGGCCACCTGCACCCTCTGAATGTGCATCACTGTCTCCCACCACACCCCTACCCCAGAGGTCCACCAGTGAGAGCTTGGCCGTGTCCCCGCTGCTTCCACCAGCTCCCGGGGGCCAGGAACCAGGCTGCAGTGGTAGAAGCTGGCTTTAGAAGCAATGCAGATCAGGAGGAAATAAGTCAATTATGCACAGTCAAACCGTAAGCAAATGCATTTGCTTAATGAAGCAAATGTCAATAAGAGAAAGAGAGGAGGTGACAAGGGTGGGGCATATGTTGAAAGACAAAATGGTAGAGGACTTTGAATAAATGCTGTCTGCCCACTGATGAGCCATCAGCTCCAGGTAGGTCTCTGCCCTTTGGTGCTAAGCACCTTGCCTAGACTTGGGGATGGGGGATGGTGCCCAGGGCCAACTGCAGTGGCCACATCCTGGTTATATATGCTGAGTGACTGATCTGTATTCTGCTGATGGAGGGCATTGGAGGTCAGAGCTCCTTAAATCTAGTCTCAGGAACCTCAGTTGGAGGCCATGGTTCTCAGCCTGGGCATCAGGTTCACTCAAAGGCAGCCACAATTTCATGCAGATGTTGTCACTTCTCAGTCTGGTGTCTGAGCAAGAAATGATTCTTCCCTCCAAAGAACATAATCTCTTCTAGCTCTGATCAGCACCATGACCAGGAGGAACACAGTGGATGTTAAATGTGTTACTGAGGAGTTGGGTCCCAGAGAGCCTTTCATTCACTATTACAGAAAGACATTTTTGGAAAAAAAAAAAAGAAAGACATTTTTGGGGGTGGGTGCCCACGTGGCACTAGTGGCAAAGAACCTGCCTGCCAGCGCAGGAAACATAAGGGATGCAGGTTCAATTCCTGGGTTGGGAAAATTATTTGGAGGTGGACATGGCAACCCACTTCAGTATTCTTGCCTGGAGAATCCCATGGACAGAGGAGCCTGGCAGGCTACAGTCCATAGGGTTGCAAAGAATTGGACATGATAGAAGTGACTTAGAATTGGACTGTGAAGAAAACTGAGTGATGAAAAATTGATGCTTTTGAACTGTGGTGTTGAAGAAGACTCTTGAGAGTCCCTTGGACTGCAAGGAGATCCAGCCAGTCCATCCTGAGGGAGATAAGTCCTGGGTGTTCATTGGAAGGACTGATGCTGAAGCTGAAACTCCAGTACTTTGGCCACCTGATGCGAAGAGTTGACTCATTGGAAAAGACCCTGATGCTGGGAGGGATTGAGGGCAGGAGGAGAAGGGGACGACAGAGGATGAGATGACTGGATGGCATCACCGACTCGATGGACATGAGTTTGAGTAAACTCCAGGAGTTGGTGATGGACAGGGAGGCCTGGCATGCTGCAATTCATGGGGTCGCAAAGAGTCGAACACGACTGAGCAACTGAACTGAACTGAACTGAACTGAACTGAACTGAAGTGACTTAGCACGCATGCATGCTAGGTGTGTGAGGAAGGCAAGCACAGGATTCTGGGGAGTTTGGAGGCGAGTCACTTAACCTTGCCTGGGTTCAATGGGTAGAAGAAGGCTCCCTGGAGGAGGTGACATGTGAGCTGGTACTGAAGGGTGAAGAAGGGTTGTCAGGTAGCCAGGTGACGAAACGAGGGCAGCAGTGTTGGGTCTGTGTACAGGTCCCCAGGAAGGACACATTCAGAGCCCCAGTGCATGTTGGAGCCTGTATGGGCATAGATGGGCAACTGCTCTCCATGCAGGTGTTTGTATCCAGGACTCACAGGGTGAACCACGCAGCTGTGCCCACAATTAGCTTTCAGGCATAAATGATGAACCTGAGTAGAAGAAGAGGTAGGAGGAAAAGAAAAGAAGGAAAAGAAAAGTTTGCTATGAGAAAAGGAGGAGAAATCTGACACAAGGGCAGAAATGGCTCTGGGGAGAGTTCCGGGTGCTTCACTTCCTCACAGATGCTTGGTGTTGTCAGTCATTTTAGTTTTAGCCCTTATGGGGAGTGTGTAGTGTTAGCTTATTATGGTTTTAATTTGCATTTCCCTAAAGACTAATGCAGGCTTCCGTGGTGGCTCAAATGGTAAAGAATCTGCCTGCAACTCGGGAGACCTCGGTTTGATCCCTGGGTTGGGAAGATCCCCTGGAAGAGGGCGTGGCAACCCACTCCAGCATTCTTGCCTGGAGAATCCCCATGGCCAGAGGGGCCTAGTGGGCTATAGTCATGGGGTTGCAAAGAGTCAGACATGACTGAGCAACTAAGCATGGCCCACAGCAAGGACTGATGAGGTTCAGCATCTTCTCTTGTGCCCACTGTCCCCTTCTTTGGCCAAAGATTTCTTCAAATCATTTGCCCTTTTTGCCATGTTTTTTAAATGCTTTTTTTTTTTTTTTTCATAAAATGGATTGTTTGCCTTCCTGTCATTGAGTTACAATAATTATTTATATATTCTGGATCCAAGTCCTTTGTTAGATATATGTATCATGAGTAGCTTTATCGGAGGAGATTACTTCTTCATTTTCATGATGGTATCTTTAGAAGAAAAGACTTTTTAAATTTCGAAGAAATTCTATTTATCAATTTTTAACGGTAGCTTAATATCCAAAATAAACCACAATTTTAGAAATTAGCTTATTTAATCACCCCACATTTGGACATTTAGGCTGGTTCTAACTTTTCACTATTTTTCTTGTAAGGAACGTCATTATATGTATAACTGTTCCAAGGGTAGTGAAGATGCATTTTATGGTGCAGCTTCTGTAAGGTTTTTGTTACACACTACTAAAGGCTTCCTCGTACGCTGTCAGTGAAGCCCAGTTTCAAGGAACTGTCCAGTCTTAGTATTCCTTCCCATAGCATGCTAGTTTGTTTATAGATAAATGAATCTTTAGAAATGCTTAAAAACATACATGTGCAATCTTGTCACAACACTTTGTCTAGTAAAACATTTTCCGCTAAAGACAATTATAACAAATTATACAAAGACAACTAAAACAAATGTCTATGAATATTTCCAAAGGCTAGTATCTTACTTCTAAAGGGACTCAGCCATGATTCACTGAAGTATTGCTGGGCCAGGGGCTGTTTGCTTTTCTGTACCTCATTTACCCATCTGTAAAGCTGGCAATAGTCAGCTTACAGTTCATCACTAGCAAAGAGGGCCCCAAACCAGAGACCCTGTTCCTGACCCTCAGGACAGGATGTCATGACAGTAACCATTGGCCAAGGCCACTAATCTTAGGCAGGGACAGCTAGTTACCTCTAATCCTCAGCAACAACCTTGCCTCTTGCTATTTTTGTTTCATTTATTTATTTAAAATTTTTTTGTTATTTTTTTGGCTATGCTGGGTCTTAGTTGCAGCATGCAAGATGTTTAGTTGTGGCATGTGGGATCTAGTTAATTGAACCCAGGCCCCCTACATTGGGAGCCTGGAGGCTTAGCCTCTGGACCACCAGGGAAGTCCCTATTGCTTCATTTAAAAGGAGCAGGCTCAAGGTCAGCCACACCACTGATAGTAACAGAGCTGGGTCTTCTGACCCTGAAGCCTGTGCTGTTTGCCATCATCTTCTTGGGCTCTTTATTACCTTCAGCCACACCAAAGGCCACAGGCAGTCAACAAAAGTTTCAAGACGTTGGGGAGCAACACAAGGAAGTCGATTATCTTAAAATTGCTTTTCTCTTGAAGACTTCATTTGCCTGTGGCCAAAGGGAGCGAGTGTTTTTGCTGGAAGTCTTGAAGAGATCCTGGGGTTGGTTGGTGGCTTGGTGACTGCCTGCTCCCCAGCTCCTCCTGCAGGCCCTGGTGGGACTGGATGAAGACTGGAGCTGACCATCTGGGTCAGTAGGTTTGGAAGCCAGGACATGGAGCCTGAAGACAGCTCTCCTTTCAGAAGGTCCCCTGGAGGGCTGCCTTCCCATCTGTGTAAAAGTCCCCTCCAAGATCTGTCCATTCTCCCAAGCCTGTCCACCATCTTGGATGGGACATTTGTAGAGAAGGGAGGGATGAAAGGGTATCAGAACTGAGGCCCAGCATGTGAATGGCGTGTCCTTAGCCTCTTGCCACCTGTATTCTGAACGTCTACCCTGTAACTGGGGCTTTCCTGGTGGCTCAGCCGGTAAAGAATCCACCTGCCATGTGGGAGACCTGGGTGTGATCCCTGGGTTGGGAAGATCCCCTGGAGAAGGGAAAGGCTACCCACTCCAGTACTCTGGTCTGGAGAATTCTGTGGATTGTATAGTCCATGGGGTCGCAAAGAGCTGGAAACGACCGAGCGACTTTCACTTTCACTTTCACCCTGTAGCTAGGAACTTGGACATCCCAATTTGCCCAGGACAGTCCTGGTTTAGGCCTAATGTCATTTAGGCCAGTGTCATTACCTTTTCCCCCCACTTTCACTCAAAACTATACAAGTTTGGACATTTCATCTTAATTTAGATGAACCAGGTAGAGAGGTGCTCAAGGGAAGCTCTACATTGAGGGTACTTATAGCATTAGGGACTCATCGGGTTATCTCTCAGAAGGATATTGTTTTGATAACAATATATCAGTCATGACAGTTCCAGGTGACTTCACATTGGCTTTAGCAAGAAAAAAGTGCGTTGGTTTGTTTAGTTGGACAGTGGGAGGTGGGGATGGGTAAGACTGAATCATGTGCTCCAACAATGTTGGTATATCCGTCTCTCTGTCTCTGTTTCTCTGTCTCCATCCCTCCAACTCTCAACTCTTGACTTTATTTTCTAGGCTGGCTCTTCCACACGGTGAGCAAGCTGGCTTCTGGAAGCTCCACACTCATACCTAGCGTCTTCTTAGCAAAGCCAGCAGAAAGAGGAATTTCTGTGTCTTACAGGGATATATACCTATGAGGCCAGGGAAGACTCTTACTGGCTCTGCTGGGCTCATGTGCTCATAGCTGAGCCAATTGTGTGGCCTGGGTGAATGGCTCACCTGGAGTATGTATTCATCCTGGTACAAGGGACAAGACTGTATCAAGCCACACCAAACAAGGAAGGACGTCCTAAAGGACAAAGGACAATTAGCCAGGCAGAGTAAATTTATAGCATCTGCTAGTCACTGTATAGAATCACCATTTACAGAGCCACTTCTCACACTCCAGGGGCTTTATATCTATTGTTCTTTATTTCTACAATAATCTAAAGAGTGTAATATACCCCCATAATGCAGATGGCACTGGAACAGTTTTTATGACATACCCAAGTGGTGAACTGAGGAGCTGACTTCCGACTCCAGGTCTGACTAGCCCTCCCACAACATCATGGTGACGTTTTATACGTGAGAGGGCGTGAGGATAATTTGAGTCGGGGGCCCTTCTTGGACACCATGTCACATATATGCTGCCCAGAAATAATGCTTCTGGAAATACATATCCCCTCTGTTCTGCCTGTAGACTCTTCTGCATGCTCCCTGTCTCTCTAAAAGATGCAGCTTGCTGTTCCAGGAAGAAGTAAGAAGATGTTTTGTTCCCAATTCTGAAGATGGCCAGGTGCCGGTGGATCCCAGCACAGGACCTAGCAACTATGTGCCTTCAGGCAAAGCTGTCTTCTCCAAGTCTCCATCTGAAAGAGAACAGCAAAAAGTCCCACTGCTGTTGAACGCAGGATTCCTGTGACACTCAAATGAGTATAAACAACAAGTCTTGCTTTGTAAGACAGAACAGTGCTGGTGATGACGACAGTCACAGTGCCAGCTCAGAGCCTCTTACTCGATTTTTGAAGGCTAGAAGGAAAATATCTCGTGGTGCTTTTTTTCTCCAAGGGACAGGAGGACTGACCTTTGCCCCAGTCTGAGTCCTTCATGGTTCACAAAATAGTTTCCCCAGGTATCACCATTCAGACATGCAGACCAGCAGGGATGGAACACATTCCACAACATTGTGGTTTCTGAACCAAGGAGCACGTTTCTCATTTCAATTTGTTTTTAATAGCATTTCTTTATGATTGTGAAAGTTGTTCAGTCATGTCCAATTCGTTGCAACCCTTGAATTCTCCGGGCCAGAATACTGGAATGGCTATCCTTTCCCTTCTCCAGGGGATCTTCCCAACCCAGGGATCGAACCCAGGTCTCCCACATTGCAGGTGGATTCTTTACTGTCTGAGCCACTAGGAAAGCCCCGGAATACTGGAGTGGGTAGCCTATCCCTTCTCCAGTGGATTTTCCTGACCCAGAAATCGAACCAGGGTCTCCTGCATTGCAGGCAAATTCTTTACCAACTGAGTTATCAGCTATCCCTGATGATTTTGATGGTTACAAAAATAGTACATGAACAAAATTTGCAAAATAAAAAAGGAAGAAGAGAAAAAATAGAAGACCAAACCCACCCTTTTACCACTCCACCCAGAGATACCAACCACATTTGAATATACATTGGCACTATACCATTGTATGAGTTAATATCCTGCGTTATTCTATTAACAACACACTATAGCATTTCCCCATCACAAAAATGTAAGAGTGTTATTGTTTTGGTAAACATTTCATGTTTGGCTATTCTATAGCTTAATCACATCTGGTTAAAGGACTTTGTGCAGAGGCCTGGGGTTGGGTTGTGGAGAGCTGTGGGGTGCAGGGACTGGGAGACCTGGATGCTGAAAGAACAGAAGGAAAGGTGGACCAATAACACGTCGGACACTGGTTTGTCTGTTCATTTATTCTTGCCTCCATATTTGAGGGCTTTGCTGGGCAGCAGGCTTCCCTCCCTGTTCTCTTGTCAGTGCTTCCAGTGGTCAACATCACTCCCTCAAAGAGCCTCCCAGCCCTCCCAGACCCCGTCCGGCCCCCACATAGTGAATTCTTGAGGGAGAGGATTCACTGCATGCACCACTGGCAGAGCTAAGCCCAGGACTGGTGCTCAGTATGTAGGGGCTTCCCAGGTGGCATTACTGGTAAAGAACCTGCCTGCCAATGCAGGACATGTAAGAGACGCTGGTTCGATCCCTGGGTCGGGAAGATCCCCTGGAGGAGGGCATGGCAATCCACTCCGGTATTCTTGCCTGGAGAATCCCATGGACAGAAAAACCTGGTGGTTTATAGCTCATAGGGTCACAAAGAGTCAGATACGACGTATAGTAGTAACAAGAACAATAGTAATAGCCAACATACTGTCAATTTTGTACTATTATAATGGGATGAACATCTGTGTGATTAAACTTTGCTAAAATTTCGAGATATTTCTTATACTTGGGATTCTAGGATTGAAGAGTATTTTGATAATTCTTAATACATATTGCAAGATTGCTTTCCAGAAATCCTGTATCTGTTATATTCTCAGAGGCAGTATGCGTCTGTCTGATTTTAAATAACATAATTAAAAAAATGACTTGCTGATTTGATGAAAGTGAGGGCAGGAATGGTATCTCGTTGATTTAGGAAGCAATTTTGTTTTTCTGGTAAGACTGAACTCTTAATACTTATGTCTTGATCATTCGAATCTCCAGTTTTATGAACTGTCCATTTTTACCATTTGCCCATTTATTTGTGAAAATCTTAGTGTTTTTCTTATGAATTGTGAGAGTTTTATTTTCAAAAATATTCCCCTAACTTACACTTTAATTTTTTATGTCAACTTTCTTTTCAAAATATAAATAATATTTTTCCTGATAGTAAAAACAATGGACTGTCCTGCCAAAAAAATCAGACACTATAGAAAACCATAAAGAAAGTAAAAATCCCCTACATTCCTAGCCTTTGGCCTTATAATAACATCTTCAGAGCATTTCCTTCCAAATTTCGCCCTATGTGTCGATAGTACTTTTTGAGGTTTAAAAAAATTGAATTTTTACATACCCCCAAACCAGTATTTTTTATTTCAAAACTCCCTCCAATGGTTTTGTGCTTAAAAAAGTCTTTCCAAACTAGAGATAAGATCAAAGAATTGTCTTCTTTAAAGATAAAAATCACATGTGGGTTATGAGGCAACACAGCGTATCATAGAATATTTAGGAAGTTAAGGGGAAAAAGGCTTCCCAGGTGGCGCTAGTGGTAAAGAACCTGCCTGCCAACGCAGGATACAAAAGAGACTTGGGTTCGATCCCTGGGTTGGGAAGATCCCCTGGAGAAGGGAAGGGCAACCCACTCCAGTAATTTTGCCTGGAAAAACCCCATGGACAAAGGAGCCCTGTGGGCTACAGTCAATGGGGTTGCAGAGAGTCAGACATGACTGAAACGACTTAGCACACAAGGGGAAAAAAATCAGCCATAATAACTTGACCTTAAAACATCAATTTCCTTGTGCATGGTTTGTTCCAGTCTTTGATCATGAGCATTTATATTTATTTTTATGTGGTTGCAAAGGCAGTACATGCGCAATTTTCTATCTTCTCCTTTTCACTCATAATTATACCTAAGAATTATTTCATGTTGCTACACAGTCTCCGTAATTGTTTAAAATGATTCCCTTAATGGTCTCTCTGGTTGCTGCGCTGTCTAGCTGACCCTATCCTGTTGGTAACCATTCAAATTGCTTCCAATTTTTCTGTCAGGTGACCCAAGTTCAGTGAAGCAGAATCTCCCACTTTCCCTGGGGGCTGACTGTAATCTGATTTGACTTTTGCACATTCTCTCCTTTCGTCAGAGGAGGGCGGGAAGAAATCACTCTTTAGAGAATGGTTAGAAAAGTGCCATGCATAAAATTATGAGGAGAACGACTCTGAGGTGAACGCTGATGAGCATTTAGGAGAAAGCTGCCTGAGAAACTGCACTGCTTCGGTTTTGGTTTTGTCATTCGGGAATCAGGCATGAATTTATAATAATAATTTTGACAAAATGCTTTCTGCTCCTGTGTGCTTGCTGCTTTTCCTCGAAAGCAGGTCCATGTACTAGCTGAGGGCTTTAGCGCAGGAGGGTCTGGGTCTGAATCTCTGCTTCTCTCTTTGACCTTCAGCAGCTGCAGTTCCTCAGTCTTTCTGCAAAATAGGAATAGGAATGGGCTGGGAGGGCTGAGGTGCTGAGCAGTCTTGCAGGAAAAACTGGAGAAGCCAGGCTCTCCTGGGAACATGTTCCCAGGGAGCCCAGGAGGAACCTTCTATGTTTCTCTGGGTATGGCGGGCTTGGTGGATGGTCTGCAAGAGGCTTTGCTCCTCTTCCTGGAAGCTTGCCAGTGCCCCTTGCCCTGTCTCCTGTGGGGGTGCTGGACGTGTCCAGGCCTCCTCAGCAGGGCTTCCAGGACTCCTCTCTCTACTCAGTTCAGCCTATATCCCTGGGACAGGCACTGGCCTCCCGGGCAACAAAATGCTGTGGCATCCTTCCAAGCCCCTGACATGATTTTGGGGAGCCGTGGGGGTGGGATCAGTAAGCCCAACGCATATTTATTAATTTCGAATAAGTGTCATTGGTCTGTTAGCAAAGTTGTCATTGGTCGGTTAACCTTTCCTTTGAATAATGACCATTCATTCTTCCAGCGCGGAATAGGAGACCGAGCACCCAGGATAGAGTGTTTGAAAAGCCTGGGGTGTGGAGTCAGAGGTCTGGTTTCAGGCCTCTCTGTGTCGCACTTGTAAAAAGTGAAAAATAATAGCACCTACTTCATAGGGCTGTTGCCAAGGGGGCACTTAATAGAGTGCCAGGCACTCCTCAGCGCTCAGTACCGTTAGGCTGTTGTTATCATGATGATTAACCGCAGATTAGAAGACCCAGCGTCTGGTTAGCAAGGGACGAGGCAGGAGGAACAGTTCCCCGGTGGCGTCCCGAGAACCCCGGTCGAGAAGGGTGAACCTAGATTCCAGGAAGAGGCCGAGCGTCAAGAAGGGGATCCTCGGTGAGCGCGCTCCAGCGAAGTCTCCCGGATCCCCGGGGCGCTGAGCAAACGCCACCCAATTTATCTTCGGTTTGTGAAAGGGCCCTTCTCCTCCATCTGGCCTCTTTTCCTGGGCGGCGGGAGGTATCTATCTGGGTTGAAAGAAGGGCTCGCGGCGGCGTCGGACCCGGGGCGGTCGTACTAGTTCCCGCCCCGGGGCGGTGTCAGCGAAGTGTCCTGGGAGTCCGGCCAGCCACTGTAGCCGCGGCGACGGTGGGCGCCGCTCCCTCCCCGCCGGATGACCGGCTCTGGCCTCCGGGGTGGCCCTTTAAAAGGCAGTGTCTTGTCCGGAGGGGGCGGGCGGGGGGCGCTGACCGCCACCCGAGGCCCGGCCCCTCCTCTCTCCCTCCCCCTCCCTCCCTCCGTCCGTCCCTCCCCGGTCCCCGCGTCGCTCGCTCGCTCGCCGGGCGCACGCTCCGCCTCCGCCAGTCGGCTCGGCGGTCTAGTGCGCGGCGTGGAGCGGGAGCCCGGGGCCGGGGCTGGGGGCTGGGAGATCCGCGCCCGCCACCGGGCAGGCCTGAGCCGCAATGGCTGAGATGGGCAGCAAGGGGGTGACGGCGGGGAAGATCGCCAGCAACGTGCAGAAGAAGCTCACTCGGGCGCAGGAGAAGGTGAGCGAGCCCGAGCCCCTGCCCCCGCGCCGCCTGGACACCTGTCCCCTACCCCCGCGCCGGGGGCTGGTCCTTGTCCGCGGCCGGGCGCTGTCACCTCCAGACGAGGGCTGCCGAGGACCTTCGGGGGTCCACAGGCTGCGCGCCGCGGCGCTCTGGGTGTCCTCCCGCGCCCGCGTCCTCCGTCTCTTCCCCACGGCGGGGGCAGGAGAGGGCGCAGCTGTCTCTACCCCCTCCCCCTTCCCCTCCCCCGCAGCTCCAGCCGCTTTGCATCGTCGCTGCTTCTCTGCAGCGGAGAGGCGGCCCCGGCTCTCCGGGCGCGAGGTCCCGGCTAACCCGGCCTGGAGGCCGAGGCCGGGAGGCCGGGAGGCGAGGTGGCGCTCCGAGCCCTCCCCGCGGGCGGGGCCGGCGCCAGCCTGGAGGGCGTCTGCCCCTTGTCCCCAGGGTCGCTTAGATCCGGGATTCCCGAGGCTGTCCCTCTGCTCGCGAGTGCCGGCGCGTCGGCTTCAGGCCTCCGAGCGTTTCCTGCGCCCGCCGTGCCCTCCTCTCCACCCGCCTCTCCACCTTCTGTCCCCGCGGGCTGAGGGAGCGGTCAGGTTTCCTTTCACCAGGGGTGCCCGCGGTCTGGAAGCTCCGGTCCGGCTCCCGCGGGAGGGGAGGGCTGCGAGCCCCCCGGGAAGTGCCCTCGCCCGAGAAGGGGCTTCGCATTTCCGGCGGCCGAGGTGAGGGTGGCGGCTCTGGCTTGGGGAGCCCGCGGCCGGGTGGGGAGCCAGCCGGAGCGGAGAAGGCGCGGCAGGCCGCCGCAGGAAACGCGACCCCTCGGCCGGGAGAGCCCCTGGCCGTAGGCTGGGGGATGGAGCGGGGCTTCCCGTGGCAACCTGGCGGTGCAGGAAATGCAGGGCTTGGGGGCGGGGGTCCGCGCGCGCCGGCCTTCCATCCCCAGCCACCTCTGGTTTATTGAATTGGATCGCGCCAGTTGCTGACGCCACTTCCCCTGCCGACTCCGACTCTGAAATCTGAGATCGCAGAATCTGTGATCTTACCAGGGTGGCCCCCCTCAGCGCCCCCCGGCCGGGTCTGTCCCCCCTCCCGCCCGACGCACGGCCGGGTGGGAACCGGGAGACCGGCCGGCCTTCCCCCGCCTGGCTGTGGCTGTTTATAAACAATGACTTTTGCAGCTGAGACCTGCGGGCTCCCTAAGGATGCAGCCACGTGATCGTCGTGGGTGGGGGGCGGCGGCGGCCGCTGGAGCTTCCCGGGCGCTTCCCTCAGAGTCTGCAGCTCATTCCCGTGGTCCCGGGCTAAGGAGGTGGTGGGTCTTGTGGAGGGAAGGGCCCTCAACCAGACTCCAGATCTGGCCTGCCCCAGCTGTCCTCCTCCCCTCCCCAGGGCGGGAGGAGGGATTAGAGCCCCACAGATAGCTGGCTGGAGGCTGGGACGGCTTCAGTTGCCCAGATTGGTGGTGGGGGGCAGACGCTGCTGCTCTGGCTCCCCCCTCCCCCCGCCTCCCCCCATGACTGGCTAATCCGTTTAGGTGCCTGGGTCTAAGCCTGCTTCCTGCACCTAAGGGGCTGAGGAGGATGGACGGGAAGCTGAGGGAAGCTGAGACAATTTCCTTGCCCCCATTCCAGTGATGTCCGGGCCTTCCCTTTGGTCTTGCTGTGTCCCCTTTGCCCCACTTGCCTTGTTTCTGCAGCAGCATCTTTCAGTGATTTCAGGGGCAGCAGGCCTGGGCCGTATTCCCTCTGGGTGTGTGGCGACGTGTTTCCACTAACCCCCCTGAGCTGCCGCCCTCCCTCATTGGCCTCTGTCCTGTGGCCTTGGGCGGCTGGCTGACAGCTGCTCAGCTGTAGATACTGGCCTTGGCCAAGGGCTGGCCCTGCCCGAGCCTGGGCCTCGTGGGACTGGACTTGCTTAGCGCTGTGGCTGTTCTCTGCCCGGTGGGCTCTGGCTGGGGACACCCTCCCCTCCAGAAGCCAGAGCAGCAGCACAGGCATCCTGGCTGAGTCTGGAAAAGTAGCCTCCCCTGTTGGTCCAGGAAGCCGGGTGCCTCGACCCCCCACCGGTCTCTCCCCTCTGCCCTTCAGAGGCTCAGTCTGTGTGGAAGCCTGGCTGCTGCTGGCCTGGCTGCCTCCTCGGCGCCTTCTGGTGGCCTTCAGGGCCAAATCTAACTCGCATGGTCAGTGGTCTCATGGGCACCCCGCCCCCACCTTGCCTTGGTCAAATCTGTGAGTAATGGGGCAATTCCAGTTGTCCCGTTGCCATGGCAGGGTATTTCCTGACCAGGGACCAGCAGGAGCTTGGGTGGAGGGCCTAGGCAACATCCGCGTAGGAAGAAGGGCCCCATCTCTCCTTTTCCTCACCCTTGATTTCCCCCATCTCCTCTCAGCCCAATCCGCCAGGATTCAGAGGGGGACTTTGTGGGGGAGGAAAGCTTGCTTGCTGGCGCCTTTGGAACCAGCTATCCTATCCCCCAGTTCAGTGAGTCCCTCAGGGGGCCTGCTGTTGCTCCTCCACCTGCCAGCCTCCAGCACTGGTCCAGGTGCTCCCTGGGGGCTGGGCAGATCCGTGTATGCACCCCACGTTCACCTGGCCCCAGCCAGTGCTGAGCGATGGTTAGGAAAAAACAGGGGTGTTTGGGGCCTTGGTGTGGGAGTCCTGATGCAGGCTCTGGGTGGGTGATTTGACCAGAGTGCTCCTCAGCCTTCCCTCATTCAGCAAATCCCACCAGGACTTGTGTGGAGCACCTGGGCCTGGCCGGGCCCGGGGTGCTGAGGGGAACAGGGTGCACGTGGCTCTGGCCAGCAGGGAGCTAATTGTTGCTGTGAGGGCCTGTGGCCTCTGGCCCTGGTGTGACCACACTGGAGGGCTCCCTGGGGTCTGCCAGCCCAGCATGGCTCTGTCACAGCTGACCTCCCAGCCCCCAGCCACCCACAGGGTGCTCAGTACCCTGAGGTCATCTTCCCATCGCGCATTTGGCTTGTCGGACCCTCTATAAATGACTCTCTCCATTTTTGGGCCTCAGTAGGTGGCTGGGCAGAGTCAAGTTGGGGTGGAGCCTGGGTCGGATGACAGAGAGGATTAGGAATTGGCGGGCTGGGTCCTTGTTGGGGGGGGCGATGGGACAGTTGGGGAGAAGGGACAGCTGGGGTGGGGGTAGAATCTGGCCCGCTTGCCCCTGAGTTCCACTGCTCAGAAGTCCTCATGGGGCATGTGCAAGGGAGGCCAGCCTGTGACGGAGGAGCCGGACCCATGAAGGGCGCAGGAAAGGAAGCTCCGCACCCCACCACCCGTCACTGCAGGCCCTGAGCTGCTGGGAGTGGGGAGGCCCGGCTTGGAGGCGCAGGGCCCAGGGCTGTCTGTGGACCGGACAGCACTGGCGGGTCACAGCTGATTCTCCCTAGAGGGCAGGTGCAGTGGCAGTTATTTATAGGAACCCACACATGGCCATGATGGTGCCATTCTCATCTGGATGGTCAAGGTCTCCCACGCTGTAGCCATGGACCTCCCAGTAGGAGCCAGGCCTTTGCAACCAGTTCTTATGCTGAGTGGCCTTGAGAGGGGCCGGGCCACCCCGAAGGGCGGGGGGGCAGGGAGCCCGCCCAGGTCTGAGGCTCCAGGCTGCAGTCAGTGACTCTCTTCTGTTCAGACCCTCCTGCGCTCCCCCTCGGGGTGCCTCTCTCTCACCCCTGAGTGTCCTCTCCCATGTCTACCCCCATGTCGGCTTTGCCTCCATCTCTCTGCCTTGCTGCTCTTGTCTCTCTCCTCTGATCCTGTGTACGCTTTTCTGCACCTCTCCAGGCTCAGATCAGCTTCTCTCTGAACCCGAGTTATTTATGTAGTTGGTTCATCTTGCCAGTGCTGGAGGGAAGGCTCTCCAGCCAGGCGTCATCTCTGGGTGGGGTGTTTCTGGGGGCTCCGTGGACATTTGGCTGAGGTCCGTGGGTGTGGGGAAGTTGCAGGCATGGCCTCCAGACTTCCTGGGCCCCAACAGGCCGGGTTGGGCTGAGCCCAGGCGTGAGCTGAGGCTCTCCTCTGTCAAGGCTGATGGTTCATGCAGGGCCCAAAGCAGACAGAGGCTGTTTTGCCCAGGTCGGCTGATGGGGCTGCCTGGGGCCCAGGGGGAGGGGGAGGGTATTGGGGGTAGGGTGGGGGACAGCTGTGGGCCAGGGAGTGTGTGTGGACTGGAAGAGTAAGCTGCTGGTCACTGACGGAAGGTGTGGGGTGTGTCAGGAGGTGGCTGGGGGGTAGATTTGGGCTGGGTTTGATTGAATCTGGAATGCCGTTGGGATCTGTGAATCCCATGGCTTCTCAGAGAGACTGAGGCTTCAACTCTTCACCTCCTTCTTCTCAGATGACCCCTCTGTGTCCCCCTCTCACCTTCCCTCTCGGGCATCGCCCAGGCTCTTGCCCCTCCGCCCAGCTCGCCCCACACAAATTGTGCTTCTGTTCCTCCTGCCTGCCTTAGTCTGGCCTTGCCTGTACTTTTCCCCTGAGGCTCTAGAATCCCTGTGTCCTTCCCTGCTGGGTCTTGGGGTGTGTATGTCAGGGACAGAGCCCAGGCATGGGCCGGGTAGGTAGGCAGCAGTGGCGGAGGGCTCCTGGCTCCTCCGAGCAGACCTTGGGCAAGTTTCAGGACCCTCCTGAGTGTGGTTTCTTCAGTGTGAGATGGGGATAACAATGGTCCCCTTCCCACGCCTGTTGTGGAGAGGAGGGCCCTGGACAACAGTCAGCCACAGACCAAGTCTCAGTGGGTAGAGCCGCAGCATGGCCCAGAGGCCTCCCTTCCCCCAGCCCTCCTCCCGGCCCTTCTCCCTGCAGTGTCCATTACAGGCCCCTGCAGACAGCTAATCCCTGCTGGGCCCTGGATGGATCAGCCCAGGGTGATGTGTGTGCATGTGTGGGTGCCCATGTCTGTGTGTGTGTGTGCAGAGGGGCAGCATGTGATGGGGAAGGGAATCGCGCAGTTTTCCGGGTCGGGGTGGGAGTGGGCGTCTGGACTCATGTACATATAAATCCTGTGGCTCTGGGTAAGTGTCCCCCCCCACCGTCCGCAGGCTTCCCTCTGACCATCAGGAAAGTGATCACGGGGTTTACTTCTTCATTTACTTGGAAAACAAACACTGAACACCCACCATGAGCTGGGCACTGTGCAGGAGGGGGAGACAGGGCTGAACAAAGCCAAGTCCTCGCCTCCTGGAGCTGGTGCTCTCCCTTTCTCCCAGGGGGTAGGCAGTCAAGAAACGAAGCGTGTGGTGGCAGGTAGATACAGGGCAGGGCAGCCTTTCCATAGTGGAATTTGATGGTTTAGAACGGTCTTTCCTGGGCACCCCAGGGCCAGTGCTCACACGGTGCAAGGGGTTGGTGGGAGTGTGTGTGCGTGCATGTGTGTGGGTGTGCGCTAAGCCGCTTCACTCATGTCTGACTCTGTGTGACCCCATGGACTGTAGCACTAGGCTTTCTGTTCATGGGTTTCTCCAGGCAAGAATACTGGAATGGGTTGCGATGCCCTCCTCCAGGGAATCTTCCTGACCCAGGATTTGAACCTGCATCTCCTGCAGCTTCTGCATTGCAGGCAGATTCTTTACCACTGAGCCACCAGGGAAGCCCCTGGTCAGGGAGAGGCTGAGCCAAATCTTCTGGTCTCCAGGTGAGAGGGCACGTGGGGGACCAGGGCTTCCTGTTGGATGTCACCCTGGTAGGTCACCCACATGTAAGCTCCTTTTTTGGCAAGTCTCCCTTTGGGATTAAAAGTGCAAAGAAAAGGTCACTCATGCTGAAACCACCCTGCAGGGCATTGGCAATACAGGCCAGGGCAGCTTGGTGGTTGTAAGAGGGGAGATAGGAGGGGACAATAAAAGAGAAGGCGGAGGCTCCAAAGATGGCCCAGGCTGTGGAGGACCACTTAGAAAATTTTCACAACAAGCAGCAACTCAAGGTAGTAACAACTATTCAGTTTCTAGAGAGTGGGGCTTGAATCCCTCCCCACAAGCTACTACCCTTGGGCAGGTTGCGCTGACCTCTCTGAGCCTCACTTTCCTCACCTGAAGTCAGTGGTGTGAACCACAGAGGATACTGTGAGATTAAATAGACCCAAGCAAAGGGCAGGGCTAGTGGTTCCTGTGCCGGGAACTGGCTGGCACCCTGGGCTTCTGGGGCCTCCCCAAAGGTGTTGCCAGCTCACAGAGAGGCCACATGGTTCTGGCCTGGGCAGCGAAGCTGGCTTAGTGCCAAGGGCTGGCAGGGGTCAGGGCTGGGGAATTGAGAAGAGAAAGACAGGCTCTTCCTGCTCTGAGGGAAGCCTTTATCAAATATTGACTTTCAAATAGCCTGATTTTCTTGCAGACCTGCTAAGTGCCAGATGCTTGGTGAGAATTCTCATCCCCACTGCAGCCTGGGATGTCATCTTGATTCCCATTTGGCAGATGAAGAAGCTGAGGCTCAGAGCAGTGGTGTCACTTGCCCATGGGCTGCTCTAGTCCACTGTCTAGGAAGTCACGTCTCCCTTGGTGACTAGGCCCTCAGGCTGGGGGAAAGCCCGGAGACATGCACTGCAAATAAGACGTGGATCTCCACCCAGGAGGCGGGGTGAGGAGTGTCAGCTGATAGATTTGGGTCCCAAGACCTTCTCCCCCATTAAATGAGGTCTGAGGCTGCTTGTCTGTCCCTGGGTCCCCACCTGGCGTCAAAGTTTATACTTTAGAATGTGCTCTTTCTGTTTGGACGTATTTGGTAGGCCTTGGGTGCTAGCGGTGGAGAATCTGCCTGCCAGACATAAGAGACACAGGTTCGATCCCTGACTCAGGAAGATCCCCTGGAGAAGGAAATGGTAACCCACTCCTGTTTTCTTGCCTGGAGAATCCCATGGACAGAGGAGCCTGACCGGCTATGGTCCATAGGGTCACAGAGTCGGACATGACTAAATTGACTTAGGATAGATGGACGAGGTGAGGGGACAGCCTGGGGTTTCATGAGGCAAGTCTAGGGATGGGAGTTCCTGCAATTGAGGACAAATGGTGGTGTGTGTCTGTGTGTTTTCCCAGATATGAAGGCTGTGTCTACTCAATATAAAGGAACACACTTTATCCTGAGATTGTATCTACTTTTGTTTATATTTTTGCAACAGTGTTTCTCTCATGAAATGATGGTACTACTGTTTCCTATGTTCCTGGGGAGGAAATAGTCTCCATGTTGATCCCTGCCCCAGCCCAGCTGAGATTTTCCTGGTGTGGGATCTAAATGTCTGGGGCCCCCTGCCCTGGGGCAGTTTGCTGCCTCCCCTGCCGCCAGGGTGGGTGGGCTGTTCTCCAGGTCCAGGCTTGAAGCTTGGCAGTGGTGGCCTGGGGCAGGCCCCTGGAATATCTGCACCACGTGGCTGGGTGCTGTCTGCTGCAGTCACTACGGTGCCCCCAGCTGGGCACACAGTAGGTGTTCCGTGTACCTGTGTGCCTGGATGCCTGGATTCTTCAGGGGGATGGAGACAGGCTGATGGCTGGCAGAGGTCCTGGAGGCCGTGGGTTCAGGGGTAGGGTGGGAGGGGTAGGGGCGATGTGGCTGGAGAATTTCACACCTCCAGCGAGCCCAAGGGTGTCAGAGCCCAGGTCTTAAGGTCAGGTGTGGGGGGGCATATGATGGCCCCAGCACAGGCCATCCCCAGGGGCCTGGGCATCAAACCCAGAACTTTTTCCCGCATTAAAGTCTCAGGGCTGTGATGGTGCTGACCTGAGCCATGGGTTGCAGGGCTTGGGCCTAGATGCTGGCCTTCTCAGGAGTGGGCTGGGGCCCTGCTGGGGAGTCCTCCTTGACTTTAGGCCAGTTGCCAAAGAGAGGTTGGCCTGGGTCATCTCTTCTGATATGAGAAAACTCTGAGGTGACCGGGGTCCCAGAGCTCACTGACCTGAGGGTCTCTGTGATTTGCTGGCCCCAAGACTCACGGCCGTGCTCAGACCCCCTCGGCCTCTTGGACCTCGCCTTCGGGCCCAGGCTGTTACCCAGGTCCCAGGGCCACCACAGATGGGGTAGGAGCGAGCCCACAGCTTGGATGGAAGGTGGGGGTTGGAGCCTGGTGGTGGGGTTTGGCCTCGTGCTGTCCATGGTGCCCTTGGGCAGGGGCATGCGTGTCCCCCTATGCTGTGCCCAGGGGCGCAGACAGCAACGAATCTGCCTGCAATGCAGGAGACCCAGGTTCGATCCCTGAGTTGGGACAGTCCCCTGGAGAAGGGCGTGGCAACTCACTCAGGTATTTCTGCCTGGAGAATCCTATGGACAGAGGAGCCTGGTGGGCTACAGTCCACAGGGCTGCAAAGAGTTGGACACGGCTGAGTGACTACCACATGCTGTGTGTGCCCAAGCCTGCGGTGACGGGCTGGGTCCCTGCTGCTGGCCCCGCTCAGTGGATGGGGGGCTCGGCGGGTGGGTGGCGAGTTGTAGACACCCCTGCCTGTGCAGTGTGAAGGCTGCGGCATGGTGGGAGCTGAGCCCCGGCGGCTGAGGAGTGAGTGGGTGGCAGCCGGGCAGGCAGCAACCACCAGCCGCCTCCGCAGTGCTGGGGGCGGGACTCACCACTGTTGTCACTGCCGGCTGGGCTGGGGCTCTCAGGGCCCCTGCAAGGCCTGCCTGCCCCATCCTGGAGCCCCCAGGGCGCCTTCCTGGGGATACTTATGCTGCTCCTTGCTTCAGCTCCTGATGTGGAAGCCGCTTCTCTTCCCTTGTCATTCTCTGGTTCATGGCCTGCCCGCTGTAGGCCAGGATGCTGAGGTCTGAGGGCACTCAGAGGAGGAGAACCGGCCCTGCCCTCAGGGAGCGCCCAGTCCCACTCTCTGTGCCCATCGCAGCCCTGGGGAGAGGTGGGGGAAGGGCACCGCAGCCTCCCATAAGGCCTGGGCAGTCAGGAAAGACTGCTCGGAGGAAGTGGCCTGCCCTCCTGAGGCAGCCAGAATCCAGCTGTGCCTGGGAAGGCATGGGGGCTCCGGGGCAGGGCTGCCGTCCTGGAGTCCTCTACGTCGGGGCTGGGGTCGTGGCCTTCCCGGAAGGCTGCTCTGCATCCTGTGTTCCCTCCTATGGTGTGCAGACCTGCCCGTCTGTGTTTCAGGGCCCCAAGGTGGCACCATGGAGGGGATGACACTGCTAAGCTTGCGGAGCTGGACCGCTGTGAGGGGCCAGTGGGTCAGTGCACCCCCGGTGCCAGGCACCCCACTGCACTCACCTTTCGAGACCAGACCAGGTGGCCAAGTGGAGGCCCCCTTGGTCCTGGATCAGAGCCGGGGTGGGTCCTCAGGGGGTGAGGGGTCATGCCCACTGGTTGGGATCCTGGCTGTGAGAGCAGATGACCAGGTGAGGAGTGGATGACAGTAATGTCGCATTGTGTGGATGAGGCTCAGGATGAGCGGCTGGCTGGTGAGGGGTCCGGGTTTCCACCCAGGCCTGTGCCTGTGGAGCCGGAAGGGGGCTGGAGTGAGCCGAGAGCCTCGCCAGCCCTTTTTCCAACAGCTGCTGCTGCTTTCTTTGGATCCTCGCTCAGCTCAGCCTCTCCCCAGGACTACAGCCAACGTGCTGGAGCCCTGGGCGGGCCTGGGCTCGGCAGTGGGCACTGGGGACAGACCCGGCCCCGGGAGGGCGGGGCCGGGAGAGACCCTCTAGGGGACCCCTGTTGCTCCCTCTCCGGCCCCATGTGGCCACCCCCCCCCCCACACATTTTCTGCTCTGAGACAGAGTCACCTCTCTCAAGACATGCCCTCCAGCTTGTCAACAACTACCTTGGGACCAGACGTGGGTGATAAAGTGGACGAAGACGCTGACCTGAGTTGGGCCTCTGGGAGGTGGGCAAGAGTCGAGGAGAGAGATTGAACACGGGAAGGGGAAGAAGGAGGTTGATCCCAGTGACTACCCACCCGCTCTGGGGTCCTGGGCAAGTCATGCCTTCTCTGAGCCCACCTTTCCTCCTCTGTAAACGGGAATGGGGGTTCCTGCCCTTGGACTTGTGCTGAGAGTCCAGGAGGATGTGATATGATCAGGACCTGCTGGGGAGGACACACAGGTTCTGTTCCAGGGAGCCTCTTGGGGAGCCCCTGGGAGCCCACAGGTAGGGACTGTTCTGGCTTTTGTGTTCTGAGCTGTCTCTCTCTGCTGATGCCCAGATTCTCGAAGTTGAACTGCAGGGCGGGTTTTGTTCCCTTTCTCCCTGTAGAGTCTGGAAATGCTAAATTGGGAGGGCTGGTGTCGTCTCCCACAGGAGGGAGGCCAAAGTGTCCCCTGATCCAGAGCTTGATTGAATGGGTTAGGGCAGGAGGAGGGCAGCAGTTCCAGGTGGGCTGGGTTGAGGGGTCTCCCATCCCTCATTCATTCATTCATTTGAGGAACCAGATGTGCAGCTAAAAGAGACCTGGGTTGAAGCCTGGCTTGGCCGCCGAGCCTCAGTTGCTCATTTGGGAACTGGGAAGCATGAGATTCCCCTGGCAGAACAGAGTTCTACTGGGTCCAGCTGGGTCTGGGTGATTCTGGAAGGGAGGACAGGCGAGCATCTCTGCGGCCTTTCATTAGTTTACTCAAAACCCTCCCACCTGCCATTTTTCGTTTGTTCTTCTCCGTGACCAGTGCAGCCAGCAGGACTGGATTATGGTCCCACTTGGGAGGTGAGAACACTGGAGCTCAAGGAAGCCCTGAGATTTTTTTCCCCCTTCTGTTCTCCGAGGGCCCCAGACTGGCCTTTCCTGGGAGCTACCACCCCCATCCCTGAATGGGGGAGAAGGTGGTTGGAGGATGCTGGAAATAGACTATTGTAGTGCAAATATAAATGCCGAAGTGTTTTCAAATGAAAGCCAGTGTGTGGGGGCTGCCTTTGTGGGGCAAACACCTGGGGGAAGGGGTGTGTGTGTGGCTGGGGAGGAGGCTGACACAATGGAGGAGAAGGTGACCCTGAAGAAAAGCCACCTTGGAGCTTTTCACAGGGCCCCTGGTTCCCCTGTGACTCCACCATGGTGGTGGGTGAACCTGGTTTCACAGAGCAGTCACAGGGATCCCAGAAGGTGAGCATCGGATGTGGACAGGGCTGGCCTGACACAGCGCTCCTTACAGGGCCTCAGTAGGAAGAGTCCTGGGCACAGATGCCAGTGATGTACCGGGCACACATTTGGGGAGGGTGCGGCAGTGGGCGTGGGCGCCCAGGCCGGGGGAGGGAGGGGACACTTGAGGAGGAATTAAGGGTCAGGAATACAAGTTGAATCTTGATCTGAACTGAGAAACAGAATCCGCAATTAATCGGCTGCATTTGCTGAACCTGGGGCGAGATGACAATGTTCTCCTGAAATATAATTTCAGCCAGGAGGGTGTGTGTGTGTGTGTGTGTGTGTGTGTCCACCATGGGCAGCCAGGAGGGTGTGTGTGTGTGTGTGTGTGTGTATGTGTGTCCACCATGGGCCTGGCTGAGGGGTGTGTGTGTGTGTGTGTGTGTGTGTGTATGTGTGTCCACTATGGGGCAGACTGTGGGGCAGTCTGATCTGGAAGTGGGCCTGGCTGAGCTGGACCGTCACCATCTGCCCGAGTTTACCAGCCCAGGCCTCCTGGTGGAGTGGACCGTGGACCGCTGCTGAGAGGGGTCAGGGCCCTTCCTGTGGGCCGGGGGTGGTGCTGCCCTGGATCTGGTGGGCCAGGTGGGGGCCGGCCTGGTGCCACAGCAGGGACGCTGGCCCGAGGTGTGGGTGCTGGGCTGCCTGGCCTGTGGGAGAGCTGAGTCAGCGCCGCGGGAAGCCCGTGGTCAGCAGCGGGACAGAAGCCGGTGCCTGCGTCCCGACTTGAGTCACTGCACTCTCGGGTCACCCTGTCCTGCGTGCGCAGAGGGACCAGGGGAGGCCTCCCCACATCCTGCAGCCGGCGCAGGGCTCTTCTGAGCCAGGTGGTTGGTGAGGGGGGCTGGGGGTGTGGGGCGGCTCTCAGCGCCCTGGAGACCCAGGATCGTCGCTTCTGATCCCCTCCCCTCCCTTCTGCTGGGGACTTGGGTCACTTGCTTGACCTTCTCATTTCAATTTGCTCCTCCGTAAAACGGGGGTGAGTGCCCCCTGCTAGGCCCAAGTCTCGGATGGTGGATCCTGCACCTAAGTGCACACAGTGGGCCCTAGTGCAGCGTCAGTTGGGGTGTGGGGCTTCTGTGCCCCGCGGATGGGAAAGCCTTGGCAGAGTATCTCGCAGTGTGGCAGGTGGAAAGCCCCCGTTCAGATCCCAGCTCTGCTCCTCCCAAGGCCTTGACCTTGGGCAAGTTACTTGTCCCCTCTGAGCCTCGGTGCTCTTGTATGTGAGGGTTTAATGGGGGGCCAGGTGCCTCCATTTCACACCTTAGGACACTGAAGTTTGGGATGGAGTATAAGGTGCCTTAGCGGGCATGGGGCTCTCTGCTTGTGGGTCCTGTTGGACCTTCCTGCCCAAGTCTGGACCAGCTTTGGCCCGGCAGTGGCGGAGGTGTGCTGGCTCAGCTTGGGATCCAGATGGTGAGGCCATGGGGGAAGAGGAACGTGGGAGGGCCCGAGAGGGCCTGGCAGGGGCCAAGTGACACCGGGGACCCCTTCCCATCACACTCGGTGCCTGCCCCACCTGGCCCGACCGCCTCGTAGGCAGGAGGGGTCCCTCCCAGCTTTCAGATGCTCCATCAGTGTCCAGAGTCACACCTGGGCTGGCCGGGGACTGCCTCCTGGGACCTAGCCCTGGACACTCATCCCAAGCCACGCCCTGCTCCACTCTGCTCTGTTCTTTGGCACTTTCCTGTGATTTTGTCTTTTTTTTTTTTAATTGGTAACTCTGGCACTTCAGCTTCCCCTTACTGTTGAACTGCGTTTCTTTTGGGAAAGAGGGCCCTGGGGAGGAAAGGGCCAGGTAAGTGGGAGCCCCTCGGCAGTAGGCCCAGAGGGTGAACTGGTGTTTGCTGTGATTTTGGGGGCCAGTGCTCTCTGGTGGGTGTGTGTGTGTGTGTGTGTGTGGGCGGGGGGTGGCCTCTGCTACCCCTCCCCGTTCATGCTGCCTCATCTCTTCTCAGGGAGGGATGTGGTCTCACCCTGAGGACCTCTATAGATTGCAAGATAGACTCCAGGGCTGATGCTCGGCCTGTGTCCTGATAAGTCAGAGATAGGGGCCCTTTGCGTCCACCTGATCCTCACCTCCCCACTGTGAGGGTAGAGATGGGACCCTGAGTGGGGACCTGCCCAGGCTTCTGGCAGCCCCCTCATCATACTCCCGTCCACTGTGTGCTGATTTCCTGCGTCTGCTGGGCTGGGAGGACCAGGGCCTTCCCCTCAGGCCTCTCCTTGCCCACCATGTTTCTCTGCTCCACCCCAGCCCAAGAACAGTGGTGCAGGCTTAGCAGGAGAGAGCCCGGGAAAGCCCCCCTGGTCCCCTGCAGTCATTGCATCTGCCAGGGGCGGGGGCACCGCCCAGCTTCCCATCCCTTCTTGGCCTCTCTGGTTCCCCGTGCTCATCTTCACCCTTGCTTGGTCTATGCTCCCTCCCAGCCCCCTCCCAGCCTTCCTCCAGCTCCCCTGCCCCCAACCAGCGGAAAGCATTGGGATTGGCCTTGGGCTGGGAGAGGACCACCCTGTTCGGAACGGGTGAGAACCAGTGAGTCCCCACCCTTTGATCCACCAAATCTGCAAAGTGGAGCATCCTCACAGGTGCCGGGAACTTGGAATCAGCCCAGGGGCAGAGGTAGGAGAGCCCCTGGGGCCACCTCCTGGGCAGCCGAGGACCTGGGAGTGACCACAGGACTGAGGGTGGGGAGGTGTGGGTGGGGTGCGTGACTGCACTCTCGCTTGGCAGGACTGGGTGGAACTATTTAAAGCTGACTCTGGGCATCAGCTCCTGTGAATGACACAAATAACAACAAAAACCAAAATAATAGCAATAATGTGTTGGGGGAAAAAATACCATGGGTTATGTTCTTTAGGTACTTGTTAATCATTCCAGGTTCA
The DNA here is from genome assembly GCF_910594005.1 of Cervus elaphus. Lineage (NCBI taxonomy): Eukaryota > Metazoa > Chordata > Mammalia > Artiodactyla > Cervidae > Cervus > Cervus elaphus. The sequence continues at coordinate 9,777,800 of NC_057847.1, forward strand.
CAGATGTGGCTATGGACGATTCCAAGTGACAAAATGAAGGAACGGCCTGGTTGCACATTAGGTCGAACAGACATAGGCAAAGGGCTGAGGGCATTTAGAGGACTGAGTGAGTTCATGTACCTGAGGTGACATCAGGAAAGGCTGCCTGGAGGAGGTGACATGAGGGAGGTGACTTGGTCTGGCACCAGTAGGGAAGAGATTTCTTAATGAATATTGTGGGGGTGCCCGTGGTCCCTCCTGGGTCAGACTCGGCCCCAGGCTGGTGCGTGGAGGCAGGCCCTTCACCTCCTACCCGGGCTCTGGCCCATGCTCTGTTGAGCTGAGGGTGGGCTCCTGCTTTGCTGCTGCTCCACAAGGGCTGTCCCCTCACCCAGCCCAGGAAGCAGCTGATGAGGGGCTGGTGGGAGGTGGCCGGGCGAGAGGGGCGGATTCCACCCCTCTGCTGATGACCGGCGTCCCGGCGCCTGCCTGGGGCTGAGAATAGCACCCACACTTGCATGGAGGGGACAGGTGGGTGGGCGGTGGCTCTCGGGGGGGGGCGCGGTGCTGACATCTCTGAACAGGTGGCCTGGAGGGCTGGGCCGAGGGCAGGGCTGCGGTGTCCTCAGCCAGCCGCAGCCAGCCCCTCCTCAAGGGGCCAGCAGGTGGGCTTGTGGTGCTCCCATCCGGGGCGCCCTGTCTGGGAGACCTCCTGGCCCGTCTGTAGAGTGGGCTGTGTCCTGGGCTCAGGGCTGGGAGGTTAGGGATCAAGGCACCCCAGGGCCACGCATGGCGGCTGCTGCAGGGCATCAGAGGCCAGAACTTCCAGCTGCTGTTTGGGCTCAGGAGCAGGGTAATGATGGTGGGGCTGCTGGCAGGGTCTCTGCAGAGCCGGCGGGGGGAGTCTCCCGAGGGAGGTGGGGCACGGTGGGGCAGGCTGTCTCCTATGTAAGCCTGGGTGAGTCATGGGGAGCAGGCGCTCGGGGCACCAGGCACCAGCCTGGAAAGGCATGTGTGGGCTGGGCTGGGGTGGGACGGGGGTTAGGGAGAGCGTACTGGCTTGGATGGGCAGAATCCTAGGTCAACAGGGGTCAAGGGACGGCGGGTGCGGGGGAGGCCAGCCCCTGCTCTGTGTTAGACCTGCTAACCTACACAGCCCGAGCTCATCCTCACACTTCCTTGAGGGAGAGGTCTTGGCTCAGTTTTCCCGATGGGACTCAGGGCTCCAAAAGATGAAATTGCTTGCCCAGGGGTACACAGCCTGGGCCTGCTCCTTATGTATCCTGCTCCCCCTTCGACTCTCCCCATCAGAACGGGTCCAGAGGGCCCTCCTTTCCTCCTTTCTCTTAGCCACCATCGAGACCAGACATGGAGCGGATCACCACCCTGAGCTGGTTGCCGGGGTGGGAACCACTGAGGGGCAGTGGGTGAGGAGGGGGAGCCTCAGGAGCCCAGTGGTGGGCCTGCGGGCTGCCTGTCCCCACGTCCTGGCTGACCCCACCTCCCTCCCCAACATCTCTGGACATCAAGCTCACAGTGACCCCCAGGCGTTCCCAGCTCGGGTGATTCAGGTGCCTTTCCTCTTGTTGCTCACACCTGGGGTCGTCCTCACTCTTCTCCCTGTCACCCTATCCTTGACCCCTCCTCACCATTCCCTGTCCCGGCCATAACCACTATTGCCTCACCTGGGTCATCACAGTCACCGAAGTGGGCTCCTTGCTCCAACCTGCTCTGTAGTCTGTCCGCACATAGCAGTGTGGGACTTTAAAACTGCGAGTCAGATCACAGCTCTCCAGACTTCCTCCTCCCTGCTGGAGTCTCAAAGCCCCATGGCCCTGCCTGGCTGTCAAGGCAGTTCCTACAGTGGTTACATCCTCTGGAGCCAGGCTCACTGGCTGTGTGACCCTGTGGAGTTTTTAAGGCACTGCCTCAGTTTCCACATCTGCAAAGTGGGGTAATAGTAGTGCTTCCTTTGTGAGGTTATAGAGGGGATTGCTTGAGGACTCACGCAAAGGCCTCAACTCCTGTGTTGCAGGGCATCTTCCTCCTCCGCCCGCCCTCCTGTCCTCTTTCACACTCTAGCCTCGCTCTTCCCACCCCAGGGCCTTTGCACGTGCTGTGCCCCCGCCTGGCGTGCTCTCTCTCCGTCATCAGGTCACAGAGGTCACTTTCCTGAGCCCCACCCTTTCTGCGCCCTGCGGTGTTTTTGTTCGAATGCCACTGGACACGCGTCCCTTGGAGCACCGAACCCTCCAGGGCAGAGACCTTGCTCTGCTCACCCAGCTGTGAGGGTCAAAACCATGGGGGATGGTGGGGGGCAAGGGGGCAGTGAGGAGGGGGCAGCTTGGGCCCAGCCTGAGAAGTTGGTGCAAAGTTCCTTTGTTCCCCTGGAGTGTGGGTCTGGTGGGGTGAAGGCTGTAAGGGTGGGGTCTGGACGGCTGGGTGGTCCCTGAGTGCTGAAGGAGGTGGCGTTCCCCTCTGGGTGGCCCTGGCCTTTCCAGAAGCCTGCCTATCCTCATAGAGGCCTCTCTTGGAGGTTCTGGATCTGTTGACATCCAGGAATGAACTCAGCCTGATGGGTGGTCCCCGAGAGGAGGAAGCCAGTTACGACCAAGCCTGGGCCCCCTCCTGCACCCCTTTGGGGCTCTAGGGCACCCCTTGTGGCCTGATCCCCCCTCCCCAGGCTCCCACGCATGGAAGGGGGCTCCTTTGCACCATTGGGTTTGGGAACCGATGGCCGTGTTCAGATTCTAGATCCTGTTTACTTACCCCGGGACCAGGGATGTTAGGCCTCAAGTTTCCTCATCTGAACACCTCCCTCTCTTAGAGAATGTTTGGCAGCCTCTTGGAATGCCTGTGGATTAGCGACTACTTCTGCTTTGTGGGTGCCACCTCACCCCACTGGCCCGGCCCAGCCCCCTCCCAGAACTCCCAACCCTTCCGCACCCCCACTGTGGCCCCTGCCACCTCTGCTCCCCTGCCTCTGTTTTAGGCCGTTCCAGCCTCCCCCACCCACCGCAGCCCACCCTAGCTTCCGCTGGGGTCAGGGTGGCCCTGCTGTGGCTGCTGGCCACTGGCTTATCTGCTGAACAGGTTGGAATTTCAGGCTTCCTGGGAGGGGGAGTGGGGAGAAAGGAGAGAAGGGCAGGGTTTCTCAGCTGGAATCATCTGGAAACTTCCTACCTGGGGTCAGAGCCCTTCCCTTCCACTGGCAGTGGGTGTGCACAAGGAGACTCCCTACCCTGCCCCCAGTCCCTACCTTTCCCAGGGGCCTGGCTGGGAGCCTGGGAGAGGCTGGTTCTGACCAGACAGTTGTATTGCAAGGCATTGTTGTGGGACGGACATAGATGGCAGCCAAGTGTTTATGTACCAGTTAAGGACGTAAAAAAAGAAAACCAAACATCGCTTTTTACTCTCACCAGTATTTCAAAAGGAAAGGGAAAATCACTAAAAGAGGAAGGAGATAATTTTAGAGTGACAGGCTCCCAAGAAAGGCCCTTTGGCTTCCTCAATAGGTCAGCCGTTCTTAACCAGGGGCCCACGGGAAAGGATGATGAATCTCTGTGGACTGGTGTCAGGCGACAGTGACTTCCAGAACCCGAGGACTTGTGGAAAAAAAAAAAAAAGGTTACTGTGGGGTGAGGCCTTGGAGATTCAGGGTGGTTGGGACTTGGAAACAATTTTTTTGGTTTTATATTTCATTGCAAAAATCCTTGCAAACTTTGCATTCTTATACACAGTCTTTGTTGCTTATGGCACAAAAGTGGTTTCTTCACCAGTTAAATCTTTGGAACGCAGGTGGGGCAGGAATTTTTGGAGTGGGCAGACACGCTGCCTGTCGTCCCCAGCCGGCTCTGTATCCCCATTTAAGAATCAAAAGTTGAGGGAATTCCCTGGCACTCCCGCGGTTAGCACAGTCACCGCTCTGAGGGCCTGGGTTCGATCCCTGATTAGGGAACTAAGACACCACAAACTGCGAGGTGCACCCCTGGCAAAAAAAAAAGAATCATCAGTTGGGTCTGGGCTTTGAAATCCAGCCAGCTTGGGGTCCTTGTTCTGCCGCTCTTTAGCTGAGCGATCTCTCTGAACCTGTTTTTTCATCTATGAAATAGGACCCAAAGTCACACCTTTGGATGTCCTGGTGATATGAGCCCACCTGTAAGGGAGTGTCACAGATGCTGAGCCCCCTCAAGGTGAATCCTTGGTGCAAGCTCCCTGGGGTTGTGCCTTGCGGTGTGATTTTTTTGTGGAGCTTTGAAGGAGGGGCAGCTGCAGTCCAAGGGGAGCTTTCCCTGGCAGGTGGGTGGCTGAGAGGTAACATCCCATGGTGAGGGGTCCCCTCAAGAGTGTGAGCTGAGCTCAGAGCACTTCCCCAAGAGGAAGGCGGGATGACGGTCACCGCCTTCTAGCCACCAGCCTGGGAAGCTGGAGATCCAGGGACAGCGGTGCAGAGGAATTGGGGAGGGGTCTCTCTCTTGGGGACGGCCTTGCGTGTACTGGATTAGGGAGAGGGATCTGAGTCGGAAGGTCCCCGTCTCCTCTGAGATGATCTTGCCGAGCCGGCCCTTCCTGGGCCCAGAGCCCGGTGGGTCCCCTGGGAGCCTGTGGCTCTCTGGTTCTCTCCCCAACTCCCTTCTGCATTCTGGATTCTTCCACTCAGCTTCTCGCCTGGCTCTGTGGCTTCTGGATGGTTCCTGCCACCTTCCCACTGTGCCTGGAGTCGACCGAAGGCTCGTGGGCAGGGGCCGTGTCAGGGAGCGTGTGTGAGTGTCTGTGCAGACAGGCCAGTGAGGACCAGCGTGTGGACATGTGTGGGTGCAGATGGCCCACGTGGGGGGACATTCTTGCCTCCTGGGGGTGGAATGCTGTTCCTGGCTTTTGCCCAAGGCCAGCATTTTAACATTTATCTTTCTTAAAAAGTCATTGCCCCTTTGGGAAGTCGACAGGCTCAGACTGGCACCGCAGGAGGGCTGAGGAGTCTTATCATCGGCCAGGCCTCTTGCTGTGTCTTCTGGAAGTTGTGTGTTCTGGGCTCTGCTCCCAGGCAGAAGAAGCCTGAGCTGCTTCCCCCCACTGTCATTCACAACTGGGCCAGGGAGGCCAGGCCCCTCAATCTAGCCCCTTTCTGCCCGGTCCCCTCTCAACACCAGGGCACAGCGACAGCTCCCAGGCTGTGAACTGTGTTGCCCTGGCCAGCAAATCACCAGTCTCGGGCGTAAGTACTGTGGCTCTGGTGGCAGAGATGTCCAACATGTCCGTGTGAGTGAGCTCATGGGCCCTCAGAGGGAGAGGCAGAGTTTTCCTTGCTGGATGACAAAATGAAGCTGCCCCTTGGTGCAGTCACTAGCCAGGCTGCTGGCAAGAGCCGTACCCCAAGAGTGGCATTCAGTGAAAAGGACCCCAGAGTCAGGAGCCCTGGGTCCAGTCCTGGCCTGTCCACAGTCTCTTCACTCAAAATAGGGGTGCCAAGGCCTGCTGGAGGAAGAGGCCCAGGGGCCCAGACTGCAGCTTAGTGCCCAGATGGGGTCAGCCAGGCCAGTCCCTGGGCCAGAGGCGCCTCTGCATCTCCAAGGGCCAGTCAGTGGGTGGTGTGGCCTCAACCATGACACGGTGACGGACCCGGCGGGCAGCTGCTAGGGCCCTGAGTCCAGCCCACTCGCCACAGCGGACGAGATCTGAGCCACACTTGCTCAGTGACCACAAAGCTACCGGACTCTCCTGGGGTTGAGCTGTGGCCAAATTCCTTCCTTTTCTCATCTCTAAAGTAGGGGTGAGAACTTAGAGGAGGCCAGGCATAAAAATGGCAAGAAAGGACTAGGAGTAGGATGCCCAGAAGCAGTGAACACACCTCTCCTTAAAGGGAACCTGAGCTTCTTTGAGAAACGGCTGATTCTAGGCCCAGGGCAGGGACACATCCCCCTGAGCCTGGGGCATCTCGCAGTGTCAGGAAACAAGGACGTGCTCAAAGACTAGTGGAGACACGTCCTCAGGCTCCCACTGGCCAAGTTTAGGACAGTTTGAACATCAAAAAGAATAATGATAGTAATAGACTATAAAACATTGAATGCAAAATGGAGGCAAGAGTCCATAATGATGTCCCTATAAGGACATGATCTGTATAGAGCACCAGGTAATATGGAGGAGGGTAGAAGCCCTCGATAGCAGTTAGTTCCAGCAAAGATGAGAGATGCAGAGCTTCTCAGACTTCATTTGCACACAGGGCATAAGGGGTCTTGTTAAAATGCATTGTCAAATCCAGCAGTTCCAGGACGGAGCCTGAAATTCTGCATTTCTACCAGATTACCAAAGGGCTGTGATGCTGTTGGTTCATGGACCCCACTTTGAGTAGTAGAGTATTAAATGGACATAAAGGCATCAGGTAAAAAGTTATTGACTGTAAACATTTATGCAAGGATGATGTATCGATCCTCAGATGACTAATTACCTAGAGAAAAGTCACCTTAGCAGAGGTCTGGCGAACACTGCCCAACGTGTGCATGTGGTCAAGCTCAGGGTCAGAAACAGGAGACGCCCCGAGGTGATGCTGCTGAAGGACACGTTGCCTCTGTGGTATGCTTGCCAAAACAATGTTTAACCTGGACTCAGTCACAAGGAAGTGAGCAGATGAACCTAGAGTGTAGGTCATGCCCCACGGGACTGGTTTGCATGCTTAAAAAAATGTCTGTTTGGCACAGGGAACGATACTCAATATTTTGTAATAAACTCTAAGGGAAAAGAATCTGAGGCAGAATATATATATATATCTTACAACTGAATCACTTTGTACACCCGAAACTAACACAACATTGCAAATCAACTATGGTCCAATAAAAAATGTCAATACAATGAAAGAGAAACAAATATGTACCGTGAATAGGTGTGGGGAAATATTCTGGATCAAAGGAGACAGGAGACACGACAACCCAATGCAATGTATATACTAAGTGAAGTAAGTCAGAAAGAGAAAGATAAATACCAAGTGACATCGCTTATATGGGATTTGAAATATCCCACAAATGAACCCATCTATGAAACAGACACAGACTCAGAGAACGAACTTGTGGCTTCCAAGGGTGAGGGGCGTGAGGGAGGGATCCACCGGGAGTTCGGGATTAGCAGACCAACTACTATATATAGAATAAGTAAACAATAAGATCCTACTGTACAGCGGGGGGCCATCCCTCAGTGGGTGGTGGCTTAGTGGGTAAAGAATCTGCCTGTAATGCAGGAGCCACAAAAGATGCACATTTATCCCTGGGTTGGGAAGGGAAGATTGCCTGGAGAAGGACATGGCAACTCACTCCAGTATTCTTGCCTGGAGAATCCTGTGGATGGGGTCTCACAGAGTCAGACATGACTGAAGAGACTAAGCATGCATGCATGTATAGCACAAGGAACTCTACACAATATGTCGTGATAAACCATAATGGAAAAGAATATGAAAAGGAGTGTGTGTGTGAGTGTGTGTGTACTGAATTATATATATATAACTGAATCACTTTACTGTAGAGCAGAAACGAACACAACTTTGTAAATCACCTATTCTTGTTGTTCAGTAGCTCAGTCTTGTCCGACTCTTTGCAACCCCATGGACTGCAGCATGCCAGGCTCCCTGTCCTTCACCATCTCCTAGAGCTTGCTCAAACTCCTGTGCATTGAATCAGTGATGCCATCCAACCATCTCGTCCTCTGTCGTTTCCTTCTCCTCCTGCTTTCAATCTCTCCCATCATCAGAGTCTTTTGTAATGAGCCAGCTCTTCGAAACAGATCGCCAAAGTATTGGGGCTACAGCTTCAGCATCAGTCTTTCAAATGAATTTTCAAGATTGATTTCCTTTATGATTGAATCAACTATGTTTCAATTAAAAAAGCAGTGTGTGAACCACATTTGGATCCCAGATCAAAAAACAAATAACTCAAACATAAGGGAGATGTGGGGGACACCGAGGCATGTTTGCATATGGACATGTGTTGGATAATAGTAATAAGTTAAGAGTAAACACTGGGTGTTCTCTGGTATTACGGGGATTTAGGAGAATATTCTTATTCTTTGGAAATGTGCCAAAGTAGTTAGGGGGTGAAGGACTGGGTTAAAGGGTCAAGATGTCTGCAACTCCTTTCCAGGGGTTGGGCTAACATAAACAAACGAACCAAACTATTTAAATAGAGAGAAAGAGAGAAAGTAAAGGTGGCCTCATGGTGACAATTGGTGAGCTAAGGGAAGGACAGATGGCAGTCTATCATACTATTCTTTCAACTTCTTCTGCGGTTTATAGGGTTTATATTTCAGACTAGAAGTTGGGGAGATGGCCTAAGCAATGTGGCAGGGCCTGGTGGGCTGGGGCTCACCTCTCCCCACTCTCTCCAGCTCTGCTGAGGCCCTGCCCACTTGGCTCCTGGGTTATCGGGAAGCTGGGAGGAGTGTGGGACCGAGTGTCCATCACGGGGGCCAGGTGCCTGGGCACCACCTGGGCGGGAGGACTGTGAGGCCAGCTGTGAGCATAGCTCTCGGGCATGGCTGATACTCTGTGTGTGGGCGGGAGGGTCGAGCAGGTGGGCAGGGAGACAGGGGGACCCCTCAGATGTCAGGGGGTGAGCCAGAGACCCCGAGGCCTGGGCAGTCAGGGCGGAGTATCCTACCCTGGCACGTCTACCAGGGGAGGGGACAGCTCCGTCACCAGGTGCCCTTTGGTCCAGTTCTGATGGCCCCCTCTTGCCTCTGGCGGTGTCTCCCTGCAAGTGGATCCCAGCTGTGGGACCCGTGGGGAAGGCCAGCCTTCCACCTGCCCCCCGTCTGTCTGTCTGTCTGTCTGTGTGCCCCTGCCCACCTGGGAGCCTCTGGGAGCCGTGAGGGCGTGCATCCTGTTGCTGCGGTCCCCTGACCGCAGGCTCTGCTCTCAGCGGGGGAGGAGGAAGTACGAGAGTGACGCCCAGCCGCCCGGGCGCAGCTCACTCTGTGACCAACCTCGACTGAGGCCGTGGCCTTGGAGTGCCGGGAGATGATGAGGAAGGTGAAGGCCCGCTGGGGTCTCGGCCACCGGGTGGTGGGTGCCAGGGGAGCTGTCTGTGTGTGTGAGAGAGAGTGTGGACGGGGGTGCTGGGGATGCCCCGGGTGGGGGGTGGTCCTTCATCTCTACTGGTCGCTGGAAGAGCTGTTCCTTTCTGGCCCAGAGCCTGGGGACCAGGGCTTCCCTCCTGGGCCCCCCGGGCTCAGCTCTTCTCCCCAACCATGGCTTCTAGAAAGTGCTTATTCTTGCCTTGTGCCACATGCTCAGATGTGGGCGTGTGTTCCCACACAGGTAGGGGCTGGCCACGCTCTGGGGGAAGGAGGGGTCCAAGAGGGCTCCTGGGGCCAGCCTGCGGGTGAGGACCTGTGCGCGCACTCCCTGCCCTTGCTGGCCCCGCTGGGGCGGTGTGGAGAGGACGAGGTCTGCCGGGCGCCCCCTCCTCCAGTTTGGTGCCCTTCTTCCAGCTTGGAGCTTGGGAAAAGCCCTGTGCCTGCTCCCGAGTGTGAGGCCCTAGGAGTCCTGGTTTGCCTGCCGTCTGTCGCACGAAGGTAGAGGCTGTGTGGGGTCTGTAAGGTGCTATGCTGGGGGAGCAGTGAGTGATAACTCGCTCCTGTCTCCAATGACACTGGTCCGGGCTCCCTTTCTGGGTTTGGTGGCCGGGTGCGCGGCACAGCTGTGTGGAGGCTGTCACCACGGGTGGCCTGTCCCCCTGGCTCACTGGCTGGCCAGGAGCAGAGGAGCGGGCCTGGGAAGACCCTGCAACCGGGGCCTCTGGACTGTGAGAGAGGCTGGGGAGGGGCACGCAGGAAGCTGTCCTTGGGCCCTGGCACTCAGAGGTGCTCAGCCGTGTCCTGCGGGCCTCCCACCCCAGGGAGGGCCCGGAGGAGGAGGGGAGGGCCCCCAGCCCTGAGTCACAGCCCAGGCTCTGACAGGCTGACCCGCAGATGTTGTCAGGAGGAGGTTCATTCTGCCACCCGCTCACCTCACTCGGCCCTGCTGGGGATCGGTCGTACCGAGGTTTTTAGCCCCTCTCGTCCTTGGCTGCACTGAGGATGTGGTGAGAGGAGCAGGGCCACCGATGAGGCTTCCTGGACTGCGCTGGGCTTGGGCTGAGCAGCTCCCACCTTGCTGTGGGGGGGCTGTGACCTGTCCTCTGTCACATTGTCAGAAAGTTTCCCTTTTGTTGATTACAAGGGAGACACGCGAGATTAGTGTGACATAGGGGTGTCTGGGCCCCCTCACCACGCATCTCCATAGCTTCATTCAGGGATCGGGAAGCTGGACTGCCTCCAGGCCCCCTCCTCACCTAACTCCAGCTCATTCTCCAAAACCTGGCTCAGTTGTCATGCATCCCCTGAGCCCCGGTGGCCCGCCCCTCCTGACACCCAGAGCCCACCTGCTGCTTGCAGTGGCTGGCTGAACTCCACGCAGGGTGGCCTCACGATCTGAGTGTTGCATCTGTGTCCCCCAGGCCCGCGGCCAGGGTTCCCCTCTTGGCGTGGAGAGGCCTCTGAGCGTGTGTGTGTCCCCTGGTGGGGGCACTGGTGGCGGCTGGACAGAGCTGCCCTGGGGTCTCTGAGGGTGGGGACTGGTCGGGCAGGGCTCAGCAGCTGTTCGGCGGCAGGGCAAGATAGGGTGTGGTCCGGGTGCCCCGGGGGCCAGGGAAAGGCCTCTTCCCCAGCGTCCGGGCTGCAGCAGGAGCCTGGCTCTGGAGGGTGGGAAGCACGCAGCCATCGGTGCTGTGGGGCCTCACTGCACCAAGTTTTGTCCCGGTCCCTGTCCTGGGGGCGGCGGTGCCCAGCTTGCTTCTCCCCTGTAGCCACACTGGGAGCTGCCCTGAGGACAGGGCCCCAGGGTGTGTGCGCTCCTTCTTCTGTAAAGCGAGGCAGGTACAGTGAGGGGAGACAAGGCCAAGGCCCACACACCCGCACTGGGTGAGCCCGCGCCTCCATGCGCCGGGGTACCCTTGTCACCCCTGCATCACAGGCGGGCGCTGAGGTGTCAGAGGCGAGGTGAGCAGCTGGCTGGAGGTCACGCAGAGCCACGCTGGTCATGCCCCTCTGTGGCATGCTGCTGGTCCCACAGTGGGTCCCACTGAACCAGACCTCAGATTCGGGTGAATGCCAGTTCTAACCCCTGATCCTAACGGCTACCTTCATGGTGAGCTCTCTGCGTGTCAGGCCGAGTATTCTCCGTACAGACCCTCTCATTTTACGTAACAGGAAACTGAGCGATGGGCTGCTTTGTTCGAGGTCGTGACTCTGACCTCAAAGTTCACAGCTCAGATGAGAACGTGTTGTGTGTCGACCCTGTGCTCTGCCCTGTTAGTGAGCCGGGGACGCAGGAAGGCTGGACTCTGCCCTCGACCTCAGGCTGTGCAGGCCTGGTTGGGGCCAGAGGCAGACCCCCAGGCAGTGAGGAGAGCTGGTTCCAGGCCCTGAGTGGTGGATGCAGGGGAGGAGGGAGAGGACAGTTTCACAGAGGAGGAGAGGACAGCTTCACAGAGGAGGTGTCGCCTGAGCAGGGTTTTGAAGGATGAATAGGAGTCAGCTGTGTGCACATGCCTGCCTGTGTATTTGAGTACAGAGTGTGCATACTTGCCTTCTGTCTGGCATCTTGCGATGCCATCCGTCTGGACTAGGAGGGTGGGTTCATGTCAGGCCCAGCCCTCAGCTATGTAAAGACAGCTCTGAAAGCCCTATACGTGAGTACCTGTTAGGGGCTAGATATGGAGACATGTTTCACATGAGCCTTAAGGTGGGTGCTAATGTTCTCTTTATTTATTGCCAAGGTGCTTGAGATTCAGAGAGACAGTAAGAGTCCCTTTTCTCAGGGTCTTCTCACTGCCTGGCATGTCACCATGGCTGGCCTTTCTCGAGGCCTGAAGGTCTCACTGGTGAACCACGCAGCTGTGTGTGATGCCTGGAGCCAGGTGTGGACACCTGGGACTTTGGCCTGCTCGGGATCCCTGATGGTGGAGAGGGACTGGCAGCTCCACTGGTCAAGTGCATCTCCGCAGGGAGAAGGAGAGGCAGTGGGTAGATAGCGTCACCTCCAGTCCTCCTGCCTGAGCGCCGGCCAGGCTCTGGTCCTGCTTCCCAGGAGCCTCTGGTTTGCTCCGGTGGACCGTGCTGACTTTTGGATGGTCTTTCTTTCCCACCTGGTGGCCCATTTCTCTCCTTGGCATAGATGGGGGTGAGCCACCTGCCCGCGCTCAGTGTCAAGTGGGCCAGGTACCCCCGGAGCTCCACCCTGTTCCCATGGGACCAGCCAGATGTGGCTGCCAAGGGGAGGGGGAGCCTGGATTGAGGGAAGTGCCCGTTTTCTTGCTCGCGGTGGTTTGGTTTTACTTTCTCCTCAGTTCAGTGTCAGCACTTGGCATCCGGTTGCCCTTGCCTGCTGGACAGTGTCCTGACAGAGTTACTGGGGGCTGCTCCCCAGTGTGCACCACTCCTTGCCACCTTTCCTCTCCATCCTCTGTGACCTCTAGTCACCTGGAGCATCTTGAAATTCCCTAGTAAGGGACCTCATCTTTCTGGTCCTCCTGCTGCCAGCTCTCCTCTCAGTCTGAGCTGCCACTTGTCCCAGGAAGTTTTCCTTGATTACACAGGCTGGATAGGATCTCCATCCTGGTCTCCCAGTCTCATGTTCTTCCCTCTGTCTTGGGACTGGACCCATGTCTGATTGATCTGCTGCCCCAGTAGAGATGCCCAGGGCACACAGCAAGTGCCTAGCAAGAGATGGCCGAATTCATTACATGATGAGAGAGAGGGTCAGAGGGCTGACTGGCCCCACTGTGGCTCCTGGGCAGGTGGGGGAGGGGGAGCAGGGCAGTGCAGGCTGTCCTAGGGTCAGTCAGGGTTCCGGAGGGTCCAGGCTCTGTTCTGAGAGTGGGCATCCCTCGGTCTAGGACCCTGACCTAGTGTTCCAACCCCATCTGAGCTCATCCCTGCTGGGGGCTCACCCTGCTTTTCTCCTCCACCTGCCACCCCTACCCAGAGCCGCCTGTTTCCTTCTTATTCTTGTTGGGTTTTGGTCACTCTCTGCGGGCCTTCATCTCCATGTTGTTCCTTCTGCTTCCCATGGAGGTGCCTGCCCAGGCCAGTGGAGGGGAGTCCCTGCCTCCCTCTCTCCCTCCACACCCCACCTTCTCTCTGCCTAATCTGTACGCCATCTCTTATTTTCCTCTGCTCTTCCCCTATGGCCCTCACCCATCCTTGCTTCTTGAATTCTCTCTCTCTCTCTGACCGTAGAGAACTCTGGAGTTGGAGGCAGGAGTAGCTGGGAGTCTGGGAGTACCTGGTGGGCCAGCCCTTCTGCTTAGGGCTTTCAGACTCCTGGTCCAGTTTCTTCTTTTTCTAGAGCTTTCTCCCTCTCCAGACTTTGGGTTTCTCTCTCTGCCTTCACCCACCCATCTCGCCACCTGTGCCTGCCACGTCCTCTCTCTGACACCGCCAAGAAGGGACAGCTGTGACTCACCGAGGGGAGGGTCAGCCTCTGAGATGTCAGGAATAGGGTGTGTGTCCGTGAGCCTGTGTGTACGTGTTTTGGGTGCCTCTGTGTGCGTGAATGTGTGTGTGCCAGTGTGAGTGCCAGGGGTGGGAGGGCGTCTAGATACGGGCTAGAAGGAGTCTCAGCTGGAAATCTAGGCAGATTGGAAGCTGACTCCTAGTGATAGCAAGAGCCTGACCCTCCGCCAGCCCTCCCTCCCTCCTGGTCCTGGGCTGATTACCTCCCTGCCCCTCCCTCTGGGGTTCGTGAGCAGTGGGCCCAGGAAATGGAGTCGTATGGGGAGGTGGGGCCACCCCTGCCGGCCCCCTGGTGTTTGGCTCACTTTTCAGTTGCCAGGTTAGGGTGTAGCAGCCAGGGCTGCAGAGTGATATCAGGTGGGAGGGGCACGCAACCACTCTTACTCCTGGTTTCCGCCACTATAGCAAGCCTGTCCTAAGCTCCTTCTCTTGACAGATGGGTGAGCCCTGAGAAGAGGAGGGAGAGATCTCAGTCCTGCCCTTGGGGGTCGCAGCAACCACAGGCCCTCTGGTGGTCCCAGTGGTCTGGGCTCGGTGATCCTGGCCATGGACCTCTCAGAACCCCGCTGGGGTGGAGAGGGCTCTGTGGTATTGGTGACCTGCTGCTCTTGGTTTGGCCACTTTCCTTCTCAGTGTAACATTCTTCCCTTCTCCCTCTGCCTTGGAAGGTCCTCCAGAAACTGGGGAAGGCGGATGAGACGAAGGATGAGCAGTTTGAACAGTGTGTCCAGAATTTCAACAAGCAGCTGGTGAGTATGGATGGCCCTTGGCCTTGGAGAGCTTGTGAAAACGGAACTGTGGCTGCCAGGTGGAAAATGTCAAGAGCTGAATTTGTGGAGTAGAGGAGCTTGAGAAGGGGATCAGTGTGGGCTGGTGAGTCATGGAAGACTTCTTGGAAGAGGGGGCACTGACGCTGGGTATGGACTAGGGGAAGGGGAGCACTGTGGGGGTTTACTTTAGGTAAGATGTAAGGTTGGGGTGGGGTGGGAGTGGGAGCTAGTGTTAGATCATGGCCACATTCTGGGCAGCCTTGAATGTCAAGGCTAGTGAGCTCTCTAGAAGTGTCTTGTGAGGAGAGTGGTATCTGCAAGGTTTAATACGGGGGCGGAGCAGACTGGGTTTGATTGGGCACCCTCTGAGTGTCGACTGTGCCTGGCTGAGTGGCGGGCTCCAGGCCGGGCCATTTGTAGATGGCTTGTGGATCCCTCCGACACCCCTGTAAGGCAACTGGTATCGCTGTTCCCCTTTCGTAGATGAGGCAGTTGAGGCTTAGAGAAATTGGGTAATCTGCCCAAGGCCATCCAGCTTTGGGAGTGGATAGACCCATACTTCTCTGGTTCCAAAAACTGCAAGTGAGTTAAAAGGCATCCTTAGCATTTCTTTTTATAGACCAAGGGCTGGTGACAGAAGGGCCTTAATTATGTGGACAGTCTGGGGGCAGTGGTTATATCCAAGAGAGGACGTCCTGACCCCAAAGGGCTCTAAATACCTTAACTGAGTTGTACCTGAGACATTCCCCTCTCAGATCTGCTAAGTCTAGAATAAGCCACTTTGGTGACTGTATCTGAAGACAGTAGAAGTTGGGAGTCAAATGACTCTGGTGATTCTCTCCTCCCTGGGAAAGGCCAAGGAAGCAGGGACAGAGAGCTGGGCCATGGCTCTGTGGCTTCTGCACACCAGTCCCAGTGAGTGACAGACAGGAATGGAGGCCAGAAGAGGCCACAGGAATGGGCGTGGGTGTTGGCAGTGAGGTCAGGATCTAAGCTTTGCTAGGAAAGGGGCTGGTGGGCCTAGACTGGGGGCTGGGAGGGACCAGGCCGCTTCCTACTTCTGGCCTACATTTGAGGCCTCAGAAAGCACAGAAGATACCCACCAATGCTTCTGTGACTAGAAGGGAACCCCCGGGAGAAGGGGCCTCCTTTGAAAAACTCTGACAACCCACTGGCCTGTGGCTGGGAGCAGCTGGAAGAGGGCCAGGGAGCATGCTGGGAGAAGGCCAGGAAGCATGCTGGGAGAGGGCCGGGGAGCATGCTGGGAGAAGGCCGGGGAGCATGCTGGGAGAAGGCCAGGGAGCATGCTGGGAGAGGGCCGGGGGACATGGTGGTACAAGACTGGGGAGCATGCTGGGAGAAGGCTGGGAGCATGCTGGGAGAAGGCTGGGGAGCATGCTGGGAGAAGGCCGGGGAGCATGCTGGGAGAGGGCTGGGGGACATGGCGGTACAAGACTGGGGAGCATGCTGGGAGAAGGCTGGGAGCATGCTGGGAGAAGGCTGGGGAGCATGCTGGGAGAAGGCCGGGGAGCATGCTGGGAGAGGGCTGGGGGACATGGCGGTACAAGACTGGGGAGCATGCTGGTAGAAGGTTGGGGAGCATGCTGGGAGAGGGCCAGGGAGCATGCTGGGAGAAGGCCGGGGGACATGGTGGTATAAGACTGGGGAGCATGCTGGGAGAAGGCCGGGGAGCATGCTGGGAGAGTGCTGGGGGACATGGTGGTACAAGACTGGGGAGCATGCTGGTAGAAGGTTGGGGAGCATGCTGGGAGAGGGCCAGGGAGCATGCTGGGAGAAGGCCAGGGAGCATGCTGGGAGAGGGCTGGGGGACATGGTGGTATAAGACTGGGGAGCATGCTGGGAGAAGGCCGGGGGACACGGTGGTATAAGACTGGGGAGCATGCTGGGAGAAGGCCTGGGAGCATGCTGGGAGAGTGCCGGGGGACATGGTGGTACAAGACTGGGGAGCATGCTGGTAGAAGGTTGGGAAGTATGCGGGGAAAAGGCTGGGGAGCATGATGGTAGGAAGACTGGGGAGCATGCTGGGAGAGGATCAGAGGGCATGCTGGGATAGGGCAAGTGTGCGTTCTGGGAGAGCGTAGGGGAGCGTGCTGGGAGAGGGCCCAGGGCCAGGTCACCCTCACCTGCCAGAGAAGCTCCACTGAGGGGCTCCTCAGAGCAGGGTTGGGCGCCCCCATGGCTGCTTGTCCCCTGAGGCCAGTAATGGGAGGTGTTTCAAAGCTGGTAGCAGAGACTGCTTGTTTGGCTCTGGGTGACCACTTGCCCCTTGGGCCTCAGTTTGCTCACCTTCAAAGTGGAGGCTTGAAGAAGAACACTGAAGTCCCCTCTGGGTCCCTGGCTCTTGGCAAGCAGTCACTGATCCTTGCCCAGAGCAGCTGGGGAGTGAGGCTAGGGCTAAAGATAGCCAGTGCTTTTGGCTCCCTGGCTGTGGATATGGGTGGTCATTTGAGCTGGTGCTCTGTCTGCCTGCAGATTGGGTGGTGTGGTCAGCTTCTCAGGGGCTGAGGGTAGAAGCAGGAGTGGGCAAATATGAGGTCTCGTTTGAGGTTCTGGGTAACCCTCCCTTAGGAGTTAGGGCAACTGGACAGTTCTGGATTTGATTGGTGTGTGGGGGTGACTGGGGCCTGGGGTTGAGGTTCAGGATTTAGAAAGGGTTACTAAGTGAGTATCACTCTTCTCAGGAAAGTGAATTCAGAAAGCTGCAGGGCTTGGGGAGCCCTGGGAAGGGCGAGGTGAAGCTTGAGCATGGGGAGCCCTGTTCTTCATCTGGGAACGTCCAGCCTAGTGGGCCAGCGCTAGTCAGGGCCAGGGATGGCAGGGAGTTTGGGCTTCAAGGACATGAGTCTCCCACCCCTTCCACTGGGGGTAGACCCTACGAGAGGGGGTGAGTTGCTTTCCCATTGCCTGCTTTCACAGGGACCCAGTTTGCATAGCCCCTCTGGGCCTACTCAACTTTAGGTCTGGCCTCCCTGGCCCTGTCCTTTCTGTGAAGCCCTGGAGGGCTCACTCACTCTCACCCGCCCAAGTGCTTTAAATCCAGCTCAGATCCTTGGGGGCCATTCTGGGTCCTCCAGATGGCCCAGCTTCTTCCTCCTAGGGGACCGCCTAGACCTGGCTCCCCAGGGCTCAGAGTTGCTATTTGTCAGTGAGATGGGGCAGGTCTGGTTCCTTCTCATTCTCCAGGGCCCACCCAGGGCTCTCCTCCAAGTGGGCATCCCCGGCTATCACGTGGCGATCCTCTGGCACTGACCACAGAGGCTCAGGAGTCCAGCTGGAGCCAGAGGGGTCTGTGCAGGGAGCACTTCCCTGCCTCCTGGCTTCCCTGGGAAGATGGGGGCTGATGTCAGGGAGTTGGGGGCCAGCCTTTGGAGGGAGGTATGGGGGGATGTGGGGTGCCTGCTGGCCAGCTTGTGGAGCCACACCTGGTGTTAGTCCTGGGCTGCCAGAAGAGCAGGCTGAGGGCAGTGACTCCAGAACTTTCTTCTTCCCCCAGCTGCTCTGCAAGGCATATGTTAGAACCCAGGGACCTCCGAAGAGATGTTTCTCAGAGCCAGGGTGGAGGGTAGCCTGCCGCCAGGGCCGCCTGAGGAAGCAGCTGGCTGGGGGCCCCCGGGGGGGACGTTGACATTGGGGACCAGCTGCAGTTGGCACAGGGGAGGCAGGGCTCCAGGCGGCCCTTGCACATCTGTGCCCAGTGTGCCTGCTCACAGCATGGCCTTGTTTGGGAAGCACAAGGGGCCCTGGTACAGCCTGAAGCCTGGGCAAGCCCAGCAACCCGCCCTGTGGGTGACCCCTTCCTCTGGGTGCCTTGCAGACAGATGCTGGGGGACAGTGGGGAGGGGAGCAAGCTGATGAGGCTTGGTGGGAAGAGAAGCTGGGTCTGGAAGAGTCTGACCTCGGATGAATACAAGAGCATCGCATCATAGGTACACATAAATCCTCATCTCTACCACCACAGCACTTAATTGTTCAGACTGGGGAGGCTACCTCGGGAGTGGGGTAGACCCTTCCTCTTGCCCCAGTCTTGGGTCCACGCATTGATCCCTGATGGGCTTCCAGAGAGGTTTGAGTGCTTGTGGGTTGGCCTTTGGTTTCCTACTCTAATCAGCGCACCTTGAACTTGGATGTTCAGAAGATTCCTCCATGGCCAGGGTTTTACACTCCGTGGGGACCAAAGGAGTTTTGGAGAGGGTTTCCGTGTTTAGTGTGACGCCCTGCAGCCCTCTCTGTGGTGTCTGCGGTCGCACGGCTGTGTTCATCGTAAAGAACAGGCAGCTGCCTGTGTTCCTGGCCCTGTCATGACTAATTCAGAAAACTGGGGCCCACATGCCCAGGCCATGGAAGTTCTCACCAGCTCTCCCTGTGCCAGTGTGATCCTGGCAAGTCTCGGAACCTCTCAGCTTCCTCTTCCTCAGGTGGTGACAGTGGTGTTGAGAGGCTATGTGTGGGATGTTCTGGCCCCAGTGAGGAACTATTGCCCCAGCTCTGAGGACTTCGGGGCATGATGAGAGGACTCTGGCCAGGAGGAGGGGCCCTGTTTGCAGGGGGACAGCAGAGATTTGAGGGTGCTGGGGTGGGCCCATGCCTGGGGCCCGCATCCAGGCCTGCTCTCGGCAGGGGCGTTGTTTGACCAGCAAGGGTGGAGGCCACTTTTGTCTCAGGCAGGAGCTCCAGGCTGGCAGGTGGAGCTCTGTAGGGGCGCAGATCTCCTGGGACTACGGCTTGCTGCCATGGTCTGTTTAAGCCTCCCTCAGAGAGCAGGACTTCCACACAAGATGTCACTGAGGCGTGGGCCGGCGGGGACTCCGGGAGGTCAGCCCCAGGCTCAGCCATTCACGGCGCTCCAGAGGCTGGCTCCCTTGTGTCTCCCTCCCCACCCATCGTGCTGCCCAGGGTAGAGCCCACCTTCCGAGGCTGCTCTTCACATGGCCACCGTGAAGCCATTTCCGGCTCCCTGCAGCCACGTCCCCGAGCACCTGCGATGGGCCAGGTGCCCTGCAGGCGCTCCATGCACCTTGCTTGTGGTCTCCCAGGCCACCGTCATTTGACCCGGCTGACAGATGAGGAGACGAGGCTCTGAGGGGTTCAGTAACTTTCTTAGGGTTCCATGTCTAGTGTGTAGAAGGAAATGGCAGCCCACTCCACTGTTCTTGCCTGGAGAATTCCACTGACAGGAGCCTGGCGGGCTACAGTCCATGGGGTCGCCCAGAGTTGGACACGACTGAAGTGCCTGAACACGCATGTGTCTAGTAAGGGACAGGTCTGGGTCTCCACAGCCCCACAGCCTGTGTGTGCTTTCTCCTGCATTCCACACGGCTTCTGGAAACTTCAGCATCTCCCTCGCGGGAGTCTCACTTGGCTTGCTGGCCTCAACCAGCTCACCCGTCCTCACACCTGGAGCTCAGCTTTCCCGCTCCTGCCTCCTGCTGATGCCAGAGGGAGTTGAGGCTGCGCCTGTGGTTTCACCTCTCTGCTGGCCCTCCTGCTCCAGGGAGCCCCTGGGGCTGCCCTCCTAGCTCTGAGGGCTTCACTCCCTGGGCCACTCCCCCCTCTTCCCTTTCCCCTGCATCTTCCCTCTCAACAGGGCCAGTGTCCTGAGAGGCCTGGACATGACCCCACCCTTCTCTGCACTCCTGTCAAAGGCCTCCCCTTCTGGATCTCTCCTCTCCCCACTGGGTCGTCCTCTGTCCATCAGAGACCTCCTGACCCTATAAAGGCCTGCCCCAGGCCCCTCATCTCCGGTGGGATGTGCTGGGAGCCAGCTGGCCTCAGGCAGAACCCAGGCTTTCAGGACCAGGGCTGGGTGGTCCCTGTACCCCCATCATCTTCCTGTGCTTGTCGGTCCCCTGGCTCATGGTTGCCCGAGGGCAGGCTTGCCAGCCGCCGGTCCCGTCATACCCACGGGCTGTGCTCCAGTGTGTCGTGCAGGGTGGAGGGTCCCTGTCTTGCTGCCTTCCTTCCAGGGCTGAGGATAGTGCCTAGGAGAGAAGCTGAATGTCCCTTCAGGAACGGGGCTCCCAAGGTGGAAGCTCAGTGTGTGTCTGTGGCCAGAGAGGCAGTAGCCGCCGTACCCCAAACCCGGAGTGTTTTCCTATCTGGTCTCCCGTAGGCCCCTGATGCTTTGCAGTGGACAGCCCATCCGTGGCAGGCGTCCACAGGGTGCAGGGGCAGGGGGCAGGTGTGGGCTGTGCTCCAGGCCCCCCCTTCTCCTCGTCTCTCTCTTTGTAGACCGAGGGCACCCGCCTGCAGAAGGACCTCCGGACATACCTGGCCTCAGTCAAAGGTAAGGGACAGACCCGGCTGGACCAGTGGGCTTCCTGGGACACAGAGAGGGGCCTTCCCCACGTGGAGCTGACAGACACAGAGCTGGGAAGGGGAGCAGGGCTGTCTGATATGGCCACATACCTCCTGGGCCTTCAGGGGTGGGGGCAAGGGTACCCCCTGCGCCCCGCCCCTCCGCCCCCCCCCCCCCCCCGCCCCCAGCCCTGCCTGCAGTGTGGCCTGTCTGCCCACCAGCCATGCATGAGGCCTCCAAGAAGCTGAACGAGTGTCTGCAGGAGGTGTACGAGCCCGACTGGCCTGGCAGGGATGAAGCAAGCAAAATCGCTGAGGTGAGTGTGGGCCCAGTGGCCTTGGTCCTTCCCCTGGGGAGCCTTCTGACCTCAGCTGGCTGCCCATGGTACCCTGCACCCTCTGGGAACAGCCCTTCCGGTTCTTACATGCTGCGTGCTCTTGGGCAAGTCCCCTCCCCTCTCTGGGGGTCATTTTGCTCATCTGACACACCCTCATGCTGAGATGCATTTCCTGTGGTGTCTGGAGGCATCTCTCCTCTCTGAGTTGTAACGCCTGGCCCAGGAAGCCTCCCTCCCTGGCCCTACCAGCCATGGGCGTATCTGATCCTCAAGGTCACCTTGTGAAAAGGCAGGAGTTGTGACCCCGTTTTATAGATGAGGTTGGGCTTCCCTCATTGCTCAGTTGGCAAAGAATCTGCCTGCGATGCAGGAGACCCGGGTTCGATTCCTGGGTCGGGAAGACCCCCTGGAGAAGGGAATGCCTACCCACTCCAGTATTTTTGCCTGGAAGATCCCATGGACAGAAGAGCCCAGCAAGCTGTAGTCCATGGGGTTGCAAGAGTCGCACATGACTTAGCAACTAAACCACCAACACCAACACCAGTCTGAGGTTCTGAGGTGCCGCCCAGCTGTGAAGCGACGGGGCTGGCCCCTGGGTCCCTGGGAGGGGCGAGCTGGCCCTGCCGCAGCCCAGCCCCACCGGTGTCCACTCCTGCGCTCTCGCCTTCTGCAGAACAATGACCTGCTCTGGATGGATTACCACCAGAAGCTGGTGGACCAGGCGCTGCTGACCATGGACACGTACCTGGGCCAGTTCCCTGACATCAAGGTGAGCGGTGCTCTGGCCCTCCACCCTGCTGCAGCCTGGCAGCCTGTGTCAGGGAGCAGGAGGTGGGGGCGTGCGGGCAGCCCAGGGCTGAAGGCAGGCCTCCCCTTTGCCTCCCAGTTCACCCTCCGGGGCTGCTCCCTCTGAGGCTAGCCTTCCAGTCCCCAGGCCTGGGCCTTTCTGAGCTGGAAACCCTGTCCCTGTGGGTCTCCGGGCTATGGAAAGAGACCTCGTGGAGCATGTACGTGTGTGGCCGTGTAACTGTGGAGTGACTCTAGGGCTGACGAAGTGTATGACGGGGCTGGAAGGCCTGGGCGTTGTATGCCCTGTATTGGACTCTCTGTGCTTGGAAGGGAAACTGTGTGTCATTGTGTGCATTGCCTCTTATCTGGGTGTATCTGTGTGACTGCGCGTGTTCAAAACGCCAGCTGCCTTTGCCGGGCGCAGGTGAGTTAGAACTTGTCAGTGTGTTAGGATCTCCAAGGAGGCAGCTGGGGCCCCAGGTGCCCCCGACACACAGGCAGAGTTGTCTAGAGCTCAGGTAGTGACCGCGGTGCTGGGCCGCTCCTCTGGAGGGCTCACACTCCATGCTGGCTCCCGGCCCCGCAGTGCAAATGCTCCTGAAGGAGTTTTACAGGGAGTGTGGAAGCGAGGCTGATGGGGTGGCTCAGGAGGAGAGAAGCCTTGAGGGGTGAGCTCTTTGCTGCCAGAAATGTTAACGCGAGTGTCTCAGGCATCTGTGAGACAGACTTGCTGAGCCTGGGGTCGGCGGCCATGAGCCCTCTGGGTTCATCCAGGCCCCCTTGCCCGGGCCAGCGTCTCAGCACGGGCGTCATGCTGAAGCGTTCAGCCGCTTCCTCCTTCCGTACTCCAGTCACGCATCGCCAAGCGCGGGCGGAAGCTGGTGGACTACGACAGTGCCCGGCACCATTACGAGTCCCTTCAAACCGCCAAAAAGAAGGATGAAGCCAAAATTGCTAAGGTAAGGCTGGCGGTGGTGGCGGCTGGGGGAGAGGCCTTGGGAGTCTCTGCAGGGGGCCCAAGCCCCCAGGGAGCCTTGCTCCTGTGCTGGCTCACCACGCCCTCTGCAGGCTTGTCCCTGCGCCCCAGCGAACAGGGATCCTCGGTCCCCTTTGCAGAGGGATTCACAGCCGCTGACTAGTCCCGAGTCACGGGTCACAGGGCGAGTGAGTGGGAGGCCTCGTGGGCCTGATGGGTGGGGCCCCCTCCTGGCCCGTCCCCCGGCCCCTCCGCCTGTTCGGAGGCCGCTTTCCAGGATGAGAGCAGGCCTGGCTTGGGTTTCACTGGCCCAGCCCCTCCTGGCCTGGTGTGCTCCGAGTGGAATTCCGTCACGGGATCCGATGTGAACCTGTCTCAGCTGGAACAAGCCGGGTCGGGGTGGGGGTGGGGGGTGTTGCACCCACATTTCCCCCCCCCCACCCCCCCCCCCCCCCGGTGAGCGCCCCCAGGGCAGGACCTGCTTGCTGAGTCCCTCTGCCCTTGCTAACGATTCTCATATTCTGCTTTGCAGCTGGACTTCACCCACTTCTCCGCCTTCCCCGGGGCTCCCCTTAATTCTCAGCCTCAGGGGCCTTTGCCTGCTGTGGGGGGCTGGCCCTCTGGAGGGAGGCAGGGCTCCGTCACTGCCCTGGAGACGTTGGGATGTGGTGTTTAACGTCTGTCTGTTTCTCTCTCCCGGTCTCCCTCCTCTCTCTCCTCTCCTTGGCCTTGACCTCCCCTCCCCACCCCTAGCCTGTCTCGCTGCTTGAGAAAGCCGCCCCCCAGTGGTGCCAAGGCAAACTGCAGGCTCATCTCGTAGCCCAAACTAACCTGCTCCGAAATCAGGTGACACCGGCTTCTAACCTTGCACGCGCTGGCGCCTTCTGGTCTGTCATCCTGTCCTTGGCGCTGGGTGGTGCTGGGTGCCCGTCTGCCCAGCCCCACTGGGAGTGGGGGAGGGCGCGACTCTTTCCCCGGTTGGGAGGCAGGGGTGTTTTCAAATGTCTCTGCTGGGAGACCTCCTGCTTTGGAGAGCTGAGGTCAAAGGAGGATGCGGATGGGGGCCCGGGCTCTGGTTAACCTGGAATGGGCCCGTCTCTGTCCTAGAGCCTGGACCTCTGGTCATCCCGGCTCCGACTGTGAAATCCTAGCCTCCAGGAGCCCAGGAAAGCCTCAGACTCTGTCCTCTGTGAGGGCTCTTGCCGGGACAGATGTGGTGTCTTTATTGCGTATTCCTTCGAACCTCATAAGAACTGTGAGGTTAACCTGCATTTACTGAGGAGACAAACCGGTCCAGAGAGGCAGAATCTCCTGCCCAGCTCCCAGAGCCGTTTAATGACTGAGTCAGGGCTCACCCACCTCAAGCCCTGGGTCATTATCCTAGCTCCCTGGACTGGGGGTCCCTGTGGGTGGTCCTGCCACAATTGGCCAGAGTCATGGTGACCCTTGGACCTACAGGCCCTGGGGTGCCCCTGGGGGACACTGAGAAGGCTCTTCCGTCTGGCTGGGATACTGAGACCTGGGGCTGAAAGGACTGGCTCTTTGCGAGTTCCACGGAGGGCAAGCATTCTGTATCACAGTGATCCCAGAGGGCTTCCTGAAGGAGGCTCTCTGTGCAAAAGTGATACTACTATCCTGGCAACACTTTGGAGTGGGCTGGGCCCTGGTCAGGACTGTGACACAGTGCCCTGGGAGAGGGAGCCTCGTGGTTCTGACTGCAGCAGCACTTCGTGGTCCTGGGAGGGGGCAGGAGACAGGCCCCACTGAGGAGGCTGGGTTTCTATGCAGGCAGCTGCCCATGTTTTCTGGGCCACTTCTGATTTCATCATCTTCAACTCACGTGTATTGAATACCTGTGATGTGGAGAGCGCTGGGTTTAGCATGGGCTCGCGGCCCAATTTCTTATTCATCCTGCTGCCTGATTTCTTTTAGGCCAGAGCTGTGGGCTGACTTTAGAGGCACTGAGTAACAGCCCCACCTCTTTAGGGTCTGGGGGAGATGGCCTGGGTTAGGTTAGCCTGCAGGAGGGCTGAGCGACTGGAATGGCCTGTCCCGCCTATGGAGTCCAGGACTTCGGGCTGGAGGGGGAATAATGGAGCCACTGAGCCAGGGCCGGGATTTCTGCACAATTTTCCCTGAAATGGGTTTGGGAGGATGCCAGGTGAACATTTTAGTCCAGTGGGATAAGCTCCTGGAAGACCGTGGGGCCAGGGGTGGTGGCCATGGCCGATTTGGGGCTCCTGGGATGGGTGTGGGTGGGGATCCAGCTGGGAGGGTCCCATCTCCCACCTTCACCCCCCACCCTGGGGGATTGGCAGGAGAGGCCAGGGCACGGGATCTCATCTCTGGATGTTGGACGGCAGATGTTTTGCCTTTTGGCCAAATTGACATTCCCATTTGAATCCAGTTTTCATCTGAGCCTCTCCTCTTTCTTCCTCACCCTGCCTCACCCTTGGCTGGGGGCTGGCAGTGAGCTGGAGTACTTGGGGCCCTGGGCTGCCTTTGCTGGCTGACTCGACTTTGGAGGGACAGCACCAGCTCCCGAGCCTGTGTTCTCCTGAGCTGGCCAGCTCCGGGTGTTCCCTGATCTGGTTCCAAGTTGCTCTCCACACGTGTCATGGTCTCCCCAGCAAGGGACAGCTATCCTCCCACCTCCTGCCATCCCTGGTATTTCTGAAAGAGCCAGAATATGAAGAATGTGACTCAAAGGAAATAAAGGATAGGCCCTGACTTCTAGGAACTCTAAAACGAAGGCACCCTGTCCTCAGCAGCATTGCTGAGCTCCGTGGACAGGGCTTGGTGTCCAGCTATGAACTGCTGTGCCATCCTCACCGTCTTGGCCAGGCTTGTCCACTCGGGGAGTTAGGACCGGCATCGTGGGGACCAGAGGGGTTGATCTCCGTGGGTATGGAAGCCAGGGAGGTCAGTGTCCTGGAAGATGTGGGACTTGAACTGTCCAGTGGGCACTTGAATGGGAAGTGCACAT
Organism: Cervus elaphus; assembly: GCF_910594005.1. Classification (NCBI taxonomy): domain Eukaryota; kingdom Metazoa; phylum Chordata; class Mammalia; order Artiodactyla; family Cervidae; genus Cervus; species Cervus elaphus. Next base: position 9,803,489 of record NC_057847.1, read on the forward strand.
GACAGTGTGGGGGCTCTGGCGTCTGGAAGTGTGGGAGTCACTGTTTTGGGGGTGGTAGCCCCCATCAGGCACTGGGGTTCTCAGAGAATTAAGGCAGGGATGATCTGGCTCTTGGCCTGGAGGGCACCCCAGGTCTGATCCATTCTAGGCGTGGCCAGAGGCATGCATATTTAGAAGCATTTCTTTGATTTCTTATGCTCCCTTTAATTTTTAAATGAGATTTTAAAAAGTTAGATGAGATGCTCCTGCTCAGCATAGCAAGTTCCAACAACCTGAAGGTGATGGAGTCAGGAGCGTGGTGGCCCCTCTCTCCTCCGGTTCCCTAGTCATCCTGGCTGGGCCAGACGCAGAAGGACTAGGACGAGACGTGGGCTGACCCTGGTGCCTGAAGCTGCGTGGACAGCCGGGTGGGCTTCAGTTGGACGGGCAGCTCTGGTGTGTTCTGCAGCAGTTTGGCGTTCAGGCCAGCTGGCCTGAGAACATGAGGCTGCTGGAGGGAAGTTTTCTCCTGGGCGAGGCCACCACGTTCCTGGGCTGTGACTCAGACCCTGAATCCAAGTCACCCCCCTGAGTCACTATTTCCTGCAGCGCTCTCCAGAATGAGCCAGCAGAGCGCTTTCTGGGGCCGGGGTCTGTGACTCACCTCCACCCTCCGCCCAGCTCCCGCCTTTCTAGGATTCTGCCTTGGGGCCTGAGTGCCACCAACTGGTGTGTGTGTGTGCAGGCCTGGAGGGTGCGGGCTGGCCCTGGGAGTGGGCACAGGCAGCCTGCCTGGCAGCCCAGCCCCCTCCTGGCCTGCCCTCTCCCCTGCCTTTCTGCATGTCCCCGAGCTCCTGCCTCTGTTGGGGAAGGGTCAGAGGAGAAGGTAGGAAAGCTCCCATGGAGGTGAAGTCAGCCTGGTGGTGGAGACTGAGTAGGGGCCGGCCCTGGGAAAGGGGAAGGAAGAGTCAGAGGGGCTGGCGCGGCCAGGACCAGGGAGCTGGGCAGCCAGCAGACACTTAGCCCGAGAGGGGCTCCAGCGTGAGTGGACAGGACCCCACCTGGCTGGTCTGGGGCCTTGTGGCCTTCCTGGGCCTCTGCCCCCTTGTCCCCTTGGCTGGCGCCGGCGCGTTGTGCTCCCCTCCTTCCTCGGGTCCCCCTGGGGCGCTGGACCACATGGGGCCTCTCTCCTTGGCCCTGGCTGCTCTCCCGGCCCCTGCCCGGAGCACCCCCGGGGCGTGGGGGAGGGACTCGGGGAGGTCTGCCCAGGCGTCCACGGCCGGAGCCCTGGTTTCAGTGCACTGGGGAGAGTAGGTCTCGGTGGGGGCCTGGCCTGGGCTGGCTGGGATGCAGGCCCTGCAGAGGGAAATGACCCATCCCACCCCCCAGGCCGAGGAGGAGCTCATCAAAGCCCAGAAAGTGTTTGAGGAGATGAATGTGGATCTGCAGGAGGAGCTGCCATCCCTGTGGAACAGGTGAGGGGCGGGAGGGGGCAGGCAGAGCCTCGGCCACTCTCTGGAGGCTGCAGGGCTGTGCTGCTCTGCTCCATGCCCTCCTGGGGCTGGGGCTGGTGAGGGCGGAGGTCCAGCCGCCCGCGTGGCTCTCCTGGGCAGACCACCCTGACCTGCAATCCACCTGGCCCTTCTTACCTCTGTCCTGCAGCCGTGTGGGTTTCTATGTCAACACATTTCAGAGCATTGCGGGCCTGGAGGAAAACTTCCACAAGGAAATGAGTAAGGTAGGTAGGTCCCTTTCCTCCCCCGCATCCCACCCACCCACCCAGGGCCATGCTCCACCTGCAAGGGACAGGGTCAGAGGCACTGCGGGGCCCGGCTTCCTCTTCCCTGCTGGGGTTAGAGACACAGGTCACCGTAGCGCCCCCTCTGAGCCCCTGCCCTTGAGGAACAGGGTCAGGGCCCAGTAGGAGCTGCTGGGTGCACTGGGAGGCTGCAAGCCAGCCCCACGGGTCTCACCCTAGCCCCTGTCCTGCTCCCAGGTCTAGTCTCATTGCCTGGGCAGGGCCAGCGGCCCTCAAACTGGAGACATGCTCTCAGGCAGCCTTGGCCCAGCGAGCTCAGTGTTAGAAAATGGTGGTGGTTTCCCAATTTGTAGGCTGATGATAAATAAATTACTAAAATTTTTCCAATTATAATTTTTTAAAAATATTCCTTAAGACATTAAAGCAGATTTGCCTTATCTACTGGAATCTGATGTAAGATGGGGTCTGATTAGCTTAAATTCCTATGTTGTATTATTTTCATTTTGATGAATATGGCAGTTAAACTGCAAAGCTGAGTTGTAAAAACCTCATGTTGGCAACTTCCTCCTTCCCTGTGCCATGGGTGGGCCTGACTGTCTCCAGGGCCCAGAAGAATGAAGCTATAGGTCATGGGGGATTCCAGGCCCAGGACAGGAAGAGGGCTTTGGCCACCTTGGGGCCTGTCCTGGGGGACCACCCTGAGTATTGTTTCCTGCATGAGTTTTCCTTTTTTTCCTTTTCCTTCCTACTTTTCCTTCTTCCCTTCAGTATGAGACAACTTGTGAAAAATTAAAAGAAAAAAACAAATAGAGACGTGTTTTGGGAAGAAAATATTTGTAAAGTCAGGAGGAAAATTCAACTCTGGGCTTCCTAGTGGCTGAAGGAGAGGGAAATATTTTCAGTGAGCAGAACCACAAGATGCATGGGGTCAGTCCCTCATCCTGCTGGTGCTTTTGGTGAAATCTCTGTCAGTTGTAACGGGGCCTGAAAGCATCTTGGCAAATGACTTCAGCAATTAGGATCAACAGTTAATTTGCAAAATTGGAAAAAAAAAAAAAAAAACCCTTGCAAAACAAAACAGTACAAGCTTTATGTGGCATTTTAGGAAGTGCCTATAAGTAGAAAGAAGAAAGAGATGGTCCCCAGAAACCGTGACTGCTAGGCAGTGCAGCCCACTTCCTCCTCCTCTTCTGTTTTCTGTCTGGGGTTGGTGTGCCGGCTCCCAGCTCCCACGGATGGAGAGAGAAGAGCTCGTTCCTGGCCCAGGCAGAGGCACAGGGCAGGGCTAGGGTGGAAGAGAAGCAGGGATGTCACTGGGAGCTGGGGCTGGTTGGCGGCCCCACCCAACCCGCTTGCTGTGTTTCCTGCAGCTCAACCAGAACCTCAATGATGTGCTCATCAGTCTGGAGAAGCAGCATGGGAGCAACACGTTCACAGTCAAGGCCCAGCCTAGGTGTGTGCCTCCCCTGAGGGCGGTGGGGGGCGGAGGGACGTGTCGTCTGGGGCAAGGCGTCTTCCTGCGGTCCCCTGTGGGCTTGGCCTTTCTGCCTTGGCCTCCCTGTGCTCAGGGGAGCAGGCGAAGACGCCCCTTCTCCTTGGCTGTGTCCCATCTGAGAAGGCGCGATCCGGGCAGTCTGTGGCTCTCCCAGTGCAGGCCTGGCTTCCTCCGCTGGGGAGCAGCAGAAGCGGTGCCTCCACTGCTTTGCAGGCAGGCTGGGACTGAAGGATTCAGGGGATCCTCATAGCGGGGAGCCCCCTTCCGCCACTCACTGCATGGAGGTCCTCGTTCCTGCCTGGAGGAGAGCCCTGCTCCCTGAGGGGGAGCCTCGAGGGAGGGAGGGGATGCGCCTGGCCCGTGGCCCCCGGGAAAACCACAGCGAGTCTGGGACTTCCCTTCGTCTCTGTCCTTAAGGCGCCGTGCGTCGCAGCATGGCGTGGCGCGCGGCAGTGCACCTCGCTCTCCTTACCGACCATGCAGGATGGTTGCGTTGGGTTCTCAGGGTAACTGGGGAGGAGGAAGGCAGTCAGTGTTCGGTGACTGTCACTGCCCCACTTCCCCCTGGAAACACAGTGTGGGAGCGGCCCACAGGCTGCCCTGCAGGAAGGGAAGGCCCCAGGGCGTTTGTTTCACAGGTCACCTTCCTGCCTGAGGTCAAGGCGGCACACGCAGGATGGTTGAAGGGGGTGGCCGTGCAGGCAGTGGGGGCCAGGCTGCCCTTGGGAAGCGGCTGGGCTGCGGGGAGAGGGTGGGCGGTGGAGGAGGCTTGTGAGCCTCCTTACTCCAGAGTGGCCCCCAGGGCAGCCCAGCGGCCTTCTCCCGGGGCCCCGTGCTGGTCCGAGGACCCGGCTCCTTCCTGGGTCCTGAGCTCCTGTGGCCGGACCCGGGCAGGGAGGGTGGCTAGTGCTGTCCCGCCCAAGAGCCACTCACCAGCTCTGTTTGAGCGAGCATCTTCCACTGCTTGTTCTGTCAGCACCGCCTCGGGGCGCCGGGCTGGATGCCAAGGCCGTGGCTCGGACAGCAGGAGTCGGGGGCAGGCCTGGGGCCTCCGCACACCCAGGGAGTCGGGGGCGCTTAGGCCCTTAGTCTTCCTCTGGGCACAGAGGGGCTGCCGGTGAGGGAAGGGGTCAGGCCAGTCCCACATCCTCATTTCCCCCAAGTGAAGGCCTCCACGTCCCATCCGTCCCCACAGAAAGAAAGCTAAACTGTTCTCCCGGCTGCGCAGAAAGAAGAACAGGTACCAGTAGGGAGTGCTGTGCTGTGGGGGCCTCCGAGGACAGCCCCCGGACCCCCATGCATGCGCCTGGCCCAGCCGAGGGCGCCACTAACCCCTAACCCGCCTTCCTGTGTGTGGTGTGTGTTGGGGTGGGCAGAGGGCAGAGAGGTGTCGGTGGGAATCGGAGAGGGTGGGGAGGGTGGGCAGACCGCCTCAGCATGTTCCTCTCGGGCTGCAGCCCGAACAGGAGTGGGGGATCAGCCAGAAGGGAGGCCTGGGAGGCTCGGGGAGAGAGTTGCTGCAGCTGCCAAATTGTAGGAACTCTGTGTGCTGTGTGTGTGTGTGTGCTTGTTCATACACTGGATGTATTTGTAGTCTTTAAGGAGGCAAAGACAGCCTGGGCGGGTGACAGGGCTCCTAGTTTCTGTCTGTCCTTCTGGACGTGCCCCATCCACCACGGTGTCTGCCCACCCCATGTGCCCGGGGAGCACTTAAAGTGTAGCCGTGTGACCAAGGAGCTGCGTTTTTAATATAAACACAAAATATGGGCTTCCCTGATAGCTCAGTTGGTAAAGAATCCTCCTGCAATGCAGGAGACCCCGGTTCGACTCCTGGGTCGGGAAGATCCCCTGGAGAAGGGATAGGCTACCCACTCCAGTATTCGTGGGCTTCCCTTGTGGCTCAGCTGGTAAAGAATCTGCCTGCAATGCAGAAGATTTGGATTCCATCCCTGGGTTGGGAAGATCCTCTAGAGAAGAGAAAGGCTACCCACTCCTATATTCTGGCCTAGAGAATTCCGCAGACTGTATAGTCCATGGGGTCACAGAGTCAGGCATGGCTGAGCGACTCTCACTTTTCAAACGTAAATGTAAGCAGCCCCCAGGCGGGGCTGATCTTGGTCAGCACTGTTCTAGAGTCTCTCCAGGCAAGTACAACGCAGATTTTTATTTCTGCCCCTTTGCGCCCAAGTGGTGGGCTGTGCATGCCGTTTGTCCTTGTCGGTGCTGAGACTTGACGTGGCTTCTCCCTCTTTACCCTGGCTATGAGACACCCCTTTACTTATCCCCTCTGCCTGTGGCCTCTGCTGGTCACCCAGGTTCCTAGGAGGACCTGCAGGAGCAAAAGCTTGGAGCCAGCCGCTCCGGTGTGGTGGGGAGCCGGGCCCTGCTGGCGGGGAGGATGGCAGGCCGGCCCGGAGGCCCCGGGGTCAGGCGGAGGAGCAGGCTCGCCCTGAGCACGGGGGCTGCTGTGTGCCGTGCCGGGTGACACTCTCTTTGCTTCTAGGATGTTTGGCCTTCTCTTGCGGTGGGCTCAGCACCCCTGCACGAGGCTGGGGATCCCGCCTGGTGATGCCTCCCAGGGACCCGCCCTGCTCCTCCCGCTGGGTTGGGGTTGTCACTGTGTCCAGGGCAGGCCCTGCTGCAGACATCTGCGTGTTCCCGGTGCTCATGCCTGTGTTGCCTCATTTCCACCTGTTCTCACGCACATTCACACATGGATGCGTGGGGACACACACTCATGCACACATGGGTGTCATATTTTCTCAGTGAGTCTGTGGACACACGAGCACCCTCAGTTTCCCAGGATCTACATGGACACACACATGTGCGCGCACACAGCCTGTCACACACACACGTTTCCTCTCTCCCTCTCGGACATCGGGCTCTCTCTCCCTCATCTCTCTCTGCAGTGACAACGCACCTGCAAAAGGGAACAAGAGCCCCTCCCCGCCGCCTGATGGCTCTCCCGCCGCCACCCCCGAGATCAGAGTCAACCATGAGCCCGAGCCGGCTGGCGCAGCCACCCCCGGGGCCGCCCTCCCCAAGTCCCCGTCTCAGGTAGGTGCCTGTCTCGGCGGCCTGTCCCCTCCCTTGCTTCTTCCTGCTCTGCCGGCATCCCGGCTCCTTCCAGTCCCCTGGCCCTGTGGGCCCAGGCTCCTCTCTGTGGTCCTGACCCCTCCCAGGGGCATCTGTGACAGTCTGGCACCCCAACCCTGCTGCCGCATCCCTTCTTCCCTCTCCCCGGCCTCTGGGCTGCTGAACTCTCTCCATCTTCCTTTCCTGTGGAGACACAGGCTCCTGGGCCCTCAGCCCCCAGAGCATCCAGGTCTGCCGAGGCGGCTGCCTCTCCTTCTGCCTCACCTTCTTTCTTGCGGGGGTGGGGGGCACCCAGGACCCTAAAAGGGCCGGCGAGAGGAAGGGCTCGGTGAGGGGAGGGAGACGTCTGGGCCCTACCCCCAACCCAGTTTCTCCCAGGTTTCTGCAGCGTCCCCAGGAGCCGGAAAGGGAGAAAGGAGGAGTGGGGTCCACTGTGCAGCCCCGTCTGAGCCCTGATGGGCGCCCGGCCGCCGCTCTCCTGGTTGCAGGCCCGCTGCTCAGCTGATTAGGAGAGCGATGCTAAGAGGGTGATGAGAGCCCACACTCAGACACTTCCTCTGGGCCGCACCCGCGCCAGCCTTTCTGTGTTTTCATTCATTGTCCTCACACCGGCCTGTGAGGCGGACACTCTTATCGTCTCAACTTGACGAGTGAGGAAGCCCAGGCTTGGCGGGCAGGTGTGCTGCCTCCACGGGGACCTCCAGAGTCTGGACTGCAGCTCCTCCGGGGGCGGGGGCCGGGGGCCTGGGTGCCGTTTCTCTCCTCAGCTTCCCCACCAAGGGCCGTGAGAGCCGGACCCTCCGACGTGGCCGCTGACAGCCTGGCAGGCCCGTCTTTCCTTCCTCTCGGTCCTGCTCTCTCCTTGTCTCCTGTCTCTCGCTCCCTTGCCCTCCGACCCACCTCTCTCTGTGCAGGGCTCCTGACCGCCGGGCCTCGGCCGCTCCCGGGGGCCCGTGTGGTCTGTGCGTCGGTGTCTTAGGGGGCAGTGACTTTCCTTGTCTGTGTTCCGCGGTTGCTGGTGGGGCCGTGGCAGGGAGGTGACTAACCTTGGCTTTGTCTCTGTCTGTCTCCCCCAACCCCCACGCTCTGCTGCGCCTTTCCACGCGGCCCCCTCACCTGCTGCCGACCCACAGCTTCGGAAAGGCCCACCAGTGCCTCCGCCTCCCAAACACACCCCGTCCAAGGAGGTCAAGCAGGAGCAGATCCTCAGCTTGTTTGACGACACGTTTGTCCCCGAGATCAGCGTGACCACCCCTTCCCAGGTCAGCCGCGGCCGCCGCGGCCCAGCACTCTCTGCCCCTTCTCTTGCCCTTCTGGGGCGTGCATGGCCTTCCCCTCCATCCCATGCCCTGTGCCTCTGCCTCAGAAGCCAGAGGCCGACTGCAGGGATTGGTTCTGAGCCTCCTTCTCGCACATCCATCCACTCCCCCGCCCATCATTCTGCATTTCTCTCTGAGCATGTGGCCTAACGGAGGGACACGGGCAAATGGTCCTCATGGAGATGGCTGACTCAGCAGTGGCCTCCTGTGTCCATTGACACTGTGGCCCAAAGGGGTGGGCGGCTCAGAGGACCTGGGCCAATCAGGGAAGATTTCCTGGAGCAGGAGAAGTTCACCAAGTGGCTGTGAGCAGGCGCAGTGTGTAGCCAGAGGCGGCAGCTCGCGTGTAGGCTGGGAGGGGTGGAAGGCGGGCTCAGGATGGGCAGGGACTCGGTCCGTCAGACGAGGAGGTGACCGGGCCAGTGCACAGTTCGGGAGCCCTCCAAGGCACCCGGCTTCCAGAATTGCCGTCACTACATGGAGGTGGGCCGGTGGCCGGGTCACAGAGCAGGGAGGCTGCTGTACCCGCCCTCGGAGGCGTGCAACGCCCGTTCCCAGATGGACGAAGGGAGGGTGGAGCAGGGAAGGTCCCTGTGGTGGCAGAGGAGGCGGGCTGCCCGTGGTCGGATCAGCGCACAGAGGCCACAGCGCGCCGACCTCTCCAAGCCTGGCTTCCAGGCCTGCCTGTCCATGCCGGGCTCACCTTTTGTGCAGGCCAGCCAGTCCCGAGCTGTGCTGGGCCCCGCGTTGCGGCACCCCGATGGGCTTGCTCTGCCAGGGATCTGCCTCTGCACCAGCTCAGAGGCCTGGAGGGGAGGGGCAGACTGGAGGGTGTGCATGTGGCGGAAGAGGTAGTTGGGAGCATGGGACAGTGTTTCCAGCTACGAGGGGCGGTGGCGGAGAGGGCTTCATGCCCCACAGAATGACTTCGGATTGAGCTTGGAACTTTCAATATAGACGGCTGGGGGCAGGCAGGTGATGCCCGGCTTGGGGGCCAGGGAGGGAGACCCCTGCAGAGCGCGGCTGAGGCTGGCTCAAGGTGCTCCTGGGGTCTTAGGGAAACCACGACCTCCGGGCAGATTGCAGCTGGGGTGCTCGCCACCTGGAGCCCGCCTCCACCGCAGGGGCCCATAAGGGCTGGTGGACGCTGCGCAGGGAATGCAGCCAGCCGCTGACCCACTGGCCTGGCTCAGGGTTCCGTCCTCTCCGGGAGGGGCTGTTCCCGCTGAACCGGTGAGGAGCTGCGGGCCTCGGCCGCAGCCAGGCGGGCTGCCCTGCCCTGCTCCCTGCGTGCCTCTCCTGCTGCCTCTCTGCCCACTCCTGGGAGCTGGGGCCCCGCCTGGTGGGGTGGGCAGTTGCCCCCATGGGTTCTGTGGCCCGGGGCAGGGGTGGACTGGCCCGTCCATGACGCTGTGCTGACCGGGCTGCTCTGCTGGCCAGGGGTGAGTAGCCTGTGTCCCCACACTCAGGGGGCGGCTCCCGGCCTGCGTGGGGGGAGGCTGAAGTGCTGGGAGGTGGGGCAGAGAGGACGCAGCCTGCCCTCGGCCTGCTGACCCTGTCCACTCGGATTCTGAGGGGGCCTCTGGGCTTGGCTGACTGCTGAGAGGGGCTGGGCGGTAGGGCGCCCTTGGGGAGAGAAATGCTACCTGTCCCAGGCCGGAGGGCACCCAGAACTCAAGCCTCCACAGTGTCCTGGACTGATGCCGTGGAGACAGTGGTGACCTGCCTCCCGGGCTCACTGGACAGGGCTTGACCTGAAGGAGAGTCTGTGGCTGGGGTGACCGTGGGGTGGGAGTGAGTTTGTTTGGTCTGGGGTCTCTGAGCTCAGCCCCTTGTGCCCTGAGCTGCGGGTTGGCAATTCCAGCCTTCAGGACCCTGGTCTTCGGCCTCCCTGGACAGGCCACAGCTCAGCTGGGAAGGCCCTCCAGGAGTGCCCGCCCAGGCTTCCAGGTCTTGGGCCCTTCTAAATGGAGGATCTCGGGTGCCTTGGGCTGGAGGGCGAGTCCCATCAGTTCTGGACACCATCAAGGGGCTGGGGGGGAGCTGGCTGGCCTGGGCTTGTGGGGCTGGGGCCCTTTCAGCACTGCTTTAGGGGGAGCACCCTGGGCCAAGGCAGGGCAGGCAGAGTCCTCCCTGTCCCTGGGGACACCCCTTGTATGAGATGGAGATGCAGTGGAGCAAGCCATCCTCGTAGGAAGGCAGTATGTCCACTGGACTGGGGCCGGCGGTCTGTCCTCCAGGGTGGCTCTGAGAAGACTTCTTCTGTGGTCGTCTGGCCCAGCTCACTAAGCAGCTGTCCTCACAGGGTGGACAGGGCCAGCACACTGCGGTCTCTTGCGGGCCGTGCTGGCTCCATGCACTCAGCCCTGCTGAGTGGGAACCTCGGGGTGCCTGGAGAGGGCCCTGCGCTGTGAACCCAGGTGCTCCTGTGTCGGGGACCCCCATGTTTACGACGGGGCTCCTGGGCACTGTGTGCTGGCTCGGCCGGCCCTGAACTGGCTGGGGTGGGTGTCACTGAGGGACCACCTGTCCATCTGGGTCAGCCCGTGCCTGCGTAGGGCTCCTCTGAACCAGAGGCGCTGAGTGGTCTTGTCCAGGCCGGACCGTGGCCTGGGCCGCTGCTGGAAGGAACACGAGATCCGGGGAGTTCTTGGGCCTGGGCACTGGGATAGCTCCTCGGCCTGTGGGATAGAGAGCGTTGGGGGCTTGGCATTGGTCTTGGGGGTGGCTGCCAGGCTGAGGGTGGAGCTGGCCCCAGGTGTGCCTTTGTGTGGGTGGGGCCTGTGCCAGGCGTGTGGGATGGGCCTGGCCCCTTGTGTCAGCGGGTGTGTCTGGGAGAGGAGCCTGCCGTGTGCACCCCGGCTGAGTGCTTGCTGCCCCTCACTAACCGCCTTCCTCTCTGCCGCTGCTGCCAAGTTTGAGGCCCCGGGGCCTTTCTCGGAGCAGGCCAGTCTGCTGGACCTGGACTTTGACCCCCTCCCGCCTGTGGCAAGCCCTGTGAAGGCGCCCACACCCTCTGGTCAGGTTGGTGTGAGCCCACCACCGCCCACGGGCCCACTGGCCTCTGGGCACCTGGGGCCTGGGTTCATGTCTGCCCACCAACCTCCTTTGGGGGTTTTGGGGTCCCTGGGCTCTCCTCCCACTCACCGCCCTTCCCCTGGAGCCCTGGTCCCAGCTCTTGTCACCTCCCTTGGTCCTGACCACGGGTCAATGAGAGACCCCTCAGGAGGTCAGCTGTGTACTCACCTGGCAACTCACACAGTCCAGCATCTGAGCACCCCATCCCTCTCCCGGCGGCAGCCCTGGATGTGGGTGCCCCCTGGCCTGTGGTCTCGGGCTCCCTGAAGGTGTCCAGGACTCGGTCCTCTGGAGGGCTCAGAGCCAACTCTGCTCTGCCTCACGCCTCCTGGGCTCCAGGGCCCTGGGGTGGGCATGGGGTGGGGTCCCTGGGGACTGAGCGCCTGCCTCTGTCTCTAACCTCTGTGCTAACTGTCCTTCTCCCCTCCGCTGCGCTAAGTCGATTCCCTGGGACCTCTGGGAGGTAAGCTGTGCTTGCTCTGTGTCCGCCCCTCAGGGCCGCACCATGCTGTGTGCGCGGAACCCACCCCACCTCCTGCTGCACCTGTTCGCAGGTGCGGGTGCACGCATGGCCGTGCCTCCCGCTGTTTCTGCCGGGTAGAGACCCTGTGCCTCCAGCCAGGCCCTTTGGGAAGGGGCCCCTCAGTTCAGCCTCTGCAGAGTTCCCCAGGGTGCAGCCCAGTTTTCAGGGACTCTGAATGGCCCTAGATAGCGACCAGCTGGTCCCCAGGGTGGATGGGGTATCCCTGAACTGGGCCCAGGTCTGGGGGGCAGGGGGACCCCGGGGTGGAGAGTCCTCGTCCCCGAGGGGTTTTCTGTCTGCAGAGGCCCCACAGGGCAGTCGGACTAGCGAGCTGGTGGGACCCAGGAGAGAGGAGCAGGACAGGCGGCCTGAGGGCAGACGGATGCCGTCATCACCTGGCAGCTCAGACACAGAGACTCTGGGTGGGGGGCAGGGGGACACCCCACAGCTGGTGACGGAGCTCCTGCAGGAGCAGGAGGGGCTGGCGTGAAGGTGCCAGCAGCCCAGGCCTGGGAGCTTGCGAAGCTCCGCTGGAGGAGGTCCGAGGAAGTCTAGCACCAGCAGGCAGCGCCGCTTCCCTGGCAGGGGTGTCACTGCTGCAGCACACCCACACCTCCCTGCCCTGGGGCACTCAGCTCAGCAGGCTGCTCACCACCTTCTTCTCTTGTCTCCCGCCCCGCCCAACACCTCCCCCACCGGCCCCGCCCCTCCCACCCCGTCCCCACCCCCGCTGCCCCGTCACTAGCCCACAGAGAGTCCAGCTGGCAGCCTGCCTTCTAGGGAGCCCAGCGCTGCCGAGGGCACCTTTGCTGTGGCCTGGCCCAGCCAGACGGCCGAGCCGGGGCCTGCCCAAGTAAGTGCCCTGTCAGCGCCCACACCCTCCCCTGCCTCTTGGGGGTGTGGCATGGAGGAAGAGCCCAGAGGCAGGGGCACAGGAGGGATCACGGTGGGACTGAGGGTGAGGCTAGAGCCTTTAGCCAGGAGGCCCCTGGACAGGGCCTGTCTGTCACTCGTGCTGGAGTGGCACAGATCAGGTCAGCCCCTCATCTGCTGGCCAACACCAGCCTCCTCGCTCAGGCCTCCCACGGTGGGAAGGAGGTGTGTTGAGATGGCCTCCTGGTTTACAGTGGGCACTTTCCAGAATTCTCCTTTAATCTTCAGCCAACCCTAGACATTTCCTCCTTCTACCGATGAGGAGGTGGGGGCCAGGAGGGTGGAGTGATTGCTTCCAGAACTCAGACGTGGCTGAGTCTCAAGGCAGACCCAGGTCAGCCTGACTGCAGCCAGGCAGCCTCTGCGGTGCCCTGCCTGGGCCCTCACCTTGGGAGCCACCTGTGAGGGGCCGGTGGGGCTGAGCAGCTGGGAAGAAGGAAGCCGAGGCTCAACCAGGGCTTGGGATTAGAAGGCAGAGCCTGCGCGGGAGCCCGGGGGCCTGTGCTGGGCTTCTCAGCAGTTCGTCACTTGGGGTCCAGGGTCTGTGTGCCTGCCAGCGCCTTCTCCAGCTGCTTCCCATGCCCAGGGCCTTCAGGGGCTCCGCGTACCGGACAGAGGCACTGGCCCTCTGCAGCCTCTCCTTGTTCTGGCCGGCACGCCCTGTTTTGTGTCTGACCCCACGTGGTATTTATGTTGCAGCCAGCAGAGGCCTCGGAGGCGGCTGGAGCCCAGGAGCCCGGGGAGACGACCGCAAGTGAAGCAGCCTCCGTAAGATGCCAGGGACCCAGGCCCTGTGATTCCTCCCCGCCGCCCGCGGCTCCCCGTCCCCGTGTCTTGCTCTGTGCTGGTCCAGGTCACAGTTCCTGTCGAGGAACCTGGAGGCCCGCTGGTCCGGCATCAGGCATAGACACCCCCCTCCTCTGCCGGCGCGGCCCGCCCTCCGCCCTCGCCTTCCGGGAGCCCCTCCCCGCGTCACTGACCTGCTCTCCTCCCCCGCCAGAGCTCTCTCCCCGCGGTGGTTGTGGAGACCTTCTCGGCAACTGTGAACGGCACGGTGGAGAGCGGCAGCGGGGCGGGCCGTCTGGACCTGCCCCCGGGGTTCATGTTCAAGGCGAGTCTGGCCTGCTGACCTGCGATCTCCTGGGACCCTAGGCTGTGGGGGTGGCCCACACCCACCCCACGCTGCTCCCCACTTGCGAGGGGGGGTCCCAGCCCTGTTCCTGCTGCTTTCACTTGCTCCCGGCGCCCAGGGGACGGCAGGCGGGACAAAGGTCGCCGAGGGAAGAGGTGTCAGCGTTCCCCCACCCTCTGCAGGTGCAGGCCCAGCACGACTACACGGCCACCGACACGGACGAGCTGCAGCTGAAGGCTGGGGACGTGGTGCTGGTGATCCCCTTCCAGAACCCGGAGGAGCAGGTGAGCCGGCTCTGCGGGAGGCACGGCGGCCAGCAGGGGGCAGCAGAGCCCCGCCAGCCAGCCTGCGGCCGCTCCCCACCCCCGAGGGTTCCTTCCCTTCCGTCCCTGAGGCGGCAGGGCTCCCCTCGGCTCTTCAGTCTCTCCTTCCCACCTCAGTCTCTGGCTTCCTGCTTCCTCCTCTCCCCAGGCTCAGTCTGCCTTCCTCCGGGCTCTCTGCATCTCAGTTCCTTCGTCGTCATCTCCCTTCCCTGCCCCTCCGTGGTCACCCTCCTCCAGGACGGGATCCCTGGCTGCCCCTCCATGGACCTCCCACCCCCCAGCCTGCTCTGCAGCCTCCCATTGGCCCTGGCTGCCACCCCGAGGCTGGCCCTGCTCCGTCCACAAGGACCGCACACTTCCCTGCCCACAGGGAGAGACCCTTGAGTCTCCAACCCTGTCCCCACCTGGTCCTCACCCGGAAGCATCCCAGACAGACCCTTCTCCTGCTGCGGCCTTGCTTTGTTAGTGAACGTCCTCAGAGCGGGTCCCACCGATCCTGGGAGGCTCAGCCTGGGACAGAACTGCCCCCGCTAGGTTCCGGCCCGGCTGTTTAGTTCAGATTGCCGTGGCCCCTCAGCAGGAGGCCTTGACGTGGGGCACTGATGGTGCCGTGGGGGTGCCCATGTGGGTATCCAGGTGGCAGCTATGGCGCAGAGCAGAGCTGGCGGGACTCCTAGGCTTTTAGTCATCAACACGTCTGTGTGATTTAATTATCAGAGTGCCGAAGTGCGGGAGGAGGGCCGGGTGTGGAGTGAGGCCAACCTGGCTGGGGCGTCCTGGGCTGGCTGGAACTTGAGGCTACTAGGTACTTTTTGAGCCCACCATGGGCTGGGAGGTTTGTATAACAAGGCTTTCCTGGGCCTGGTGCTGAATCAGTTAATTCTCCTAAAGCTCCAGGTCTCCGCTAATCTCCCTGGTGGGCCAGCCCTGGGCGGGGTGGGGTTCTCAGGAGCAGAATCCTGGTCCCCTAGCACACAGCGGGAGCCGTCTGTGATGGCTCATGTAGGACCTCACATGGGGTATAGGACAAGGCAGGTAACCTTGTGGGTAGGTCCCAGGGATGGCCCAGCTGCAGGGGCAGCAATGGCCTTGGCTTCAGGCAGGGTGTGTGGTCACTGCAGGCCCAGGGGTCAGGGCTTGTCAGGGCTTAAATGGATGATCCCTGCGAGGGTCAGTATTAAAGCAAAGGTCAGATTCAACTTGGAGGGCTTGGTGGAACACCTCACGTCACTCTAGAAGCTTTTACGTGGTCTGTAGAGCTTTCTGGCATTGTTTGTAGAAGGCCAGAAGGACAGCTGATATCCTCCTTGGTGATGCACCAGCCAGTGGAGGGGACTGAGGGAGCTGTTTAGAGGTGTTTGGACCAGTGCAGCAGTCAAGCTGTCTTTCTGCAGTGAGGAGGACTTACCAAACAACAAGGAGTTAAATCTGCCTCCTGAAGGGTCCTGGGGGTAGGGGGTGCCAGTTTGGGTCTTGAGAGAAAAGCAGGAAGTGCTGCTTGGCAGAGGTGTCCTAAGGCGGGTCTGACAGGCTAGAAGAAATGAGCAGGCGGAAGGAGGGCCCACCCTGCAGGTGTGACTGCCCTCCTCCCCCTGCAACCCTCGCTCGCTTCCCCTTAGGATGAAGGCTGGCTCATGGGCGTGAAGGAGACTGACTGGAACCAGCACAAGGAGCTGGAGAAATGCCGGGGCGTCTTCCCCGAGAACTTCACCGAGCGAGTGCAGTGAGGGTGCGGCTGGCGGAGCTCTGGGCGCGTGAAGAACAGCACCTTCTCCCGAAAAATGTGTGTTTCTTTCTTTCTTCTTTTTTTTTTTTTGTTTTTAAACTTTTGAGAAGTAAAAGGGAAATTGAGAGGAGAGACCTAAGCCAGGAGGTGTTCTCCCAAAGCTGAGGTTGTTTTCCAAAGAGCCTGGTTTCGGCGAGTCCGGCAGAGTCACCAGTGTTCCTGAAGCTGCTGTGTTCCCTAGCTGAGTTCCTGGCCGCCTCCCCCGCCCTCGCCCACTGGGTGTCACCGCCGCCGCAGCTTGAGTACCCGGCCACGGGGCAGGGCCTGGGGGCCACCGAGCCACCACGCTTGCCTGAAGCTTGGGCCGTGCCACCTGGGCCAGGGTCTCCTTTCCTGGCAGCTGCCGTGGGTGGGGTCCAGTGTCTCCAGAGACTTCGGGCCCAGTCACCAGCCTGGCCTGGCCCAGCCCCGCAGATGTCTGTGTGCTGTTTGAAAATAAATCTTAGTGTTCAAAACAAAATGAAACAAACAAAAACTGACAGAAGCACTCAGAAAGTGCGTGTTTTTTTTCTTCCCCTCCATTTCCGTCTGCCGTGTGGCCTTCCCTTGTGGCTCAGCTGGTAATGAATCTGCCTGCAGTGCAAGAAACCTGGGTTTGATCGCTGGGTTGGGAAGATCCTCTGGAGAAGGGAAAGGCTACCCACTCCAGCATTCTGGCCTAGAGAATTCCGTGGACTGTTTAGTCCATGGGGTCGCAAAGAGTTGGACATACCTGAGCAACTTTCACTTTCCGTCTGCCCTGCAGTGGAGCTGTGATTATCTGTGCTCTTGTCCTGGGATGGCCCGCCTTGCAGGCCCTGTGTCTTGGACAGCCCCCCGCCGGCGTGTGACCTCCACTTCCTTTTGAGTTCCCCTGGGCTTCAGCCCCATTCACTGACGTTTTCACTGGTGGCTGGCTGGGGTGTGGGGCATGGGGACCAGGTGACAGGAAGGGCAGATAAGGGTGCCAGGGAGGCTGTTGGGTGCTGTTCTCAGTAACGTTATTTAACAGGGAGAACTCAGGAGGCAGTCCCAGGACTGCATTTCACAGATGTGGTATCAAGCTCAAGGAAGGGTGGGGCTAAACCTGGACTGTTGGCCCCCAGGCACAAGAAGGCCTGGGTGTGATGGGCAAGCGTCCCTCTCTCTCCACCTGCCTCCCTTTCCAGCATCAGGGCCTGCGCTGCGTGCAGCCCGGGTCTCCAGCGCCATCGGGGTACATGGGCTGCACGCACAGCAGCGGCCTGGGTCCTTTCTGGGGGTCATGGAGTTGTGCTCTTGGGCCTGGGGGCCAGGCTGGGCTTCCAGTGGCAGGGATTTATGTCTGCATGAATCTGTTCTGTGGGAAAAGCAGGTGAAGGGGACGACTGTCGGAATCTTAGTTTTGTTTTGGGATAAAACTCGTGAGCTTTGTTTCAGGAGGCAGCACGGTCAAGCTGGAGCTGTCCCTTGTCCTGTGGCCGACAGTGTTGGCTCTGTCAGCCAGGACTCCTGTGAGCAAAGCAGCTATGAAAGGGGGCGTGGGGAGCTCATTTCTGGTGTCCCTGTTAGAAAACTTCGCTTTTCCCTTCCTTCCTCCCTGCCTCCTCCTTTCCTCCCTCCCTCCCTCCCTTCTTTCCTTCCTTCTTTCCTTCCTTCTTTCCATGTTGACAGGTTAACTTTCTCGCCCAAGGCCACACAGCTCATTGGTGGTGGAACCAAGCTTGAAGCCCAGACCTAGCAATCTCCACTGAGCTTCCAAACCTGGGGCTCCGTGCCCTGGGGTATGTGGGGGATCTGCATCCAAGGTGCCAACCTGAGAGTCTTCACTTTTATGACATGATGAGAAATTTTATTGAGTAGGAAATATTCACATTAGGTGTCTCACAAGATGAGATTCAAAGATGTGTCAGCTGGTGGGGTACTGTGCCCGGAAGAGCCCTGCTCTGTCACACGTGGGGCCTGCAGGAGGCATCCTGGGGGAGGCGGGTGGGAGCCAGCTCTGCAGAGAGAGCTCCAGGCTTAGGACCTGGTGTGGTGATCCCGTCTGAATGAGTGAGCAGCAGGTTAGAGGTCTGAGCTGCACCGAAGGTCTGGGAGCTGGTACACCTCCTGGTGTGTGTCAGCCCAAGAGAGCTAAGAGGCGGGCAGGCCACACTTGTTGGCTTTCTCTCCCCATTCCCAAGGCCACAGATGCCCCTGGCCCATCTCAGGGCCTCCTCTAGCTGCACTTCCCTCCAGCCAGCTCCCCAGGCCTTCCACAGTGACTTGGACACTGTCCAACCTGCTGGCCCCCTTCTCTTCATTCTTGGCTGCATTTGGTAACCACGCTGGCCTTATTCCCCTTGGTTCCACTGGCCTGCAGAGCCTTGGGCCTGCCTCTGGAACTTTTAAGTATTCACACCTCTAGCCTCCCCCACCACAAACACCAGGCTCTAACTATGCAGGGACGTTGTAACCAAACTTCGGGTTCCTTGGCTCAGCAAGCCTCAACTGGGTGTCTTCAGGGTCTGAGGTGGGTGGGCACTTGGGCTGCAGCTCAGGCCCTCTGAGATGCTCTTGGGGGAACTTCCTTCCCTGAAGCCCCCAGCAAATCTCCTTTGTCTCATTGACCTCAACTGGGTCAGGTCCCCAATGCTGAACCAGGGGTGGGACCTCTGGGATGGACCACTTACTTGGCCTGGACATGGGAGTGGGGCTGGGCTAGGGGAGACAGGACGCGTGAATAAAAATCTGGATATAGCTTCCAAGAGGAGGGATGGATTTTAGGAGCTCAAACCACTGACTGTGCACTCTGTGATGGCTTCCCATGAGACCCAGGCAACGTGCCTAGATGGAGACTGCAGGGGGGCGTGTGTGTGTGTGTGAGAATGTGTGTATGAATGTGTGTGTGTGTGTGTGTGTGTGAATGTGTGTGTATGAATCTGTGTGTGTGTGTGTGTATGTGAGAGAGAGAGAGAGAGATAGTATTTGACACTTGGGAGATCCTGGCTTTTATTCACTGCATCCAATCTATCTTGGGCTGATCTCAATGAGGTCAGCATGTGACTGGCAAACACAACCCATGAAAGGCTGTTCTTCGTATTCAAGGAGTAATGTTCACCTGACCCTCCCTGCACCCCCAGAGATAGGACCTGTCCCCCCACTGGAGACAGTGCATACTATGACCTTCGCCAACCATTTGGAGGCTTGAGGCTGGGGGTCTGCACCACCTGGCTTCACATGGGAGGGGGCATCTTTGCTGGAGGTCCCTGGGAACTGAGGCACCTGAGGCGCACTTCAGACAGAAGCAGGCGGAAGTGTAGGTGAGTCTGGGGGTCAGAACAGTGGGATTGGAGGGGCCTGTATCTCAGGAGAGAGGCCAGATTGAGGGGGCAGGGAAGTGGAGATGGGCCAGGGAAGAGAAAAGGGCACATGAGAGAGGGGAGAGCCCTGGGTGGTCCAACCATGGCATCCAGTGGATGGGGGATGAGGAGGTGTTGTGGGGATGGGATGCTGAGGAGCTGGGAAATGCCTTCCTTTAAGAACAGTCCCCTAGTAATTAGTGACATTGGGTGTCTTTTCACGGACCTATTGGCCATCTGTCTGTCTTCTTTGGAGAAATGTCTGTTTAGATCTTATGCCCTTTTTTTTTTTTTTATGGGGGTATTTGTTGTTTTGATATTGAGCTGCATGAGCTGTTTGTGTATTTTAGAGATTAATCCTTTGTCAGTGGCTTCATTTGCAAATATTTTCCCCCATTCTGAGGGTTGTCTTTTTGTTTTGTTTATGGTTTCCTCTGCTGTGCAGAAGCTCTTAAATTTAATTAGGTCCCTATTAGCAGGGCAGAAATAGAGACACAGATGTAGAGAGTGGGCCTGTGGACTTGGGGTGGGGGAAGAGAGGGTGAGGTGAACTGAGAGATTAGGATTGACATGTATACACTACTATCTTAAAACAGACAGTGGGAGGCTGCAGTATAGCCCAGTTTGGTGCTCTGTGATGACCTAGATGAGTGGGATGCGGCGGGGAGGGAGGTGCTTGAGGGAGGGGGTATGTGTATACATATGGCTGATTCACTTCCTTATACAGCAGAAACTAATGCAACATTGTAAAGAAATTTTACTCCAGTTTAAAAAAAAAAAGAACCCTTGTGGCCAGTGAGGCCAGAGAGGATGGAAAGAACAGGCAAGAGAGCCTGGCCTGGCCTGGCCTTGGATCCCTGGGGGTCTAGCGACCTGAGAACACAGGCGGGCCGCTGCTGACTCTCCAGGCCTGGCTCTGGCTGTGAGGATGGACAAATCACTGAGGAAGGCCCTTCTCAGTATAACTGACAAGGATAACTAACAGTGAGCCCGGAAGCCGCCTTCCTGGACACCCCTGATTACAGATGAGCATCCTGACTGCTGGCAGGGAGAAGTGGGGACGAGACCTCCCTGATACCCAGCCAGCCAAGGTCAGCTCACATTGGGCAGATATGGATGTCAGGTCTTGGAAATTCAAGGTGGGCAGAGGCTCTGTCAACTCACATCCCTGTGTCTTGCCTTGTGTGATCAGGAAGGAGGCCCAGCTCTTCCCACAGGGAGGTGATAAGCCTGTGGTGGGTCAAGGTTCACACACAGAGACCATCCTAGAGCCACGGCCGTGGAATTCCTCCTTTGGAAACCTGATAGGATGCCCCATTCTTATCTGGTGGGTCTATAGGGCAGAATGGGCTGGGAAACTTGTAGGTCATCCTTCACTGTGAGCTGGCAAACCCAACTCTGTGGCTTCAGGCCAGTGTCCTTACCCAAGCTTCAGGTGCAGATGTCTAACTGCCCAACTTCCCAATGGCCATGGCATCGCTAAACTGGGCTGGTCCAACCCAGGGCAGGCTGGTCAAACCCCAGATGCTGCAGGGTCCTTACCCGATCCTCATGCTCTTCCTCCCCAGCCGAACTCGGATTTTCTTCAGGGTACCAGTCAACTCCCCTGAAGTCACTTAGCCTTCCTCCCAGCTATGGGTGGACTTTCAACATAGTTTTGGCCAACGAGATGAGGGAGCGCATCTTTTCTCCCCAAAGTCAAAGCCTTCTTAAGAGAAGGGCCCTTGGGAATTCCCTGATGGGCCAGTGGTTAGAACTTGGCAATCTTACTGGGCTCAACCCCTTGTCAGGGAACTAGGGTCCTGCAAGCCACAGGCACAGCAGGAAAAAAAAAAAAAAATTAGAGAAGGGCCCTTGCCTCTGTCCTTGCTTGGAATGAAGCAAGCCCATCACATTGGTGGGGTTTCTGTTACCAGGACAGTTCTGGTGGCTTGGTGCTCCTGTGGCTGTCACCAACTCCCCTGCAGGCTCTTAAAGAGCTCTAATCCCTTTCCTCCCTACCCCGCCCCCAGTTCAGGCCTGTTGCCTCCTCCTGCAGGAAGGTGACAGGTAGTGTCCTGGCCCACCTTGCTGCCTCTAGCTGATGCCTGAAGCAGACCAGGGCTGCCAGTGCGATTTTGCAGTAACTCATTTCTGATCAAATCGCTGTCCTGTTTAAAGTCCCTGGTAGTCTCCATTTTCCCCACAAACCCAATCCCTCACCCAGGCCCTTAGGGTCTGGTTCCTGACTATCTCTCCACCCCATCTTCTTCAGCTCCCTGCTTTGAATTTGCTGTCCCTGGAACACAGGCAAACTGCCTGGCCTCCCCAGCTGTTAACTCTGCTCTGCTCTGCTACGCCCTCACCTCCTGCAGAGATGTGCTCTCCCCCACCACTGACGCTGAGCCTGTAGCATCTGCGTGTCTCGTCCCAGGTGTTGGCTGCCTCCTCTGAGCTTCACCCCACCCCCCCCCCAACCTGTCCGTCTGTCTGTCAGGGCCCTTGGCACGTGCACCATGTGTAGGGGCTGGAACTATCCGCTCCTCCGCCCGAAGCTTTGCCTCGAGGTCTAGGCTGGGGCATTCAGAGTGCTGGGCTTCCCCACTCTCTGCTCAGTGCCTGCCAAGCAACTACCACGTCTGTTTATTGCAGAAGCTACAGGTCACTGTTCAGTAAACCTGGAATAAATGAGTCATGCTCTCATCCCCCTGGCCCGGTCACCTGTTTCACTTTTGCCTGTTTTGATCTGTGGTCTTTAAAACTCCAGAGCACACTGGTGATTCTCTTGACCACACTTCCATTGTGGCCTTGGTCACCACGACTGAGATGTCCCAGCTCTCGGCGGGCTCTGACCCTGCCACGGCTGACTTCTGTCCA
Source organism: Cervus elaphus (assembly GCF_910594005.1). Taxonomy (NCBI): domain Eukaryota; kingdom Metazoa; phylum Chordata; class Mammalia; order Artiodactyla; family Cervidae; genus Cervus; species Cervus elaphus. The sequence continues at coordinate 9,825,070 of NC_057847.1, forward strand.
TGCCAGCCTGTGTCCTAACGTGAGTGATGCCTGGCACCCAGGGCAATGGAAGCAAGTCCCGATCTGCTCAGAACCCTCAGGGGACCTCCCCAAGTCTGCTTAGAGACTTTGAAGCCAGCTCCTCCCTATTGAAGTCAGGAGGTTGTGATAAAATTTCTGAACCCCACCAGTCAATTCTAAAGGAAATCAACCCTGAATATTCATTGGAAGGACTGATGCTGAAGCTGAAGCTCCAATACTCTAGCCACCTGGCATAAAGAACTGACTCACTGGAGAAGACCCTGATGCTGGGAAAGGTTGAAGGCAGAAGAAGGGGATAACAGAGGATGAGATGGTTGGATGGCATCATCCACTCAATGGACAGGAGTTTGAGTAAGCTCTGGGAGTTGGTGAGGGACAGGGAAGCCTGGCGTGCTGCAGTCCATGAGGTCACAGAAAGTCAGACCAACTTAGCAAATGACCAACGACAAAGACAAAGTCAGCTGCCTGCAGAGCCCCACTCTCCTCAGATGGTCTCCTCTGGAAGGCTGGCTTCCCCTCTTTGACACCCCCTTCATCTGCTAATCTTTCTCTATGTTGTTCACAAGGACTTCCTGAGAGCTCATGAGATCTTAAGGCAAAGATTGAATTTTAAGATGTGTGTCCATAATTTTTTCAGCCAACAATTCATCCAAGTGAACGTTTATCTTTGAAAATAGTGTGGTTTGCAGAATCAGACTCACGGATGCAGAGAACAGACTTGTGGTTTTGCTGAGGGGGAGGGGGAGGGGGAGGGTGGATTGGGAGTTTGGGATTAGCAGGTGCAAGCTATAATATATAGAAAAGATCAACAACTAGGTCCTGCTGTATAGCACAGGGAGCTATATTCAGTATTCTGAATAAAATTTCAGAATTCAAAATTTCTGTGATAAAACATGAAGGAAAATAATATAAAAAAGAATGTGCATATGTATAATGAACCACTGCTATGCAGCAGAAACTAACACACATTGTGGATCAACCATACTGCAATGAAAAAAAAAATAGTGTATTTGGTGTATGTGTCCTTATTCCAACAAAAGACTACACTTGTTCAGCGTGTTCTGGGATTTCCTCTCAGGGAGCATGTTCAGACCACAGAAACGTGAGTGGAAGTTTTCTGTTTTGGAAGATTATCCTCTTCTGTTGGGGAATTTCAGTTTTTGTGTGATAGGAAGAAAACAATTTCCATCAGAAAATTTGCCTACAGCTAGCAGTTGGAATGGATTAAGCTAAGAGAAAGCAAAAAATTCCTCTGAGTGAGGAAAAAGGTCCTTTGTTGGAAAAAGCATCTTTAGATCATGTTTGGTTTGCTTTGGTCTAACCATGGTTTCTCCCCTCACTCACAGGCTAAAGGAAAGAGACAAAGAGGTGAATTGTTCTGCACAAGGAAGTATTTTCCCTCTGCTTGTGGGGGAGGGGGATGGGGGAGGTGGGGCCCTCTGGCGGGGATGGTGGAAAGAGAGGGGAGGAGGGGTCCGGAGGGGGAGGGGCCTGAGGATGGAAGGAAGTCAGGCCCAAGAACCAGCGGCAAGAACATGCTTGGCAGCGAATCCTGCATCTGTGAGACTCTGAAAACTAGCATTCAGTTTGTTTCTAATTCTGTGTGTGTGTGTGCTCAGTCGTGTCTGACTCTTTGCCACCCCAATGGACTGCAGCATGCCAGGCTCCTCGGTCCATGGAATTTTCCAGGCAAGAACACTGGAATGGGTTGACAGTTCCTCCTCTAGGGGATCTTCCTGATCCAGGGATCAAACCCACATCTCCTTTGTCTCCTGCATTGGCAGGTGGGTTCTTTACCACTGAGCCACCTGGGAAGCCCTTCTAATTCTCTGTGCTGGGCTGAAAATCCTGCCTTTCATTCTGAACCTTTTGTGTATCAAGTCTGCTTTGAGGAAATCCAGGAGCAGGAGGTCCTGAGAACAGAGCTTGGAGGAAAGGGCCATCTCCCCTCAAGTTCTCAGCCCTGTGAAGGAGAGGCAGGGTCTGAAATATTCAAAATATATAGGAAGGAAGAGAGGGCCATTCCACTTGGGAACAAAGGAAAGAGTGGTTCCAGAAGGGGCAGGGGCCCAGGGCATTGACAAGGCAGATGTTTGGGTTGCATTCAGGCCCCCACAAGCTGATGCCAGGCTGTTCCCAGCCTGGCTCTGGGCTCCAAGCCTCTGGCCTTGGTGGAAGGACATTGCCTTGGGCCTCAGATTGTTTCCTGTGAAATTTAATTGGCAGGATTGTTGCATGAAATAAGAAGTGTTATAGAATATTTTTTAAGAGGTAAAATCATATATACATATATATTTGCATATCAAGCAAATAAAAAGCAACACATTTTATGTAATCAGTTAATGTAACCAGTGAGATGCTACCAGATAGCTTCAATGGGCACTAGATTCACAGAGATTCAGTCCCTCCTGGACAAAATTCTCGTGCCCTGAGACCAGGAATCACATGTATCTCTGTCCTGTACAAGCTAACTCAATCTCCCCAGAACAGCAGCCACAGTTAGTCACAGGCATGCACCCCTTACAATCAGACAACCCCCTGGGTGACACCCATAATTCCATCAGTAATTATTTCTTTGTGCAATACAGTTTCTGGCAATTTTTTAAATGGTCTTATCTTCTCCTCCAGGACCATAGTCATCACCCCCAACTCCCCTTGATCACAAAACTGTGGCCTCGTTCAGTTTGACCTGATCATTTATGTAGGTGCAGTAAGAAAGTTTGTTAATTTACAGGCCCCCTTAACTTTGTCCTGTGCCACCACCAAGGCCCTGGAATTAGCTTCTGTGGAAAGTTTTCACAGTGAGTCTCAGCCTGGGTGTTTTTTTCATTGAAGCACAGTTGATTTATAATGTTGTGCTAATTGTGGTTGCACAGCAAAGTGACTCAGGCATACGTTACTGCATGCTTTTTTGTGTTATTCTGCCATTGTGGTTTATCCAGGATATTGAGTATAGCTCCGTGTGCTCTATGGTAGGACCTTGTTGTTTGTCCATTCTGTATACAATCGTCTGCATCTGCTGATCCTAAGCCTCTAATTCACCCCTCCCCGTACCTCTCCCCTTGGCAACCACCAGGCTGTTCTCTGTGAGTCTGCTTCTGTTTCATAGGTAAGTTTACTGCATCATACTTTAGATTCCACGTGTAAGTGGTATCATATTTGTCTTTCTCCTTCTGACTTGCTTCACTTGGTACACAAATCTCTAGCTCCATCCTTGTTGCTACAAGTTGCATTGTTTCATTCTCTTTTATGACTGAGTAGTATTCTAAAACCACAGGAAACTAACCAAACTGATCACATGGATCACAGCCTTGCCTAACTCAATGAAACTATGAGCCATGCTATGTAGGGCCACCCAAGTCGGACGGGTCATGGTAGAGAGTTCTGACAAAACACGGCCCACTGGAGAATGGAATGGCAAACCACTTGAGTATTCTTGCCTTGAGAACCCCATGAACAGTATGAAAAGGCAAAACAATATGACAATGATAGATGAACTCACCAGGTCAGTAGGTGCCCAATATGCTACTGGAGAAGAGCAGAGAAATAGCTCCAGAGAGAATGAAGGCGCTAAGCCAAAGCAAAAACAACGTCCAGTTATGGATGTGTCTGGTGGTGAAGGTTAAGTCCAATGCGGTAAAGAGCAATATTGCATAGGAACCTTGAATTTGGGTCCATGAATCAAGGCAAATTGAAAGTGGTTGAACAGGAGATGGCAAGAGTGAACATTGACATTTTAGGAGTCAGTGAACTAAGATGGACTGGATTGGGCAAATTTAATTCAGATGACCATTATATCTACTACTGTGGGCAAAAATCCCTTAGAGGAAATGGAGTAGCCTTCATAGTCAACAAAAGAGTCCAAAATGAAGTTCTTGGGTGCAATCTCAAAAATGACAGAATGATTTTGATTTGTTTCCAAGGCAAGCCATTCAATATCACAGAAATCCAATTCTATGCCCCAACCATGAATGCTGAAGAAGCTGAAACTGAATGGTTCTGTGATGACCTATAAGACCTTCTAGAACTAACACCCAAAAAGGATGTCCTTTTCATCACAGGGGACTGGAATGTGAAAATAGGAAGTCAAGAGATACCTGGAGTAATGAGCAAATTTGGCCTTGGAGTACAAAATGAAGCAGGGCAAAGGCTGAAGAGTTTTGCCAAGAGAACATACTGGTCATAGCAAACACCCTCTTCCAACAACACTAGAGACAATTCTACACATGGAGATCACCAGATGGTCAACACCGAAATTAGACTGATTATGTTCTTTGCAGCCGAAGATGGAGGATACTGTCAGCAAAAACAAGACTGGGAGCTGACTGTGGCTCAGATCATGAACTCCTTATTGCAAAATTCAGACTTAAATTGAAGGAAGTAGGGAAATCCACTAGACCATTCAGGTATGGCCTAAATCAAATCCCTTACAATTATACAATGAAAGTGCCAAATAGATTCAAGGGATTGGATCTGATAAACAGAGTCCTTGAAGAACTATGGACAGAGGTTTGTAACATTGTTCAGGAGGTGGTGATCAAAACCATCCCCAAGGAAAAAAGTGCAAAAAGGCAAAATGGCTGTCTGAGGAGGTCTTACAAATAGCTGAGAAAAGAGAAGAGAAAGGCAAAGAAGAAAAGGAAAGAAAGATATTCCCATTTGAAGGCAGAGTTCCAAAGAATAGCAAGGAGAGATAAGAAAGCCTTCCTCAGTGATCAATGCAAAGAAATAGAGGAAAACAATAGAATGGGAAATCCAGAAATCTCTTTAAGAAAATTAGAGATACCAAGGGAACAGTTCATGCAAAGATGGGCACAATAAAGGACAGAAATGGTATGGGCCTAACAGAAGCAGAAAATATTAAGAAGAGGTGGCAAGAATACACAGAAGATCTTCATGACCCAGATAACCACGATGGTGTGATTACTCACTTAGAGCCAAATGTCCTGGAGTGTGAAGTCAAGTGGGCCTTAGGAAGCATCACTACAAACAAAGCTAGTGGAGGTGATGGAATTCCAGCTGAGTTATTTCAAATCCTAAAAGATGATGCTGTGAAAGTGCTGCACTCAATATGCCAGCAAATTTGGAAAACTCAGCAATGGCCACAGGACTGGAAAAGGTGAGTTTTCTTTCCAATCCCAAAGAAAGGCAATGCCAAAGAATGTTCAAACTACCATACAATTGTACTCATTTCACACGCTAGCAAAGTAGTGCCCAAAATTCTCTAAACTAGGCATCAACAGTGTATGAACTGTGAACTTCCAGATGTTCCAGCTGGATTTAGAAAAGGTAGAGGAACCAGAGATCAAATTGCCAATATACACTGGATCATAGAAAAAGCAAGAGAATTCCAGAAAAACATCTACTTTTGCCTCATTGCCTATGCTAAAAATTTTATCTATGTGGATCACAACAAACTGTGGAAAATTCTTAAAAGAGTTGGGAATAACAGACTATCTTACCTGCCTCCTGTGAAACCTGTATGCAGGTCAAGAAGCAACAGTTAGAACTGGACATGGAACAAGGAACTGGTTTCAAATTGGGAAAGGAGTACATTAGGCTGTATGTTGTTACCCTGCCTGTTTAACTTATATGCAGAGTACATCACGAAATGCCAGGCTGGATGAAGCACTAGCTGGAATCAAGATTGCCAGGAGAAATATCAATAACCTCAGGTATACAGATGACACCACCCTTATGGCAGAAAGCAAAGAGGAACTAAAAAGCCTCTTGATGAAGGTGAAAGAGGAGAGTGAAAAAGTTGGCTTCTAGCTCAACATTCAGAAAACTAAGATCATGGCATCTGGTCCCATCACTTCCTGACAAATAGATGGAGAAACAATGGAAACAGTTACAGACTTTATTATCTTGGGCTCCAAAATCACTGCAGATGGTGACTACAACCATAAAATTAAAAGATGCTTGCTCTTTGGAAGAAACGCTATGACTAACTTAGACAGCACATTAAAAAGCCGAGATGTTAGTTTGCCAACAAAGATTGGTATAGTCCAAGCTATGTTTTTTCTAGTAGTCATGTATGTATGTGAGAGTTGGACCAAAAAAAAAAACTGAGCACAGAAGAACTGATGCTCTTGAACTGTGGTGTTGGAGAAGACTCTTGAGAGTCCCTTGGACTGCAAGGAGATTAAAACAATCAATCTTAAGAAATCAACGCTGAATATTCATTGGAAGGACTGATGCTGAAGCTGAAGCTCCAATACTTTGGCCACCTGATGCGAAGAGCCAATTCATTGGAAAAGACCCTAATGCTGGGAAAGGTTGAAGGCAGACAGAGAAGGGGATGACGAGGATGAGATGATTGGATGGCATCACCAGCTCAATGGGCATGAGTTTGAGCAGGCTCCAGGAGATGGTGAAGGACAGTGAAGCCTGGCGTGCTGCAGTCCATGGGATCGCAAAGAGTCGGACATGACTGAATGACTGAACAGCACAATAGCTTATTGCAAAGATATTAAGTATGGCTTCCTGTGGCATACAGTAGGATCTTGTTGTTTATTTTATATACAATAGCCGGCATCTGCTAATCCCAAATGCCTAATTTATCTCCCCCAACCCCTGTCCCCTTTGGTAACCATGTTTCTTTTCTATGTCTGTGAGTTTAGTTATGTTTTCTTAATAAGTTCATTTGTATCATTTATAAGATTCCACATTTAAGTGATAGCATATGATATTTGTCTTTCTCTTTCTGATTTATTTTACTTAGTGTGATCATCTCTAGTCCCATCCATATTGCTGCAAATGGCATTTTTCATTCTATTTTATGGCTGGTAATATTCCATTATATATATGTACCACATCTCTTTATCCATTCATCTACTGATGGTCATTTAAGTTGCTCCTGTGTCTTGGCTATTGTGAATAGTGCTGCTACGAATACCAGGGTACATGCATCTATTCAGATTAGAGTTTTCTCCAGGTCTGTGCCCAGGAGTGGGGTTGCTGGATCATATGGTAGTTCTATTTTTTAGTTTTTTCCTTGTTTTCTGTTACAAGATGACTCAGTCTCACTTTTTACATGTTGAGTCCTAGTACCCCTAGTAAACGCTGTCTGGAGAGCATGACCTAGGTATAAGTGTGTTCTGTGCAGTGCCCTCCTCCGGGGAATCTTCCCAACCCAGAGATTGAACCCAGGTCTCCCGCACTGCAGGCAGATTCTTTACTGACTGAGCCACCAGAGAAGTCCAAGAATACTGGAGTGGGTAGCCTATCCCTTCTCCAGGGGCTCTTCCTGACCCAGGAATCGAATCAGGGTCTCCTACATTGCAGGCAGATTCTTTACCAGCTGAGCTACCAGGGAAGTCCCATAAGTGTGCTCACTAATAGTGTACGGGCATTTCTTCTAGACCTTTTTAGTGGATGGAGCTAGGAAACAGATACTTTTTAAGAGAAAAATACTCTATGATTTCATACTGCTATTTCTGGCTTATTTTTTAATTAATTTATTTTAATTGTAGAATAAAGGCTTTACAATATTGTGATGGTTTTTGCCATTCACCAACATTAATTGACCACAGGTATACAAGTGTCCCCCCCATCCTGAAGCCCCTCCCACCTCCCTCCCCACCCTATCCCTCTGGATTGTCCCAGAACACTTGCTTTGGGTGCCTGGGACTTTTGCCTAACTTCCTTGATTTTATACTGTATCATTTTTATGGTGAAAATTATGGTTCCTAATGAGGACAACATAATCACTTAATAAAAACATTAATACTACTGAATGCAGCCTATAATTTCCCTTTTTATTATCCATAGAATATTTCCTTCTTGGGATGTATAGCAAAAATGCTGTGTTTTAAAGCCACTTCAAGTAACTGTTTTCTTTATGTGGTTAAGCCACTCTTCATATGCAGTCAATCTAATTCATTTTGGTTTACTTTCAAATTTTAAGAGAAATTTTCCCTTGTGACTACAATTTTAAAAATTATATACAATATTTAAAGTTCAAAGAAAAAACATTTAACAGGCTGCACTCACAGAAGTCTTGCTTCCATTGTTTTTGTTCAATCACTAAGTTGTTTCTGATCCTTTTCCATCCCGAGTGTGCCAGGCTTTCCTGTCCTTCACCATCTCCTGGAGCTTGCTCAAACTCATGTCCATTGAGTTGGTGATACCATCCAACCATCTCATTCTCTGTCGTCTCCTCCTCCTCCTATCCTCAATCTTTTCCACCATCAGGGTCTTTTCCAATGAGCTGGCTCTTTTCATCAGGTGGCCAAAGCATCAGTCTTCCCAATGAATATTCAGTGTTGATTTCCTTTAGGATTGACTCGTTTGATCTCCTTGCAGTCCAAGGGACTCTCAAGACTCTTTTCCAGCACCACAGTTTGAAAGCATCAATTCTTCAGTGCTCAGCCTTCCTTATGGTCCAGTTCTTACATCTGTACAAGACTGCTGGAAAAAGCATAGCTTTCACTATATGGATTTTTTTTGGCAATATGTTATCTCTGTTTTTTAATAGATTGTCTATGTTTGTCATACTTTTTCTTCCAAGGAGTAAGCATCTTTTAATTTTGTGGCTGAAGTCACTGTCTGCAGGCGTTTTGGAGCCCAAGCAAATAATATATTTACTTTCACTTTACTCTGTTTCTTTTTTTCCCAAATAGATAACCATTAAAAAAAAAAATAGGATAGGTATTTCAGCTGTGTAAATAGAGCAAGAAAATAGTGCCTGTAAGAGTTGTAAATGTGGATTCAGTGTGAAATTCTGAGCATTTTCACTTGAGTCAGAATGATTAAAAACTGGTTTGATGATAATTATTAGTCCACTGTAAATTCTCTAAAGCAAAGTTTAGAGTCCCATAGTTTCTTCTTGTACTTGATGATTTACACAGAAAAAGAAAATCCCATATATGATACCATGACCTCATCAATACCATTATACCATATGTAATACAAATGGAGGCAATTTAAAAAAGTGGAGGTGACTGATTTTTGGGGAGTGGAATTCATTGCTTCCAGGTGGAGTTACAGAGGCAGTCCTGGTCTTGGCCATCCTTCTTGAGGTTCACTTTCTCTGGGATAGGAAGTCTTCCCTGAAGAGCACACAGACAGAAAAACACACAAAAAAGACACTGAGTGAGGCTTCTAAAACCATATGAAAAATTTTGCTTCCCCCCGCTGCCTTTTAGGCTTCCCAGGTGGTGCAGTAGTGGAGAATTCACCTGCCAATGCAGGGGACACAGTTCAATTCCTGGGTCAGGAAGATACCCTGGAGAAGGAAATGGCAACCCACTCCAATAATTTTGCTTTAGAATCCCCTGGACAGATGAGCCTGGCGGGCTACAGTTCATGGGGTCCTAAACAGTTGGATGCAACTGAAGCGGCTGAGCATGCACACATGCAGAAGATACAAAATTTTATAGATGTGACGACTTTGGAAAGTTCCCATGTACAGTAAGTAGAACAATTTGAATATCAAAACCATGACTCTAGGATAGTGTATGATTGTACTGGACAAGTTCAGTATGAAGGTAAGCAGGCCTAGTCACATGACAATACTGTCAGCACACACTTTGTAGATAAATCACCCCCTTTTCCACCCTACTGATTCTAAGAATTAAATTTAATTGAGCTCTTAGCTCTAACTTGTAATTTATAGGCAAAATGGGGGGTAGAGGAACAAATTAAATGACACCACAAAGCAACAATCAGACAACTCTGAAAGGTGAGCCATCTATGTCCCAATATAGGTCACTATAACATATAAAAAGATAACAGAGTGAGCAAGGGGAATATTCTAGACCAGCAGTGCCCAATAGAAATTCCTGTGATGATGGGAATGTTCTGTCATATAGATGTGACTGGACTGAGGAGCTGAGGAGCTGCATTTTTAATGTTATTTCATTATTATTCTTTAATAATGAATTCTTTAATTCATTATTCTTCTTTAAATCATTATCATTATTTAATTCATTTAATTCAAAATAATGAATTCTTTTAATAATAAATTCTTTAATAATTAATTTTCAATTAATTCAGAGAGCCACATGCAGCCAGTATTTACCATTTTGGACAGGGCAACATCTAGATTACAAGATACCTAGAAGTCATTGCAGCTGCATGTGATGAGTGGTTCTTTTTCTTTTTTTTTTAATTGAAGGATAATTGCTTTACAGAATTTTGTTGTTTTCCGTCAATCCTCAACAGGAATCAGCCATAGGTAAACATACATCCCCTCCCTTCTGAACCTCCCTCCCATCTCCCTCCCATCCCACCCCTCTAGGTTGATACAGAGACCCTGTTTGAGTTTCCTGAGCCACACAGTAAATTCCCATTGGCTAACTATTTTACATACAGTAATGTAAGTTTCCATGTTACTCTTTCCATACATCTCACCCTCTCCTCCCCTCTGTATAATAGGCTCTAGGTTCATCCACCTCATTAGAACTGACTCAAAGGTGTTCCTTTTTATGGCTGAATAATATTCCATTGTGTATATGTACCACAACTTCTTTATCCATCATCTGTCGATGGACATCTAAGTTGCTTCCGTGTTCTAGCTATTGTAAATAGTGCTGCAATGAACAATGGGATACCTGTATCTTTTTCAATTTTGGTTTTCTCAGGGTATATGCCTAGGAGTGGGATTGCTGGGTCATATGGTGGTTTTATTCCTAGTTTGTTAAGGAATCTCCATACCATCTTCCATAGTGGCTGTATCAGTTTACATTCCCACCAACAGTGCAAGAGTGTTCCCTTTTCTCCACACCTTCTCCAGCATTTATTGTTTGTAGACTTTTTGATGATGGCCATTCTGACTGGTGTGAGGTGATAACTCATTGTAGTTTTGATTTGCATTTCTCTAATAATGAGTGACATTGATCATCTTTTCATGTATTTGTTAGCCATCTGTATGTCTTCTTTGGAGAAAAGTCTGTTTAGGTCTTTTCCCCACTTATTGATTGGGGTTTTTTTTTTTTTTTTTTTTTTCTGGTATTGAGTTGTATGAGCTGCTTGTTTATTTTGGAAATTAATCCTTTGTCAGTTGTTTCATTTGCTATTATTTTCTCCCATTCTGAGTGTTGTCTTTTCACCTTGCTTATAGTTTCCTCTGCTGTGCTAAAGCTTTTAAGTTTAATCAGGTCCCACTTGTTTACTTTTGTTTTTATTTCCATTACTCTAAGAGGTGAGTCATAGAGGATCTTGCTTTGATTGATGTCATTGAGCATTCTGCCTATGTTTTCCTCTAGGAATTTTATAGTTTCTGGTCTTACATTTAGGCCTTTAATCCATTTTGAGTTTATCTTTGTGTATGGTGTTAGGAAGTGTAATTTCATTCTTTTACATGTAGCTGTCCAGTTTTCCCAGCACCACTTATTGAAGAGGCTGACTTTGTCCCATTGTGTATTCCTGCCTTCTTTGTAAAAAATAGGGTACCCGTAGGTGTATGGGTTTATTTCTGGTCTTTCCATCTTGTTCAATGGAACAGTGGGTCTATATTTCTGTTTTTGTGCCAGTACCACACTGTCCTGATGACTGTAGCTTTGTAGTATAATCTGAAGTCAGGAAGGTTGATTCCTCCAGCTCCATTCTTCTTTCTTAAGACTGCTTTGGCTCTTCGGGGTCTTTTGTGTTTCCACATTAATTTTGAAATTTTTGTTCTAGTTCTGTAAAAAATGCCATTGGTAATTTGATAGGGATCACATTGAATCTGTAGATTGCATTTGGTAGTATAGTCATTTTCACAATATTGATTCTTCCTGCCTAGGAACAATCTAATCTCGATATTGACCATCTGGTGATGTCCATGTGTAGAGTCTTCTCCTGTGTTGTTGGAAGAGGGTGTTTGCTATGACCAGTGTGTTCTCTTGGCAAAACTCTGTTAGCCTTTGCCCTACTTCATTTTGTACTCCAAGGCCAAATTTGTCCATTACTCCAGGTGTCTCTTGACTTCCTGTTTTAGCATTCCAGTCCCCTATGATGCAAAGGACATCTTTTTTGGGTATTAGTTCTAGAAGGTCTTTTAGGTCTTCATAGAACATTCAACTTCAGCTTCTTCGGCATTACTGATCTGGGCATAGACTTGGATTGCTATGATATTGAATGGTTTGCCTTGGAAATGAACAGAGATCATTCTGTTGTTTTTGAGACTGCATCCAAGTACTGCATTTTGGACTCTTTTGTTGACCATGATGGCTACTCTATTTCTTCTAAGGGATTCTTGCCTGCACTAGTAGACATAATGGTCATCTGAGTTAACTTCACCCAGTCCACTCCATTTTAGTTCACTGATTCCTAAAATGTCGATGTTCACTCTTGCCATCTCCTGTTCGACCACTTTCAATTTGCCTTGATTCGTGGATCCAACATTCTAGGTTCCTATGCAATATTGTTCTTTACAGCATCAGACTTTACTTCCATCATCAGTCACATCCGAAATTGGGTGTTGTTTTTGCTTTGGCTCCATCTCTTCATCCTTGCTGGAGTTATTTCTCCACTGTTCTCCAGTAGCATAGTGGGCATCTACTGACCTGGGGGGTTCATCTTTCAGTGTCTTATCTCTTTGCCTTTTCATACTGTTCATTGGCTTCTCAAGGCAAGAATACTGAAGTGGTTTGCCATTCCCTTCTCCAGTGGACCACGTTTTGTCAGAACTCTCCACCATGACCCGTCCACCTTGGGTGGCCCTACATGGCATGGTTCATAGTTTCATTGAGTTAGACAAGGCTGTGGTCCATGTGATCAGCTTGATTAACTAAGATCATGGCATCTAGTCCCATAACTTCATGGCAAATAGATGGGGAAACAATGGAAACAGTGAGAGACTTTATTTTTGGAGGCTCCAAAATCACTGCAGATGGTGACTACAGCCATGAAATTAACAGACACTTGCTCCTTGGAAGAAAAGCTACAACGCATAGGGCTTGGAGCCATCACCATAGTCTCTCTCTCCCCACAGGCCAGCGTGGGCCGCTGAACAATAGAGAGGCTGGCCCATCAAATGCCTGATGCACTGAACTACAGAGTAGGACTCCACCTAGGGTGCTCCTTTAAGTGCCTGACCTGCCAATCTACAGAGAGGACCCCAGCCAGGGGGTGCCCCTCTATGTGCCTGATGCACATGGAACAACAGAGAAGGACCCCAGGCAAGGGAGCCCTCTAAGGGCCTGAATGGGCATAGCTACAGAGAAAGGCTGGCCAAAGAGGCCTTCTGATCACCAGCTACAAGAGGCTTGAAAAAAGACTCTGATAGGGCCATAACTCCTGCAGCAGAGGCAGCCCATGTCCCTTCACACTTGGGGCCACCAGAATCCCTACACACCAAGCAGCTGAGCCACCTTCACACTCAACTCTCACTGGGGCAGAGTGGCCACAGGCAAAAAAAAAAAAAGAAAGTCTTGCATCTATGCACACAGGATCACTTCAGTCATGTCCAATCCTGTGAACTGTGGCCTGCCAGGCTTCTCCATCAGGGGGCTTCTCCAGGCAAGAATACTGGAGTGTATTAGCCAATACTGGTTGCCATACCCTTCTAGATCACTGTATTTCCTGCTTCCCTAGCTGCCAACTCCCCTGAGTGCTACCAAAATCCCTGCTACCCAAGCTGCTGCACCACTTCCACACCTGGCCCTCACAGGGACAGACCCATGTCCTCCAGGGCAGCCTCAGAAGCAAATCCCAGTGGACAACCCACATGCAGAGGTGGAAATAAAACCACAATTGAAATCCAGGGGCAGCGTGGCTAAGGAAGAAGACCCAAAACTTTCCCACCAGCTGTACAAGCTGCAGATTAAATCCACAGGATCAACTAGGCAGACTCTGTGTCCATGGAATCTATAAAAGGTCACTGAGAGCTCCCACAGAAGAAAATGCACTAGCTCTGATAGCTGTGACATTGGAGGAGAGAACACACAGGAGTAGGACCAGATTAGAGTCTGAGCTGCCCCCACAGCAGGTCCAGACACCAGCACAGTGTTGAGGGCATCCTAGGGAGCTGAGGTGGGCTGTGACTCCCAGCGAGGGAAAGGACTCTGACAGCAGTGATTCAAGAAAAACATTTATTATTCTTATGTTTGACTTGTTCTGTAGATTCGTTTAGATTGTTTTTTCTTATCTTCCCCCCCCCACCCACCCTGTTGCAGTTGTTGATTTTATTGGCACTATGAAATCTACTTCTGAGGTTTTTCTATTCTCAGTCAATTTTTTATTGTTGTTATAAACCTCTGCCTCTATGTTGGGCTTTTGCAATTCTGTGGGGTTTTCCTTTTTCTTTCTTTCTTTTTTAAAATTTCTTCTTCCTTTTTTCCCTCTTTTTTTAATTTTAATTTTTAATTTTTTTAAACCTATATTTTTTTCTACATTTATGCCTTTGTTTGCTTTTCCTACTGTTCTTTCCCCTTGCAGTTAATCCCCTTGCAGTTAAGATGTATATGAATCTTCTTTATCTACCTCTATTTAACTTTGCATATTTATTCTTTCTTTTTTTTCCTTTCTTTCCTTTCCTCTGAACATATTTGTTGGTTTTGTGTTCATTGCTTTATTTCCCACTTGGCACCTTGCTTTAGTTTTGTTTTCCAGTTTGTGCTTTAGTTAGTTTTGTTCTTAACTGGTAGATATAATTTTTTTAATTTCCTTTCTTTGCTGGGTCAATCTACTCTACTCTATTTTTGTTGGCTTGTTTTGATTTTGCTTATGGGTATAATGTATATGTGTATATTCCATTATTTTAATTATTATTTGCCTGATTTTGTAACTGCCATTTGTCTGGGGTTCATCTTTGGTTTCCCACTTTTGGGTATTTATTTTAATCTTACCTAAATGGCAACCCACTCCAGTGTTCTTGCCTTGAGAAGCCCAGGGATGGCGGAGCCTGGTGGGCTGCCGTCTATGGGGTCGCACAGAGTCGGGCACGACTGAAGTGACTTAGCAGCAGCAGCAGCAATGCCATAACAAACCACTTGTGGAATCTTCATTCCTGACCAGAGATCAAACCCTGAGCCTTTGGAGAGGAAGCACTGGCTCCAAGACCCTAGACTAACCAGAGAACTAACCCTAGGGAGTATCAAATAGTGAGAACTCACACAAAGGAAACCACTTGAATACAAGACCCAACATCACCCAACCACCAGTAGCACCCTGGGCAGGATGCCTCGTCTAAACAACAAACAAAACAAAAATACAAACCAAATCATCAGCAGACAGGATTACCACCTCACTTAGCCTTGACCATCAGAGGAAAAACAAAGCAAAACAAAAAAACTCAGCACAAATCTCACTCTATACAAAGCTTACGCAAACCACTGGACCAACCTTAGGAGGGCAGAAACTAAAAGGAAGAAAGAATTACAGCCCTGAAGCCTGGGAAAAGAAGACCTCAAACACAATAAGTTGAAAATGAATAATGAAAAGGCAGAGAAATACTACACAAATGAATTAACAAACTAGAAACACAGAAGTTCAAATAAATGAAGAAGAAATAGGCAAACTAACTGAAAAAGAATTCAGAATAATGATAATAAAGATTATCAAAAACCTTGAAAACAGAATGGAGAAAATGCAAGAATCAATTAACAAAAACCTAGAAGAAATAAAAAATAAACATACAGAGACAAACAACACAATTACTGAAATTAAAAATACTCTACAAGGAATCAATAGCAGAAAATCTGAAGCAGAAGAATGAATCAGTAAGCTGGAAGATAAAATGGTGGAAATAACTTCTGAAGAGCAGAATGAACTAAAAAGAATAAAAAGAACTAAGGATAGTCTCAGAGACCTCTGGGACAATATCAAATGCACCAACATTTGAATTATAGGGGTCCCAGAAGAAGAGAAAAAGAAAAGGTATGAGAAAATTTTTGAAGAGATTATAGTTAAAAATTTCCCCAACATGGAAAAGGAAATAGTCAAGTTCAAGAGGCACAAAGAGCCCCATTCAGGATTAACCCAAGGAGAAACACGCCAAGACACGTACTAATCAAACTAACAAAGAGCAAACACACACACACAAAAGAATATTAAAAGCAGCAAGGGAAAATCAACAAGTAACGTCCAAGGAAAACTCCATACGCTTAACAGCTGATCTTTCAGCAGAAACTGCAGGCCAGAAGGAATGGCAGGATATATTTAAAGTACTGAAAGGGAAAGATTACTGTACCCGGCAAGGATCTCATTCAAAATTGATGGAGAAATAAGAAGCTTTTCAGACAAGCGAAAGTTAAGAGAATTCAGTACCATCAAACCAGCTTTAAAGCAAATGTTAAAGGGACTTATGTCAAGAAATACAAGAGAAGAAAAAGATCTACAAAAATCAACCCCAAACAATTAAGAAAATGGCAATAGGAATGTATATATCAATAACTACTTTAAATATAAGTGGATTAAATGCTCCAACCAAAAGACACAGACTGGCTGAATGGATACAAAAACAAGACCCATATGTATACTGTCTACAAGAAACCCACTTCAGACCTAAAGACACATATAGACTGAAAGTGAGAGGATGGAAAAATATATTCCATGCAAACAGGAAACAAAAGAAAGCTGGAGTAGCAATCCTCATATCGGGCAAAATAGACCTTAAAATAAAGAATTTTGCAAGAGGTAAGAACGGATACTACATAATGATCAAGGGATCAGTCCAAGAGGAAGACATAACGATTGTAAATATATATGCACCCAACATAGGAGCACCTCAATACATAAGACAAACACTAACAGACATAAAAGGAGAAACTGACAGTAACACAATAACAGTAGGAGACTTTAACACCCTGCTCACACCAATGGACAGATCATCAAAACAGAAAGTTAGTAAGGAAGCACAAGTCTTAAAAGATACGTTACATGAGACGGATCTCATTGATGTCTTCAGGACTTTCCATTCAAATGCAGAAGAATACACCTTCTTCTCAAGTGCACATGGAATATTTTCCAGGATAGACCACATCTTGGGTCACAAATCAAACCTCAGTAAATTTGAGAAAATTGAAACTGTATCAAGTATCTTTTCTGACCACAATGCTGAGACTAGATACCAATTACAAGAAAAAAAAACTGCAAAAAAACACAAACACATGGAGATTAAGTGATACATTTCTAAATAACCAACCGGTTACTGAAGAACTCAAAAGGGAAATCAAAAAATTTCTAGAAACAAATGACAATGAAAACACAACTCAAAACCTATGGGATGCAGCAAAAGCAGTTCTAAGAGGAAAGCAAAGCAATGCAATCCTACCTCAAGAAACAAGAAAAACATCGAATAGGCAACCTAATTTTACACCTAAAACAACTGGAAAAAGAATTAGTAGAAGGAAATAAATCCTAAAGATCAGAGTAGAAATAAGTGAAAAAGAAATGAAAGAAACGATAGTAAAGATTAACAAAACTAAAAGCTTTTTCTTTGAGAAGATAAACAAAATTGACAAACCTTTAGCCTGACTCATCAAGAAAAAGAGAGACAAGAACCAAATCAACAAAATTAGAAATGATAAAGGAGAGCTTACAGCCAACAATGCAGAAATACAAAGGATGATAAGAGACAGTTATGAACAACTATATGGTAATAAAATTGATAACCTGGACGAAATGGACAGGTTCTCAGAGTAGTTCAGTCTTCCAAGACTAAACCAGGAAGAAATAGAAATTACGAACAACCCAATTACAACAACAGAAATTGAAGCTGTGATCAAAAATCTCGCCAAAAAAAAAAAAAACCAGGACCAGATGGCGTCACAGGAGAATTCTATCAAACATTTAGAGAAGAGCTAATGCTTATCCTTCTAAAACTCTTTCAAAAAATTGCAGAGGAAAGAACACTTCCAAACTCATTTTATGAGGTCACTATCACCCTGAAACAAAAACAGAGAAAGACAACACAAAACAAGAAGACTACAGGCCAATATCACTGATGAACATAGATGCAAAAATCCTCAACAAAATTTTAGCAAAGAGAATTCAGCAATACGTCATAAAGCTCATACACCATGATCAAGTTTGGTATAATCCAGGGAAGCAAGGATTCTTCAAAATACACAAATCAGTCAATGTGATTGATTCACACTGAATTGAATCAATCCCTGAATTTTCATTGGAAGGACTGATGTTGAAGCTGAAACTCCAATAATTTGGCCACCAAATGGGAAGAACTGACTCATTTGAAAAGACCTTAATGCTGGGAAAGATTGAAGGTGGGAGGAGAAAGGGATGATAGAGGATGAGATGGTTGTATGGCATCACCCACTCAATGGACATGAGTTTGAGTAAGCTCCGGGAGTTGTTGATGGACAAGGGAGCCTGGCGTGCTGCAGTCCATGGGGTTGCAAAGAGTTGGACACGACTGAATGACTGAACTGAACTGAATTAATGTGATATATGATATTAACAAATTGAAAGATAAAAACCATATGATAATCTCAATAGATGCAGAAAAAACCTTTGACAAAATTCAGCTCCTATTTATGATTAAAACTCTTTAAAAAATGGGCATAGAAGGAACCTACGTCAACATAGTAAAGGCCAGATATGTTAAGCCTACAGCAAACATTATTCTCAATGCTGAAAATATGAAAGCATTCCCTCTAAGATCAGGAACAAGACAAAGGTGTCCACTTTCACCACTATTATTCAACATAGTTCTGGAAGTTCTAGCTACAGCAATCTGAGAAGAAAAAGAAATGAAGGAATCCAGATCAGAAAAGAGGAAGTAAAACTCTCACTGTTTGCAGATGACATGATACTGTATGTGGAAAACCCTAAAGATAGTATCAGAAAATTACTAGAACTAATCAGTGAATTTAGCAAAGTTGCAGGATATGAAATCAATACACAGAAATCACTTGCATTTCTATATACTAACAATGAAAAATCAGAAAGAGAAATTAAGGAATCAATCCCATTCATCATTGCAACAAAAAGAATTAAATATTGAGGAATAAACTTACCTAAGGAGACAAAAGAACTGTACACAGAAAATTATAAGACACTAATAAAAGAAATCAAAGATGACATAAACAGATGGAGTGATAGTTTATGTTCTTGGGTCAGTTCAGTTCAGTTGCTCAGTCATGTCCGACTATTTGCGACCCCATGGACTGCAGCACGCCAGGCTCCCCTGTCCATCACCAACTCCCAGAGCTTACTCAAACTCATGTCCATTGAGTCGGTGATGCCATCCAACCATCTCATCCTCTGTTGTCCCCTTCTCCTGCCTTCAATCTTTCCCAGCATCAGGGTCTTTTTCAATGAGTCGGTTCTTCACATCAGGTGGCCAAATCATTGGAGTTTCAGCTTCAACATCAGTCCTTCCAATGAATATTCAGGACTGATTTCCTTTAGGATGGACTGGTTTGATCTCCTTGCAGTCCAAGGGACTCTCAAGAGTCTTCTCTAACACCACGGTTCAAAAACATCAATTCTTTGGTGCTTAGCTTTCTTTATAGTCCAATTCTCACATCCATACATGACTATTGGAAAAACCATAGCTTTGACTAGACAGACCTTTGTTGGCAAAGTAATGTCTCTGCTTTTTAATATAAATATAAATTCCGGTTCCCAGCTGCTGCGCCTTCTAGGGGAACTGCATCCCTGTTCCCGGTATGTATGGCTGTGGCAAAGACTGTCTGATTTTCCTTCCCTTTAGGCTGCCACAGATCAGCTGTTTCACTCTCAGCCTTAAATGTTTCTCCTCTGACTCAGACAATTGCCCAATTGTGGGGATCCGATGCCAGCTTCAGTTCCCCCACCCGCCAAGGGCAGGTCCAGTCCTTCTAACAGACCTGGTTTTCCCCCTAGTTCTTTCATCCTACTGAGTTTTGTGTGGTTCTGTATGTTCCTTTCCACTGTTCAGGTACTCCTGCCTGCTCTCAGATGATGTTCTGCATGCACTTCTGTGTCTGAAGCTGTATTCCTGATGTGTACATGGAGAGAGATGTACTCCATGTCCACCTACTCCTCTGCCATCTTATTCTCCTGTCTACAAGTGGTTCTTGTTTGGATCTTTATTTCAACAAACCAACTGCAAGACATTTTGGGGAGGTATAAAAGGGAGGCATTTAAACGTGTTCTGGTTAGAAGATGATATTAGGAAATTTTTGTTGTTTTTCTTAGGTGTGATGATGGCTTTGTGTCTATGTAGGTAGATGTCATTTTTTTTTCATTTATTTTTATTAGTTGGAGGCTAATTACTTTACAATACTGTAGTGGTTTTTGCCATACATTGACATGAATCAGCCATGGATTTACATGTGTTCCCCATCCCGATCCCCTCTCCCACCTCCCTCTCCACCCCATCCCTCTGGGTCTTCCCAGTGCACCAGCCCCGAGCACTTGTCTCATGCGTCCAACCTGGGCTGGTGATCTGTTTCACCCTTGATAGTATACTTGTTCCAATGCTATTATCTCAGAACATCCCACCCTCGCCTTCTCCCACTGAGTCCCAAAGTCTGTTCTGTACATCTGTGTCTCTTTTTCTGTTTTGTATATTGGGTTATCATTACCATCTTTTTAAATTCCATATATATGTGTTAGTATACTGTATTGGTCTTTATCTTTCTGGCTTACTTCACTCTGTATAATGGGCTCCAGTTTCATCCATTTCATTACAACTGATTCAAATGAATTCTTTTTAATGGCTGAGTAATATTCCATTGTGTATATGTACCATAGCTTCCTCATCCATTGTCTGCTGATGGGCATCTAGGTTGCTCCCATGTCCTGGCTATTATAAACAGTGCTGCGATGAACATTGGGGTGCATGTGTCTCTTTCAGATCTAATTTCCTTGGTGTGTATGCCCAGAAGTGGGATTGCTGGGTCATATGGCAGTTCTATTTCCAGTCTTTTAAGGAATTTCCACACTGTTCTCCATAGCGGCTGTACTAGTTTGCATTCCCACCAACAGTGTAAGAGGGTTCCCTTTTCTCCACACCCTCTCCAGCATTTATTGCTTGTAGACTTTTGGATAGCAGCCATCTTGACTGGCGTGTAATGGTACCTCGTTGTGGTTTTGACTTGCATTTTTCCAATAATGAGTTATGTTGAGCATCTTTTCATGTGTTTGTTAGCCAGGTAGATTTCATTTTTTGAAAAGATTCACATCAAAATGTTACAATACCTGTAACTGACCTCAAAATACCTTTGCTAAGAAAAGTAAACATAAAAAAATGTCAACCATGACTCAGTCTAGGTAATGGATACATGGAGTTTTGTTATACCATTCTGTTTACTGTTCCATTTGAAATTTTTCATAATAAAAATTTAAAAAATACTCAGAAGGGGTCATTATAATTGTAAACTAGGTTTTATTTGCGATAAAATGAAATAATTTTATTTTTATAATTTTTAGCTTTATTTTTCAAATTAAATTTAACTAGAAGATTTTCATCCTAATATTTCCTCTAAATTTTAGTTTCTGTTTGACGCAAGTTCACTTTTAGGGGACTTTTTTCCTTTTGGTGTCAGTATTTTTGAGTAACAGCTTGCGTGCTCATGACTTTACAAGTAAGAATTCTAAAAAAATCCCCTTTGAAGATGAAAGTGGAAAAATTCCTTTTGAAAACAAAGCCAAAGTCCTACATTTTTGCTTCCTGGCCACTGCCAGGTGACTACAAAGGGCCGTTTCTCCAAGATTTACTCGGCTCCTGTCCCAGGTGCTGGGTCCCTGTGTGAGCTCTTTCTTTGCTAGCTGTGTCCTTGACTTCCGGCTGTCAAATGGGGGTGTTGGTGGTCTCCCAGGAGATCGCGAGGAGTAAGTGAACTGATGCTGTAAACCCAAAGCAGCTGTAGGCTGGCCCCGAGAGGCCCTGGGTGAAGGCTGTACCCTGAAGGAGACATGCTGGGTGTGTACCCCGCTCCAGAACTTCCTCAAGCTCCCAGTTTTATTGGAAGTACTTATAAAACAAACTCTGCTGAAGGAATTTCAAAAGGAGATCAAGTAGGGCTGGAGGGGTCTGCACAGCTCTGAGAGGGGCTGTGGAAATAGTTACTATGGCCC
Organism: Cervus elaphus; assembly: GCF_910594005.1. Lineage (NCBI taxonomy): Eukaryota > Metazoa > Chordata > Mammalia > Artiodactyla > Cervidae > Cervus > Cervus elaphus. Next base: position 9,847,045 of record NC_057847.1, read on the forward strand.
AGAAAGACTGAACAGTTTGAGCAAACAGAGGGTATCTGAAGTGCTTGCTTTGGTGGGTACATTTTTTTTTAATTAATTTTATTGAATATACTTGATTTACAATGTGTTCATTTCTGTTGTACGGCACAGTGACTCAGTTAGACATAGATACATTCTTTTCCATATTCTTTTCCATTATGGCTTATCACAGGATGCTGAGTATGGTTCCCTGTGCCACACAGGAGGCCCTTGCTGTCGATCCATTCTGCATGTAATAGTTTGCACCTGCTAACCCCAAAATCCCGATCCATCCCTCCTTCACCCTCTTCCCCTACTACCAGCAGTCTAGTCTCTATGTCTGTGAGTCTGTCTGTCAATTCATTTGTGTCAGGTTTTAGATTCCATATATAAGTGATATCATATGGTATCTGTCTTTCTCCCCTCACTTACTATTATCATTTCTAGGACTGCCCACATAGCTGCAAATGGCATTATTTCATTCTTTTTGATGACTGAATAGTGTTCCATTGTGTATGCACCACATCTTCTTTATCCATTCATCTGTTAGTGGATATTTAGGTTGCTTCCTTGTCTTGTCTGGGCTTCGCTGGTGGCTCAGCTGGTAAAGAATCCGCCTGCAATGCAGGAGATCTGCGTTCAATGCCTGGGTCAGGAAGATCCTTGGAGAAGGAAATGGCTACCCACTCTAGTATTCTGGCTTGGAGAATTCCATGGACTGTATAGTCCATAGGGTCACAAAGAGTCAGACACAACTGAGTGACTTTCACTTTCGTGTCTTGACTATTGTAAATAATGCTGCTATGAACAATTAGGGTGTATGTATCTTTGAACTGTAATTTTCCCCGGATATAGGCCCAGGAGTGGGGTTGCTAGATAATACAGCAACTCTATTTTTAGTTTCTTGAGGAACCTCCATACTGTTTTCCATAGTGGCTGCACCAATTTACATTTTGGTGGGTAACTGCTTCTTTAAATTCCAAGCAGCATTACACAATTCTTTGGGCAAAGGAATCAGCATGACTCTAGTCTCCCTCCAGCCCCACTAGAGGCCATGGCCTTGAGTGAACTTGCATCCTGGGAGCTGCTACAGGTGCAGTGACTATGTGTATGCAGATGAGTAGCCATTTCTTCTCACCTCCAGCCCAGACTTCTCTTCTGAGCTTTAAACATAAATGTGCCTACCTGATCTGCTATTACGGATTTCTTAAAAGCCCCTCAAATGGGACCCAGCACACACGACAAAACGCAGAGCTTGGGGCCCCCAGAACCTGCTCCTCCTTCAGCGAGGGACATCCTCTCATCCAGAAGTGGGAGTCTAAAAATATCTTTACCTCCTTCTCCTTCCTGCTCCTCCCTCCCAGAGCCAATCATAACCAGGTCTGATCAGTTTCCACTCTATTGCCAGCGCTTTTGTTCCATTTCTGTCCCCTACAGACTTCCAAAGCCATGGATCTCCTCACATCACCCCTCTGCGAACAGTTCCTCAGTAGCTGTCGATTGCTCTCGCCTTTAGAAACCATAGCTTCTATCAAGTCCTTCAAGATCTGTTGTGGTCTGACACTTGCCCACAGCTCCTGCCTTATCTTGTCCTATTTCTGCACTGACTCTAGTTCCGCTGAGGAAAAAAGGCTTGGCCAAGACAGGAGTTAATTAGTACCAGCCTTGTAGAATACAAACTTTAGGAGAGAGAGAGCGTGTCTGGTTGATTATCACAAAACTAACACTTGGAAAACAGGATGGCTGTCGTTTGTGGGAACATGGGATTCTGACAAACTAAACTGACTCACCGAGCTACCATTGCCTCCTTTTTCTGATTTGCAAAGCTCAGGAGCCATACCCGTCATTGGTACCTTAGGGTGTATTTCTGGATTGACATTTGTGACAATTCTGATCTGGTTTTGAAGTTTCTTGGCTTTAAATTGTTCCTTGAACCTGAATAGTAGTTGCCTGGTACAGTGGACCAATGTTCAAATACTGGCTCCTCTGCTTAATAGTCCTATGAGTAGGATCATAACCTCTCTGACCCTCAGTCTCTTCCTCTATAAAACAGAGATGATTCTACTCGTTCTGTTTGCCTCGAAGGGTTGCTTGAGGCTCACAGAACTCATGCAGCCATTGTGTATGGATAAGGTGACTCACATAGGTCATTGGTCCAAGCTGGACCAGATTTAAGAGTGACAGGGTATGATATTTATAATTATGGAGGGACAGTAAGTCCAAATGGGACAATGCTGTGAAAACTGAGACACTTGGTGACCCTGAGCACAGAAGGCGACCTTTTTGTACACTATGCTTTTGTTCTCCCAGCTGATGACAGTGGAGAAGTGAACAAGGCTGCCATGCTCAGAATGAGTTTGTATTTAAAAGTTTTCTATGTGCTTTTGGCCCCCATGGAGATCATTTCTACTCCTTAGGGCATCCAAGATAAACAGTGGGTTTGTTTTTGGAAGCTATTAAAGTACTCACCAGGTCTGCCATTGCAGGAGATGAAGGTTCAATCCCTGGGTTGGAAAGATCCCCTGGTGTAGGAAATGGCAAGCCACTCCAGTATTCTTGCCTGGAAAATCCCACAGACAGAAGAGCCTGGTGGGCTACAGTCCATGGTGTTGTAAGGAGTCGGACATGACTTGGTGACTAAACAACAACAACAAATGTTCCTGTTACTGTGTCTGGCTGACTACAAGTATTACCAGTTTGAAGGGAAAGCCTTCAGATCAGGGCAAGGCTGTACCGTGGGCAAGGAGTCCTTTGCATGAGCTTCTGAAGTCATAGGCTTGGCCCCAGTCCTTCTCTTCTCTTTAATCTTTGCATCTTCTCCACTTCTCTTTCTCTGTGTCTTTGTCTCTCTCTCTCTCTGATCTCCTCTCCCAAAATTGTCTTAATTGTTCATGGTTCAGGTTGATTTGTTATCATTCTTGCACAAAACATGGCAGGGAATGGCCTGGTCTAGAGCCCCCTTCATTGGAAGGTCCAAGTTAGTTTGGGGTCAGGGCTGGCACTAGAGTGAGGGAATGGGGAGTTGCCTTGGGTGCAAAATTTAAAATGGCATCCCAAAACTCAGGGAGCAAGATATGTATTATTTTAACGCAATGTTAAAAATAATAAAAAATTAACATCAAATTTCCCAGATGAACTAAAAAAATATTGACGTTTTAAACAAAGACGATTAGTGGCAAATCATATTGGAGCTGAGGCAAAAAGAAAAGTCAGTAATATTGATCCTGTCTTTAATGGAAATTTTTATATTTTGTGTATCATGGATTTTTTTGTTTGTTTGTTATTGTTTTGCATTAACTCTGTCACAGGATGAGGGGGCTCTTTAGAGCTGAAACACCACAGAGCACCTCCCCTCTCCCCTTACTATCGGAAGTGTCTCAGTGGAAGACTGGGCTCATTTCATGCCACAAAGTACAGAAGGAAAGCAAGGCCAAGGCAGTTACCTCTGGGACTGCACAGGGGACAGGCTGGACATTGAACCTGGAGACGAGACAGGGCAGATGTGGGCAGAGGAGAGCCCAGAGCGCCTTCTGGGCTGTGGAAGAAGAAAGACTGCTGGTCGTCTGTGAAGAAACTTGGCTTTCTCACAGTGAGAGTGGAGTCTGAGGCCTCGAGGTGTGTGTTGGGTTGCCCACCCTCCCTGGGAGTGCCCACGCTCAGAGAGCCAGAGCCCCCAGGCCAGCTGGGGAGGCAGGGTCTGGGGAGACGCCCACTGCACGGCCCCCTTGTGGGCCTCCAGAGCTGTCCTCTCACTTACACTCTCTCAAGCCCTAAAACCTGGAACTTTTCCCAGGCCTGAGTCTGCCGTAGATTCCGGACAGGCCCTGCCCCAGGCCTCACTCTGCAGGGCCTATTCACCTGGCCGCCTCTCCCTCTGGGGTGCAGAGAGTCAGAAGCTCTGCTGGCACGCTTGTTCTGTGAGTTAGAATGGGGTACCCTGAAGCGGAGGCTGAGGGGACAGCAGCCTGCATGCTGACCGATGTGAACAGAGCGATACTGGCCCCCACGGCTCGGAAAGCACTGTAAATAGGTGAGTTAGGGGGGCCCTAGAGAAAGAACAAGGCATGCTTTCCTGACATAAGAGAAGCCATTTCAGAATCCAAGCCTGGCCACAATGCTTGACCTTGAACAGATCCTAGTAATCAGCCATCTTAAGGGAACAAAGGAATGCAGGAACAGAGAAAAGGTAGTCAAACAATAATGCAATGATAAAAGCAGTGTCCAGGTTCCTCCTTAAGGACTAATTTTGTTGTTCAGTTGCTAAGTCATGTCCGGCTGTTTGCGACCCCATGGACTGCAGCACATTAGGCTTCCTTGTCCTTCACTATCACCTAGTGTTTGCTCAAATTCATATTCATTGAGTTGATGATGCCATCCAACTATCTTATCCTCTGTTGTCCTCCTCCCCTCCATCTTTTCCAGAATCAGATTCTTTTCCAATGAGTCAGCTCTTTGCATCAGGTGGCCAAAGTATTGGAACTTGAGCTTCAGCATCAGTCCTTCCAGTGGATATTCAGGGTTGATTTCCTTTTGGATTGACTATACATAATGATATATTTTTGTGGGGGAATCAAAGCCCCCACCCAGCTGGAGGATGGAATGATGGTGTTGACCCTCCTGACTTAAATCAACTAAAGCTTGGACTCTGTTGACCTTTGCCCCAATTCTATGCTGAATTCTTCTCTGCTCAAGCCCCACCCCCTCGTGAATATGCAAAGCCCTTTAGCTTAAAACTTCCTCAATTCTGCTGTTAGGAAGACACTGCTTTGGAAAAGATCCCCAGTGTTCTCCTAATTTGCTGCAAATAAAAAAAATCCTTCCATCCTTCCTTCTCCTAATCTTTGGCTTGGTCGTACCTATTGATTTGACACCCATCAAGAGGCCAGCCCAGTTTTCAGGTAATAGCACCTTTGGGCAGAGTGTGGTCTGTACTGACCTGAGCTGGACGGTGTCCTGCAGATGGTCAGGCAAGGGTGCCAGGACATTAGGTCAGCAGGTCAAAACTCAAGCCTGGGGTGGCGCCGAACCAAATGGGCCCCTGGACAGAGCAGCCTGCCGGGGCTGGGAGTCAGGATGTAGGGTCTGCCTGTCCCTGTGTCCTTCCCCCGGTCACCCCACAGGGATCGATTGTCCAGCCCTGGATGTCCACCAGAAGGGGCTGAGACCACTCCCACTGTGTTGTGGCTCTCTCTAAAGCTGCTCTGCAGGACTCCAGAATTTCCCTGTTGGCTCTGGGAGCCCCCCTCCCTCTGCCCAGGACTGTCTTGTCCCCAGAAAGGCCACACTGACATTCTCTGTCCATCCAGACTCTCATGGCATGGAGGTGGGGCCAGGCTTCGGGCTGCCCTGACACGTTCCCAAGAACGGCGCTGCAGAGTTGCCCACAGCTGTGATGTGTGTTGTCCTGGAAACAGACTCTGCAGGGATTTTATTGGGAGGTGACCCCAAAGGGAAGCAGGAGAGAGGGATGAGGCAAACCAAGATTGGGAAGCACACAAAGCCCATATCAGGTAGGATTTTGTGAGCAATGGGATCACTGCCAAGGATGGTCCATTGGGAGGTCAGGAGCTGAAGTATTTGCTACTCTCGTCCCCCACGGGCTGGGGTGGTCCTTGGGACCATGAAGGACCTGGGCAAAGAGAGTCAGACACACAGGCTTCTCCTGTAGGCTCAGGCCTGGTACCCACTCTGCACTTGGAGCATCCTGACTGAGGATGGACGTTGTACCTGAGCACCTTGGGGCAGGACAACAGGGCTCCCTCTCGTCTTTCTCTGACTCCACTGTAGGTCCATGGTCTGGCCTGTAGCTGGGCCCACACCAGGCCCACAGGACCTGCTTTTGATTGATTGAAGTGTGATGCAGTCCTGACACTAACCACTTGGACTTAGCACAGGCCTCACAGGCTGAGGGCACCCTCTTCCATGAGACTCCCCCTTCTTCAGACACCAACTGTAGGCTCTGGGGCTCCCAGGCCACTTGTGCTTCTGACCAAGCAGCTGCAAATCCAGGAGTTCTCATGACCACCTCAGGGTCAATAGCTCACTAGAATGGCCCACAGAAGTCAAGAAAGTACTAGATTTATCAGTAGAGTTTTGTTTTAAATGGTACAATTCAGCCAAATGAAGACACGTGTAGGGGCAGGTCTGGGAGGGCCTCACATGTGAAGCCTCTGCAACCCTGGCACATCAGTGTGTTCACCACGCAGTAAGTTTTTACTGAGATTTCATCACGTAGGCACAGCTGACTGAGTCACGGCCAAACCTGAGTCAAGGCTGAGCTTGCTGCACACAGCCCCTTAATCACACAAGGCTCAAAGCCCACCTCTCTAACCACAGGGGTGGTCTTTCCCTCAACTTGAGATATCTCAGGGCCCACGTGACTAACCTTCTTAACTTAAACTATTGGACTCAGCATGAATAACCAAAATGCTCTTACTGCTCAGGAAATTCCAAGGATGTTACTTCCCAGACACCTAAGACAATGACCAGCCAACTTCTTTATTATACCATGTGTGTCCATTCTGATGTGTTAGCGGCTGCTTCCACAACTGCATCAAGAAAGTTTCCGAGGCTAGGTTCAGGCTCAGTAGAGTGTCACAATGAGCGGAGGTGGTGGCCGTGCTCTATGACATCCTTGTATAGTTAGAATTATCATAAAAAGAGCTAGTTTTGTAGATGCTGAAATATTTTTTTATCCAAAGAATCTGTTAGCACAGCCCAGCAAAAACACTTGGACTATAGCTTTTTGTGACACAGCCTAGAAGCCCCTTTCAATGGTGGCTATAACATTAATTTCCATTTATTAAGGGCCTATTGGGTTCCAGAAACTGTACTGGGTACTTCATATATAGTCTCATCTAATTCTCATAACGTCCCCCAAAGCCCATGTTATTATTCTTGTTTTTCTCGACAACTAAACTGAGCCTCAGAGATGTTGACTAATTGACTCAAGATCTCACAGCCTCCGTTCTGGTCACGTCACTGCTCTGCCTTACTGGCAAACTTCTGTAAGCTGCAGGCACATCACTAGGTGATGTAAGTGGAGGGTTTATGCTGTCATCTGCATGTTTATGCAGATATTGGGGATGGGGGGGTCTGAGTCTAATAGAGAGAAAGGAGAGCTCAGGATGAGCCCAGAGCAGAGGCCCTCCTAGAGGAAGCGGGGCATGAGGGGAACCCTGAAAGGAGAAAGATGGCTGGTGTTTGGGGAGGAAGATAGAAGGGGATGAGTATTCTGGGAGGGGCCAGGCCTGGTGGAAGGGAGACAGATAGCTTGCAGGCAGTGGTGGGACCTGGGGTGAGTGTGGGGAGGATGCGTGTGTGTGACCATCTTGGATGGCAGGGAGGGCCAGGTCAGGGGCGGCTCAGAATGTGGTGGAGAAGCTTAGAATGGAAGCACAGCTGACAGAGCAGAATAAAACTGCCCCAGCAGTGCTAGGTTTGCCGTGCTGAGAGCAGGCACTAATAGAAGGCAGAGGTGCTCTCAGTCCATGCCCACATCACAGGACAGAAATGGAGGTTCACAGGAGGGCTGGGGCTTACCCCAGGTCACCCAGGAGGACAGGAAGGAGCCACAACTGTGGACCAGGCTCTCTGAGCGCTGAGCTGTGGGGCGAGGGGTGTGTGAGATCCAGACGACCTACCCCGTGACTGGGGGCTGGTGCTCCGGTCACAGGAGGCCTCTGCCGGGGGGCAGTGGGGGCGGTGTGCAAGCTGAGAGGCTGGGGGACGTGGGGAAGGGTCACCAGCTTGGCCCGGGGGTGAGGAGAGAAGCCGTGTGGAGGGCTTTCACGAGGAACCCGTGGCCCCCATGCGTGAAGCGCCCTCCAGGAACTGCCTGCCTGTGTCCTCGTCCACTGGGGACACCTGTCCTCTGGGCTGTTCTTCCTGAACGGCAGGTGTGGGGGGTTGCTTTCAGCTGCCTGCCTGTTAATGGGGATGGAGGCTGAGGAGGGCTGTTGTTTACATAGGATGTTATCAGAACGAATCCTGTGTGGGAGCCCGCAGTGTGGAGGATGGGAGAAGTCAGCAGGAGAAGGCAAACCTTTGGAGGCCTCACAGGTGGGTGTGGTGGGCAACTCTGATCCCCACCCATCCTGACCCCCACCCACCAGCTGTCAATTGCAACTTTAATAATAATTCCACATGCCTCTGGAGCGATTTCTTGCAGTCTTCATAGACAACTGCTTTCCCCTCCTGTCACAGAAGGGTCGTAGTTGCTAGTAGCAAAACTCCCATCTCCAGCAGTTTCCCCAGCGCAATGGGGTGACTTGTCCAGCGTCTGGCTCAGCTTGTCTTCACCGTTGTCTTGGCTTGCCTTATGGCAAGCCTGGGAGCTCCCTTCAGGCTGGGAGCACATTTCAGCCTTTGTGTCTACACCTCACAGTGAACAGAGGAAGAGATATCATCTCATTCATTCATGCATCCAACAAATATTTACTGGGTGCCTACTGCATGCATTTTACTGTTCTCTGGGCTGGAGTTAAACCAGGGAACAAAAATCAGGTGGAGGCCTTGTCCAGGCGCCCAGGTTCCAGCAGAGGGCGGTAGACAGTAACCGTAGTCAGCATCTTTCAAAAGTGTTAAAAGTGATAGGAATGAGAGCGAGGGACTTCCCGGTAGCTAAGACGCTGCACTCCCAATGCGGGGGACCCAGGTTCCATCCCTGGGGAGCTAGATCCTGCGTGTCAAAACTAAAGCTCTCCCATGCAAGGGAAGATTCTGGCACAGCAAGGAGATGACAGGGTGCACGATCCAACTTGGCAATTGGGGCAGGCCTCATTGAGGAGTTTTCTGGAGGAAGAATGTTCCAGATGGAGAGCAGCTGGTGCAGAGACATGGAGGGGGGCATGTTCCTGGATGTCCCAGGAGCAGTGAGGCAGCCAGGTTGCAGTGGAGGGTGAGGGGCAGACAGTAAGAGCTGCTGGTGGGGCCAAGCGGTGGCGGTTTGTAATGACTCTGAGTGAAACGGGGTTATGGCAGGGTCTGAGCAGAGGAGTGATGCAACAGAACTTGAGTTTTGAAAGGCTCTCCTTTGCTGTCCCAGCAGCAGGGGCCCAATTAAAACGCTCTGCCGCTCACCTAGGCTTGGACCAGGGTGGTAGCAGTGGAGGTGGTGGGCATGGTCAGGTTCCAGACACGTTCTGAAGTCAAAGCCAAGAGAATTTCCCGGAAGCTCAGATGTGGGGGTGTAGGAGGAGGCAAGCAGGGGAAGCTGACTCTGGGTTTTGGTATGATCTCTGGAGGAGATCGCTGCTGGACCTGTGAGGGATGATTTGCCCACGAGGCATCTGGTGGAGATGCGGAAGAGGCAGGGGTCCAGGTGGCCTGGAGTGCTGGGAAGACGTCTGGAGTGCAGACAGCTAAATTCAAGAGCTATGGACAAACGGGTGGTCTTTGGCGCCATGGCCTGAATGACAATAAATGGGTGGGTGTGGAAAGAGAAGGGTGCTGGTGTGGTATCCTTTGCCTTCACCAGAAACAGGGAGAGCGAGACTCAGCAGAGGAGATGGAGACAGAGATGGACAGCCCAGAGCTGGAGGCTGTGATACTGTGATTTACAAAAGGAAATAGATATTTAGTCTTTGTCCCCTTTTCTGGCACAGAGCTCCTAAAACCCTTGGAACCTGTCTTTGTTAATGAAGTGGATTTTGGAAAGCACCTAAGGATGCTGGTGGCCAGGTGATGAGAGAACTGGAACTTTAAGTGTCAAGTCCCCTGACGTCTAGGGAGGAGGGGTAAGGCTAGAGTTTGAATCAGTCACCGTGGCCAATAAATATAATCTCCCATGCCTATGTAATGAAACTTCCAGTAAAAATCCAAAAACGGTTCAGAGAACATCCAGGTGGATAAACCCAGGGAGATCTGGGGAGAGTGGTGTGCTCAGAGACAGCGTGGAAGCTCAACCTCCTCCCGAAATGCTTTGCCCTATGCATCTCTTCCCTCTGGCTGCTCCTGAGTTACAGCCTCTGTAATGAACCAGTGACCTAGAGAGTAGAATGTTTCTCTGTGTTCTGTGAGCCACTCTAGAAATTAATCAAATCCAAGAAGGGGGCCATGGGAGCCTCCAGTCTTCTAGCCGGTCGGTCAGAAGCGCAGGTAACAACCTGGACTTGTGATTGGCATCTAAAGTGGGGGAGGAGGGCAGTCTTGTAGGACTGGGTCTCATCTGGCAGATCCGATGCTGTCTCCAGGTAGACAGTGTCAGAACTGACTTAAATGGTAGCACACTGAACTGGTGTCTGAGAATTGCTTGTTGGTGTGGGGGGGAAAAAAAACCCTGCACATTGGAATTGGTGCTAGAGTCTTAGATGTTTTAGAAGCCAATGAAGAGAGGGCAAGCAGGAGTGGGATTCCCTGCTGTGTCCAGCATTGCCTAGTGGAGGGGGAGGAGGAGAGCTGAGATCAGATTTAGCCACATCAGTTATTGTGATCTTGACAGGGCAGTGAGAGCAGAGTGGCTGGGACAGAAACCCCAGTGAGTGGGTTACAGAAGGATGCGAGGAGAGCCCCTGGGGACAGAGTGTGAGCGACTGAGTTTTGCTGCAAAGGGAACAAAGAAATGGGGGTTGTACTGTAGACGTGTTACTGAGCTAAGGTCTGGCTGCTCACTGCTCAAAATATCATACTCAAGAGAGAGACAAATGTCAGTGGCATCACTGACTCAATGGACATGAATCTGAGCGAATTCCGGGCGATAGTGGAGGACACAGGAGCCTGGCTTGCTGTGGTCAATGGGGTTGCAAAGAGTCAGGTACAACTTAGCAACCAAACAACAACAGCAAGAAAAATCTGACCGCCCCATACCCTGGTACCACTGCCGCTTTCTGAAGTGACCTACGCTCTCTCTGCAGAGGATGCTTCTCTCTGAATAACTTCACTCCTTACCTATCACTCTGTCTCTCACTGAATTCTTTCTGTGACGAGACATCAAGAACCTGAGCTTCATTAAGTCCTGAGGCCAGTGTGATCTCAGCTAAAAGATCGTGGTTTATGCTTGTGAACAGCTGTTTTCTGTTAGAAAACTGAATCAGGTTCAATATGGCTCCCAGCATCAGGAGTTCAAGTTGAGTTCTCAACCACCCATCTAGCAGTTATATCCGAGGCCTGACCTTGACATCCAGGGAGTGGCATGGATGAGGCCCACCTCCCAGCTTCAAAGTCCAGAGAGCAGAAGAATTAAGACAGAGAAAAAAATTTTTTAGTAATTAAATATTTCTATTTTTCAATTGGCATTTTTTTTTTAAATTTGGGATTTGAAAGATAAACTCTAGGACCATACCTGTTTGTATTATGTTCCATTCATTCACCAGCATTCAGAAAGATTCCATTTGATCATTTAAAAAAAAAAAAAAAGCCTGTGGTTTAAGTCTCAGAATGAGGACTCAACCCAGGAGACAGCACCTCTGTCGCTGACAAGCTGCAAAGACCATTCAATGGGGAAAGGACAGTCTTTTTCTGAGGGAGGAAAGCTGGCCGAGCTGACTCCATCTTGGAAAAGAAGGAAACTCCATCTTGCACTTTCAATGAGCTTTGGACCATGCGCCTGGTAGCAAAGGGGATAACATACCCACGGCCGAAATGGCCTCCTGGACTGATAAACACCAGATTCCATACCAAGATTTCGCATCACCAAAAAGAATGTAATAATTCCCTGTGAGGTCAGTCACCTTTGTAATCTTTATGGCACCCGCTGGTGTGGGCTCTAGTGTATAACCAGCTGACTCTTCTGATTATGAATCATGGCTGTAACCTGATTGTATCTCCCTTTAACACTTTCCAGGCTAGGTTTAAGGAATTTGGGGAGGTGGGCTTGAGCAGTACACTTAAGGTATATAAGGTTTTCACAAAATTTGATCAGGGTCCTTGGCTTAGAGGAGACTCTGCCTCGGGCCCGCCGGTGTAATAAACTGAACTCCACTATCTTCATTGTCCTTCTGAGTGAGTTTGTTTCCCGGAACGCGTGGCTACAACATTTCAACCAATGATGTAGAGAAAACTGGATGTTCAGATGCAAAAGAATGAAGTTGGGCTTGTTGACTGAGAAAAATGCTCAATGTGAGAATGGCGATTTAAATTTTATTTAGGGGAAAATAAGGACTGCAGCCCAGGAGACAGCACTTCAGATAGCCCTGAGAAAACTGCTCCAAAGAGGTAGAGGATATTGACCTAAAAAACAGGCACAACCTGAAAGTAGAGAATTGTTTTATTCAGTGGGAAATTCTTAGGACTTCAAACCTGGGAGAGAGCATCTCAAGTAGCCCTGAGAAGCTGCTCCATGGAGGCAGAGGAAGTTAGGTTATACAGAAGATTGCAACAAAGGGGCAGGTAGCCTGAACATCAAAAGATTATTGTTAATCAAGGAAAGCCAGGTTTCTCAAGTTATTTAGCTCTCTTTTGTGTGTAGGAAGATGCAAGCCATCTGGGTTCACTGAAATCATTTTTACATTCATCTCAGCTATCTGGGGCCAACACCCGGCAGTTTTCACTTCCTCCTTCTGTAGGGAATGGCTGCAGGCTGATGGCTGTTAGATAGCAGGTATACTTCTTTCTGAATTCCCTTAGGGCTTACTGGCTCACCCGGAAGGCTGACGTCCCTGATGACTGTGACATCCTTGTTTCCTGATGTGGCAGGAAGTACTCCATTTCACAGGGGGATGGTCAATATACAGGTGATTTTGGTGAAGGAGAAGTACTTATCTTTGCCAAAATTTTCTGCTAGTCCCAAGGAGCTGCTGTCACCATGAAGGGATTAAGCAATTTTCTAGATACAAGGACATATAAGGATTGGGCTAAGTCACTTCAGTTTCTTTGTGACCCCATGGATTGTAGCCCACCAGGCTCCTCTGTCCATGGGATTTTCCAGGTAAAAATACTGGAGTGAGTTGCCATTTCCTCCTCCAGGGGAACCTTCCCAACCCAGGGATCGAATCCACATCTCTTAGTTCTCCTACATTGGCAGTCAGGTTCTTTACCACTGGAGTCACCTGGGAAGCCCCGATATAAGGACTAGGTTCATAAAAATCTTTACCTGAAAATACCTATCTGAAGACCTGGTCCCAGAGCACCTCATTCATGGTCTCCACCCTGAACTCCCTTCAGGGGGAGATGAGGATCAGCAGCTGCAGCAGTACATAATTGAATCCTTGTAGAGGTAGAAGGCAAGTGCCCACGGCAAGTGACAATTTGTAGTTGACAGACCCCCAACCTAACAACATAAACAAGAATTAACTTAGAAAGCACAGGTAGGAAGGTAAGGGTTGAAACTATAAAACTCTGAGAAGGCAGGACAGAAATGTCATTGAATTTGGCAGTGCGACACCAAAGGCAGCAAAAGAAAGACAAAATGAATCTATTCAAAATTAGAAACTTTTGTGCATCAGAGGAACCTGAACAGAGCAGAAAGGCAGCCTGCAGAATGGCAGAAATGCTTCTAATCATATATCCAAGAAGGGGTTAATATACAGAATATAGAGAGAAGGTCTATTAAAACAACTCAACAATAAACAAGACAAATGATCCGAGTACAAAACGGACAAAGAACTTCAACAGAGGTTTTCCCAAGGTAGATATGCAAATGGTTACAACAGGGTGTATCTCAACATAATTATGCTGTGTGAAAGAAATCAGAGAAAAAAGCATATAATACATATGTCAGTCCATTTATGTAAGCTTTTAAGAAATGCAAACATCTGTACTGACACAATGCAGTCCAGTGGCTTCCTGAAGATGGAGGAGTATGGAAAGAAGACAGCGATTACAAAGGGGCACATTGAAACTTTTAGGAGTGATGGGTATATTCATTATCCTGATTTTGGTTTCACAGGTGTATGTGCTATGTGCTTAGGTGCTCAGTCATGTCTGACTCTTTGCAATCCCAGGGACCATAGCCCTCCAGTCTCCTCTGTCCATGGGGATTCTCTAGGCAAGAATACTGGAGTGGATTGCCATGCCCTCCTCAGGGGATCTTCCCAACCCAGGGATCAAACCCAGGTCTCCTGCATTGCAGGCAGATTCTTTACCATCCAAGCCAACCAGGCTATGTCAAAATTTACTAATTCGAAAAATTTAAATATGTGCAGTTTATTATATGTCAATTATACTTTGAGGAAGCTTTAATAAACATTTTAAAAGAAAATGACTCCTGTGGGATAAAAGGAAAAAAAAACAGTTTTTTTTCCCTCCCTAGAGAGGTTCAGTTCAGTCACTCAGTCATGTCTGACTCTTTGTGACCCCTTGGACTGCAGCACACCAGGCTTCCCTATTCATCATCAATTCCTGGAGCTTGCTCAAACTCATGTCCATCGAGTCAGTAATGCCATCCAACCACCTCATCCTCTGTTGTCCCCTTCTCCTCCTGCCTTCAATCTTTCCCAGCATTAGGGTCTTTTCCAATGAGTCAGTTCTTCACTTCAGATGGCCAAATTATTAGAGTTTCAGCTTCAGCATCATCCTTCTAATGAATATTCAGGACTGATTTCCTTTAGGATTGACTGGTTTGATCTCCTTGCACTCCAAGGGACTCTCAAGAGTCTTCTCCAACACCACAGTTCCAAAGCATCAGTTCTTTGGTGCTCAGCTTTCTTTATAGTCCAACTCTCACATCCATACATGACCACTGGAAAAACCATATTTTTGACTAGATGAACCCTTGTTGGCAAAGTAATGTCTCTGCTTTTTAATATGCTATCTAGATTGGTCATAGTTTTTCTCCCAAGAAGCAAGCATCTTCTAATTTCATGGCTGCAGTCACCACCTGTAGTGATTTTGGAACCCAAGAAAATAAAGTCTCTCACTGTTTTCATTGTTTCCCCATTTATTTGCCATGAAGTGATGGGACCAGATGACATGATCTTGAGTTTCAAGCCAACTTTTTCACTCTCCTCTTTCACTTTCATCAAGAGGCTCTTTAGTTCTTCTTTGCTTTCTGCCATAAGGGTGGTGTCATCTGCATATCTGAGGTTATTGATATTTCTCCTGGCAATTTTGATTCCAGCTTGTGCTTCATCCAGCCCAGCATTTCTCATGATGCATTCTGCATATAAGTTAAATAAGCACTGTGACAATATACAGACTTGACGTACTCCTTTCCCAATTTGGAACCAGTCTGTTGTTCCATGTCCAGTTCTTACTGCTACTTCTTGAGCTGTATACAGATTTCTCAGGAGGCAGGTCAGGTGGTCTGGTATTCCCATCTCTTTCAGAATTTTCCACAGTTTATTGTGATCCACACAGTCAAAGGCTTTGGCATAGTCAATAAAGCAGAAGTAGATGTTTTTCTGGAACTCTCTTGCTTTTTCTATGATCCAGTGGATGTTGGCAGTTTGATCTCTGGTTCCTCTGCCTTTTGTAAATCCACCTTGAACATTTGGAAGTTCATGGTTCACATACTGTTGAAGCCTGGCTTGGAGAATTTTGAGCATTACTTTACTAGTGTGTGAGATGAGTGCCATTGTGCAGTAGTTTTTTTTTTTGTTTTTGTTTTTTTTTATTATTTGAGTATTTTATTTCACCCAATATAAAAAAATATACTTTCAAATTGCAAAAAGTATGAACTATCATGAATGAGACATTTTGTATTATTTTTTCTTTTTTTTTTTTTACCCTTCTAAAAATTTATTTTTTTTTCTTTTTCTTTTTATTTATTTATTTATTATTTTTTTTGTCATACATTGATATGAATCAGCCATAAATTTACATTGTGCAGTAGTTTGAACATCCTTTGGCTTTGCCTTTCTTTGGGATTGGAATGAAAACTGACATTTTCCAGTCCTGTGGCCACTGCTGAGCTTTCCAAATTTGCTGGCAAATTGAATGTAACACTTTTACAGCATCATCTTTTAGGATTTGAAACAGTTCAACTGGAATCCCATCACCCCCACTAGCTTTGTTGGTAGTGATGCTTCCTAAGGGCCACTTGACTTTGCATTCTAGGATGTCTGGCTCTAGGTGAGTGATCACACCATCATGGTTATCTGGGTCATGAAGATCTTTTTTGTATAGTTCTTCTGCATATTCTTGCCACCTCTTCTTAATATCTTCTGCTTCAGTTAGGTCCATACAATTTCTGTCCTTTATTGAGCCCATCTTTGCATGAAATGTTCCCTTGGCATCTCTAATTTTCTTGAAGAGATCTCTAGTCTTTCCCATTCTATTGTTTTCCTCTATTTCTTTGCATTGATCACTGAGGAAGGCTTTCTTATCTCTCCTTGCTATTCTTTGGATCTCTGCATTCAAATGGGTATATCTTTCCTTTTCTTCTTTGCCTTTCACTTCTCTTCTTTTCTCAGCTATTTGTAAGGCCTCCTCAGACAACCATTCTGCCTTTTTGCATTTCTTCTTCTTGGGGATGGTCTTGATCACTGCCTCCTCTACAATGTCAGAAACCTCCATCCATAGTTCTTCAGGCACTCTATCAGATCTAACCCCTTGAATCTGTTTGTCTATTGAATCCGGAGAGGTATTTATTTATTCATTTGGCTGTACTTGATCTAGTTGCGGCATGTGGAATTTTCAGTTGTGGCACGTGGGATCTAGTTCTCTTACTGGGGACCGAACCTGGCTCCCCCACATTAGGAGCATGGGGACTTAACCTCTGGACCACCAGGGAACTTTTCTGAGCTTGTATTCTATAGTTTTGTTAAATTTAGTTATTGGTTTTAATAGTTTTTATAAATTCTCTAAGACTTCATATGTACACAGTTATGTCTCCTGTGAAAAAAGACAGTGTAATATCTTTCTAACCTTTATGGCTTTATTCATTTATTTTTCCTGCCCCTTGCCCTAGATAGAATTTCCACTATTATGCTGAAGTGAAGTGGTAAGTGAGAATTCTTGCCTTGCTCTTGATCTTAGGAGAAAGTATTCAGTCTTATACCTTAAAATATGATGTTAACTGTAGATTTTCTGTAGATTCCCTCTATGAGGCTGCTATTCCTGATTTTTTTTAAAAAAAATGCACAAGTAGTTATTGCATTTTGTCAAATTTCTTTTCTCCATCGATTGATATGATTGTATGATTATCCTCCTCTTTTCTTGTGTGAATGCAGTGATTTGTTTTCTTAATATTCCTGGGAAAAACTCCACTTGTTCATTGTCCTTAAAATATGTTGGTGGGTTCAGCTAGCTTTATAAATGAGCTGAAAAATATATTCATCTCCTCTATTTTCTGAAATCGTTTGTGTAAAGATTTGATAGAATCCACCAGGGAAGCCATCTAGTCCTGGAGCTTTCTTTTTAGGAAGGTTTTAAATTATAAAATATGAAATAGAAAAAAAGGACATACGTATATTCAAGTTTTCTATTTCTTCTCGGTTAGTTATGATTTGAATCTTCTTAGGAATTTGCTATTTAAGTTGTTGAATTTATTGCCATGGAGTTTTTCATAACTTTATTATCTTTTCTATGTCTGTAGCACCTATAGTTGTATCTCCTTGATGTTTTATCTTCTTTCCTCTTTTTGTTTTGGTTAATCTAGCTAGGGGCTTACTGACTTTCAAAATCTTTTAAAGGAATAAACTTTTAGTTTTATTTATTTTCTCTGTTGTTTGCTTTCTGTTTCTATTGGTTTCACTTTTACATTTATTCATTTGTTGTTTTTTTTTTCAGTATCATTGACATAAAGTGAAAGTGAAAGCTGCTTAGTCATATCCAACTCTTTGCAACCCCATGGTCTATACTGTCCATGAAATTCTCCAGGCCAGAATACTGGAATGGGTAGCTGTTCCCTTCTCCAGGGGATCTTCCCAACCCAGGGATCAAACCCAGGTCTCCTGCATTGCAGGCAGATTCTTTACCAGCTGAGCCACTAGGGAAGCCCAGGAATAGTGGAGTGGGTAGCCTATCCCTCCTGCAGCCGATCTTCCTGACGCAGGAATCGAACCAGGGTCTCCTGCATTGCAGGTGGATTCTTTACCAGCTGGGCTACCAGGGAAATATTGTGTGAGTTTTAGGTGTATGATGCAATGACTCGGTACTTATATATATCGCACAGTGATTTTCATAATGAGTCTAGCTGACATCCGTCACCATTGTTGTTGCTTAGTCACTGTCGTGTCTGGCTCTTTTGCAACCACGTGGACTGTAGCCCGCCAGGCTCCTTTGTCCATGGGTTTTTCCAGGCAAGAATACTGGAGTGGGTTGCCATTTTCTTCTCCAGGGAGTCTTACAGATGCAGGAATCAAAGCTGAGTCTCCCGCATTGCAGGCAGATTCTTCACCATCTGAGCCACCAGGGAAGCCCATCAATCATTGTAGCTCAGCCAAAATCCTAAATAATTGTAGACTCAAAATGCTATGCCATTTATTTAATTGTTCAGCTCTACCCATTTCTTTTCCATCTTGCAAGTTACGGGCTCCTGGCCTGCTTTTCTTTCCCTCCTTCTTCTGCTAACTAAAGAAGTCCTAGTGAAAGTGAAAGTGATAGTCGATCAGTCATGCCTGACTCTGCGGCTGCATGGGCTGTAGCCTGCCATGCTCCTCTGTCCGGGGTACACTCCAGGCAAGAATACTGGAGTGGGTAGCCATTCCCTTCTCCAGGGGATCTTTCTGACCAAGGGATCGAACCCCTGCCTCTTGCATTGAAGACAGTTCCTTGACCATCCGAGCTATAGAATGACAGGATCTTATGAAATATTGGCAAAAAAAAAAAAAAAGAACTCAACAAAGTGAGAAGGAAATGTTGCCTCCTTCACAAAAGCTGCATAAAAGTATCATTAAGTGGGATGAATTGGGAGATTAGGGTTGACGTACATATACTACCATGCGTAAAGTAGATAGCCAGTGGGGACATGCTGGAAAGCAAAAGAAGCTCAGCTTGTTACTGAAAGTGGCGTCTGACCACTCACCACTCAAAAGCCATTAAAGAGGAGAGGTTGCCAGAAAGGAAAGTTTGCTTTATTTTGGATGCTGGCCACCAGGAGGGAGGGCAGATGTTGGGCAAAGACTGACTTGCCAGCCTCTGGGAAGACTGGTAGTCATAACTGCACTAAACGTCGTGACCGCACCAAATGCCATTAGGTTGTGCATTTTAAAATTACAAATTTTATGTGATATATGTTTTCCACAATAAGAAACAAATACATACAAATAAAATAGAATAAAATCTTCCCTCAAAGGATGAAGATGGATAGTACTCACTGTATCAAATAAGATGTGCCATCGGAGTTGAGGGGAATTCTAAAAGATACACCCAAAAATGTTTTAAGCAGTCACAGTAAATATTTGGGGAAATGTCAGGTTGCAATGTTGAAAGCCAGCTCTCACTTAGATATATCCTCTGGCTCGAGAAAAACTAAAGCAAAAGCAAACAAAGCTAAAATCACTGCAAGTCTTCCCACAAACAGCTAAAGCACTGCATATACAATCGTGATTGACACATTCATAGTCAGGCGGATCAGAGTCCCAAGAGGCCTTTTCAGCGCGCAGGGCTTCCTGGGCAGCAGTCCACAACCGTTTTCACATGTATTTCCACAGAAAGGCTTGGGGTGGGATTCATGACTCACCCCTACCCTGACCCCCTGCGGCCAAGCCCCCAGGGCAAATATGGGTCCCTCCTAAGAGGAAACGTAAGAATGAAATCTTACATTGTCATTAATTTAGTGCCTATCAGTCTCTGAAGGGAAGGAAGTGAAAGTCGCTCAGTCGAGTCTGACTCTTTGTGACCCCATGGACCATGGAATTCTCCAGACCAGAATACTGGAGTGGGGAGCCTATCCCTTCTCCAGGGGATCTTCCCAACCCAGGAATGGAAGCCAGGTCTCCCGCATTGCAGGCAGATTCTTTGCCAGCTGAGCCACAAGGAAAGCCCCTACCAGTATCTACGTGACTGATAAAATCAAGGTAGTCTCACTTTACTCCTTCAGAGAACTCAGAGATAGTTACAGCTGTGACCTCAATTGTTGCCCTTTTCTATTCTCCTGCCTGCTGTCTAGAAATCAAATCACCTCCTGAAAATTCATCATATCCCATCAGGTGTAGATTAAAAGCTTTGTGTCTGAAAGCTTCCACTGCAAAACTGGAGAAGGTTGTGCTGGCTTTAGAATGAGACGAAACAGTGTCTGCCGTGCTTTCTGAAGACGGGCTGCTCTCCATGTGGGCACTCCTCTGAAGTTCTGTGTCACCCACACTACCCATTAAATGTCCCCAGCAGTCACATATCTGATCTGGAGGAAATGTAGCTGGTGCTGTGTTTATTCCTGCTACCCCCTGTCTTGAAGCAAAATGCCAGTGCTTCAGGCAATCCGGAGTGGTACACATCAGCTGGGAAGAAGTCTTTGTTTAGAGAATTTATCACAGAATGAATTTCTGAAGCCCAATTATTAAGAAAATGGAAGCATTGTTTATAAGATGTACCATTGGTGCAAGTAGATATTTCTAATAATGAATTCCTGATGCATTCATGAGTAGCATCATTTCTATTATGGTCTCCGATACATATTTATAAATGATACACTGATTATTCCACTTTGGACGCCCACCAATCATGTGCATTCATAAAACAGATTTCTGTGCTGTTAAGGAGACACAATATAGGCTGAGGATTTGATACAGTGCTAATAAAATTTAAAAAATTTAAAAACCTGCCAAATGGGTAAGATGTTTGCCCTATATTAGTGACTATCATTTTGATGTGAAACCCACTTTAATGAATACCTGACAAGGAAACCTTTTAAAGGCATGATTATCTTTGACATGAACATATTCAGCTACTGTTTATACAATGAAATCTTAACTAGTTGGTGAAAATGGCACAATATTACGACGAGTACAGGTGAGTATAGAAAACACTACGTAAAGAATATGCAAAGGCTGCCTGGAGAGTTAATGATTCATTCTTTTCTCCTAGCTTGTGCTTCAGGAACGACCTGCTCTGAGAAAAGGTTATGTTTATGGCATTGTGGGTGCTGTCTGTACATTTGAATTATACCCAGGGCCTCATCAATGCTATGTATAAATTACAGAAATTACCAAAGCAAGAAACTTTTATGTTTGCACATTGTTTTCAGATAGAAGGCAAGATGATTACAATTTGTGACCCAGTAGCTGTATTTCATGTCTTAAACTTGAAAAATAAGGTAAAAAATGGAAAGTACTTGAGAATGAAGGTAATGATACTTAAAAATGATGACTTCATTGCATTTTTTCACTTTTACATGATGTTAAAGCAAAGGTAAATTGTTTTATTACACTGTGCTCTGATTATATTCAGAGAGGAGAAATAAAAAACTATAAATGGTTGTAAAATGTGGGCCATTGTGACAGGTTAAATTATTATTAGACTAAAGGAAAGAAGGTTAGGTTTTGAATTTGTGACTCCACAACTAAAGAAAAGATATGTAAACAAGCAATCTAATCTCTTCATTGTTCTTCATTTCCATGGAAGACAGCAGTTAAACATTAAATTGGTTAAATAATGTTCTCAGCAGTGTGACTAAAAATGAGAGTGAAAGTCGCTCAGTTGTGTCCAACTCTTTGAGACCCCTTGGACAGCAGCCTTCCAAGCTCCTATGTCCAGGAATTCTTCAGGCAAGAAAACTGGAGTAGTAGCCTTTCTCTCCTCCAGGGGATCTTCCCAACCCAGGGATCAAGCCTAGGTCTCCCACATTGCAGGTGGATTCTTTACCAACTGAGCCACCAGCCACCCATAATGAAAGAAAATATAAAATACTTCTCCTTGGTGACTTTGAACAAAGAGGCCATGCACCATAGGTAAAAATTTCCCTGGTGGCTGAGGTTGAATGATCATATTTCTTACTGATCATACAGTTCTATGGAAATCTATTCTCTAACACAACATGTTGTCCTCAGTTCAGTTCAGTCGCTCAGTCATGTCTGACTCTTTGCGACCCCATGGACTGCAACACACCAGGCCTCCCTGTCCATCACCAACTCCTGGAGCTCATTCAAACTCATGTCCATCGAGTTGGTGATGCCATCCAACCATCTCATCTTCTGTCATCCCCTTCTTCTCCTGCCTTCAATCTTTCCCAGCATTAGGGTCTTTTCCAATGAGTCAGCTCTTCACATTGGGTGGCCAAAGTATTGGAGTTTCAGCTTCAGCATCAGTCCTTCCACTGAATATTCAGGACTGATTTCCTCAAGGATGGACTGGTTTAATCTCCTTGCAGTATGAAAAGGCAAAGAGATAGGACACTGAAAGATGAACTTCCCCAGGTCAGTAGGTGCCCAATATGCTACTGGATATCAGTGGAGAAATAACTCCAGAAAGAATGAAGTGATGGAGTCAAAGCAAAAACAACACCCAGTTGTGGATGTGAGTGGTGATGGAAGTAAAATTTGATGCTGTAAAGGAACCTGGAACGTTAGGTCCATGAATCAAAGCAAACTGGAAGTGGTCAAACAGGAGATGGCAAGAGTGAACATCGACATTTTAGGAATCAGTGAACTAAAATGGACTGGAATGGGTGAATTTAACTCAGATGACCAATGTATCTACTTCTGTGGGCAAGATTCCCTTAGAGGAAATGGAGTAGCCATCATAGTCAACCAGAGTCTGAAATGCAGTACTTGGATGCAATCTCAAAAATAACAGAATGATCTCTGTTCGTTTCCAAGGCAAACCATTCAATATCACAGTAATCCAAATCTATGCCCCAATGAGTAATGCTGGAGAAGCTAAAGTTGAATGGTTCAATGAAGACCTACAAGACCTTCTGGGACTAACACCCAAGAATGTTGTCCTTTTCATTATAGGGGACTGGAATGCAAAAGCAGGAAGTCAAGAGACATCTGGAGTAATGGGCACATTTGGCCTTGGAGTACAAAATGAAGCAGGTCAAAGGTTAACAGTTTTGCCAAGAGAACATTGTCCTAGGCAGGTGGAAATGTCTTTGTGTTGAGTGTAAATTAAATGTTTCTGGCATTGAACGTCACTAATTTAGGAAGTTCTCACTGGTCATTAGCGAAATCCAGGTAAGGACTGTGGATTCTCATGTCTCCTAGTTAATCGTAGAGGAGGGCATCAGAGAGAAGTTGGGAAATGTTAGCAAAAGGATTGGAAAATAGATAAGGACATTAAATAAAACTATTTTGGGGTAATGATTTTCAATATTGGTTGCAATTACAAACATTTGGAGAAGATAAAAAAAAAATACCGATGACTGAGTCCTGCTGGCTTGGGGTAGGACCCTGGCCTAGATCTTTTTGCAGCCACATGTGAGAATCACCATTTAGGAATTTTTGTTGTTATTGTTGTTCAGTTGCTCAGTTGTGTCCAACTCTTTGTGACTCCATGGAGTTGATTCCTTTAGGATTGACTAGTTTGATCTCCTTGCAGTCCGAGGGACTCTCAAGAGTCTTCTCCAACACCACAGTTTGAAAGCATCAATTCTTCGGTGCTCAGCCTTCTTTATGATCCAGCTCTCACATTAGGACTTTTAAGGATATTCGAAGCTCATAAAATTAAGCAAACTATGGTAAAGAAAAAAAGAAAATCTCTACACCAACTATTGTTTCGGAGTATTTGTTAAACATAAAATACAAATAAGTACTCTCTACTGCCTTTCTAGCCATGGACCCGTGAGTGGTATGATTTAGTAGAGGCTTATGATGTGGTGGTAAGGAGAGCAACGGATCAGAACAGGTGCAGCCTGGCCCTGGCTCCTGCTGGTGAGGTGTGTGACACTGGGCAAGTAACCTTTTTCCCTCGGGGCTTTAACTGCCTCCTTCGTAAAGTGAGGGAACTACATGGCCTTCAGATCTCTTCTGGTTTCCTGATTCTCCAACAATATGTGATGATCGGGCAGCTTTTTGTAGGAATCTGTGCTTAAAACATATTTTCCATTTGAAAGTTACAGCAATAGCCTTATAATAAAGAGGTATCTTACTAATTCTATTTCAGTATATTTCTAATAACCAACTTTTTAAATTGAGGTATGGTTGACCTCAGTGTTATTTTAGTTTCAGGTGTACAACAGAGTAGTTCAAAGTTTTTATAGATTATGCTCCATTTAAAGTTATTATAAAATATTAGCTATGTTCTCTGTGCGGTACAGCGAATCCTTGTTCTTACTGATTTTATATATTGTAGTTTGTACCTCTTTCCCCTACACTTGTCTTGACACTTCTTTCTCACCACTGGTAAGCACTAGTTTGTTCTCGATATCTGTGAGTCTGTTTCTGTTTTGTTATATTCGTTCATTTGTTTTATTTTTTAGATTCCACATACAAGTGGTGACATATAGGTGACATACAAGTGGTGGTATTTGTCCCTCTCTGTCTAATTTATTTCACTAGACATAATATACTCCAGGTCCATTCATGTTGTTGCAAGTGGCAAAATTTCATTCTTTTTATGGCTAAGTAGTATTTCATTCCATTTTGTGTGTGTGTGTGTGCGTGTATCACATCTTCTTCATTCAGTCATCTGTTGATGGATACTTAGGTTGCTTTCATATCTTGGTTATTGTAAATAATGCTGTTATGAACACAGGGGTACATGTATCTTTTAAGTTGTTTTTGTTTTCTTTGGATATATACTCAGGAATGGAATTGCTGGATCATATGGTAATGCTATTTTTAGTCTTTTAAGGAACTTTGGTACTGTTTTCCATATTAACTGCACCAATTTGGATTCCTACTAACAGGGTACAAGGGCTTGCTTTTCTCCACATCCTCGCCAACATTTGTTATTTGTGGTCTTTTAGATATTCTGACAAGTGTGAGGTGATATATCATTGTGATTTTGATTTGCATTTCTCTAGTGATTAGCAATGTTGAGCATCTTTTCACATGTGTATTGGTCATCTGTATGTCTTCTCTGGAAAAATGTTCATTTAGATATAATGCCCATCTATATAGGATTGTTTGGGGTTTTTGATATTGAGTTGTACGAGCTGTTGTATATTTTGGATATTAACCTCTTACTGGTCATCATTTGCCAACATTTTCTCCCATTCAGTCTTTTCATTTTGTCAGTGGTTTCCTTTGCTGTGCAAAAGCCTTTACATTTAATTAGGTCCCACTTGTTTATTTTGCTTTGTTTACTTTGCCTCAGGAAACAGATCTAGAAAATATTGCTATGATTTATGTCAAAGAGTGTTCTGCCTGTGTTTTCTTCTATGAGTTTTTCAGTTTCTGGTTTCAAAACCAGTTTTTTTTTTTTTTTTTTTTTTTCAAAACCAGTTTTAAATGACTGTTGACCTAAGTCAACATCAAGCTGAAGAAAATATTGTGACAGACTTTATGCATGTGTAACTCAGCAGATATCTTTGAACACCTACTATGTTCCAAACACTATTCTAGAAATTGTGATGATGTAAAGATTTAAGGGAAAAAACCCACAGTCCTTATTATCAGTAAGTCGATGGTTTTGTAGAAAAGGCAAAGTGAATGTGAAGAATGCAATTCAAACTTTTTAACCTTTAAAAAGCACATGCTTTTCTATCAATATTTCCCCCAAACAATAGCAATAGCCCTCAGAGGGAACTGTGGGAAATCTATTCTTTTCCCAGATTTCCTTCCCTAATAAGTTCTGTGACTCTCCAAAGAGCACTTTCATGTTCCATAGTCTATCTAGATGATCAATTGACTAGACATCCTGATCTAGACGCTACAGCACCATACTCCACAGTTTATTTCTGATGTCCTATAAACACCTTTCAGGGCTGCTGCTCTTCGCCGCTCACACTAGATACATGCACACAGTTCGTCCTTAATTCCCTAGAGCACAGCCAAGTCTACTGAAATACTCAACCCTTCACTGACGGGTTAGGGATAATTCAAGCACAACATAGAAAGTGCCTTATAATTCAGCTGCCACTAAAAGTGACTCTCTGCTCTTAGCATCTTCCATTGATATTAAATATTGCATATAAAACATATAAAATTGATATTGTGTGTCAGAGTGTTCCATGTGGCAGGTCACCCCAGGCATCTATGCACACTGCAGTTTGTACACTTCCCTCTCCTTTGTCTATAACTGGGAAGAGATCTGCCAGTCCATGCCCAAGCCTGCCTCATCACTTACCCCAGGCTGATTGACAGTGGAAACACCCAGTTCCTTCACCCTCACCGAACGAGTTCTCTTTAGCCTTAGGGCAACAGACAAGACAATGCAATGGTTTAAAAGACATACTTCAAAGTCTGGGTTATTCAATTTAAAAAAAAACCCATGGTTTCAGCCACAAGGCCATTTCAGATCTCTACTCTAACGTGATATTAAGTGAAGGCCTGATATGGACTGTTCTAAATCAATCCGTGAAAAAGTTCCTATATAAAAGGTATACATATCTCCTGGGTCAGGGGTGGGTTGGGTTTCAGGGTCAAGATTGAATACATAGTTAGAAAAACAAATTATTATCTGTCTCTTCAAGGACATGTTTATGCTAAAGACAACAAAATGTACAGCCATCCATGGCTCATTTCACATCTCTGTCTGAAGTACTAGCTTTCAGATTAAAGATTAATTAAATTAATTAATTAACATTTTTCTCCAAGAACAATAGGTGGTTATTCTGTTTATGAAACTATTCTAGTGATTTTCCTGAAGCAAAAGAGTTGACTTCAAAGGTGAATGAATGTTTCCACTACTAATACATTTTAAATGATCTTTCCAATTTAGAAAAAAACCAAACTTGATTTCATTTAATACCCTATTAAAAGGGTAAGAAAGACCTCTGTTTAGACTGGAGACAGTGGAAATAAGGACAGAGGAATCATTCAGGGCAGGGAATGACTGAAGAGCGTGCTGAAGTTTGGGTAGGAGCCAATGAGCCGAGGCAGGGAGGTCAGGAGAGCGTGATTTAGACACAAGGAGCAGCATTTGTGAAGTCTTAGAGACCAGAGAGGAGGGTGCCTTCAAGAGGGGATGACATTTTGGGTGGGAGGTCATGGAGGGGATGACATTTTGGGTGGGCATTTGCACCTATATTGTGACTGTCAAAGTACCAAGTCATTAAACTTTGATTTCTGAAAATACTTAGGTAATCTCACTTCCTCTCTTTTTTAAAAAAATAATTTTATTTGTTTATTTTATTTCTGGCTGTGCTGGGCCTTTGTTGCTGCGAGGACCTTTCTCTGGTTGTAAGGGCTATTCTCTAGTTGTGGTGCACAGGCTTTTCATTGCAGCAGCTTCTCTTATGGCGGAGCGCGGGCTCTAGAGAGCACAGGCTTCAGCAGTTGCAGCTCGAGAGGTCCGTGGTTGTAGCTCCCGGGCTCTGGAGCATAGGCTGATAGTTGTGTCACATGGGCTTGGTTGCTCCACAGCATGTGGAGCATGGATCAGGGGTTGAACCTGTGTCTCCTGCATTGACAGGAGGATTCTTTACCAGTGAGTCACCAGGGAAGCCCCTCACCCCCTCTCTTATTCTCAAAGAGGGGAGGAGGCTCCAGTGAGAGATGGTTAAATAGAAGCTACAATCAATTGTTGCAGATTCTATCAAAGACTATGTAGTTTGTAAACTATGTCCAAATGGATATAAAAAAATCTTATTCCTTAAGGTTTTGTCATAGAAGCTTCTTTGTACCTAATACTGGACATGTAGGTATTCTATATGCTTTGAAGGAATGAATGAATGCATCATTATGGGGAAGTTATGATGGATTTTAATACAATTCCTTAAATAACTGTCTCATTTCTAATCTTTCCATCCCCAAAGTAGAGATTCAACTACCTTAACCAGATAATCTCACAGTGTCTCATTTTAGCATCATAACGACTGCTTGAAGTATGTAGTGATTTTCATTTTATAGATGCAGAAACCTAAATAAGTGATCCAAGGTCACAGATTAGAAATTTTTTAAAAAGTGGGTTTTGAATCCAGCTCTATTGGTTCTAGTTCATTCATTCAATTACCATCCACTGAAGTATGTCCACAATTTTTTTCTGTTGAAACCTCAATCAAAACAATCCACTGTTGAAACACTAAGGCCACATAAGGACAAGTACTTAGAAATAGATGCTATTGTTGACTAGAATGATTTTGTGAACTACATGAAAAGTTTCCAATATCTGTTACAAATGAACAGTTTGGAGGGATTCTGGATGAGCAACTGTATTCTATGCCAAACTGCTCTACTCTGAGATATAAAGAAAGATTGATTGCCTTGTGACCTCAACCTCTGAAAAGGTTATGATGCCTCCGCCTCCCCTCAACCTCTCATACCTGTTTCAAAAAACTTTTAAGTCTGATTTATAAACTCGGTGTAATATAGTTCATTAAGTCTACTTCTCTCTCCTAATGATTGCCTATCTGCTGTTTTAACTTTTTGTGGTACCCTAAGCACATACCTAAATTTGCTTAATCCAGTCTGGGATACCAGATGCATTTGCACTTTTTTTTTTTCAGGCATTATGCCCTACTTGTATTGTTGCTGTTTAGTCACTAAGTCATGTCTGACTCTTTTTTGACCCCATGGACTATAGCCTGCCAGGCTCCTCTGTCCATGAGATTCTCCAGGCAAGAATACAGGAGCAGGTTGCTATCTCCTTCTCCAAGGGATCTTCCCAACCCAGGAATCGAACCATGTCTCCTGCATTGGCAGGCGGGTTCTTTACCACTGAGTCCACAGGGAAGCCCTACTTTACACTTGTTGATTAATTTGCAAACCAGGGATCAGTTGATAAGCTAATCTACTGGATAAAGGCTATAATTCTATTCTCAAATGGAGAGGAAATTATGATCTCCTAGGCTTCAAAGAGAGTTATATTGATAGAAGCTACAGAAGCTTCCTTGTTCCTGCTCCAGGTCAGTGAAATGGTTGATATGGTATGATATATAACTCACTGAGCCACTGGTGTACCATAGAAGTCTTGCTCAAAAATTATGGCCTGTGTATTTTGGTATAAGAAATTTTGACACTTTTGAAGATAAAATATCTGAAAAGGTTCTTGCTGCCCCAGTGAACTAGAAATTAACATTTTTTAAATAACATCCTTGCTATTTTGAAACCTGAGCCTCTTTGGAAGATGAAAGGAACAAAAGTATACACCAAACTGAGAAGGCATCGAAAGACCAAAAAAACGAGGCAGGCAGCTCCATACAATCAATGGATCAAGTTTGTTACAGGGTGACTTACTCACAAAGGCTTCCCTGATTCAACAGTGAAGAATCCATCTGCCAATGCAGGAGACACGGGTTCGATCCCTGGAGAAGGAAATGGCTACCGGCTCCAGTATTCTTGCCTGGAAAATCCCACGGGCAGAGGAGTCTGGCAGTCTACAGTCTACGGGGTTGCAAAACAGACAGGACTTGGTAACTAAAAAAACAATAACTTACAAGGTGGGATTTGGATCGGGTGGACAACGATCTGGAAGCATTTGCAGCCGCACTCCTCACCCCTGAGGGGCCGTTGGATAATTTTATAGTTAACCTAGGGTGTAGAAGTAGGTGCTTGGAGGCCGGACATGCATTCCTAAGTCAAGGTTTATGAATGGGCCACTAGTCTCATGGGTACCAGGATTATGTTAACAAAGGTTTTCATCATTGTTTTGGAATTAATAGATCATAGAGGCCACCTGGTCCTAATGATTATTAAACAATATCTGTTTACTGCCAAGCCCTTGTCTACAGAGGAGTGATTTCCCACACAGTACAGTCCTGGGTAGGAAGGACAGGAGAAACTGTAAAGACTCAAGGTTGTGTCAGTTATACTAGCAGCCATACAAGCCTTCATTAATTATTTTCCAATCAGTGGTGGGAACTGTGTAATCTCATAATTGTAACCTACCAATAAAGCTCTCTAGTTCTAAAGGAAACATATTACAAGCAATTTGAAATATATAATTAATTAGCAATTAACTAGAAAAGCTGTTAGACAACTAATACTCTGTTGTATATCTAAAGATATAGATAATACTCTATTGGATAGATCTTGAGTTATAAATTAAGCCTTGTGTTAAATTTCTTTTCTTTCTTGAGGGGAAGGGGAAACTAGACCACAAAAATATATTTAAATATCCAAATCATTATATTGTGGAGGCAAAGAATTCAGACACTTTCCTGACATTATACAGTGCAAAATTTAGTTTGAAATATCCTGAACTCTTTGGATATCCCGACTCTGCCATTTTCTGCTTATGTGACCTTGGTAAGTCACTTCGCTAAACCTCAGTTTCTCTCTCTGTAAAACAGAGTACCTACTAAAAGTATCTACTTCCTGGGCTCTTTCTAAGGGCAAAATAAGAAAACCAGTCAACTGCATAGCATAATACTAGAATTTTAGGACATTGGATTGTATACATCCAATAACATAAATACTATTAGAATTATTATATTAAAAGCATTTTACAGTTCATAGCACTAGCTGTTTTAATCAGAACCATTTATCAAAATTGAGAGTCAGGTAAGACCTGTCTTCCTCCACAGTATCAAAGGCAATGGCCTCCCTCCACAGATGCCCCACGTTATATTTCACTCATTCTTAAAGACTAACGTCTGACATCTATAGTCAGAAACGACTATGGCTAGCTAGAAATGCTTGAGCCTGTGTCTTTCCCGCTAGATACTAGATTATAAACTCTGGAGGGTAGGGATCATATATTTTGAATTGAATTTTATTTTTATTCATTTATTTATTTTGGCGGTGCCATGTGGCATGTGGGATCTTAGTTCCCCAATCAGGAATCGAGCTTGTGCCCCTACAGTGGAAACTCTTGAGTCCAAATCACTGGACAACTGGAAAGTCCTGAGCTGAATCTTAACCACCTCCCCAGCTGTGATTACACTGCCTGCATATAGTTATATGATTGGCAAAGATACAGTTTCATTCAACAGTCCACCCCTTCAGTCTTGAGTTGTACAATGGAATAACTGGGAGGGACTGTTTACCTGACCTGTCTGAAGTTGGGGGTCCAGCCCCCTAGGATGAATGCTAACTGTGGTCCTTCATGGAGCTGCAAGGGCTACAAGGTGAGAACCTTTGAGGGGTGGGAAGAGGCCCAAGGGGTCTCCAGGAGGAGAGGAGGAGCTGAAACTCTGGATGTTAGCATGTTGGTGCCCTGTGTCTTCCTAGGCACTAGCCACCAGACTTCACTTTGCCCCCAGAGTTTAGTGACATAAAAAATTACTTTATTACACTCTCAGATTCTGTGAATCAGGAATTTGGAAAGGGCGTGAGGGACATTCTAAATACAAAAGGGCATTCTCTGCACTACAGTGTATGGCCTCTCAGCTAGGAAGACTTTGGTGATGAGAAGCGACTTTGGTAGCTGGAATCTAAAACAGCTGGGGCTGAAGGAGCTCTCTCTGTGATCACTCACTCACCTGTCTGGCACCTGGGCTGGGACAACTGATGGCTGGGCTCAGCTATGACTATCATCCAGAACACCTACACATGGCCTTTTAACATGGCTTGGGATTTTTACAGCGTGGGGACTAGAATCTGAGAGAGAAAGCCCCAAAATGGATAAGAAACAGGTGGAAATTTCATGGCATTTCTCATGGCCTCAGAAATCATAAAACACCATTCTATTAGCAATAGCGAGCCATGAGGTCAGCCCCAAATTCAAGGAAACAAGATTTAGAGTCTCCTTATTGACGGGGACAGGGACAAGGTTACTCTGTAGGAGGGCGAGGGGTGGAAAAGATTGTTGGGACCATCTTTGAAAAATATTATCTGTCAGTAACCATTTCTTCTTCTTATTGATGTCTCCCCCAGAGGCTTCCCACACACTTAGTTTCAATTCTAAAGTTCTAAAGTAGCAAAACAAACCAAAATTGGATGGAAAATTGTATATGTAGTCATTTGGGTGAGGCAGTCATGAGGGTTCTCTCATGACTGAGGTGACTGATGTACCTGGTGGCAGCCACTCTGACTGCCCTGGAGCTCTTCCTTGCTCTTTTCCAAATCGTGCAGCCAGCTGTGTGTTATGGACTGAATTGTACCTCCCCCTGGGAGAAGGAAATGGCAACCCACTCCAGTATTCTTGTCAAGAGAATCCTGTGGACAGAGGAGCCTGGTGGGCTGCTGTCCATAGGGTCGCAGAGAGTCAGACACAACTGAAGTGATTTAGCATGCATGCATACATGCACTGGAGAAGGAAATGATAACCCACTCCAATATTCTTGCCTGGAGATTCCCAGGGACGGAGGAGCCTGGTGGGCTGCCGTCTATGGGGTCGCACAGAGTCGAAGACAACTAAAGTGACTTAGCAGCAGCAGTACCTCCCCCCATTCATATGTGACGGTATTGGGCACGTGTGCATGCTCAGTTGTGTCCGACTCTTTGCGCCCCGTGGATATATATAGCCCGCCAGGCTCCTCTGTCCGTGGGATTTTTCAGGCGTTGGAGTGGGTTACCATTTCCTTTTCCAGGGGGTCTTCCCAACCCAGGGTTCAAACCCATGTCCCTGTGTCTTCTGCATTGGTAGGCAGATTGTTTACTACTGCGCCACCTGAATCTATCGGGAGATAAGGCCTTTAAGAAAGTAGTGAAGGTTAAATGAAGTAATAAGAGCGGGTTCTAGTCCAAAGAAGCGACAGCAGGGGGCGCCATGAGAGGACACAGTGAGATGGCCATCCGCCAGGCAAGGACAGAGGCCTCAGGAGAATCCAAACTGGCCAACTACTTGGTCTTGGACTTCCAGCCACCAGATCAGTGAGGAAATACGCTTTTGTTGTTTAAGCCACCCAGTCATAGTGTTTTTCTGTGGCAGCTCTAGGTGACTAGCAGTGGATGATTCTGACCTCTCAGAGGGTATGGTCTTCATGCTGCCGTTCCTCTGTCCTCTCGTCTGGGCTCTTTCGGTTCTTCCCACGTATTAACATGTTTCTGTGCCATTGCTCGTGCTGCTCCTTCTGTCTCGAAAGTTCTTTCATCTTTGGGCCTATTAATTCATCTTTCAAGGCTCAGCTTAGATGCCACGTTCTTTGTGTTTTACTTAACCATAATCACTCTGCCTCTGTGCACATACTTTGATTTTGTCATTTTCAATATTGAGTAATAATTAGCCATCTCCGAGCCTCTCCCCTTTGCTACAGAATGTTTGCAGGGAAGGACTGCATTCTGGTTCCCCCAGTTTCTGATATAGAGCCTGACATTAGTAGGTGCTCAATATATGTTTGCTGATTTAATACATTGTACTAGAAACATCATACATTATACTGGAATGAGAAGAGGGTGTCAGAAGATGACATGGCTGGATGGCAATCATCAATGCAATGGACATGAACTTGGGGCAAACTCCGGGAGATGGTGAGGAACAGGGAGGCCTGGTGTGCTGCAGTCCATGGGGTCGCAAAAGAGTCTCGGACATGACTGGGCAACTGAACAACAGCTAGAAACCCATAAAATTCAGACCAGGATGACGCCTTACTGTTGATCTAATCAGATTCACATTTCACAAGTGAAAAAAATGCAGCCTGAAAAGACAGATATTCTAAAGGAAATTACCATCACACTTCAAGTTAATACAAAAAAGGAATCCTGAAAGGTAATAATTTGAGGGGATGACTGAACAATGAAAAGGCATGAACTCATAGAGCTGAGAATGGGAGTGTGTTCCAGACATCAGGTGGGGGCATCCAGGAGGGTTTGGAGACAGGTGGATGCCCAAGCCGATGCATGCATATTAAAAAATACGTTACTGTGACTTGAAAGCTCTGTTCCAATCTTTAAAACAAACCTATACATTAAATTTTATTATTCTTCTTATTTTTACCTCCAAATTTTTCCTGCCTAGTTTTTGAAGAATAGATTTCTAGAGACCCAAGCTATACATTTATTTAAACATAGGTTCCTTTAATTCTGAGTAAAGCATTGAGAAATTGTGCTGCATGTATATCCTGGTAAATTCAGATAAGTTAAAATAATAACAGCACATTCTTTTCTTATCTCAGTAGTCCCCCCAATCAAACCTTGAGTTAGAGCAAAGATATTAAGCATCACCTTACAGTTGATTTTTCCTGACAAAATTCCAATGATAGGTGAGGGGTCTTTGGTCCCTCATTCATCCTCTCTTAGAAATCCATAGAGGGAAAATGCTAACAGTTATGAGAATGTGATTACTCATTTGTCTCCTAAAACACATCGACAATTTAGACACACAAAAATAATATGTGAAAAAAATGCATTTGCCCTCTGTTTTTTGAATGGTCTTTGTTTCTAAAGAGATAAACAAAACAAAGAAAAGACACAAAAGTATAAAATTCCATGTTTTCACTATGGAGAAAATGATATTTTTAATACATAAACATCACAAGGGGCTGTCGTGAGAGTTCAGTCGGATGATACATTAACAAGCTTAGTTCAATTCCTGATATTTCCTGAGTGCTCACAAAACTGTAAAATGTTCTCTGCAAACACTGGCAAAAGTTCCACATGTCAGCATCACTCCCCAGGTGTGTGGACTTGAGACAATTACTTACCTTTATGACCCTCAGTTTTCTTCTCTGTTAACTGAGGAAGATGATGCCTTTTTGTGGGGTGGTTGTGAAGATTTGGTGAAATGATGAAAAGGGCACAGTGGCAGGCACTTCACAAAGGTAGGTTTCCTTTTGTCTAGTGGATAAAGTTGAGTTCTACTCTTAACTTTTTAAAAAATTAATCCCCTAATGACTTTGAACAAGACATATCAGTCCTTTGGAGCTCATTTTTTTTAACTTAAAATGGAGAGTTGTACCAAATATTTTAACTGAAGCATGCATGCTAAGTTGCATCAGTCATGTCCAAATCTGTGCCCTAATGGAATGTAGCCTGCCAGGCTCCTCCATTCATGGGATTCTCTAGGCAAGAATACTGGAGTGGGTGGCCATGCCCTCCTCTAGGGCATCTTCCTGACCCAGGGATTGAACCTGCATCTCTAGTGTCGCCTAGCATTGGCAGGTGGGTTCTTTACCGCTAGTGCCACCTGGGAAGCCCTGAACTTCTTACCAAAAGGAGACCCCCTCAGTGGGGTCATTGGTTGATTATTTGAACTGGGCTTCCTCTCTTCTCCCGTTGCTTGTTGGAGTCGCTGTAAGATCTGCATTAGGAATCATTGTTAGCTGACGACGAGTGACTCGTCTGTAGATACGGAGAAATTTATATACTTGCATGGATACCTCCATAAAATACTGAGCTTGTTTTAAGTCAATAACACATAAAGATGAAAGGTTTGTTTGTGTCTTCACACAACTGGTATGAGCACATTTCTGTTCGTTGGTCAGAGCTCAGGTGCCTTCAAGTATCCAGTCCTAAAACCTCCAACTTCTAACACTTTGTTGGAGCCTTTGGGTCAGCATTTATGCCTAAGAAAAATGGAGATTTGAGAGTCAATTTGAAAGGACTTAACTGCAACATTAAAAAAAAAAAATCAATGAAAGCAGAATGTTGAAAGCAGGGATGTCAAAGCTGTAGGCGACGGTTTAAATTGCCCAAGCCTAGGATTTCCTGTGTCTCTGCCAAGGCAGAAACTCACAAAAAAATGACTCATTTTCTCTTTCATATGTTGGAGTGAGGGTGATAAATGTCCAGTTTCTCAAATCTTACTTTCACCTAAAGTAGGCAAGAATTAATGGATAGCTAATTCCATGATATGTTAAGCACAAGTTGTCTTCAGTGACAGGAAGAAAATTCCTTAAGAATTGTTGTTTTCTAGCATATAAAGGGAACATAATATAGAATGAAGAAAAAAGCTTTGGAAAAGCAAGAATGCCCCTCTAAAAAGAGCACTGAAGTGAAAAGGAAACAGCAGTGGGAAAGGATGGGGGCGGAAGATGATTCAGCCAGAGGGGGCTGGGTGAGTACTGTGGGCTGGCCTGCCGAGGTGTGAAGTAGGCAGGCGGCTATGACTAGCATTGAATGGAAGATAATTAAGAGCAAGTTGGTACCAGTAACTGCCAGGGAAGGAAAGAGAATATGTCTGGAAAAAGCAGCTCTTTAATTCTTTGCTGAATTAAAACACCTACCCGTTTGTGCCTTGAGAATTTCATTTTGAAATGAAAAAAAAAAAAAAATTCCTGTAAACAGAATGCAGATTGTGAAATTATGCATGCTTGCTCCTAAGTTTTAAAATGGCATAACTGTGCTGGACACTCTCGGAAATAAACATGTATGTTAAAATATCAGTCATTTTTTCAAAGGAAACAAGCCATTCATCACACAAGTTATCAAGTTTCAGTTAGGGATCAGATACACATATGTATTTCTGCATCTTTTTCAAAAGAAAGGACTGCAAAGGCACAGCTTCCATTGTTCTTTAAATAGCTTTCTGGAATGAAGAGCATTATAATTAAACTGCAACAAGTGTCACTTCAGAGAAGCGTCTAAATTATGGGTCTGAGTGGGGGTGAGAGATGCTATTTGATTGCTTGACAATCAAAACCAGAAGATGTTCAGATATGCACAACCCGGACTTACTGTAATTATATCAGATGGAGAAGAAGTGGGAGGAATAGGTATAGCCTTGAATTCAATCATCACTTGTTTATCTCTCTTTCAAAAAAAAACATTTAAAAGAAGAACTGTTCATAAATACTCAGAATGCATACTCACAAATCGTTTTGTAAAAGAAAAGACACATTAGCAAATAATCAGTCCTTTCAGTGCCTCCCAGAAATAGGCTGCAAAAACATGGCCACGGATATCCTCAAAGCACTCTCAAAATTTAGAAACTAGTACATTTAACTCCCCAACAAGTACTCTATTTCAAATATAACATCAGAAGGGACATTCATAAGGGCTCTGGAATCTACTTGTCACCCTGTTTTGCGCTCCATTTTGCCCAGCTCTCAGCTCTCCTGAAACTCCCTTTTCTCTTAAAATGGGAAGGGATGGATACAAGACACTCTGAGGACACTGCTCAGACATTTTAGAACCTCTTTTGCCTTTTAAAAATGTCCAGAATTTGCCTCTTGGAAGGAAGCTGTGAATTTAATACAAACTGTGTGACATCCTGTTAAGTAGTACATACAACAGCAAACATTAAACCCTTTACTGGGAAATGTAGAAGCCTGTCAGGCTGAAAATGAAGACATAGCACGTTTTTCATGATCCTTTCCCAAGTGAAAAACTAGGACTGTAAATGTTACACATAATAACTACATATGTAAACAAAATGATCCCATGTCCTTTGGACTGATCCTTCTTTTAACATTTAGCTAAAAATGGCTCTTGTTTCCTTATCCCATCAAAGGGAAAGTCCGCTATCCTAAAACCCCCAGATTTCTGGGGATTCTCCTCTTGGGCATTTTTCATTCCAGATTCTCATTACTGGCTTTGTGTACCGATTGACAATTTTCATAGATAAAGTGAGTGAAATGTAGGATATATTCAAGGACAATTTAGGGATTGGATTGAACGATTTCTCTCTAAAGAGGGAGATTTCTAGACGGGTTCACACAACAGTAGATGGTCCCATAGAGTGAACGTTTAGATGCCAGTCACAGGAAGATGCTTTCATCTCTGTAAGGGGAAGATATATCTGTGGGACAAAGATGGCTCAAGCTATTCTCTAGGGATTAGGAATGCAGTAAGTCTTGCATCTCTGGAGTTATTCAAGTTTTCACTAGCTACATCAACTTGAGGTCAACTCTCAGAAGCAGATCCTGAGATGAAGATCCAAATAAAGTAGCTTATCTGGCAGGTGATGTCAGGAAAGACTGTAGGAGATGGAGAAGTAGAACAGGAAAGGATGTTGGTTATAAAAGATAGACTGTCACAAAAGAGTCCACTGTCGTAAAGGGAACTCTAATCTCACTTGGAAATTCCGGCGGCCCATGTAAAGTACTAACTTTAGTTAATCCCCCGGCAAGCTGAGGTAGCTGGAATACTTACACACAAATTCCCATCAGTGGTTGTTGAAAGGGCATCAGTCTTTGCCACTTCCTGCCTGCCTGGTGGGAGGAGGGCAAAGCCAGCGCTCGGGCTTCAAGGAATCCTATAGCAATTAAATGCCATGCTGGCAATTGAAAGCCAGACTGGCACCTACGGAGCTGGTAAGAGTGAAAGGGTGTAGGTCAGGGACTCAGGAGTATCTAGCATACTAGGCAAAAACTTGGGAAGGCTATTATAGAAGAGATCGCAGTGTGACCACCCAAGGACTAAAGCAAGCCAAAATATATACACTTAAAGTTATTTCAGTGTTGGTTTTTCAAATTGACTGTGAACGACCATGGGTACTACCAAACTCTCTCCGATTTGCCTCAGGCAAGTTGTCAGTGTCCCCTGGCTAGTTTCACACGTTTACATCATTCATCTGCTCTTGGAGTTTGCCACCCCTGGAGGAAATTCAAATCTCAAATGATAGGCAGGTGTGGATAATCTTGAAAGTCATTGCCAAATGTGAAAATCTAGGATGCACTAAAAGCTTTTTCAGCAATGAATGTATATGTGTACGTGTTAAGTCGCTTTCGTCCTGTCAGACTCTTTGCAGCCCCGTGGACTGTAGCCTGCTGGGCTCCTCTGCCCATGGGATTCTCCAGGCAAGAATACTAGGGTGGGTTTCTAGGCCCTCCTCCAGGGGATCTTCCCAACCCAGGGAACGAACTTGTGTCTGTTATGTCTCCTGCATTGATGGACAGGTTCTTTACCACTAGCACCACCTGGGAAGCCCAATTTAAGTATATGCTACCTTTTAAATTATTTTGCAAGGTCCTCAAGGGCAGTAGCATAGGCCTATAAATGCTCTTGATGATTAAAATGCAATTATGCATTTCTAAATGCTAATAAACAGATATTCATGTATAAATTCACTATACCACTATTAGTGTTTGCACAATAGAAATGTAACTTGAGCCATCACATCAGAATAGATTACAAAGAGACACTGCTTTTGACTCAGCAGGTTTGATTTAAGGTCTACAGTTATACTCCGGTGAATTTGTTAAGACAGGCATGAACACTGATCCTCACCCACTTAGCCTTGGGAAAGATGACCTTGGCAGACAACAGTTTTTAAAAATTGGCCTTGTGTTATGTTAAGTGCAAGAAGCCTGACACACAAGACTATATATACTGTATGAGTCCATTTACATGCATTCTGGAAAAGGCAAAATTATAGGGATAGAAATGGTCAGTAGCTTCCCAGCGGTGGGGGTGTTGACAGCAAAGGGGCAGGGGGCTCCTTTGTGGGGGTGACAGAAGGGTCCTTTGTCTTTCTCGTGGTTTAGTTAGTACTACTATATGTCATGGGCTCCCTAGTGGTTCAGACGGTAAAGCGTCTGCCCGCAATGCGGGAGACCCGGGTTCGATCCCCGTGTTGGTAAGATCCCCTGGAGAAGGAAATGGCAACCCACTCCAGTACTCTTGCCTAGAAAACTCCATGGATGGAGGACCCTGGTGGGCTACAGTCCATGGGGTCACAAAGAGTCAGACACGACTGAGCAACTTCACTCACTATATGTCATGGTC
Organism: Cervus elaphus; assembly: GCF_910594005.1. Lineage (NCBI taxonomy): Eukaryota > Metazoa > Chordata > Mammalia > Artiodactyla > Cervidae > Cervus > Cervus elaphus. The sequence goes on from NC_057847.1 coordinate 9,886,329, forward strand.
TGGGCGCTGGTTGGAAAAGAATTTCCAGACATGAGACAGAATGAGAGGGAAATAAAGTTTATTAGAGTGGGAGATGCTGTTAGAAGAGCAGGCCAGCTCAAGGGAGATCCGATGCTGGACAGGGGTCCTTAGTCCACTTTTATACCCAGGGTACAAGGAGTGGGATGGGGTCTTGCGGGTCATTTGCTGATTGGATGAGGCACATATACTGGGTGGGTAGCTGGGGAGAACAAGGCAAATATCCTCTATGGGGTAGGAGGGGAGACAGGTTACACTGCTCAGGAGGACCTGAAATCCATTAATATTTACAACATGGGGGAGGGAAGGATGATAAGGGTCTGGTTTTTCTGTTCCTGCATTCCAAGACCCTCCTGGGTTTTATCTGCTCTTTCGTCCTTGAGTCACCACACTATACAGATTTGTCAAATCTCATCATCAAATTGTACACCAAAAAAGGGTGAATTTTACTGTATCCCACATTTGAAAAGATTGGGAAAAAACCTCCTAGGCCTCAGGTAATCTCCCTACCTGATGCTACAAGGGAAGCTTCCCTAGCTTCCTGGGGAGACCAGGGGAGGCTGGGTAGGATGTCCTCTGAAGTAAGAAGGACATGTGGTCTCTTCTTCTCTAGCATTTGAAACCCCTTTGCTCCTCAAATAGGAAAAAACAGGTCAGTGGATAAAATGAGATTGGTTTCATTGTTGCCTTCAACTTCCTGCAACTGTCTCTGCCTTCAGTTCAGTTCAGTTCAGTTCAGTCCCTCAGTCGTGTCCAACTCTTTGCGACCCCATAAATCGCAGCTCGCCAGGCCTCCCTGTCCATCACCAACTCCCGGAGTTTACTCACACTCATGCCCAGCGAGTCGATGATGCCATCCAGCCATCTCATCCTCTGTCGTCCCCTTCTCCTCCTGCCCTCAATCCCTCCCAGCATCAGGGGCTTTTCCAATGAGTCAACTCTTCGCATGAGGTGGCCAAAGTATTGCAGTTTCAGCTTCAACATCAGTTCTTCCAATGAACACCCAGGGTGAACACTGAGAAGCAGCAGAAGAAGCCTAAGATGTCCGATGAGGAGATCTTGGAGAAATTACGGAGCATAGTGAGTGTGGGCAATCCTAAGAAGAAATACACACGGTTTGAGAAGATTGGACAAGGCGCTTCGGGCACTGTGTACATGGCCATGGATGTAGCCACGGGACAGGAGGTGGCCATTAAGCAGATGAACCTTCAGCAGCAGCCGAAGAAAAAGTTGATTATTAATGAGATCCTGGTCATGAGGGAAAACAAGAACCCAAATATTGTGAACTACTTGGACAGTCACCTTGTGGGAGAAGAGCTATGGGTTGTCATGGAATATTTGGCTGGAGGTTCTTTGACAGACGTGGTAACGGAAACTTGCATGGACGAAGGTCAGATGGCAGCTGTGTGCCGTGAGTGCCTGCAAGCTTTGGAGTTTCTGCATTCGAACCAAGTTATTCATAGAGACATCAAGAGTGACAACATCCTGTTGGGAATGGATGGCTCTGTCAAGCTAACTGATTTTGGATTTTGTGCTCAGATCACCCCAGAGCAGAGCAATGGAGCACCATAGTGGGAACACCATACTGGATGGCACCAGAGGTTGTGACCCGGAAAGCCTATGGGCCTAAGGTTGACATTTGGTCCCTCGGCATCATGGCTATTGAAATGACTGAAGGGGAGCCCCCATACCTCAATGAAAACCCTCTGAGAGCCTTGTACCTCATTGCCACCAATGGGACGCCAGAGCTTCAGAATCCAGAGAAGCTGTCAGCTATCTTCTGAGACTTTCTGAACCGCTGTCTTGAGATGGATGTGCAAAAGAGAGGTTCAGCTAAAGAACTGTTGCAGCATCAATTTCTGAAGATTGCCAAGCCTCTCTCCAGCCTCACCCCACTGATTGCTGCAGCAAAGGAGGCAACCAAGAACAATCACTAAAACCACATCACCCCAGCCTCATCGTGCCAAGCCTTCTGTGAAATAAATGCTCATTTCGGAAATTCCAACCCCTGAGGCTCTTCCTTGCCTTCTCCTCCCATTTCCCGATCTAGTGCTTTCAAGACTGATCCTTGAAAACCATGTGTCCAGCATTGAAGAGAACTGCAATTGACTAATTGGATGATGGCCATTTTAAAATAAGGAATTTGCTCCCAATCTGTGGATGTGAGGGTGATTTATGATCAAGGGCTTACATAAATAAATCCTTGGACTCCTATTTCTCCGCCCCCCCCCCACACCAATCAGTTCTTGACTATATAAAATTTTGACTTTATAACATTAAAAAGGGTGATTTATGATCAAGGGCTTACATAAATAAATCCTTGGACTCCTATTTCTCCCCCCCACCACACCAATCAGTTCTTGACTATATAAATTTTTGACTTTATAACATTAAAAAAATAAATAAAAGTTTGCCAGTGAATAAATAATATACTCATGCTGGTTTTGGAAGTCTGCTTTATCAGTTGGAAATGATTTCAACTACAAGTAAAAGAAAAGCTTTCTAATTCATATTGGCTTATATAAATAGACATTTCTTTTTCTGGTATAGAAATTTTCTTGGAGAAAAGCAACTGCTGATTGTGGCTTAGAGATGCAAGAGGTCAGGGCTCTGTGATTCACTCGGTCTTTCCTTTATGATCACAAGATGGTTTTCGTAAGTGCCCAGCTTTTGAGATTAAGTGGAAAGGGGTTGTATTAGTTTTCTATTGCTTTATAACAACTAGCTGCAAACATTGCAAGTTAACACAAATTGATCCTGCAGCTCCTACGTGTCAGGAGTCTGGTCACGGTTCATTGAATTCTCTGCTTGAGAAGTCAGCCTGCTGTCAAGGTGTCAGCTGGGACTGTGCATCGTCTGAACCCTAGGGTCCCTTTCAAGCTCACCAGCTGGTAGAACTCAACGGCTTCCCAGAATTCCCTTTAGTAGAGTTCTACTTCCATCTCGTTGGTTAGAACTACATCATACGGCCACTTCTAGCTGTAAGAAAGGCTGCCAAGAGGATGTCTAGCTCTTCCAACTTCTATACAGAAGGCAGGGAAAGGAAAAAGGCTGGGAACGGGTAGAATCAGTCTATCAGTAGATGAAACCACCCCGTCAAATCCCCTAGAAAACTTAGTTATAGACTGTTACATCTAGAGAACTAGAATCTTCAGAAGCTTAAGATCATTCAGTACAACTTTCTGTTTTCTAGATAGGGAAGCTGAGGTCCCCAGGACTCATATGACTTTCTTAAAGTTATGCATTATTTCCTTTAAAGCCACAAACAGAATTTAGTAACCCTAGCATATTCAGCTTCTTCAGGAATTTAGTTTATCAAATCTCCAGGGGAAAAAGGTACACAAATTAGCTGATGATAGAGTAATCTCTCTTGAAGTTGATCACGGAGCCACTTTCCTATCACATAAAACTGGTTTTCCACCATCATTCTGATCATGATTTGTGGAGCAACTAGCTTGGGCAGGAGGGATGGCTGATAAAGCAGGGGTGAATGGGGCAAATCTGACAAATTCAGAGAAAGAAGCCACACTCTTGGCCCGGGAATTCAGGGAAAACATCAAAGAGGACTGGCATTTGAGATGGGCCTTAAAGGACAGATACGGTATAGTGTGAGGAGATCGGAGGAGGGAATTCCAGGAAGAGGGAAGCACAGAGACAGCAACAACTGTGTTAAGCTACAAAATGTGCAAGAAGAGCTTCCCTGGGGGCTCAGTGGTAGAGAATCCACATGCAATGCAGGAGATGGGAGTTTGATCCCTGGGTCAAGAACATCCCCTGGAAAAGGAAATGGCAACCCACTCCAATATCCTTGCCTGGTAAATCCCATGGACAGAGGAGCCTGGTGGGATATAGTCCATGGGGTCACAAAGGAGTCAGATGTGACTGAGCAACTAAACAACAACAACCGTTATAAAATGTGCAAAGAGAAAAGATTTCAACTCCGTTTGAACAGGCTGGCTTCAGAGAGATCTCATAGAGGCTGACTTAGTAGTCTAGGAAAGACGTAATGCTGGCTTGGACCTGGAGGGTGATAATGTGAATGAAAAGCGGGATGGAAGGAAACTTGTGTACAGTGATTAGGCAGCACTTCTCACTGAATCTGTGAGTTCAATGCAGAAAGTGGGTCTTGTCAATGCCCGGCGCCCACACATACTAGGCACTCAGTGCTTCCAGTTGAATTTATGAATGATTTGGGAGAGAAGATAAAGGAAAGGATGGTATCAAGGATCGTTTGACCTTGGTTTGGAGATTGGGAGGAGATGCAGACTTGAAAAGAGGTTGTGGAATTGAGTTTTAGACATGTTGAGCTCCAGGTGCCTCCTGAAACCCAGGGGTGACATCTAGGGAGGCACCCAAGAAGCAGATGTGCCCGGATGTGTGTATTTGTAGTTTGCAGTTCTCTGTGCAGAAGGTGGTGGAGGCCTTTGGTGGAATGCCTCCATTGAAGAGGGGAGAGAACAAGCCAGAACAAGAGAATGAATAGCCGTGGGACTGTCTGGAGGAAAAAGACTGTGGCTCCAAGAAGATGAAGGATAAGGGTGTTTAAAGATGGGAGCCAACGGTTTCTGAAAAAGACGTTTTCAGAGAGGATGAAGGGAGAAACAGCAAGAACTTTAGGAATGAGTAGGAAGGAAAAGAGGACAGCTCACATAACACACTTTTAAGTTTGATAAAAGGAAAATCAGAAATTTAAACACTATTTATTGCATGCCTCAAAGATCAGATCCAACTAGGATAAATTCTGAAAAGCTACATGGCAAGGAAATCATCTGACTGTAAGAGTCAAGGGAAGTTGGTTTGGTTTATTTGCATTTTAGCATTTTAGAATGAGAGTGATTTAGACAGAGCTTCTGTCTGGGGGAATTTGTCAGAAGGAAAGGGGAGGGTGAATATAAAGAGGTCCTGCTAAGAGGGGAGTCATAGCGTCTGGAGGGTGTTGCAGGCTGATTCAGAGAGGAGGCATTCATTGTCTTTTGAAGCAATAAGAAAAGAGCTGAGAGAGGGAAAGAAGGCTTTCTCTATTGCCCACTGTGTTAGCTCCCTGAATCTCAGTCTCGTCATCTGTAAAGCCAAGTCTTTGGCCTATGTGGATACACAGTATGACAAATACCTTCATTTTTTGCTCCAGATGCTTTATTTGAGATTCTCTCCCCTTCTTCACTGCCCTCAACCAGTCAACTGCCAATAACAGTGATGACAGCAATCACAGCCAGACACTATTTATTGCATGCCTCAAAGATCAGATCCAACTAGGATAAATTCTGAACAGCTACGTGGTGAAGAAATCATTTGTAACTTGGAGGATGACATGCATATGTATACATGTATTTAAAATATGGTAGTATGTATCACCTAAAGTGTTACAGGCAATGCAGTACAATGTTTATTCTATTGTTTTTTTCTATTTTTTCTCTGGATTCAATCAATTCTCATTTTATTTCTTCTTAGGTTGTTTTTTTTTTTTCCTGGTCCATTTCTCTACTTAGCTTTTAAATTTGTTATTCAAAGTGTTGACGATATATAACTCAGTTTAGACAGTAGTGTTACTTAGTAGTGTTAGAGAATTTTCTTCTACTTTGCCATTATTGGGAGGAGAAATTTTATCAGTCGAATGGTTCTGGATTCTTTTCCTGTTTTAGTCATTTTGCTGAGATGGAGACAGGGCTGGAGAGGTAGGGGTTGCAGGATTCCTAGATCAAGAGCGCCCCCTTCTGTCAGTGTAGCCAAGTATGGCTTTGGAGGAAGAGAAGGTCTGGCGGATTTCAAAGTTTCCCCTAAGTTCCCCCCAACCCCAGGCCCCCTTCCCCCACCTGATTTTCAGAAGAACCCTCTGAACCCCTTTCCTTTGTACATTTTTCACTCAGAAGCTTTATCCTTCCAAGACTGCCTCCTCACACCCTGCACACACAGTTAAGTGCCTTCCATGTAGTAAGTGCTCCACTTAGATGCAGACTTTCTCTTTCTGGCAGTTTTAAATCAACCCTAAGTTCACCATCATGGTTTTCCCCAAACGTTGTTTACCTGAAAAGCTTCATGAACAATGTGGGAGGCAGCTTTCTTGGATTTAATATTTATTCTTCTATTTACAGTTAATTTGAAATTTGGAATTCTGTTTTCTAGTGCTGGTGAAGACATGGGTTTTATGTAGTTTTACTTGATTTCTTGCTCTGTGTGTGTGTTTTACAGGGGAGGGCAGTATGTTGGGAGATTTAGATTTATGCCACCACCATTATCTTGACTACATAGAATTCCTCCGTAATGTTTACTGTAAGTCTCTCTAATTTGGCAACGAGATACATAGAAGTCCACTGACTCAAATTATCTCATTTGGCTTTTTAAGCTCCTATATGAGTTAAGAATTGAATTGGGCTGCTAGTGAAGAGACCGAGAAAACAGTGGTTTAGTCTGATCAGGGGTTTTTCTTGTGAAACAAGAGGTAGGTGGTAGTGGGCTGTGGCTGGGCAGCACGGCGATGTCAGTGTTGATATCTCTGTGACATCTTAACCTTTCCCTCATGGTTGCCATAGTTATGAGGGCTGCTACACCTTCATCATTACATCTAGAATCCAGTTGGGAAAAGGCAGAATGAGAAGGGCAAAAGGCATTTGTCGGCTATCAATTCCATTTTAAAGATCTTTCCTGAAAGCCCCATGCAAAATCATTTGCTTATGCCTGATTGTCCAGAGCTGGGCTAATGACAACCTCTAGCTGCAAAGGAGAGTGAGAAATGCAGGGTGGTGGGTTTTGTTTTTTTTCTTCCTATTTTTTGTTTTGTTTTTCCTAAGTACATTCGTGCCCACAACAAAACTGGAGGAGTTAGGAGAGTGAGGGTATACTGAGTAGGCAGGTAGCAATCCTCTTATTCAGCCCGCCAAATTCCAGAGTCAGAGAGTTGCTGATCTCTCACCATTGACTCAGAGATGATTCCTAGGCTGATGGTTACTGACCACCTTTGGGAGGCCCCGGGAGAAGCCTAGATCGGGAGAAAGGAGAGAAGGATCCAGGGACTGACCAGCTGTGGAACAGAGCGCGAATAAGGCAGCACTGAACCTCTGTCCCGGGCTGACTGACCCTTACTTCAGGAGAGAGCAAAAAAAAAAAAAAAAAACCGTGAATGTTTTTTTTTTAAGCACATTAAGGAATGTCTCAGTTTGTAAGCAAGGATACAATTCTTTTTTTCTCCACTCATTCTCTTAATGGAAGTAATTCTATAATGAAACAAGTTCTTTAGGTGGTAAAGTCTAACTAAGGGTCATCTGCTGTGAGTGAGGAAAGATCTGATGGGCTAAATTTATTTCCAAAATGACACTCAGCCATCTCATCTAACAGACACACAGACACACACATACTCCTAGAAACTTCCATTTATGATGCCCTCATAGATACATATCTCCAGATAATCCATTTTAATAACCTTATTTGCTAAAGTATATACACTTTTGTGTTCATATTGGATACTTTTCTAAGTATACTAAACCTTTGTATAATCCTATGATTCATTTGAATCCTAAATGAACCCTAAGATTCATTTAAAAGTATAAGAAATCAGATTCTGAAAAAATTCCCATACCCACATAAAAAGCATCCAAGTTTATAGACACATTCACTTATTCCAGCAGACAGAATCTTGGCATATAATGACTACATTTTGATCCACAGAAAACTCTTAGGTGATGTGAACTGCTGGTTCTACTACTGGCTAAGTGCCGTTGGGAACAATTCACTTACCCAGTCTGAGCATCGTTTTTGTTGTTGTTTGGTCACTAAGTTGACTCTCTTGCAACACCATGGACTATAGCTTGCTACACCTATCGTCCATGGAATTTCCCAGGCAAGAATACTGGCTGCCATTTCCTTCTCCAGGGGCTCTTCCTGACCCAGGGATCAAACCCGCATCTCCTGTATTGGCAAGTGGATTCCTTACCGCTGAACCACTAGGGAAGCCCCTGAGCATCCTTACTTCATCCTTAGAAGAAAAGAATTGGTAGGAGTGTTTCCTCAAAGTTCTAAGATCCTAAGATTTTAGAGATTCTTTTATTCAATTAGCATTTGTTCAGTGTCTGCTATGTGCTAAGCACTATTTTATGCACTATGGACACATTATAGTCTAGTAATTACAGTGGAGGATTTCAAGTCAATTAAAAGGAGAGGGTAAAAAAAAGATATCTAGGAATAAATTTAACCAAAAAGATGAAAGACTTGTACATTGAAAGCTACAAAACATTGTTGAAAGAACTTAAAGACCTAAATAAGTGAAAAGGCACCCCACGTTCGTGGGGAGTAAAACTTACCATTGTGAGGATGGTAGTCATACCCAAAGCTATCTACAGATTCAACACAATCTCTAGCAAAACTCTAACATCCCTTTTTGCAGAACTGGAAAAGCCAATCTTAAATTTCATATAGAATTGCAAGAGGCCCTGAATAGACAAAGTAATCTTAAAAAGAAAAACAGAGAGCCCACATTTCCTGATTTCAAATTACTACAAGCCCATAGTAATCAAAACAGTGTGGTTCATGCAAATCAACAAAACAAGATTGATAGTTCACAAACAAACAAACACTATGGTCAGTATTTGGCAAGGGTGTTATGCTGTGCTTTGTCGCTCAGTCGTGTCTGACTCTTGGAGACCCTGTGGACTGTAGCCCACCAGGCTTCTCTGTCCATGGGATTCTCCAGGCAACAACACTGGAGTGGTTTGCCTCCTCCAGGGGATCTTCCCAACCTAGGAATTGAACCCGCGTCTCTTTCGTCTCCAGCATTGGCAGGTGGGCTCTTTACCACTAACACCACCTGGGAAGCATTTGACAAGAGTACCAAGTCCATTTAACGGGAAAAGAGCAGTCTCTTCTACAAATCGTTCTGGTAGAGGTGGGCCACTGCCTCACACAATATACAACAATTAACTCAAAATGAGTCACTGACCTAAATATAAGAGCTGAAATGATAAATATCTTGGGAGAAAACATAGTAGAAAATCTTCATGGCCTTGGATTTGGCAATAAATTCTTAGATATAACACCAAAAGCATGAACAACAAAAGAAAAAATAGATAAATTGGATTTCATCAAAACTTTTGAGAAACTTTTGAGCCTCAAAGGATATCATCAGGAAGGTAAGAAGTCAAACTACAGACTGGGAGAATGTATTTGCAAATCATAGATCTGATAAAGAATTGATGTCCAGAGTATGTAAAGAATTCCTCCAACGCAACAACAACGAACAAACAACCCACTTAAAAACAGGGCAAGGACTTGAACAGACATTTCTCTAAAGATAGGTGGTGCTAGTGGTAAAGAACCCGCCTGCCAGAGCAGGAGACACGAGACGCAGGTTCGATCCCTGGGGTCGGGAAGATCCCCTGGAGGAGGGCATGTGGACCCACTCCAGTATTCTTGCCTGGAGAATCCCATGGACAGAGGAACCTGGTGGACTATGGTCCATAAGGTCCCAAAGAGTTGGACATGACTGAAGCGACTTAGCAGTAGAAGCAACAGGCACATTAAAAGATGCTTAGCATCACTAATCATTAGAGAAATGCAAGTCAAAATTACAGTTAGTTACCACTTCAAGCCCATTAGCATGGTTATTATTTTTTAAAAAAGAAGAAAACAACAAATGTTGGCAAGGATGTAGAGAAATTGGAACCCTCATCCACTGCTGATGGTACTGTGAAGCCACTGTGGAAACAATCTGGAGGTTCCTCAAAAAGCTAGACAAAAAATCACTGTATGCCTCAGCAATTCATCTTGTAGGTATATACCCAAAAGGAGTAAAAACAGGAACTTCAACAGGTCCTCGTATGCATATGCTAATTTCAGCATCATTCACAATAATTAAAAGGTAGAAACAATCCAAGTGTCCACAATGAATAAACAGAAATAAAATGTGGTATATCCATGTAACAGACGTTCTGATACATGCTCCAACAAGGATGAGCCTTGAAAACATTAGGCAAAATCATAGAGATAGAAAGTAGATTAGAAGGTCCCAGGGGTTGAGAGAAGGGGAACTGGGAGTGACTGGTTACATTTCGCTTTTGAGTGATGAAAAATCTGGGGACTAGACCGTGGTGCCTCTGTGCCCAACATTGTGAATGTAGTTAACGCCACCGAATCATGTACTTAAAATTGGTTAAAATGGTGAATTTTTTGTTACATATATTTTACCACAGTAAAAATAAAGTCAAAAAAATCCAAGAGGATAGCACTGCTAGATACAGAAATGTGGAAGCAAATGATCGTACTTTACAGGAAGCTGCTGACTGGGCCTTAAGACACACATACAGCTGTATAGAGATGTGGACTTACACACACATAAACACAACACAGGCAGGTACCTAAGCACAAATACCCAGAGAACACAGGAGTTTGTACTTCTTGGCACGTACCAATCTACAGACACACAGCTTGCACTCTGTATACACTGACGGTTGATTGAAACCACCATCAGGGTTTAAGCATCTGCTGATGGCTGAGATGCACACCTGTGCATTATGTTATTGACAGTACAGTCACACAGGTGAACAGAGAACCTGTTCAACTAAAGAAAGTCACGTTCTAGAGGTGAAAGGGAGCAAAAGCCGACACACACAGAAAGACATTCCAGAGTTCCCTGGTGCATGTGTGACCGTGAAAGCGTTCAAGGGCATGTAAATGGGTTCACTGCTTGGTAGCGGGGAGAAGCAGGGTAGTCAAGTGTCGGAGGCTAAGTGTTACACAGAAGGCAGAATGGCTGGTACGTGTGAGTGGGAATTAGGAAAACATCACACAGCTTCTTTGTTAAAGAGATTTAACACAGTATACTTGAGTAGCCCAATTTTACTTTTTATTTCTTACTATCTGATGCCGGGGTAGCAGAGAACAAGCCATACACTTAGTTACCTTTATAATTGCATGAGTCACTTCCACGGGCCCCAACAGTGTTTCAGGATAGTTCTCAGGTGAAGTAAGTGAGCTGCTTTATATTCTTCCCACCCAGTGCAGTGAACCCTCCTCACTCACTGTCTGAGTTCAGCAGTGGAAAAGCGCCATGACCACTTGGAGACTGAGGAGGGATGACCTGGCCTGACTGAGGTCTTTTGAACGAGGCTCCGGCTGAGGAGGCCAGAGGCTGGGAACAGTGTTCTCAGTCTCTCAGTCATGACTGACTCTTTGCGACCCCACGGACTGTGGCCCGCCAGGCTCCTCTGTATGTGGGATTTCTCCAGCAAGAATACTTGAGTGGGTTGCCATCTCCTCCTCCAGGAGGGAACGGTGAGTCAGGAGCAAATGGTCGGCATTTATAGCTGGTGCTCAATGGGAGCAGCCGATGAGGCAAGACGGACAAGGCCTCCAGAGTAGCATTGAGGTATGAGGGTAAGTCCTCCTTCCAGAACACACCTTTTATGCTGGTTCATGTCCTTTGTGGTAGCAAAAGCTGTACCTTAGCAAGAGAGTTATTCACGGCCGTTCTTAGCTGGATCCTTTCAGGAAATCATGAAAGAGGCAAAGGGTTCTGCCAAAGTCTGTTTCCCTTGCCTTTTCACCTCAGCACTGGCACTTTATTTCCTTACCCCTCAAGGGCTAATTCCCTTCTTACCATAGTTCAGTTGCTAAGTCCTGTTCAACTTTTGTGACCTCAGAGACTGTGGCAAGCCAGTTTCCTCTGTCCTCCATTATCTCCCGGAATTTGCTCAAACTCATGTCCATTGAGTCAATGATGCCATCCAACATTCTCATCCTCTGTCATCCCCTTCTCCTCCTGCCCTCAATCTTTCCCAGCATCAAGGTCTTTTCCAATGAGTCGGCTCTTCGCATCAGGTAGCCAAAGTATTGGAGTTTCAGCTTCAGGATCAGTCTTTCCAATGAATATTCACGGTTGATTTTTTTTTTAGGATTGACTGGTTTGATCTCCTTGCTGTTCAAGGGACTCTCAAAAGTCTTCTCCAGCCTCTTAAAATCCTGAATGATTATGAAAATTATCATCTTATCCTTCTCTGTTAGGAAAGAGAATTCTTCATTTACTGCTAATCAATATAGGACAGAAATGGTATGGACCTAACTGAAGCAGAAGATATTAAGAAGAGGTGGCAAATATGACCCAGCAATCCCACCTCTGGGCATACACACTGAGGAAACCAGATCTGAAAGAGACACGTGCACCCCAATGTTCATCGCAGCACTGTTTATAATAGCCAGGACATGGAAGCAACCTAGATGCCCATCAGCAGATGAATGGATAAGGAAGCTGTGGTACATATACACCATGGAATATTACTCAGCCATTAAAAAGAATTCATTTGAACCAGTCCTAATGAGATGGATGAAGCTGGAGCCCCTTATACAGAGTGAAGTAAGCCAGAAAGATAAAGAACATTACAGCATACTAACACATATATATGGAATTTAGAAAGATGGTAACGATAACCCTATATGCAAAACAGAAAAAGAGACACAGAAATACAGAACAGACTTTTGAACTCTGTGGGAGAATGTGAGGGTGGGATATTTCAAAAGAACAGCATGTATACTATCTATGGTGAAACAGATCTCCAGCCCAGGTGGGATGCATGAGACAAGTGCTCGAACCTGGTGCACTGGGAAGACCCAGAGGAATCGGGTGGAGAGGGAGGTGGCAGGGGGGGTCGGGATGGGGAATACGTGTAAATCTATGGCTGATTCATGTCAATGTATGACAAAACCCACTGAAATGTTGTGAAGTAATTAGCCTCCAACTAATAAAAAAAAAAAAAAAAGAAGAGGTGGCAAGAATATGCAGAAGAACTGTACAAAAAAGATATTCATGACCCAGATAACCACAATGGTGTGATCACTCACCTAGAGCCAGACATCCTGGAAGGCAAAGTCAAGTGGCCCTTAGGAAGCATCACTACCAACAAAGCTAGTGATGGAATTCCAGCTGAGCTGTTTCAAATCCTAAAAGATGATGCTGTAAAAGTGTTACATTCAATATGCCAGCAAATTTGGAAAGCTCAGCAGTGGCCACAGGACTGGAAAATGTCAGTTTTCATTCCAGTCCCAAAGAAAGGCAATGCCAAAGAATGCTCAAACTACCGCATAATTGCACTCATCTCACACACTAGTAAAGTAATGCTCAAAATTCTCCAAGCGAGGCTTCAGTAGTATGTAAACCGAGAACTTCCAGATGTTCAAGCTGGATTTAGAAAAGGCAGAGGAACCAGGAAACAAATTGCCAACATCTGTTGGATCATTGAGAAAGCAAGAGAGTTCCAGAAAAACATCTATTTCTGCTTTATTGATTACACCAAAGTCATTGACTGTGTGAATCACAACAAACTGGGGAAAATTCTTCAAGAGATGGGAATACCAGACCACCTTACCTGCCTCCTGAGAAATCTGTATACAGGTCAAGAAGCAGGTCAAGAACTGGACATGGAACAACAGACTGGTTCCAAGTCGTGAAAGGAGTATGTCAAGTCTGTATATTGTCATCCTGCTTATTTAACTTATATGCAGAGTACATCATGCAAAATGCCAGGCTGGATGAATCACAAGCCGGGATCAAGATTGCCGGGAGAAATATCAATAACCTCAGATATGCAGATAACACCACCCTTATGGCAGAAAGTGAAGAACTTAAGAACCTCTTGATGAAAGTGAAAGAGGAGAGTGAAAAAGCTGATTTAAAACTCAACATTCAGAAAACTAAGATCGTGACATCCAGGCCCATCACTTCATGGCAAATAAGTGGGGAAACAATGGAAACAGTGAAAGACTTTATTTTGTGGGGCTCCAAACTCACTGCAAATGGTGACTACAGTCATGAAATTAAAAGATGCTTGCTTCTTGGAAGAAAAACTATGACCAACCTAGACAGCATGCTGAAAAGCAAAGACATTACTTTGCCAACAAAGGTCCATCTAGTCAAGGCTATGATTTTTCCAGTAGACATGTATGAATGTGAGAGGTGGACTATAAAGAAAGCTGAGTGCTGAAGAATTGATGCTTTTGAACTGTGGTGTTGGAGAAGACTCTTGAGAGTCCCTTGGACTGCAAGGAGATTTAACCACCTAAAGGAAATTATCCCTGAATATTCATTGGAAGGACTGATGCTGAAGCTGAAACTGCAATACTTTGGCCATCTGATGCAAAGAGCTGACTCAATGGAAAAGACCCTGATGCTGGGAAAGATTGAAGGAACGAGGAGAAGGGGACGACAGAGGATGAGATGGTTGGATGGCATCACTGACTCGATGGACATGAGTTTGAGCAAGCTCCAGGAACTGATGATGGACAGGAAAGCCTGGTGTGCTGCAGTCCATGGGGTCGAAAAGATTTGTACACGATTGAGCAACTGAACTGGACTGAATCAATAAAATCAGAATGAATTACATATGATTATCAGTAGTTCTTCTTTTTCAACCTGCTTCCAAATACCAAAATAATGGCCTAGGCTAATATAAGCTAATTATAAATCAACAAACAAAGTGTTTGGTGTTTTCTTTTTTTTTTCGCAGTTTCATAATTTTCAGAAGAGAGTATACTGATTGAATAAAAGTTAGTCTTTAATAGAAAGACAAGATTGCTTTGACTTTTAAGTGTAGATGTTATCTTTTTAAAAAGCACACCTCTTTGAATTTTGAAATGAATATAGCTGCTATAATTTTAACAGATAGTAATAAAATTTGAATTGTGTGTTTATATGTACAAATCAGTGGTAGAGATGTATGATTTTGCTAAGTGAAGTTCATAAAATCACTATTCTCAATACTGAAAGTAGTTAAAAATGTTTTCCTCTTTGGGCTGTTATAAATTCATATTGCATTATTTGAACTGTAAAGGATGTTGATTCTTGGATAAAACTATTACATTCTGGCTCTTCACTTTGAATTCAACTGTGGTAGAATTTCTTTGAAAATGATTTAATGTTTATAAGCATGCATGCATGGATAACTTCAAAATGAATACTGAACTTGAAAAGCCAAACCTCTCCTGACAGTGGATTGATTTATTCTGGAAGAAATTAAGAGAAATATCAGAAGTATGTGCTCTCTTTTAGGTGTAACACAAACTCGAGGCAAATATTCTTGACTTGTGCCATCTGAGAAATGATTCTTAGTATCTGTGCATGTGATTTACATATAACTCACATGCCTACACAAAATATCCCAAGCCAGCTGCCTCTGCAGGTTTCCTACTCAGAGGAAAGAAAGCAGACCATTGTCGGAGTGAGGGAGGTAAGGAATGAAGAGCAGCAGCTATGCATGGACTCCACAGTTAGCTCAAGCCAAGCTCTGAGATGAGGGCCTACGAAGAACTTGGCTCCCCCACCCCACCCACCCACCCATCCCCACCACGATGGCTGGGGCTTCATCAAGGTGCTCAGGCAGGGGGGCTGTCGGGAAGACAGAGCCAGTGTGGATAACCAGGTGGCGTTTTGTTTTTTCTTTGCGATGTCTATGGATTAAAACTCTTGAGTTGTTTTAAACATCAGGGGTTTTCTTTTTTTTGCTTTAAAATAAAAAATAAATTTCTTTTTTTAATAAAAATATCACTTTATCTAAGGAAAATTATATATATATAAAACCTTCTATGTCTAGAATATTCCCATTTTATTTGATGTATATATATATATATATATATATATATATTGTGTGTGTGTGTATATATATATATATTGTCGCTGTTGTTTTAAGTCACTAAGTTGTGTCCAACTCTTTTCAACCCCATGAACTCTAGCCCATCAGACTCCTCTGTCCATGGGATTTCCCAGGTAAGAATACTATAGTGGGTTGCCATTTCCTTCTCTGGGGATCTTCCTGACCCAGGAATTGAACCTGCATCTTCTGCATTGGCAGGCGGGTTCTTTACCACTGAGCCACCAGGGAAGCCAAAAATAAAAGTGAGAATATTCTAAACATAGAGATTTATAAACAGGTATTTTAAACTTAAGGGCTTTCCTGATGGCTCAGATGGTAAAGAATCTGCCTGCAGTGCAGGAGATCTGGGTTCAATCCCTGGGTTGGGAAGATCCCTTGGAGGGGGAATTGGCAATCCACTCCAGTATTCTTGCCTGGAGAATTCCATGGACAGAGGAACCTGATGGGCTACACTGCAGGGGTCACAAAGAGTTGGACGCGACAAATTGATTTTACTTTCAATTTTCATTTTAACTTAATGTATAAGGAACATTGTTCATCATTACTGAAGACATCTGTGGCATCATTCATGATATTTTATTAGAATTACCATTATTAATTTACCTTCAGTTGCTGGAGGTATGAAGTGTCATGAAAGTATTCCTCTTATTAACAATGTGTGTGTTAGTCGAGTTGTGTCCGACTCGATTACTCATTGTGATCCCACGGGCTATATAGCCCACCAGGCTCCTCTGTCCATGGATTTCTCCAGGCAAGAATACTGGAGTGGGTTGTCAATTCCTTTTCCAGAGGATTTTCCTGACCCAGGGATCAAACCCGGGTCTCCTGCATTGCAGGCAGATTCTTTACTGTCTGAGCTACCCAGGAAGCCCCATAAATATACTTGTACATGCATTTATTTATATTAGCTGTTTATTTTCCCAGGATAAAATTCTAGAAATAGAATCACTGGAAGGCCACTCATCAAACACCTACACAGAACTGTCACATATGCAATAATAAATTCTGTTGTCTTAACCAGGGAAATTATAGGAAAAGTATAAAATTCAGATACACAAAAGAAAAAAATTTTCTGGAATTCCAAAGATCAGAGATAACTAATTGTTACAGAAATTAGTCCACCCTTACAAATCCAAGCTTTCAGTCAACCCAAATTGGAATTAGTGGCTAAAAATGAGGGTTTGGTAATGGTTTTCTCTTTCACAATCATCTTCTTCCTTCTTGAATACCTGTTATAGAAAATAAAATGCTACTATGTATACAGTAATTATCTTATATATACACAAAACTGTTTATGTGTACAATATATTCTTCTTTACTTTCTTCTCACTCTCAAATATTCATGTCAAAGAAAGCAGAAAATTGACGTAAGTAGATATCACTTACTTGATTTTGGAAATGTCAGCCTGTGTCAAAAATGCACACTTAGGTTTAAGTGTGAGACAGTTCAGGTGAGGGACAGTTTTAGCTAATCATTTCACCCAGTCCCCAAATTCCTCAGCTCCTTTGAAGTTTGGAAGACCACGTGATTAGCTATGGCCAATGAAATGTGAGCAGAAGCCACATGCAGTCCTGGGCAGAGGCGGTGGAAAGCCCACTGAGAATCTCTTCTCTCTGCCTGCTACAGGGCCCAAGGAGCTGTTGCAGCCACAAGATGGCAGAAATTCCATCATCCTGGTCTTCGAATGAGATGGCCTTCCCATCTGCAATGGGTATGTAACAAGAGCAAGAATTAAATCTTTCTTGGGTTAAGCCACTGGGATTTCAGATTAATTGGGTAACTGCAACGTTAGCCTATCCTGTTCTGACTTACAGGAGGCTCACACATTCTGCGCATCTGTTCACCCTCTGCATTAAAGGTTCCATACCTCATGGAGACTCAAAGCCACCACTCATCATTCTCAGACTGCTTACATGGAATTTGACTTCCTAGCTCAGCTCTAAGGGTAAAGAATCAGGACGTTATAGCAGAGACAGGTGAGTGCTCCCTTCTTGTGAGTGCAGGAGTGATATTAATGCAAATAGGAGGCAGATATAGTTTTGGATGCTTCCAGGCCTGAAGTGACTTATGAAATAAATGTATATTATGCTTCCAATATGTGAGAAACAATAATGGTATATAGACAGATTGCCCTGCTAGGCAAGTACATTGTATCACTTGTTCTCCATCAATTAATCATGAAAAGTGATGTATGGCAAGAAGTGGAGAAGTGAGTCAACAAAGAAGGAGTAGGAGATGAAGCACAGACCCTTTATACTCCTTTGGTATCTAATGGCTTTCAGTGAATTCTCCGAAACTGATTGAATGCTGCTTTTCTCTTCTATCTGGATTTTTTAATAATGATCATGCATAATTTTTATAATTAGGAAAAGGTTTTTGTTTTGAAAAAAAGTCACTGTTGATGAATGAAGAATTAGTCATTGTTTCCTCCATTGACCTGGCACAAACAGTGCCTATGAGCTAGTGCCTGGAAGGCAGATGCAGGTTGTCGTTCTACAAGCAAGCGCAGCAGGGAGGCACGTCACAGAGGCTCTGATACGGGAGCTGTGTACTGAGTGACCGCCTGTGCCTGTTCATCCATCATCTCTGTCATTCTGGGATCATTCCCTTTAGTCTCCAGTGATATTCTTTGTAGCTTTTGTGAGTTCTGGACTTGCCCGTAGATTCACACTTGCCGGGGTCTAGAAGTGTCATCATGGAATTGCCCAAAACAGTGAACATCTGTGAATTTTTTGTTAAATAAAGTCTCTGTGCATAGCCTTCACTTCACCATTATTCTCCAGTAAAACCAGGCAAGAAATTACATCGCCTCTTCCCTGTCTTTTTATATCTTTGTATCTCCTATTTATTTAATGCAGATAAGTATATCAGAAACCATCTTGTCACAGCAGTAAATAAATAAAATCCTTCTTTAGCTCCTATTTCTGTGGCAAGTTATTTGCTATCATTTCTTGGTCTGTGAACAGCTGAAGGTCACTTTCTAGATAAGAAATGCAGCCCAATTATCTCAATTTTCCTATTTTTAAATGATTTTGACTACTAGCAATGTAAGTTAGGGTTCATTTGTGATAATTACCATATTTCAAGTAAGTGGTAAATGAAAATCGTCTGGTATTGTGTAGGGAGGGAGTAATTTAAAGTCTTTGTGGGACGCAATTGGTATTCTAAATAAGCCTGTCTCTAGACATCATGTGTCTAAAACTATTTTAAAGGACTCTGTGGAGCTCTATGCTTTTAAATTTATCTTACTATTATAGTCATTTTACTAGCTAGGGAACTGCAGCCATCTATCCCTGGCTGTCTCTTTCTGACACCCACAGATGTATCCACCCACATGCTCACCCACTCAGACCTACACTCTGACTCACATTCAAAACGATTGTCAAAAAATCCCCACTCCTTGTCTAACTAAAGTGTTCCTTTCAAACACATGCTACTTGTTTGATCTATTTCCATGTATCTGTGAGTCAGCTGAGTCTTGTCTGATCTACCAGTAGACTAGAACCTACATGTATGTTTTTTCATATGGATTTGGCAAACCTGATACATAATCTAGCTTACTGAAATCATAAAAGCACAGTGAACTGTTTTTTTGCTAACAATACTTCTGACACCAAATCTGTGGGTGTTTTCCTCACACTAACTGATTTGCCAACTCTCCAGATATCAGCGAGGTGCCCGACAATTTAGTTCTGACAGTAGCTACCAGTCAATGCAGACCCAACAGGTTAAGGACTCATTCCCACAAGACTACCCCCACTTTAGACAGCTGTCTCACGTCCCAGGGCACCTGTACTTCTGACTGACAGGCTGTAAATTGAGCGTTCCCATTACCTCCCCCTTCAGGTTTCATAATTTGTTTGAACAGCTCACAGAAATCACAAATAGTTTACTTGCTATTACCAGTTTATGACAAAGGATACAACTCAGGAACAACCAGCTGGAAGAAATGCACTAGACAAGGTGTAGGATTGTGGTAGGGGAATGATGTCACAGAGCTCTCTAGGAATACCACCCTCCCAACACCTCGATGTGTTCACTAAATAGGAAGCTCTCTGAACTTTATCATTTAGGGAATTTAATGGTGGCTCCATACATGGTTATGATTGATTAAATCATGCCTACCAAGAGTCACCTTATTAACATTCACAACACAGGTATGATTGAAAGGAGTTGTTACTGATTTCTTGGATACAAGACAAAGTTTTTTTTTTTCACTTTAATACATCTGTATTTATTTATTCCTTCTCTGATATACTTCTTTTTGTTATGTAGACTGAGTTTTTGACCCATAAACAAGACAAAATTCTAAAAAAGTGCTGCTGCTAAGTTCAGTGGGCTCAGCTAGTAAAGAATCCGCCTGCAATGTGGGAGACCTGGGTTTGATCCCTGGGTTGGGAAGATCCCCTGGAGGAGGGAAAGGCTACCCACTGCAGTGTTCTGGCCTGGAGAATCCCGTGGGCTGTATAGAACATGGGGTCACAAACAGTTGGGCAAAAATTAGGGGCTTTCACTTCACTCACTTCAGTGAGTTCAACTGTCACTGCCTGGCTGACTCGATGTCTTTTTTAAAATGTGCCAGCAAACCTGGGAACCCTAGTAGGGGTCACAGGAAAAGGGCAGGTAGTTTGGCTTTGCAGGAGGACTGGCCTCTTGACCTGACTACCTCTCCATTCCTTGGTTCCTTTTCAAATCAGGACCAGACAGAAAAACACCACCCTTCCACCACTACCATCGCCTTGTCTTCAGAGCATTTCTAACAGGAGCTGACTTCCCACAGACCCAGATCATCTGAGTCATGGGTTCTAGGGCCTAAGTCTAACAGGAAACTGATATGTACTAAAAACATCTATCAGAATAAAAACAATTATTTTTTATTTGCTTGAGGGGGTAAAGAAGGGCATTTAATACAACAGTCAACATCATGGTGCAGAATTTAAATATATACTTAGACAATTTGAGGTAAATATTTGCTCAACAAGAAACATGTTTCCATTTTTAACCACTCTTTTCTTGTGACCCCTGTGTAGATTGCAACTGACAGACCTATGTATAGGGAACAGAACATTTTCACAAGTAACATATGAATTTTTCAACGCATTCAAAATACAGATTGGGCTGAGGTTATCAAAATAGAATTATATTTCAAAATAAGAAGTACTGTGAGTCAGGACAGTCATACCAATTATAGCAACCTTGTTTCTGAAAGGCATAACGCTTGGGCCAGCCTCCATGGTAGCAAAGCAGTATTTTATCAAAATGGTGTAATTATGAATGTGTGGCAATATTTTAACCCCTCCTCCCAAGGGTTCCACAATGCTTTTTTAACATGTTTATAAATGTTTGCTTTCGTGCCATTTTAGGGGGAGCTTCCCATACGAACATTTGGCTTCCGGTGAGTCATCCCTAGTCTGGTTCACAGCCAAAAGCTGCCTGCTTGGCTCTCAATGAATATTGGGCTCAGAGACTCCCTCATCTTTAAAACTGATTTAAATGAAGATGGAAAAGGTGATAGGAGGAGAAAGACATATTCAGATAAATATAAGAACACTCTTGTTTCCTTACAAGAGTTTGACAGCTATGTACCATAATCTAACTACTATTTAAGCTTAGCGAAATGCCCGGATTATGGTGGATTTGTGTTTGGCCTTTTAATAAAACATCTGGATAATTTTACCTGATGTTACATTTTTCGAGTCATCATGCATATTTTCTAGCTAAGAACATCTCAGAATTCAAACTACTAACCTGAAATTTTACTTTTATTGTTGCAATTATGGTTATTGGATCCTAAAACCATCAACTAAAATGAAACTGGAAGGATAAATCCCTCCCTACCCACCCCCGATCTGAGCCACCAGGGAAATTCTCTTGAGAAACCTATATGCAGGTCAGGAAGCAACAGTTAGAACTGGACATGGAACAAGGAACTGGTTCCAAATCAGGAAAGGAGTACATCAAGGCTGTATATTGTCACCATGCTTATTTAACTTATATGCAGAGCACATCATGAGAAACGCTGGGCTGGAAGAAGCACAAGCAGGAATCAAGATTGCCGGGAGAAATATCAATAACCTCAGATATGCAGATGACACCACCCTTATGGAAGAAAGTGAAGGACTAAAGAGCCTCTTGATGAAAGTGAAAGAGGAGAGTCAAAAAGTTGGCTTAAAGCTCAACATTGAGAAAACTAAGATCATCACATCTAGCCCATCACTTCACAGCAAATAGATGGGGAAACAGTGGAAACAGTAGCTGACTTTATTTTCCTGGGCTCCAAAATCACTGCAGATGGTGACTGCAGCCATGAAATTAAAAGATGCTTACTCCTTGGAAGGAAAGTTATGATCAACCTAGACAGCATATTAAAAAGCAGAGACATTACTTTGTCAACAAACGTCTGTCTAGTCAAGGCTATGGTTTCTCCAGTAGTCATGTATGGATGTGAGAGTTGGACTATAAAGAAAGCTGAGTGCTGAAGAATTGATGCTTTTGAACTCTGGTGTTGGAGAAGACTCTTGAGAGTCCCTTGAAGTGCAAGGAGATCCAACCAATCCATCCTAAAGGAGATCAGTCCTGGATGTTCATTGGGAGGACGGATGTTGAAGCTGAAACTCCAATACTTTGGCCACCTGATGCGAAGAGCTGACTCATTGGAAAAGCCCCTGATGCTGGGAAAGATTGAGGGCAGGAGGAGAAGGGGACAACAGAGGATGAGATGGTTGGATAGCATCACCAACTCAATGGACATGGGTTTGGGTGGACTCCGGGAGTTGGTGATGGACAGGGAGGCCTGGCGTGCTGCGGTTCATGGGGTCACAAAGAGTTGGACTGAGCGACTGAACTGAACCAGCCCCTCCCACATTAGAATTGAAGAAAATAAAGGTCCTTAGGTGAGATTAACTCTCTTCTGAACTAAAATAGCAAAACTTTTCTTTATGTAAATAAGGAAGCTACCGTCATTAAGCATATGAACTAGCACTGATTCCCTCTGTAGTTCCATTTCCAAAGGGCAAAACTTGGGAGATGGAGTGAGACAGTACAGATCTTGGCGGGTAGATATCAACATGGAAAGAAAAGAAATTAAAAATTGTTGTGCATAATAATGGGAATTATAGGTTTTCTTTTAAAAACAATTACAAATTAAGTAGAATATACTATTTATTCTTACTTATTGGATTAAGAAGGATTGCAGACACTAGCCCCCTATATCTTGAATTGCATGCTATGTTCCCACCTATGTTTGCATATTATGTAGTAAATGCTTAGGAATGATCTTTGTGCTCTCTTACCTTCTATAAACATTCTTCCATTTTTCTTGAATGTATACTTCTTTCTGTCTACATTTCATTTTTCCCAGTTTTCATATGGACTTGGATATAAAACTGTATCACTTTCTTCTTTAAGAAAAATTATTCTATTCATATATTGATGAATGACAACAGTCATTTAGCTTTAGTATGAAAGAGACAAAAGGAGTGATGAGAACTTTGACAAAATACAAAAGTATATGCCCCATCTGAAATGAGTATCTAATTCTAAGCATCAGAAAAAATGGCAATAGCCAGATCTTCCAAGTTTTCAAAAGAAAGTCTGAAAGTATTTAAAATTTTACAACTAGTTCAATTCTTTAAAAACAAGCAATTCCATTTTAAGAGGCTCAAAACACCAATAATTACCACTGGAAAACATGGGACATTAAATATGTATACTTCAACCCACACTGGGGGAAGAGAGATACAGAAGGGACTGAGAACCTTGGTGTCCTTCATGGCCTGTCTTCCACCTTTCAGCTCATCACCAACACATACACTGCTCCATGGGACCATTGAGGGGCCAGCGGTCATCTCTGATCCTCTTGTGGAAGCCTTTCCCTAATTTGCTCCAAAGTGAACACTTCACATTTGAATTCATTCATACTGGAAGAGATGGAAAAATCTTAGGAGCAATTATAAGAATAACAAAAATAAACATATTGAGAGTCACTATTCTTTCACTCAGCGAATATTTACAGACTGTCTGCTATGTGCTAGAACTATAAAGTTTCTGTGACATGTTAGGCACTATGTAGACACTGGAAATAAATCAGTTTTAAAAAGGCAAAAGAGCCCCCTTGCAGAAATTATATCCATTGGGAAGATAGACGATAAATAAAAACGAGTAAGTGTGATATGAGCTAGGTTAGATGGTGATAAATGCCATGGAGAAAACCAGGGTAGGAAGAGTTCATTTCTCTGGGTCCCCTACGTGTAATTGGAATGGACCTGCTTGGTAACTGGCAGAACCTCCAGTATAAGATCCCTTGTACTATGGGATAAAAGCTGTATTAGTTGGGAAGACCAAGTGAAATATCTAACATTTGCTCCCTCACTGAGATAGTAAATTAAAAACAGTATCACATCCTGGGGAGAGTGGGAAAGATTAGTGCTACCCTTTAAGATCTGAAGAATATAGGGTGATATTCCTCATTTATCCCCATTTAATTCACCAGTCTTGCCCTGACAAAATTGTCTGATCCTGGAGAATACTAAACTCAACTGAATAGTTGCCCTAGTTACAGTTGCTATGCCAGATGTAATATCTCTGCTGGAACACATTAATATGGCCTCAGGGACCTCGTGTTGACTTGCAAATGCCTTCATTTCCACTCCTATCAAGAAAAGGGGGGCTTCCCTGGTGGCTCAGCTGGTAAAGGATCTGCCTGCAATACAGGACACCTCGCTTCGATTTCTAGTTTGGGAAGATCCCCTGGAGAAGGCATAGACTACCCACTCCAGTATTCTTGGGCCCCTGGTGGCTCAGACAGTAAAGAATCTGCTTGCAATGCGGGAGACCTGGATCTGACCCCTGGATTGGGAAGATCCTCTGGAGGAGGACATGGCAACCCACTTCAGTATTCTTGCCTGGAGAATCCCCATGGACAGGGAAGCCTGGCGGGCTACAGTATACAGGGTCACAAAGAGTCGGACACAACTGAGCGACTAAGGACAGCACAGCACAAGAAAAGGTAACAGATGCCCATTAATAACACAGGCGTTTTCTTTTTCCTTCAGTCATGATATAGCCCTAAGAAACCTGGACATCCTGCATATCATCACAGAGATCCACTATAGTAGAGATATCATGCGTGGTGGTTTGCAAGTATGCCCACAAATCCTTTGGTATCTCTTCCTTCAAGAGGTGGAGCTTAATTTCTCTTCCCTTGAGTGTGGACTGGACTTAGTGACTAACAAATAGAGTGGTGCAGTGTGATGATGTGTGACTTCTGAGACTTTCAGCTCCATTCCTTGCTCTCTCTAGGGTCACCTGCTATGAGAGAAGTCAGGTTCCACGTGATAAGGACTCTGAATTAGCCCTACAGAGAGATTCATGTGGAAAGGAGCTGAGTCCTGCTGCCAAAAGCCATTTAAGTGATCCATCATATTAAATCAAAGCATATCCTCTAGCCCAGTCAAGCCTTCAGATGACTCAGCCTGTAACCTCATGGGAGACCTTGAGCCAGAATCACTCAAGTATGCCACTCCTGAATTCCTGACCTACAAAAACTGAGATAATAAACATTTACTGTTTTAACCTGATGTGTCATTTCAAAGAGAGCAACAGATAACCACCCCATTAGGTTAATCAGAACAAGTGATTAAGCTGTGGCAAGAATGTTAGAGGCCTTGTCAAGAGGCATGTGCTCTAGAGGGTAAAAGATACATCCAAAGAAGATTCAGCAGTTCTCCTTATCAATGTCCAGTGGACTGGGACAGGCCAGACACCCCAGCACTAAGAAGCATAGTGCCCAGTGGGCTCTTGGGGTTCTGGAGTCAGCATCTTCAACACTTGGAAATACTCCATTTCCTGAGTGGGGTCCGGAATAGGAAAAAGCTCTGAAGAAGTCTCAGGTTATGGTGCAAGGAGTCCTGCTCCTTGAATCATATAGCCTAGCAGAACTATGCTATTAGAGACTTCTGTGATGGGAAAATAAATTTTGTGGCCCTAGTAAGAGAATCACCACATAGACTGTAGAGTTCTGGAACAATGTTATGCCATCTGCAGCAGAGACCATTCAAAAAGTAGCCCCTAATGTGATACTGTGCCCTGGTAGAGACAGAGAACTTGATCTTTTTTATATCCAGTAACAATGACAACAGAATTGATCATCCTAAGGTGTGTTCTATCAGATCCACTAAATCATAATGTCATGTGGGCCCCAGCAGAATTCTAGTAAGACGGAAGTGATACATGTAGGATTGGTCCTGAGCAGGGTCAGAGGGCAAGGAAGCAGCATAAGTAGGTGGTTCAGAGTCCTGTGTCATCCACACTACGGCACTGTTGCCCCTTCCTCAGTTTACACATATGCTTGTTTTAGGGATGGGAGGCAGGGAGATTCCCTACCTTTCCTTATGACAAGCTCTTGGAAAAGAAAAAACCTGTGCTTGGTGTACAGATGGGTCTGCTTGGTATGTGTAAAGTCAGAAATGGACTGCTACATGGCCCTAGAAAACAGTAGTGAAAGGCAACTTTTCCAACAGGAAAAGATCTGTGGTATACCTGGTCATCTACCTCGTGTGGAAAGAAAAGCAGCCTGAAATAAAAATATATATGGGATGCATGTCAGAAATGAATAGTGTGGCTGTTTACTTTGGAGTTTGGAAAGAGAAAGATTAGAAAATTGAAAATAATTGATCCTAGGGACGAGGCATGTGGATGGACCTGGGGGAGTCCATTTCTCCAGCTTCTGGAAGTATTGAAGGAGTCCCATCTAGAAGATATTTTTTTAAAACCTTCGCATCTCAATTATAAGGGAAGAATCCAATTTTTAATGATTTGAACATACTATCGAAAAAAGATACATGAATGACAAGCTCGTGTAAAGATGTTCATCATCATTAGTCATTAGGGAATTGCAAATTAAAACCAAAATGAACCACTATTTCACAGTTATGAGGATAGCTGAAATTAAAAGACCGAGCACACTGTATACGTAAAACTAATACAATATAATCTGTCAATTATATCTCAATTAAAAAAATTTTTTTAAAGACTGAGCACATCAAGTGTTTGTGATGATATAGAGGAACTGGAGCTCTCATACACTTCTGGTGAGAATGTAAAATACTTTGGAAAATAATTTTGCCATGCCTTTAAAAGTTAAACCATTACCTACTATATATAACCCAGCCCTTTTCACCTCTAGTTATTTACCCAAGAGAAAAGGAAGCATATGTCTACATAAAGACACACATATATAGTGATTTCATGCAAGTTTTATTTGTAGCAGCCCCAGACTGGAAACAACCCAAATGTTAATCAATGGGTAAATAAATTAGCAAATTTTGGTATACCAGTACAATGGAATATCACTCAGCAGTGAAAATAAATGAATTCTGTAGTTACACAATAGCATCTATGAATCTCAAATTAATTATGCTGAGTGAAAGTAGTCAGATTTTGAAAAAAAGAAAACATACTGTGTGTCAATTTATCTAAAATTCTAGAAAGTATAACTGAACCTATAGTGACAGAAAACAGGTTAGTAGTTGCCTGGTGAAAAGGTGGTGGTTGAGAGGGACAAAAGAAGGCATCACAAAGGGACATAAGGACTCTTTCGGGGATATGTTCATTAATTTACCAAATTTTACACTTGAAACACGTGTAGTTATTGTCTGTCATTAAACTTCAATTAAACTTTTAAAAGAAGAAAAGGTTAAATTTCAAGTCAGTGATGTCCAGTGCCTCATCCTTGATTTAATCAAAGACCATGATCTGGGAATACTATTCCCGCTACAACTCATGGGGAAGTGACTTAAATCAAGTCAGGGATCATAGGTTCCCTGGAGTTAGGTCAGTGCTGCAGGTTATTGAGGGTTTTAAGTCAAAAGATAAACAAAAAGTGGTATTCACTCATTCATCTAAAAAAGTTGTGTGTGTGTGTGTGTGTGTGTGTGTGTAAAATCTGTGTGGTGCCAGGTATTGTGCTAGGGTCTGGAGGCACATTGTTAAATCAGATATAAATCCTATCCTTAAGGAAGTCAAGGTTATGAACCAGGTAAATAGAGCTGCTTGAGTCTGAGACCTTCCAGAAGTATGTGAGGGTCTGATAGGATGAGCTATAAGTGTGGAAGTGTCAGACCCAGGTTAGGAAGAACCAGGGTTGGGCACCAAAGTAGAGACACTTTGACCCAGGAGGATCTCTAAGGATTCGGCTTCTGGCCTTCTGACATCCAATCTTGAGCCATGCACCAAGGGTTTTGGGCAGGGGCAGATCCCCTGACAAAGAGTAGGAAAAGTAAGTGCCCCCAAATATGTCTGTGCGATGAGCCGAATAATGAAAGGAAGCGTGTTCAGTAATGGCCAAAGGGAAAAGCACTGCAGAAACTGGCTGGCCTATAGTACAAAGTCCATAATAGAGGAAAAAGAAAAATAATGCTCCCGGAAACCGTTTGGGGATTGGAGGTTATTGTTGTTCAGACCCTCAGTCATGTCCGATTCTTTGTGACCCCATGAACGGCAGCACGTCAGACTTCCCTGTCCTTCACTATCTCCTGGAGCTTGCTCAAATTCATGTTCATTGATTCCGTGATGCCATCCAACCATCTCATCATCCCCTTCTCCTTCTGCCTTCAATCTTTCCCAGTATCAGGGCCTTTTCCAACGAGTTGGCTCTTCTCCAATACTCTGGCCACGCATCAGGTGGCCAGAGTATTGGAGCTTCATCTTCAGCATCAGTCCTTCCAACTAATATTCTGGGTTGAGGGTTTAAGGGATTGGAGGAGTGGACTCAAATTGGAATCTGAGGGCTCCTAAAATCCAGTCTGAACAAGTGGAGCTCAGTGAGTATCAGACAAGAATTAGCACAGATGGGGAGCAGAGAGGCAGAGTGTCCCTCAGTGTAGTTACTGGTGTAGCCAGATCAGAGAGTGAGTGGGAAACCTCACTTATAGCTGTGAACTCAGAAAGTATAGCTAAACATTCACAGCCAATCAGAGGTATACATTCAAAAGAGCACCACCATTTGACCAAACGCCAGAGGAGGAGCCAGTCCTTGTTCACGAGCCAGGGCGTGCATAGATGACCTTTGAGGAAGGAAGTCAGGGGGCATCTGACAGGAGAAGAAGGTGTTCAGATCAGGGCAGAAGTAGGTGCCTGTGGGCTGCTGATGGGAGACGCTCGGGTGTGTGTGGGAGCCAAACAAGAGACCTAAAAGCCCGTGATTTCAGGAGGTGAGGACAGGGTACCATGAGGAGAGGGTGACGTGGGTAGGGCCAGTGTGATGCAGGGCAAAGGTCCTCACATGACAGGATCAGTGTGACACGTGAGAGGGCTCGGCGGCTTAGGGGGAGGGGGCCTGTACCTCATAGAGGAGGGAGGCTGTTTTTAAGTTAAGTGCTGGTAAATGTCACACAGAGAGGAAGAGATCAGCCACGCTGAGTGAGGACAGGTGAGTAAACCTAAGGGAACCAGGGGGCTGAAGTAGATTAGGGCAGACAGGATTGGCCAGCTGAGATTTCTCTTTACTAACAAAGGAGAGCAAAGTTCTTGGCTTACAGTACATCCCCCTGGGGGTCAGGAACCTCACCTTGGATAAATTGCCCATACTGCAGTGGGACGGCAGACCCTCTAGAGAGAGAGGGACTGTCTTTCTTCCCTCTGATGCCTTGCTCCCTTAGTTCAGAGTCACTTGCTCCCTTGAACCTCCCCACCTTTTTGTAATTTCTCCCCTTGCAAAGCTTCCTGAGCCTCAGGATGGCTGGTAATTCACTCTCTTCCCAGATCTTCTTGCTGGAAGAGGGTGTGGAGACAGCAGACATGAATGGCTTCCTTCTAGCCTTCACTATTCTGACAGTGGCTGGTGAGTGCAGATTCCTATTTTGGCTTAAAATTTTGAAAAGGTTATATTGGAAAAAAGTAGGAAATGGGTATAGATAACATGGGTAGCTCAGCTGGGAAAGAATCTGCCTGCAATGCAGGAGACCCCGGTTCAATTCCTGGGTCAGGAAGATCCTCTGGAGAAGGGATAGGCTACCCACTCCAGTATACTTGGTCTTCCCTTGTGGCTCAGCTGGTAAAGAATCTGCATGTAATGTGGGAGACCTAGGTTCAATCCCTGGATTGGGAAGATCCCCTGGAGAAGAGAAAGGCTACCCCACTCCAGTATTCTGGCCTGGAGAATTCCATGGACTGTATAGTCCATGGAGTTGCAAAGAGTTGGACATGACTGACTGACTTTCACTTTCACAAGTGATCATCAGAAAGTTAAGAACTCAGGACCCCAGGGATTGGTGGTTTAGAACTCTCAGAGGTTCTTTTCCTCTGGCTCCATGAGCACAAGAGAAAATTCAGACTGAGATGAGATTTTATGCAATAGAGGGTGGATATTGGCACCCAAAAAATGCGATTTTGCGATATAGCTAAGAAGGATGTTTGAGGAAAAGAAGGAAGAATCAAAAGGAAGAAAGGAAGGGAGAGAAAGTGTGAGTAAGAGGGAGGACACAAACACAGAAGGAAGTCCAAGGGGACGTTAACAGAAGGATTCTGAAATAGTTTAATAGTCCCTTAAATACCAAAAACAGATGGACCATTTCAAAGCACTTCCACATAAAGAATTTCAGACTTCCATCCTTTGGAAAATCTGCCCCTGCCTCTAAGATTCTGCCTTCCTCTCCCCATCTGACAGTGGTAACAACGACCAGGACACCTATACCAGAACAGGCAAACTCAGTCCTGCAATTCTTTCAGAAGAATGAATCAACCTTTCTGGTTTTCCTGAACTCAGAAAAGGACACTTGTCTGGGGACCCTGATCCACAAACAATGGGTTCTCACCGCAGCACACTGCTTCTTACCGTGAGTGATGGGGTCCTGGAGTGAGAAGCATTCCCCCTTCTTAGTCACTGGGATGGCTCAACCCTGAAGAGACTTGCATGGGGGCCTCTCAAACCTAAGAAGTGGTTGGAAAGAGGCAGGAAATAGATCCTGGTGGTTATGAGTTAGATTCCCCAGTAGGATGATGCAAGATGAACAATAGAATAATATCTATTTCCTCTGCTCATCCTTCATGGCCTGTTCCAGATTTCTTGAGATGGAGATTGCTATTTTAGACGAGCATTTCCAAAAAAGGATGGAGAGCTTAAGACCCATGCTTACTGTCCCACATCCAAGTTTCAAACAGGATTCTGCCGAGCATGACATAGTGCTCATCAAGCTGACACATCCCCTAAAGCTCGACGACCAGGTAAAGTTGGCAGCTCTGCCCAGTCCCACGACCGACAGAAGGATGAACAACTGCACTGTCTTTGGCTGGGGCTGGTCATGGCAGAATTCTGGTGAGTGACCCTCAAGATGGACTCTTAGTGCCCCTTGACTGCCCACTCTTGAGGATTATCATAGAACTGAATTATTAGAGATCAAGAGAGCTGTTAGTGTCCTGAGAACTTATACATCTTAACTTCTAATTTTATGAATGTGGAAATTGAGGCCAAATAGGTCACAGGAGAGACCTTATCTTATAAGGGGTAACATGGCTATGTATGGCTGGAGGTCTCTGGATTCCTGTATTCTTGACTCATTTATCATTCAGATGCAGGTGGGAGGGTGTATGGGTGAGGAAGGGGTTGGAGGATCATCCTGCTGGTGATGCTGAATGTGGCTCATTCTTTAGAAACTTACAGCATTCACAAGTAAAACCATGCATACCCAAGTCCAAGACAAGCGGTATACAGCACTGGAACCAGATACTGGCTTTCTCATTTCATATGTTTTCTTCTCTGGTTCCCTTTCAATTTATTTTTTCTTTCGTTGAATGATAGAGAGGTTAATTACAGGTAAGAGGGAGGGAAGGAGGGAAGAAAGGGAGATGAATGTGTGAAGGATCAAAGAAAAATAAACTCTCTCTCTCTCTCTCTCCATCCCACCCTCACCCTGTGTGTGTGCACATGCTCAGAGGTAAAACCTGATGTCAGGATAAAGCAGACTGTCTCTTGCTTCCCTAATGAATATTGCGAAGATTCCCCTGTAGGAAAAATGCCTGTTAAAATCACAGAGAACATGTTCTGTGCAGGATTGTCTCTGGAGAGCAAACACACATGTAAGGTAATTCTTTTCCCTTGGGCCCTCCCCAGTTTGTTCTGGGACACTGTTTGGGGGTCCACATATACTCCTTCAACACAATCCAGTTTCCTGTTTACATCCAAGAAGAGATCAAGGTAAATGTGGTCCAGGAAGAACCAATCATGAATGACATGAATGTGAGTGTGGAGACACCTGAGTGTTACCTTTCTCTGTGGCTTCCTCTGATGTAGCCTAGGGTGAGTGATGGGATGGGACCCAGACGGCCACCAGACATTTCTCCCAACCCTCATCACCTGAATCTTTCTGTCTGGGCTCCTCAGATGGGCACTGGGTACTAGGTCATCTTTGTTCTGGCTACTGTGCCTGACCCATCTCTCCTCTTTCTAACAGGAAGTACTTGCTGTCCCAATCCTGTGCCAAAATCAGCTCCAGGGGATCTTATCCTGGTCAGAAGGGTGTGTTCTGAGAGGTGACGTTGGCTACTACACCAAGGTTTCCCGCTATACAGACTGGATCCACAGAGTCATCAGTGCCTACTGAACTTTCTCTGTTCCCCCTCCCAGCAGCCTCAGAACTGGGTCTACCATCCTTGACCCTTTTTCCCTCTATCCCCAGAAAAAGACGGGAATAGAGTCTTTGGTTGTGAGAAGTTTTCTCTTCCTTCTGTTCCTTCTTTTCTCTTGAATGGTCTTCTCCTTTCTCAGTCCCAACCTGAATGATCATTGAAGGATTTGAGCTGGATAATGTGGCTCAGATGGTAAAGAATCCACCTACAATGTGGGAGACCTTGGTTCGATCCCTGGGTTGGGAATATCCCCTGGAGGAGGGCATGGCAACCCACTCCAGTATTCTTGCCTGGAGAATTCCCATGGACAGAGGAGCCTGGCAGACTACAGTCCATGGGGTCACAGAGTTGGACACGGCTGCAGTGGCTAAGCGCACTCTGTTGTCATACCTGGGATGACTTCTCACCACTCCTTGCCTTTCTTCCAACTTTCTACTTACCTGCTGTGTTTCTTCAGACCTTTCTGGAGTTATGCTCCCCAGCCTTCCAAAGGATGTGTGACAGTGAAACAGAGCACCTCCAGGCTGCTTCCTTTGTCTGACGTCACAGTGCTGAGTCAGCCTTCAGAACAGGCTCTCTAGCTCCGATCATATCCAATCAGGTGGCAGTAAATTCTGGGATGTTAAATAGGCTGCCGGCAGTATCACTATTAGAAATAGAGGCTAGGATTTTATGGTGACAAGAATTATAAAGACTTCAAGGAATTCCCTGATGGTCCAGCTCCACTCCATGCTTTTACTGTGGAGGTCCTGGGTTTGATCTCGTCAGGGAACTAAGATCCCACAAGCTGCAAGGGACAGCCAAATTTTTTGTGTGTGTGTTTTAAGTTATAGACTTTAAAAAGGTTAGGAGATGAGGGAGGAGTTAAATGGGTCAGACCACCAATAGGGAAAGAGGAGCAATCTCCTGAGAGATCTTTCCTAATGCTAAGCAAGAAAATTCTTAGATGGCTGGAAAGAGAATACTAGAAACAACAGAGAAATATTGAAATCTAAGTGGCTATAAGTGTGTGTGTGTGTGTGTGTGTGTGTGTGTGTGTGTGTGTATGCATATGCACATAAGCATGTGTAGATTGGAGCGGGTATGCCCAGAATGATCTCACTGAACCAAAATCTTTCCTACATCAACTGCCAGTTCAGCTGATTTTCTTCAACCTTTGCTTTCCTACCTATAAAGCTAGGATGCTACCTTTAGAAATTATTAAATTGTTTAAAAACTAAAATATGTCCTATGTTGTCATTCTAACAATTTGTTTTGGAAATGTTTAAGACAAGAAGTTGCAGAAAATATTGCAAAGAGTTTCTGGGTACCTAATACCACCCAAGTGATAGTATCTCCTTTAACCATAGTAACATGTCAAATCCAGAAAATTCAGTGGTTCAATGCTGTTCACTCACATACAGACCTTATTTGGTTTTACCAGTCTTTCTTCACATACACTCTTTTTAGGGGGTAAAATTTGAAGTGTTACCACATTTGTGGATTTCTATAACCGTTGCCACAATCAGAATCCAGAACTGTCCCAATAACAAGGAAGAAACGTCTTTGTGTTACACTTCAGTAACCACCTAAATAATCACACCCTCTTCCAGTCCTAAGGCTTTGAAACCACTGATCAGTCCTGCAATCACTGTAAGTTTGTCACTCTGAGAGTGTTATACAAAATGCGATCCACATGACCCCACTGCTCTTTCTCAGTTTGTGATGGCCTAGTGGCCTTTCATTGCCTCTTCGTTTCTGTCTGAAGTTCACTGAGTCATTCTTGTAGAGCAGGGGTGCTGGTAACAAATTCTCATAGTGTTTCTTCACCTTCCTTCCTGAGGGATACATTTTACTTGGTAAAGAATTCTGGGTTGACAATGTTTTTCTTTCAGGACTTGAAAAATATTTGTCTGTTCCTTCCACTGTCCTTCAAGTTTCTGAGGAGAAAACTGCTGTTGTTTGAATCATTATTTCTCAGTAATCCATTGTTTCTCTCTAGCTGTGGCAGCTTACGAAAGTTTTTCTTTGTCCTTCGTTTTCAGAAGTTTGATTATGATGTACCTGGGTGTGAATCCCTTAAAATGTGTTCCATTTAGGGTTCACGCAATTTTTTGAATCTGGAAGCTTATGTCTTTCACCAAATTTGAGCCATTGTTTTTTCAAATGTTTTTCTGCTCAGTATCCTGTTTCTTCCTTGGAAACTTTGATAATGTGAATGTCAGATCTGCTGTTACTATTCCACAAGTCCTGGGGATCTATTAATTTTTTAAAAAAATCTCTTTTCTTTCTGGTGTTCATATTTATCATTTCTATTGCTCCATCTTTAAGTTCACTGACTCTTCTGGCACCCCATTTCACTATTGAGCCATTGTTTTAATTGTTTTTTTATTTTTTATACTTTATATTGTTTTCATATCTTGGGGCCCTTGCTGACCAGAGAGAGACTGGCCCTCCCAGATCTAACTAATTCCTTCAGATAGCAAATGACTCCCCTACACGTGCTTTTTACATTGCAAACAAACCACTCCAGAGCCCATATCCCAACAACCTTTCTTACCTAACAGTCACACATCAAGCCAGTATTTCCCCTGCCCTAAGTCAGCACCCCCAGGGCCAAGTACTAGACAGGTAGAGACCATCACTGTAACCCAGTGGTTATCAAAACCATCCAGTCCTTACAACCACTATGGAGAACAGTGTGGAGATTCCTTAAAAAGCTGGGAATAGAACTGCCATACGACCCAGCAATCCCACTGCTGGGCATACACACCAAGGAAACCAGAATTTCAGGAGACACATGTATCCCAATGTTCCACTGTTTACAATAGCTAGGACATGGAGCAACATAGATGCCCACTGGCAGATGAATGGATAAGAAAGTTGTGGTACATATACACAATGGGATATTGCTCAGCTATAAAAAAGAATGCATTTGACTCAGTTCTAATGAGGTGGATGAAACTGGAGCCTATTATACAGAATGAAGTAAGTCAGAAAGAGGAACACCAATACTATATATTAATGCATATATATGGAATTTATAAAGATGGCAACAACCATCCTATATGCAAGGCAGCAAAAGAGACACAGATGTAAAGAACAGACTTTTGGACTCTGTGGGATAAGGTGAGGGTGGGATGATTTGGGAGAATAGCATTGAAACATGTACATTACCATATGTGAAATAGATGACCAGTGCAAGTTCGACGCATGAAGCAAGACACTCAAAGCCGGTGCTCTGGGACAACCCAGAGGGATGGGGTGGGGAAGGAGGTGGGAGGGGGGTTCAAGGTATAGGACACATGTGCACCCATGGGAAAAACCACCAATATTGTAAAGTAATTATCCTCCAGTTAAATAAATGAAAAAAAAACACAACCATCCAATCCTAGGATTGCTCAAACTTGCCTACCCCTTCCTTCTTTTGGAAGCCAAAATGGCTTGTGTCCACGCTGGCATTTTTTCATCTAGCCCTGCATGGCACGACATGCCCCTTGAATAAACTCTTCTTTCAATAGTATTGACCTCTCAGTATCCTCACTCAGTTACCTTGATAAATTAAATCCTGGGTACTATCAAAACACCCACCAATGTGTTTTTATTTCAGATTTTATATTTTTAAATTCTAAAATTCCAAGTTGGTTCTTCTTTATATCTTCTATAAATATTTTCTACGGTTTCCTGTTTTTTTTTCCCCCATTTGATTCAGGAGTATGTGTGATGGCTTATTAGAACATTTTAATAATAACTGCTTTAAAATCCCTGTCCAATAATTCCAACATCTGTGTCATCTTGGCATTGGTAACTCTTGCTTGTCTTTTCTTACTTGAGTTGATATTTTCTTAATATGGTGAGTAAGTTTGGACTATATCCTGAGCATTTTTTATTAGGGTGGCCAAAAAATTCATTTGGAATTTTTGTAAGATCGTATTGAACAACCTGAAAGAATTTTTGGCCAACCCAGTATTATAAGACTCTGGTTCTTATTTACATTTCCTAGTTTAGTATTTAGTTAACCTGTTTATATTCAGAATGTATATCCTAGCCTATGTTTGTGAACTGTGGTTCAAATTCAGTTTATGTGGCTTCTACAGAACTGTTGCTCATTCTAATCCTCAGACCCTATGAATATGTTCCCTTATTCTTGTATGGAAAATATATTCTTATATTCTAATATATTCTTATTCTTATATGTTCCCAGGGTAAAAGAGACTGCAAATGTGATTAAGTTAAGGATCTTGATTATTTTGGATTTTCAGGTAGGCTCAATGTAACCATATGTGTCTTTATAAGAGTAAGATAAAAGGGTCAAAAAAAGGAGGGGAGATGTGATCACAGGGTTGGAGTGCTTTGCTTTAAAGATGGAGGAAAGGGCAATGAGCCAAACCATGTAGGAAACCTCTAAAAACTGGGGCGAAAAAACAAGGAAACAGACTCTGCAGACAGAATGCAGCTCAGTGGACACCTTGGTTTTAGATGCATTCAGCTTTCTGATCTTCAAAACTGTAAGATAATACATTTGTGTTGTTTTAAGCCACCAAAATTGTCATGATGTGTTATAGCAGCAACAGGAAGCTAATATAGTAGAGGAAGTCAGCATTTTGCCACCCAGCTCCATCACTGCAGCACCACTGGGGCATGGCTTTTTCATAGTGTTCTGTCTCAAGAACAGGCAAATTACCAATAACTTAGTGGTTTAAAAGAGCATACATTTATTATTTTGTAGTTTCTCTGAATCAAGAATCCTGTAGGTCAGAAGGCTAAAATGTGTGGGCAAGTTATATCTCCACTTAGAGGTTCAAGTACTGAAAGACCTGCTCCCAACTCCTTCCAATCGTTGACAGAATTCATTTCTTTATAGTTCTAAGACTGTGATCCCCATCATCTTGCTAGCTGTCATCTGGGGACCACGCTGAGCTCCTAGAGGCCATTCTTACATCATTGCCACGTCTTAGGACCCCTTTGTCATAGCAAAAGAAATCCTCCCTCATGTTGAATCCCTCTGACTTTCTCTTCTACCACAACCCAGAAAAAATTCTTGACTTTTAAAAAATGCATGTGTGACAACACTTTATCAAGGGACATCAGGCATTCATTCATTTCACAGATATGTAGGTAGAGTCCACTTGGGAGCAGTCTGTTTGTTAGGCCCAGAGGAAACAACCAAGGACCAGGCACAGATGTGGTCCTCAACAAGTACAGTTGAGTGGTGTAGTGTATTACAGTGAAGCAACTGAATCCCAGAGTTAAGATGGAGGACTTTCAGAGAATGACGGGGGCACCATGGGATGGTAGGTATGCACACACAGGGGAGTTAGGAACATTAAAAAATAAATAATATAAAAGATGCATGTGTAAGATCAGGATCACCTGGATAATCTCCATGTCTTAAGATCAGCCAAGGCATAGAGCAGAGCCTAATCACAGAGGTAAAGTGATAGTCCCAGTTCCAGGTCAGGGCATCACTGGTAGGAAACTTGGGTGATATCTTGGAATTCTGCCTACAGCGTACAGCTGAAAGATTTCTGTTTTACTGACTGCCCCTTTCCTGGTCCTTTGGCTGGAAAGAGTAGGATTTTCTTGGGGATTTTTTTGTTCCTTACCACTGGTATTTCCATGTTGCAAACTTCTCTCACACACAAACCTAGATACATAGAGGTCAAGTAAAATCTCAGGAAAAGAAGAGAAGCTAAGGCAAAGGAGAAAAGGAAAGATATACCCATCAGAACGCAGAGTTCCAAAGAATAGCAAGGAGAGATAAGAAATCCTTCTTAAGTGATCAATGCAAAGAAACAGAGGAAAACAATAGAATGGGAAAGACTAGAGATCTCTTCAGGAAAATTAGAGATACCAAGTGACATTTCATGCAAAGTTGGGCACAATAAAGGAAAGAAACAGTATGGACCTGACATAACCAGAAGGTATTAAGAAGAGGTAGCAAGAATACGCAGAACTGTACAAAAAAGATCTTCATGACCCAGATAATCATGATGGTGTGATCACTCACCTAGAGCCAGACATCCTGGAATGCAAAGTCAAGTGGCCCTTAGGAAGCATCACTACCAACAAAGCTAGTGGAGGTGATAGAATTCCAGTTGAGCTCTTTCTAATCCTAAAAGATGATGCTGTGAAAGTGCTATACTCAATATGCCAGCAAATCTGGAAAACTCAGCAATAGACACAAGACTGGAAAAGGTCAGTTTTCATTCCAGTCCCAAAGAAAGGCAATGCCAAAGAATGCTCGAACTACCACACAATTGCAGTCATCTCACACGCTAGCAAAGAAAGGCTCAAAATTCTCCAAGCCAGGCTTCAACAGTATGTGAACCGTGAACTTTCAGACGTTCAAGCTGGATTTAGAAAAAGCAGAGGAACCAGAGATTAAATTGCCAACATCCATTGAATCATAAAAAAAAAGCAAGAGAGTTCCAGAAAAACATCTACTTCTGCTTTATTGACTATGCCAAAGCCTTTGACTGTGTGGATCGCACCAAATTGTGGGAAATTCTTCAACAGATGGGAATACCAGACCATTTTACCTGCCTCCTGAGAAATCTGTATGCAGGTCAGGAAGCAACAATTAGAACTGGACATGGAACAACAGACTGGTTCCAAATCGGGACAGGAGTATGTCAAAGCTGTATATTGTCACCCTGCTTATTTAACTTATATGCAGAGTACATCATGAGAAATGTTGGAAGGGAGGAAGCACAAGTTGAAATCAAGATTGCCGGGAGAAATATCAATAACCTCAGATATGCAGATGACACCACCCTTATGGCAGAAAGTGAAGAAGAACTAAAGAGCTTCTTGATGAAAGTGAAAGAGGAGAGTGAAAAAGCTGGCTTAAAGCTCAACATTCAGAAAACTAAGACCAT
Source organism: Cervus elaphus (assembly GCF_910594005.1). NCBI lineage: Eukaryota > Metazoa > Chordata > Mammalia > Artiodactyla > Cervidae > Cervus > Cervus elaphus. The sequence continues at coordinate 9,925,454 of NC_057847.1, forward strand.
GGCATCCAGCCCCATCACTTCATGGCAAATAGATGGGGAAGCAATGGAAACAGTGAGAGACTTTATTTTTTGGGGGGCTCCAAAATCACCTCAGATGGTGACTGCAGCCATGAAATTAAAAGAAGCTTGCTCCTTGGAAAAAAAGCTGTGACCAACCTAGACAGCATATTAAAAAGCAGAGACATTACTTTGCCAACAAAGGTCCGTCTAGTCAAAGCTATGGCTTTTCCAGTGGTAACGTATGGAGAGTCATGAGAGTTGGACTATAAAGAAAGCTGAGCACCAAAGAATTGATGCTTTTGAATTGTGGTGTTGGAGAAGACTCTTGAGAGCCCCTTGGACAGCAAGGAGATCCAACCAGTCAATCCTAAAGGAAATGAGTCCTGAATATTCATTAGAAGGACTGATGCTGAAGCTGAAACTCCAATACTTTGGCCACCTGATGGGAAAAACTGACTCATTTCAAAAGACCCTGATGCTGGGATAGATTGAAGGCGGAAGGAGAAAAGGGGATGACAGAGGATGAGATGGTTGGATGGCATCACCAACTCAATGGACATGAGTTTGAGTAAACTCGGGGAGTTGGTGATGGACAGGGAGGCCTGGCATGCTGCAGTCCATGGGGTTGCAAAGAGTCGGACACAAGTGAGCGATTGAACCGAACTGAACTGATGGCCCCATTTGAGATTTCCGCCTATAATAGATTATTCCTATAAATGTGTGTTTTGTATTCCAGAATCCCATTTACTCTCCATCTTTCAGAAAACAGCTCCCACTTTTCATATTGAGATTTACTTTCCCACCCCCACTTTGGTCCATGTGCTTGACCAAGACTACACCTTTGTCCTCACTCAGATGTAAAACAAACTTCTTAGGCCTAAGCCAGTCACTACATCACATGCTCTTAGCCATGGCGATTGGCTCAGGTATGAGCACAAGACTCAGGTTAGTAGCTGAGTTCCTGAGGAAGCTGACTGCTTCTTGCTTTTTGGTCTTGAACTTGAGAAGATGGTAGATTCAGAGCACATCTGTGTGGAACATGGTACTGAAGTCACACAGGAGGCAGTTAGATGCAAGCAACCAAGCATTTGTGAATTGTTCGGCTGAATCAGGCTATGCTTGAAGTGCGGAAACTGCACTTGGATCTTTCAGTTATAGGAAACAATAAACTTCCCTTTAAGCCAGTCTGAATCATGTTTTCTGCCACCTGTAGCCCAAAGAAGTCCATTCATTCATTCACAGAGTCTTAACCTGCCCTGAAGGTGAGCTATTTTTCCTCATTAGTGGAGGAAATGTGCACCTTTCGCTTCTGTTTTTCATAATTTTATTGATTTTCAGAACCTTTAAGATTCTTGATAAATAAAAATTTGACCTATAAAATTAAGATGGATTGTCTACAATAGTAATGTATAATCAATGGCCACCACTTTTAGAGAGACTTTATAACATTTGTCTTCTTTGATAGTTTTGAATTTTCCACAGTTCCCTGGCTTATGTATTTTTAGCAACAGCATTGTTGATTTTCCATATTGGTGTGCTTTAAAATCTGGTGTTTGACCCAATTGTATCCTCCTAAACCTAAATGTAGTGCAGAATCAGAGAAACTAAAGGTTTCAGGGCAAAACCCCTAAAACATTAAGTGTAGCCTTCCTGTACCAACTTAAAAAGATAAAACTATTTTCCTTAGAGATAATTGAACAGTACTGTTTTAAACCCCCATTTCTCAGGAAGCCATCAATTTATTATATTTGTTCAGTTATATTGTTATAAAAATGGATTAAACTGAATCACAATCTTCCCATCTGATATCACAAATTTTGTCTGGAGGGGCTAGCTATATTTTCATTAATTCTACTGAAAATTAATTTTTCTGAAATAAAGGTTATTTCACTGCAAGCTATTTTCCAGAGGCTGTGTGTAGCACACACATTTATACATTATGCATCTGTGCTCAAGACTTTCATTTCTCCTTCAGCTATCTCCCATAGATGAGGAAGGTGGAACAAAAGTGTCAGAACCGTGTGTGAGGGGCGGATGATAGCTGAGAGTGTGGGTGTGAACACGGGGGCATGTATTTTAGACTGCATCAGTTGGTGTGTGGGAGCAAAGGTCAAGGAGCAAGGGTACGTGTTAAACTTCAGTGGCTACTCAAAACTGTGCATAATGGTTTTATTTTTCATGTCAATTTTTAAGTTAAAACTCCACTTTCCTGGTTTTGAGTGTGTGAGTGTATGTGTGTAGCTATAGGTCTCAAATTAACATAAAGCAGATTTCTAATAGAATCCATGAAATTTTATGAAAGGGCTACATGGACCTTGATGTAAAGTGTCATCTGTCACCCTGAAAATATAACTGACATTTTACAACTCTATATTACTGTTCTCTAAAACGTTTATTTCCAAATTACTTATATCTTTTTTCCCACACACAAGAACTATAAAATACCCTTAACACTATCATACACTCACCTCAAAAACCCCTGTTCTTATAGCAGTTTTTTCTTAACCTGAATTTTGATGCTGTAATTTTTGGAAAGACTGAGTTTTATATACATAATGGAGTATATTTTTAACTGTGATTTTTTTTTTCACACACAAAAAGCAATACATCAAGGGCGTCTGTACAAAAATCAATATTCTTGGATTCTACTTCTAGTACTGACACTAACATGGCACTCAATCCTGAGATCCAGGACTCAGACTTCTCATCTAAATTGAGGTGGTTTAATTTCATAACCTCCAGGGTCCTTTTAAGGTCCATGACTTTCTAAAAGAGATATAACTTATAAATTATATTTCCTATAAATCACCAATTACAAATTGGTGATTTATAGGAAAGAATATGAAGTACTTTAGAAGACTCACCCAATTATTTAATCTTAATTCTAGATAACAGATTTATACATTTTGTTGGGAATAAAAATGTTTGAAGTTATCTATGAATCTTGCCCTTCTTGTCTTAATTTGAGACAGCCTTAGAGTAAAAAAGAATATTAAATAATTGTGATGCATTGAGCTTTGCAAAGGAAAGGACTTTGTTGTGGTCACTGCTAACTGCCCAGTTCCCAGAACAATGCCTGGCACATGGAAGGACTTAAAACTTGCTAAATGAATAAACAAAAAAGTGCCAAGATGGAGGGACTTACCTAAAACACAGTGGGAAGAAAGAGTGAAGGCTTTGCAGGAAGAATGATAATTGAGCTAAGTCTATAGGGGTGAAATGGGCTTCTCTGATGGCTCAGCAGGTAAAGAATCTGCCTACAATGGCAAGAGACACGGGTTCAATCCCTGGGCTGGGAAAATCCCTTGGAGGAGGAAAATGGCAATCCACTCCAGTGTTCTTGCCTAAAAAGTCCTGTGGACAGAGGAGCCTGGCAGGTTGCAGTCCAGAGGGTCGAAAAGAATCGGACACGGCTGAGCGATTAAGCATGCAAGGGGTGAATTAGAGCTTGACAAGCAGAGAAGTTCTGTTCAGTTCATTTCAGTTCAGTTCAGTTGCTCAGTCGTGTCTGACTCTTTGCGACCCCGTGGACTGCACATGCCAGGCTTCCCTATCTATCACCAACTCCTGGAGCCTACTCAAACTCATGTCCCTTGTGTCGGTGATGTCATCCAACCATCTCATCCTCTCATCTAGGAAGAGCCACACGTGTGTGGCTGAAAGTGTGAATTGTCTTTAATATTCCTCCTTCTTCGTATCCCAGGAATAGAATTCCTATGCCCATGGCCACTGGAATGAAGACTGTATTTCCCACCTCCCTGACTGGGTTTTAGCCCATGGGGTTAAGGCATCCCTTTGAGGTAGCATCCTTAAATGGAGGAGGATGAGCTTTTCTTCATTTCCTTCCTCCTTCTTACTGGCTGGACTGCAGACGTGATGGATTATGGTGATGTAAGATGTGTCAATTTAACCAGCCTGAACTACTTTCCACGGAATTCCCTTTCCCATGTTTCCATCTAGGGCAACAACAGGGAAATTTTTGTGGGAGACCTAGAGAGCTTCAGGCATTTTATAGCTCTCACACCTTGTTGCTAATCTGCTGACTTACCTCATTGCTGTAAGTAGCAATCCATCTTCCCCAGGATTCTCCTTCAGTGGCTAACTCTTGGGCCAGGTGTAAGTGTTTATCTCTGTGACAATGAGCCTTGGCATCTGCAGGATATTCACACCACCAAGGTTTAGAGGCAATAATAATTGGCAGCAGTTTCAGTCTATCCTCATGAAGCTCAAACCTCATGCTTTTGGGTTTGGCTAGCTCTTGATCTCAGTCATTCCTTCCAGACTGCCTGACTGGTGAACCAGGCTTAAGAGACTTCTTAACTAGCTCACACAATTCAGGATGATCAAATTCCTGTATGTGTGTGTGTGTGTGTGTGTGTGTGTGTGTGTATGCATGTGTATATCTATCCTAGTGATTCTTCTTCTCTGATTGAACCCTGTACTGAGAGTGGTAGGCTACCATTGTTGTTGTTGTTTGGTCACTCAGTTGTGTCTGACTCTGCGACCCCATAGACTGTAGCACACCAGGCTCCCCTGTTCTTCATTATCTCCCAGAGCTTGCTCAACCTCATGTACATTGAGTTGGTGATGCCATCCAACCATCTCATCCTCTGTCACCTCCTTCTCCTCCTGCCTTCAATCTTTCCCAGCATCAGGGTCTTTTCTAATGAGTCGGCTCTTTGCATCAGGTGGATTAAGTATTGGAGTTTGAGCTTCAGTATCAGTCCTTCCAATAAATATTCAGGGTTGATTTCCTTTAGGATTGATTGATTTGATCTCTTTGCTGTCCAAAGGACTCTCAAGAGTCTTCTCCAGCACCATAGTTCGAAGGCATCAGTTCTTCAGCACTCAGCCTTCTTTAAGCTCCAACTATCACATCCATACATGACTACTGGAAAAGCCATAGCTTGGACTAGACGGACCTTTGTTGGCAAAGTAATGTCTCTGTTCTTTAATATCCTGTCTAGGTGGGTCATAGCTTTTCTTTCAAGGAGCAAATGTCTTTCAATTTCATGGCTGCAGTCACCATCTGCAGTGATTTTGGAGCCCAAGAAAATAAAGTCTGTCACTGTTTCCATTTTTTCTCTATCTATTTGCCATGAAATTATGGGACCAGATGCCATGATCTTAGTTTTTTGAATGGGAATAGCTTTGAAACCAAGCAGTAGGTGGAAGCTAGAAGGATTTTGAGAAGCACATTAGAGAAAATCTAAATTGCTTTGAAGAGACTGTTAGTGGAAATATGAACTTTGAGAATGCTGGTGGGGAAGACTGAGAGGGAAATGAGGAACACTGGAGGAAGGGCAATCCTTGCTATGTTGTGACAGAAATCTTAGCAACACTATCCTCTTCAGTTGTGTGGACAGCAGAGAATATGCCTAAAGAACTTGATGATCTAGCTAAGAAGCTTTCTAAGTAAAGTGTTGAAAAGACAGCCTGATTATAGTAAGATGTGAAAGGAAAGAGATAAATTGAGGGAAGGACTGTTAAACTGACGATTTTAAAAATCCTTAGCCTCCCAGGAGATCTTCCCAACCGGGGGATCAAACCCGGGTCTCCCCCATTGGAGGCAGATGCTTTAACCTCTGAGCCACCAGGGAAACCCCCTTCAGACAGCAGTAGTTGATAAAATCAAGAAATGGTTTTGAGTAATGTTCAGATCCAAGTCACTGCTAGGAGAAAAAGTCTAAAGATAAAGCCACAAGTATGACTGTAAAACCTTTTGTTAAGATTTTCAAAGATTGGGACTTCCCTAGTGGTCCAGTGGCTAAGATTCCATGCTCCCAATGCAGGAGGCTCAGGTTCGATCCCTGGTCAGGGAACTAGATCCTGCATGCCACAACTAAGACTGGCATGGCAAAATAAATAAATGAAAATAAATATTAAAAAACTGTATTTTCAAAGATCTAAAGTGGATCCTCAGAGTACGATTCAGTGAACCTTCAAAAAGATGAGGGGCGTGCCTCAGAGAATCTCTTAATCAAACACCACAGCCTCCAAGAAGTTTAAGAACTTGTTTCTCAGCAGTCTCTGCAGAACAAAAGTTAGAGAAGGGATTTTGTAGGTGTGGCTTTTGTCTAACTGATGAGCTGTAGTGAGATTCACAAGAGTCCCACAGAGTTTGTGAGAGAATTTTATCTACTAAAACACTGCCAGCTTGGACTTAAAGGGACAAAAACAGTACAAAATGATGTTATCTTTATAGTACAATATTGGATGGTATGGTCCCCCAAATATCCATAACTAACGGTTATTTTCAAAATAGCTCATTATAAAGGTCAAAAGTTAACAAACAAAAGTCCACTTTATTAACTTCATAATTTAATTTTTAAAATTAGTTTAATAAATTAACTTATTCAACTTAATTTTTTTAAAAGGGAAATTGACAGTGGTTGCTATGGTAATTAAGTAAAAACAGTAGTCCAATATAAATCATTTCTATGCAAATAATAGTCACTGAGGTCCCAAACTCCTCTATCTGCCTCCTCTTGAATTTTCTAAAATGGTTCTTGGAAGCCTTGAATTGGGAGTCAAGAAACTTGGGTTCCAGGTCTAGAGACTTCATCTGTCTGCCTTGTAACACTGGGCACATCACTGTACCTTTCTCATCAAATAATAGTCTTGTTCAGGGACCATCATCTACCTTGGCCTGAAATATAATTTCAGGATGAAAAATTATAAAGCTGACTGTGGTGAGCTGCTTCATAAATATGTCCACACATTAACATTTTAGTGGCTAAGAAACAGTATTACTTCCTCACTGATGTTTTTCAATTCAGTGCATTGGGTTATATAAGTTCTAAGGCTTTACATTTCTCCATTGAACCTAAAAAAAACCCCAAACTATTTTCAACTTGGAAGGGGGAAAACGGAAACCTACAAACAGTTTTATAACTCCTTGATTCCAAGTAAAGTTTGCTCACCTCTGGCTTGGATGCTGTCTCTCAGCGATGTCTTTGAATTCTAACATTACATGGCTCTATTCCAATTTTGACCCAAGACTGGGTCATCTTTCCTCACAGTCTCAGGCTTCAGAAAGTATTCTTGTCGACCTAAACAGTCACCTTATGCCTAAACAATTTTCTGTACCTCCTATATTTACCCTCCATGTCAGCATGTACCTGAGCAACCTGGCTAATGGCTAAGTCAGGTTATCGCAGCTGGACTAACCTGTCAAACTCCATGACTCTAAGCTGGTAGTTAAGAAGTTCAAGGATGGATAGGGCCACTGGTAGTAAAGCAATCCTTCTCCCCTCTTCTTACCTTTCATCACCCAGCACACATAAGCACACATACTCCATAAAATTCAAAAAACACCCTTAACTCATAAGTCCTCTGTGCAAATTACCATTGGCCTTTGGGAATTTTCAACCCTTTTAAAGAAGTCTTTGGTCAAGTAGGTATACAATAGAAACCATTGACTTTCTGATGTGGTGTCGGATAGATTAAGACAGATATGGATACATATTTAGCTTATGTAACTTTAGGTACACATGAAGGAGAGAAAGAAATAAAGAACAGTTTACAGAGTGAGAATAATTCCACTCTCCATTCTACTGCATATGCTTAGGACCAGAGTGACCGTCATACGAGATACGGCTTTCATGCCATCCTTCAGACCCTCATCTCTGCCAGAGCTCGTCATCAAGTTTTCATACCTTCACCCAGGAACAGAGAAATAGGCAAAAAGAAAAATTATACCTACCAAATGATTTTTCCCTCTCTCCGCTCCCAAATGCTCTCCTAGATGTTCCTCCAGTCACTCTACTTATATGGGAGATCAGGCGGTTTGCTATTTTCTGTTACTTTTTCAAACTGGGACCATTGCTACTCCAATAAAATCAGGATTCCTGGAGCAAATTTATATATATATATAAATGAGACAATGAGTAAAAAGCAGCCTCTGTTGTACACCACTTTTGTTTATTCTCACAGAGAGCTAGCTACACTTAGTCATTCCTATATTGCCTTTGACCCATGAGCAATAAGGGAAAAAAGAGCTATGCATTCTCTTTCTCACTTTCATAATATAAAAAAATGAATAGAATATAATAATAGAGCAGCTAAATAAACCATAGCCCATTCATATTGAAATATTATGCAGCCATAGAAATTTGGAGAAAAACCTTTATTAAAATGTAAAATACTCACTTTATACTAAGCTGAAATAAATCAGCTTCAAAAACAAAATGTGTAGTATAATCTTATTTTGAAGGAAAAGTGTTACAAATGTATGTTTTGTGTGTTACAAAGGTGTTTTATATACACACATGTATACACACACATTAGAAAAAAGGGACTGGAAATACACACCAAAATCTTGATAGTGATTATCTCTAGAATATGGTATAATAAGAAATTTTAATTTTCTTTTTTTGAACTCTTCTGTATTTTCCAGTGTCTTAATAATACAGTTATCACTTTTGTTTTGAGTAAGCAAATGTCTTAAACTATATTTTAAAATTATTAGCGCCTTTTCAATTTGAAAACATTCTGAGATAAAATCCAGCTATCTTTTGTGCAGCAAACCAATATGACATTTCTGTATATTTTTTAAGATTGTATTTGTTTGGTTATTTGTCATCAGATCTATTGCAAGGCATTTGAATTTAGGAATTATCAAACACAATCCTAAGTCTTTGAAGGAAATAGAAGAGTCATAAGATTCAGTAAGAGTTATTGCTGTCTTTTTTCTCTCAAAAATGCCAATTATCTCATTGCTTGTGCAATGAGTGAGCTTCTGGTATACTGTGAAAGACTATCAAGTGCTTTATGAGTTCTTTCTGCCCATTAAGCACAACTGATAGTGTGCTCAGTCACACAGTCACGTTCAGCCCTGAAACCCCATGGACTGGATCCCACCAGGGTCCTCTGTCCATAGCACTCTTCAGGCAAGAATGCTGGAGTGGGTCACCATTTCCTACTCCAGGGTATCTTCCCGACCCAGGGATCTGGGTCTCCTGTATTGGCAGGTGGATTCTTTTAATTAGTTATTTGTTGCTGAGGAACAAATTAGCTCAAAACTTAGCAATTTAAAGCAACAAGTACATGTACCCCAATGTTCATAGAAGCACTATTCACAGTAGCCAGGACATGGAAGCAACCTAGATATCCACCTACAGAAGAATGGATAAGGAAGATATGGTACATATATACAGTGGAATATTACTCAGCCATAAAAGGGACAAATTTGAGTCAGTTCTAGTGAGGTGGATGAACTTAGAACCTGTTATACAGAGTGAAACAAGTCAGAAAGAGAAAAACAAATATCATATATTAATGCATATATATGGGATATAGAAAAATGGTATTGATGAACCTACTTGCAGGGAAGGAATGGAGACACAGATGCGGAGAATGGACTTGCGGACACAGATGGGGCAGAAGAGAGCGGGACACGTGGAGAAAGTAGCATCAGCGTATATACACTATCATGTATGAAAGAGATAGCTGGTGGGAAGTTACTATACGACAAGGGAGCCCAGCCTGGCTCTCTATGACCTAGCATGGAGGGATGGGGGAGGGGAGGGAGGCTCGAGAAGAAGGGAGTATATGTATAATTATGGCAGTTTCGTGTTGTTGTACATTAATAACTAGCACAGAATTGTAAAACAATTTTCCTTCAATTAAAAAATAAATAAAAAAATAAGGCAGCAAGTATTTCACTATTTCTCTTTTTAGGAATCTAGGTACAGCTTAGCTAATGTCTTGGCTCAGGGTTCCCCGCAATCAAGGTGTTGACTAGGGTTGCAGTGTAATAAATGATAGTCATCTCAGGGTTCATCTGGGAAAGATCTGCTTCCAAACCCACACAGAATTGTTGGCAGGATTCAGTTCCTCCAGGCTGTGGACTAAGGACCTCAGATCTTCTCTGGCTGCTGGCTGGAGACTCTCCTCAGTTTCTGGTCACGTTCAGCTCAGTTTGGTTCGCTCAGTTGTGTCCGACTCTTTGTGACCCCATGGACTGCAGCACGCCAGGCTTCCCTATTCATCACCAACTCCCAGAGTTTACTCAAAATCATGTCCATTGAGTCGGTGATGCCATTCAACCATCTCATCTTCTGTTGTCCCCTTCTCCTCCTGCCTTCAATCTTGCCTAGCATCAGGGTCTTTTCTAATGAGTCAGCTCTTCCCATCAGGTGTCCAAAGTGTTGGAGTTTCAGCTTCAGCATCAGTCTTTCCAATGAATATTCAGGACTGGTATCCTTTAGGATGGACTGGTTTGATCTCCTTGCAGTCCAAGGGACTCTCAAGAGTCTTCTCCAACACCACAGTTCAAAATGATCAATTCTTTGGGACTCAGCTTTCTTTATAATCCAACTCTCACATTCATACATGACTACTGGAAAAACCATAGCTTTGACTGGATGGAAATTTTTTGGCAAAGTAATGTCTCTGCTTTTTAATATGCTGTCTAGGTTGTTATAACTCCTTATAAGGCAGTTCATAACATGGCAGCTGGCTTCAAATAGAGTGAGTGAGCAAGTAAGAGACTTGAGAAGGTAAGCAAGATGCAAGCCTTTGTTGTCTAATCTTGGTGGTGACATTTTATCACTGAAATGTGTATTCTATTCATTAGAAGCAAATTACTAAGGCCAACCCACCCTCCTGGGCATGAATACTAGGAGGAAAAGAGTCATCCCAGAGCTGTCAACCACTCTAACCAAAACATGGTTTTCCAGCATTCTTATTTTAAAGTTGTATTCCAAGTTCTGTTACAAGGATATAGAAATCTGTTTGACATCTTTGTCAACATATGTCTCTGTATTTAGGGGATAGGTGTAGGCTTTTACAAATCAGGGAGAAGAGTTCTGAGCAGAACTAAACTCAAGCTTTTGGAACCCACAGCATGAAGTTCTTCCTGGTCTTCAGGGCAGAGCGGCCCGTTTGTGTGCCACAAGTGGATGCTATTGTATTCTAGATCCCGATTCCCTACTGGAGGGGGGTTTGACAATGTGTCCCAAGACTCCTGCAGAGGACAAGCAGAACAGTGTCCTTTACTTCCACTCTCTCAAAACGCAAGAACTGCAGTCAAGGAGGTGCTTTACCACCTCCTTCAGCCAGCCACGTCAGAGCACACCCACACAGACTCGACATGAATGACGAGGCCATGGTCCTGCCGGGGAGTTGGCGTTCTGGATCCTAAATTACAGAGAGTGTGTGATTGGGAAGCTTGGATGGAGCCTTCTGGCCTGTGTAGCTCCTGACCCGACATTAGCCCTAAATCTCTATTTTAATAATTATTCAGTGTTCCCATCCATTTGCAGCCAACATGGTTTTTTAAGGGACATCTAAGCTAGCTGTGCAGTAACTATAGTACAATGCAAGCATGAAAGAGCAACACCAAGCAGATTTGAAAACTTTTTAATAGACTTCAAAGCCATTCATATCATCACAAGAAATGCCAACATTACATTTATCAGTGAAAGGAAAAAGGAGCTATTAGTCTTTAAATATATTTTCAACAGCAGTGAATTCTTGAATTGCTATTTTTAAAAGTTTTTACTTTTTCGTTCACCCATTTGTGAACAGTTTCTCATTAATAGCTATCAAGAATCAGAAGAGCTCTTCACTAAAGAGCATTGATAAGAAATACATGTAACCTTTTCAAGCAAAAATCACAACATAAATTGGGTCATGTTTATGGAAGCAAGATCAATTTTTTCATTAAAATTTCAAAATATTTTTTCGCAATTTCAGACAAATTCAAGGTCTGCTATCTTCCCCTTATACTTGGTATTATACTTCTTTATCATAATTATAGTATAAATAAAATGTGATAGGTGGTTTTATCAAGTCCAACACAGAGGTCCCCAGATCTCAAGTTTATCCCAGTTTCAATATATGCTATGACTTTAATAAAAAGTTTGTTTCTCAGCCTTTTACTTAACCTTTTATAAACTGCTCTGTGTTGATTCGATCTGGAGGTCTGTAAATTACATTTCTCAGGCTCTTTGCCAGTGGCTTCCTATTAGTATCTGCCAATGGCAGGCATTAGCAAAGATCAGAAGGTTGGAGGAAGGGAGAAATATCCTACTCCTAAATTCAGCAGCAGCAGCTCCCATGGCAGCAGAGAGGCAGTTTAGCTGCAGACTCCAGCAGGCAGGCAGCAGCAGAGGCCCTTTGTTGATTACAGCCTCAGCCATGGAGGGACAGTTGTGACAATGCCAGTCCCAGAAGTGGCAGCATTCAGAGCTGCCCAGTGGCTGGAATAGGCTCATGAGGGTCAAACTGGAAGAATCAGGAGCTTTCCGTTCTCCGTGTATCATCGCTTCCTCCTTTTGCTCCTTCAGCTCTTCTGATTTTGTTGTTGTTCAATCGCTAAGTCATGTCTGACTCTGCAACGCCACGGACTCCCTTCCTCGTCCTTCACTATCTCCTAGAGTTTGCTCAACTTCATGTCCATGGAGTTAGTGATGCTATCTAACCATCTCATCCTCTGCTGCTTCCATTTCCTTTTGCCTTCAATCTTTCCAAGCATTGGGGTCTTTTCAAATGAGTCGGCTCTTCTCATCAGGTGGCCAAAGTATTGGAGCTTCAGCGTCAGTCCTTCCAATGAGTATTAGGGTTGATTTCCTATAGGATTGACTGGCTTGATCTCCTTGCTGTTCAAGGGATTCTCAAGAGTCTTCTCCAGCACCACAGTTTGAAAGCATTAGTTCTTCGGTGCTCAGCTTTCTTTATGGTCCAACTCTCACATCAGTATATGACTACTGGATAAAAGATAGCTTTGGCTATATGGACCTTTGTTAGCAAAGTGATGTCTCTGCTTTTTAGTATGCTGTCTAGGTTTGTCATAGCTTTTCTTCCAGGGATGAAGTGTCTTTTAATTTCATGGCTGCAGTCTCCATTCACAGTGATTTTGGAGCCCAAGAAAAAGTCTGTCACTGTTCCTACTTTCTCCCTTCTTATTTGCCATAAGGTAATGAGTCCAAATGCCATGATCTTAGTTTTTTTTTTTTTTTCTTTTTTTTAAGATCTTAGTTTTTTGAATGTTGAGTTTTAAGCCATCATTTTCTCTCTCTTCTTTCAGCCACATCAAGGGGTTCTCTAGTTCCTCTTCTCTTTCTGCCATTAAAGTGGTATCATCTGCATATCTGAGGTTGTTGATATTTCTCCTGGCAATGTTGATTCCAGTTTGTGAGTCATCCAGCCCAGCATTTTGCATGATGTACTCTGCATAGAATAAGCAGGGTGACAATATATAGTCTTGCTGTATTCCTTTCCAAATTTTGAACCAGTCGGTTGTTTCATGTCCAGTTCTAACTCTTGCTTCTTGACCCGCATACAGGTTTCTCAGGAGATAGGTATGGTGGTATGTTACTCCCATCTCTTGAAGAACTTTCTACAGTTTGTTGTGATCCACACAGTCAAAAGCTTTAGTGTAGTCAATGAAGTAAAAGTAGGTGTTTTCCTGGAATTCCCTCACTTTCTCTATGATCCATTAAATTCCCCTTGTTTGAAATACCTGCCATGGTTTCTGTTTTCCTGACTGAATTCAGAATACTGTATTGAGTTTGATGTGAAGAGGAATTACTTTTCTATCAGGAAAGGCCCTGACAACTCCTGGGAAAGGAGGCAAGAATTTTGGGTCCAGTCTAGGACCACAGGGAGTGTTTGAAGGCATGTCACTCCAGGCTGTCCTCTTCCTCCTAAAGCATGAGAGAAGGTGCTGAGGATAGACAGTGGGCAAAGAAAGAAGGAAAAGATAAGGGCAGCAAATGACTTACAGATCTAATGAATGGGCCCTGAAAAGCCTCTGGGAAGTCCTGATTGCCTCAGTGAGAACTCCAAAATGAACCTCGGTGTAAAAAAAAAATTCCTGTATTGTTGATCTCTCACAGGTACAATCTCATCTCTTAGTTACAATCTATACTTCTCTTTGGTGTTTTCTTACTTGATATTATTAGCATCTTTGCATACCATTAGAAAATTAGTACCTCTAAAGAGCATGTTGAATCCATTTATCCAGACAGCCTGAATTACAAATATCAAATATTATTTTCCTAGAATCAAAGAAAAACTTCTAGAACTTGAAGTGTCCCTTCTCTTGGCTAACCAGCTATTGAATAAGAGAGGTGCTTTCGACATTCCTTATTTGATCTAAGATCAACAGGATAAAAGTTCTTAAAATATACACTATCATTCTAGAGAGATATAAAAACCACTTCTGTTTTAGACTCATTCTGTATCAACTGATTAGCTGCATTCCAAGATATCTGTAGCATTTCCAGAAATGTCAACCTATTGGATAAGATAGCATGTAAATTATATCTTACTCTTAAATTCCTCAAATACTTGCAGAAAAGGCAAATACGCTGATATTAATTACCTGCACAACTTAATGTCCATTTGCCTACATGCAAGCAAGCTTTGCTGCCCAAGAATAGCACAATACAGCAGACTCAAACTGCAGCCTGCGGGCTCTGCATCTGCCTCGCAATGCCCTGGAGTGGCTGTCAGAGAATATCACAGGCTTTCTCCACTTCCTCATTGCCTCGGCCTCCCCTGGAGCCATGTGAGAATGGAACAGTGTTCAAGGCAAAGGCTCATTCCTGGAGAACCTGGGTAGGCATAGAATATACCAGCATGGCTGAGAAGAAGAAAGCGATTAATTATATATCCTTTCTGCCCTATTTATTTTGACTTTCATTGAAATGAAATTTCCGCAGAGAAAAGTCCATTTTGCTTTAAACCCCAAACTGTCCGTTCCTAGTAGTGGGCTGGTGATTGGATAGGAAACATTATACTCAGAGCTAGCGTGTGAACTGTAGCCATTCTGTACCCCTGTTGTGTGAGGTGTGTGGGATGTGTGTGAAATGGCAATGATGCTCAGCTTGCCTTTTGGAGTCATTGTGGTATCTACATATTTTTAATGACTTTTGATGTAGTGATTTCCAGTAAGGCTTGTTTGCAAAAGTAGAAAGAGAGTCAATTTGTAAATTCAAAGGTCTCAGTTGATATTAATCTTAATGCAATCATATTAAATTTGTGCAGGTTAACTTTGCAGAACAGTAGCCCAAAGATTCCTTGTATAATAGCAGACCTCTGTCTTCCTGGGGTCTCTTTAACAATTCAAGTTCAAAGATCTTATTTAATCCAGAATTGTATAAATGTCCTTTTGCAATCTGTTTTCTTTCTGAGACTTACTCTGTATCAGATTCTTAAGCTTATGCTTGATGCTAATGTGCATTTGACCATATTTCCCGAAAATCTTCCTATAGTTATTTTTATACCACCACCCACCACCTTCCTTTATGTATTTCTTGTACTTCTGTTTTTCTGCTTGGATTGCTCAAGAGTCTGTTGTGACAGCAGAAGTGAGCTGAGAACTTCACATACTCAAGGTCATTGCCACCAAAGGCTCTGCATTATCACATGGTATCTGTCATCACTAGGGGAAAAATATCGTACTTCCACCTGCCTGCAGCCCAGCCCAACTCTGAAATGTCTTTCTAATCATATAGGATCTCAGAAGGTGTGGTTTGCCTTCAGATGTGGTTTACCATCAGATAATAACAAAAGTCCTGAGGGTCTATGTGAATATGCTGCCTTCCTTAATAAAAAATAAGACTGACTCTCTTTGGAGAGTCTGGCAAAAGAGGCAGCTAAACTACCAGGGCTTTGCACTGCTCACGAAATTCACCTTTCCCTTGAGAAAGATAATGTCTTTGCATTCTGATCACAAAGAAGTTAGTATTTCCTAGTGCAACTGAAACAACGTCTTTTGATTCAAGGTAGGGAGGTCACAAAGGGGAAACGAAGCACATAGTCCCGGGAAGAGGAAGCAGGGTTCTCCAGAGAGGTGCTCACACAGCTCAGAACAAGGGGCCTCACTAGGGCAGAGGATGAAAATACTAGGGTGCTCTACATCTGTCTTTTACGTCATCCTTTGAAACTTTACGTGTATGTTCTGTGATGTACAAAGAATGTCAGTGTAATGTATGTGGGCTCCCCAAGTGTCTCTGGTAAATAATCTGCCTGCCAGCGTAGGAGAGGCAGGAGCCGTGGGCTGGATCCCTGGGTAGAGAAGATGTCCCTGGAGAAGGAAATGGCAGCTCATTCCTGCATTCTTGCCTGGGAAATCCCATGGACAGAAAAGCCTGGTGGGCTATGGTCCACAGGGCGGCAGGAGCGTTGGACATGACTTAGTGACTAAACAACAGTGTGCGTGTGTGTGACAGGTACATTTGTACACATAGTGTCGAAAATATATGTTCAAGTTTATTTTGGGGTACACAATTCAGAACATTTGGTGACCACTGGTTCAAATGTTATATACATGTATACAGCTTATAAACGATGGATGGTTTTCTGTCTCATAAAAAACAAAAATTCTTGTTTAACAATTTGCTCTTGCTTAGTCAAATATTAAGGTCAAAGGAAAAGGAGAGGAAGACTTATTATTTTTAGAGACACACATCAAGGGAGGTGGAAGATGCAGTAATCTATTTTTGCTGTAGACACACAGAGGACATAATGTCAATTCTGCCTTGAGACAGATTGGGAAGGGTTTATGAAAACGGATCTCAAAAGAAGTTTGGCTTAAAAAATGGTAATAGAATCTCGACAAGAAAAGGTGGGTAAGGACCTTCTGAGAGGGAACTGACAGCATAGACAAAGGAAAAAGAAGGCAAAAATATCAGGCTTCTTCAGAAAGCAGTGTGAGGTTCTATGTGGCTAAAAGTACAGTACAAAAAGTAAGAATCAGACTGATGGCTGAGGCCAGTTCATGGAGGCCTTGAATGCCTTGCTAAGCAATTTAATATTATTCTGAAATCATTGAGAAAAAAAAAAACTGAAGTTGTCTTGATTTTAAACCTAGACACTCATTTATTCCACAGTTTACATTAGGAAGATGAACTTGGCAGCACTAGGTATCAGTGTGACTGGGGAAAGAACAATTAGAGAGACAATTGTCAAGAGGAGAGCATGGTGGCCTAAATTACAAATATGGTGTTGGTGAGAATGCAGAGCACACATCCAGGAGACACTATAGAGATACATTTGGAAGGACCATCAGCCAGCTGGATGGGAGTGTTTTGATTCTAAAATGATCAGATTAGGGAACTGGAAGCATGGTGGTACCATTGCCTGAAATCGAGCTTCAAGGAAGAGTAGGTCTTGGGTTAACAGTAAGGGGAGGGTGACTTCGGTCAGGTTTACTAAGATGATGGAAATTTGTATGCAGGAATTTGGGGGAGTTTGATAATTTGCTAGGAGGAATAACAGGGGTTGGTATATGGTTGCACTCACAGATATAATTAATCACAGGATATAAAGAAAAATTAGCAAAAGGCAAAAGGTACCTGGGACAAAGCCAGGAGGAAATCGGGCACAAGCTCCCAAGAACCTTCTTCCAGCGGAGTCACACAGGACTTGTGAGGCAACCCATATGCAATGTGCCTACCAGGAACCTCAGCAGAGACTCAGTGCCTAGGGTTTTATTGGAGGCTGGTCATGTAGGTAATCTTGACTTAGCACACACCAGAATTCCGGACTCTCCGCAGGAAAACAGGTGTCTAGCATAGACCACATTGCTTCCACAACCAGTTTGGGCACTATGAGCTGCTCCTGTCAGTTCTGGGAATGGAATAAACCCAAGTTCCCGGATACCAGGCAAGGGCCATACTTCCAAACTGGTGTTTGGAGGACAGCCCCTCAGACCACTGTGCCAGCTCTTTTCTGCAGAGGGAGAACATCAGCTATGCAGAAGAAAGGGAAGCAGAGCTGGGAAGAGAGAAAATGTAAACCATGAAGCAGTTGCATGAAAGGCCTCAATCAATCCCACAGAAAGCTCTGAAGCTGGATGGCCCTTCAAATCTGTCTGAAATCAAGCCCACGGGGCCAGACTTTCCTACCCCAACATTGACCATTGGGAGCTGCCTTCAGCTGAGAGAAGGAATTCCTTAGGGAAGAAATGAAGGAAGGGAGGGACAAAAGGAGGGGGGAAGAAGGAAAACAATCAAGCCCTCTGTAGGCAGTCCTCCAGAAAGCTGGACCAGGGAGTGTTCTGTCCCATGGGCAGCACACCCCAGCATCCACCTCAGAGGCCACAATGAACCGAGTGCTGTTGCTGGGACCATTCCTTTTTTGCTAATAAGACCCACCACTTTGAAGATGTCAGAATTCTAAAGCAGAAATTTGAGTTCCAGGGGTCTAAATCCAAGCAAGATAATGGTGTATAGATATATAAGACAAGCTACAAGGGTGTGTAGGACAAAAGGTTTCTAAAGCATCTTGGCACCTGAGGGCCCTCAGAACAGCAGGTTTACCCATCGGGCACTAGCGTATGCCTAAATCCTATCACCACCACCCCCATTCCCAACGTCAGCCCCTTAGAGGAATTCTACATTGGGATGCTTTACCCAGGACAAAGGAGCCTATGCACGGGCAGACAGAGGAAGCATTCTATCCTTTAAATGAGAAAGAAAACCCAATTTCCAAGTAATTATGCTCACAATGATAATCAGACATCATTTTCCTTGACGTCTTGTTTCACGTCTCTTTTACAGATATTAGGCCTTCTGATCCTCTGTGAACTTCAGCAGGCCGTGTTACAGTTCTTAAGACTGAGGAACTTCAGACTTAGGGGTTGTGGGATGAGCCCACCATTCCACCACCAGTATGCAACAGATGCGGGTCTGAGATCTGATGAATCTGATCTCCAGCATTCTTTCCACTGCCCCACACATCAGATCTCCCTCCTAGAAGACAGAACCAGGGTACCGGATGTGCTTTTAAAGAAACAGGGAAATTATTTTCTTTTAAAAAATTAACATTACAAATTCTACTTTGTTTTATTTGGACCCAAATTGCCAGAATTACTAGCAAATGAGAAACTAACAGACATAAACTTAATGAACAAAGAGGTTGGAGAGGTCTGCAAAGAGCAATTCCTGCTTTGGGAATTCAAATATTCTGCTATATGAGAGAGATCCTGTTCATTTTGGAAAGACCATGAATCATTTCCTGAAAGAGAAAATAATGGAAGCATTTCATTCCAAGTTTCCAAGAAATGTTGTCTAAAAGCAGAAGAGACTTGGGAACACCAGGCCACGTGTAGAGAGGCCTTACCTGTGTCCTGGTCGGGAGTGGACCCTTCCTCTTAAACCCTGGGCAAACAGTTGAGAAGCACCTTCTCAAGGCAGGGTCTTCTTCCTCCCAAGTGGTCATATGGTTAAGGGAGAAGATTCATTTCTTTCTGTTCTCACAGGTTACATTGGTGGGGAATACATTGCTTGGGTAGTCAGTGGCTGGTATCAGAGCCTGGAGATCTAATTTTCAAAATGTTGGTAAGGGTCTTTTTACCAGGGAATTTCCAGTGAAGTCAGCATGTCTGCTGTCTTCCTCATAACCCCACAAGAAACCCAGAAGTGTATGATCTGTGTTTGAATCTGTGAGATTTAAGTGGAGTAGATGCTTGTCAGCATCAATAAATCAGAACACAGTCAGCATTTCCATTATAAACCTCTTGTGTTCCCCTCAGTCTTTAGACATTTGTAAGTCAACCATAAAAATTCACTGCATGCTGGAACTTGAGAACTTTCTTTTTAGGCTGGAAATGTTTTTTTCTCAAATGATAGAGTGGAGATGGCTCTGACATTTCCCAGTGAGCTCCGGGGAAGAAGATGGGAGATGAACAGCATAATAAAGAGCTCTTTCTCCAAGACTGAACTTGAGTGTGAATTGTGTCCTACAGGAATCATCTTTTTGAGTCTCACCCAACAGATAGAGAAAATGATGGGGATTCTGTAGGTTCCAGAACAATCTTTTCCCCAGAAGCTCTGGAGCTGTGTTGACAAAGACAGTCTCTGATTTAGTTGTGAAGGACAATCTCCAATTTCTGTCACACTGCCTTTGCTGATGATCAAAATTAGCTTTCTCAGTTTGACTCAAATGATCTATTTGTATTTCTGTGCTATCTTCTTACTGAGGAGAAGCAAAAACTCAAGCTATATTGATTACATTTGGCAAGTTAACTGAGTTTCTTAGACATTGTTGAAATCTTTGTTGCTTTTTTGAACAAAAGAATAGCAAGATGCAATAGCTGATCACATGACCGTAGGGTCAGTTCAAACATAAAAGCACGGAGGAAAGCACTCAGACGTGCTCTATGTAACCAGGTTCAGCTGTGTCTTTTCATACTGAGAGCTGTCTCCTATGCCTCACAAAGCAGGAAGGTGTCTAAGGAGGGGATGGGTGGGATTTGAGGAAGCCTCTCATGATTTCTATACCAAATATGCCTTTAGCAGCTGGTGAGGCTTTAAGAACCTCTGGCTAACCTGCTTGCCTGTATCCTCAAAGCTAGGTAGACCATTTGTTTCTTAAGGTGATACATGTATACCAGCTTGATCAGTGACCTGCAAACCAATGAAGTGGACCTGTATGTTTTCATTGCACCAGGTTTGGGGGCATTAGAGTCAAAATAAACATTCTGTCCATGCATCACAAAACTGAAATGGTTAATTGAGCACGATTATAAAAATCACAGGCTTTGATCGTAACACTCTGGCAGTGTATTTGTGAAAGTTGAGTAGAATAGCAACTTATAACCAGGCAACCAGTTTTTGTATAACAACACTAAAGCATTTTACAAATTCATTCATTTCAAGAAAAGTTTGGTACTTAATAAATGATCTATTCTTAGAGTTGTAAGGAATCTCTTTAGCTTAAACATGTTGGAGTGTTCCTCAAACCCCAATAACTTGCACCACCTGTTCATTTCAGCCAATGTAATCAGGGTGACCTTAAGCATTGTCTCATCACCTGGAGGTGCTCCAGCTCAGAAATAGAGTCGAAATCTCCCCCAAAACAGCCTTCAAACATTTCCACTGGCCCACAGCTGCTTTTTCTTTGTGTGTGTGTGTGTGTGTGTGTGTGTGTGTGTTACCATTTGGCTCATGGACTTCTATGTTATCTGCTACCTCACTTGCACTCTCTGCCTTGCTCTTTGCATTCCATGCTGATATGCTATCCCCACCTTTCTGTCCTCCCAAAGCAATGTTGTGTCTTGACTAGGTGACTTGCTCATGTGGTCATTCAGCTACTCAATGGGTATTTGTTGAACTACCTCTCTGTGAGAATCGCATTATTGACCCCTCTGTCTAGAATGTCAGCCTCCTCTCCCACATGGTACTTCTTCTCTGTAATTCTTACACATCACATAAGAAACAGTCTTGGAGGCACATCCTGTAAGAAGCCTCTTCCGACAGTCCCTTCCATTCCAGTCTTCTTCCATGACACTGAGTCATGTGCCCCGTAACAATTTGTGCACATCCGCGTCAATGAATCAGTCTGGAACTGTTTGTTTCCACATCCCCCACTAGCCAAGCATACTCAATTTTGGGGGTGAGTACAAGGCAGTGGTTAGAGTCAGACAACATAATGTCACACACTATCTCCACTGCTTATTAGCTGTTAATATCTTAAGCAATTTCTAAACTGAAGTTTCCCCACTGATAAAATAATAAGCCCACTAATGGGACTGTGGGCTTCCCAGGTGGCGCTGGTGGTAAAGAACCCACCTGCCAATGCAAGAGACACGAGGGATGTGGGTTTGATCCCTGGGTTGGGAAGATCCCCTGGAGTAGAAAATGGCACCCCACTCTAGTATTTCCACCTGGGAGATTCCATGGGCAGAGGGGCCTGGTGTGTTACAGTCCATGGGGCCACAAAGAGTTGGACATGACTGAGTGAGCACAATGGAGATTGTATGTAAAGCATTTAGCACAATGCTTGTATAAGTAATGGGAAATAAATACACGTTGAATGAATAAACATCACAGGAACACCCTTAGAAGACTCCCTAAAAGGAAAACATCTATCCTTTAGACAAAGGACATTACAGTGACAAGGAGCTTGTTCCATTGCTGGGTAACTCTAATTATAGTGTAACTCAAACTATATGGCTTGACTCACACTAGTTTTATTGACATAAATTAGCCCCTCCCCTCTACGGTCCCCTGCTATGCCTAAGAATTTTGAGACTCTCTGAGGGTCTCCCCTGTTATGTGTTTCCGCAAACAGTCCCTTTAGTGCTCCCATCCTGGCCACTACCTCTGATATAACCTGCTATAGTGAGATGATCTTTCCTGGGTAAAGTCCTTAGCTGGAGCCCAAGGCTGGCCACTGGGGCCACAGCCTCACAACAGGAGTCTCCCCCTCCTTTGTACAACTTTGCTCCATGTATGGTTGCAGACTTTTCTCCATAATTCTTCCCAGGACATCAGATGTCAAAATAAATGAGATGCTTATGAAATCTCAGGAAGTCCAGGGACAATGAATGGAAATGGGGAACACAGAGCTGATTCTGGAGCATAGGCTTAATCACTGACAGGCTTCCCAGGAGGAAGCGTGTCACTCCTGGTGGCCCACGTGCTCCAGGGAGCACCTCAGGGCCTCATGAGGTGCCCTTCCTGGGAGCTCTACTCAGGCTGACTCCAGATGCCAGAGTTCTAACTTCCTGCCCCACTGCTGACCTCTTCTGAGGACAGCTGGCTGTGAGCAGTTGCAGTCCCTTCGGGGGAAACCCCACCCGCCTAATCACACGGTGATTCATCACCAGTGCATTTCCCCAAAGCTGTACCATTCAGTTTTGTCTGTTGCCACTGTGTCGGTAATGGAAATGGTAGCTGCTGCATCTGGTGTATCAGGCAATCCTCGTTCACAGGGGAGTCAAATGTGAAATGATTTTATGGGTCTGCAGCCACTGCCTTCAGCTCTGCAATGCTTATAGACTCCTTACTGTGCCATCCCCACTCCCCAATCCCATCCCCCGAGAGCAACTCAGGCAGATCTTAGGGTTCCCATCGCTTTCAGAAGTAAAAAGCCCAATCCAGTCTAATAGGATTTAAAACTTCAATCTTGCTTCAGTACAATGACCGTATCCTTTTTCCCAGCCCCAGACAGTACCCCCGCCAGACAGACTTAGCACACAGAGGTGTTTACCAGCTCCTGGACCCTCCTCCTCTCTGTAAGGAGACACCGAAGAGGGACAGCAGAGACAAGTGTTTCTTACCTGCCTGGGGCGCTGGAGTCCTCTTCGGCAGTGCTGCTGGCTGCCCTCTCTCTCTGTGGCAGACATCCAGATCTGACTCCCTTGTTGCTGCTTACATGAATTTTCCAGAGGCCTCACAGAAGGCCTCCCACTTCACCATCTTCACCATCTGCTCCTGCCCTTGCTGATTCACCCCACTGTTTCTTGTTACTGGGTCCACTTTCCTGGCAACCAGTGCTCTTTGGTGGTATACTGGTGAGACAGCCTCAAACTGGGCTGCCTTCCGCAGCATCCCTTCAGTCCACAACAAAATCCCACATTTGTCACCAAATGCTAAGTGCTGGGCATGGAAGCTACTACACTTTACCCCTTCTTGCTGCTCCACGTTCTCCTTCCAGTTCTCTATTCCACTTACTAAACTGGGCAGATGTAAATCAGCCCATGTGTGGTATAAGCAGACAGCCAATTGGTGAATGAGCAGGGAGCAGGAAAAGCGTCCCATCCCAATGCAGCCAGCCTCCCGCACCACCCTCCTCCCCCCACCCCCCACAAGGATGCAGACGTCCTCCCAGAAGTCTCTCCCCCATTCCTGTCTGCTTACTGCACTGGAAGCAGGTGGCAGTCTTCAGGAAAAGCAAAGTAAGCTCAACCGCTTCTTGATAAGCCCTGAGAAGGATGTCTGATCCCTAGTCATTTATTATTTATTTTTTGGTCCTTGATACTTTGCTCTCAGTTTTGGATTCCAGTTGTTAATTCTGGAGCAACAGGAAACCTTTCCATGAACATTCTAGATATTGTATTAGGGCCTTTATGTATATATATGATCTCATATGAGCCTCAAAACTTTACATTGTTACTTATATTTTATTGGTGAGGAAATAGTAATTCAGAGTTTAAGTACATTTTTCAAGCTCACACAGCTACTAGTGGTAGATCCAGAACTGAGACCCAGTGCACCTGATTCTAAAGCCCTGGTTCTTCTTCCTTTAGGCCAGTGGCCCACAATCTCCTGGGAAGATTTCAAACTAAAATACCTGGGCTCACTCCCAGTGTATACTGATTTAATTTGCCTCTATCCCCAGGCAGAGATGGGGTTGTATAAAGCTCCCCAGGTGACTCTAAGATGCATCCAGTGTAGAGAAATACTGCTTTGGAGAAGTTCAACTTCTTAGACTCGTCCTGCCCACAACTGTGTTGCATGATGATAGTTATTTATTCCACAAGCTTATCTGTTCTTATAAATCACTACAGTGGATATCAGGCATTTTCTGTTTCAGCCCCCTCTTGAACTGCCCACTGTTTTCCAGTTGGAGAGAGATCCTTGTTCTCCATTAATTTTTAGGGCATTTGTGATTGGTTTACTCTGAGTCCATGGAATAATCAAGTTCTTCCTGACCTAGGCCACCAGCTTTGTTTACTCTCTTAGACTCTCTCTGGTGATCCTTTCAGGCAACTTTCCCCCACTGTCTCTGCTTCTCTGGAAGAGTCTCTCTCAGTGTCCTCATTAGTAATAAACTAATGTGCCTCAAGCCCAGAAAAGGCCAGTTGGCACTATTCACATCTCCAGGCTTCCTTTCCACAATTATTCTAGACAGAGCTAATCAATCAGGTGATGGATTTCCCCAAGCACTGGCTTTGACATTCCCCTCATTGAAGCACCACTCAATGCGGTTCAGTTCATTCAGTTCAGTCGCTCAGTCATGTCCGACTCTTTGCGACCCCATGAGCCACAGCACGCCAGGCCTCCCTGTCCATCACCAACTCCTGGAGTTTACCCAAACCCATGTCCATTGAGTCGGTGATGCCATCCAACCATCTCATCCTCTGTCATCCCCTTCTCCTCCTGCCCTCAATCTTTCCCAGCATCAGGGTTTTTTCAAATGAGTCAGCTCTTTGCATCAGGTGTCCAAAGTATTGGAGCTTCAGCTTCAGCATCAGTCCTTCCAATGAATATTCAGGACTGATTTCCTTCAGGATTGACTGGTTTGATCTCCTTGCAGTCCAAGGGACTCTCAAGAGTCTTCTCCAACACCGGAGTTCAAAAGCATCAATTCTTCAGCACTCAGCTTTCTTTGTAGTCCAACGCTCACATCCATACATTCAATGCAATTAGCCACTACTAAACAATTGGAACTGCCATTGAAAACAAAGCTGACCAGCCTTAAACTCACAGTGAAAATGGCTCTAATAATATTCAGTGAGGGAAGATGAAGGCCATCATCCTTAAAGTTCAGAGCCTCTTTATTTTTATACCTTCTCTCTAAGGGTGCTCTCAAAACAGAGACATAACATGTCTCGTGACAACTCAGGTTTAGATGTGATGCAACCAGTGATTGTCTCCCACCACCCAGGTCATTCACTAACTTTGCAATGACACTGATCCTCATATTCCTTGATTAAAGGTTTTTAATTTTGCTTATAGCATAATAGCGGGGTTTTGCTCTGTGTTAAACTATGGTTTGCCTGTTGTTTTTGACTGAATGTTTTTGTCCCCCACCAAATTCATATGTTGAACCCCTAACATCCAAGCAATGGAATTTAGAAATGGGGTCTTTGAGAGGTAATTAGGTTTAGATGAGGCCATGAGGGTGGGGAATCCATGATGAGATTCAGTTCAGTTCAGTCACTCAGTCATGTCTGACCCTTTGTGACCCCATGGACTGCAGCACGCCAGGCCTCCCTAACAAATAAGTAAATAAAAAGATTTTCTTTTTAAATAACATGAGTATGAAAGCTGAAGAAATAACTGTTTCTCTCACAATTTTTTTCTTGACTTTACATTAGCTCTGATCTGGTTTAAATCTTTGCTTGGCCAATATCTGCTATATTTCACCACAGGAAGGTTATACCTACTCTGGACTTCTATGTCTTCATGGCTAAAATAATCTTTATCTTGCAAAACTGTTGCACAGTGGAAAAATTATATATTTAAAAGCACTAACAGTCTCATATAAAAACATGCCTGAATATAATTCATTACAGTTGAGATTCTGAGATCAAAATCTAAATTTCTTCCAATTTTCTAGCACTGTTCAGTTCACTGATGAAAAATCCTTTTAACAAAATTAATTTATTTTAATTGGAGGCTAATTACTTTATAATATTGCAGTGGGTTTTGCCATACATCTACATGAATCAGCCATGGGTTCATATGTGTTCCCCCATCCTGAAATGCCCTCCCAACTCCCTCCCCACCCCATCCCTCTGGGTCATGAAAAATCCTTTTAGCATGTATTATGCTTGTCTGCTGTATTTCCTCATCATATTTTTAAGTCATCAGAACTATACTGACACATGTCCCAAAGGAATATACAAAATTTAGGTTGCAAAAAACACATCATTGAAGGAAATGGCATTTACGCATGAAGTTGGTGAACACATTTTTTCTAGGAATCGTAACTCTAGTATGATTAAATCTTTAGTGTAGTAAAGAGTGGCTTCTCTATAGCACTGGATGAAGCAAGCAAGGAAGCTCATCCCCATTCTGACTCCACCTCTGAAATGCCCTGGAGAATCTCCTTGCCCAATTCTTACCCCACATTGGCAGTTCCTGTCCAAGCTCTCAGTGGCCCAGCATTCCCTTTACTCATGATTTACTATATTTCATACATTGGTTTCTCTTGGGTTGTTATTATTATTCTAAAGGTACCTGGGAGGACAGTTGAAGCCAGAAGATGTTTGGGTGGCTAAGACTTCTTGAGGAAAGTGTGGTTGATTGGGTAGCTGGAGAAATGGGCAAGTCTCATCTAAACTGGATTATAAGTCCTTGGGGATGTGTTTTCCTACATATACTTCTTGTCATTTTCTGTATTTGAAAGGAGTAATATTAAATTTAAAGCAAAGAAATGTACACGAAAATGTCTATTCTGCCATAGTGCAAAAATTATATTCCTATGGAAAGTTTGTGCTATCAAAAATGTTGTTATAAACTTAATTTCCATGTGAGATGGGGTTAGGATCTAGAGAGTCTTATGTAAAATTCTTATCACTTTCATTGTTATTATGAAGAAGACAAAATTGGTGTAAGAGATTAGCAAAAGAAAGTAGTTAAATGAGCAGCCAGCTGCACGAAGCAGGCATGTATTCCTAGCCTGTGTGAGCCACAGAATTTTCATTTTTCTTATTTTGGTGCCAGTTCTTGATTGCAATTGTTATAATCAAAGGAAATCTGTGTTACACAAAACATGTTCCCTAATCAGTCAATTGTCTCTTAAGCAATTAGAGTTAAACAAAACTTGCTCTGAGGAAGAAGTATCTGTACTTAATATCCATGAATGGAAGTATTGTCTGTCCACCTCATTCCAATCTTTTAAAACAGCCCAGCCCATTCACTGAAGCCCTTCAGAATTCCTATTTTTGACTCTTTGTCCTATTTTTGTTTCATGCCTTCATTCTAGCTTCCCTTCAGGCCCCGAGACTGGTATGCCAATTTTGGATTTAGCATGTCAGAAGCCTTTTCAGGACAGAGTTCCCAGGTACCACCAGCTGGTCTCAATCATCCTGACCACAGATAAGAAGAGATGCTCTGCCCCTGAGCATGATCTGCCACAGCATGTGAGATCTGCCAGGTTTTGTCCAGTTCTTACCTCCTATGGGATGGATGCTGTTTAGGGGTGATCAATAAGTAAGGCTCTTGATAGTCCCTTGGACAGCAAGGATATCAAACCAGTCAACCCTGAAAGAAATCACCCTGAATATTCATTGGAAGAACTAATGCTGAAGCTCCAATACTTTGGCCACCTGATGCAGAGAGTCAACTCGTTGAAAAAGACCCTGATGCTGGGAAAAATTGAGAGCAGGGGGAGAGAAGAGGACAACAGAGGATGAGAGGGTTGGATGGCATCACCGACTCAGTGGACGTGAGTTTGAGCAAACTCCAGGAGATGGTGAAGGACAGGGAAGCCTGGAGTGCTGCAGTTGATGAGGTCACAAAGAGTCAGACACAACTTAGCGACTGAACAACAGTAAGTGAGGAACACACAAAAGCCTCCTCAATTCTTTTTCAGTCTATTCTGTGGATACTCCCTGATATGGGTGAGCAGAGCAAGACAGATTCTTATACCTCTGGGAGGTTTGATATAATCTAGTTTAGAAGAAAAGGTTTGCATTAGACTAGGATTTCTTCCCATCTGGTGATTCCATAACCTATTCTTATCAGTGCTTGCAACTACAGAACAGAGTTATTTTGAGCAAGGATTTGTAGTTTACAGCTCAATTCCTTCAGTGTGAACAAGTGGTGCTATTTATAGGGAACTCATTTTATTGCTTTAATTTATGTATCTGAAAGAATCTGCTCTAATTATGGGCAATTTTCAGTAGGGAATGTGCTCTCATGCACCTCAGGAGATTTGTTTGTGGCCTATGGTTTTAAATAGCCCATTTATTCCCCAGTGGGTAGAAAGTCAATTTTATGGATCTTCAAACATACATAATAACCATTATGAATAATACAGTTATATATTAAAGTGGCATTAACACATTATACATTTGCTTTAATGGATTTTCTTTTTTTAATCTACAAACAAGTTGCCTATGTTTCTACTATGTATGTACTTCCAAGGGTATTTCTCATGTAACACAACACAAGGAAGAGCTTTGACTCACTCTATGGATTACTAGTAACCAAGACTGATTAAAAGCGCTGACAGGAGACACAGGCTTCAAGCAACAGACAAGACCTGCTAAGGCATAAGAAATGGTAGAAGTGAATTTCCTCTGACTGCAGATGACCTTAAGGAAACATGATATGTCTAAGCAAAGCTGGCCCTCCCTATCAAGTATTTGATATATACCTTTCCAACCCAGCTTTCTTGCTGACACAGAGTTATATTTCTCAACCAAAAGTTGAATGAGAATATTCATCTCCTCAAAAACTGGAAGTGCATTTTTGTTGCTTATAGAATAAAGTTAGAATCCCTAGCTGGCTTCTTTACCCGTTTGTTGCCCCAGCAATGCCATATTCACTAATATTTTAGGCCTTGCTTATGTAATTTTCCTCTGACTCTACTGCCTTGTCCACCTGTCAAAACCCTGCTTCACATTGAAGGATATTAAATAACACCACTCCCAAAAAACTTTTTCTGATCAAAATCAACCCTCCTCAGTTAAAATCAACACCCCTCCAGCCTGTCAAAGCAGTTATTTCATGTTATGTATCATGACAGAAGTGAAGTGAAGTGAAATCGCTCAGTCGTGTCCGACTCTTTGCGACCCCACGGACTGTAGCCCACCAGGCTCTTCCGTCCATGGGATTCTCCAGGCAAGAATACTGGAGTGGGAGACAGTCTTTGCTTGGATAGGACAAAGGAATGCCTTGGATTCAGCCACAATCGATGCTTCTTTCACACTGCCCCACCACCCTGAGATCTGACACATCCATGGAAAACAACCACCACACACTTCACACACTTGGATTGAGGCTCTATTTGTTTGATCAGGGAGGCCAATGGGTCAGGCAAAGACAGAGCTGGAAGGAATTTTGACCCCAGCTGGATTACTGAGAGTGGTCATACCTGAATAGTGGCAGTGATAAGGAGACCCACTGTCTCCAGAAACCCGAGATCATGAGACATAGAGATGGTCACACTGGACTTCTAGGTGATTGTATTGATATATCAGCAGTTCAGTTCAGTTCAGTTGCTCAGTTGTGTCTGACTCATTGTGACCCCATGGACTGCAGCATGCTAGGCCTCCCTGTCCATCACCAACTCCTGGAGTTTACTCAAACTCATGTCCATTGAGTCGGTGATGCCATCCAACTATCTCATCCTCTGTCGTCTCCTTCTCCTCTTGCCTTCAATCTTTCTTGGCATCAGGGTCTTTCCAATGAGTTGGTTCTTCACATCAGGTGGCCAAAGTATTGGAGTTTAAGGGCATCCTAAAAACCAACAGGTGATGAGTAATAGGGATTCTGATAAGGAAAAGTTTCTCATAGTTTGGGGCTTAGAATGGATGAGTGGAGATTTAGGGAACTCTTGGTGAACTCTTTGCTGAAATAAATCATTTGCACAGAGACAGAAGGCAAAAAAATCTATGTGGAGGCCATCCTGAAGAAAGCATTAAAGGCTATCTGACCTCCCTTTCCCAGCTGGTGAATGCCAGGGTTTTCCTATCCAGCTGAGTTGGATTTGTCAGAGGAATTCATCAGCCGCACCGTATGGATCTAGATATGAGAGGCACCTTTGGGAAAAAGTTCAATCCAAAGCCAAGCAGGTGTCCAAATTCACTATCAATTGGATAGAGCAGGGCTATGAGAGATCTGGTGATGGGACACAGAACAGGTCTGAAGAGCCAGGTAGGAGGTCCTCTGAGCCAGAGAACATACTTTGCTTTCTTCTAGTGACCAGGGGCACTGCTATCTGGATGGGGAGGAAACTCCTAACAGCACTCACTGGCCCCTCCACCCTGCAAATGCTTGCCTAGGGATTTGTATTTTACGCTATTAGCAATAGAAAATAATGGCAATTGTTTGTAGTGCTGTGTTTTGCTTTTCTTTAGAAGGGCAATGAATGAAGAAAGTACTGTTGAGGGGAATTATTCTGGAAACAATACAGAATGAGATGGAGGACAGAAAAGAAGTCGAGGTTGAAATTGCATGAAATGATAAGGGACTAAACTATAGGATGAGAATAAGACTAGAAAGAAATGAATGTATGTGTGAGAAGATACAAATGAAAAATCAACAGGACTTGGTATTTGGCCAAATATGAAGAACAGAGAAAGGTATGTTTCAGCGATGACAAGTTTTGAATCTAAGTGAAGATGAAAGTGTTGGCACCAATCAGGAATAAGAATACTTAGCCTTTCCATTGTCTCCCCTTCAAGTTCTCCCCGAGCATATTTTGGTGGAAATAACTCATTTCAGGGAAGCTGATAAGCTAAAAATAATTGTATCAGGTAATTTGAGCAAAGAAAGAGAAAGAATGAAACTCTTTCCGGATTACAAAATTCTTCCAGCTAGATAGGAAGGTAATATAAGCAGAGTCCAGCGAAGATATCATGCTGCTGCTGCTAAGTCGCTCCAGTCGTGTCCGACTCTGTGCGACCCCATGGACTGCAGCCCACCAGGCTCCTCCGTCCATGGGATTTTCCAGGCAAGAGTACCGGAGTGGGTTACCATTGCCTTCTCTGAAGATATCATAAACTCAAGCTAACATTCTTTAAATATTGTTCTAAAAGTGTTTAGTAAGAATGGGAATAAACTATCTTTTATTAACAAAAGCTGTGTTTTTTTACGTTAAAAAGAATTGATTACATGACCTGAACATAACAACATTTTCACATTTTATAGTTTTAAAATCATTCCTGCCAAGTAACATCATTCAAATTTTATTTTGCTGAACCCATTGGAATTTGATTTATTTAGAAAAGCACAGTGTTCTAGTTTCAATCAGCTTTCAGTTATAGAATCTTCAGAGTCATTATCTGACACAGAAGACATCCAACACTGTTTTATTTGATTTTTCCACATCATACTCAGAAAATGAAATGTATTCTGCACAAAAAAATGTTTACATAAACAAGAGAAAGAAACATTCATTTAGGGATTTACTCCTGTAGCCAAAAATCAAGACTGAAACGATTTGGCCAAAATATTCCACACTTCTGTAGCTGTTTGTTTGTTTTGGGTCCCTCTCCCTTCAGTTTTCTTCTGCAGTATTTTGAAATAGCCCATTTCTTGGGAGTCCTATGAAGGTTTCAACATTTAGACAATAACGCAAACCACTTGTTCCCAATAACAGCACCGTGCCCTGCAGTATAAGGTGTCAGTTTTAGCTGAGTCTCAGGAGATTGTCAGCTGATCTCATGTTTGATATCCAACTTATAATTGCATGGTGCAACATGCATTTATGTGTTGCAAGATTCTCACCAGAGATTGCTGTTTGGTATTTCTACCCAAGAACACCAAAGGAGCAAGACAAGTTATATTTAACCTACTATTCAAGGAGCTACTTAATTAACCACCAGGATACTCCCAATTAGTTCCAGTGTGTCCATGTGAATCCCTATTGACTGGAGTCCCAAGAGAGTCAACAAGCTAGTTACCTTTTAGACCAGCTCTGAGTTTCAAATAGTTTCTCTTGTGGGAAATTACGTAGGAGTCAATCATTAAACAGTCAACTGGTTTGTTTCAGAGAACTCTGTTAAAAAATCACTTAAAAATGTGGCCATTTTGCCATCGGTCACTAGCTGGGCTGAAGCTGTAGCTTGCTTTCTATTCTATAGCAAAGTGCTTAGCTTTACATAGATAATACTAATGTTGTCTCCCCATCTCTAAAAAGCCAGAGTTATAATTCAATGAGTCTTTCCACCTGTGATATTAGAAAATCCATAGAATTCAGAGACTAAGAAATTTCCTTTGGAAACCAGCGTTCCGGTATGTTAGGTTTCTGGTAACAAAGTACCGCAGACTCAGTGACTTAAAACAGAAATGTACTTACTCACAGTTCTAGAGGCTATTCGTCCACCATGAGAGTACCAGCAGCGTTGGTTTCTTCTGAGGCTTGTGAGGGAGGGACCTGGTCCAGGCCTCTCTCCTTGCCCTGTAGGTGGGCATCCGCTCCCTGCATCTTCAGTTTGCTCTGTGCACTGTGTCTGTGTCTGAACTTCCTTTTCTTAGAAGGACAGCAGTCATATGAAGGCCCACCTATAAGACCTCACGTAAATTTCATTACCTCTTTCAAGACCCTGCTTCCCTAGTGGCTCAGACGGTAAAGAATCTGCCTGCAGTGCAGGCGACCTGGGTTCGATTCCTAGGTCGGGAAGATCCCTGGAGAAGGAAATGGCAACCCACTCCAGTATTCTAGCCTGGAGAATTCCATGGACAGAGGAGACTTGGTGGGTTACAGTCCATGGGGTCGCAGAGTTGGACACGACTGAGGGACTAACACTTTCACACTTTCAAGACCCTATCTCCAAATAGGGTTACACTCTGAGGTACCAGGGTTGGGGGAGTGGTTACAACTTCAACATGTGATATGTGTAGGGAAGCACAATTCATAACTTCTAGAGACAAGGTTTTATGGATCTTAAAGACCTTTAGCCCCTGATTGAGTCCGTGTAGACACTGGCTCTCAGGCAAAGTGAGTCCCAAACGTGTCCCCAGATCACATGTACCACCTGACGTGGGTCCCGGGCTTGCTTTCTTCTACTTCTTTTACTTCAGCTCTAGTTTCGTCACATCATCTCCTCACAAGGCTTCTGAGAGAACTCTTCCTGTGGCCGCCAGCCCAGAACCCCCAAGTCCGTGCACAGGGTGCAGGCCCTGCTCCCACAGCTGCCTGGCCTTGGGCCGCCGCAGCCATGCCCCCACCACTGCGGCCATCTGGGCTCCTGAAGCAGCTGGCCTGTACCCGAAGCCTCAGAGCTTCTAGCCTCCAGCCCCTCACCACACAGAGGACCCGAAACCGTCCAAGGGATGCGGGAGAGACTTTATTCTGCCCTCTGCAGCCTCCTCCCGCTCCGCCTCAGCCCATCAGTCCTACAAAGAGTCCTCTCAGTTTCAGGGCAGGGACTCTGAGGAAAGCAAGCAAGCAACCTCCGGCACATGAATGTATGTGGGGGGCGAGGGTGGGCAGTGTGGGTGGGTGGGTGGGTGGTGCATTGCTGTGTGGGCGGGGAGAAGGTGTGCGGTGTGCCTGTATGTGTGGACAGTATTGATTATTTTAGCACAGATGTTGATTTTTCAGTCCCAGTTCTCCGATCACCTGTCTACCAACATTTACAGATGTGTTAATGTTCATGTCTGTAAGGTTTCTTAAAACTCATTATTTAATATTCCATGATTCTCTTTATCTTAACACACTTGTAAATGTCGGTAGACAGGCCAGTCATTCAGAGAACTAAAACTGAAAATCAAGTTCTGTGCTAAAACAATCAATACCATCCATACATACAAAAACACACACACTTATGGGCTTCCCAGGTGGCACAGTGGTAAAGAATCTGCCAGCAATGCAGGAGACACAGGAGACTAGGGTTTGATCCCTGGGTCAGGAGGATACCCTGGAGTAGGAAATGGCAACTTACTCTGGTATTCTTGCCTGGAAAATTCCAAGTTCAGGGGAGTCTGTCGAGTTTACAGTCCAAGGGGTCCCAAAGAGTTGGACATGACTGAGTGACTGAGCGCGTGTGCACACACACACACACACACACTTATCTTTAGAGTTTATGTGAAAAAATTGGGAGGGGAAAA
The DNA here is from genome assembly GCF_910594005.1 of Cervus elaphus. Taxonomy (NCBI): domain Eukaryota; kingdom Metazoa; phylum Chordata; class Mammalia; order Artiodactyla; family Cervidae; genus Cervus; species Cervus elaphus. The sequence goes on from NC_057847.1 coordinate 9,959,647, forward strand.
AGAGATATTGTGTCCAAGCTTACATAATAGCTCATAAAATATTATATTTTATAAGTCTGAATGCTGACATGTTGTCTAATGATCTGATACCATGAGTTATAACTGTGTAGAGAGTTTCATATGAAAACACTTTGGAGTATTTGCCTGGTTTATGACATCCCCCTAAAATATGCACCCCGCCCCCCACCTAAAGTGGATGAATCTCTACCCTCCTTTCCACAGTGAGTTGGGCTGGAGTGGACAACTGACCCAGGCTATGCCAGTCAGAACTCCTTCCCTGGGAACCTGGAACTGAACCTGGTGATGGAAAGCAGCAGTCTGTGTGAGTCTATGCAGAGGTCACGCTCTCCACGGCCAGTACTGTCCAAATACAGGGACAGTGGCCATTTCTCCTTCTGCTGCTCCCCACCTCTGGGGTCAGGGCCCACCCTCCATGGGGAAAGACTTAGACATGTCCTGCTCCACTGAAATGGCTGGCCCACATGGGCAGATCAGATGGATACCCTTAAATTCTTGAATCCAGGAGGCCCCCTTCTGCGCCAAGGGGATGTGATATACTAGCTGCTGTCAGCAGAAGGACCTCTACAGGCAGCAAAGCAACAAAGCCCAGCTCTTTGTGGCTCCCTGAAACAAGGACAAGTGTGGGCTCACTCCAGTGCTTACCCACCATCTGCGGGCCTGGCTGGGATCGCCCACGTGGCTCCCAGCCCTGCTGACTAAGGTACTCATAGCTTCTCTAGGCCAACTCTGCCTTCATCTATGTGGATCCTGGAAGGTCCTGGTCCCTCAACCCAGGCTTCACTGACCTGCCTCCCTTCTTCTTGGGGTAAGGGACAGTTACACTCAGGGTCTTATTCCAGCTTCTTTCCACTGTATTATTTTTAGGATATAAACTCTATGCCCTGCTTCATTCAAGGTCTTTTCTCTCATTTCTCACAATCCCTCTTTCTTTCAACAAAACCTACCTCATTCAAATTAACTTTGGCTTCTATGCATGTCTTCACGAAGACTTTGGCTTCTTTGCAAGACTTCTGTGAAATACTCAAGGGCAATTGTCTGTTGTGGGCAGGTATTTGAGAAATTAGTCCTTCAGGTGAGGGACTTTGGCGCCTGGCTGTGCTGACTCCTACGGTGGCCCCCACCGCCACACTGGGAGTCTGGGGGCCTGACCACCACGGATGCCCTCACCCAGTGCTACCGTGCCAGGCCCACTCGATCCAGACCTCTATGCTGCCCAGCAGTGGTCAAACGGTTCCATGACTCCAAGGCCAAGTTCCCACTGCCCTATAGGCTCCTGCGTCACCAGAAGGAAACATGCTTCACCATCAAGAGGCTCAATACACTCTTACTTATCTTCTTTTCCATTATTACAGTATATTGAACACAGGATATTGAATTCCCTATATAGTAGGACCTTGTTGTTTATCCATTCTATATATGTGTTAGTTGCTCAGTTGTGTTGACTCTCTGCGATCCTGTGGACTATAACCCACCAGGCTCCTCTGTCCATGGGATTCTCCAGGCAAGCATACCAGAGTGGGTTGCCATTTCCCTCTCCACTATTCTATATATAATAGCTTGCTAATACCAAACTCCCAATCCATCTTCCTCATATTCCCCCCTCCCCCTTGGCAAACACAGGTCTGTTCTCTTGTCTGTCAACACCCTCATTTAGTTGCAAAGCCTCCCCACCCAAACCTGCCCGAATAAAAGCTCCTTGGGGAAAGGGGGAGAAAGACAGAATATACAGGAAACTTCTGTATCTCCCTCTCCATTTTCCTATGAATCTTAAACTACTCTAAAATGTGAAGTCTTACCCCAAAGAGTTTCAACTTCCAGAGCTACTATTTCTGACAAAAAAAAAAAACTTATTTTGTGAGGGGGAAAAAAAAAAAGCAAGCATTGACTGTCTTTGCATACTGTCTGGAACTTTCTTAATTCTCTTGGAGGCAGTGTGGATGGCTCTGGAGGAGCAGAAGTACAAAACAGAAACACAACTTCATATTTCAATCACCTCCGTAGCATGTAAACTCACTATTCTTGGAGGTAATATTCCACTTTGTGAACGAGGTTACAGGCAAAAGCCAGTTGGCAGGGATGGTAAGAAAGTGTACTTACAAAGAGAAGCAGAGAGGACAGTTGAGGAGAGAACTATGTGGGCACCTGATACTCCTCGGTTTCCTAGTTCCTGCCCAGTCAGAGCTACCCTTTCACCCTCATTTTTTAAACATCACTGTATTTCTAAAATAAATTTCTAATTTTCCTTAAGCTAGCTCAAATGAGCTTACATATTGAGCAACCAGAAGAGTGATAACAAATACAGTTTTATAGTTTCAAAGTTAATCTACATTTTTCTGTCTTAAAAATTTTTTTAAACATTAATAGGTAGTTAAATGGTCCTACAATTATTGTTAGGAAAGTCTGTATTATTTCTGCAACTCTGTGGTTAACATTTTCTTGATGAAGATTTCAGAATGTAGTTGTAACATAAAATCTCAAGTGTTGGTATCCATCTGGAAAGAGATACAGACGTACCAGACTAGCTCCCCGATGCTAACTGGTAGCTGTGGGCTATGGATGTCTTCTCCAGATAAAGGCTCCCTCTGAGCATGAGGAGTAACAGGAAGAGACTGGAGCTTGGGAGCAAGTGACAGTGATCCATCCTCAGTTACTATCAAATGCTCCTGATGTTGTTGATTCCTTCGCCTTGATTTGAGGTCTGCCATACACTAGGGAGGCTTCCCTGATGGCTCAGCGGTAAAGAACGGCCTGCAGTGCAGGAGAAGGGTTCAATTCCTGGGTCAGGAAGATCCCCTGGAGGAGGAAGTGGCAACCCGCTCCAGTATTCTTGTCTGGGAAACTCCACAGACAGAGGAACCTGGTGGGCTATAACCCATGGGGTTTCGAAAGAGTTGGACACAACTTAGCAACTCAACAACGGGAACAACAAATATGCTACGTATAAAAGTCAATTCCTATCATTTTCACTCTTCTTAACACCTTCTTTTTAGGGAAGCTTAAGGGAAATTTTGCTCTCATGACTCTCCTCCCTTAAGCTGGAGCAATCAAATCTCCCTGGAGGGAATTTGAACATTCAAGACTCCATCAGTCTTGACTGGGGTCTGAGTTGGAAAGTCATTGCTGCAGTTAGCTGGCCATGAGTATTCTGAAGCAGACACTGCTGGTGGCACAAATAAAGCAGATGTGCAGAGGGAAGGGGAAATCAGGAAACATTTAGCTTCTCTGAGAGGCTGGAAACAAATAAATTCACTTCTGAACCCCCAGCTTCCTGGGCACTGGTTCTTCCTTAGCCTGCACTGATATCCTGTCCAGGATTCCTTGAGATATACTTGTATTCTTCAAAAAAAACTTCTCTATGTGCTTAAACTGATTTGAATGGGCTGTCATTATATAATGGACAGAGCAGGTGGTCTGTCACCCATTCACCTGATTCTCAGAACAGGTAATATATAAAAAAGAACATAATCCAAGTTTATTTATTGCCTTTGCATGTATCTTTTCAAGCAAAGAGGAGGTCTTCAATTTCTTCAATTTCTTTTTAATATGAACAGATTTAAGAACTTGTTATATAAAGTGCCATTGTATTTTAGTTGCTGGCCTAGATGTGTGAGCCAAAAATTATCTATGCTTAAGATATGGGATGACAGATTCAGGAGTTCCCATTTTAAATAATACTGAGGACTTCAGATCCTTTTCTTCACAAATTTCAACTACTTATGGAGTGGCGTTGTGCCAGAAATCTCCTACCATCTGTAGGATCCAGGTTGAACTCTAATGAATAAAAAAGCTAAGTGAAAATGGAATGCTATCTGTGCCCCAAATAGACATAGACATCTTCTTGGTCAGAGCTTTCCTAGACAATTAAATCTAGAAGAGACCAATGAGGTTAGGGATTCTTAACCTGGAGTCTGTTCTGTATTAGGTTAGACTGTGTTGTTCATCCACTCAATCGTGTCCGACTCTTTGCAACCCCATGGACTGCAGCACGCCAGGCCTCCCTGTCCATCACCAACTTCCAGAGCTTGCTCAAACTCATGTCCATCAAGTTGGTGATGCCATCCAACCGTCTCTTCCTTTGTTGCCCCCTTCTCCTCCTGCCCTCAATCTTTCCAAGCATCAGAGTCTTTTCAAATGAGTCAGCTCTTCGCATCAGGTGGGCAAAGTATTGGAGCTTCAGCTTCAGCACCAGTGCTTCCAATGAATATTCAGGGTTGATTTCCTTTAGGATTGACTGGTTTGATCTCCTTGATGTCAAAGGGACACTCAAGAGTCTTCTCTAGCACCATAGTTCGAAAGCATCAATTCTTCCTCGATCAGCCTTCTTCATGGTCCAACTCTCACATCCATACATGACTACTGGAAAAACCATAGCTTTGACTAGACAGATCTTTGTTGGCAAAGTAACATCTCTGCTTTTTAATATGCTGTCTGTCTAGGCTTTGAGTCCACTGAAATTTATGCTAAAGTTAAGCCTGGGTGCATTATGAGAAGAGAATCAATACACTTAAATCAGATTATCAGAAGGATATGTGGCACAAAGAATTAACAACCCATGAAAGCCCAACTTTCTTTTCACAGAAGAGGAAACCAGGGTACAGCAAAGGAGTGATCTGACAAGTCACACAGAAAGACACTAGCAGAGTCCGGGACTGAAGTCCAGCATCCCTAACCTTACTCAGCGTTCCCATGCTTCGTGACAGACCCTCCCAGGAGTTCAAATAAAAGCCTTTTTAGTCGGCTTGCAACAAATAAGCAAAGAAGTATGTTCTTTAATGGAAAGAGAGTTTGCAGACTCTAATTAAAATTTTTCCCTAGTAAATATTAGCCATAACTTAAACATTACCAGGATAGCCTCCTGGATTCTTGAGGATACTCACGGAATCACATAAGGCAATGTCTGTACTTTATAAAAGTCTGTGACTATTTTACAGCTCTTCTATGTCTTCTATATTCAATAATTCCACCGCAGCCCTGGGGTCTGGAGAGCATCTCATGATCCACTTCTTACAAGTGAGAAACTAAAGGTCAAAAAGCTTTAATGACTTGAATGCTTTGTTGCCTGAAGATAAAACCATTTCTAGAACAGAGACTCTCTGACCCCCAGTCCTTCCATCTGTAGCACTGAGCTTTGGAGTACCAAATTGTACTTCTCTGGATGATGGAAATGCAGCTATAGATGTAGAGATATGAGTGACTTGGTGGCAAATAAATGGTAGATGAGTCAGAACTCAAATTCATGTTTCCTGAATTTTCTCTGGCCACTAACAGCAGAGTTCTCCGTTTTGCTTGGGGAAGTACTGAAAATCTCACCTAGTGGACAGGAAGGGTGGTATAGGAGAGCACCGGACTAGGGAAACAGGGGCCCGGGGGCTTGCCAGGTTAGGGGGCTCTGCCACTTGTCGGCTCACAGCCAAGTCACCAACTGCTGAGCCCAGGTTCATTTGGGGAATAGAGTAGGTGATCTTAACTTTCTACCCTTTTTCATCACGGGTCCAGTCATTAGTAGTTTACAGTTAAAAGCTTGCTTTACTGAGATGCATAGAAAAACAGACAAAAAACCTAAATGTCTTCTTCTACACCAAACTCTTCTGCTGTGAAGTTTGGTGTTCCCAATCGGGTGTTGTGGGATTCTACCTCAACCTTTTTTAATTAAAAAAAAAAAAAAGCATTTGGCTGCATTAGGTCTCAGGTGTGGCGTGTGGGATCTTCGCTGCATCCTCACTGTGGTGCAGGGACTCTCTCCAGCTGAGGTGCAGAGCGCAGCTGCTCCACGGAACGTGGTATCACAGTTCCCAGACCAGAGAGCAGATCCACGCCCCCCGAAGTGCACGGCAGATCCTTATCACTGAACCACCGGGGAAGTCCCTCCACTTCAACCTTTTGACGTGCAGGCTGTGACAGGGGTTGGGCTAAGCTTAAGTGATCTAGGTACACTGATTTCTGGCTTGCATAGTGAGCTGGGATTTCAAACAGCCCCAAGTAAAGCCGTCTAGTCTGTGATGAGACAGGAACGTGGTGTCTATTCAAACCTTATGTTTGGATGAAAGAGGCCATCAATCAAAGTCACTACTAATTTTCATACTCACTTTTATCAGTATGTTGTTTACTTTGGTAAATCGCACTGAAGAGTTGCATCAGTTCTTTCCCCCCCATTACCCTGTTTGGTAGCACTCTCTTAAAAGGTTAACAAAGACCTATTTAACAATCGGGCCCAACAGCCTGCTCTCACCCTACTCGCTCTCACCTACACTGACATGACTGACGACCTCCTCTGTAGCCCTGGGTGTTAATCCTCTCTCCGCTCTTCTAACTGCCCTTTCTTGCGTGTCTGGCAGCTCTTCTCACCCCGCCCGCTCCGTGTTAGTATTTCCCAGCACTCTTTCTCCTGTTCCCGTGCTCTCTCCCTCTGATCACTCCACCCACCATTCATGAGACAGTTTAGCGCCCAAATCCATGAACCCTGTCTTGATCCGAGCTCCAGACTTTCCTGATCCCCAGCTCCACTAAGACAAACTGAGGGCCTGTCAAACGCAGTGTCCGGCAGAGCTCACGGGTCCGCCTCCCCACCCCCGGCCCCGCAAGCAGCCTCCAAGACAGCTGGCAACGATACCCATGCCTGGTACACGTGCCCTGCAGTGAAGGCTCTGGATGTGAGCTGTTTGTAATTCTCTTATTCGTTGAATTTGTCCTGAATAATGTCATCTGTTTAGTATTATACATGTTTCAAGTTCAGGAGCCATACCTTAATTTGTTCTGATAGTCACCTTGTTCTCAGACGCATGACTAAAAAATGTTCATGGTAATTTTTGCCGTCTTTAGAAAACCCTGGAGTTTTAAAGAAAATACTTAACAAAATGACACATGATTTCTCTGAAGACTGTCCATTAAAGAAACAAAGTAACAATCTTTATATTTGAGGCTGGGACACATGATTTCTCTGAAGACTGTCCATTAAAGAAACAAAGTAACAATCTTTATACTTGAGGCTGTCAGTCCTATGCTGCTTCTTTCCTCAACCTTCTTTAATTGTCTCACTGGAGCCCTCACATTGGTCCACATAAAGGAGCTGGAGGCAATTTTGGGGCTTAAAATGCACAGAGGTTTTCTTTCTTTAAGGACAGAAACCAAAGCAGAAACAATTGTCACCTGCAAATTAATTCCTTCTCAAGCTATCAATGAGCTTCCAAACCTCTCAATGTAGTTTTTCTTTCATAAAAAGAGGAAATCAGTGCCAAATTTGCTGGTTTGTGGAAAGGGATTAATTAGGTCACAACTGTAATGATAAAGATAGCCTGCAAGCTTTCAATAAAGGTGCTACTTCCAGAATTTTTCCACTCAGTTCAGGAAAGGAGAATAAACTAGATTTCACAATTATATATATATATTATATATATTATATATATATATTTACAAGTGAATGGTTTTTTAAAACTCTAAGAATTGGAATTAAGAATCTGGTTATATCTGTGATAGGTCTATCTCATCAGTCAAGCTGTCTTCTCACTGATAACAATCAGAAGGATGTGCTCCATCTTGAGAATTAGCTGATGCATGCAGAAGTTCCATCAATCAATGTACGAGCATATTCTGATAGAATAACTGGCTGAATTCAGAAAGGAAAAAGATGACCTCGTCCATTTTAACTGCTGATGGAAAACATGCTCACATTATGTTGTCAGAGACTTAAGGGTAGAAAGCGTGTTGTACCTCTTCTTTAGAATTGTAACTAAAATGATGGGACTCTGGAGGGCTTACAGTACAAGAACATGTCACCCAAAAAAATATCACTTTGTCTTCTGGGAAGGCTACTAAATAACAGGGTATGGGGCTAGACCACAGATGTTTGGTTTAAGAGTTCACAGTTGAGGACGGTATGGAGTCTCAGAAAACTATAAAATCCTCAGCCGAGCCAGTTACCAGTAAGATTCCACCTACGTGTGCACTACTTAAATATCTTCCTACATACTTGAGCCTAAATGACCTGTCAGCAGAGGGTGTCTGTGACAGTTACAAGAGAATGGCCTTACTTGCTTAGGACTGTGTGTGGGTGTTGAACATGGCACTTTTAAGCATAAATTTATGAGGTGCAAACTTTTAATGCAAAGATGACTCATAAAGTTTCAGAATGTGTAAATATGAAGCACAATCTTAACTTCTACCGTCACTGGTGCTCACCCACAGCAAAACTAGCCTTGGTAGAGTACCAAATTGTTTGGACTACCAGGAAATTGACAAAAATCTGTCACTCTTAATAGGCTGAAGAGAAAAATTCTTGGGTTGATTGTTAACACTGGTGTGGTGGTATCATCTTAAACCAGTGTTACATGTACTTAATCTGCATTTTGCAATATTATGTTTGATGGCAGCATTCAACTAACTCTATTTCTGATATTGTGAAGAAATCAACTCTTTTGAGAAGCTACACTGGAAAACTTAAATAGACAGCAAATATATAGTAGACTAAAAAAATTCGAGGTTAACTTCTCACTTAAGTGTCTGGAATCAGGCAGTAAGAATAAAACAGAAAAAGGATCATAACTAAATATTTGATCTGAATGTTGCGATAAAACTAAGATCAGTATTTTTTGTAATTCATTTGTGATGAGAGTTTTATGCAGTTGCTACAAAAATGTCATAAAAATTTCCACTAATTAAGATGAATTGGTAAAAACTAGACCTTTAACTTCATTGGGAGCAATACTTGGAAGTAGATTATTTAGCTGTCAGAAAAATAACCTTGGAAGCTGTGATCAAACAGACACAACCAGGAGACCTAGAATTCAATAGGATATTGCTTTAATAATTCAAAATTGTGGCCCTTAGAAGACAGGAAGAGTATGAAAGGATAAAAATATAAGGGATTTTTAAACCAATTTTGTAAGTGGAACCAACCGATTATTCATAGTTCCCTAAAAATTGCTAAGCTTATAGACAGAAAAAAAACGTATAAGATAAACTTAAAAACTTAAAACACCATAAGTTTTTGGATTCTAACTTTAATAAGTTGATAGTGAATTAACAAAATAAATTTCTGATTAGTTTTCTCTGCACAAAAAATTTCAAACACCATAGAGGTGGTTTTTTCTTTTTAAAAAAATTTTCGTAGGTCAGTAGAAACAGAGGCCAGAGAAGAGATTTTAAAGCTGTAACTGCTGCATACTCAAAGAAAAACATTACATTTAGCTTTTGATCGCTTCAGTGTAAAATAAGAATCATCTTATAGAGCCACTAAGAAAATAATCAACAGTAAGGTTTTCTGAAATTAAGCATATTTACAATAAAAAACAAATTTCTTGACATTGGATCATTCTTTTATTAAGTTTGGAGGCCCACTTAAGAATCTCATTTATGAGAACACCCACAGATAATAACAAATAAATAAGTCTGGATTCCCTGAAACACCACCCATGCACACAGCTGGACCATAAGGTGGTTTTTAGTTAAATAGCAGCTACCATATTTGGTCTTATGCTTCAAGCTGTTACAAACACAAACATGTTTGCTCAACTCTAACTTCAGCTATTTACTGATGAATTCACTTCCTATAAGAGATAGACCTCCTAGTTTCACTAGGTTAATACCTCGGTTGATTTTCTTTTGAAGAGTCAGTGCAGTATTAAGTGAAGTCACAAGCACAATGGGTACTGTGTCAGTAATACTTAAACATTTGAGTAGCCAAGTGAGTAGACCATGTTAGGAAACTCCTTACATGCTTATTTAGGCTTCAGCTCTTACACTGTAAAGGTTCACTGGGTGCTCATCATCACCAAATCCTAGAGCTTTTCCCTAGGCGGTTTTACTAATTAAGGACAGGAAAAAGCATAAGCCTTAATACCGAGACCTAGTTACATTAACACTTTGCAAATATTAGTAAGTTTGCAAAGTCTTAAATAATGATGTTCCCCCTTTTTACTTATTTAGTTGGTTAGATACGGTGGGTAGTTTTCAAATATCTTTGTAACCTTCTCATTAAGTGAGGACAATATAAACCAAATTCTCTTTCTGACAGAAGAGCCAGCTGAGCACCTCCCTGCCGAGTAACTTCACAGAAATGAAGGCCGCTGACAATACTACTCAGTCTTCACACATTAAGCCCCTGCTTTTTCACAAGCTCATTGGGACTGTCAAAAGAATGATTATCCATGGCAAGCATTATTTTGAAGCATTCAGCTTTGTAACTTTTACAAAAGTGACCTCCAAGTGAAATGCATGCCCACTGCAGCTTTATAGGCACACCCCACATCTTTCCAGTCCTGGCTCATCACCAGTCTCACTCACTAAATGTGCTTTCTTTCACCTGTAAAGCTTTTACTCCCATAACGCCTACTGAACACAGAACTCACTTAAATGTCAGTTCCTTATTTATCCCTCTGTAACACACTGGAATCTGGATTTTATCTGAGTGACAATAATTCCCACTCAACTAGGTGTTGGGTTCCCAAAGGGCAAAGATCACGTCTTATAGTTTTTCTGTGGCCTCCACCCTCACCCGAGCCACTGGCTCTGCGTTGAAGCTATTAATCTACCAAACTCACCCATTACAATTTTACAGCAAGGCTTTTGCTAATTCTCTACCACAGGTTAGTTCAATTTCATATATAGCCCTTAATACTGAGGCCAAGTCACATTAACACTTTGCAAATATTAGTATGTTTGCAAAGTGTTAAATCCTAATGTTCCCCCTTTTATTTATTTAGTTGGTTAGATACGGTGGGTAGTTTTCAAAATGTCTTTGTAACCTTCTTATAAGTGAGAACAATATAAACCAAATTCTCTGACAGCCAGAGTAAACTGAGCACCTGCCTGCCAGATAACCCTACAGAAATGAAGGCAGCCGACAAGAAGCCTTAAGACAGAAGCCCCTGGCCCTAACACTCATGCCCAGAGCAAAGGCGAGGGGAGACAGGTAGGCCAGTACTGCTGTGAGGAATGCTATGCAGAGAGCTCTATAAACGTAGACGTGGGAGGCACACGAAGTCTTTATTGCCACAGGAAGCAAGCACACTCCTCCCACCTCACCAACAGCTTTGAGTCACAGAAACGAGGGCTTCACATGATAAAGTACAACACGAGACTTGAGAGAGATGGTCCCTTGGACTATATTGGCTGTAATACTGAGGTAACCAATTGACCTTGTTCAGTGAAAATACCTCTAACACAATGAAAAAAATCGACTAGTTATAACATCCAATTCATATATACAATTCAAATAAAAATATATATTATTTGCTTCAATGTATAGCAAGTTTAATACATTAGTGTTTACAAAATAAAAACTGGATTCTACTGAAATTTTTCTTGTGCTTCCCCCTATCACCCAGCACAGGAAGACCAGAGAAGTATGATACTTAAGGAAACTTATTCACGGATTTAAAAGGTGCAGTTTGTGTGGTCATGAAAGACAGATAAATATTAGTTGGAAGATTATCACATCTTTAAAAACTGTTGCTTATTAAAATCTACAAACTTGAACTATAAGACACAATTAAAAAAAAACCCACAAAATTTCTCAAAATAGATTAGAATACAGGAAACGTTTCATGAAACTACTGAGATACTAACCAGTTCTATGGCTAATATTAAAAACTGAACAATCTATGTAAATCATATTCATACTATTTCTACATACAGTGAACAACCACAATTATCAACCTCAAGCTAGCAACAAAGTTGCAAGGTCCATAAAAAGCTTCTTCAGTGGGCAAAACACTATGGTACAATTAAAACATTTAAGAAGGGGAAAAAAGCCTTTTAACAGTATAAAAGTTGTTTACTGGTGTCTCTACTGTAAAGCTATTCTACAAATCCACACGAAAAAGGAATTACATCTGTGACAGTGATCAGGGACTACAACGCAGACATTTCATCTGACATCTGGCTGACGAATTTTAATATAACAGACTACAACTTAATATTCTTTATTCAGTTATGACCTAGAGCAGAACTGAAAACAAAAAACACATATTCCAAGTCAATACACTCTCCTGGGCAATATCTGGGTTTAAATCTGGAGGAAGGAGGTAAAGCTGTCAAACATCTTCTCCTCCTAAACCAACAGAAAAAATATACATTGGTAGAAGTAGTATTTGTTTTTCACTATGGATTCCAATGGGAAATTCTGAGAAGTATGCAAGTATGTTATTAACATTTAAGCACACTCATATATATGTATACAGCCCACTAACTAAACAGGGAGAATTAAAACTGATTTTCAAGTTAAAATGAGTTTTAAGAAAAAACTGCATTCATAAATCCAAAAAGTATACAAAAATGAAATTGTAAAATAAATAATGAATATAGGTGTCAACTAAACCTCCATAGAAATATGCCTGCAAATGTGGATGCACCGGTCGTCCACAACTGTGAACAGTTTGGATGGGAAGACGTTCCCCAGGGAGAACCATCTAGCTTCTCTGACTCTGGTATGTAGAAAAGGATTTTCTACGTACAGGAATTTCTGGATACAAAACAGTGCTTACTCTACTATATATATAGCCTTTGTTAACAGCCATCATTCTTATCACATTTAGGATTAACTTACTATGTCTCAATCTATAACACGTTCTGAAATAACAGTGTTTAAGTCAAGGCTTTTGTGCATCGGTCCATCTATTTCAGGTTCTCTGTCCAAGGAGCAGCTTCGTATTTTCGTTACCCTTTAAGTAGCTATCACAGAACGCAACCTGGATCAACCAGGTAGGAGAGATTTTTCTACTCTATTGCTCATCTTTTTAACTTTACTCCAGTATTTATTAACTACTGCCTAATTAAGCCAGTAAAAATGACATCTGACTGCTAAGAAATGAGACATTTCCTATTTAAACAAAATCAGTTTTATCAGATATTAAAACTACAATATTTTCCTTGGCTTAAATTGAGTATCTGCTTTCCCTTTTTCCAAAGTCATTACAACCTTGCCAACAACTACATCACTTAAACTTTCTTTTTTATGACTGCAAAGATTCTAAACTCTGACATACAATAATATTTACGTAAAACACTTAAAGCAGACAATGAAATTTCAAGTAAAATAAACTTTATCCACATCTATTGGTCCAAACAGGTCTCAACATCTAGGTTTTACTTCTATAAATTACACAAATACATTGTACATTCTTAAATAGTGAATGCTTACAGTATTAATTTGTAAGCCTTTCCACATAAAATGACTTACACAGGAATGTGGATCAGTACTTCTGTTACAGATTGCAACATTCTCTCAATTTACTCCTTTGTGGCTGTAGTTTTGTCTTCCTGGTTTCCACAGACTACTGTATCAGTCCTTATGCTTTGGCTATGAAATCTGTTTGTGCTGAATGAGGCAACATTGGTTATTAAGGCTTATTTCTATGATGGAGCATTATCCTTAGCTCTGATGCCGTTTCCAGAGAACAGTGAAGAATCACAGCTATCTTGAATCTTCAGGCTCTGTTTTGATGACTTTCTTTTCCAAAGTAAAAGCTGAGTGAGGGTAGTCTTTTAAAATCCCAAGGCTCTCTATAAAAATGGAAACACAAAATATATTAATACTTTAAATCAAAGGTCACAAAAAAAACCAGAAAGAAACCCCCAAACTCAACCCCCAAAGCAAGCAGTATCAACTATTCCTAACTGCAATTCCGTATAAAATTTTTATGTTTATAAAACTGTGGCTAAGATTTTGGATTCTGGATTTATACTCCATTTCTACCAATTACTAGCTGTGTACATCTTTAGGCAAGTTACACATCTCTCTAAGCCTTAGTGTCTTCATCTATAAAGTGTGGATAGGATCTCTACATGGTAGTATGAGATCTAAATTACAAAACTCATGGAAAGCACACAGCACATAGAACTTACTGATCTTTATTTAATGCTTGGTCCAAAGTGATAAATAAAATATCTAAAATAAAACTGGTCACTCACAAACAGCAAAGTTACTGGCCAAAATATTTACTACCAATGAAGACATGAGGCAGAAAAACATTTTCCATGTTTAAACATGGGACTACTTTTAAGTTTCTCTAGTCACAAAACCTTAATGTGGGATAAACAGGGATAAAACAATGAAGATTCTATTTTTCATAAGGACTCATTCCTTACATGAATAATTATTTGAACCTCAAACACACGCTACAGAATGACAATAAAATGTAGTATTTATTTATGTGAAGTATTAATACTGGGGGATACACACATACACTGTAAAAAGGATTCTAGAAAAGTAACCAACATTAATAGCTTATCTGAGATTAGGAAGTTGACTTTACGAATGTCCCTCTCTGTACAGAAATTCAGCATACAAAGAGCAATAGTAGCTACCATTTACTGAATTCCTATCAGCCAGGCAATTCATATAGGTTATCCTGTTTAATCCTCCTAACTATTCAATGAGGCAGAAGTTATGTTTTACAGATAAGACAACTGACTTCAAGTGACTCTTAAAGTTACTTTACCTCAAAGACTGAACAATACTGGATTCTTTCAAATGGTGTTGGTCTCTAATACCTTTAACTCTAACTCACTTTACTTGCATAAAAACATGAAAACATCAACTATATGAGGAACGGCTTGCCCTTTTATGGAGTTCAGTTTACTTCTGAAATACAAATATCACCCCCCAAATGCAGTTGCATGAGAAGTTTAGATTTTAGAAAAACACAAGTGGTTCTCTTAGCAAGACAGCAAACATATAATCAATTTCATATTATGAAAGGCTGGAAAAGGGAATATAATATCTGAAGTCAGTCATTTATTACCTGATTTACAATCTTGCATAAAGCCACCACTCATGTAATAGGTAATCAAAATAATCTCAACCTTCAAGAGCTTTTCCCTGTCTATTCTTTGGAATATCATGTTTTCAAAAGAACAAAACAAAGCAAAACTGGCTGTTAATATGGCAATCTATTATTTCCAAGGCGAGAAAACTGACTAGTAACAGTATTAGCAATGACCCCTTTTTAAGGAGGGACAAATAGAAGTTAGGAGATTAGAATCAAAATATGTTTTATTAAAGTATTACTCCCTCTAATCACATCCTACATTTTTACCTGATGAGTGGGACTTTGCCTCACTGGAGTAATGTCTACTCAGCTCCCCATCCACCACAAAATGATGGGGTTGTCTGTTCTGTAAATTAGGCATTCGGAGATTCAAAGGTCTTTCTCCTAATGAAAAGAAAAAAAGGAATATGAATAATTAAAAATGCATCACGGCTTTCTTAAAAATAAGTTTCCATGAATTGCCTGAACACTCCTTAAGAAATAAGTAAGGAAAGTCAACAGGCACTGAAGAATTTAAATGCTAGCTGGAGAAATATTTAAGATAATAATTGAGGAGGGAAATGGCAATTCAAGCTAGTCTCACAATTTATTGTTCTGTCAGGACATTTTGACAAGCTAATCACAAATGAAACAAAAGACTGAGATTTCTAGGCATTTTCTTATCAGTGTAGCCATTTTACCAAGGTAGGTCATTAACCACATAATAACAAATACTATAGACACAGAAATCTCTTCTGTGGCTCAGATGGTAAAGAATCTGCCTTCAATGTAGGAGACCTGGGTTCAATCTCTGGGTCGGGAAGGTCCCCTGGAGAAGGGAATGGCAACCCACTCCAGTATCCTTGCCTGGAAAATCCCATGGACAGAGGAGCCTGGTGGGCCACAGTCCATGGGATCGCAAAGAGCTGGACACGACTTAGCGACTAACACTTTCACACACAGACACAGAGATGACTTCAAGCCAACTGCCAATTACTAGAACAACAGCAAAACCTGTGGCAAAGCCAGGAAAAGATGTAATTAGCACAGATATGGTAAAAAATGTCTCATACACCAAATCATATTCCCTATCATAAACCTAAATCCATCACACTTAGCAAACTGCTGCCCTGCACTGGAGTATCCTGGTGTCACAAATGAGAGTAATCAAACCTTTCATTAATGTCTTTGATTCTTAATTCTCGGGCTTCCCTGGTGGCTCAGATGGTAAAGAATCAGCCCGCAGGGCAGAAGACCTGGGCTCGATCCTTGTATCAGAAGATCCCTCAAGGGAATGGCTACTCACTCCAGTATTCTTGCCTGGAGAATTCTATGGACAGAGGAGCCAGGTGGAGTACAGTCCGTGGATTGCAAAGAATTGGACACAACTGAGTGACTAACATTTCTTAACTCTAATCTTAACTGTCAAGGATGACTGGAGAAGTTAAACAAGACCTCCACTAAAGTTTCTGTAATATTTTAAAGGAAGAATGTTCTTCACCACTACTCTGATCTGCTAACGTGTAATGTTTTACTCTATAGTTGAAGAAGGCTGGTTAGGACGGTATTCCTATTTAGAAATCTTATTTTTTTGACTATAGTAACCACTCTCTAAAAAGGTATAACAGTAATACACAAAAAAAGGTCCTACAAAGTTGCTTTTCTTCAAACACTATCACTATTTGAAACTAGAGGATCTACTCTGATACTTCGATGCTATCCATCTTTCTCCACTGGAGCATAAGCCCCAAGGGAGCAGGGTCTATCTGACTTACCGCTACATTTTCAGTATCTAGAACTGTGGCACACAGGAGATACAAAAAAATATTTGCTGAATGGGTGCATGACAGTCACTTGGAATTTTCTTCATGTGTAGATACAAATGAAGTAATTTAAAAAATGGTTAAAATACTCAAGAAGCAAAGCCTTTTACATCTAAAGAGTTTAAGAGAACAATTTCCGAAGTATATGCCACACAATTCTTCAGAGTCTACAGAACAACGTGAAGCCTGAAAGAAGATGACATTTCTACAAGTCTCTCCCTTCTTATACTCTCTTCAAATCTCTTATTTTGTCATAGTATTTTAGACACAGTTACCACATTCTGTTAGGAACCAAATGTTATAAATTTCAGACAAATCTGCTTATGTAGTCTTAAAAAAAAATACAGTTTTAGTCTTTTAAAAAATGATTAACATCTCCCATGGAATTCATTTCTTGAGGAAAAATGATCTATACTGTTTACATCTCCCATCCACCCTCTACAAAATACATGTCAGTTACATGGGCCAGCTCTTGTTTAGGGTTGTGGTGCTAGGGAAGACTCTTCACAGTCCTTTGGACTGCAAGCAGATCAAAACAGTCAATCCTAAAGGAAATGAACCCTGAAGATTCACTGGAAGGATGAATCGAATGCTGAAGCTGAAGCTCCAATACTTTGGCCACCTGATGCAAAGAGCTGATTCATTGGAAAAGGCCCTGATGCTGGGAAAGACTGAGGGCAGGAGGAGAAGGGGGTGACAAAGGATGAGATGGCTGGATGGCATCACCAACTCATTGGACATGAATTTGAGCAAACTCTGGGAGACAGTGAAGGACAGGGAAGCCTGGCATGCTGCAGTCCATGTGGGTCTCAAAGAGTCAGACACAACTTAGCAACTAAACAACAAGGTTAAAAAAAAAAACTACAAATTAAATTTGCAGGAAGAATTCTCTTCTCTTTAGAAAAAGGGGCAATTTAAAAGTTCTGATAGAGAACTATAAGCGCACTTTTGCTTGTTTCTCCTTAGAGTGCACAGAGCAGCTGGCACTAAAGGCACGGGTCGCTCTCAGGACGTACCTTGTCCCTCGGCATTGTCTGAAGTCAGACCGTTAGGGCTCTGCTCGTCTGAGCTCTGCCGGTACAGTCCTGCAGACAGTCTTCTTTCAGCATGCTGCAGCCTGTCATAGCCAGCTTGGGTGCAAAGGAACTCCATCTGCTTTGCCATCACCTTTTCAGGCTGCTAGTAAGTAAAGCAAAAATAAAATAACTAAAACATCCTAGATTTTTTAATGGTTTAAAGATGCCAATTTCAGACTCCAGCAAATATATTTAGTATTCATTAAAATTAGTTCACACTTCATGTGGTATACACGTTCCATAAATATGCACCGATGTCTATATCATCATGGTAAAACACAGAATGCTGGATTTTGTACAAAAGGAAAAAAAGCTTTCTGCTCAGTCCTATAAAGAGAATTCCATTCTAGCTCAAAAGCAGAATAACCTTAGCTTTGTTTTCCAAGGTACCAAGTCCTTTTAAAGATTTTTTTTTTAAAAAAGAACCTCAGAGCAACAGCACCATCTGCTATAAACTGCTTCTGACACAGGGTGAAATCTTGGCGTTTTTATTTTAGGATTTGGCACTGCACAAACCCCGATATGATGACAGTGTGTTTGGGGAGAAAAGGTGCGAAACGGCTGTCTAGAGGAACCGGACAGACACCCCTCCCACCAAAATTAAACAACGCAAATCATGCAGAAAAACCTCAGTGCCAGCGAGGACCTTCACCTTCATCATGGGATGAAACTGCAGTATTTTCCAACCACTCATCAAATGACATGTTTTAAAATACACAATTAGTTGGCTGACATATAAATTTATCTCTACGTGTGTTTTCTAAGTCCCTTCTCTATGCACTGTTCTAAATTACCTGTGTGTGCTATTCAGAGCACTGTATCTGTGGTATTTTGCCAAGGAGGTAATAGCCCAAAGGCACAGATATGAATCGCTGCTATGCTACATAGAGGATTCATACACAGGAGACTCATACAAGGAATATGCTATATAAAATTAGCTACAATAATCCTGATTCACAATAGTAAAAATCAATAGGTGAAATATGCTAACACATAAAATTACTCATAAAATAGAATAAAAGCTTAGACTATTTTTCTGAACCAAGTAAACCAGATTAAAAGGAATCATAACTTCCAATTCATTTATTACTAACTGATAAAATTTCAATAAGATTTCTGGAGGAAGAAAATTTATTTTTCATCCTCTTCACATGAAAACACAAAACTTGGCACCACTAAATCTGACCAAAAGCAAACTGGTCATTAGAAGTGAGAAGATCAATCAGAATAAAACTTACAGTACCTACTAAAAGGCAAAAATGACTTTTAAAAAAGTTAATTTCTGTGTATACAATAAAATTATTTAGTGGCGAAAGCACCTGAAAGTACATATTAGCTTTTCATCACACATGAACTGAAATGATTCAAGACTAGCTATAATGCTGACTATTACTATTTTACTGAGAACTAGAATTGCTTTATCTCACAGCTATAATACACGCAGACTCAACATGGCTGTTTTCCTGATATCAAGTTGCTGCTTCTGAGTTTTCTTAAGTAGAGAATCTGTCTTACTTCCTACAAAACCTCAAAGAATAAAGAAGTAGCAGATCCTGGGTTCTGCTCACAAAGCAGACCAAACCTAGCTGATACTGCTATCTTGTTGACACAGCTGTGGATCAGATGACATTGTAAAAACAACCAGGAATAAATTTAGTCTTTGGATGAAACTGAATTTAAAACTGAAGCTAGCTGAAGGGGCCATTGAGTTTTTCACCCATCGAAGCTGTTATGAAGTGTTAACTAATGGCTGATGTTACCTGTGAGCTAAGAGCAGTGAGCTCCTCACTCTTAGCTTTAGCCTGCTGGAAGAGTGTCTGCACAGAGTCCTGGAAATCTGGAAACCCATCCTGTGGGTCAAAGAATATTACTTTTTACTTTAAAATAACCATATTATCAAAAACTCAGAAGATGAAGCAAAGAAATCCACCTTAATTCTGATACCTGAAAAATCAAGATTAAGATTTTAACATACAATACTTCATTTCAGTCTTTCATGGTAGAATTAATTACCTTATTTCCACAGTTGCAACCTCAATAAAAACACAGGAGAAAAAGATGAAAAAGTTTATGCATTCACAGTGTTTTACACTGAAACACAGATTTTATGATCACTGATAATAATGATTATATAACATTTCATCTGGTGGTTTGACTGTTTAATCACCATCTTCATATTGGACATTTAGATTATTTGCCTTATTTTTTGGTTTTACGAAAAATACTGCAAAAACACTTTTCATGGAAATAGCACTTTCTACAGTTTAAAATACAACAGATTACCAGAAGTAGAACTGGTACGGAAGGATGAACCCTTCTATGTCCATCACATACGTTCCTCAAGGGCCTTTACTGCTCTACTGTACCCTAAGCAAAGTAAGACAGTCTTCCTTGCCAGCAATGGGTGCTGTTTTCTTAATTTTTGCCAATTTATATTTTTGTTTTGATAGTCAAAAAAATTTAACTTTACATACTGTAGCTATACTGAATATACACTTATTTACTTTGTGATTTCTTCTATTACTATACAATTCAAAAGACATTCTCTTTTGGAGATTTGAGAGGTATTCAAATCCACTCCCCAGTTTTCTAAAGTTTTATTCTATTGTTTCATTTTTAAAATGTTAACTCTCTAACCTATCTGGAACTTATTTTGTTATACGTAATGTGGTAAAGATCCAAAGTAAACTTCCAACCCGGATTTCCGCAGAATTCTTCCAAGCTGACTTGACATTTCTCCTTTACCATTTCACATGACAGACAATGAGGTGAGGAATCAGAAAGACCTATACCTGTGTTCTGATTCCACCACCACTTACTAGTTACATGACACTGGATGAGTAACTTAACCCTTCTAAACTTTAGTTTCTTCACATGGAGAATCAGGATAACCTATCCTATCTATCAGGGCTGTTGTGAGATAAAGCAAATGAGATGCTGCCTTTAGCATACAATAACTACTGAATAAATATATCAGTTGGTATTCTTATGTATACTTATTTATATCTATTCTTATATTAAGTAGAGTGTACTTGGGGCACTCTCCTCTTGGATAACACTTCAACTTATTTCCATTTTATATCATACATATATACATATTATATATATGCAAATCTATTTACTAATTATATCAAATTTCTTTGCCTGTTTAGTGCTCCATATAAAATTTATAACTACAAACATCATGATAACATGGTTTTACTAACTCTACTAAAAATTACTCAAGAGATCCTCAAGATACTGTCATTAACTTCCAAAACATTTTTCTCCTTGTTTGATAAAGCTTTATGTTTGTAGCAAAGGGTAAATAATGAAAAACTAAAGTTGTTATATCATAACAGAGCAGAAAAAGATGTAATAATAACAAATTATTTATACTATTTCAAGTATGAAATACTGATTCAGATTTTCCCCATCAGGGTCTTTGCAAAAAATTGTTTCTCCACTGCAAATCTCATGTTTTCAAATATTGCATCTACTCAAATTCATTTCCTAGTAATTATTAATAACTGTCCATTTTTTAAAAATTCAGAGACATGAAATAAAGTAATTTAGAGTCAAAAGAAAGTAAATTTAACATCTTGAAATAGTCTTATGTAGCTCCATGGTGGGTTGATATACAAATCAGCCTTTCTAAATTAAGAATAGCCACCTTTCTAGGCCTGTACAAGACCAAGGACCCTGGGCTCAAAGGAATGCATAGAATACAATCATTAACTGAACTAGAATGAATTTTATAGAAGTGTATATAATTTAAACGAAAAGTACACTTTTCTTAGTCATTCCACTTTTCACCTAAGAATTTATTTAGACCTAAAACCCAGCTTTATCTTTAACAAATCCTCCTTTAAGTTTGAAAGTTCAATGAGGTAAGCCAGGAGAAAATAACACCAGTGAGAGCAGCTATCATTTTTCCCGTGCCTGCAATCAACCAGTTTCCTACCTATGTTCTGTATTTTACTTGTACTGTCTCATTTAATCCCACAAACAACCCTAGAGTTCCCTCATTTTATAGCTACAGACATTGGCTTCAAAGCCTATGTCAGAACCATAAAATCCTTGAGTCGCCACCTTTGTGAAACTAACAACAGTTACTAGAGTCATTTCTTTTATTTCCTTTATTTTAGAAGACAGATACAAAATATATTTATAAATTACTATGATTTATGTCAAAGAATGTCCTATGTTTCCCTCTTGGAGTTTTATAGCCTCTGGTCTTACATTGAGGTCTTTAATCCATTTCGAGCTTACTGTTGTATATAATGTTAGAGAATATCCTAATTTCATTCTTTTACATGTAGGTGTCCAGTTTTCCCAGCATGACTTATTAGAAAGACTGTCTTTTCTCCACTGTATAGTCTTGCCTCCTTCCTGCAGGACTGGCCACGGGTGTGTGGGTTTATTTCTGGGCTCCCTGTCCTATCCCACTGACCTACTAATCGATCCGTCTGTTTTGTGTGCTAACACCATGCTGTTTTGATTACTGTAGCTCTGTAGTACAGAACTACCACGTGACCCAGCAACTCCATTCCTGCGCATATATCCAAAAGAAACAACAACACTAATTTGAAAAGATACATGCATCCCAATGTTCACAGCAACATTATTTACAACTGCCAAAACACAAGAAGCAACCTAAATGTCCATCAACAGATGAATGGAAAGTTAACCTCACTGCTTCCAGTTTTCCCAGTTTTTAAATGGAGACTAAAACATAGCTTAACTGCTCAATGGAAATTTGTGGGGATTAAACGACAATGGAAATTTGTGGGGATTAAATAAAATAATGCAAATGGTAAAGGTTTGGAAAATCCACATTGCTATAGAAATATATGGCTGCACCACTGTCAGGATTATTAGCCCTGAGGATTTTGAAAAGCTGGGAGAATCTCAAACTCGACACGGGCAAAGTTTTTACAAAATGGACACTGCTCCATCATTAATAAAGAGAAAGAAAAGCATGCAATAAGCAGTAAATAACACAGGTCAGTGGTCTCTCTCAGCTGGGTTCATTACTCATTCCAATTTTGTCCCAGTCTTTTGACAGTTCATCATGGATGAGAAAACTACTGGACTAAGTAGTTTTCACTTCATGACATAGAAAGTAAGTTTAAGGTACCCCAAAACATACAACTTAGAAATAAAACTGAGAACCTTCCCAAGAAAATGGTCTCTTTCCAAATCATTTTGGTACAGGACTCTTCTTAGCATGTTTCTGAAGCTCCTTCCCCAGGAACCAGCTGTACCATGCTATGAGCAATGTGTCTTCCTGCCATTTTTGGCTGCTGTCATTAATCACTGTGTTCCCTCCCTTACTGGAGAGAGTCTGAGTCTGAGCCCTGAGAAAATAAAATATACAGGGTGGGATGCTGCTCCTGATCTAATTACTCTCATCTCATTGGTCTCCACCCCCATCCCTCCTCATCCTTTTCCACCAAATACTAGCAGCTCGCTTTAAAACCACTGCTTAGCTATCTTTAAAAAGACTTGTTCCAACAGATGTTCTTAGTCTCACACGTGCATTTTCCCTTTTTCTACTCACACTTTCTGTATGAATAGCAGATTGTAATGCTTCTGTTTTTCTGATCCAGAGGGGAAGAGTCTACATCAAATTAGACCAGCTTTCCTTTCAGCAAGCTTGGTAACAGCGTAGGTGGATATTCTGACCCTCCTCCCCCTCCTTCCTCACTCTCCCACCCCCACCCCGTGGGGACTGCTAGCAGATGCTTCCTCTAAGTCCTTTTTCAAGCCCCAATCCTCTGACTTTCTGGTCTCTGTTAACAAACTTCATTTCTCTCCTCCAGTTATCCCTGACTGCTGTGCACTCCCAGCCCACATAGGACCAAGAATGCTGTCACCTCTCATCCCTTCGCCTGGTCTCCGGCGATTTCAGGGAGCGAAGAAAGCTGAGAGACGGGACTAAACAGTAACAGTCCATTCAGTCAGCTGCCGTCACCAGGGCTAAGACTGCTTGTTTCACTCATCCTCCCTCTCTCCTACCATAATGCTTATTACACTGGACGAAAGGACAGGGTTTGTTTACAGGATACACTCTTGATAAAAAAGAAGAGATATCAATTGAATCCACTCATAACTAATGTTATAACTGAGAGGAAGGCAAGAGGGTCAGCGACTTTGGCTCTTCATTTTTCATCTCCTTTAACTTGCAATCAAGCCCTCTTAAATACATGTGTCACAGAGTATAAAAAACTGTAACTAATTTTTCTTGATTTATTCTGCTAATCTTCCCAATGCACTGTTTCTTCTTCATTCTAAAAAATGAGTATGTCAAATGGTGTTATTACATTTTGTAACTTACATTGTTAGATTTTCTACTCAAGATGCATAACTTCCTTGAATTAGGTAATAACTGTCCTTCTTTCCCTCTGCTCAGACTCCCAGTCTTGTGCACACTTTGCCACTCTTACCATTCTAGCAGGAGGAAAGCATTTTTCACACCTTAGGTGCTTCGTGAGTGATCATCAGCACCCAGGAGAGTGGTGCTGCTTTGAGGTTTACAAGTCAGACCCAGATTTGAAGGGCAGGCTCTGGCTACTAGATAGCAATGTTAAAAGGCAGGTAAGTTTCTGAGGCTTTCTGGGTTTCTCCTTGGCTGTAAGTGGAACTCATAAAGCCTTCATACAGAGTAGACAAGGTTTGTGATAATGAATTTTAAATGCCTAGCAGGGACAGGCACATAACAGATTCAATAAAACCAGTTATTTCCACAAATGACCCAGAGCTAGCTTTGAGGTCTCTAATGAAAAAGAATAAATGTAATCCATTAGCATTTTAGCTGAAAGTGGATTCACAGAGGACGGTGATCTAGCCTCAACAGCAGAAATATTACCAAACCTCACTAACTAACATATAGGGCCAAAGAGGCTTTCCCCAGAGGCTGTATAATAAGTGACAGGCTACCCTAACAAGGCCCCGGAAGTCAGCAGCCTTTTTTCTCCGTGACTATCTCATATATTCCAGGAATTATAAAGTTCCAAACTTCTACGTTTCTTAATGTCTTATATCCCTACAGGAAGGAACACTATTCAAGAATAAGAGATTATCCTGAGTACTTCACAACATGTATACTGACACTCAACACTGACAAATCAAATAAATAGTTAACTATTTCTTAGGGGGAACAACCATATATATAGATATCTATGTATGGATGGATAATATTCTCTATCTAATAAGAGAAAAATCAGACAAGGATTTTAACATTTTGTTCCACTCCACCTCTCACCAACAGATCAGGAAAATATGGCAACTACTGAGCGTGAATAAAGCACTAGTTTTTTAGTGTATTCTCATGCATTGAAAATGGCGCAAAAGAAAATGTTTCTCTTTCCTTTCCATGTCTACTCTGAGTTAATTCCATTTCATCTATCAGACACTACATTTCTTTTTGTTCTCCGATGTTACAGATCTTAAAAACGATCTTTTTTTTTTTTTTTTTAAAAACGATCTTTTTAAGATTGGAAAAACTCAGCAACTTGGCAAGTATGCTCACTGGTTGCTGACAAAAATTTTGGAAAAATGAAGAGAAAAAAAGGACTCATTAATTTGAGTCTAGTAATTAGGAATCTTACACTACAATAAGCTAAGCTTATTTTTATATAACGTTTTCTTAATAGAGAATTAATGAGCTAAGAATCACAAAACAATACTCAAAGGAAATAAGACAAACAGTATACTCAAAGAATTCTAAAATCTTTCTCATTTACTTATGACATCCTTTGTGTCAGCCATATATTCTGGAAAAACTGGTCTTACTGTTCTCTAAACACACAGAGTATTTTCTTACTTCTGTGTCTTTGCCCATGCTAGTCTTTCTTTGCAATGCCCCTCCACCTTCCACCCCACATCCCTACCTTCTGAAATCCTACCCTTCTTTTAAAATCCAGCTCAGATGGTATCTCCTCATTAAGCCTCCCCTAATCTTCTCATGCCAGAAATTCTCCCCCCACCCCAGCAGCCACAGAGAAGCTAGACATAAATAAAGCACTAATGCTTGGTGGTCTTCTTAGGGGAGTGTAACCCTATACTGCTAATACTACCTACCTCAGTGTCAGCTTCCGAAACCAAATGAACAGCTCCAGGATCTCAAATCTGACTTAGAGTACACAAGAGAATTTATACACAAGAGAATTTCAAATGCCTAGCCGGGACAGGCATAGAACACCATTTATGTCAGTACTGTATATCTCACAAAGCATTACACATTACACTATATACACGTGTAGGTGTACACACAGGCATAACACACATTTTGCACAAATCAATGCTCTGCAATACACAAGTTTTTAAAAAAACACTAAGCAAAAACAAGACAAAAAAATAAACCAACAAAAGTAAACATCTGTCCTAAATTCAAAGCCAAAGTCCCTATTCATTTTTAAAATCAAGAGTTTAGTGTCTATAAGAACACTTGGGGTTTATTAGTCACTTGTCTGTTTAGGAAGGGTTAGAACTGTTATTCACAGAAAAAGGAAACAATGATTATCTTAATTCTAAATCCACAACTGTGCAAATGGCTTTGGGAAGTCTAGTAAAGTAATAAACTAATCACATAGAACTATAATTCAATTGGGGCTTCCCAGATGGCGCTGTGGTAAAGGACCTGCCTGACAACGCAGGAGACCTAAACGATGCGTGTTCAACCCCTGGGTCGGGAAGATCCCCGGGAGGAGGGCACGGCAGCCCATTCCAGTATTTCTGCCTGGAGAACCCACAGACAGAGGAGCCTGGCGGGCTACAGTCCACAGGGTTGCAGAGTCAGACACAACCGAAGCAACTTAAAACGCATGCATAAGTCAAATATCTCTAGTGAATATAAAGGGCTGGAAGGGTCACATCTAACTTCAACCCGACACTGTGAGCTCCTAAGAAGAAATCCAAAACACTGTAACTGGATACAGAAATAATCAGCTTACATTTCAGATCAGGGCTACTGAGAGGGTCAGAAAGACTTATCAATACAGCGTAACAAGGAAACACTATAGCTCCAACAGTCCATGAGATCCATGACCTCAGACTTCAGTGTCCCCCAGTGGCCGCAGCAGCTAGACAAAAGGAAACCACGGCTTGGACATGTGAGAACAGCCTTAGCCACAGTGGCGTGGAGGGTCAACGGTGAGAGAGAGGCAGACATACTCTCTAATAACCCAGTAGCTGGCTGGTTACCTTTCCTGGCCACAGGGTAGGTTTTGTACCTTCCTGCCTCTAAATCCTCCACATACCCTTTAGTAGTTTCTTTGTTTATCCAGTTTCCCTTCTAGAGGCAGTCACTAACAGATAAATCCACAGAGATCCTCTCTTACTCATTATTTTGAGAGGCAACAGCAGAAAATATTGCACTAGCTAGCTCTTTCAATGGCCTTAAGTCATTTCAGTAAGTTTTTTGAGTACTGTATGTGAGGTTAACCCATCTTAAACATTACTCCTGAGTTAACACTGAAGTAGATTACAAACATAAACACACTTTTTAAAAAGGCGCTCATTTTGGACACTTTTCTTCTGTGAGAACCACTGTGTATGGCTAAAGCTTTTAGAACATAAAGGTATTTACTCATGGCCATTCATGATTTCATCTAATAGATTTTAAGGCCTACACAAGGCACTATTATAAACTAAGTAAAAGTAGTGGACAGACAGATAAGAGCTCTACTTTCACCTAATGGGGCAGACCAGTAACAAATTAAAAACACATCCATAAGAGTTTCAGACACGGGTAAGCGCTATGAAAACAAAGACGCCCCGCCAGGACAGAGAGCCTAGATGCGATGGGGGGTGACAGTGCCTCTTTAGGAGGGAAGCAGGGAGCTCCGAGGAAACGGCTACAAGCTGAAGCCGTGTGAAGACCCAGAGAGAGATCCAGGGAGGGCAACAGCCAGCCAGCGCTGAGGCACACCTGAGTCTGATGTGTTCCAGGAACTGAAAGGCGGTCAGTGGAGCTGGGACACAGTAAGAATGGGGAAGTGTGGAAGCAGATGAGGTTAGAGAGTCGGGTCAGAGTCAGCTCAGGCAGGGTCTTCGGAGCCTCAGGAAAAAGTGTAGCTTTTATTCTAGGCAGAGTAGACAGACACTAGAAAGATTTAAGCAAGAAAAGGGATGTATGTTTTTAAAAGATTAACTCTGGCTTTGGTATAAATGAAAGATTATTGCAGGCAATCAGATGCTTAGCAAGAATAACCTGATTATGGAAATTTAGGGTAGTTAAACACAGCTTGTTTTCCTTAACAAGAAATTAAATAATGAATGACCAAGAGCAGTGACCTCTCTCCCCTGTCCAAGAAAAAAAGGAGCTGCCCGCTCTGCTTCAGACTGGCCTTTAGAAAAGTATCAATCCAAATTAAAGAGTTTCATTCTGAAACTGGTTCTGAGAGCCCTAAGAAAAGCATATTGTTCTTGCTCAACTCACCTTACCACTCACAGGTCTAAAATCAGAAAGAGAGACTCAGCAGTTATACCCTAAAAGAGGCTTTTAATTACAGTAAAGTTTTCATAACTTACAGCTACTGAAGTGTCACTTCTCTCAGATATTTAATATAAAGAAATTAAACTTTAGCTGCTTTGAGTCTACTTGATAAGATGACTAATGATGTAAATAAAATTATAAAAGGGACAGTTTAACCAGTAAGGAGTTTTAAATCTGTAAGAAACAACTGTTTACAAATCAACCTTTGATAAACTGACTGGGCCCCAAGCTCATCACTGCTGTTTCCTTCCAGGAGTTTTCTGAGTATCCTAGTTCAAATTACTACAGATACTTCAAAGTGACCACATTCTGTATCATTTTTCAGATTCCACAATTCACATTTTCTCACTAGCTGATGGGACCATTCCTTCTTTCTCAGTTGAACTAGTAAGCAAATACTATTAGCATAAGAAAAGATAACACATAATCATACCTCTACTTTAATTCTCTTCGGGGATAATTCATCTCTCTCTCCACATTTTGACCTGAGGGGAATGAGGGAGAGAGAAAAATTTGAGAAGGTAACAAATTTTTTCTAAAGGCATCTAAATCTATAAACTTCCACCAAAACAAACAACTCTGGAACCCTGCCACCAGAAATAAGACATTCATAATGAACATTAAATAATGAAAAAGAGACTTTTCATAATTTCTAAGTTAACAATGGGGAAACAGACAAACACAACTACATTATACATTTTAAAAGGCCACTACCTAAGAATGCCTAAAACAGAAAATACTCAGTATTAATGAGTACCACAAAATGAAAAAGGGAAAAAATCGAGGACTGTATTCTATGTGATCCTTCATGGATCAGTACAATTTAGAATAAAATGACAATAATAACCATTTAAGATGAATGCTTAAGGCTACATGAGATTAAAGTACATTTTGTCTATCTATCAGAACTATACATGCATCTTCCCTTGATCTTTAGGTATCCCTCTTCTGGGAATCTATCCCACAGAAGCACATACACAAACATCAAATATAACTGCCAATTCAACTATGGCAACTCATAAATTTTTAAGTTATACCTCAACACAAAAGATGTTAAAATGTGGAAAAACACATCTCAGAATCAACAAAGTATGTATGAGGTTAATGTGGTATTACTTATAATGACAAAAGACTAGAGACAAGCCATGTGTCCACCAAGGGACTGGTTAAATGAATCATGGTGGATCCACATAACGCAGTTTCCTGCAGCTGCTAAAAAGAGAGTGACGAAGATGCATCTGTGCTAATACAGCAAGATCTCTAAGACACGTTAAGCTAAGAATGAAATACAACATAATGCAGACACATGCTACTTCTTTTTTTTCCAAAAAAAAGAAAAGGTATAAGTGAGAAATACATGCACATAGACAGACACTAGAAGGATGAAAAAGAAACTAATAACAACTACCAACAATGAGAAGAGGAAGAGAGTAAAGAAGACAGAAACGAGAGTGCAACCTCTGGCATCAGCTTTTTACTTAGTTTCAACTTATAATGTGAAAGTCTTATGTATTGCAAAATGATTTAACTTAAAATATACAAATGTAAATAAATACTATAAAAAATAAAAATTGTGGAAGGCAGTGGTTTCTGGGTCTTAGTATTCAGAAAGAAGGGGAAGCAGGGTAACTGCTTTGTAACAAGCCTTGTGTACTTGAGACTTGTGTAATAAGACGTCATATACCATATACATGTACTACTTTGATTAAAGAAATTTATTTATGTAAATGTCAGAAAACTTTGTATGACACAGTGAAGAAAACGTCACAAAAATCAGCTCTTGAACATTCAACCAAAAAAAAAAATCTTGTGAATAATCCTCTAACGTTGCTTTATATTCTTACCCTGATCATTTATTTTGTATAATTTTACTTGTTGCTGATTTCTAAGTACGTGGGCTCTTGACGGAACAGACGAAAAAGCCACTAGGAGTTAGGGAAAATAACAGTAATGAAAGCAAGTGCCTGTCTAGGTGGTTTTCAAGTTTGAACACGCACAAGAATCATAGCAGCTGCTTGTGAAAGTTTGGACTCTGAGGTTCCATCCTCAGAGGATGTGATTTATTAGAGCTGGGAAGGGCACTCAAGATATGGTTTTTTCAATATACACTCAGTCACGCTAATTCATCTCCTCACAGAAGCAGTGGCAAGCACAGCTGAGCACGCACTGGAAATCAGGGTCCATACGAAGCCAAGTGAACAAGATCAAAATGTTCCTCTATCTACAGACAATGCTTAGGGTTTAAGTGAGGGTAAGATGAAGAATATATTATGTGTATGTTTACAGTAAATTTTAAAATCACCGCTGCTTTTCAACATGAGGTTTTTTATTTCAAACATATATTCCATACTTCACTCACTAGTAACCTAGTATTTTCCAATTT
Organism: Cervus elaphus; assembly: GCF_910594005.1. Classification (NCBI taxonomy): domain Eukaryota; kingdom Metazoa; phylum Chordata; class Mammalia; order Artiodactyla; family Cervidae; genus Cervus; species Cervus elaphus. The sequence goes on from NC_057847.1 coordinate 9,990,174, forward strand.
GCCTTTGCATACTGGGTAATGAAGTCTTTATCTCTTTAGCTAATCTCATCAGATGGCAAAGTGAAATTGCCCAATTGTGTCTAGCTCTTTGAGACCACATGGAACTGTAGCCTGCCATGCTCCTCTGTCCATGGGATTTTCCAGGCAAGAATACTGGAGTGGGCTGGCCACTTCCTTCTGCAGGGGATCGTCCCAACTTAGGGATCCAACCCAGGTCCCCCGCACCACAGGCAGACTCTCCACAGTCTGAACCACCAGGGAAGCCCCTCAGATTGGCAAACACTTTGCAAAAGAAAACACACTCCTTTCAGAGAGAGTTCATGTAGTTTGTATAGTATACAAATAAGTCTATAAATGCTGCTTAACTAAATCCTTTCATCACACTCAAAACCAAAGCATCTATGTGAGAGAAGAATGCTGAGAACCACTACCAGACCAACACTACAGAGCTAGGGAACTATCTTTCAAAAGATAATAAAAGAGGATGAGACAAAGTAACAAACTTCAGCAACAATGTTTTGAAAATTCATTTCGCTGTTGATAGAATTATAACCACACTTCTACTTTTCTCAAATATACTCTACCAGTGGACTGTGTTTCAAGCTCTACTTTATCAAACTGCAAAAGCACTGTCAGTTACACACTTACTTGGTGGTTCTGTAAGTATATTTATAGGTGACTTCTCGAGAAATCTGCCTGGCCAGGGCAAAAAGTTCATCTCTTCTTGTCAGCAGGGCATTATCCTTTACACAGAGCTGAGCAGCCGCTTCATTAACGGTGAGCTGTATTTCAGAATAAAGTTTCCAAAGTTATAAGCATTTTTATTTCATCAATGTAGAAAATGTTTCACTTGAGAACATAAAAATGTCACATCATTATGTAGTTAAATCATAATTTATGAAAATCAGGATAGCCTTTACTCCTAATTAGTCCTACTGCCTAATTACAGAAGAAAATCAAGTCACCTACACCTCTCAGAACTCAAACTAATCAAAACGGTCATCTTGGTTTTATTTACACACTTTATTTATTTTTAAGTAGAAGAATTTATGGAAAATAAGCAAAATAAAAAGTTTAAAAATGTTCTGCATATTTTTTTGCTTATGAGAAACCAAGGGATCTGATTATATGATATGGTGATAATATTTCCTTAACTGAAACTGAATATATCACAAAAATATACAAGCAGTTCATGCAGCTGAACATCAGAAAAATAAACAACCCAATGAAAAAATGGGCCAAAGAACTAAACAGACATTTCTCCAAAGAAGATATACAGATGGCTAACAAACACATGAAAAGATGCTCAACATCACTCATTATCAGAGAAATGCAAACCAAAACCACAATGAGGTACCATTACATGCCAGTCAGAATGGCTGCTATCCAAAAGTCTACAAGCAATAAATGCTGGAGAGAGTGTGGAGAAAAGGGAACCCTCTTACACTGTTGGTGGGAATGCAAACTAGTACAGCCACTATGGAGAACAGTGTGGAGATTCCTTAAAAAACTGGAAATAGAACTGCCATACGACCCAGCAATCCCACTTCTGGGCATACACACCGAGGAAACCAGATCTGAAAGAGACACGTGCACCCCAATGCTCATCACAGCACTGTTTATAATAGCCAGGACATGGAAGCAACCTAGATGCCCATCAGCAGACGAACAGATAAGAAAGCAGTGGTACATATATACAATGGACTATCACTCAGCCATTAAAAAGAACACATTTTAGTCACCTGAGGTGGATGAAACTTACTACAGAGTGAAGTAAGTTAGAAAGAAAAACACCAATACAGTATATTAACACACATATATGGAATTTAGAAAGACGGGAACGATGACCCTATATGCGAGACAGCAAAAGAGACACAAATGTAAAGAATAGACTCTTGGACTCTGTGGGAGAAGGCAAGGGTGGGACGATTTGAGAGAACAGCATTGAAACATGTATATTAACATATGTGAAACAGATGACCAGTCCAAGTTCGATGCATGAAACAGGGCACTCAAAGCCGGTGCACTGGGACAACCCAGAGGGATGGGATGGGGAGGGAGAGGGAGGGGGGTTTGGGACGGTGGGACACATGTACACCTGTGGCTGATTCATGTCAATGATGGCAAAAACCTCCACAATATTGTAAAGTAATTAGCCTCCAATTAAAATAAATAAATTAATTTACAAAACTGAATATACATGGTTTGATAATGTGAAGTGACATGCAAATTCTTAGGAATAAAAATTAAATTATATTCATTAAATATTTATAAAATCACTTAGTAAAAGGTAATAAAAAAGTATTATCACACATGAGGGCTAAAAAGGAAAAACAAGGTCTTAGAGTTACCAAATCTCTAAGATTCACGTTGTTCAGTTACTAAGCTGTGTCTGACTCTCTGCGACCCCATGAACTGCAGCACACCATGCTTCCTTGTCCTTCACTATCTCCTCGAGTTTGTTCAAACTCATGTCCACTGAGTCAGTGATGCCATCCAACCATCTCATCCTCTGTCACCCCCTTCCCCGCTTGCCCTCAATCTTTCCCAGTATCTGGGTCTTTTCCAATGAGTCGACTCTTTGCATCAGGTGGCCAAAGTGTTAGAGCTTCAGCATCAGTCCTTCCAGTGAATATTAAGGGTTGATTTCCTTTAGGATTGACTGGTTTGATCTCCTTGCTGTCTAAGGGACTCTGAAGAGTCTTCTCTAGCACCACAGTTCGAAAGCATCAAATCTTCTTTATGGTCCAAAGCATGTATGGCCACATCCATACATGACTACTGGAAAAACCATAGCTTTAACTATACAGACCTTTGTTGGCAAAGTGATGTCTCTTTTTTAATACGCTGTCTAGGTTTGTCATAGCTTTTCTTCCAAGGAGCAAATGTGTTTTAATTTCATGTTATTCTATTCTTTCATCTAAGTGTTAAATATTGCCAGTATAGAGTTGCTCATTGACGCAACACCAGTTCTAAAAATCTAAGTATCAATTGTTATCCCAAAGTCCAACACTATAATTTGCTTAATAGACTAGAGCATGTTTTTTATATAATGTTGTCAATTTAAATAGATGTAAGAAACTGCCAAGGGGTATATCAGACTTTTTTAAAAAGCAAGAAACCCATTCCAGGCATGATTGACGGCAAATTGACAGGACCTGAAGGCAGAGAGGCGTAGGAGTCTGCTCCATCACTTACCAGCTGTGTAACTTTGGACATGTAAAAACGTCTCAGAGCCTCAGTTTTCTCTGCGGCAAAACTGGATAATATCACTACCTCCAAGGACTCTAACAGGAAGTGAGAAGACACACTTGCCACAAAGTTGTTTTAGTATCAATTCTCATTTTCCTTTGATAAGCAATCAGGCATTTACTCTTCCTCCCTACCCTGACATTCCACTTGACTCACAATAACTTTTTTTAACAAATTTTTAAAACACAGGGAAGCAAAAGAAAACAAATGCAACATGCATTCCATCCAGAATGACTATTAATATTTTTATGCATATTATTCAAATATTCCTTTGTGTACATCCATGTGAGCACAGGTGTGTAACCTCCTCTCCTTCACTTGACGTATGCTGCATTTTCACTTTCTCATGTTAAGCCAGAGACCTGACTTGTCAGTCTCTGGCATGGGTTCTGAGCTTAATGAATATTGACTGACTAACGAATGTATGTAAGTATTCTTTACATTGTAATTTTTACTAACTAGACACACAAATCACTGCAGATGGTGACTGCAGCCATGAAATTAAAAGATGCTTACTCCTTGGAAGGAAAGTTATAACCAACATATACAGCCTATTAAAAAGCAGAGATATTACTTTGCCAACAAAGGTCTGTCTAGTCAAAGCTATGGTTTTTCCAGTAGTCATGTATGGATATGAGAGTTGGGCCATAAAGAAAGTTGAGCACCGAGGAATTGATGCTTTTGAACTGTGGTGTTGGAGAAGACTCTTGAGAGTCCCTTGGACTGCAAGGAGGTCCAACCAGTCCATCCTAAAGGAAATCAGCCCGGAATATTCATTGGAAGGACTGATGCTGAAGCTGAAATTCCAATACTTTGGCCACCTGATGCGAAGCACTGACTCACTGGAAAAGACCCTGATGCTGGGAAAGACTGAAGGCAGGAGGAGAAGGGGACGACAGAGGATGAGATGGTTGGATGGTATTACCAACTCGATGGACATGAGTTTGAGTAAGCTCCAGGAGTTGGTGATGGACAGGGAGGCCTGGTGTGCTGAAATCCATGGGGTCGCAAAGAGTTGGACACAACTGAGCGACTGAACTGAACTAAATGCTTGTAATGTGGCTACTGGCAATTAAGGCCAGGTTTCTTATTTTAAACCCATGGCTGAACATGAAAGCATAATAGGAAGAAATTATTTTCAGCCTTCTCCCTCCCCTCCTAAAGAATCATCAGTAGATCAATTTCTTCCCTAAGTGCTTTTGATAAGCACAATGTTACAGGAGCAGAAAGTAAAACATACTGCAAAGAATAATTTCCTAAATAAATTAGCTTCAACTGCAGCTTAGTGGTAGCTACAGTGACCTTTAATTATCCTTTTTGAGTTGCCTGTTATGTAGCTAGTTCTTTTTTGTGCTCATAAACCTAAGTAAGTATGGAGAAATTCTGGTTGTAAGATATTTTAACTGACAATATTTCAGACGTACCAGCTCATGCACAGCCATAGATAATAATAACTTTTCAACATAAATTAAAAACAGTGTTCTAGTATTCCTTTCATCATCCTACCAGAAACCAAGAAAAACAAACAGAACACAATCTCTGTAACTGAATTCAGGCTCTAACAGACCAAAAACTATACTGAACTCCCCAGGTCCTCAGAGAGCCTTCTGGCAAAAAAACTGAGGCTAGAGAAATAATGGTAGCTCACTCCAAGTTGTAATATGAAGCCAATTCATCAAGCTTTCCCCTCAAAAATTATTTTCTGTAAGTATCTTCTAGATTTCATAATCCTAGTTGCTAATAATTAAATCAGTAACAATCATGATGTATTTTAAAAAGAAAAATTATCCAAAACCAGCAGTTAGTCACTGCAGCACCAAGCTAGCTTTTTAAAAGTTCTAAGTTTCTAACTTTGTTAAAAGTATAAAATAAGATAGTCTCCCTCATTGGTTTACTTACTTCCTCCACTTCCTCCTTTCATAGCTAAAAATACCAAAATTCCATTCATATCTTTGTGAAAAGATTTCTTAAAGTTAGCCTTCTATTATTTATAACTATATTTTAAAACTGTCTTTGCTGGCAGTATTTAAAATGATAATCTTTTAACAATCAAACGATTGTGACTTTCAATTAAGCTTCACGTAAGTGTTAGCATAACACTACAACATGAAGGCTATGTAACAGGGAGGCTCAGAGGGCAATCAAGACTTCCATTTCCAGCAGAGGGAGGGCTATGTACTATGCCTGGCCCTCTCACATTTCTCACAGGAAAAATGGCGGCTAAAATAGGAAGAAAAAATATCTTTACATTAATAAGCCAGCAAGACAGTAAGAACTACTGAGGCAAAAATGAATGAAGACAGTATCTCAAAGACTAAGTTGAGGACAGATGCTAAACCAGATGAACTTTTAGAGTTTCAATCTTCACAGCCTTGTTAGGCTGGTGAGTATGCGGAGAGAGTAACAGAAAAACCCCAGAATCCATCAAAGGAGAGGCTGAAGAGTCAAAGACCTTTCCTCCATAAAGGTGAAAAATAATACGAAAGTACTACAGCCAAATGTAAGACAGAATCAGAAACATACCTGTACACGGTCCCCCCTCACCTCCAGGGAAACGCAAGGAGAATTACCAGTCTTGAACCTTATTACTAACTGGGAGAGAATTTCATAAACCCAAATCAGCTCTTCACATGGGTTTTTAGCCCTAATTCACATTAACAGCCTGAGAATTTACTTTCAAGAGGCTCCACAGTTGTACTGTGTGGAGCACAGGTGCCTGGTAGAAGCAAAAACAAAAAACCTCTAGGAGAGTCCATTTTCTTCCTAGCTCTCAAAACATTCCCACAGTTTCAAGAAATATGAGTTCATACATAGAAATCATTAAAGAGTCAAAGAAAGAAGGAATCAAAAGTAAAAACCAGCAGAAACAGTCCCTCAAGGACTTCATTTAAAGAGATAAAAGGAGTTGAAAATATGACTAAAAGAGTAATAGAGTAAAAATGACCAAGAAAAATTGAGAAGTCAGAAGGAGAGAAGAATTAAGGAGGAATAAGAATTGGGGTATAGGAAAAAAAGACTTCTAAAGCAGACAGTAGTCACATAACCGCTGGCTTCTAAACACAATGAAAGCCAAAGGCCAAGGAAATGATACCTTTGATTACGAACAGAAAGTAAATGACAATATAGAATTTGATACCCAAAATAAGTAGCAATTAAGAATGAAGACAAAGCTAGTGGTGGAGGTGATGCAACTGCAAATGAGCTATTTCAAATCCTAAAAGATGATGCTGTTAAAGTGCTGCATTCAATATGACAGCTAATTTGGGAAACTCAGCAGTGGCTGGTTAGTTTTCATTCCAATCCCAAAGAAAGGCAATGCCAAAGAATGCTCAAACTACTGTACAACTGTGCTCATTTCACGTGCTAGTAAGGTAATGCTAAAAATCCTTCAAGCCAGGCTTTAGCAGTACGTGAACCAAAAACTTCCAGATGTACAAGCCAGATTTAGAAAAGGCAGCGGAACCACAGATCAAATTGGCAGCATCTGCGGGATCATAGAAAAAAGCAAGGGAATTACAGAAAAACATCTTCTGCTTCACTGACTATGCTTAAAGCCTTTGACTGTGTGGATCACAACAAACTGGAAAATTCTTAAAGAGATGAGAATACCAGACCACTTAATCTGTTTTCTGAGAAATCTGTATGCAGGTCAAGAAGCAACAGTTATAACTGGACATGGAACAACAGACTGGTTCAAAATTGGTAAAGGAGTAGGTCAAGGCTGTATATTGTCACCCTGCTTTTTTTACTTATATGCAGAGTACATCATGAGAAACGCTGGGCTGGATGAAGCACAAGCTGGAATCAAGATTGCCAGGAGAAATATCAATAACCTCAGATATGCAGATGACACCACCCTTATGGCAAAAAGTGAAGAACTAAAGAGCTTCTTGATGAAAGTGAAAGAGGAAAGTGAAAAGTTGGCTTAAAACTCAATATTCAGAAAACTAAGATCATGGCATCTGGCCCATCACTTCATGGCAAATAGATGGGGAAACAATGGAAACAGTGAGAGACTTTATTGTCTTGGGCTCCAAAATTACTGCAGACAGTGACTCCAGCAATGAAATTAAAAGACACTCCCTTCTTGGAAGGAAAGCTATGACCATCCTAGACAGCATATTAAAAAGCAGAGATATTACTTTGCCAACAAAGGTCCGTCTAGTCAAAGCTATGGTTTTTCCAGTAGTCATGCATGCATGTGAGAGTTGTACTATATGAGAAAGAAAGCTCAGCGCCGAGGAATTGATGCTTTTGAACCGTGTTGTTGGAGAAGACTCTTCAGAGTCCCTCAGACTGCAAGGATATCCAACCAGTCCATCCCAAAGGAAATCAGTCCTGAATATTCATTGGAAGGACTGATGCTTTAGCTGAAACTCCCAATATTTTGGCTACCTGCTGTGAAGAACTGACTCATTGGAAAAGACCTTGGTGCTGGGAAAGACTGAAGGCAGGAGCAGAAAGGGACGACAGAGGATGAGATGGTTGGATGGCATCACTGACTCTACGGACATGAGTTTGAGTAAGCTCCAGAAGTTGGTAATAAACAGTGAAGCCTGGCGTGCTGCAATCCATGAGGTCACATAGAGTTGGAGTGACTGAAATGAACTGAGAAAAGCTTTTGTATACATATATATAAATATGTACAACAAATATATTTTAGAAAACTTACACACTTTTGCCTAACTAAAAAATTACATTTTGATTCCATTTGTTTGACTCAGTATGAATAGAATGCTAGATTTCTAATTAAAAAATAGATATGCAACAAACGTTTACTGTATAGCATAGGGAACTATAGTCAATAACTTGTAATAACTTATAATGGAAAAAATTTCAAAAAGAATATATCTGTATTTGTATAACCAAATCACCTTGTGCCGTACCTGAATCATTATAAGTCAACTATACTTTAATAAAAATATATATATATTAAAAAAATCAAGATGCACAGTCTGGAAATGGGGCAGATGATTTGTAATAAGGAAATACTCTTGAAAATATGCTGCCTCAGATGTATATCCATCAATATCTCAGTACTAATGCAACCAATATCCTCCTCTTCTACCCAAACTTACTGCCACATTTCAAGTGAGATTTATCTGTTGTCAACCCAAGAAAACAAATTGCTTTACTATTAAACAAACAAACAAACAAACTTGCTCCTTGGAAGGAAAGCTAGGACAAACCTAGACAGCACATTAAAAAGCAAAGACATCACTTTGCCAACAAAGGTCCGTGTAGTCAAAGCTATAGTTTTTCCAGTAGTTATGTACAGATGTGAGAGCTGGATGGTAAAGAAGACTGAGCACCAAACAACTGATATGTTCAAATTGTGGTGCTGGAAAAGACTCTTGAGAGTCCCCTGGACAGCAAGGAGATCAAACCAGTCAATCCTAACAGAAATCAACCCTGAATATTCATTGGAAGGACTAATGCTAAAGCTGAAGCTCCAGTACTCTGGGTACCTGAGGCAAAGAGCTGACTCACTGGAAAAGATTCTGATGCTGGGAAAGAATGAAGGCAGGAGGAGAAGTGGGCAACAGGGGATGAAGTGGTTGGAGGGAATCAGTGACTCAATGGACATGAGTTTGAGTGACTTCCAGGAGACAGTAACAGACAGGGTAGCCTCACATGTTGCAGTGCAGAGGGGTGCAAAGAGTTGAACACAACTTAGCTACTGAACAACAATAACAACGAAAACGAGGGCGGAATGAAGATATTCTCCAATAGGGTGGGGAAGGAGAGAGTTTGCCTACAGCAGGCCTTCATTAAGAAAATTCTAGATAATGCACTTCAGGCCAAAGGACACTAGTTCCAGATGGTAAATGTGAGATATAAAAAACAGGAAGGGAAGAAATACAAATAAAGGAAATAAATTCAAAGCATCAGTCACTGTAATAAATTTAAATGGACCAAATGTTTCCGTTAAAAGACAAAGAATGTAAGACAGAATTTTTTAAATACCCAACTATCATATTTACAAGAGGTATATCGAAAATATAGATTCAGAAAAACCAAAAGTAAAAGGATGGAAAAAAGAAGTAACAAGCAATTACTAACAAAAAGAAAGCACATGTATTAATATCAACACAAAAAAGTTTTAAAAAGCAAAATGCATTATTAAAAATCAATAAGGCCACTACAGAATTCAAAGAGAAAGGGACAATTCCACAATCAAAGTAGGTGATTTCAACACACGACTCAGTTACTGATAGAGCAAGCAGACAAAATAATAAAAAATTCAGTCTACAGAAGGTTTGAATAACAGACCTAATAAGCTTGTTAAAACAAACACATAGAGAATACTCTAACAACAACTGCAGAAGCACATTTAAAACACTGACCACATACTGGGCCATAACAACATCTCAACATATTTTACAGGGCTGGCAACAGGCAAACCATGTTCTCTGATCACAATGTAACTCAGTTAGAAATAATTAGGAAAAAGAACTAAGGAAAAACCTCTCACATTAGGAAATGAAAAAAAAAACAAAAAACTTCTTAATAGTTTGTGAACAGAAAGTATAAATAAAAGAGAGAAATAATCAGAATTAAAACCTTTGGGAATA